>NC_139237.1:82595092-84995092 GCF_977018435.1 Lepisma saccharinum | reverse complement strand
ATCTTCAAATTCAAGATCTTTTTCCACAGTTACTTTGCCAATGCCCTTGGCTTTTTTGGCAGCAACACCACTACGTGTCTCAAAAGTGTACACCTTGGCACTTAACCCAGCAAATTTCACAATAACATCACCAAGTGTCTCATCTTTTAACTTGCCAGGCACCTTTTTGTTGTGGTGGTGTTGAATTATTGTATGTTCACTGGTATCAAAATATTTAAACAATTCAGGCTGTGCTATATCTTGATAAACATCTTCTGTTTTAATATCAAGAATAAAACTATCCGTGTCCATGTACATCAATTTTATATTATCACCATAAAAAGGTTTCAACACATCATAATACAATGTTAACATATGTAATTTGGACGATTCCAATATCACAGCCCCTACATAAATAGGTTTATCAAACTTAATCTTTGTTTTCTTCATGTTGAAAAGTGCCATGTGCTCATCATAAATTTTTCTATAATTGAAATTAGGCTTTGCAACCAATTTTTTGCTCAGGCTGGGGTCAGTAATTATTTTAACATCGGTATGTTTTCTGACATTTTCAATAGTTTTGCCATACACTGAATTCACCATCAATTTAAACAAGCCCTTATCAAATTGGCTTTTTGCAGATGTTCGAAGCTCTGTGTTTGTATCAATGTATGGTTTCAACCATTCTGAGTGCCTGAACCTCAAAACTTTGCCAAGTTTGGTTACTTGAACACCATGTTTCATCAGGAACTGGAGGTTTTTGTAATATATGACATAGCCTTGTTTCGGCTCCAGAGTCATCATGAGCTTCTTCTGTTTAGAGCCAGGTGAGCACTGAACCTCGGGAATTGGGGGCAGATCAGAAAATTTATTGTGCAAATCATCAGGAATTGTCAGATCAACCTCTAAGAAGAGGCCATAGTCACTGTCATCAAAGTCCTGAAGATCCTCAATATTGAAATCTTCAACCCATTCAAGCCCTGCATATGGCAGTTTTTGCATCATGGCATGACCATAGAGGCTGTTTGCATCTACATACACTATATAATTTGATGGCCGTGCTGGATTATAATCACGCATATATTTGTTATTTGCTCTGGCATATCTCTGAGAGCATTGCACCATCCCTCCTCTTATACCTTTCTCCATAAACAGATACTTATTTTGATCTGGGATCAAATCCAATTGCTTTTTAGTGTTGAAAAACATTGCGGCCCATGCTAGGCCCGGGGCACTGAAAAAATATATTGGGTCCAGTCTATAATTTTGCATAGAAGATTTTCTGAATGCCTGCATTATATCAGCTAAGAGGGTCACATCAAGTTTCAAATATGCCTTGTGATAATCACCAAATGTCTTGCAATTTAAATTGTTCCACATCAACTGGGCATGGTGATAATCATCATCAGTGATTCCAGATCCTCTGATTTTGCTGTAAAACTCTTCTTGTGGTGGCAGAGAACACTCATCAAATTTAGAAAAATCTGTAACATAGTCATATGGATATACACCCTTCCGCCTAATTAATTTCAGGTCCTGATTTGGAAACATTGAACTTGTGATTTTGAATTGATCATCAGATAATTGAGTGGCCAGTGTAGCCAGGCCAGCAGATAAAATTCTGTAGGAATCAAGAAATCTTAAGTGAATAGAAGCACCATTAACTTTAATTATCTTGCTAATAGATATATATATTTCTCATCATTTTCAGCTAAAATATTTAAATTCTGCTTGTCAAACCCCTCGTACCTGATCAGATGATGGAAATCATAATTGGATGCTCCATGGCAAAATATGGGGACAAATCTTGGTCTCTTGATCTTAATATTACAGCTATTACACAGGGCCATTTTGAATTTACCATCTGTATGAGAATGGTGTTTCACCTTGATATTTGTATCTGAAAATTCAGAATCACATACCGGGCATTTTTCTGCATTGTTTAAATCTTCAATCTGTTTCTCTGTTAAAGGCAACATAGGTTTTGATTTTAATAAGATGTTAGATGCTATGTCACGGCACTCATTTTCTATTCTATGTGCAAATATTTTGATGGCATCTGGTCCCATGTATAAGTGTGGCTCACTAGCTACACCATCCCGTATAACTAAATAACAAAAGCTGGAAGGTTCATGTAGCTGGTATGGTGTAATTGAAGATTCTTCAGGATCTGGATTGCAGAATGCAAGAGGTTTGAGATTCGATTCAAAATCACAGACAATATATGCTGGGTGTTCCAACAAGGCTTCAAACTTTTTGAATTTTGCTTTTTCACTTGGATTAGGCATCACCATATGAACAGGTTTATGATTGCCACAGTATTTCAGATGCTCAATTAACTTGTTTTTAGCAATTTCTGCACTCTCTTCCCGAACCCCCTTCACCATTTTTTGACCATCAAATACAGTTAAACATCTTCTGCACAACTTAAATATTGTATGAGTTTTGTCTAGTTGTGTTCTCACTAAAGCTTGAAGATTATGTATCAGAGTGTAATGATATGTGTCATCCCCTTCAATTAAGAGCAAATCAATCGGAACAGCAGATTCATCATCAAGTGTACTGATTCTGAGAGGTTCTATCGGGCAATTGCCAGTAGAACAAGTAAATACATTAATAGATAGTTGTTTACCGTTGATATCCCTGGCCTTTTTTTCAAATTTATCAATATTCTGAACAGACATTGGATATTCTAAACCCTCCATTGCCTCATCAAAATCGTGCTCATGTTGTTTGTAATAAGTTATTCTCTCAGGATTTCTTGAAACTGGAAACAAAACAGCTAATATACACCACAAAAAGCATTTCTGGTCATTATTTTTTATATTAACCACGGCTCTTCTGTTTTTAATATTATCAGGTAATGGCAGATATGTAGATCCTTGTAATGGAGTGAATTCAGAAATATTAACATATAACTTGTGTGGAGAGCCACATAGGCTCCATCCAGACTCTTTTGCTGCAAATTCAGAGTGTTTAATATTCAATTGATCTATCAACCTGCTTATTATTGTGTCTGAATTTGCATTTGAATATACAGGTACAGTTTCTGTTATGTGGGGCTGTGTAAATTTTGTGCCATTTGGTTTCTTATATTGTGTAAACAATTTGAGGGACAGCTTATAAGAGCCATTTTGTTCATTAAGAATTGCCTGCAGATCAGAATTTATACTGTTCAAAAAATTCTCAATGCCACATCTTGGCTCTGATACAAACCGATAATCCCTTAATTGGCTATTAAAACTGCTATGGATAGGTGCATAGCGTGGCTGCTTTGCAGGTCCAGCATTAAGAGGTGCTTCGTGCTTTCTTTTCAGACCAGATGTGGATGGTTGTGTTGATGACTGTGCAGAGCAAGTATCTTTATGTGTATATGTGAAGTATTGCATGCTGTATTTTCTATTGCATTTGGGGCAAATTTTTGTGGGAGTTCTGTATTTGTCTGGGTTACAAATCTTTTGGTGCTTGGCCCAATTGGGGCTGGATATATTCTTATTGCATTGATTACAATATTTTTGACTTGGCATTTTTGTTGTTGTTTATTATATACAATTTCCTGGGTTTCAAATCAAAATTCTATGCTGGATAAAAATATCAGTTGGGTTCAGCACTGTGCTTTGTATGTGTGTATGTGTGTATACACTTAATATTTTTGGCTTTGGTATTTATATACAATTTCTTGGGATTCAAATCAAAACTCTATGCTGGATAAAAATATCAGTTGGGTTCAGTGCAGACAAAAAAACTGCATAGCTCTATGTCAATTAGTTCTTGAGATTTTGTATTTAGGAACCACTTTGGCCCCCCTGCCAAAAATTGGCTTTTATTGCATCAGTGTATATTGTCTCTATGACCTTACTTGGGTTATTCCGCCAAATTATATGCTTCAAGTCTCCTATACTTTGGTGGAGCCTGTTCAGGTTCTATCCCCCGCGATGTGGGTTCCACTGCCGATCCAGCAATGGTGAAGAATCTGCACTGTGCCCTGGCTTATATAGATTTACAGAGCCAATAGAAACACTGCTTATTTAAACCAATCAGAAAACACCACATCATCACATTATGTCATAACCATTTAATCAATTAATATTGCACAACATGATGCAATAGAAGTGGACCGGGAAGTAAATATGTATGGATGTGGGTGGGTGGGTATGGGGTTGGGGGTGCATTCAGAAACATGAGCTCTTCTCATATTTTTTTGCTGAAGCATTTTTCTTCTGAGCGTACATCCCGTTTTTCTGCTGAGCGTACATGCAATCCATACCACAGCGCCGCTATGCCCCAGCGCGGCGGTGGAATTGTTTGGAACTAATCGATCAGACTGCTAATAAAACTGCAGGAGCTTTGCTAATAAGAACTGCTGAAGGTAAATAGAACTGCCTGCTCCAAGCATTGATCCCACACACCTCGGTGCTACTAGCGCCGCGCCGCGCGGAAATCTGAGGAACTGCCCCGAATATTGATCCCACAACTCCGCGGCCTTCAGAGGCACTGACCTAGTACAAATACTTGCACAAACATGCATGTCCCAGAAGGCACTGACCTAATGCCATGTATATTGACTCTAAATATGAATAGATTACAACAAACAAGCTGGATGTAACAAATATCAGATTTTGTATAAAAAAATGCAAAATATCCCAGTTTCAATTCGATGTCATTCCCCATATCCTTGTATGCTTGCCCTATTAGCACCTCTTTTGCTGTTGTGCTCAATTAATTTTCACTAATTGGCAATTTTCTTGAAGAGGCCTAATAGAACAAGATACTGCGGTATGAGAAATATGTGAATTAAAGATATTTTAGCAATATACGACGTCTTAAGAAAGTCATATTCGGCTCCAAAGTACTTTGTCTAATGCTTACTACCATTCCCTATTACTGGCAAAAAGAGTTAAAAATATTGACATATTGAAAAAAATTGACTTGTTCCCAAGTGTTCACCGAGTTCAGACATTTGCACATAGATGGCCCTGTTGTTGTTGCTTATCAAATCTCTAAAACAGGCAAATTTTCTACAATTGGCAATACTGACATGTATTACACACCAGATGAATTCAAAGCACAGAGACCCATGTTTGTAATCAACACTTCAAAAAGGAAACAAGTTGTGGTGAATGACAGGACAAACATTAAAATTATCTGTGAATTCCACGAGGCATTACCTGATGACACCATTTGTAGTGTTATTCTCATAGGTGAAAAATCATATGTTTATGATGTAAGAAATGAGAGAGTCACGGAGCAATTCTAGAAGAATTACATTATCTTAATACTAGAAATACAAGTTGAGCCTGGTGGCCAATTGAATTTAAACCGGAAGTGGACCGGAAGTAAATATGTGTGTATGGGTGTGGGTGGCCTACTTTTATGTGTGGCCAAAAAAAATATCAAGAGGGGCATATTTTTGACAAGTTTATGGACAACAATCTGACAGAAGTGCCTTTTGTAAGTGTAAACAAATCAATCTGAGGGGGTTCATACTTTCCGAAAAAGTTTGAGGGCATTTTTTACAAAAATCTTGGATTAGGCAGGGTTCCACACTAGAGCAAAAAGCTCATATGATCATGTTGAGCTGGTTTTAAGTATAGCCAAATCTGCTTGAGGGGGGTTCATACTTTCCGGCACTGTCCGTACCGTAAATACAACTACTTATTTTACTTTGCTTTTTTGCCACTTCTGAATAATGGCGATGAGGATGAATGGATCGTCACGATTAGCCTTAAGTTAAAGAAAACCGACGTAACCTAATTCATTCAATTAATAAATGGGAATGATATTAATGAAGGGATACTACGTTACAGTGTGGTGCATGATCACATGGTACGTGCTAACCAATCAGATGCACTTTGAAAGCAGCAGGCAGGCATTTGCTGAATTTTCTGAACTTGAACATCGCTATTCTTGCGATACTTTGTACTGGGCAAATTCCTTGCACCAGGGTCGAGCTCCATGGGGGTAGTGGTTCGCACAGCACTTTACGACGCCAGTGATCCCGGGTTCGAATCCCGTATGGGCATTCATTGTAAATATACCTTCATCAATGTCATCATATCCTCGCTCATTCCCATCTTTGTGATTAGCCAGAGTGGCAGAAAGACGAAGTAAAGTAAACTTAATGCACCAGCCTGGCACTGGGATGAATCTGCAGTACACCTAGTGTCAAACTGTGCAACGAAGTAGGCTGGGCTTATTTCGAATGCCTTAACCACACCGCCACGGAAGTTGCCTCTGTGTTCTTGGATACATTCTGTCCGTTGAGAACCATTGCACTTCTTGAGAGGCCATCCCCGTAAGAGTTCCGTTCAAGGTTTTTGTTGCTAGGTTGTTTCGTGTAGTTTTCTTGCATCATGGGTCGTCCATGCTGCCTGCTATGTTCTTTACATACTTTACCGTCCACAGACAGGCCTGGAAAAATATCAATAAACTCTGGCCGGAAGCCAGACGGCGGATTCGTACGGGAGGGAAGAAGATTAGCTCTCGAAGCAGCAAGTTTATTGGAAGCAAGTTCCCGAAACTTCAGCCGTTCCCATGTGGCATGTACCCATGGTCGTGCTCTTCCTTGGAGACAGCCAAAAACATTTCTACCAGTCTTCTGTTCAATATTCCTTTCGGTGTGTGGTATTTGTAAGGTCTATAGGGCCTCCTAGATGACGCCGTGGTAACGCTGATTCATTGTTGTCAACATCGGAACTGCCCGCAACCAGTTTTTGATCATGAGATCTTTAGCATCTGCGGGTAATGCGATGCTAGTCGTAGGACTCCAGTAGACAAGTTGAGTGCATTCTCGAGGGTTTTGGATGATTGCCAACTGGAAATCGAATCGGGAACACTCCAGACTGAGGAGAGAGCACTGACCTCTTCCCTACCCCACGTATACGTGAGCACACGCACACAGGCATGCACAGTGTATGTGAGTAGTGTCGGAATGATGTTGAGATGACTGAGAGAAAGGGAGAAATGAAGAAGCGAGAGATAGAGAAGTAGAAAAGAGAGAGAGAGAGAGACAATGGAAAGACACATTAAGCTAGAAAAGAGAGAAAAATGAGGGGAGAGAGAAAGGTATACAAAGAGAGAGTGAGGAAAAAGTAAGAGAGAGAGATTGAGAGAGTGAAGATTGAAAAAGAGAGACGTTAGGTCAGAAGAGAGAGTTAGAGACAGGAAAACGATAGAGAAGAAGAAGAGTGAAAAATTAAATACATTAAGATAGAAAAGAGAGAAAAATTCGGAATGAGAGAGTGAGGAAAATGAAGAAAAGAAGGGGATAAGGAATGACAAAATAGAGAGAGAGAGAGAGTAAAAAAGGAAAAAAGACAAAGAAAAGAAAGGAAAAGGAGGAGAGAGAGAGAAGTGAAAAATAAGGATAGACATTAAGATAGAAAGGAAAGAACAGGAGGAATTCAAGAAAGAAAGGGAAAGGAAAAGGAAGAAAAATAGAAATAGAGGAAGGCATGAAAAGAGGGTGAGGGAGAGTGAATAATGAAGGACAAAGATAGAAAGGAATGAGGAAAAGGAGGAGGATGAGAGAGAGAGAGAGAGAGAGAGATCACTTTTCATATTAATCATGGTATTCCGCAAGAAAACATTACAAGGTCGATGAATTATAGTTATTTCGCACTTTGACATTTGTTTGGTTGAACTTTTTAAAAAATTGTGACGCCATTAGAAGTTACCATTTCAGTGGCATTTGTCCAGAAAATGATATGTCAGTTTCTATGCTGCAAAAACATCCACAACAACAACCATTAAGCATTGTTGATTCTTCACATTTCTGGGTGTTAGAATTGGCTGAAATTGTCGCTTTGAAGGGCAAACGGTTCATTATGTAGAGAGGGCTGCCGCTTGAAGGTTGACCTGTTTATGTTATTCATCTAGGAAGTCGTTAGTTACCAAATGGTATTTTCTACACAATAAAAAATAGGCTTAGAACTGTGTAAGTGAAAAACATATCATTTTATGGTACGTCTTTAACATTTCCTGGCGGCGAACACTGAAGAGACTGCCTCAGGGCGTCGACCCTTTGAAGAGCTAACTTTACTCCCATCTTCAAGGACTTTAACCCCACGGGTTTTGTTTCCATTGGGAGCTGCATTATGCCACTGTTTCGGTAACCATGAAACATTATGAACAGATCAAGTTACACACAAAGTGCCGAACTCGCCGAAGATTCTGGGTTGGAGACCTGACTTGGGTGTGTATTTCATTGCGCTTGTTCTTTCCTCAATTTCATCTCATCATCTCTCATCCTCATCGCCGCTATTAACTCAGAATGGATAGATGAATTACGTTAAACAACTCAAAGTACAACTCAGCACAGTTCACATGATGATAAGGTGAAAGTTGTTCTTCTCGATGACCATAATGGCTAATTAATGGTGAAGATAAGGATGAATAAAGATAAGATGAAATTGATGAAGGGAACACTCGTTATGGAACCCGGGTCTCGAACCCGGAACCCACTGTGCTGAGATCGTTAGTCGACCACTCAACGCACTAGTCCACCGAGGCTACAGAAGTAAATTGCGTGCGAATTTGTGCCTCTGTTTTTACTGCTGCAAAAAAATCAACTTTTCAAAGACATTTCTTGAACATTTTTTACCACTTGGTATGTTGTTTTGAAAACGACATTGACAAATCTCACAATGGTTGCAAATGTTTTTTAAAGTTTTTTTTAACTTTGTTGTAAGAATCCAAGGTCCCTTGCAATTTCGGGTGCAAAATTAAACTTCAATCTGACATTTGAAAATTATTGTATTACTAACATTCCGTACAGTGCATGACAATGAGCAAATACCAACACGGATAAAACTGCTTTATCCTTCATAACCAGAAATATTTTCAAAATAATTTAAAGTAGAATGAATTGTCTAAGAATTCATTCAGAACCTGGTAACAGTTGAAATGAGTTGAAATATATTTTTCTTAAAAAATCACACACTATAGAGCGTCTCAACCTTAAACGTCAGTATGGGTTAAATGGAGCGCGGCGTTGCCAGATCAACAAACGGAGTCGCATCGAGACGCTGTTAATCGCTAATGATTGCGACAAATTTACTTCCTTAATATCGTATAGGAAATCATCAAAATCTATGTATTTGATGCATTTTGGAAAAAAAAACTATAGTTACCTCAAGATTTGCATGTAAATGTTTATATTTCGACGTAACTATTTACCATTTTACATTTGCATTATATGTGTAATACACGCAACTATTGTTACTTCTTTCGTTGAATGTTGTATCCTTTACATAAACAGAATTAAATAAATGCAAGAACAAACATTAAGATACATTTTTTACGGAAAATAAAGCACACTGGACTTCCTACGAACCGGGGCAAATGCCTGGAACTGAATTGTAACCTTGGTGGCGCGCAATGAATTTGATACGCGAGACAGCCCGCATAAACAAACTACGATTGCGGAATAAATAACGGTGCTGTGGAGAAACAACGCATTCTAAAAATAACTTCAAACAATGGTCAACACTTTTCTTGCTTGGTTTGCATGTGTATCGCGACAAACCGAAAAGTTTCTCGCTAACCAACTTTTTCGTGTTACGGTCTGATGATTTATACAAAATATGCAAGGTATATATATATATATATATAACTCTCCTCGTAAGCAAATTAATTCACTCAGACGAAGAATATCATATCTACAAACATCATAGATCTCGTAGAAAAGAAACTGGCGAAGTTGTTCAAGCGGTTTGATATTTATGGATTTTGAAGTATTTACTAGAAAAAAGTTACGCGTTTTGCAAAATTGCATAATTATGAAAAATTCAGATCACATGAATTTATGACAGGTTATAATGCCGTCAGTAAATAGAGCATAAAAAACTCTACATGATAATGATTTCATTATTTGAAATTTTCGACTTTTACATTTTGTAAATTTTGTAACATCTCGCAACGCAGCGGTGGTAGAGAAGGACAGAGCTATTGGCAAAACTCATGTATTAGAGAGAGAGGGAAGTACTCCATTTACTTCCATGCTGACTTTCAAGTTTGAGACACACTAGAATTGTTTACCAAGAATGAAAACACATCACAGTACTTACGATTTCTACAAATGATTCCAACATTGTGAGTCCACCTTTCTCATTGGAATTTCACAGCTTTAGAACGAACTCCTTCACACAAACATACACAGTGTCATTCAAAATTTTTCGCTCCAACATTAACTAGTAGAATTAATTCACATGAACTAAAGCGTAATTGCTCTTGCACTACCATGCACTCAGAACGGATTTGAAATCTTCTCTGGAGTATATGAAGTACTACAGTTTCCATATTCACTAACACAAGTGCTGGTATGACAAATATCCTATTCAATACACTAGTACAGTTTGTCTTCACACATGGACTCCTGATGGTTCATAGCCGTATGACTAATGTAGCACTGCTTTGTAGTAATGAAGAGAACTTCTGTAATATGCTTAACTAGGAAACCATCGATTACGTACACTTATGTGATACACGATGTGTGTCTATTGTCTTCCCTGTCGTTTACAATACCTCAGAATCACCATTATTAATTGTATGACGAACTCTTGTATTGAACATGAAGATTTTATATTGCACATTCTTTATTCTAAACTATTTTACCTCTCAAGGAGGTGTTCTAAAGGTAAGATATAAATAGCATTTTGTAACAACCTAAGTTTATTCTGATGAACCCAGACTGCACGATGGGTATATGAGAATTCTGTATAAGAATTGAACTCTACGGCTTGTGAGAATTGTTATTATGAAAGCACATTTTTATGCAGAATGTTGACGCAGAATTACTGTTGATTTTCGACAGTTACTGAAAGACAAAAGTTTATATGTGGGACGATGATTACGATATAGCTTTGATACTGCCAGTAAAAAAAAATACAAGAATCGACCACTGGCTTTGAAAACACTGGAAATTTTGCTGTATTATTTTAGGTTTTGCATTAATGCCTGTGCTGTTGCGGTAGTTACATTGTGCAGCAAAATTCTGGGACTTACAATGGATTTTCTTGCATTGGAAATTTTTACAATTGCATAATCTACTTAAATTTACGAGGGCAAATTTTTTTTCAACCTCCGATGGTGCCGCCAGTAGGCCCGTGAAGCGCTAGGAAGCGGGTACGTCGCGCAGTGTGATTCGCCCCCCCCCCCCCCGTTCCACTATAGCCTGACAAGTTAAGTCCCGATATGCGCAGATCGCTGCGGAGCACTTCGTATTACGTCATCCTCCCCACCACTCTTCTACTCACTGGTCTGGCGTTGAGAGTACCAATGGTGCCAACTCAGCAAAATTAAGCTAAAACAAATATGACAAACAATTTCACTGTTTAGCGTGACGGTGCATGCAGGCTCCTATTATATCAGTAGTTCATTTTGTTTAATCCGGCCTTTGAAAATGCGTGCGGTGCGCCGATCGTAAACTGTAGTATTACGCACGTGCGTTAAGGTTTATAACTAAGATAGACTACAGGGCGAATGACTTCGTTTTCTGAATGCGACATCGAGCAGTGTCCAGTTTTTCTTTTTTTAAACCGAGTGGGGTGGTGGTTCGTTTGTTTATCGTACAATAATCACCACGAGAAGGCAATCTGATAACACGCTTGCCTGTGTTCTTTTCTAAAGCATTGAAATGTTCATGCTCTTTACTCTTGGCTGCAAGATTCTTACTTTGAAAGAGATGGACTTATGGACGAGCGTGTACATGAACTGATAATTAGACTTGGTGAAGCCGATTCAGACACGGACACAGATTCATCGGTAGACACAGACTCGGATGAGTAGGAGAGTGAAGCTGAAGAAGGAGAACTGGAAAACATTTAGAAGGTGAGCTCAGTTCTATCGTTTATATATTTTTCATTTTTCTATCGTTTTATTTCATACATTTCTTATGCTGGTAAGAAATATCATTGATATAACTTAATTCATTTAAGGTTTAAAGGGAAAATATCAAAATGTATTTAGAATTTAGCGCAATCAATAGGTAGCGTAGGTGACGGGATACTAATTCATGCCTTTCACATTCAAATTTCGTTGAAAATTCTCAGAGGATTCAGCTCCCTCCAGTTTGCAACACTGCGAATGAACGTCGCCGCAGCCAATGGAGTGGGGAAATGTGATGTGAGGTGCGCAAACAATGGATTGCAGCGTCTTGTTTTTAAACTTGTCAAGTTATACCTCTACCACTGCCAAGGCCAACGCTTCAGTTGAAGCTGAGCGACGGGCGCGTAGAGATGTCTGTTACAATCGACTCTCCCGCCAAGTGCGAGGTGCGAGTGTGATACGATTTCTACAGGCAGAGGGGCACAATGCAGCGGAAATTCACCGTCGAATGAGCTGTGTGCCGGAGAAGCATGCTGTCTTCGGGCATTATTTTGCTTCGTGATAATGCCCGACCGCATCAACCCAACACCTTCTTCAACGAATCCACTGGGAAGTGTTTTATCACCCTCCCTACATCCCAGACCTGGCGCCGTGACTTCCCATCTTTTCCGGGCGATGAAGAAGTGATTGGGAGGACGGTGCTTCCACACCAATTCGGAGCTTCGGCAGACCTGGCTCAACAGACGGCACTTTTCTTTGCAGAGGGTATTGGAAAGCTGGTGCATCGGTTCGATAAATGTCTGAATCTTCTTGGTGATTACGTTGAAAAGTAGATTATACGTGTACGTAACTTTTTGTCAATAAATCCATTTTGCTATTCACTGTGGTTATGATTTCATGCCCTATCGGAGGTTGAAAAAATATAGCCCTCGTATCATTGATGTATGGAGCATCAGGTGCGAATGTAAACTAGATATTTGAGGGTCTTTTCATGAATAGGAGTCAATAGTACGAGCTAGATATTGGCCGATATTTTAAAATGATTCTTTTTGGTCATTTCATAGTTGAACTGATATGCCAAACCAACTTTGGTCATGTTACGTCACGTCTGTTTTACAAGAAACACCTTCAATTGCAAAAGAGAAGGGTTCATATACGACGGAACATTTTGAGACTATGTTGAGCTGAGAAGGGACAAAAGTTTATCCCGGTTAGAGATTGTTCCACGATCTCTTTATTAAGTCGGCGCCTTTCTCTGCTATCATGAAGGTGGGCGCGTTCGTGTGTGCGGTAGGTATCATGGGCATGATGGACGCGTCGATTACCCTCAAACCTTTGATCCCGTGCACCTTCAGCTCGGGATCGACCACCGCGTCGGGATCCGTGGAGGGTCCCATCTTGCAGGTGCCGGAGTAGTGGTAGATGGTGAAGGTGAGCATTTTGGCGGCGCACCTCCAGTACTCGTCCGACGCGAACGCCAGGTGGCTGCAGCCCGGGATGGGGATGTCGTGCAGGCGGGAACCGTACCTCTTGAAGGCTTTCGTTTTGCTTATCTCCACGGCCATTTTGATGCCTTCGACGAGGACGTCCATGTCTTCTTTCTCGGTCAAGTAGTTGTGGTAAATGAGGGGTTTGTGTAAGGGGTTGTTGTCGCGAAGCTTTATCAACCCTTTACTCTTTGGACGCATCAGCATTGGGAATATCATCCAGGAGTCGTGGCCCTTTATGGGTTCGTACACTGTGTTGTACACGTTGTCCTGGAGGTTGAATGTAGCTTTGGTCATGGGCATCGTGTTCAGCGAGGCTGCTATGAAAAGGAGTTCTATGTCGGGGAAGTCGATGGATTTGTTGGCGTACTTTGTGTTGACGAACGCCAGCGCTTCGCATGCCCCGGCTACTGACAACGGGCCTCCGCCCTCGGTGAAGTACTCGGTCGCGTAGGACAGCTCGTTCATCAGCTTGTCTTCCTTCAGCGCCACGGAGGAGTTGATCAAGAAGGCCATACCCCCGAGGGCGATGTGGTCCATCAGGTTGTGACCGACTTTGAGGTCCTGGATGACGTTTATGTTCAGCGACCGCAGGTGCCGCTTGGGACCCACGCCCGACAGCATGAGCAGCTGAGGAGAGTTGATTGCGCCCGCCGACAAGATCACCTCCCTCCGCGCGCGGATGGTCTCCTTCCTCCCGTTTCTCAGCACCTGGACGCCGTACGCCTGCTTCGACATGGGGTTGATGAGGATCTTGGTCACCATGGATCTCTTTATGACGTGGAGGTTGGTCCTGTCGCGGATGGGGTTGAGGAACGCTCTTGCGGAACTCCAGCGGCTGCCTCGTTTCGTGGTCGTCTGGATGTAGTTGAAGCCGGTCTGCGTCTTGCCGTTGTAGTCGGTGAGGTTGTATCCCTTCTCGACCCCGGCCTGCAGGAACGCCTTGCTCAGTGGGGTGCGCCAGGGGGTGTACGAGACAGCCAAGTACCCGCCCGTCGAATGGTACCGAGACTTCTGGTACTGGGGTATCGTGATGTCTTCGGATTTCTTGAAGTAGGGGAGGACATCGTCGTACCCCCAGCCGGGATTTCCCATCTCCTCCCAGTGGTCGTAGTCCAGCTTGTTCCCTCTCGTGAAGATCATGAAGTTGAGCACGCTGCTACCTCCCAGCACCTTACCCCTCGGCCAGTGGCACCTGTTGCCCTTCATCCCCAGGCAGGCCGAGGGTTGAGGCTCCGTCATGTACTTCCAGTTGGCGTCGGACAGCTGGAGGACCGGAGCAAGCATGGGGATGTCCATGACGAAGTTCTCGTTCCTCCCAGCCTCGATGAGCAACACCTTCCAGTCGTCGACTTCCGTGAGGCGGTTCGCCAGGACGCACCCCGCCGTTCCCGCCCCGACGATGATGAAGTCGTACTCCGGCAGCAGTGTCCAGGGGTCCGTAGGAGATTCGTTCCAGACGTGGCCAGCTTTTCTCCAGAAGCGGAGCATCGCCTCTGTGAACGTCATGTTGGCTGCAGACGTGAAGGTTACGCTCACCACCAGCAGGCATAGCGGCAGGAGTCCCTTAAGCCCTTCCATTGCTAGCTATTTGGTCCGCCTATCTGCAAGTAAAAAAAAAAAAAAAAAAAAATTAGGTTCGTCTTGAAGATGTCCCAGCATCCTTAGCATAGTAAAGTTCTCTCGGGTGAATTTTGGAGAAATACCTTTCGAGAGAAAACAATCCTTACCTCTGAAGGCTTTTGTTACAGACGAGAATGAGTTTAGGTGTTCAAAGCTCGGAATATTCTCAAAAACTCACTTGGTCGTTAACTCAAGAGGATATTCTCAACATGTTCAGGTCATGCGGAACGAATGGGAGAGGAAAGAGTAGTTCACAGGATTCTTGTTGGAAAACCTGATGGTAAGATGGTAGGAAGGCCGAGACTAAGATGGATGGATAACGTTGAGATGGGCTTAAAGGAAATCGGTAGTGATGGAAAAGATTGGATTGATCTTGCCCAGGATAGGGTCAGATGGAATACTTCTGTTGCTGCAGCCATAAACCTTCGGGTTTAATTAACAAGGCTAGAGAGTTTGGTAGTACGTAGTTTTATGGATACTTTAAACAATGCTTTAAGAAGGAAGTTTACAGTGTAAAATGCTGATTGAAAAAGAGACGGTCGAAGATAGTGAATTTCCGCTATCATTTAACTATCCAAACAAGAATCAGCATGGTCGTTATTAAAGTATTAGCGACCATTACGTAGGAAACCTAATTAATATAATTTATTGATTCAGTTTGTAAAAATATATTTATATATATATATATATATATATATATATACTTGAACGGTATAATATTGTAAAATCTACAGTAACTTCTAACTCTTCGGAGATTTTCACATATTAGTAAACAATGATCTGCAGTGGCGATGTTATATAGGGGGATCAGGGTGAACCACACCCTTCCCAGAAAATCGACTGCCCGCAGTTTAGGAGAAAAAATATATTGACTGACAGTATTTGGAATTCCAAATTTCTGAGAATTGTGTACCCATGATCTTCCCATACTGGTGTGTCTCCTTTATGAACAAATAGGTTAAATGGGACAGAATCTACATTTTGAAGTGTGATACCGAGCCACATGTGCTCAACGTTAACCCTAGATCATCATGGAATCAACATTCTATCACGTGGAATCGCTTATGTGTTGTGTTGAATATTGAAATTTACTGAGAATAGTTTCGGCCAAACCGGATTTTGGAATAAATGTGTTGTAAGTGTAGGTAATAATACGTTTTGTACACTGCTGACACAATGGATGTTCATAACACGTAGATGGCATTTCGGTCCGGGCAATAGTGACCTTTCTTACAACATCCCAGCGACCGATGTGACTAGTTCGTGACGTAGCAATGGTTCTTGCTAAATACATTACATAAGGAGGGGAAATTACGGGAAATCTCAGCGTAAATTCTTCCGAGCTGTATATCTTGTCCCCTGGAGGTCAGACAAGGAGTCCATGATGGCGGTCATTGTTTTATGATCACGTTTCGCTTACGTCTCGGCCGTGCGAACTGTACACGAAACGAGTAATTATGTAACAGCGAGTACCCGAGTGGTTCTACTTCGGGACCGCGGAAGGAAAGCCGGCCGATTAGTGCGATGGGCACATGTTGTAGATTTGCAACCTGCTCCAAGTGGCTTTCTCGAAGACGTAAAAGTTGTGCGTGGACTCAATAATAAAACATCAGAGATGGAGGAAAAGCTGTAGTGCAAGACTTTGTGCTCTGTGAATGCTTAGGGATTCCTGCATCTTTATATTCCTTGGTTGATTGGAATTAACATTCTGGGTGCGTTCGTCCTTGGGCTATTTGCCCCGTCATGTTGTACGGGACAAACGCCACATACCTTTAGAAGTTTCCTCACAATTCACAGGATTACACTGTACAAAAAACGGAACCTAACCCGTTTTAATTTGAATATGTTACGCATCAAATGGTAAAAAAAAGGTAAAGTGTTCCCCTGTGCTTAGAACCACGCCATGAAGACGTATAGGGGGTGTGGGGGGTAACGCCCCACACTTTCTTGATCCGGTCGTGAGTGAGGGTGTTGTGATCAACACCACGCCCTTGACCGCCTTTACCCCCCAGGGTTTCCCCCCGGGTACCCATGTTATTCGACGCTGGGTGGACGCCGGGGCCGCTTCCAACGTTAGAAAAGTTCCCGGATTTGAACCGGCCGGGGATCGAACCCGGGACCTTTAGCATGGTAGTCAGACGCGTTACCGACTGAGCCACCGCGGCTATCAAATGGTAGATAGTTATTATAAATTACAGTGCTATGCGTCTCCTTGGCCTTCTGTACATGTTCACCGAAATCCAAAAAGCAATTATTAATTAGCATATTTTTAAAATCCTATATTTTCCCTATTCTTGAATACTGCTCTCGCATGTGGACCATTTTTTCTAAAGCCACTTGTTGCAAACCAGCGTAACGTATCCCCGTTCCGTATCAATTTATTCGAAAAATCTTGCAACGCTCCGTTTCAAAATGTGAGAAAAGATGCGCAACGGATCCGATCGCTCATTTGGCGGTTTTCCCCCCGTCACATCAAAGGAAGGATACGATACGCGGGGGAGGGGCAGTGTGGACGGGCATGCGCGCGTTCCGTTGCCTCGTTGCGTCATCCTTCAGTGTATAGTGAGCTCTGTGAATGACAGTACGTCCCATTGTCAATATTTCCTTTATTATCCTCTATTATCTATTGCATATATTGATATAAAGTAAAGTTTTTGTATAATCCGCTGGTCTGCTGGAACAGCATGTCTGCCATTAAGCTGCTTCCATTATACCGTTCACGGTTCGCGTACATGTTTGTCATCCACCAATCTGGTGATTTGCGTTTTTTTTATTTTTCGATAAAACATAATTAATGAAAATATATGCGGCTGCTGCCACTTGCTGCGGTGTACTCATCGTCGTTTGAGACCAGACTGTTAACCGTATCGCACTCCTGTATCAATCATGCCACAGGGTGGATGATACGGAACGCAGTGATGATACGCGACAAATCGGGGTCCGTATCGTATCAATGATTGATACGGGACGGGGATACGATACGCTGGTTTGCAACAAGTGGATACCGGGCTTAAAACGAATCTTTCCAGTATTGATTCTGTCCTCAGCTTTTCCCTCGCCAGTGCTCGCCATAGAACATTTTCTCTCAGACACCTCCATCAAACAGATATCATGTATAATTTCAATATCCAGTAACCACACACTCGTCTAGCGGACATGCAGTTTTTGCATACAATCATCAATGGAAAAATTAAAACCGAATTCGTAATCAATAAATTTCATCTACGGGTACCAAATCACCCAACCCGGAACGTAAAACTCTTTCACAATTCCACTTCAAGGCTCTACCGTCTATACGGATATCTTTTCTATAGGCTTCCCCATTTATACAATAACCTGCCTGCAAACATGTACATTTTCTTGTCGGAACGCAGTTCTTGACAATCTTTAAGCATGTACATGGAACTAAATGTTTTCTGTGCTATCTGGTATTGTCTTGTGTTGTTGTTTTTTGTTGCTACAGTTTCAGTATAAAATGGTCTTTCAGTACCGTATCTGAAAGTTTAAGTAAATAAATACATAGATCTTGAAGAACTGAATTATAAAATTACATAGGTTAACTGTGCAATGGTCGTTAATACCTCAAAAATGGTCGTTTTTTTTCTTTTTGGATGGCAGCGTGTGTTGTGGATGTAAGACCGTCATTTCTCCAGTCAAGTTTTTAATTGTATCTTGAAGGCAATATAGGACACATCTCACGAACTGAAACAACGTGTTTTGATTGCTTTTAGTGTTGCCCACGAGACGAGACTTTGGCCTTTCTCGTCTCGTGGAAATGCTGTCTCGTCTCGAAAATATTCGTTTGTCTCATGACACATGGTCAATCTCGTCTCGTCTCGAATTTTTAAAAGCCTGTCCCGTCTCGTCCCGTGGGCAACACTAATTGCTTTCACAGAGTTGGTTGCGTAGAAAACTTGTAGTTTTAAGCATTACATGCTGTTTTGTTTGTTACCTGTAGAATGTTTTTCCTAAACGGCATTATAATTAGTAGAAAATGATGAATCCGAAGACAGTGCATATCACGAAACTAATAGTAATCTCAGTCAAAAAAAGAAAAAAAACACGTGTATATATCAATGTATAGTCACTTTTCACTGGTTCCTTTCAATACCTTCCCTTGTAGCGCAATACGCGGAATAATTCCATGTATTAATCGACTCGTTTTCTGTGTTGAAGCACATGCAATTTATGAAATAGCTGGTCCTACGTGAATACACTGATTGCCGGCTCGGTGAACCAGCGTTTTAACTGGTCTATTTTCCATCTCTTCATCGAAATTCCCGGGTTCGACACTCGGTCTGGGTCATAGGTGTTACTTCTGAGCGTCTCGTCAATTTTGTCTAATCATCGCTCATCCTCATCGTGGCGATTAGCCAAATGTGGCAGAGAAAAGCGACATAGAAAGAACGGAGCAAAGTAAAGTGCTCCTCTGTGCTTTGCACCATGCCATGCAGGGATATGGTGGTGTGGAGTTAGGGCTCCACACTTTCTTGATCACGGTCGAAGGTGGGGATTATGTGAGCACTACGCCCCTGGCCGACTTTACCCCCCCCCCCGGAGTTTCCTCCTGGTACCCACTATACGACACTGGGTGGGCGCCGGAGCCGCTTGAACAGGTTGAAAGAGTCCCGGTTTCACCCCCGCCGGGATCGAACCCAAGTCTCTCGTATGGTAGTCAGACACCTTAACGACTTTTTTCTTATAAGGAATACCCTATTTGGTTGTATCCCCCGTCATTCACACATTTCTCTAACTTCCACATATGCCAATTTGTATTGTAATCTCGTTTTTTTACAAACTCAAACATCCATTCCCAGCCGGGATTCAAATCCGGGACCCCTGGCTTCGTAGCGAGCTGTGCTACCTCGGCCTGACATAATAGAAAGAAGAATACAACCAGTAATTACTACCAACTAATTGGAAGTAACCAATCAGGACAATGTCCCTTAATAGATAAAAGGGTTTGTCCTCATTCACTAACTCATCAAAGTATAGCCCAAACCCTTGGACCTAGAAACCTAAATGTTTATGGGTGCCTTCAGCCACGTAAGCACCCACTAAGAATCGATTTTCACAGACACAACCTTAGGGAGGGGGGGGGGGCATGAAAATACTTATGCAAACAAAAATCCTAAACTGACGGCGCTGAGTGTATTATACATAAGCTGACGAAGCCTTGGGTGGGTCACTAGTAAAGTTATAATAGAAAATTGGTTTGTAAGAGAAGGGATGCTACAGATTTTAAATCATTGACGTCGTTCATCCAAAGGGAAGACATTGAAGCAATGTCTAGGTCGACACAGGCTCAAGCCCTTGCGGAAGAACTACTGAGATGTCTTAGTAATGGTCGGAAGGCGTTAAGCTGAAAACAGTGGTTGCCCTTGAATCGCAATAGCTTAGTGATTGATATGAGCTAGTTATTAAATGCCAAGCATAATTATAGTGTGCCTCAGCGATGCAATACTGGTAACATTAAGTTACCTCGGACAGAGAGAAGAAGATAGAAAGAGTATGAAAGAGAGAGAGAATGAGAGAGAGAGAGAGAGAGAGAGAAAGGGGAGTTCTTTCCACTCTCTCTCTCTCTCTCTTTCATACTCTTTCTATCTTCTCTGTCACTCTCTTTCTTTCAGCCCCCCCGGAGAGAGAGAGAGAGAGAGAGGTAGATAGAGAGAGAGAGAGGTAGATAGAGAGAGAGAGGTAGATAGATAGATAGAGAGAGAGAGAGAGAGAGGAAGAGAGAGGTAGATAGATAGATAGATAGAGAGAGAGAGAGGGAGAGAGAAGTAGATAGATAGATAGATTTCTCTTATCTCCCTCACTCTCCTCTTCTCCTTTCGTTGCGGGGCGCCCCCATATCTCTCTCTCTCTCTCTCTCTCTCTCTCTCTCTCTCTCTCTATCTATCTATCTATCTACCTCTCTCTCTCCCTCTCTCTCTCTCTATCTATCTATCTACCTCTCTCTCCCTCTCTCTCTCTATCTTTCTATCTATCTACCTCTCTCTCTCTATCTACCTCTCTGTCTCTCTCTATCTATCTACCTCTCTCTCTCTCTCTCTCTCTCTAAAAAAGGGAGAACAAGAGAGAGAGGGAGATCCCTTTCTCTCCTACCTCCCTGTAAGCATTTTAATGTTTTACTATTTTATTTTATTTATTTAAAAGTGTTTTTAAACTGCCGAGAACAGCTTTTCAGCCTTAATACAGCTGTATTACATGTTACATGGTTACATATTACAAGGTATCCAAAACCACAGTATTGGACAAGAGAGCATTTCAAAATATTTAACAAACATAACCTAAAACTACAAGAATTTTAAAAATGCATTAAAGAATATACAATTGTTACATTTCAACTATAAATCTATAAAAGATTTCTTAAATAATTATTCTTATACAAGGGTTGGATAAAAAGTAATGGCAACACTGGTATAATTGCTACTTGACTGTATTGGCAGAGGAGCACGTGTTATATTCCTTCAATGTAATCGCCCCCTCATCTCTACGACCTTCTGCCACACGTATGGAAGGCGTCGTACACCGTCAGCGCGTCCATCTCTGTCGATGTCCCGCAGTGACCGCCGTATAGCACGTATGATGGCTTCGCGCGTGTCGTAGTGCTTCCCGCCCAGTGGTTCCTTCATTTTGACAAAACGGTCGTAATCATACGGTCTCATACCGGTGAATACGGCGGATGTTCCAGTACCTCCCACTACCAGTTATGCAGGAGCGCCGTCACATTGTTCGCAGTGTGACACCTTGCATTGTCAAGCAGGATGATGGGACACCGTGCCGTCGCTTCCTTCTTAATGCGAGACGAAGGTGGTGTTGCAAGAAGGTGCAGTAGTAGGCTGCGTTGACCGTCTGCCTAAGAGACGTTGTTCTTCTTGCCTAAACATATTGTTAGGGCGCTTGCACTCTCCGCGTCCTCTGCTTCAGAGCACTGCTGTTTTTGACTGAATAACATACAATCGCACCCCACTCACTATACTTCCTCGTCTGACATTCCTTTATCAACCACGAAACGGTTGTGGCGCTGTGACTCGCCCCTTTCACGGGACAGCAGTGTTGCAATTACTTTTTATCCAACCCTTGTATATGAAGTTGAAATTGTTTTAACAACATTATCAATATCTATTTCACGGTATTCGAATTATAACTGGGCCTCCCCGATGCCGCAGTGGTAGCGTCGTCGCCTTGTAATGAAGAGGTCCCGGGTTCGATACCCGGTGGAGGCACATAGTGGTTCGGATTCCACTTTGAACTATAGGTCCAGTCCCGAGTAGCCTTACTGTGCATAAAGTGGACTTAAAACACTAAATCAACCAAATCAACCAATCGAATTATAACTATTTATGAGATATAGAACATACTTTTTTTTGTAGTTCTTATCCACTTTTTCACCAAGGTATATAATCGCCAATCCCAAACTCATTAAATGCTGCACATCACCCATATTGGTAGCAAATTTTAGATTAACGTGGCATCGATGATGAGGGCATGAGGCGTCTAATTATAATACTTCGACATTAACTCTGCCTTCCACCACTGATTAATTTATATAATTTCCTATACGGAATAAACTGATAATGTTCAGTACTGATTTGTTTGATTTGGTGTTTTAAGTCCAATTTGTGCACAGTAAGGCTAATCGGGAGTGGACCTACAGTTTAATGTGGGATCCGAACCACTATGTGCCTCCACCGGGTTCGAACCTGTTTAGTATTGAAGAACACCTCAATGGTGAGGGTTTATAATGCAGATAATCCGGTGTAAATAGCTGTTGCGGTTTTCATGTTCTAAGCGATCAAGGTTTGGCTTGCGCTACTTTTGAAACTCATAAAAAATCATTTAGGATCAATTTTCGTGCAGGTAGGACAATCAGGACTGAACCTGCATGGGACCAGAACCATGGAAATGATCTCCCACCAGGGTGAACCCTGTATTGTCTTTAACTGTAACTCTCTAGCCTTCTTCAACCCGATGGTTTATGGCTGCAGCAACACAGGCCTTCCATCTGTCCCTATCTTGAGCTTATCTATATACTCTTCCATCCCTACCGATTTCCTTTAGGTCCATCTCAACGTTATCCCTCCATCTTCGTCTTGGCCTTCCTACAAGTCTCTTACCATCAGGTTTCCCAACAAGAATCCTGTAAACTCCTCTTTCCTCTCCCATTCGTGCCACATGGCCTGTGCTAACTGTAACACGTGTGAAAAGTACAAAGAGTATCTATGCATTCTTAATACAGTTTGGATGTCACGTATTTTTTTTTTTATAGAGCTAGGCATGTCCACCTTGAGAATAAGAGTTTCCGCTTAACAGTGCGGAAAAGAACTGGTTTGATTCCGCTTGTCCATTCTGCCTATCCAATTTTTAGCTTTGTCTTTTTTACCCGACGTTTTCCACTTCCCAAGGCTAAGGAGGATGAATCGATGAAGCAGACAATGGATTGAACAAGGAAACATCCTCACCTAGGATTCGAACCTAGGATAGCCAGGGTGAAGCGGTGGCAATAAACAGCGGAACGTCGAGTTAAACAGCAAATCGCGCCTTCAATTTAAGAGAAATCCTGACCTTTCTTGTTTGTCTGATTATCCCACAAAAACACACTTCATGCATTTAAAGAAAAAAACTGGTTGGCCTCGACATACCTAAATTCAATGTTTAGAGTAAGACAAGTATAGTTAATTTGCTTGTTGTATGTCAAAGAACGTTGGAAAATAAGTGGAAGACGCCGGGATAAATGACCTTGGGGTTGTGAAAATGTATTTTGACCACGTATTCATTCTCTTGCTTTTTCAGTCGCCTGAACAAGTAATTGTCCGTAGATTTGATCTTACGTGTGAATAATGATCCTTTACATTACCTCGGTAGAAATTTAGAAATCCCTGTGGGAGTTAAGTAATCGTTATGAATTAATGAATGTGTTAAAATTGTTGGATGCTGTACATATGGCCATTTTTCACCCTTCAAAGTACACGGGGGAAAATCTCATTTTCTAAAACCCTTACCTTAGATTTTTAAAAAAAGTGGTGTAAAATGTCCCTTGAGAAAGGTTGAAGGCTGTAAAGGGACCTGCACAGGACATGAACGTCACATTACAAAGGTAAGGACTCTGATAGATTAGAAATGGCCCGCTCTTGTCACACATTACTTAAAATACTGTCGTCGTCTAACATGGATGATAAATTGTTGGGATGGCTAAACTCTCTGAGGATATTAAAATCGGCACGTCCTTCTCGGATGTGTCTAACATTGAAAACTACGTTGATGTTGTGGCCAGCTTTGGTGGAAAATGCAAGGTTTGAACCGAAATGTCCAACCTCGAGGAGAAGACTGTCTTTTAGCTCACTTGCGTGTGTTTTCCTCGTATGGTTTGTGAATAAACCATGGAACTTGAACCGTGGCTAAATTGTTTTCAATTTTTGGTGGACTACCACGGACGAAACGTGGTTTGGAAATTGGTTTAGTGGTTAGCGCATCTCAGTACAGATAAAATTCTTCTCCCCCCGCCCCCTGACATGCAGGTTCTTGGACGGATCTGAACACACGACCAACGAGCCAAACCTAGTGTCTTTGAACTCTCTCCAAGAGTCAGTTGAGTTCTGTTTTGTTACAGGTAAAATCGATTTCTCATTATGTATCAATTCTACGCCCCATATGAAATCTGTACTATTTATGATTTGATTTATTTTACTTAGCTTTTTGTGCAACTTTAGGCTAATTTGCGAAGATGGGGAAGAGTGGTGACATGATGAAATTGATGAATGGATACTCAGAAACATCCATGCCCAGGCCAGGATTCGAACCCGGGACCTCTAGCGTCGTAGCGCCATGTGCTAAACACTCCGCCACAGGGGCCGGCTGTACTATTTATGCCCTAGAGTGATTGCTAGATCTGGGTGGTTATCATTGTTGTCCTTTGAAAGATTTCTACCTTCCAAGCAACCATCTAGTAGTGGAACATGATCATATGTTACCTAGTACTTGATATAATTTTTTTTGTAACCGATTTTTCGTCACTTTTACTGAAATTAGGGGATTCAATTTTGAAGACGTAAACATAGTAAAAAAACATAAGGCCGCGTAAAAACTAGAGATAATTCTACATACCTACTCGTGTTTCATATTTGTAAACTTACTTGAAGAGTTGGCATATCTATTGCTGTGATATGCAGCTTATAAAGTACTGTCTTGCCACAAGTTGTTTTAAAAAATGTTTATATAATGGGGACGTTCAGCCTGTGGTTGCTCAACCACTTATTCACAGACTGGACTGGACCCACAGCTTAAAGTGAGATGAGGACTATTGTGAAATGTGCCTTCAACGGGGATTGAATCTGGAACTCCTTGATTAAAAGTGCTGTTGCCTTGAGATTTCCGAGGGAGCTAAGTGTGTGGAAAGTTGTACTTTTGGTTGTGGAAGGATTGGTAAACTAGCCTATTTTCTTTAGCTGCCGGGGTTCTCAAGACACCCAAGCTGACCTTTATGGCAGAATGGTTATCACGGCTCGCTCTGACGCCAGAGGTCCCTCTTTCGAATCCTGGCCTTGGAATGTTTTTTTCTTCATCAGTATCATTATATCATCACTCATCTTCATCTTCGCGATAAGCCAAAAGTGGCAGAAAAGTAAAGTAAAATAAGCCAAACCATTCAAGACGCCCAAATTACAACCTATCTTCCACGTAGTGTTCACTACACTGCAGTATACTGAATACACAGGAGGCTCTGGCGTCTGAGATCACAGTCAGTGTAATAGTTGTGTGTTTATGTCAAACGTGTCAGAAATGCGAAGTAGAAATGAAACAAAAAAGAATCAAAATCAAATCAATTCTAGCTACCCAGTATAAGGCTTTTCAAAATCAAATCAAGCGAGCTTGTTATGCCATGAAGCAAATTGGGGCGAAATGGGTGAAGTAACTTGTCTCAAATACTTACGTTCAAGAAATATCAAAGTTGCCTTTCCCACTGTCGAATGCTCACGAACTGAGATGATGCACTGTTAACATTGGCTACTGTTGACAGGGCGTTGAACACTATAGCTTGCAACACTAATTATCCCAATGCGTTTGTTTAATACGGTTTGGACACTCATGAAGAAAGCTTCTAGCAAGTCGAGGAGACTGTCTTCGGACAACAACGTCGAGAGCGAAATCTGTTTTTTGGTCCACACTTCAAGTGCTGCACGGATAATGTCATGTGGTCTACTAAACTTCCAAGTGGCCACAATGGAGCTAAATCTACTTTCCTTTTTCTCTCAGAAAGTCACGTAATAGTTGTATAATCGTTCTAGGTTATCTGGCATTATGTAAAAGATTCCTTTGGGTGGGAGGGGGAGATGCCCTGTCTGATTTTCCATGCACTGTTTATGCAACGTGCTCATCGGGACTCGCCGAGCTGCATTGGGTAACCCACTGGTTGATGAGTGGGTGAGCAAGACCGTAAGGAAATTTTGGAGTATGTGGCATTTGGGATGGCTGAGGTAGTGAATCGAAAGTGTGGCCTCGTGATCCATGTGTCGTAACCTAGTTTGGGGTAGCTGACCTTATGGCACATTAGTGATGCAATGGTGTTCTCCACTGTGTGCACGTTGCTTAGCGTCCTCGTTGAGTGTTCTCTTGTGTTCTCCTGGAGAAAGTCAAGTCCTTGGAGATAAGCGTGTGCCCATGTGGTCGACACACTGAGAGAAACAAAGAAAGTTGCAAAAAAATAACTCTTTGCTCATTGATTTATACGACATCTTTTGGTCATTAAATGCCTTTCTTAATGTGGCTAGGTTTCACTTGACACCTGCATAAATTACTTTGTTTCCTATGAATATTTTACAGGCAAAGTATCCCTTCTAAGGTAAAAGGCACCGCTGTGCGTGTGTACACACACACACATGCCGTGAATGCATATGGGCTGATATGGAGATATAGAGCTCCACATATTCGTGATGAGTTGGGATGATGTGGGCCTTGGAACCACGCAGCTAGCTCGATTCTCTCTTAATATACCTCTCTTCCGTTCAGCCTTCTTAAGGTTGCCGACGGCCCGGGAAAATTCCACCCAGACTGGAATGACGTCACTCTATAAGACAAGAAAAGCTTCGTGTTATGCCATGTCAAGTGGACCAATGATTTCGAACCGATCATTTCCAATTTTAATGAACCGGTCTCTGTGGCTGAGAAGTTATCACAACCCGCTGCGACACCAGGGTTTCCGGTTCGAATCCCAGCTTGGGGGTGGGCGTTCTTTGCGGGTGTCTCTTTCTCATTTTCATCATCCTCATTTTCGCGATCGTCCAAAAATGGCAGAAAAGCGAAGTAAAATAAATCAATTCGTGAAGAAGACCGTCGGATCAACTGTTCCAACCGGATCGTCTCCAATTGTAATGAACTATAGCATATACAGCTGCCTAAGTCAACAAAACTGACTCCCGTTTCAAGGTTTTCAGTCTCTAAATCAACATTTTTTTAGATTTAATTTGATTTAGTATAGTATACGCCGACTTTCAAACACATTTTGGTTAATCCCAACGATGGTGATGAGATGGATTAAGGAAGAATGACAAACGCACATGGACGACAGCCCCTCTCCAGAGGATTATACTGGCTATAGGCCCAGAAGCCCAAGCCTCATTATCTTGCCAACATTGATTGAATGGTTTATTTTACTTTTCTTTTCTGCCGCTGTTGGTAAATCCCGAAAAGAAGTGGGTGACTGATAACGAAACTAAATTGATAGGTAGTTATAAATAACATCCATTCCGTGGTCGCAATTTGAACCCGGGCCCTTGGCGTTATTGCGAGCCGTGTTAATTACTCTGCTACGGAGCTTTATTCTGCACAAAAGCCACCGAGTGGTGCGAAAAAATGTTTTAAAATTTCTATAGCGCCTAGTGTTTGAAAGATGTTATCCGTTAAAGAGACTTCTCACCAAAAATAAAATGAATTTTGAGGCAAACTCTTGGTTTCGTATTGACCCGAACGTTTTACACCAAAGACGTATAGGCAACGCGCACAACCCCATTAAAAGTAGCACTTGTAACTCATTTTACTGGTTAATTTGGGGTTAGATCTTCGAAAATAACACTATTTTTATATATATTTTTTAAAGTCCCAAATTATATGGAGCTCTTCCTACATTTCGCACTGAAAACAGGAGAAATACCGTCAAACGGGGTACAGATTTTGGCATATTCTAATGTGGTTTGCAAAATCCGTGCCGAGTGACAATACGAAAATTATACGCTAGGAACACTTTGTCCTTTATAAATGTACTGAAGGGATTCCAGAGAAATTCCAAAATATTAGGTGGGGCAAGTACGTCAGCATTTTCGTGACGAAGTTACCCCAGAAAATGGGATAACTTCGTCATCTCTGCTTACGTTCCTAGCAGGTCAAATTTACCTCCATGAAGAGGTAAGATCGTCACGCAAAATGGTATGAATTGCAAAATATATCCTCTTTTCAAAGTAGTGACGTTTGTGTGTCTTTTATTCTTATTTTATTTTTTTTATTGGTTTTTAAACATTGAAATGTTACACCGTGTTTGAAAACAAGTTCAGCACATGTATCATAAGGAAACCAATAGCAAGGTGTTTCGGTGTGACTTCACACTCACTCCCTTTGTTCCACCAGCATGTGACTCCTACCGACACCTATCGGTCTCATGACGAAGCTACCCTCAAAAGACTGGGCAGATAGGTAAAACATGGTGGCCACTCACTGGGAATTCCTTGAATTCCGGGAATTATGCGTGAATTATTGGATCCGAGAATTGTGCGTGAATTTTTCTCCGCAGACGTGAAAAATTGCAACTTTTATTAATCAAAATACCATTGAATTAATACATATTTATAAATGCCCTGGGGTAGGTTTCTCACAGATTAGCGTCTATTTTTATCTCGTAGGAAGGTAAAGAAAGTTTAATATAGAAAGAGTTCTCTCAATCCATTTATTTTGTTAGTGTCCTTTGCAGAACAGTCTATCTGACAGACGGAAGATTTTTACAAGATAACTTATGTTGAAGTTGATTAGTTAAAATTTGAGTTAGATATTCTTATACAATTAACAGTTTTTCGTAGATTAGCCTATCCCGTAACATTCGTGACTTGTGTGTATTTCGAGTCTGAGTATGTGAAATGGCAAATGTAAACTCCGCACCTTAATTTAAATATTTATATATATATATATATATATATATATATATATATATATATATATATATACCGTTTAATTGTATTGAATTAGAATTTTTGGATTCATTGGAATCACACAGACCCTTTATATTGTTAATATATTTGCCGTTGTATGTGTGAGGGTGGTGAGAGGCGATATTATGTAAAGTTGACATGGAGAAAACATCTGCTTTTAGCTTTGATTTGGAAAGTTCGCCTTGAAAAACCGGGACTTATACTTGAATTTTATGATGGTCCTAGAGTGGCCACCCTGTAAAAGCAATGCTAGTGGGCTCTGGTCTCGCAAGTCAGAAAACAGCGGCGATGGGACGACCAAGCGTCGTATGGTAGCCTTTCGCTCTCAAAGGGATATAGTAGTGTGTTTGATGCTACGGACAGCGCAACTTTTAAGTGTAGAAAAGGCGAGGCTATTTGATTGAACAATCAGATTTGCTTACACTTAAAACAAAGCCAAGAGAGGCCTATACCCCAATTTTTCAGGTGTGATATGCTCTGATTTTTAAGAAATTCTGAATTTCTAGTGTAGAAAAGGCGAGGGCTCAACAGATAGATTTACTTATATTTAAAACAATGCCAAGAGGGGCTTAAATCCTAATTTTTCAGGTGTGGAGGTTCGGGTTTAAGTCCTCATAAAATGTGAAGCCTTCCTTGATGGCAAAATGTTAATATTGTTGTCTTGTAAACAAAAGGCTCAGGGTTCGAGTCCTGATAAAATATTTAAGATTGAAATACATGTTGCAAAATAATATCTCTACAAGTGAGATTTTGAGAATAATTACTGCTCGTTGATAGCCCCCCGATCTGAAAACCTCCTTTCTCCTCTGCTCAGACAGATTCGGCCATGTGTGTAAAAGCTATATCTGTATGATTGTTGTTTATAAACTTGTCAAAAATATGGCTTTTTTGTATGAAAACATGCAATCCTGAATACAATTCTGGTTTTGTCTTGTTCTGTTAATATAAACACAAGTGAGACTTACAGAATATTTATTGTACAGTTCAAAATCCAATTTTGAATTGTATTTAGTTGATATAGAGATGAGGTTTTAAACCTGGTGAAGTGTGTTGCACATCAGCAAAACTATCACCAAAACCTAGTTACTGCTGTTGTTTGGGTATAAAAGCACCAGCTCAGCCATTAACTGCTGAACCCAACTGATATTTTTATTAAGTATAAAGTTTTGAATTGAAGCCCAGAAAATCTTATATAATAAACAACAAGAAAAAATGCCAAAACAAAAATATTGCAATCAGTGTAATAAAAATATATCTAGTTCTCATTGGGCTAGGCATTGCCGTATTTGTAACTCTAAGAAATGCAGAAAAGCTACTAAATTGTGCCCAAGATGCCATAAAATATTAAGCAAGGCATATTACAAATGGCATAAGTGTAATTCTTATGTACAGTCATCAGCATTGCCCCCGCAACCATCTACATCTGGTCTGAAAAGAAAGCACGAAGCACCTGTTACTGCTGGACCAGCAAAGCAGCCACGCTATGCACCCCTCCATAGCAGTTTTAATGCCCAACTTAGGGATCACCGGTTTGTATCAGAGCCAAGATGTGGCATTCAGAATTTTTTGAACAGTATAAATTCTGATCTCCAGGCAATTCTAAATGCACAAAATGGCTCTTATAAGCTATCCCTCAAATTGTTTGTACAATATAAGAAACCAAATGGCACAAAATTTACACAGCCCCACATAACAGAAACTGTACCTGTATATTCAAATGCAAATTCGGACAGAATAATAAGCAGTTTGATGGATCAATTGAATATTAAACACTCTGAATTTGCAGCAAAAGAGTCAGGATGGAGCCTTTGCGGTTCATCACACAAGTTATATGTTCATATTTCTGAATTCAGCTCATTGCAAGGATCTACATATTTGCCATTACCTGACAATATCAAAAACAAAAGAGCCGTGGTTAATATAAAAAATACCGACCAGAAATGCTTTTTGTGGTGTATATTAGCTGCTTTGTATCCAGTTTCAAGGGATCCTCAGAGAATAAGTTATTACAAACAACATGAACATCTTTTTGACGATGCAATGGAGGGTTTAGAATATCCAATGTCTGTTCAGAATATTGACAAATTTGAAAAAAGAGCCAGGCACATTAATGGCAAACAATTATCTATTAATGTATTTATTTGTTCCACTGGCATTTGCCCGATAGCACCTCTCAGAATCAGTACATTTGATGATGAATCTGCTATTCCGATTGATCTGCTCTTAATTGAAGGGGATGGCACACACCATTACACTCTGATACATAATCTTCAAGCTTTAGTGAGAACACAACTAGACAAATCCAATACAATATTCAAGTTGTGCAGAAGATGTTTAACTGTATTTGATGGTCAAAAAATGGTAAATGGGGTTCGTGAAAAAAATGCAGAAATTGCAAAAAATAAGTTAATTGAGCATCTGAAATACTGTGGCAATCATAAACCTGTTCATATGGTGATGCCCAATCCAAGTGAAAATTGCAGATTCAAAAAGTTTGAAGCCTTGTTGGAACACCCAGCATTTATTGCCTATGATTTTGAATCGAACCTCAAATCTCTTGCATTCTGCAATCCAGATCCTGAAGAATCTTCAAGTACACCATACCAATTACATGAACCTTCCACCTTTTGTTATACAGTTATGCGGGATGGTGTAGCTAGTGAGCCATACTTATACATGGGACCAAATGCCGTCAAAATATTTGCACAAAGAATAGAAAATGAGTGCCGTGACATAGCATCTAACATCTTATTAAAATCAAAGCCTATGTTGCCTTTAACAGAGGAACAGATTGAAGATTTCAACAATGCAGAAAAATGTCCAGTATGTAATTGTGAATTTTCAGATACAAATATTAAGGTTCATCACCATTCTCATACAGATGGTAAATTTTTAATGGCCCTGTGTAAAAGCTGTAATATTCAGATCAAGAGACCAAGATTTATCCCCATATTTTGCCATGGAGCATCCAATTATGATTTCCATCATTTGATCAGGTACGAGGGTTTTGACAAGCAGAATTTAAATATTTTAGCTGAAAATGATGAAAAATATATATCTATTACCAAAATAATTAAAGTTGATGGTGTTCCTATTCAATTAAGATTTCTTGATTCTCACAGATTTTTACCTGCTAGCCTGGCTACACTGGCCAGTCAATTACCTGATGATGACTTAAAAATTACACGTGCCTCGTTTCCAAATCAAGACCTGGAATTAATTAAGCGAAAGGGTGTATATCCATATGACTATGTTACAGATTTTTCTAAATTTGATGAGTGTTCCCTGCCACCACAAGAAGAGTTTTACAGCAGAATCAGAGGATCTGGAATCAGTGATGATGATTATCACCATGCCCAGTTGGTGTGGAACGATTTAAAATGCAAGACATTTCGTGATTATCACAAGGCATATTCGAAACTTGATGTGACCCTCGTAGCTGATATAATACAGGCATTCAGAAAATCTTCTATGCGAAATTATGGACTGGACCCAGTGTATTTTTACAGTGCCCCGGGCCTAGCATGGGCTGCAACGTTTTTGAACACTAAAATGCAATTGGATCTGATCCACGATCAAGATACGTATCTGTTTATGGAGAAATGTATAAGAGGAGGGATGGTGCAATGTTCCCAGAGATATGCCAGAGCAAATAACAAGCATATGCCTGATTATGATCCAGCACGGCCATCAAATTATATACTGTATGTAGATGCAAACAGCCTCTATGGTCATGCCATGATGCAAAAACTGCCATATGCAGGGCTTGAATGGGTTGAAGATTTCAATATTAGGGATCTTCAGGACTTTGATGACAGTGACTGTGGCCTCTTCTTAGAGGTTGATCTGACAATTCCTGATGATTTGCACAACAAATTTTCTGATCTGCCCCCAATTCCCGAGGTTAAGTGCTCACCTGGCTCTAAACAGAAGAAGCTCATGATGACTCTGGAGCCAAAACAGGATTATGTCATATATTACAAAAACCTCCAGTTCCTGATGAAACATGGTGTTCAAGTGATCAAAGTTGGCAAAGTCTTAAGGTTCAGGCACACAAGATGGTTGAAGTCATACATTGATACAAACACGGAGCTTCGAACATCTGCAAAGAGCGAATTTGATAAGAGCTTGTTTAAATTGATGGTGAATTCAGTGTATGGCAAAACAATTGAAAATGTCAGAAAACATACCGATGTTAAAATAATTACTGACCCCAGCATGAGCAAAAAATTGGTTGCAAAGCCTAATTTCAATTACAGAAGAATTTATGATGAGCACATGGCACTCTTCAACATGAAGAAAACAAAGATTAAGTTTGATAAACCTATTTATGTAGGGGCTGTGATATTGGAATTGTCCAAATTACATATGTTAACATTGTATTATGATGTGCTGAAACCTTTTTATGGTGATAATATAAAACTGATGTACATGGATACGGATAGTTTTATTCTTGATATTCAAACAGAAGATGTTTATCAAGATATGTTACAGCCTGAATTGTTTCAATACTTTGATACAAGTGAACATACAAAGATTCAACACCACCACAACAAAAAGGTGCCTGGCAAGTTAAAAGATGAGACACTTGGTGATGTTATTGTAGCATTTGCTGGGTTAAGTGCCAAGATGTATACTTTTAAAACACGTAGTGCTGTTGTCAAAAAAGCCAAGGGTATTGGCAGAGTGACTGTTGACAAAGAGCTTAAATTTGAAGATTATGAAAATTGCATCAAATCACAGAGTTCAATCAGAACATCAGAATGCAGAATTCAGAGTGAGGATCACTTATTGACCAGCAATATTGTAAGAAAAGTGGCTCTGGACCCACATGATGACAAGAGATGCATTTTGTCATGTGGCATACATACTTTACCATGGGGTCATTGTGATTTGAAAAATGGGAATCAATGCCCAAACACAGAGCATGATTTGAAATAAATAAACATGCCCATGAACTTATTTGGGTTCAAAAAACAGGCTATTATGGACCTGCCAACACCCCAACCCTCTCCTGATATGCTGTCTAAACTGAGTGGCTTGTTAATTATTCATCTGAACAGCATACTTACAGATGTTGATGATGAAACAGGTAAAACATTGTACATATTTAACAATAATTTAAATCATTACCAATTACCTGTAGGTGGTCAATTGCAATTTATTACAACTCCTGAGGGTGATGTCAAGATTTCAGTAGGGAGAAATATTTACAGAATTAAGCACTCAAACATGATTTCTGGCACTGTATATACTGTTTCTGCTGGTGACTGCTTATATATTGAGGTCCCTGGATCTTATGATAAGCTTATACCTTTTTTTATAGAATTAAGAATCAGATACTCAATAATAAATAACCATTAAAACAAAAATGCCTAATGATATATTTGGCCATACAAGGCATGAAGATCACAGTGATGAGATTCTGATGCTTGATGTCAGAGTCAAGAAATTAAGAAGTGATTTACAAGCTTTACAAACCACACTCAATGCCAGTCTTCAATTAGAAATTACAAATTTGCAATCACAATGCATGGACCCTCTTCTTAAAATTGATTCTGAACTCAAATTGCTGCTTCAGAAATATACTGATTTGGCAACATTAGATAATTTTCAAAGTTTAGAAGAGGCTGTAGCAGCTCTTCAAGCCAAATTTAAGACCCAGGCCACCAAGTCTGAGCAATTGAAACAGCAATTGGAAGAGCAGATAAATAATGTCCAGGCACAGCTCCAAACAATTGTCAAAAGCATAAAGTCACAAGAAGATTTTGATCTAGTGATTTCCACTCTAAAGGAACAGATTCAGTCACTCCAGATACCTAATCTGGACCCTCTGAACAATGCCATAGCCGAGGTTAAAGAAAAAATTGAGACACTTGAAAATTTTATGAACAACTTGCCATCTTCTGATGCTTTGAATGCAATAACTCGGAGTGTTGCAAATATCAAGCTGCAACTTGAAACATATGAAGATTTTGGAAAAATTCAAAGTTCCATAACCCATCTTGAAGGTACAATAGCAGCAGTGCAAAGTGATTTGGCAAATGTACTAGAATCCAGATTGCCTGGGATTGTAGATACACTTGTTAGTGTCCAGCACCAAATCACAAAGCTTGAAAACCTCAACACTGAATCTGAACTATCTCATTTTCATCATTTGATTGATGATATCCAAACAAAGCTTGAAATTTTACAACAATCCACACCCACTCAGGCAGATATAGCCCTGCTCCAAAATGCTATGCAAAATGTGGCTGATGCTTCTGAATTAAATAATGTGAAATTGGCACTTGAATCTTTGCAAAATACAGTATCAAATCTGCCTACATCACAGGAACTTAAAAATATTAAGAGGGCAGTGAATAGGATATTGAAATCAGAAGATATCAAGAATATCCAGACAGAGATCAAACAACTCACTCAGACAGTGGCCACTCTACCAACTAATCAACATATTAATGAACTGCATGCCCTGTTTGAGGATATCAGAAGACAGGTCCATGATCTTACTGCTCAAAATTCAAAATTGGCAGTTATTGAAAATTTGCAACAAATTGTAGCTAATATCAAGCAACAGCTAGGAACCATGGAATCCAATCAAGCAAATGCCCTGTCTGTTTTTGCCACCCAGCTACAAGAGATTGTGCAACAATACAAGAAACTTATTGTGGACATAAAGATCAAGCCAGGCCATGACGATGTTGTTAGGACCATCAATGAGCACCTTGAATCTGTAACAAGCAGATTGCTCACAGCAGAAAAGGAAATAACAGGCATAATCGAGAATCCAAAACATACAGTAATTCTTGAATTGTACAGCATCCCCAACAAAGAATATGATTCTCCATTTACACCAGGTGGCAAAATATATATGCTGTCCCCTGCACAATTTTATTACCAGTTTTTTGTTGGGGGCACATTGAGACCAATCAAGATCAAATATTGGCATCAGCCACAGGCACACCACTACCCCACCTTATCAATAACAAATGCTGATAACAAAGTAAAAATCACCAGTGTAGAATTAGAGGATTTTACAGATCCCAATACATTAGAAACAGCCTATACTGAAGATGATGGCACTTTGGAATTTAAAATACATATTGGAGACAAATTATATTTAGAAAATCCTGCAGTCTCAGCTGCTGAACACCCCATAGTTGCAATATTCTTGTTTACATATTATGTCTAGACAAATTATTGTTGATGAATTACACAGACAGGCCCGACATAATTATAAGAGACTCCCAGTAGTCACAAAGGGCATAGATGATTTATGGCAGAGCGACTTGATTGAAATGGCAAGTGGGCAGTTGAAAAACTTAGACAAAATCAACAAGGGCTACAAGTATCTACTCACTGTCATAGACACATTTTCAAAATTTGCCTGGGCTGTGCCACTCAAATCCAAGACTGGAGCATGTGTTACAGAAGCCTTCAGGACAATCATTAATCAGAGTGGAAGATCCCCGCGCTATTTGCAAACAGATAATGGCAAAGAATTTTATAATTCTGTGTTCCAACAATTTATTAAAAGCCAGGCAATAAAACATTACTCGAGTTACAGTGATCTCAAAGCCTCAATTGTAGAGAGATTCAACAGAACCTTAAAAAATCTTATGTATAAACAATTTACACTTCAAGGTAATTATAAATGGATTAATATTCTTCCAGAACTTCTACATAAATATAACAACTCGGTCCATTCCACAATCAACATGAAACCCTCTGAAGTAACTCCATCTGATGAGCAAAAATTGATCAGCACTGTTTATTATCCTAGATATCAGCCAACAACAAGAAAGGCCAAATACAGGGTGGGGGATCAAGTAAGAATAAGCAAATATAAGCACTTATTCAAGAGAGGCTTTACAAGAAACTGGAGTACAGAATTATTTACAGTGGTTCAAGTTAAACCCGGGACCCTTAACACTTATATAATAAAGGATCACCGAGGAGAAATTCTCAAAGGCAGGTTCTATGAACAAGAGCTCAGCAAAACTAAACAGCCTGACACATATCTCATAGAAAAAATCATCCGCAGAAAAGGCAACAAGTTACTTGTCAAATGGCTGGGTCATCCGGAAAACAGCTGGATCGATGCAGACAAAATAATAATATGAGCACCTGGGATGTTATAAAAAGGCTGCCAGAACCTGAACAGCAGAATAAGAGAAATGGCAACTTGCTGCCTGATAATATTAGGTGTCTTATTGTTGGACCATCTGCTTGTGGTAAAACTACACTAATGGTTGATAATTTTTTATTGGCACCCAACTGGTTAGACTGGAAAAACAGGCACTTGTATGTTTTCTCTAAGAGCTTGGAACAATTAAAATATCAGCAGCTGATGAAGCTATATGATGGATTGGATATTGCCACTTTTGAACCAGATGTTAAGCCACTTCATGACTGTCTCGATAATTCTGTTGTTGTGTTTGATGACATTATACTGGATAATCAAAACAAGGTTAGAAACTTTTTTACACAGGGCCGACACAAAAACATTGATTGCTTCTACCTGGCACAGACTTTTTCAAAAATACCGAAGCAGCTGATCCGAGACAACAGCAATTTTATATGTGTGTTTCATCAAGATCATACCAACCTCAAACACATACATGATGAATATGTAGGTGGGGACTTGAGCTACAATGACTTTTCCAAGTTTTGCAGTAGGTGCTGGAATCAAGACAGTTATGGGTTTGTCACAATTGATATGACAAGAACACCTAATACTGGAAAATACAGAAATAAAATCAACGATTTTCTAGACGTAGAGACGTATATAAATAACCATGAAAAGGCCAATTATTGATGATCTTAAGTTAAGAGATTATCTTGTAAAAAGATTTAAGGGATGGAAATCAGAGAACCGGGGAATTTATGAAAAACACAAACAAGCAGAACAGCCTGTAATTGATGCTATTAATAATTTAGGTAAGAATATCAAAACTGTTACAGAGCAAAATCAAGATTTGATCACGGAGCTTGTACCTGTAGCTGCAAGGAACATATTAGATTATCCATTCACCCCACTTTCCAGTATTCATACACCTAGTCCTGTTGCTCCTAGAAGAATTGAAGCTAGTCAGGATCCTATTGAATTGGGTCTTCTTGCTCAAAAATATTTAACCACACCTAAAGACAATAAAGATGAGGTGTTTGGCTTATATGCCGACACGGAGCTTGATGGGAGCATCATACATAGAATTGGAAATTTCAGAGTAACTTTTATGGGAGATGATATAATTGTATATTCAGAATCTCGACTTGGAGAAAAAGGTGCTTTTGTTAAGTACTCCGGAACACCTGGATTATGGGAACTGATGACTAGGAAGAGACCTGGCAGCTATACGGATCAAGATTATGAGGATTACAAAGAAATATTAATAAAATCAGATGCTCTATACCAGAACAATGATCCCACACAAAAAAGAGTCAAGTCTAGCAGTGGAGCAAAATACAATAATTTAATCAAGCCCATATGGTCACAGATCAAGACTGGCAGTGGAATCAAACAATACAACACCCTACCTAAAGAATTTGTGTGGGTTGATGATGTCAGGAAACTTGTAGATAGGTTATTGGTGATAGCTGGGGAGGAAAATGCTGGGAACCACAATTTTTACAATGAAAAGGTTGGAATTATGGACATGATAAGCACCAAATTGTCTAATTTTATAGTGAATGACACTAAGGGGATTGGATATCTTATAAAAATTATTAATACTCTACCACCTAAATTTTGGAATATTTCTGAGGGTCGGGGACTGGTTAATGACATTATAAACAAGCTGCCATTTGAACTTCACATTCCAGGCTATCAGTATTGTGGTCCCGGTACAAAATTGGATCATAGATTAAACAGAGGTGATCCTGGTGTAAATCCCCTCGATGCTGCTTGTAAAGACCATGACATAGCATACAACACACATACTGATCTTGACAAGAGACATGTTGCAGACAAGAAATTAGAAGAGGCTGCATTTGGCAGATTTGTAAGCAAAGATGCTTCTTTGAGTGAAAAAATAGCAGCATTGGGAACCACCATAGCTATGAACACCAAACAAAAATTGGGGTGGGGGCTGTGAATATGTATATAATAAACCTACAATGAAGGCCAAGGGTGTTATGTATCAAATACCTTATGCAGGTCTCAAATCTCTTAAAACTATTGACAGCCTTTTGACCAAAAAGCAGCGCAAGAAAAAAAGCTCTTGTCTTGCAAAGGGCCATGGTATGAAATTGTTGCTTAGCACCCCCCAATTAAAAAAATTACAGCAATCAAGAAAAAAATCACATGTGGGGGGATTCATATTTACCATCCCTGCCATCTTAGCTGCTCTCGGGGCCGTTGGGAGCTTGGCCGGGGGATCAGCCGCCATAGCAAAAACAGTAATAGATGCCAAGAAAAATAGAGCAGAATTAGATGAGCAGAGGCGCCATAACCTTGCCATGGAGAAACAAGGCAAAGGTGTTAAGAATAAGTTTAAAAAAAACAAGAGCCTCTTACAAACCAAGATATTGAAGCTTTAATCAAGCCTCTGGGCATCAAACATTTTAGAGGTGTGTACATGTCTGATTCTTTGCCAGAACAACCACTCAACAAAGAGTGTGGCATTGTTAATTTGGATGAGTACAAAAACCAGGGCACTCACTGGATTTGTTATCTTAAATATTTAAAAGATGAGGCATTTGTGTTTGATTCATTTGGAGGTGTTCCACCTGAAAATTTAGTACAATATCTAAAATCAACTAATCTTTATTACAATAATGCCCGTATTCAAAACTTCAAAGATGTTAATTGTGGACATTTGTGTTTATCTGTTCTCAGATATATGTCTCAAATAAATAAACCATCAATTGAAAATTTTCAAAAGGCCTTGTGGTATCTGAAACATCATGGGGGTATTCCATCTCACCAGCCAAAATTCAATATTGAAACTCAAATTACATGATGACATTGTATATCCCAAAACAATAGCTCTGAGGGCATTTTATGGCATGTACCTGATCCCTAATATTACACGCCACAACAACACAATTGCAGTAGGGGATCAAAAAATTGTCATCACTCCAGGGCAATATAATCTGTCCACTCTAAATGCTCAATTACCCAGAGGTGTAGTGTTAAGTCAAAATTCTGTCACTCACAGAGTAGAGATTGTATCTGCTACAGAAACAGTGGATCTGGATACTATAGGAGAGCTGCTAGGCTTTGAGAACAACACAAAACTTGAAGCAGGCATCAAACACACTGCTATGAATATACCTAAATTCTTAGCCATAGAGACTCTGAATATTCACTGTAATGTGGCTGAGGGTATGATCACCAAATCAAATGGCATAGGCTCTCACAAACAAACTGGCATCATTGCAACATTCAAACCTAATTCTGAATTCATGGAGCCCATCATCTACAATCCATCACCAACATTATATTTTCCTGTGTGCCACAACAGAATAGATAACATAGAATTGATGGTCACTAATGAAAAAGAAGAATTAGTTGATTTTGCTGGAGCCACAACAACTGCTATCATAGAGATTAACATTTAAATAAAAATACATACAATGGAAAATATTGAGAGTTATGAGCTACAATCATTCCCCCCAAACAGGAGGACATTTGCAAATTTAAATCAACCCAACACAGAGATAGAGGTGGATCTTGATGTAGGGGACGGCTTTATACACCCCCACAGAGCAGATCTATACATCAAATTTGATGTTGTAAAGCTCGATGGAACAGATTATGCGGCAAATACAAATATAAGACTTGTAGACAATTTTGTGCCGCATCTATTCTCTGAAATTGAGATCAGAAAACATGGCGTTGTTATAAACAGAGTGGATTATCCCGGCATTACCTCCACGGCTTTGGCCACACTAAAATTATCCAAAACCGAGGCTTCTTACTACCAAATAGGTGGATTTGAAGCTGGTGAGAAAATATTATCCAAGAGCCACACAGTGCTGTTCCCCATGCGCCTGCTGCCAGGATTCTTCTCGGATTACAAAGATATTATGTGGAAGGGTGGTTTAAGAATTACATTTAGAAGAGCTGCAAACGATAATAATGCTTTGATGAGGTACAGCACATTAAACCCTACAGGGGAAGCTCTGCCTAATACCTTACCCGATGCAGGCAAATGCATTATTCAGACTATGGAGCTAAGAATCCCTGTTGTTGAATATGAAGCCAGTTATGCTCTTAAATACAAAGCAGATATCCTAAAAAATCCACAGATTCCTCTGCAATTTTACACATATCAATCTGTACAGAAGCCCGCCTCTGGTTCTTATTATGAGTTTGATGCTACAAATTCATTCTCCAGTATTCAATTCGACATGCCTGATTTTGTGGTAGTACTGTTTCAGACTGGAAGACACAACAATCAGGAAAAAAATTCAAGTAAATTTGATAACTGCAACGTCAAGAACATATATCTTAAAAATGGCAGAAATGAGGTCTTTCCTAGAGAAAATTACAATTTAGACATGTCCAAGGATGATTTCCTCAAATTATATGAAGCTTTTTCGGCTTTCAAACGCGTCACTACAGGCAATACAGACATGTATTACACACCAGATGAGTTCAAAGTACATAGACCCATGTTTGTCATTAACACTTCAAAAAGAAAACAAGTTGTAGTGAATGATAGAACAAATATTAAAATTATCTGTGAATTCCACGAGGCATTACCTGATGATACCATTTGTAGTGTTATTCTCATAGGAGAAAAATCATATGTTTATGATGTAAGAAATGAGAGAGTCACGGAGCAGTTCTAGAAGATATTTGTTCTATTATCCTGTTGTACAACACACAAACCTCAACTGTTTATCAGCTAACAGTTAATATCTTACGTGTGGGCAGTTGTATATATACAGAACTCGAACCCAAAGCCCCTGATTACAATGCCACAATATTAGCACGTCTCCAAATGGAATATGCCCACATTTTACTAGGTTCTGAGACCCTTATACAGACAAAATTGGATTTTGAACTGTGATATTATTTTCTAAGTCCTTGTCTAGGTTTATATTATCAGAACAGAATTGCTTTCAACATAGGGGGGGTACAGTTCATTGCCACTGTGTGAAAATATGTATCTTTATCTCAATAATCTTTGTTACACTTTTACACGTTGCAGACATGTTACACGCACAGAAAGATTAATGGCCCCTTCAGTGTCGCACAGAAAAATCATTATTATTCCCTTCTAGCGTGTAGATTTTATCTCTTGCGTGCCGGCAAGGCATGGAGGCAATTAATTATGCTTACCCACTTTTCTTCTATTGTATTGAGCAAGTGGTTATAAAACATGAGGAAATAAGAAAATTGAGAAATTCAGTTTTTGTACAATAAATTATTGTAAAACATTTTTTTTACCAGGTTTTCAGATCGGGGGGCTATCAACGAGCAGTAATTATTCTCAAAATCTCACTTGTAGAGATATTATTTTGCAACATGTATTTCAATCTTAAATATTTTATCAGGACTCGAACCCTGAGCCTTTTGTTTACAAGACAACAATATTAACATTTTGCCATCAAGAGAGGCTTCACATTTTATGAGGACTTAAACCCGAACCTCCACACCTGAAAAATTAAGGATTTAAGCCCCTCTTGCCATTGTTTTAAATATAAGTAAATCTATCTGTTGAGCCCTCGCCTTTTCTACACTAGAAATTCAGAATTTCTTAAAAATCAGAGCATATCACACCTGAAAAATTGGGGTATAGGCCTCTCTTGGCTTTGTTTTAAGTGTAAGCAAATCTGATTGTTCAATCAAATAGCCTCGCCTTTTCTACACTTAAAAGTTGCGCTGTCCGTAGCATCAAACACACTACTGGATATCGTACCTCGTAGGAAATTACTCCGAAATGAACTATTACATAAAAGTAGACATTACCATAAGAAAAGTTACTGTGCATTACAATGGACTTAACCCTGACGTGCGGGTTATGCAACCGTACCTAAGAGTGTTGCAAAATAAGTTAACTGATTTTGAGAGAAGAAAAAAAATCTTGTATTAACCTTGTGCAAATGCCGGAACACCTGGAACGCAAATGAAAACAGGCACCCCTCTGAGCTTGATAAAAATATCAACACATTTTCAACCAGTTTCGTATCTCTCAGAACAACGCAAGCAAAACTAGGAAGCTGGGATGATTACGTAATGTTGCCTGCAGCAAGCCGAAGACACAGAGGTGCCATGAAAGTTAATTATTCGAATTAAGAAACAGACGAAAGATAAGAGCTTATAATTTTTATGTGGCTTTTAATATCCAAAAGGTTTGATGATCTGAGAAAGATGAATGATAAGAAGATTTTTTGTAAAATGTTTCATCAACCTTGTGGCTTTAGTACCTTCGTAAACATTTAAGAAGAATGCAGCTTACAATGACTGAGAATTGTCGAGGTACAGAGAGAAAGGAACGAAGTGATTTTTTCATTGTTATCACAATGTACATTTGTATATCACTGTTGTACGAGATTTCTTCCTATATTTTGCGGCCAACTCAATGTTTTTACTCTGTTTTTTATGGCAGCAATAAAGTATAACGGGTCTCAGGAAAGATAATTCGCGTATAGGTTTAGGCGCTCCATCTCGCCATTTTAATGGGAGATCCAGTGCGAACTGTGCAATTTGCGCCTACACTGTTGAAGGGAACTTTTACGCCTTAATGTACAGATATCATTCAGCAGCGCTGATCATTAACCTTTAAATATGTGGAAGATATTTTTATATCTTTGCGCCTTGAATAGGCCGGATCTAAAGTTTTCGTAAGGGGCATTTCCCGCCAGATGTGTCTGTTAGTCCGTTGCGTCAGTTATGACGTGGGCGCTTACGTTCAATGGCAGGAGCCGGAGATGTCACGTGCTTTGTTTTCTGCCTATAGCAGTGGAAAGCTCGCCTTGAGCGGGGAATTTGAACGCTCGCTTGGCAAGGCTGCCATAACACAATAATAACACTGTAATATCATTTGTAGAACACTACTGGCGAATCAATCCTATTGGGAATGCATGAATGATCCGTGGCTTCCTCAGGATAGAGCAGTGATTCTCAACCTGGGTGCCGCGATGTATTTTAGGGATCAACGAAAAAACTTAAAACGAGAAAAATATTATTAGTAAGTAGGCAAAAGAAATATTAAGTAGAATTAATTACTCTCATGCCCAACAGATGGTGACGCTGATCGATGCACTCGTTCCTGAAGATGAGTTAGTTACTCTTAAATGTTCGTGATATAAAATAGTTGTTCTCTAAGCAATCAATCACAAGTCTCTCATTAATAAAACGAAACTGTTTTGAGTGATTTCCATTGTAGTAAAGTGTATTCTATTCTGGTGTTTGTTCCTTATATTTTCTTTCAATAGATTAATATTGGAGAGAAAAAGGTTTTTGTGACAAGGGTGCTGCGAACGTCAAAAGGTTGGGAATCCCTGGGATAGAGCATAGTATGAACCCCCCCTCCTTTCTACACTCTATCCCGGGAATCTCTGGAGCAAGCGAACGAAAACAAGTCCCTTGCGCAAGTTGGGCGAGAGAGAGAGATAGTGAATACATGGAGGGGAAAACGCGGCTGCGGCTATCAGCCGTTTGCAGCAGCGCGCACTGCTTTGCTCCACCCATTCTTTCTCCTCTTTTCTACCGTTGTGCGCTGCCTTTTCAAGACAAGGGGAAGGGGTGGGTTATCTTACATCTAACCCATTTCCCCAACTGTTGTGAGAGGAGAGAACATGTACGTGGTACTTTAGTATTATACGGGCTACCTTCAATTAGTACGCTATAGGTACCTAACATAACTAATTAGATATGAAGGTTAGATTAGGTTGAGTTAGGTACCTATAGCCTACTAATTGAAGGTAGTCCGTATAATACTAAAGTAATTGCTATTTCATTATTTTTTCATTACATCTTGGGTTGTTTTAAGGAATGGAAGAACTTACCTCACTGGCAAAATGTTTAACGAAACGCGCAAAGATCCTAGGTTCTAATCCTCTAAAGGGCATGCATCGTGTTTGCCCTCTTGTCGATATTAACCTAAAGAGCCAGAAAACCGTCTTAAAATAGCTACACGAGAAGAAGAAGCAAGCAGAAAATTTGGAAAACTTCATTTATATAGTTATACCTTCGAATCAGTTAAATTTTTATTAAATGCACTTGATAATGCCTTTATCCCCCATACACCGAAGAAAACCACAGCTATAAGTAACGGCTGCTTCAGAGTTGCCAACTATCTTTCCCTTCCCCACATACGCTGTGGAAGGTGGGCGGGACAGCGAAAGGATAAAAATAGGTTATTTTCACTAGACAGGGCTAAGAGGAAGAAGATGTGGTAACGCTGTCAGGTATAAACTGTGCCACACGCTGTGGTTTCTGTAGGAAGAGGGACATGGAAACCTGTCACGGAGAATATACAATTTATCCACCAAATGAATTTGCCACGCTGCTCAAACGTGTGTGCAGGCTTCTGCTTTCTGTTGTGATGATATTACGTATATGAACCCGCGACCTTTGCATTGTAGGCAGAGCGTTATATCACCCTCCACTGTACTTCCTTGAGACACCAACTGGTCACGTTACGTCTCGTATTCCTTGACAATGACCCTCACACGCATTGCGTATCCTTGATGGCCGTCAGCGGTCCGCGTGACACTGCATAACGGCGTTTTGTCCCCTCATGTTTTCCAATCGACTTTTTCTTGCACCTTGTGTTTTTTGTTCCTCTGTTTATGTCCCTCCCTTGTCCGTGTTAGGATTGGGTATTGTTGACACGTTTTGCCTACAGCAGCTAGGAGAACTGGATGGTCAAGGTTTTATTGCACTAAATCAACTTGTTCTTTAGAGACGGTTTTCGACTGGATTGATTGATTTAGTTTACTTTACTTCGATTTTCTGCAACTTCTTGCAAATCGCCAAGATGAAGATGAGTGATGATATGATGAAACTGATGAAGGGACAGCCTCGAAGAACACCCATGCCCATGTCGGGATTCGAACCCGGAACCTCTGGCGAGGTCTGCTATAGCTGGACTAACACCCTTGCCTGTGGTTTGATGCGTGTTTGTCTCATCATCTAGGTATTTTACCTCTAGTTATTAATAACAACTCGTTTGAACCAGTTTCCAAATTCAAGTACTTATGTGTAATACTAACAAATGAAAATGATATTATAGAGGAAATAGAAAGCAGGCTTAATTCAGGAAATGCATGTTACTTTTATCTGCATAAACATTTGTCTTCTCGTTTAATATCTAAGAAACTAAAAGTTAAAATATACAAAACAGTAACTTTGCCTGTAGTATTATATGGATGCGAAACTTAGAAACATAAATTGAGAGTATTTCAAATTAAGATCCTTAGGAAAATATTTGGACCTAAAAGGGATGAGGAGACAGGTGAGTGGAGAAGGTTACATATTTTAGAAGTACATAATTTGTATTCATGTCCAGATATTATTAGAATAATTAAATGAAGATATCACGCGACCTTTTTTTCCTCGGCTTGTTGAAATATACGGTCGGGATAGTATTCAAATTTAAAATAATAAAAAAAAAATGTTTTCAATCTTTTACATGATAAAAGTACGAAAAGTTCAATTTTCAATATTTATACGTTGTTGAATTACTGACACAAGTATGTATTCACCCTTAGTACTCAAGGAAAATTATCAAAATCGAGTATTAATGCACTATATATTTAAACAACATTGAACAATGAATTAGACAAGTTCACACATAAATTCTGTACATTCTTTTGTATATATTTGTACAATGAAGTATAAATATTGCTTTACATCAACCTTTTCTCATATTTCAGGTTTATATTTACTTTTATTACTTCAAGTCAAATTGTTTCTAAGAAGATTTTCTTCCGGTATTTCGCAGATTTGTACGTCGTAATTCAGCAAGAAATGCTCGATTATCAATCGGCGAAAACCAAGACGAATTATGTAAAATAATATGTTCAATTCACTTTCCACATCCCAATTAAGCACTTTTGTATATTTACGAAAATAGGCCTTTAATTTAAAGTATCTACATGCATGTATAATATTTATTCGTAGATTCTTTATAAAACGAAGATGGCTGCCATTTTATGTGATTCCAGCCGGTCCTCAAATTTAAGTCCTTTGGACCTTTTACGCCTTTTGCGATGAAGTTTCAACTTTTAAAAGTAAACATAATACTTATCTGCGCTGATATGCCATAAAATATCGACGGATCTTCCTTTTTAATCAAATTCTTCAAATTTCACTTTCCGAAACATTTTTTTTTGACTTCTCGTCAGTCCAAGATGATCTTAAAGATGAAACAGTGTATGCAAACTCTCACTGTTACCACCTTTTTCACAGAATACAAACTCGCGGATACATTTCAAGTTACAAACTTAGAATTGTACAGTAATTATACATTAAAATACTTGTAAAATAGATTAGATACAATAAAATAAATTTTACAATATTTCCTTACATGTTTACGTATTTTATTTTCATCTTTTATCGTTATTTTAAGTTTTACACTCTTGGTGGGAAAAAGGTTATTTACGCACAACTTAGATTTTTCCCTTTCTGCGAGTTGGCTATGTGTCCAAGTTTAGGATTACCTTACAACTTTTAGATTACTCTACAAGGCGCTTTTTTACAGCAAATCGTAAGTTTAATGTCGAAAATCAACCAAAATTATATTAAATGATTTGTACATGTTAGTAATATGTTTTAAATACATGTTCGTGCCCAAATACTTATGAAAGAGCAAATAAAAGCTGTTGAAACCAAACATATGTGCGATTATGCATAAATTGGCAATTTTTCGGTAAGCATATTATTGAACACAAACCAAATTACATCGCTAAATCATGAAAATATTGTAAATACGTGAAGTTTGGATATATACTTAAATAAGAACTAAGTCAAAGTGGTGCAAATTAATTTTGTACTAATATAAAGTACCAAATACGACCTCAAATCGTAAATTTCAAGTAATAAAATTATTTTATTTTTCACTTTATGATGGTAGTCATACTGATACCGTCATACTGGCGCCCAATGGGCTTACCCACGCCAAATTATAAATTACAATTTCATAACTTGTAACAACACAAGAGACCACAATATGATCTTTTATATCAAAGAAACCAAGATATTTAAAAGAACATAGTAACCATACAAGACAATTCGATATTTGGTAAGAAACAACAATATGTCTAAGTGTGTGATGTGTCGTGTTGCAATTATAATATTATTTCTATATTGGTAAATCTGAGAGTGCCTTAAGCAAACTTCTCCCTGTGTCATTAGTTTGTATGATGTGCGGTGTTTTTATAACTATAATAGTGTGTATGTAAATAAACATCTTCATGCATCACCATTCAGGGTAGGATGCATCCTTGTAATACATGTTAAAACAGATAAGGTATATCTCGTACACAGAAACATACTATCAAAATTGTCTAACAATACACTTATGTGGATATTGTTAACATATGCTTATGTCATAAGCCTTGAAAGCTGAATTAATCATACGGGCATTAGTATTGTATCAAAAGAAATTTCTTTCTATAACATGAAGTGATAATGAACTTCCATAACTTATCATGCATTTTGTGTCAAAATTATAAACCAAAGGAAATATTGACCTATATATTTAAAAGTTTCCACATTTTCTGAGTTGAACTATTAATAAAGACCATGGTGTAATGTTATATTAATACATATTAAATATGAAGCACAAACCTCAAATGTAAGGTGAAGTTTAATAACATAACGAATATTAAATGTCAAATGACAAACAAAAGCAAAGATTAATACGTTATCACATTTGTAGCTACATGATTACTAGTAGAGTGAGCTACCAAAAATTATACATCAATACTTTAGTTAAATTAATACAAAACATAATATGTGAAAGAATACACACTAACTTCACCATTCATAATATGGCTACTGCTCAATATTATTTATTGTCAATCTTCGCCATTTAAGATAAAATGGTTACTGCTCAATAAAATTGACAACAAATACAATAAGTATCAGTTCTATACCGTACTATACGAAAACTTTGTTGAAAGGAATTTCACACTGCTGTGGACGTGAGAAAACTTTCGATTGAAATTTTAAACAGGTATTTTAGAGTATACTTAATGTCAAAACTGTATGCACTGCTATCTCAAGTAGCATGACCATATACCAGATGTAAATGTTACTAATTTAAGCAATCATCACCCCAACAGTCCAGGTGCTATTGAGTATGCGAAACATTTCATGAAGTCAATCTTAACGTTCCAGTACAATTCATCTGCCCAGTACAAATAATGTCTTACTCACCTAACCCAACCATACAAAAGAAATTGCTTTAGTAAGGTTTCAACTTGTGAAGAAATGTACCATCCAATATCCTATGCTAATAAAATATAATCACATTCTTAAGATAATTCACATTATCACACTTTTCATATTAAGTTTCTTGAGTGGCACTATAGGACTTACTTATTGCCTTTTACGTGAACCTACCCCAAGTTTTCATGCTCTATGGCATAACCGCATGTGCAACGAGCACGGATCAACTCATGGATCTCTTGGCTTACTTTTTGCAACACACAGTGAGTATTTGATTCAGTTTATGGAATCAAATAACTCAAAATAATTCACATTAAAATTAGCATTTGGATTTTTGGTATGATTCCCTGGGTATTATAATCCAAAACTTGAGTAACTTGTACCTTAGACAAATAGGCATGAAAATTACATATTATCACAGTTCAACTATCAATTATTGCTAAAGTGTGACATTGATGCACAGAATTGTTTCAAGTATTATTTAGTATCTCACTGTCCATGAGGTGAATCCTAACAACTAGATCTAAATTATTTCTATAATAGAAAGTATTTAAAGTACGACCATTTATAGGCCAACCAAAGAAAAATATTGAATAACTATAAGGGTTACTTAACCATTAATATTTTTATATGAGGTGTATTACCAATTTTAGGCTAACCTCATTAACACTGTATAACCACAAGAGTCATCAACCTTAAAATATTTTTTATTTCATGCACAAGGTATACTACCACTTACGGGCCAACCTTAAAAAGCATGGAATAACTACGAGAGTTTTTTAAGCACATTATAAATTATTGTACGAGGTGTACTACCGACTTTGGCTAACCTCAATAATGGTAAGTTCGTTTCAAGAACAAACTGTACACACATCTGTAATGACAGATGAAGAAATAACACTTTTTTCTTGCATTGTTTGATCAAGTATATTTTGCACCACATCGTTATGTGTGCTACTTGCATTTTGCAAAGTGTTCAACCAAGAAATTTTCTTGTCTTTTGAACATTTCCACAATTTTACATGTTCAATAGCAATGTTTTCCAGAAGAATACCATCACTGCAACGCAAGGCAGATATACGAGAGTCACCAAAGTTTTTTATACATAAGTATGGACCTTCATACAGAAAACAATATTTTCTAATTGGATTATCATCCATATCTCTTTGTCTATTTCTAATAAAAACAAGATTTCCAGAAGAAATTGATATTTTATCTTGTTGCTTACTATTTAATTTGTTTAACTTATTGGATCTAGCTGCATGACTTTTAATCTGAGCCATAAGCAGTTTATCATTCCATGAGTGATGTGTACTATCATCAAATATGACATTTCCTATTTGTAGGTTAGGTTCCTTATTTAACCTTAATTCTATTGGAGCGAAACCAGTTTTGTGAGGAGATTGTATTGTTTAACCAATGCAAAGCCATGGTTACTTGCTGTGGCCATTTTGCATGGTTATCTATGCACAACACTCTCATTAAACGGTTAAGTTCCGAATGATACCGTTCAACCATGTTGGATGAAGGGTGGTAAGGTGGAGTAAACATAAGTTTGACACCATATTCTTTCATTTTAGTACTAAAAAGACATGAACGAAACTGTGGTCCATTATCTGAAATTATTTTTTCTGGAATACCCAGATGTACAAAATATACATGACACAATTTATTCAGTACCGTAACAGTATTGCTGTTCGTCACTGGATATGCCACCAAATACCTGGATGCTGCATCCAAAATGGTAAATAAGAAACGTTCACGTTTAGGACCCATGGTGAATGGACCTTGTAAATCAATGAACAATATTTTCCCAGGCTTGTCGGTAATATGTACTTTGGCTAAATGTTTAGACGGATGTTTATTCGGCTTAGTGCGAATGCATAAATCACAGTCTGCTACATATTGTTGTACCTCTTTCTTCATACCCTTCCTTTGGAAGTATCTATATATTTGAGAAAGTGTACGACTAGCACCAAAGTGTCCCGATAAGTCATGAAATTTGTTCAATATTGAACCTACTAATGTAATTGGAATATAAATTCTTATCTTTTGCACGTTATGAAAGTCTCTAACACACAAAATATTGTCCCTTAGAAGATAACGCTCATTCCAAGTCCTACTTCTTGGATTATCATTAAGAATTGAGGAGTGCAAAAGATACTGCTTAATTTCCTTCAATTCATCGTCCTTTTCTTGAGCTATTATCAAATCATCTATATTAATGAAAGGTTTTACTATTTCCTTAAATTGCAACGAATTTACATGATACAAGAGGTCTTCTTGCATCGGAAATGTTCTACTTAGAACATCAGCAATTATATTTTCCGACCCTTTACAGTATTGAACCTGGAAGGAATACTGTTGTAATTGTACAAACCAACGAGTTAAACGTGCATTCCATGTGTGCGCCGTTTCTAACCAGGTAAGTGCCTTATGGTCAGTTATGATAATAAAATGTCTGCCTTTTAATAATGAACAGAACTTATCAATAGTAAATAATATTGCTAAAACTTCCAATTCCGTAGAAGTATATGATTTTTCATAACTTCTGAGCAATCTACTCACGAAACCGAGAGGTTTGATGTTACCATCAATCAGCTGATAGCAGTATCCTGCTACACCTATTATTGATGCATCAGTTTGAACATAAAAAGTGTGTGAAAAATTAGGAAAAGATAAAAGTACTTGTTCACTAACTTTATCTTTTAGTGTTTTAAAAGCTGTAGAAGCTTGGTCATTCCATTGCCATTTCTTACCAGCCTTCAACAAGTCATACATAGGTTGTGCTATGATGGCATAATTTTTTATGTATTTGTTCAACCAATTAAAACAACCTAAGATTTTTTTTGCAATTGCTTCACTGAATTTGGTACAGGCAAATTCACAATGGAATCTACATACTTAGGATCTTTCTTATACCCCTGCGAAGTTATAATGTGACCCAAAATTTAATTTCCGATCTACAAAACTCACATTTTTCAAGTTTCAATGTCATACTAACAAAATTATGTATGTTACATAACATACCTTTTACCAACATGTACAATCCCTAAGAGTGTACACCATTTTCAGTTCATTAATCTTTAATTCTGAATTTAATCTTAAATGATAAACACTATGCAAGTTGTACTGTTTACCTCTCCAAAATTTATGTCACAATCAGGTAAATTGTAATAAGACATGACTGCACCTTGCAACAATGCCTTCGTTAAGATACTTTAAAGGTAAGTTATCCGATGCTTAAATGTAAGTCTACGACATTACAAGTGTGAAGTTAACTTCAACTTCATGACACCATTGCGACGTCTCTTGCGTACATGTGTACGATGCATGATCAAGCATGACTTGACAGTCAACGCACAAGAATGAGAGGAGAACGCAAAAATTGCATCAAGAGAAATTTGTCTCCTCCATAATTTCAAACATTTAGGTCTGAACCTTCTTTTTCTAACATGTTTAGGATGAGTTACTATTTTTCGTTTTGTACCTGTGCGGTTAGACAAAACCTTCTTAGTTCTAAATTTCAGTTTTACCTTAATACATTTTGAATATCTATGCCTCAACTGGAATTTCAGTAATTTCCGAAGAAATAATACCCTGTTCATACTCTTACTAAATCTACCATGCAAACAATTCTTCAGATACTCACAAGTAACATTCACTTCAGGATGAGTACTTATGTTACAGCACATTGTTTTAGTGTTGCCTGGTACTAAGTCAGTATTCAAATTTGTGCTGTGAATAAACATATTTTGTTTGAGATTACTACAATCTACAGTATGTTCATTAATAACTACAAGAGTGTTATTCGTAAGATTTTCATCACTAGAGTAAGAGCTCCATGTATACAAGAGACCTCTCTGCGAGTTAACAGCAGAATTCACTAAACTAAGACTTGTGCAGATCAAATCAGGTGTACAGGTCTTGTTTACTATAGACATATTACTCACTTCTAAATCTAAAAATGTACTACTGATAAGCTGTATGGAGATATCACTACCATGTTTCATGTCTGCATCATGTGATCTGAGTATTCTTACCATACCATCATGAACATAATTGTGTTTTGCACTAAAATTCCATAAACGATCACTAACTGAACTGTTACAAGTAACATCGTACACTAACATGCATGTGAAACCTAAGCGTCTTGCACTATTACTATAATTGAAGTTACATGCATTTTGCTGAACACTTTCAGTTCTCATGTCCACATGTGACCTAGTTACATTAACATGTTGAATCTTAAATTCTAACTTATTCTCTACATATCCAATACATGCACAATCCGTAAGTAGGTTAGGTAGATTAGTCAAATATTCTCTCTCGTGAGTTTTGCAAACATCACCAATGCGTGCATCATCATTATCATACTCGATATTACAATCAGTTACTGAACTAGTACTTGCACCTAAAACATGTGTGCTATTACTGTAGTTAGGTGGTACATGAGTAACTCTAGGTTGACTTTCACTTTCATAGTTTCCGACACCCACATTTACTTCATAGTCAATGGCATGCAAATCTTTTACTGACTTGTCATTTCCAACTATACCTTCATTTCTAAATTGACTTATTTCAATTTTGAAATCTTTAAGCTCCTTAGTATGAGCCTTGTTTGCTTCTGTTAATGCATGCAAAGCTGCATCCACTTTTTTGTTTTGATCTGCTTGCACCTGCAAAGCAGTCTTTATATCTCTATTTTGTACCTGCAAAGCAGTCTTAATGTCACTATTTTGTGCGTCTAGTTTACTATTTTGTGCATTAATCAATCCTACTATGTCCGCAAGTGTGAAATTTCTTTCAACAATTTCTGTCATTGTTAATGTCTTTAAACAGATTAACAAAACAAATACACAAAATGAATAATTTACTTATTTCACTTCTTCCTATCACTTAAGAGACATAAATGAGTCTCACTAATCTGATATCACTCGTTCAAATATCGACTTTGAAAATACCTTAATAAGCACAAAAATAAGTTTCAGTTATTTTAATATTGACTGAGACTAAAAATGAGTCTTATAAATCTTATATCTATGAGATGTACAATCTGAACTACACAGGAGACATAAGTCGCCGTAAATGAGTCTCCATAATCTATTATCACGCGACCTTTTTTTCCTCGGCTTGTTGAAATATACGGTCGGGATAGTATTCAAATTTAAAATAATAAAAAAAAAATGTTTTCAATCTTTTACATGATAAAAGTACGAAAAGTTCAATTTTCAATATTTATACGTTGTTGAATTACTGACACAAGTATGTATTCACCCTTAGTACTCAAGGAAAATTATCAAAATCGAGTATTAATGCACTATATATTTAAACAACATTGAACAATGAATTAGACAAGTTCACACATAAATTCTGTACATTCTTTTGTATATATTTGTACAATGAAGTATAAATATTGCTTTACATCAACCTTTTCTCATATTTCAGGTTTATATTTACTTTTATTACTTCAAGTCAAATTGTTTCTAAGAAGATTTTCTTCCGGTATTTCGCAGATTTGTACGTCGTAATTCAGCAAGAAATGCTCGATTATCAATCGGCGAAAACCAAGACGAATTATGTAAAATAATATGTTCAATTCACTTTCCACATCCCAATTAAGCACTTTTGTATATTTACGAAAATAGGCCTTTCATTTAAAGTATCTACATGCATGTATAATATTTATTCGTAGATTCTTTATAAAACGAAGATGGCTGCCATTTTATGTGATTCCAGCCGGTCCTCAAATTTAAGTCCTTTGGACCTTTTACGCCTTTTGCGATGAAGTTTCAACTTTTAAAAGTAAACATAATACTTATCTGCGCTGATATGCCATAAAATATCGACGGATCTTCCTTTTTAATCAAATTCTTCAAATTTCACTTTCCGAAGCATTTTTTTTTGACTTCTCGTCAGTCCAAGATGATCTTAAAGATGAAACAGTGTATGCAAACTCTCACTGTTACCACCTTTTTCACAGAATACAAACTCGCGGATACATTTCAAGTTACAAACTCAGAATTGTACAGTAATTATACATTAAAATACTTGTAAAATAGATTAGATACAATAAAATAAATTTTACAATATTTCCTTACATGTTTACGTATTTTATTTTCATCTTTTATCGTTATTTTAAGTTTTACACTCTTGGTGGGAAAAAGGTTATTTACGCACAACTTAGATTTTTCCCTTTCTGCGAGTTGGCTATGTGTCCAAGTTTAGGATTACCTTACAACTTTTAGATTACTCTACAAGGCGCTTTTTTACAGCAAATCGTAAGTTTAATGTCGAAAATCAACCAAAATTATATTAAATGATTTGTACATGTTAGTAATATGTTTTAAATACATGTTCGTGCCCAAATACTTATGAAAGAGCAAATAAAAGCTGTTGAAACCAAACATATGTGCGATTATGCATAAATTGGCAATTTTTCGGTAAGCATATTATTGAACACAAACCAAATTACATCGCTAAATCATGAAAATATTGTAAATACGTGAAGTTTGGATATATACTTAAATAAGAACTAAGTCAAAGTGGTGCAAATTAATTTTGTACTAATATAAAGTACCAAATACGACCTCAAATCGTAAATTTCAAGTAATAAAATTATTTTATTTTTCACTTTATGATGGTAGTCATACTGATACCGTCATAAAGAACACTTAGGTGGGCAGGCCATGTGGATCGAATGGGAGAGGAAAGAGGAGTTTACAGGATTCTTGTTGGGAAACCTGATGGTAAGAGACCTGTAGGAAGGCCAAGACGAAGATGGAGGGACAACGTTGAGATGGACCTAAAGGAAATCGGTAGGGATGGAAAAGAGTATATAGATCTTGCTCAAGATAGGGACAGATGGAAGGCCTGTGTTGCTGCAGCCATGAACCTCCGGGTTTAGAAAGGCTAGAAAGAGAGAGAGTTAGTTCTAGGTATTTTACCAGTTCATCCTCATAGTCACGACTAACGGAGAGGGGTGGAAGAGCGATATAGAAATCGAACAGGCAAATAAACTAACGCTACTAGAGTTTATGGTTTGCCCACTGGCGACGCCAAAGTGGGGGCCAGGGAGGCGTACCCAATCGTGTTGTTCCAGTGCTCGAAGTGGGTCCTGCTATCTTTAACAATAAGCCAGGACGTCAGTTCCGTTGAATGACTGTTCCCCCGTTTATATTTTGTGTGTAAACTTTATTGTTTCAAAATAATTTAATTGCAATAGTGATACAGTGATAGTGGGATATGATTTTTGACCAAACTTGTTCTGGCTTCCACAACAGTTTTGGTTTACATATAATTTTTAATATTATTATTGTTAGTTGCGTGGTGCAAGAGTAAGGGAAAAAAAATATTAATCCAATTGTATAGCTTACTTGATTTAGGATGTATGATAGGTTGGTGAGGAAGGATTAAATAGAAAGAGATGAATTTGAATTTAGAGTTTATAGATTTAAATTTATAGATAGGTGGGGGGATGCTTGTATTGTTCAACAGAAAGCACAGAGGTAGGCACGGATGTGCTTAACTCAATTTTTTTTAAACTTAGAAGTGGCTTTTTCCCGCTTCCCCTCTTTTTGGAGCACTCCTGCAGATTTAAAAGGTATATAATTATGATAACATGCGTTATCCGAGATGCCGTGGACGTCGTCCGTTCCCATACATCGCCTTGTAATCAAGGGATCCCGGGTTCGGTACCCGGTGGAGACCCATAGCGGTTCGGGCCCCACTTTAAACTGTAAGTTCCAAGTCTTGATTGATTGAATTTGATGTTTTAAGTCTAATCGGGCTGGACCTACAGTTTAAAGTTGGTTCCGAACCACTGTGTGCCTCCAACGTAAGTTCTATGTCCCGATTAGCCTATCTGTGCACAAAGTAGACTTAAAGCAACAACTGAACCGTTCTCATATATTGTCTACGTGAGCACTTGCATGTTCTGAGAGTGTGTGTCTATAGGATGTTGGTGTACGCAAAGGTATTTCTGAAAAGCGAAGATAAGAAGTGGTCATTTAGTTCTTCGGGCTGGAGTCATCCAAGTGTGCGTGCGTTCCGAGAGATCGTTCCTTGCGCAACACGCGATAGTTAATGAATTAAGGGAAAGTCGTTGGGAGAAAAAACAAGATATAATTACGTAACAAGATTAAATGAGTTTGTAGTGTTGTTGACTGGCCGTGTGTTCTTGCATGTTATATAACGTTAAGCTTTCATCATACGCCAATTTTTTGGTCTAAGAAAACATTCGTGCCCAATTAAAGAAAATATTTTCTTAAAATTCTCTTAATGTTAGTGACAATAGTACTTTATTAGTATGCAATGTTAATTGGCTTTGCCTAGTGCTCTTATCTATACTTAGACATTCCAGTGTTACGTGTGTGACATTCAGACCTATAATGTAAAGTTCTATACATGTGATTGGATTAAAATATTCATAATTTCGTAGCCGGCCCCGTGGCGGAGTGGTTAGCACATCGCGTCACAACGCCAGGGTTCCCGGGTTCGAATCCTGGCCTGGGCATGGATGTTTGTGAGTGTCCATTCATCAACAAGCGAAGTGAAAAATATCAAATAAAAGAAAAATCATAATTTCATAGAATTATGAAGTGCTTTCTTGTGTCTGTTAACAAATGAAAGAACTTGAGTATGATGATATCGCCTGAATGGGTGAAAAGCATAAACGAAAATCTGTTTCGTTTGATTTGAGTTTTGAGTCGACTTTATTCACAGAAGGCTATTCGGGACTGCACCTGCAGATTTAAGTGGGATCCGAACAACTATGTACCTCCACCGAGTTTAGAAGCCGGGACACCTTGATTACAAGGCGACGACGTTACCACTACGCCATCGGGGAGGCCCCCTGAAAATGTGTGCTACGTGGGTCGCTTTAAAACTGCTGCAAATTTGACTTTTGTCAATTCGGTCAAGGAACCTTTTCCAGTGAAACAATACAATTCTTCCCCAAGCCTGAACACGGCGACGTGCCCGAAGCTTTATGATGATGGTGAGGCTGAATTATATAGGCTACACATGCTACTAATTTTTGTTGTAAAATATGCAATTTATAAACATTCACAAACTAATAAACCTTAATGCAGTCGAAACCAACAATAATTCTAGGTTGATTCATTTTGTTTACATTCAGTAGGACCTATTTGGTGGGAGAAAACTGCTAATTTCTTCCTGCTTTCATAGCCGCGCTTAACATAGACAGCGTATCTGCATAAAGGGAAATTGTCCTTGCTCCAGGTAGAAATTTATATAAAAAGGGAAATTTACTGTAACTATATATAAATTGCCGGAATATTTAAAGTTGTCGGACTTCTTTGTTTTGCCTGCATTGTGTTTTTATTATATCTAATTAATCTAGATTGTTATAATAAATACATACAATAAATAAGAATTGTTGCAGTAATCCAGGGCAAATTTTCAGAATACAACTCTGCTAGACAATGGGCAATGTCCGTTAACATTGCATTGTGTTTTCTTCTTGGTCTCAATGGTGGATACATAACCCCACTAAATTGCCCAAGTTGTTCGTGGTAATATCAAAATAACCTGTGTCTGTGACGTCAATGAGATCCGGTTTCAAGGCAAGGCAGTAGGTGTAAGCTGTGAATTACAGGGTTTCATTTAGATTCCTGTTTAACGTCACGCAATTCTTCCGCAAGCCTGAACACGGCGACGTGCCCGAAGCTTTATGATGATGGTGAGGCTGAAAATGCGATAGAGAACTATCTATCCTTAGTAGCTTATATAATAGCATCGGTCCACTTTCCTAGCAAGGTTGTTAATGGTCCAGAAATCCAGAAATTCTAATGGGTTCTATTGGGTTCCCCAACAGGACCGGAACCTTTTTTCCCGCACAATTTAAATTCGGTCCAAGTTGCGTATTGTTTCACTGGAAAAAGGTTCCTTGACCGAATTTAAATCGATCCGGAAAAAAGTTCCTGGACCGTATTTAAATTGATCCAGAAAAGATGTTCCTGAACTATATTTAAATGATCCAGAAAAAGAGGTTCCTGGACCGAATTTAGATCGATCCGGAAAAAAAAAATATTCCTGGACCGTATTTAAATTCTGCCGCATGGAAGGTTACTGCACCAAATTTAAATATTTTACAGATAAGAGGGTTCTTTACAGTCCAAGACCCATTTACGCCTTCTGATTTTCACACCTGAACCGGAATGGAATTAATTTAAGAGTCCTGGACTTTTAAGAACCCTTCTTTTTAGTGTTTTAGAACTAAATGATGAATTTTAGAACTAAATCATGAATTGAGGGGTCTAGTGAGAGAGGGAGCTATGCCACTTTGACAAGAAATGGAAATAAATCGAGTTTTCTAAAGCATTGCGTTGAGTCATAATTTGTATAACAAAGGGTATTTTTTTTGCTGAACATATTGTTAGGTAAATTATTCAAAAGGAAAAATATGAATTTCAATATAAATACAATTTATTATGAACATGTATGGTATATTGTTGTAGTATACCCATGTGGAAAATCAATCTAACACATCAAATACTTTGAACAAGGCTTAAATACTTTCGCCTGAGTGTAAATCATGTTCACAGGGTTACATATGATCTACGTAAAGACAACTTCATATGTCTTCTGGAGGATCTTCACTGTCCATTGTTTCTGTGAATTTTAGTTTTTGGTAAACACCATGAAAAACTGGAGGAATATAAGGCATTATTGCCATGAGATCTTTTAACTTCAGGGCTGATATTAAATCTAGCACCGGTTACTGCAACACAACCTCTGCCACTCCTATTGCAGACACCATCAGTAAGTGGCATAGCTCCTTCTCTCACTCAAAATGCTGATGAGGACGTATTCAAGAACTCAGAAAATCTGCTGCAGAACAAGCGGAAGCTATGCCACATGGTTGTAGTTCACATGATAGATGGCAGATGGTAGGAGAAGACTGAAAATGGCAAAAAATATAATTTTCAAGATTTGTGGCATAGCTCCCTCTCTCACTAGACCCCTGAATTATTAACATAGAAAGGTAATGATTTAGTCCTAAACAATATAATTTAGTTCTAAATATTGTAACATAGTTCCAAAATGTATAATTTAGTTCTAAACAGTAAAAGGTGGACCGACGCTACTATTATATCAGCTACTATCCTTGGATAGTTTGGACCGTTTCTTTGAGTCGCCTTGGTGACGTTCAGAATCCGACTAGAAGGTCACCGTGTTTGATTTCTCCCCGCGGCCTGGTAATAGGCATTATTTCATCTTCTTCGTTGGGATTAAGGAAAAAGAAGTGACACAAAATCAGAAAAATGCAATAGAATATTTATTTGTACATGTTGTATTCTGTCTTTCATCATTTCCACCGTCGCCTGGTCCCGGGTTCGATAACCTGGTGGAGGCACAAAGTGGTTCGTATCCTACTTTAAACTGCGTTCCGATTAACCTTTCTGTGCATAAAGTGAACTTCTCAGCAAGATAAACAGTACCTTATTTTACGTCGCTTTTCTGACACTTCTGGCTAATCGTGACCAAACAGAATCATTATAATCACAGTAATGACCTTAACTATATTGTAGCCGTCAGAACTTAAAAATAGGATGATTGTAATTTTTTACTGTAACAATGGAAGCGAAAATTGGCGGTTCAAAATATTTGCAGACATCTACTACTTTAAGAGGTTCAAACCCACATCCTCTGATTCTTAAGTTAGTGGAACCATAATGGCCATATCTCATGTTGCAGATGAAATCATGTATGTTGGAAGGAAAGTTATTTTCGTCCATTACCGCTGGAAGCGCTGTTGTAGAATACAGACTCGCTAAAGCCTCGGGCATCAACGATTATAGCTTACGTTATTAATTATACACACGTGATAACATTCGTGCTTCAGAACACTATGTGGAATTTAAGATATTCTGGTGTTTGCAACAGAGATTATTTATAATTATTTCTTTGCACTGTAGCGACTTATGCAATTGAAATTAATGGAAAGGTATGTTATAATTGTTGTTGATTGTAATGTGCATTCCACAATAATATTTTAGGCGTGTAAAAGTTTCTTGAAGAAATGTGAAATCGTTTTCTGTAATTGTAGTCTAGTCCTCCCAACTGGTCGGCTATTGACCTTTTTCGATTGGATTTGTTTTATTTTACTTTGCTTTTCTGCCACTTTCGGCCAATCGCGAAGATTTAGATGAAAGGACAGCCTCGCGCACACATGCACAGGACACCCACAGAGGAGTGTACTGGCTGTGGGTGCAAGCACCGGAGCTTCGTAAGTCTGAAGCAAGGTGTACTACGTGGAAGAGAGTTTGATAGTTGAGTGTTTTCTCAAAAGATCACTCCTTGCATCCCGATTAACCTTTTCGAGGTGCAGACTATTGTTCATAGACAATGACATCATGATTCAGTTCAGAGACAATTGTTTAAGTCAGGGGAGAGTGTATGGTTGGGTGGAAAGATTCGTTTTTGAAAACAGAAGACGAAATGCCAGTGATAAACTCCAGAGTGTATGTCGCCCCAACCAACACATGTTTTTTCAAGCACAAAAATGTTCAATCTGTGTTATAAGAATTAGTGTTGAAATCTTTTCTTGTAAAAATGTTAGAATTATTTCTTTAAAAAAATGGTTGTTGTAGGTAAAGGATTGTTTAACTTAATTCTTGCAGAGATGCTAAAACTATGGATATGTAAACAATCATGTAGTTACCTTGGAAAAATGTAAACAAATTGTTGATGTAAAAGAGCAAGATTTTTGTAAGCCAGCGGGAAATTCTCATGGTTGCTGAAAGGTTTTGATGATTCAGGGGACGTTGGGGAAATATCTTGCCTCGTTCTTCGGTTCGGCTGGTGTACTTGTACTCCATTTGGCAGATATTTCACAACCCAACTCTGAATAAGGTGTTCTCCTGCATCATCAAAAGGACCAGGGTACAACTAATAGGTTTAGGCCTACAAGCTGTATCTGTGTCTGTTTGAAAAGTGTTTGTATATCATCGGAAGTTCAAATAAATCTCCGAGTAAAAGATCTTAATGATCTTTTTATTTCAAACCTATATAGGTAATAATTAAAAATAAATCCTGCACCGCAGACCACGCAACGGCTTGGTCCTACTACCCCTAGGAAGTCTTTGAAAAGTCCGATAAAAGGGTTGTAACCGACTAACATAAAGCCCTAAATGCAGAAGGTGCGTGTCAAGTGGAAGGCCAGATTACGTGGCAACTGAGACAGTGAAACAGCAGATCAACCAGTGAATCCACAGGGTAGCTACTCACCGGGATTTCCTTGAATTTCGGGAATTCGGCGTGAATTATTGACTCCGGGACTTATGGATGAATTCTGCTTAACTTTTTCTCCGTAAACGTGAAAAATTGCAACTTTTATTAATCCAAATCCCATTGATTTTTATACATATATTTATTAATGCCCCGGGACAAGTTTTTCACAGTTTAGCCTTTATTTTTATCGTTCGTCGAAAATACATAATTCTCTGAATCCGTTTATTTTGTTAGTGTCTTTTGCAGAACAATCTATCTGACAGACGGAAAATTATTGCAAGATAAGAGATCTTGAAGATGATTATGGAAATTTGAGTTTGAAATTCTTGTACAATTTACAATTTTTCTTAGGATATATATCGTGTAAGGTTTGTGACTTGTGTTTGTAGATGTATTTCTAGGCTGAGTGTGTGAAATGGCAAATGCAAACAACTGCGCACCTTAAATTATATATTAAATTACACAAACACACATTATACGTGGATTGGAAATTTAATAGTGGCAACTATTAATTTACAAAGGATACGATACCTCTGTTCTGTGAAACTTTTACAGCCCTTCGATGTAGCCAACAGCATTATGTACAACCCGTTGATAGCGATGTGGAAGTCGTAGTATTGCTGTAGCAGTGCCTGTTCTGTTGATGGTTTCAATGGAGCGGTCTATTGCCTGAAGAATCTCTGAAATAGTTAAGAAGTTTCATCTTAGGGATCAAATCGAAGTCACAGGGGCTGGTAGAGCATCTGCCAGCCCTTTCGAGCTAACAAATCAGCCACAGGTTGCGCTATGCGCCCGAGCATTGTCCTGCAAAATTATTGGAGGATTCAACAGAAAGTGTCCCATCTCCTTACGCAACGCAGAACGCAGGTTATGTTCCAAAAATGAACAGTGACGGTGTGTCCTGGAGGTACGGCGAGAATCACCAGAACTTTCACGGTTCTGACTACACAACTTTAGACCGCTAACTCTAACGATACTCTATTCCTCTCATCACTGCGCATGCGCCTTGTGTTCAAGGAAAGAATCCATTTACTGGGAGGCAGCTGAAGTATGAAACTAACATGTGGTATAAACGAGAAGCATTGGTGAGTGGCTGATAAGAGGGGGGTAATACATAAGGCCGAATTAGGAAAACATTTGCTTGTTCCCTTGAAATTTTGGAAAGTTCACCTTGAAAACCGGGAATTATACAGTACGTGAATTTTATCAAGGTCCTAGAGTGGTCACCATGAGTACGCTATCCCCTGACTTGTCTCCGTACTGAACCTTCATTCTGCTGTAGATTTCAGAAGGTTTCACTCCCTCTAACCACAAAAGGCGAATAACACTTCGTTGCTCTTCTACGGTGCAAGTCAACAGTGGAGCGGCTATGTTGTACGAGCTACTGCACAGGCGCATACAGCTCGATAGTGACGACACCTTTATGGTCTGTTCCTAAGGAACCATTTTGAGTCCTGAAATACAAGTTTCCGTTGTACAAAATCTCCATGAAGTTCAGAATAAAATTCGTGTTATTTAATGACTTACACAATGTAATTATATCTTTTAATACAAAATGTATCATGTACCTAGTTTTATTCATTGTATATTATATTGTCTTGGTACAATTTGTTACAACCTGTCCTGTAACTGCGCATTACATTAGCGCTGTATTCCTAATCAATAATTTTAACTGTAATTATAATCACGTACCAATCATATCCCTTAAGCATACCTTATTTTTTTTCTATACCATTGAAAAGTGTAATTTCCCCTCTGATTCGTTGTTATTCAACGTTCATATCTTTCCCATAAACATTCTTTGTATTGCAGAGAAATGTAGAAGATAAATCGCAGAATATTGGTATTAAACTTTCTCCATAACCAGTTGATTGCTGACGTAATCATAATTCGGGTGAAAATAATCTTGAAATTGTATTATTTTTACTAACAGTGTATTTCCTCAGCGACCACGATGTTTTTGTTGGTTGAATCGAATTGTTGTTAATCAGAAATCTTGTTCAGCTTTCTCCTTTCATGTAATAATCGTGTTCATTAAATCAGTTTATCATTGTAACGACTAGCGTGGAGAAATTGGTGTTGAAGGTAATAGAAAGTAATTTGCCTTTTGGGTAAGTAACAGTGACCCTGTAGTAAGCCTCTGTGTTCGTTATGACTAAGGTTAGGTTAGGAAGTTGATGACGAATCATTTTTTTTCTGAAGCTTTAAAACAATGCTAAACCTGATGTCAGTCTGTTTCCCTTCAGTTAGAAGAAGAAAACATTGTTTTCATTTTGCATGTTTTTGTATTTCTTGGTCATTTTTCAGTATTTTTTAAACTTTTGAGACTTATTTTTCTTTCCCGCCGTTTAAATGCATATGCTGGCATAACTTACATATTTAAATGTCCTGACAGTATTTTTAGCAAGTTCGCCATTATTCGAAAATATGGTCAATGCGACCATTCATTACATGAGCCGGCTTCCGTAGCTGGAGTGTTTAGCGCAGCGCGCTAGGACGCCAGGAGTCCCAGTCTGGGCATAGGTGTTCCTTGTCAGTGTCCTTGCATCAATTTCATCATATCATCACTCACTCTCATCATCGATATTGGCCAAAAGCAATAAACATAAACATAAAATATCCTAATTCAACCAAACAATCATTGTTTACACGACGACTTATATTAACTTGCAATCTAGGGTGTGCACTGACCCAGGGTGGTTTAGAAAATCCAGAGAATAAAAGTTTTGTTCTTGGAATAGAGAGCAATGGACATAGGTGTGGATATTATTGTGCACGTGCAGATGATTGTTGGGGATATCCTGAGAACAAAATTGTGTCCTGTAAGAACAATCTGTGCCTTCACCATTAAATAATCCCCCCCTCCCCAGGCGAAATTATTATTTATTACTCGGGAGGAACAAAATACTAACATCAGGAAATGTTCACTTTTGTGATCAACTTTATTTTTTTGGTTGACTTACATTTTTGATATCTGCACAGTGTAACATTGCCATACTTTATAACACAATTACGTCAACATAACACCTAATTTATTCACCCTCCATGGTTCTAATAATCTTGTGAGTCATCTATGTATTATATGGATGAATATTGCAAAACTGTTTTCTAAAAAATTCCCGTTTCCTAGAGTGTCATTGTGTGAATTGTGTAGGTACATTAGAAAAAAATATTGTTGCCTATTGCTTAGATGGAACTTGAAAGATTCCAAGCCTGCTTGAGAGAACTTATAATTTTACAGTTATATAAAAGTGGAAAATTTGAAAACTGCAGCTAATAAGTCATCTTACATTCAAATCGATGTCATGTAAAGCATTATCAGTTATCTTGATGGGTTTTCTACGGTGGTTTTACTATTGGAGACCTGCGATGTGACTTAATACTAAACTGATGTTGCTATGCGAAGAATTTTGGGTTTGAATCCCACGTAAGGCATTGATAGTCGTCTTTCTTTTTTTTTACCCGTTTCATCGTCGAAGTTTTTACTCCGATGGATGAAGCATGTACGAAAAATAACCGAAGTATTATGAACTAAAAATTGGAATTGTAGGTTTCCTAGCGACGTGATTCGAACAAGTCTTCTCGGCTTATCAGTTACCGTTCGACGCTAACATCGACTTAACGTGGCTAACGTGGCTGATAACCCGAGAACACTTGTATTTATGAATTAGTATTTATTTTTCTTGTATTTAGAGTTAGTTTCGAATACTAAGATTCAAGCCAGTCATTGATTTCATTTCAATTTGTTTTTTTGTTTTTTTTTTGCAGGTAATGCATTATCCTCTTCAGATTGATGTTTGATGTGTTGGAATCGTGGAAGACAATTTATTTGAAAGTAAGTTGTAATATAAGAAAAATTCCGTGTTAGCGCTTCACCGAATTAGTAGATGTCGTGTACCTCCATGGAGTTAGAGGATTGAAATGGCAAAGAAGTATGCCTTCTCCTCTGTCTTCTGCTCCTGAACGTTAAGGAGATGTTGCAATCTTCATGCATCTGGTTTAGTAGAGGAAGTGTACCAAATGCGGGCCCGTCCTTTAATCGGTCCCCCTGCATTTCTGCTCTGGATGGTGCTGTAGCCTGGCGGAAATACATGGAGCTGGTGGTTTACATTATTGTCGCATGCAGTGCTTGCTCCCATGTTGATTACTACGTCTATTGTTCTCCAATCAGCTCCTGAGTGCTTTTGTACAAGTCGAAAGTTTTATTACTCCCACATTCAATTGCCGTACTTCGGTCATTTCAGAGGCAAATGCGTCAACTCTTTGTATGCAATTGGGAAATAATGGATGGGAATACGTGAGAAATAATCATGAAATTATAACCCCTAGTGGTCGTAAAGTGGACCCCTTGTGTTGTTGTGCAACAAGCACAGAATGCGTTTACATTGTAATCATGGAATTCTGGTATAGGTTCCAAGAGAATATATATGATGAGAAATAGGGGAGAAACTAAGAACTTGGAATCAAGATAAGATGGCCATGTAGATTCTATGCGAAAGGGAACGATGATCTTGAAGAAAGCTTGTAATACTGTCTGTTTAACATTTCAGAAAAAGTTTTATTAACTCCACAGCCTTTCATGTATCGTATTTAAGCTTATATCACTATAATTTATGCTGTTGCTGCTTTCAATTGTACTAAATATAAGGGGGCCCACTTTAGGATTTTTTTTCCAATAGTATTTTCACAATGAAGCCATTTTTTTCTCGCTATCGGAGGAGACATACTAAATAACTACGTAGCGTACTATTTCAGGCTTTAGTACCGTTTATTTTGGCTTGATGGTTTCCTTGATATGCGCCAAAAACAAAATGGGACACACATTTGGTACACTTTCTCAATATATTCCGGTTAAATATCTAATTGGTCTTTTAGGATAAAGTATATTTTTTGCCCTTGTACGTTTTTCTTATACTAAGAGGTGCACATTACAAACAGTCTTCTTATCATTTACACACATATACACATTCCATCTGCTGAAACACACCAGGCAAGGTAGCATTTAGGCACAAAGCAACAGAATTATTGTGAAGAGCTTGTATTTGAATGTAAGCGAATTTGACAATAGATGCGGAGGAATTTCCATCAAGAAATGTAATTTGTTGACTTGTTTAACTCTATTAAAAATTTGGTACCATACTAAAGCAAGATGGGTATGCTGTTGTTGAACATTAGATAGTAATTTATTTTAATTGTTTTTGGTATATTAACGATTTGAAAGCCACGTTATGTCGAGCGGCATGTGTGACTTTGTGTGTTATGAAATCTTCCAAAAAAAAATATATATCATAATTTAACTACCAACAGTTAAAAATTGCATACGCTTGAATTGAGAGTAAATACGATATGGAGTCAAATTTTTCCTTCAAAGAACATTATTTTAAAAGTTTTCATTATTGATTTATAAAAATATTCTCGCTAGATTTTTTTTAAGATTACGTCATACAAATTGAAATAATTGTGGTAATCAAAATCACACACATACTTGGCTGCATTGAAAAATATATTTATTGCATAATTACAAAGACATTACATCATTGTCATGAGACAAATTATGACACACTTGAATCATATAACGAGTGTATCTTTTTTACATGAAAAATGAAAACTGGTATACTTTTAAAACTCGCATTCAACATCGATGTAACTTTTACATGATCAATTTTTGTTTTGTGATAAAAGAACATTCGTTTCATAATGTTTTGTTACATTTTGTGTGTAAGACCTCGATTTTTACCTGCCTTGAAATTCGTTTAGATTTAGTCTATCACGTTCTAAATTTATCACTGTTTTGTATTTACAATAATTACATGACTAGTGAACAATGCTGGGGTAGTTTTTCTTGCTTTCAGCAATCCAGCATATATTTTTACAATTACATTATCTTAGTTACACAAAATAGTACACATTATTGAGCATGTTATTAGTATCTACATACATGAGCTTTGGCAGCGACAGAAGACAAGAAATGAAGTCCTCTTATCATAAAATCTTCTCTGGTCCTCTTTAGTTGTAATGGTTAGAATTGAGATTTAACTGAATATGGAACCACTAATAGCATAGTTACATTTATAGTATGCAATATTGTACTACAACACCTCTTGCTTTTTTTTTTACTTATGTGAAGTATAGTATAGTACAACAGTTATTCAGTCATTCTGTAATGAAGTTTGTCAGCAGCTGTGGTATAAGTTAGAGCAGCGGTATTCAACCTATCGACGCATTTCTCATTGTAATTAATCGAGCTAATTTCCAGGGCGCTGCTAATTCTATTTTTTTCTGAAGCTCACAGTGACACATACGTACAGTGGGATCCATAAGTATTACCAAGCTAATTGTCCATCACTACGTTTACTCCCTTTGTTTTATGCAATGAGAACTGACACAAAACACCAAACAATCTGCTTACAACCTCTGAACGAGTGTACGTAAAAATTCAGTCCTTAAATAACGTAGGATGGAGATAAAAAACAACGAAAATAGCCATGGACAATTTGCTGAGCAATAATTATGGATCCCACTGTACAAAGTTGCAGACATATATATATATATAGTAAACCAAGTAAAATTGGCACGCATTCTTATTTGAAGGTCTCGGGGGTAAAACATAGTAAGTGACATTTTTAGTCATTATTGAGTTACAAAGTATTTAATTTCCATGTCATGCAATTTGCATTGCACTCAATGAGCGCTTCTGAAATTGGCAAACACAACACGAAAATAATTTATCTACAGTATAGCTTCTAATAACCTTTCTGCTTAATAAACTCAATAATGACCAAGATGTTACTTAACATGTTTTACCCCCGAGCCCCAATTGTTTTTTCCGTCTTTAGGTGAAAATTGTCACAAATATCAAGGCAAATATTAAACATCAAGTATGGTTAAGGTGAACCACGCATAGTCATAGAAATGGCTAAAGAAATTGCTAGAGCTATTGGAGAAGCAGGTAAGGTGAACTAAGCATATGTGCAGAAACGGATAGAGCGTGAATCAAACTTAGTTGCAGATTAGGCAAAATAAATAAACCTAGCTTAGTTTCAGAAATGATTAAAGTGATTCAGGTATAGATACCAAAACGACCAAAGTGAATCAGACATTGTTGAGGAAACTGTGAAAATTCACTTGTTATTTTTGAGCATTTTCTAACCCGATGTTGTTTAGTTTATCAGTTTGACGACATAATGCAGCATTAGTTCCATGCTGCTGCATGTGAAATGCGCACATGGACATCTTGCTTGAAAAGCTCAAGGGATGCGTGCTGTTGGAATTCATGAATTCATTTTATTCTAACTAGTGACGTTACACTTACATGTATGCCAGTAGGCTAACAACATACATGTTACTCGTTGTTTAGATATGGGCGGGAGGATTAAATGCAGCTCTGGTGAGCATATATCTTGTTAGAAAAAAAAACGTATTTGCTTGGCATTTGCATTCATTATTCGACCTTAAATTTCTTTACGACTGTGGGTAGCAAGGTCAAGCAGTGTGTAGCCACTTTCACCGCCTAAACGACCCATTACGAACACTTGCTTTGTTTGCTTTCATCCGTACATTGAATGGAGCTTGTGTTTGCTTTCGTTAACTCTTTCCATCCACTTACACGTGTGACGTGTCTTTGGTTGAATACCACTAAATTTGATTGGCTTTTAATGATATAAGTAGTTTTGTTGAAGAAATTGTAATGGAAGTGTGAGATTTCTCGACTCAAACCATTAAAGGAACAGATACAATGGTATCTTAACGTTCGACAAGGCACGACTGCGTGCAGACAGACTATCATGTCGACGTGATCAGGGACATGTATTGCATTATAGTAATATCTTAATGACATAATTATCCCTTTAGTAATTTAAGTGACGCTAATTACAAGACATAAGGAACATTGAAGCCATTGTTAAGCAACAGGGTGGTTACTCACCGGAAATTCCGGGAATTATACGTAAATTTTTGGCTTCGGGAATTCTGCGTGCATTTTTATCCCCAGACGTGAAAAAATGCAACTTTTATTTTAATACAAATCCAATTGAGTTTATACATATTTACAAATGCCCTGAGCCAAGTATTTCACAGTTTAGCTTGTATTTTTATCAAGGAAGGAAAAGAAAGCTGCGTGGAAAATGAATCAGAATTCTCTCAATCTGTTTACTTTGTTAGTGTCCTTTGCAAAACAATCTATCTGAGAGACGGAAATTTATTGAAATATCTTGAATTTTAATTAGGTAAATTTGAGTGTGAAATTCTTGTATAACAAACACTTTTTCGTAAGTTAGTATATCCCGTAGCATTTGTGACTTTTTGTAAATGTATTTTGCGAGTCTGAGTATGTGAAATGGCAAATGTAAACTCGATAGGGGAGACCGGGGTAATTAGAACAGGAAACAGCCTGTAGAAGTTCCACTGTACATTACTCAGAAAGTTACTGATGGATTTTTTAAAAATTTCTACCATTTAAAAGGACATCTTTTGTATATTTTTGAAAAAAATAATGACCATATCTGCATTGCAAATTCTCATCCAAAAAAAAAAATTGTTATGACACCATAAAATTGTTCCAATTACCCCATTTGGGGTTAATGGAACATAAGTTAGAAATTTCAACTGAATAGCTTTAGATTGCTGTTGGGGTAATAAGAACATCATATATAAATGTCTCATTTATCCTGCAAATTTGAACACAATAGCTCTACTTCTTCTGGAGTTATCAATGCTTGTTTAAATAAAATCCCAAGTTAACATCTTTTTTCATAAAGTTCAATTTCCCAGCTGTGAAGCAAACATGTGTGAATGAAAATCAGTGTTCTATGATTTATTTGAAAGGTTATAGGCCATTCTACAATGTAGTAAAGAAAAAACTTCTAATAGTTACATGTACAATCTAGTATATCAATTAGAAAAAGTACAAAAAAGCATCTTTTTTGGAGAAAAACTTACTCCAATTTGTAACAAGTAGTGCTAATACTTATGAAAACACTTAAGATAACTTATATTAACAGGTTTAACTGTCGTGAAAAACTAATATATCCAGAAATTAAGCTTATCAGTCTCAAAAATCAATTATATATGAAACCATAAAATATAGGCTACATGACTAAAGCTACACCAAAGAACACTTGACCCATATTAACATTTGTCGGTTTGGCACCAGTAGATCTACTGATTTGAATGTTTGATTTCTTTTTTGAAAGCTTCATACTTGCTCTTAATGATGTCATACAATGGAAGGGTAAATGGACCGATTCCATTTAACTACAAAGGTCCGTAAAATATAAACTTCCTATCAATTTCCTCAACATCAGGTCTTCGTGGCCAATCGAACTTGCCAGTTTCTTTTTCCTCCAGAAACTTGATTGTTGCTTTAGACTGGCCATTAGAGATTTTAATAATTCTACCAACATACCACTTTCGTTCGTAATATACAGCGTAGTACTTTTCCAGTTTGAATAGGCCTACATCGTCATCCTCTGATTCTATTTTACTATGTATATCACAATATACTTATCTAATGATTACAATTACAATTTTTTGAATGTTGATACAAAATACCAAGTATGACATCATATTATACATTGAACAATTTTAAAGAGTTGACCTTTGTATATAAACTTTGATGCCAATGCAAATGTACACAATTTCAATAAATTTAAATATAAATTTGAATGTGTCATATCTTTCTTGTCTGAAAGAACACATATGATTGAAGATATTTGTTTTTCATATTGCCAGTCAAAAATAACTGTTATGACTAAATTATTATAAATATTGCACAAATGTGGAACTTTGAACTTAGCCTAACCATTTTCAAATGTTGTTATGACAATGTATTATTTTTATTGTCATATTCATGGTATTTCAAGATGATGTTCTTATTACCCCATGACTGTTCTAATTACCCCAAGCAAAATCAAGCAAATTACGCAATGTTCTAATAACCCCTTTGCAGAAATTTTTGGGGTAATAAGAACTTCGCTTATAAAAACCAGGCAAATTGCCCATACACAACCAAACTCACATGAAAAGATGTGTGCCCTTATGTTTTATTATAGGGGTGAAGAAAATTTTGCAACGGTTCTTTCATTCACATCCAGTATATGCAGAAGCAGAGAAACACCAAGCATGCGTCACATCATTTTTTGCAGGTGTATAATAAAAGTCAAATAAAACTTACTTTTGTGTAGTTATTCCAATAACAAATTTTCTGCATGTAGGTTTAGTGTAGGTACATAGGTATGAAATGTTATTACACCAGTCTTTTCGTTTTAAATTATTCTACATAAACATGTTCCAATAACCCCATGTTCTAATTACCCCGGTCTCCCCTACCTTAAATTAAATACTTTATATATATATCGTTTAATGGAATTGAATCAGAATTTTTGGATACATTGGAATCACACTCTTTATATTGTTAATATACTGTATTTGTGTATTGAGAGCAGGGGGTGGTGAGAGGCGGTAATGCGCAAGGTAGAAACAGAGAAGACATCTTCTTGTAGCTTTGAATTTTTGGAATGTTCGCCTTGAAAATCGGGAATTATAGCCTACTTGAATTGTATAAAGGTCCTGGAGTGGCCACCCTGAGCAATTATGATAAAGGAATAACTTTCCAACCAACAAAATCAGGATCTGTATGGACCAGATATGGCTTCAAGTTAGACATATCGCTTTTACAATTCCAGCAAAATACTTGGTAACGTATTGTAGCCATAGCTATTAGGAATTTGTAGCTTAGAATATTTTTGTCAAGCCTCCAGAATTTGCAGCCAAGAATGATAGACTCGTATAAAAACTGCTACAACCTCTAACTGTCATTGGCACGTGCACGTTCCTTGAAGCTCCGGCGAGTAAGGTCGTAGACGTATTATGGAAAAATCTAGATGATGCTACTAGTTTGTAAGGTCGCAGTACATTTCCACAGAGACTAATAACAAAATCTCCTGCAACTACTTTAGAGATCCCGTTCACCTAGTCCACCTTTCTATTTCTACTACGAAGAAATGAATGAAGCTTTAGTAAGGGTTCGACATATGATCTCTAATTTGTTTCTCGTACAAATAAAGGTATATGGCTCACACCCTTGTTAATGACATAATGAGGTGTGTGATAATGTTTGTTGACAAAACCGTTCATGAATTTTCTTTGATGATCTTGATGCGGATGACAACATATGAAAGATGTTGAAAATAGGTGCTTTAAAGCAGATTTTTCAGTAAAATATCTTGTTTGCTTGGAAGGGGAGCGTGGCAAAGAGTGACGTGATAAAGAGGGTGTAACGAAATATCTATTATTATTCATCTTCAGGTGGTAGAGTGCTGAGAAAGTAATTCTACTTTCGTGGATGACGTCGTAACCCCGTATTATTTTGTCAAGTCAGGCTTTTGTTTCAACGAAATGCATGTAACCACTTGATCAAGAAATGACCTCGTTTATGGCGTACACAAGAAATGATGATGTTTGCTTGTACACCCAACGGCAAAAGTAATACGAGGCGAATTATCCGTCACCATTTTGTTTTCCACCGTGTGCTGATCAATAATGGATGATATTGAAATTGACGTCATCACGCAGTGTACTGTGGGGATAAATCCGAGGAAATCTGCATTTCTCCACTTTACACACTTTTCACGGTTTCTGTAGAGCTCCAGATAAGATAAAAAGTACACATTCCTCGTATGATGACGATAATCATACCTTGATTCACTTCGGCAGAGACCATACGCACAATGCTTACTCGGCATGTTTTCAACGCAGGATCTGATCTGTTTGCCCGAACTATGGTGCAATGAATTGTGGGGGACGTTGTTCACTGAATATCATTAATTGAAATATGAACAACAAAAAGCAGAGGGTAACAACTGCCTCGCATCTCCATTCTTTAAAGCCACAAAGAATATAAAAATAGAATGAAAATAGCGATGGACAATTTGCCTAATAGCATCTTTGCCGTTGACTGTACAGGGACAGAGCGGTAGATGCGACACTATCTTTTGTGTAAACTTGAAAGACCGGTATCCGTAATTATTCCTGACACAGAAAGAATTCCACGAGTTGACGCATGTGCCGGATCGGCGTTCAGAGAATTTGACCCAACGTTTTTTAAGGTCAATTAGCCCATTTGCTTACGTGAAAGTACGTTCTGTGGAAAGTTCTTATCAATTTCCACGAAATCAGTCGATTAGAGCAAAAGGAGCGCTTGGAAGTTTCACTTCGGATGACGTGAGCCGAAGAGAAAATGTTCCTCACCGTCGGAAACAAGCAGGAGAATTAATCTAACTAAAGACGAACAAGTCGGAAGTGTCATTTAGTTATGCACTTTCAGAGATGGTATGAGAAACTCCACCGCTTTGGTGAATCATTTTGTATTCAGGAAGTATAATTGGAGCGTTTGAACACACACGCGGGATGCTCATGAGGCTGAGACAAGGGCTACGTTTACTGGAAACGTTACCGACGTTACACTATGCATGATCGATAAATTGCGATTTAGGTATAGAGGTAATGTACACCTTTCGCAGAATAAGCTTGTAGTCACTAGCGGACAAAAAATTAATTAAGGTCATGTGCTCGTTACATAAAGCGTATCATTGTAGAGCTTGCTGTGTCTGACCTTCTATGTGCGGTAGAGTGCTGTAGAGAGAGCATTCCGCTCGAGCGCCAAATAGTTCGCACGTACGCCGCTAGATAGCGTACGGAATCCAGAGCTGCTTCTCTCGAGCGAATAACTCAAAACAAGCGACATACGCTCGAAGCCCAGCGCACACGTACAACCGTAATTTTGATCGTGAGGTGAAAGACGCAGTAAAATTGAAATTTGAAGTTAACGCTGTTATTATCTGCATGTTAAAGTGAAGTGTAGTCTATCTTACCAATACACAGTGACATGTGAAAATGAAACAGATGATTGTGGGCTGAAACTGCCACAGGGCGGATATTTTACATATATGTGTCTATTGTCACATTAAAATTATATTCTATTGTAAACGATGGAGCGTGGGAGACTGGAACAAGTGCGAGCGAGCGAAAGGGGTTCCATGCAGTGTCCTAATGTACAGGGTCAATGAATTTAATAATACCGTGTGTTTTACACAGTGTATATTGATAATTTATACATTTATTTTTCACCCTTTGTGCACACGGTGTTTCGGTATCTTCATGAATAAGATTGAAAGTATGGCTTCATCACAATCCAATCACATACGTTGAATTGTATGTTTTGCAAATACGCTGTATAAAGAAGTACACTGGCGGAGTACTAAGTGATTCAAGTGGGCGAGGAAACTCCGTGTTCCTAATGATGACTTTAGGGAATGTCGGCGAATAACAAGAAGCTATACTGTAGCTTACTTCTATGCTCCTAAGATTAGAAAGAGAATATTGTCTTGTTGTCAGTCAAGAAATGCAGTCATATCGGAAGTTATATCTATTTTCCTACTTCTACAGTAATGGACACACATCATATAATATCGAAGAACCCGATTCATATTTATAAGTAAGGATGGTCCTGTTTATAGCGCGCTGTGAGCTCATACTTAAGTACAGTTCACGTTCACACCTGTTTATATATACTTCTGACCTATTCATTTCGCGATTTTGTATAAGCAGCTGTGTTTTACCTGCAACACTAATACGTAGTTAACTTACAACCACATGTTTGGTGAATAGATCCATTGTCAGGTATCTCGTATCTACTCTAAAACACACGCGCCATACACACTGCTTTGGTAAGCGATCACAGATTCTTGCTGCTGATTCTTCTGAACTTTTCCACTTTCAAGCATGTATACCCCAGTATCAGCGTGTTAGAGAACTACCTTTACCTCTCAATGAATCAGGCTCTACTTTAGTAAATGGCCCTTTCACCAAAAGTTACCCTGTGTACCCACCACCTGTGGTAACACGTGGCTATCGCAGCTCAGTGTAACACGCCGGTAACCGACGCAAAATAAATATGATACTATTTACACTATTTTGTCAATAAAAATGCTCATGTACTGTGTGTACTGATCGATTGTATACTAGGTTTGACTCTTCCGAGTCGTTTATGTCGACTGCCAAGGAACAAAGTATAGTGTATACGAAGTTTATTGGGTGACGCAAGCGCTCGAGGTAAACGCTTGTAGTAAGTGCTTAAATCGGCTGTCACCCAGTTGGAAGTAGCACATAAAATTTTAGTTTTCAGAATGACAAGGAGGCACTTTCTTGCACTATTATCACTCCTTAGCTACACTAGGACACATATTTCGTTATCTTACTCTTTGTTCTACAAAGTCACCAATATTAGTATTGGTACAGAAACGCCATATTGTTGTGAAATATCTCTGTGGGTGGTGTCCTGTAACTGACAGGTTTACACTTTTGAAATGTAAAAAATACATACTTACTGCGAGTGGATTTGGAAATGTTTCTGTGAAACTCGCATCTTGTAGATTAACATCAAGGCTGTGCGCTGCTGTGCTTGTCCTCTCGGAATGAATTTTGAATGTATCATCAGCGTAGGTAGCACATCAGTTATTTATGTAGACGTTCTTGGATAATTAACACAAGATTCTGCCTGACAGATACGTTTCTTCCAAGAGAAGTGATGAACGCTCGATGATGCAGCATCCCAGACTGCAAATGTACAGATACCCCTTAACTGCAATGATCCTGGAGTGTATACACGCAATACTCGGAACCTTGCTGTTTCGCAGTTTCCTTTCACTGTATTCGGTATTTCTGCACAGTTTAAATCCAAGGCTCAACTCCAGATTTGTTTCAAGCGAAGGAAGTTGAATTTGGAACATCGGTGCATTAAAACATGCACTGGAGCACTAATGTATCCAGTCTTCTTTTATTAAATCTGCTCCCTTTTCTCCTATCATGATGACCGGGGCGTTTGTGTTCCCGCTGACAATGGTTGGCATGATAGAAGCGTCCACCACGCGTAGACCCTTGATTCCGTACACGTGCAGAGCGGGATCGACAACCGCGTCAGGATCAGAAGGAGGACCCATTTTGCACGTTCCCACCGGATGGTAGATGGTCATGGAGAAGTGTCTGATGCAGCATTCCCAGTATTCGTCGGACCTGAACTTAAATTGACGGCAACCGGGCATGGGAATGGTGTGAAGTCTCGTGCCGTACCGCTTAAAGGCTCGGGTTTCGCCCGTCCTCACGGCTATCTTGACACCTTCTACTAGAGTGGCAATGTCGTTTGGATCCTCGAAGTAGTTGGGGTGTATGTAAGGGTAGTGGAAAGGGTTCCTGCTTCGTAGTCGTATGAGCCCTCTGCTTCGAGGTCGCAGCAGGAGGGGCAGTATGGTCCAGGCGTCCCTGTTGAGTATGGGTCTGTACACCGAGTTGAACACCCTATCCGTGATCCCCAGGACTTTCCTCACCCTCGCCCCGCCGTCCGAGTTCACCGACGCCGGCGCGAAGTGAAACTGGACGTCCGGGTAAAGTCCGGACTCGTTAGCGTACCTGGTGTTCACGAAGGCCAGCCCTTCCACTCCGCCTAGCACGCTCATGGGTCCTCGCTCGTTCACTATGTACTCCATCGCGATGGGGATGGTCTCGAATCTCTTCTGCACTATGGAGAACGGCTTGCTGATGAGGAACGTGAGCCCGCCCATCCCGACGTGATCCTGCAGGTTGTTCCCCACCTTGAGGTCCTGGATGACCGGGATGCCCAGCTTCGTCAGGTGCTCCTCCGGTCCAACCCCGGACAGCATGAGTAGCTGAGGGGTGTTGATCGACCCTGCTGACATCACCACCTCCTTCCTGGCGCGGACGATCTGGCGCCTGGCGCCGCGCATGAACTCCACCCCGTAGGCGCGCTTCGTCTTGGGGTTGATGAGGATCTTGGTGACGTGGGAGTACATGGCGATGTGGAGATTGCGCCGTAGACGCACCGGTCTGAGAAAAGCCTTGGAGGTACTGCAGCGGGATCCACGTCTTATGGTACCCTGAGCTATCATGAACCCCGTCTGCTTAGCCCCATTGATATCCCTGTTCTCGTACCCCAACTCCCTCCCCGCTGCTATGAACGCCAACGACAGAGGCGATCTCCACGGGGCCTCTTGCACGGATAGGTACCCTCCCGGCCTGTGGTAATCAGTCCTGGCAAGGTAAGGGTTCCTATTGTCCTCAGACTTGAGAAAGTAGTGCAGCACGTCCTCGTACCCCCAACCAGAATTACCGAACGACTCCCAGCTGTCGTAGTCGAACCTGTTTCCGCGCACGTACAGCATGTAGTTGAGCACACTAGAGCCTCCGAGGACCTTCCCGCGCGGCCAGTTGCAGCGCCCTCCCTTCATGGCTAGACATGCCCTCCCGGTAGGTTCGGTCTTGTACTGCCAGTCCATCCTCGTCAGCTGCAGGTATGCCGCCAGACTGGGTATGTCGCTGATCTCGTTCTCGTCGCCCCCGGCCTCCAGGAGCAGCACCTTCCAAAACGGAATCTCCGAGAGCCTGTTGGCGACCACGGAACCAGCTGACCCTCCACCCACGACGATGAAGTCGTACTCCCTGAAGAGTTCATCCTGGTTGATGGGCCTGCTCTCGGGATCCACCGAGTCGTACCTGAAGTAGGCGATGCCAGTCATGAGCAGAGGCAGCACCCATATCCCCGTTCCGATGGCAGCCGTAAGAGCGAGCGTTGTTAGCAGCATGATGGCGCATCGAATCGTCGTACACTAACTACACTGTATGCATGGACGCATGTGCACACCATGTTCCTTGCCTCTTCTATCTTATTGATGTCCTTAGCGAAGTGTGGAGACGTGATATCTTCTTCGACAGTTGAAGGATTTCCAGCATTGTACTGCCTCTTTCGTCTCTTTTCAGAGGTTGATGAAGGTGAATCGGTGCTTCAACCTGCAAATAGAAACAATAATTTTAATAGCATATCGACAAATACATTTTAAACATTCGCTGATATATATCAACGTATCTCCAGGAATATGTATAATATAGCATTCCAACAATGCCAATGAACTAGTTCAACTGTACAATTAGCCACATAGATATGGATGTTTTTGCTGGTACTATTTCTCCATCACCGTATCATTCCTCTACTGACCTCTATAGCGGAGTGCTTAGCACAGCGCATACGACGCCAGGGAACCAGGTTTCGAATCCTAGTCTTGGAATGGATGTTCTTTGTAAGTATTCACTCTTTAATTTCATCATAATATCACTCATTCTCATCTTCGCAATTAGCCAAAAGCAGAAAAACGAAGTATAATAAACCAAATCAATAAAAATAAATCTAACTTAGTACCTTGGCCAACCGTGGGACGTAAAGACGGCCGGAGCGTGGTGCTGATCATGTCACCTCCAAAATTCTGAGATCGAGAATGTTCTTACGCACTTGCACATTTTCATAAAATTCAAATATGTTAAAAATGTACAAGTTTAAAAGGGTTAATATTGGGGAGATATCATGACGCTTGTTTATAAACTCATTTGTCAGATATACATAACTTAATGACGTAAACTTGGATTCGCCAATCATAAAATTATTGGTGTTAATGTACTAACCTTTAGGTGATGAGCTAATGGCTATGTTCGTATTTAAAATTGTAATTTCTCAGGGTGGAATGATTTGTTAACCTAAGAGAATATGTCAATTCACTTTGTATACTTCACAAAACTTAATTATATATATTCAGATAATTTACATGTAATAACAGAATATTATGCCATAAAAATTACTAAAAGACAGTGGCTCGAGGTTGAGAGCATGAGTATAAATTCCCCAGTAAATTGAGGGGGTTTTGAGTCTTAATTTTATTCTCATTGCCTGGATTCTAGGCAAGTCGGGATCAGGACTCCCTCCCTGAAAAGCTCACTGTGTGGATTGTAGACAGAGGTGTTGGTGTGCTCGACACTATTGTGAAGTCCTAACTTTAGACCTTGAAGAATGGTTCTACATCCAACTTTAAAGTATTGTTCTACATCCAGATATTATTTAACTTCAAAGTATTAATTTACATCCAAATTTAATTACTTTAAACCACTTTAAAATACCCAAGCTCTAGTTCTCGTGATCCTGTCCTCTCGATGTACTTAACCCTTTGGAAAGAATAAATGTTACAGTAAAATTTATTCAGTGGTTAGATTTTTCTTGAGCACCTACCCTGAAGATAAGTTTCAGTGTTGGTCAGTCTACTCCTGACTACAGGAGTAGAGAAAGTAAGAACTGCTGTGAACGTAACAATGTATGGACAGTAGCCGCATATTATCCACATGTGCCTTCATGGCATAGTGCTACATGCTACCTAATCAAAATCAATCAATCATTCCTTTTGTTGGGAAAACAGAACTGCAGAAAATATCCACTGAGTCAGGGGTGGTTGGTGTGTACAAATCAATGTAGCATTAATAAATAAATAATAATAAATATAATAAATATAGAATCTCAACGAATTAACCTCTGCGGAGTCGTGAATGAAATCGTTAGTTGTTCCTATCGTACATCCATAGAATTGATATCTTTATTATGCCAACATTGATGGCTGTGTTACTAAGCCAGAAGTCATTTGGTTCAAAACTTGTGAGGGCACACGAAAATTCCTAAACAGAAGAGAACTAGCTGTGCCATTCCTACGAAGCTGATTTATCAGTTAACCATCTTCATCAGGTTAATGATTAGCATTTTTTTGACAACTTGTGAACCTACTATATTTTTACTACTATCAAACAAGGGTTATTTAAGGATTTAATCAACTTAAAATCAATTTATAAACATAATATGTCAAACATAGCAACTAATTTTGATAACAGGGAGTAACATATCGTAATAGTTTCGCATTTGAATTTCATTGTGAGAAAAAAAATAGTCCTATTTCTAGTAATTTTCGGAATTACTTTATCAGCATTTCATCCACACAATTTAATACTTCTCTATTTATTTGACGATAGGACAACATTCATGAATATTGTCATGTTGTAGCAAGAGATGCAGGGTGCAAATAGTTTTCGTTGATTGTCGAAACTATTTTATTGAAGCACGCCATTCTTCCAGCTAACCCTTCATCCTTTTTGTAGCTCATCTGATGAGAGCCCTGAAAAAATGAAAAAAAAAAGGACTGGTTCGCATGACATTGAACCAGTCTATGATTGGAAGGTTAACTTGCCTGAAGATTGCATGCAATGATGGTTCTGCCATTTGCAATCTAATTGCATGTTCTTTTTTTATCCTTGAGTTCGCAATAGAAGAAGACGAAGGCGATTACGTTTCAAATTTATGATACATATTATGTTCTGCTTTCGTTAGAACATGAGAGAAATTAATAACATCCTATTATTAGCTTTTCAACCTCATTGCACTAATAACATAAGTGTGACATTGAAATGTGGGACATTTCCCTTAGAAGCACTTTTAGTTACGTTTGAAATTTTTCTTGTTATTTCTTTCTGACGTGCGAATAAATTACACTTAACACTCTTAGAATTATAGTGCAGAAGGCCTTAGAAAGAGCGTTTCGCGGGCTGACAGCAGACGTCGCTCGCACACTGTTGCCGATACTCTCGTGTCGTCTGCTCCTCAGCCGAACAAACAGGCCGAGGTAGCAAGAGGCAGAGGTCATTCACCCTTCCAGAAGGGTGCAGCGAACTAGCTGTGGCAACCGGGCTCGCTCATTCGCGGACCTGATTGGTTCTCGGACACCCCCCCCCCCATATTGTCGTCTGCTGTAAGCCCGCGAAACGATCTTTCTAAGGCATCATACAGTATAACGTACACGAAAGCTTAGTTTGCACCTTACTTTCAACTTGGTACGACTAACTAGGGGAAGTGCTATGCAACAAAATACCGGGTGTCCCAGAAGTCTTTCCCTGATTACAAACTTTATTCATATCCGCTATATGTAAGGTAGAGATGGAACAAAAAGAACTTGGTTAGTTTTCCAACATTTTGGTACCACTTTCACATCTCTACATTGCATATAGCGGATATGAATAAAGTTTGTAATCAGGGAAAGACTTCTGGGACAGCCGGTACTATTAAATCTTTACCCCCATGATTCGAACCCATGACCTGCATTTGCAGAACGTTATGGTAATCACTATTAAAGGTTCGGTGACATTTACTTATGAAATCCAATAAAATCTTGATTACCTTTGGAATGAGTTTTTCCTGAGTCCTCTGTCTTCATATCCTGGCATTCTGTTAACTTGTCGACTTGATTCTGTAAGACATAAAATAATTATCAGTGTAATGTAGTAATAATGAACCCAATAAGAATATTATTTTTTAAAGAAACTAAAATAATACAATTAACAATTCATTGATTATTAAATACTATCAGACGTTCATTTTAAAGCAAGTTTGAAACCACACAAATTTTTAATGAGCATTTAACAAATTTCTTTTTTAAAAGTTTGAACAATACATATTTTCTGTGAGCATTTGATATATTCAAACAAATTGAAGAAACTACACATATTTTATGTGAACATTATAAATGTTATAATCAATTTTCAAACAAACATGTTCTTATGAACATTTGATAGTTTATTTAAACAAATTTTAAATGAACATTTGACAGATTATTATAAAAAGTTTTGAAACAACAAATTTCCTGAATGTGATAAATTTTAACACATATTTTATGTGAACATTTGATAAATTATTGACACAAGTTGGGGAATGAAACAACACATATATTACATGAACATCTGATAGACTACTTAAATAATTGTGAAACAACGCATATTATATTTTGATAGGTTATTTAAATAAAGACGAAAAAAACGTGTTTCTCTTGTGACCTCCAGGAGCCCCTTTAGGGTATATTATCTTAAAATGTAATTTCTGTGTTTCTCTCTATAAGGTTGGTGGTAACATAACATTAAAATATTATGTTAAGAAAGCATTACAGTGGAAATATTTAGAAATTATTAATCTCACTTTTACTTGCAATGCCTACGTTTAAAATGAAAGTTCATATTGAAATAAAAGAAAACACAAAAATACACATGTCAAGTAAATGATTTGAATGAGGATGAATGATAATATGATGAAATTGATGAAGGGACTTCTTTGTCACAAAGAAGACTCGTGGCTACAGCCGGGAAGAAATAACCTGGCAGTAACGTCACTCCCTGCTAAGTCAGCGTTGCCAACTACTATGAAAGGAACCATAGCAGGAGTAAGAGTACGAGCAGCAAGGATCGCGGTGCAAACTACCAATCTTCAATTTAATGTTAGCACTGCTAGATGTTTATTTTATGTTTGTTTATTTTAATTATTTCATATAATTCGGCTTTCAGCAAACCTTCTGCATGCGGAATATTGTGAGATGACAGCCACGACTTTATTTCATCCTTCTGCTGTTTGATGTTGGGATTTTTTTCAGTAACTTGTTGTGGTATGGAGGATTGTCACACACAATAACAAGTTTGGGGGCAGATTGGAAAGAAGCTGTTCTTCGAACCACAACATAAAATGGTTAGCGTTCATCTCCCCATGATAGTCACCAGAAGTTGTTTTTGAAAGGAACACTAACTTCGCCCCTCCACAAATCCACTTTCACCACCGGCATGCACAATAATAAACCTGGGACCCTTTCCTGTTGGCACTTTTAACCCCCCCCCCCCCGAATCTTTGGAATCCAGCCAAACTTTGGGGACAGTGTGGTGTGTGTTCACGAAACTTTCATCCATATAAATGAAAGACCGGCGGTTTGCTCTGTGCGCAGTTCTTTAACTTCACGCAACGCAACGATGCTGTTTCGTTCAAGGAGTAGCTTCCTGCTGTTTACGCTGTGCTTTTTTAAATCTGAATCCTAATTTTCTTATGATCATACGCAACGACCAACGCGAAACCTTAAAATTAACATTTTCTTGCAGTTCCTTCATCAGTTTATGTATGGTGACAACAATGCCTTTCGTGTATTAAACAATGGATTGTTTGGCGCACGACTGCTTCATCAAAATAATCCAGATTTGTGACACGTTGCTGGGCGTTCGGTCGGTTTTTGCCCGCCGTTGAAAAAGATTTCCCGCTCGCAATCGCAACACTTTTGCGTTTCTTCTTCAAAATTCTCCACACAGATCTTTCACTGACACCTGTCGCCACGGGCGTTCTGTGAACAGCTGTGGTTTTGTTTTCATCGCAATCAAAGTACTTATACACATTGAAAACTATTTCTCTTGTATCGCTGTGCAAGGGCTTACCTTTTTTTACTCCACTGCTCATTCTACAACAATGACAAAACCAACCAAAAAACCCTCCCTAACAAAGAAACAAAATAGCCTGCAATCCCTCGCTCGTAGCTGCGGTTTGTTAGACTAATTAGCAGTGTGGGGGTTTGCACGCCTGCATCACCCCTCTCGGAATGATTTCGATTGGTTTGCACGCCACCTTGTCGTCCGCTCTAGCGAATGAGCCTTCGCTTCTGGAAGGAGAGGTGAAGGTGGGAGATGACGTCACTGCCAAGCTATTTCTTCTGCGCTGTAGGTCGGGATTCCAACCCAGTCAACATAAATGAATATTATGCGTAAATAAACTAACAATAAAGGGTAATATTGACATGGAAATCACACATGCAGTAGTATAATGCATTGAAGATCATCTCTGTGTTTAAATGCAGACATCTGTGACCATAGGCGCCGACTCCATGGGCTTGGTGGGGGGGCTCGAGCCCCCCCCCCAATATTAATGATGTAAGGCAGAGCCCCCCAAATAATTTTGCTTAAGAGGATCTGATGTATTATTTTGCTTCTCTTGTAAAGTTTACTCTGAATTGTGCCACATGAAATTAACTTTAAGTACACATTTACAATTTTCTAGACCATCAACTGGGGGGGGGGGGGGCTGAGACCGATAAACCATCAACTTTGGGGAGGCTATAACCAGATACAGCAAAACACATGACTTATTACTATATACTGAGTATGTAATTATGAGTATTGTTAAAATGTTTACTAAGAAAAGTTTCAGAAGACTATGTGCATGAACTAGGGTAGTGGATGGGACATTCGGGCTACAAATTGCTCTCACATGACATTCAGAACGAGATCATTGATATATTAGGGAGATGTTTTGCGCTCCGTGGTAGCAGATATCGAAAGTCGGGAATATTTTGCTATTATGGTTGACGAAACTTGTGACATATCCATCCGTGAACAATTAATATTCTGCATTCGAACTGTGAATATAAAATTTGATAGTTTTGAGGAATTCATGGGCTTTTATTAGGAGTGTGCGGGACGGGAAAAATTTTCAATTTCCCGACTAAGCCGGGAAATTTTCGGGATGGGAAATGTTCGAAATTTCCCGAACCTCTGAAAATCTCTACTTCGACACGTCATTTTCACTTTAAGTGATTTCTGGATTAAAAACTAACAATTTACGATAAGTTCCAGAAATTGACAATGCAGAAAACGTCGAGAAATAACGACATTTTAAAATGAGAATTCAGTATTTCCAGACTGCTCGGGATCCCGAAAAGTTGGGAAATCATTTCCCGAAGTCCAAATCGGGACGGATTTTTTTTCCCGATCCCGGTCCCGACTTTTCGGGAGCCCGCACACCCTTGGCGTTTATGAGATTCCGAACACTGAGGCCAAAACTTAAAAAAGGGAGAGAGTGAGTCATTTATTAATTTATTTCAGTGATCAGAGCCCCCCCCAATAATTTTGACAAGTCGGCGCCCCTGTGTGTGACATTGAGCACATCATGCAATTTCTCTATGGAACGTGACTTTTTCCAACACCCTGTATACAGTATCGCCTAAATCTGCCAGTTCACGTTGCACTGTCGTACAGGAATGCTCTTTTCTCTTGATCGCTTTGCATAACAATGGCATAGGACTGGAGAAAGTCCCTTTGTTGTGCCAGCAAGAGTAAAAGTGCTGAAGACCTTGAGCAGGCGGTGTCTGGTTTCGCCTCTTTCTTTCACCGCCTCCTTTGTTCAGAGATTCGGTGACGAATGTCTCTAGCAGCTCCTCCAAGCGCCTTGGACCTATTCATTAGTGACGAATACAGGAAGTGACTTTGTTTTGTTTATGAGAAGTGAATGGCAGTCTTTACTGCGGGCAAAATATTCGTACCAGGACTTGAATTTGAATGCTCAGTGTTGCAGCACAGCGGGTACAAGATTTGCCCAGATCGTACAGTGCAGTGTGCATTGAAGGCATAAAGGACATTGTAAATGTGAAGTGATCTGCATCACGCTTCGGCCACTTCTCCAAGGATTGCCCACAAGTGCCCCTTATCTATTTTCTTTCCTGTTGTTGATCTCTCTTTCCTGATTTCATTCAATCTTTTATTCTTCTCTACCTTGTTTCCTCATTTCTTTTCTTCTTTAATTACTTTCTTTGCTCGTTTTCCTCTCTAGCTCTATGCTTCTTTCGTTCTTCATCTCCTTCTATATCTGTCCGTTCTATCCTTTTCCGTCTGTGTTTCTCTATCTCTTTCCATCTTTCTATTATCTTTTCTATTGTTTCTCTTTTTCCTTCTTTCTATTTTCTTCCGTGTAGTTACGCTTTATCTTACCTTCTCTTTCTTTCCGTCTCTTTTTTCCATCTCTTTCCTTATTTCTTTTCATGAATGTTTCTCTATTTCTTTCCTTCTTTTTTATTTTCTATGTCTCTCTTCTTTCTTCCCCTCATATTTCACTTTTTCTTTCCTTCTTCCTTTCCCTCAATGCTTCTCTATCTCTTTCCTTCTTCTTTTCCCTCAATATTTCTCTCTCTCTCTCTCTCTCTCTCTCTGTCTGTCTCTCTTGCCTCTTTTCTCTATATCTTTCCTTCTTCCTTTTCTTATTTCTCTTTCCTTTTTCCTTTCCCTCAATGTGTCTATCTCTTTCTTACTTCCTTTCCCTCAATGTTTCACTGATTTTCCTTTCCCTCAGTGTTTATCTCTTTCCTTCTTTCTGTCCCCCAATTTTTTCTCTACCTCCTTTCTTTCTATTTTCTTTTCTTCCTTTCCCTCAAATGTTTTTCTACTTTCGTTCTTCCTTTGCCCAAACGTTTCTCTATTTCTTTCCTTGTCTTTTCTCTCCTTCCTTCTTGCCTTCTCTTTTCTCTATATATTTCCTTCTTTTAATTTTCTTTCCTACTGTTTCTCTATCGCTTACCTTCTTTCTTTCCAGTTTTTCCTTAGTTTCTTTGCTAGTTCCCTTCGTTCTTTCCTACTGCGTCTATTTTTTTCATTCTTTGTCCCTCTGTCTTTTCCTATTTCTTCCTCTGTTTCTCTATCTCTTAACCGTAATTTTCTATTGTTTCTCTTTTTCCTTCTTTCGTTCTATCTTTATTTCCCCTTCTCTGTCTTTCTTTGTTCCACCATGTCTCTTATATTTGTCTTGGTTTCTTCTTGTGCTTCTCTCTCTTGTATCCATTGCTTTCTCTATTCGGTTTCATTCTTTGTAGTTCTGTCTCTATATTTCTTCGTGTCAGTATCTCTCTTGCTTTATCTCTCAGTGGGTGTGATTCTCGCTGTAGTATTGACGTTTGATTTTATTTCTGGGTGGAGCCTGTAAGGAACTTATTATCAAGTGCCTGTAGTTAATTGAGCGTGTAATTGCGAATGGAAAATAGGGTCAAACGGATCCTGTACCACGTGTAACTCAAGTGCAATATCGAATGAATGCCTCAAGCACATAAAAAGTTGTCGACTGGTGTGAAAGAACTTAGCGCTATCTTCTCATTGTGCTGTAAATCCCAAAGATCGTGCGCAGTACTTCGCCTGCCTGACAGGCATCTTGATTATTCCAATGCATTGCAGACCGAACGGGAAACGCGTAAGCCAAGCGTCAGGTTAACCTTGCAGCAGGTTTTATGTATCAATCCGCGCGAGAACTGAGCTCAGAATCTTCCGTGCCAGTCTTTCCTCAACCGCCGAGCTGCTTACATCGGAGACACTGAGAAAATCTACAGTATTGCCAACCGCACAACACATCAAAACCCGCATGCATGTCAAGTGGATTGTATTTTTGCTTCTCTTTGTCTCCTGAAACATAACATTTTAAAAGTACTTTCTGCGCATATATTATTTAATAAATGTGTCATTAATATAAGAGCGAAACAACTTCTAAACATGAGAGCATGTGTGTATATTTCGAGCACGCAAAAATAAAAATAAACAAAGATAAAAGTAAACAACGATAGGCTCCTCTTGAATTTAATGACAAATTATTGTTTTTGGTTTAGAAAGAAATACATTTATGAAAAACTTGGTTGCTTCGTTCGCAATACATCCGTTACTGTAAGACACACGCACTTCAAGTTGTACCACCAAAAAAGCATGATTTGTTATTGGTGATATATACAATCAGGTGCATTGTCTGTCGCTATTACTCTGGTTTCAATTTATGAATCACTTCACTAAACCAGGATTCAAATCTTGGTCTGTCCATTTCTTGCTGATAATCACCCTTCCCTTTCTTTGCGCGGAACAGTAAATATGCGCCTTCAACAAAGCTTTCATTGCCGCCAGTGGGTGAAACAATAAGCCTCCCCCTTCCCCTCATCGTCGGTTTCTTCAGCCCTGGCGGTGGTTTTGCATGGTGGTATCCTTCCATGTTTTATTACCCCTTCCCCCACCCACCGAGTTGAAGGACGTCTCGTCCAAATAATAAACATGTTTCTTCTCACTGCGATATATTTTAATACCGCGGAGATTCTTTTGTCGTCAAACAACAAACAATCGTTTCCTCTTGCTAAACTCAAACCGCAAATCATTCAACACCCGTGATACAATTCGTGTGCACATTGACGGCAAATCACCTCACGCCCTGTTTTACTTTGATCTTGTTGCCGCAAGGAGGATTATGCATTTAAAACAACTTGCTTGACTTTGAAGAACATTTCCTTTCGGATGAAGCCCAAAATAACATTCGGGTAAAACCGCGCGCTGAACAGGAGATTCAGCCATTCTCGCCGCTCTACAATAAACATAGGGTTAAAATAGTGGAAGGTGCAACACTGGTATCAGCGATTTCACGCGCTCTGCAACGCATTCAGTCTCGCTCGACTCGCTCTAAAGTTTCAATGTCTCTTCAACGCATTACAGATTCGAGTTGGCGAATCTGCGGTTCTAAGTTCGTCTGCACAGTGATTGCAACCAATTAAGTCCATACCTGCTAATCAATGTATTATTTTGTCTGTATATTACAAATTAAATAACTGTTTTCTTGCAAGTATGCAGTTGTGTCGGAATAGAACCCGTCTCAGTGGAACTATATTCTTGCGCGCACGTTTGGATCTACATATGCTAAAACCTGCTGCAAGGTTGACCTGACGCAGGGCTTAGAGCTATTCGAAAACAAACATGGCCTTCTATTGTATTGCCCATTAGGAAGTAGAAAGAGCATCTTCGGAGTAATAATAAAATGCATATCTGTTGCTTTGTTAGCGGTTAGGTGCAATTACTGGCAAGGAAGCTGACGCTGTTATTTGTCAAATGAGCTTTTTATGTTCCAAGTCGTATAATTTTCTTTCCGCGGAAATCTATTGTTGCGCTTATTCACGATATCCCTTTTGTGATTGAATGCAGTGTTGCCAACTCGATTCTTTTATACTGGAAGGTAGTGTTTCCAACTCTTAATACTTTTATAATGGAAAGTAGTGTTGCCAAGTCTACTTGTTTTATAATGGAATGCAGTGTTTCCAACTTCAAACTTTTATAATGGAAGGTATTGTTGTCAACTCATTCTTAATGGAAGGTAGTGTTGTCAGTGTGACTATACGACGCACGCTTTTAGAAGCGATATCGGGCGGGGCCACGCAGAGAGTGTGCGTGGCGATCAGCCAATGGCAGGAGTGCAACGTTGTACAGTTAGCAGACTGCGGCGCGGAAGTTAAAAGCCGTGTTCTGTATTTTTCTTACGCGCAAGAAGTTTTCATAAAACTCGCCACTTTAAGGTTCATCATAAGATGGGGAAAGACATTTTGAACCTGACTGTCCAAGTCCCATGAATTTCCGTCGCCTACAGCCGGAGTTATCGTTCCTTGAAGAAACAAGGGAAACACCTTTCATATCCTTCCGCCTGTTTTTTCGTTGCCACCGTGTTGACGCAGCTGAGTTATTGTGTCTAGGGAAAACTGTGGGTGTTAAATTCGCCTCGATATAAACAATGACCCTTCATTGTTCTGGGCGTTCTCGAACATTGAAAGTCTGGGTCAGTTTGAGTTCAGCGTTTTCGTAGCAAGGCCGGTGTAAAATTATTCGCTTATCGTTCACTCGTGCGCCACAAAGAACAGTTTGTGAAAAGATTAAATACAGCCCTTTCGTGCGATAGTGTGTGTTCCGTGTGTTCTTTTTATTTTAAATAATGTCACTCTCAAAACTTAGCACCAGTAGTGCAGGCACCAAGGGTGCAAAATCTAATCATTATCCTCCAGGAGAGTGATTCGGAAATGAGTGAATTCAGTGACACGGAGACCGAGGATGATGACGAAAGCGGTGGTGATGACCTTGCAGTTCCTCTACAATAAATACCTTCAAGCTTCTTTCAAGTATGGTTTTCTGGTATATGCTACAGGGGTATGGTATCATAATCCTGTGTAGAAATATTCACTATATTATTTCACTGTACTCATATATAGTGTGCATTATCAAAATAATGGACACATCGCGAATTTTCTGTCCTTCTCTTGCGCTATCAGTTAGTTTGGCAACAGCGCAGTAGCACTGGCTGGGTATTGGCCGAACTCATGTTCCTTCTAAAAGCGTGCGCCGTATAGTTTGTGATGGAAGGCAGTGCTGTGAACTCTGCTCTTGTAATGTAATACAGTGCTGCTACTTTCTGTTTTATAATGGAATGTAGTATTGCCAAGTCGGCTCTTCAATAATAGCATGCAGTGTTGCTCGTCTTAACGGAAGCTAGAGTTGCCAACTGGGTTAATTTGGAGTGGGAGGCAGTGTCGTCAATAAGTTTTGAACATAGTAGTTCGGATCCCACTTTAAACTGTAGGTCCAGTCCCGATTAGCCTTACTGTGCATACAGTGGACTTAAAACAACAAATCAATCCAATCCAATCCGCAATAAGGTTCTTTGCGTTGTGCAGTGTTGCTAACTTGGCTCTTTTGTTATTGTAAGGTATTGTTCGAAATTTATTCGAACCGGATATGCTCCTTCTTGCTTTCGTCTTTAACTCAAAAAGAAAACTGAAATCTTGTTACGTGACAGTAATTTTAGTGCCAGTAGCAAGTGGTTCGGGGAGAGTTGGGACCGGGAGGGGAGGGGGGTAGCTAGCTCATCGTGACCTATTGTCGCTGTGACGTGGTCTTCTTAAAGGAACGCACATCGCACCACGACGCCAGGAATCCCAGGTTCGAACTCCGACCTGGGCGTGGGTATTCTTTGTGAGTGTTCCTTCATCACTCATCCTCATTAGCCGAAAGTGGCAGAAAAGACAAGCCAAATCAATCGGTCATCCAATTGTTGCGATGGTACGCGCGGTGCCGTCACCGTAGCTCCAACGCACTTGCAACGGAGGCAACCAGTTGCAGCGGGACCGGTTTCACTGAGAATGGCAAGAGCATGCCTCAATTAACCCGAATACTCCATGTTTTTTTGTTGCCTGCGAATGCGTGACACAATAACACGGGATGTGAAAGGAAATGTAGTTCTCGGACAGCCAACCTTGTGCCTCTGAACTTGCGCAGCCTGGGAGGATGCTCTGGAAACAGCACGATCGGAAGCGGTCAGCAACAGACTCCGCCGCGGGCTGTCGGTTGGTCATGAACACGTCGGCCCGCGGCGCGACCACCTTTCTCCCGTGTCCTCCGGTGCGATATGACTCCCCGATAGCCTGCAGGAGGATGAAAGTCGATAGTGAGATGAAGTGCACACCGCCTGTAGCGGCGCTACTTTGTAACAATATTTACAGCAGTGGGTGCACCTGCTCTAGATTTTTGTGGATTGCGCACCTGCAGCTCAAGATGCATCAAGTCATAACTCTGAGTTTATCGTCGGGGCGTCCAGTTGTGGGAATGCATTGCATATATTCCGTATATACAGGATGGGGCAGAAACAATGAAACGCCGACGCTCTGGGAACCAGTGCGCAATCATAGCGCACTACGGTTATTTTGACAAGATCCTATTGCCCTGTAGGCTACGTCGGGGAGGACTGGTTCAAAGGTTGCCGCTTGTTGCCCAAAGAGGGGGCCAGCGGTAGGTCTAATTGGCTGTTTCATTACAGGTAAACGCGGGAGTATGCGCGATTTCACTGTAGACGAAGTTTGGCGTCATTCCGACATCTTTGTAGGTGGCGTGATGAAACACACACCTCTGGGTAGAGCGGTTTAAAGTCTCAGACGTCATGCAGCGTTGGTCGGTAGCAGGCACGTATCCGAACCAAGTGTCTCAAAATAATAATAATGTTTAAATAAAAATAATTATTATATTAAATTAATTAAAATATTTAAATTAATTAATATATTTATATTACATGAATAGGTAAAATGACGGTATAAGAATAGTGATATAACAGCACGTATTCATTATCTTAAAGTCGGCAAAATTTGTAAGAAAAACAACTGCCCTGGCAAGGAAATTAATGTCAAATAGATAAAGAATTGAATATTAATTGGATATAAGCAAAAGGTTGTTAGATCCAGTTCCTGGTGATATTTTATGAATGTTACGTGTTAAGTAGTAATAAATCTTGCATACATCTACTTTGCCACTGTCATTCAATGTAGTATGATTACAATATAATCCTTGCTTTCCAATACGTTTTGCCGAAATAAATAAACATCGATTAAAGAACAAGTATATTTTCATTATTTAATTTTAGTAATTTTATTATTTCATTATTTCATTTTTGTAATTATTAAGTATTCCGGGGGGACCCACTGGATCCTTCCCCTAAATACGTCCTTGGTAGGATGAGCATCGAGCGTTTGCTGTCGAACGTTCTTTGGCGTGTTTTTCGACGACATTTTGAGATCATAAGGAATGGAAATATCCCGACACACCCCAGTAACATTGAATTGGAATACACAATCCAGGACTACTGAATCCATTGTCAGCAAGAGGCCTCCTGGTGTCCATTCTAGAGGAATTCCGGCCAACCGTAATTTTTCAACAAGATGGGGCACCCCCTCATTGGTCCAAGGATGTTCGAGGTCTTCTGGATTGGCATTTCCCTGGCAGGTGGATTGGCCGTGATGGGCCTATTCCCTGGCAACCCCGCTCTCCTGATGTCACACCCTTGGATTTTTTCTTCTAGGGGTATGTCAAAGATTGTGTTTACCGCACTCCTGTTCCAGATATTGCTACTCTTCGAAGAAGAATAACGGAGAGAACCCTAACTGTTACTGGTAATATGCTGGGGCGTGTACACAGAGAAAAATGTTTGTTTGGATTAACCCAAAAAAATGGTAGTGGTGAATAAATCGTTTGTTTCAATAGGCATCAACCAAAGAATTGTTCACCAGTACCAAAAGATTTGGTCAAGTTCTATTTGTTTGTCGTAAACAATTTTTTGGTTACCAAAACCAAATATTATTTTGGCAAATCTAACAAAATGTAACCCATTTGTTTAGGAAATAATGTAGTCAAAATTACCAAACGATTTGTTAAATAATTTATTCAAAAGTCTGGATAATAAACCTTTTCGAGCAAGGCCTCATCTCCAGGAAGCTATCAACTTCCGGCAAGCCACGGCACCTAGCGACCTGTTGAGTGAGATGAGTCAAGGCAAAATGGATAATAAACCTTTTCCTGCTCGTACAAACATAGGCAATAATTAGGCTGGAGAGTTCAATGAACTAACCGATCTCTAATTACGCACAGGTAATGATCAGGCTGGAAAGTTCATACGAACTAACCGATCACTGACCTTGTTTATTTGTAGCTTTAATGTTCACACATCTTTCGAAGAGTGTTAAAGCACAATTTTTCACTATGATTACCATTATTTGTTGTACAACAACTTACGTTCCTTCCACACATATTGACAGAACCATCTAGCGGCCGGTGTAGGATACTCAGTATAAAGTATGTATATTCTGAGCTTTTTTCAGATTATTAGGTTACACAACAACATGAAGACTCGCTTCGAGTAATTATCTATCTACATGACATGAGTTTCAATTTTCGACAAAGGTCTTTCATACTACACTCGACGAAACTGGACAATCGTTATTTCAAATTCGAAAGCACGCGCACGCACATATAGTAAATTTAACTAAACTTTTTGTTTCTCTTTACTTACATATGTATCATTTTGTTTACGAGTACCATATTTCGTCTGACCAAATTGTTTGGTATTCTTAAACAAAATGCTTTAGTAATTACAAGCAGCGTTTGGTTATCGGAAACCAAAAGCATAAACAAACAGCTGAACCAAACTTTTTTGGTAATTCCAAACAAACCAGTTTTTTCTGTGTATGGGCAGAAGTGGATTACCGCCTTGATGTTCTGAGAGCAACTAGAGGGGAGCACATTGAGGTGTATGGCATATAAACGTGGAGAGTTGTAGCTCATTTTGCAATCAACAGCATTGTTCTATTGCATGTAGTTTCCGAGCAATGTTTTTTGTAATGGTACTGGGACTTTATGCATACTCTGTATATATATATAGGTCAAGGTTCATGCACTTTTGGTGCTTCTGCACTTTCAGCGTGGCAACTCACCGGGAATTCCTTGAATTTTTCTTCGTAGACGTGAAAAATTGCAACTTTTATTAATCCAAATCCCATTGAATTTATACATACCAGGTGGTTATAATTAAAGTGACGGTGTTCAGAGTGGTACAGCACGGGCTGTAATGAGAGTAGCAGTCTGAAACTTCGTAGATATGCTAATGAAGCAATGCGCTCGCGAATTATGAAAAAAAAAAAAAAAAATAGTTCCAATTCTCGCCACCAGGGTAAAAAATGGCGCTGTAAGCAGTCGAAACGTGGAATTTTCCGTAACTCTGACGTCAAAGTCGGTGACATTGCCTAACCATTGTGTGAGCTCCCTGGTTGTCATTGGTGACGCTTGTTGCTTTTTCCTTTAGTAACGTTCATGTAATTCGAATAGTGAAATTGTAGCGATATTTTATTACAAAGAGTATTGTTTTCTGCGATTTATAGTGTTTTTCCTGTAACTATACCACGTTTTGACTGCTTACAGCGCCATTTTTTACCCTGGTGGCGAGAATTGGAACTATTTTTTTTTTTTTTTTTTTTTGCATAATTCGCGAGCGCATTGCTTCATTAGCATATCAACGAAGTTTAAGACTGCTACTCTCATTACAGCCCGTGCTGTACTACTCTGAACACCGTCACTTTAATTATAACCACCTGGTATTTATAAATGTCCTGAGGCAAGTTTTTCACAGTTTAGCCTTTATTTTTATCGAGGAAACAAAGGAAGCAGCGTGGAAATTGTAACAGAATTCTCTCTGTCCGTTAACTTTGTTAGTGTCCTTTGCAGAACAATCTATCTGATAGACGGAAGATTATTGCAAGATAAGCAACTCACGTGCGCTTGTGGAGACCACCACTGTCCTTGCGGTGCGAGATTTCCGCCTGCACACTGCACTTAAAGGCCAGTAAGTATTAGCAGATCGGGAGTTACGAGATATCCCACTCCACGAACGTAACCGAGGAAGCCTTGTTCCCTCATTTCCGCCCCTCTTACAACGCTGCTCGGTCTTCATCCCATACTTGCTACACAAATACGTCGGGGTAACCAAGCCTGGCTTTGTTGTAGAGTAAACCTCACTGACCATATTGGTTTGTAAACATGTAATAAAATGAAGATATTTGAGGAAACCCTTTCTTATATTGCGAGTGGTTCATACTTACTCCAAGCAAATGGGTTCTTTTTTTAATGCTGCTGTTGTGTCTAGTATTCCCTTCCTTGTGGCAGTCAATTCGCTACTTCAGGCCTGGTTGTCTTTTGCGAAGTTTGGGATGTCTGGAAGGGAAACAAGAACTATGAGATACTTGAGCTTGGAACACACGGGAACTACAGAGATCTTTTTATCGGGTAACAAATTTATAGGCGAAGATAGCTATTATGAGTGCAATTCAGAAAACCTACATTTCTACTACCCCGAGAACAGCTTTACATGCCAGTTTATGAATTACAGCGTATTATACTCTTGCACTTTTATTTACACCTTGCACATATCTACCTTTCATTCTTTTGCATGTAACTGGAAACTCTGTAAAATAAGTTTAAAGTTTATATAGGTTTTTCCAATAAGAACGATATGATTTTTTTTAAAAAATGATATAAAATAAAAACTCTTTCATATACAACCAAACTTTTTATATTGTTTTGAAGCATAGTATATTACATTTTGATTTGAATAACAAATTATTTAAGTGTCCACCTCGACTTCGTGCACACGAGTGAATTCGATGACTGTGCAATCCTAAAAATGGTCCGATGTTGCCACCATGCCTTTTGCGGATGCAAGGGCTTCTCGTGAATCTCTCACACCAAAAACGACAATTTTGTTTGTTAACATATCCATTTAACCAGAAATGAGCTTCATCTCAGAATTTAATTTTTTGCCCAAAATTATGATTCGTTTCAAGTTGCTCTGCGTGTATTTATCCATGATGAATTGTCACAGTATACTACACACAAATGACAACTATTGACAGTTATAACATTTGAAGCATAGCTGCCAGTTCATTTCAAAATCATAGCATTTTTATTGGAGAACCCTTTACAAGATAGACATACTGTATAGATGCTCTTCTACCACATCTCTGATGTGGAGAGTTGTCAAGTTAGATTCTCATTGGATGTGGTTTTCAGTGATTACCAACTGAAAATGTATGGGCATTCTCTCAGCTACGTAATTTTCTCTCGTTAATCATGTCAGTCATTTGATGCGCACGCTCTTAAAATTTTATGAATTTTAAATTAGTGATACCATTTACCTAAATTTACACATTTATTTTTTCCTCCGAAGGTTAATTTGCTTTTTGTTCTTCCTGTACGGGGCAATCCTTGTTGTTTGGAATTTTGAACAGGAGCTAAGTCTATCTTGGTACCGCTTCCTCCACTCGGTAGTGTATCGTGTGCTGGAAGACCTGGGCACCCATCATGTGAGTGCTTTCACCCAATAAGAAGCGGCGGAGACAGCTCGTGCTTTGCTCTCCACCAGTCAGAGCTCGCCCTTCCCCTTGTGAGGGGAATTTGAACGCTAGATTGCCCCATTCACAGCGATGGGGAAGGGAACGGGACCGACCCGCAGGGAATGGCGAAAGGGAAAATATTTTTCTCTCTTAAGGATTTGAATAGCTTATTGATATGGTTTGCTTGTCCTTTGGAAGGATATGGTACAGCACAATGAATCACCATGTTTTGCAAGAACGCCTTGCGGCAGACAGACACGTTCTTTGCCGGGAACTGTATCAAGATAAACCTTCTGGCTTGTACAGTATATGTGGAAAAGGCCCAGGTTTAGGTACATAAGAGATAGGATGGCAACGCTTGTGTTAATCTCCATGCGCCTGTAATAAGAACGAGCGACAGGCGGAAATACATTTGTGGACATAAATTTCGAGACAGCTATAACTACTGTCACGCACACGCACCCGTTGACAACGGATTTGCAATTATCCACGGGGGGATGTAAGGAGACACCCCCTCCCCATTTGCATCTAAATCCAAATGAGAAAATCGCAATTTTCCTTGCGGGCGGACGGTGCACCGCCAAGCCCATGTCGAAGACGGCTCGTGGCGGTTTCTTCCCATTGTTGCGGTCGTGAAATTGTTGTACAAAGGAGGATAATGTGTTAAACGTTCAATCAGCGAGAGTTACGGCGATTGTTGCGGCGAGGGAAGAATAGACAGTTAAACCGCAGTACATGTTGCTTCCGTGCTCGCTCGGAGGAGTTCGTACAAGATGATCTCCGAGTGGAGAAAGTCTTGGATACCTTTTCATGGTCGTTTTATTCCTTTTTGCTTTATACGTATTCGACACACGCAGGAGGTTATACGTAAAGAGGTACGTGTTGGAGAGCTTACGTTGTGCACGTCCCACTTCAAGTGCGCTTTTAAAGGTATTCCGAAGTTCCTTTAATTCTGGATCTCGTCGTCCATGTGAAACTTCGTCAATTTCGTTCTGTTTGCATTTTTTTCTTCCTATGCCGCTTTTGGCGCATGCACATTGAACATCGACACGTGATCAGCGATCAAGAGGTTCCGGGTTCAATACCCGGTGAAGGCACATGGTGGTTCGGATGCCACTTTAAATTCTATCTCCAGTGTCGATTAGCCTATTTGTGCATAAAGTGGGCTCAAACAAGACAGCTCAGCGTGTGGTTCGTACTGCACTTCCACTCCTACCGCTGCTGTTATATGGGGTTTTGAACGGAGACCCCACACTTGACCCCACGAAACAGAGCCTAAAGGTTTCTCAGTGGTTTCTAAAACAACAAAGACAGTGGTCCCAGGATGTCCACACCACATTTTGGTCGCAGTTTAACCTCAAAGGTGCTAAACCAACACAGACAGTGGTCCTAGAAGATCCACAACACATTTTGGTCGAAGTTTAACGTCAGTGGTGTTAAAACAACACCCAGTTTAACCTCAGTGGTTCTATAACGACACAGGCGGTGGTCCCAGGAGATCCACACCACTTTCAGGTAATTGTTTAACCTCAATGGTGTTCAGAGGCGTGGCGTGCATGTAGCCGATGTTACCGAAGGTAACAGCAAAATGTAAAGAATTAAAAAAGTTGTTTCAATAAAATGACAACATTGTTAAATACGTTAATGAACCCCGTTTCCGTCCCGTCGAGTAGATATTGCCTAGGACATTTTTCTGCAGCCGACAGAAGCGAAGAGGGAGGCCGTTCCGCTACCCTGAAGAGGCTACAAGGGAGAAGAGGGCGCCAATGCAAGGAAAGAGCGGAGAAGGGCTTTGGGGCATAGTATGCTATGGGGTTATTCATATGCCTGTTAAGGGGCCCTGTTGCCGTTCATACCTACCGGATCAGCCAGTGTTGTCACATCGGATTGGCAGAAAAGAGCTAAATACCGCCTAAAATAAGAATACTATTTCTGTGAAGCAACTAGAGGTAGACAGCAAAGCCAAGGGGATTCAACTACAACTGTAACCAGTTATGTAATAGACGAAAATATACTTCTTTGCTGTGATTTGTGATTTGGACAAACCTTGCTCCAAAATACTAAGTTGGCAACAACAGTAGTACGTACAGCTGGGCTTCCCTTCCACAAAGGAACGGAGTTCTGTCGTCTGCTCAGTGCTCACCACACAAACGTCAAACTGACCCGAGAAAAGTGTGTATCTTCTTCCCCTTCGCACGTTATTGCAAAGAAACAAGAGACGGATGAAGAATTGACAAGGGTCTACCGCTATTCATTGGATTTTCGTGGTAACTGTCTCATGAGTGGTAGTTTTTTCTAGGATATATTTTTTTTTTTGGCTAAATCACTGTGCTGATTTCAAAACAAGAACGAAATGAACAAATATCTAGCTCGAAGACACCTTTTCTTTACTTGGGGGGGGGGGGGGGTGATAGCGTCTAGCAGGCATAATTGTCGTACTGATAGCCGGTCACGCCACGCCACTGGTGGTGTTAATGAAACACAGGAGATCCACACCACTTTCTGGTCGCAGTTTAACCTTAAAGGTGCTAAAACAACACAGATAGTTGTTCCAGGAGGTCCACACCACCTTTTTGGTCAACGTTTGACCTCAGTGGTGTTAAAACTATATAAAATAATTTTAACACGACTGAGGTTAAACGTCGATCAAAATTTGATGTGGTCCTCCCGGGACCACTGCCCGTGTAACTTTAACAGCATTTTTTTCACAGTGTAGGGTGTCAAGTCTTAAGAGGGAGAAACAATGTAAGAATCAAAATGTAAGTTTAATTTATGCTTAGTTAGGATAATCGGGACTGGAACTACAGTTTAATGTGGTAATCGAACCCCTGTGCAGTGTGCATTCACCGGGGATCGAACGCGGCAACTGCGAATATAACACGACGTCACCACCTGAGAGTCAACATGAATGATGATGCCACAGCCTGGATTCGAACCTCCTCAGTGGGCGTTGGTTTTTTGGCTCGCGAGGCTACCTGGTATTCATTCGCTACGGAGACTGGACTAGCAACCAACCATCAATGGGCGGAACGTCTGAGTTGGAATTGCGGTTAAGTCTGCCTGAGTGATCAGCATTGTCTGGGCCCGTCTTGATTCGGATGCAGTGCCAAGCAAGCATGGACCTTCTCGCTTCATCGCTGGCGATGTGGACGAAGGAGGAAATATATTGGGCCACAGAGGCGGGGAATAGAGCATGAAATAGGGAAGAAATCCACAGACTGACAAAGAATCGAGACAAATAACAATGTCCAGGGTCAGAGAGATGAAAAAAGACGTGAGCTAGACAAAAGAAAAGAAACCCTGTCATTGCTGAAATTGCTGTATGGGAAAATGCGTGTTAGGGAAATCAATAATAGCAGCTTTTTTTTTTTTCCACACACAAAAAGCTAATCCTCCTCCCCTCTGCTTGATTCTGCGTGCCAGTTTCTTTCTTTTTCTGCGAAATATCAGGATGCGGTTGTCGTACAACAGAAAACATTTCCAGTTGACTGCGGAGGAGAACTTGGGATTACAATGGAGAAATCCGACACTCTTGAGAGCTCTCGGTGCGTCTCTTTATATCTCGACGCGGCGAACAAAAAGACACGGTTGGCCTTGAAATTGATGTCTCGTACTCCCCCTAGCGTCTGGGGCACTGATTGACAGTATTGTTCCCGTACTGTCATGTTCCATAACCTGGTGGCCGAGCGCGGTATAGTGGTCGACTCACGCCAACGATTTCACCACCGTATTTCATCGCAAAAGATTTTTTGAAATGATTGATTTGGTTTATTTTACTTCTCATTTCAGCAACTTTCGGCTAATCCCGGGGATGAGGCATGTGATGAAATGATGAAATTGATGAAGGGACACTCATAATGAACACCCAATCGCAGACCAAGATTCGAACCTGGGTGCCCTTGCGTCATAGCGCGCTGTGCTAACCACTCCGTCACGGAAGCCGACGTGAAAAAAATATATAAATGTGCCGGTTTTATAAGTACTTAAAACTCATACTGTACGGTCTTTGGTGCAAGATTACTATGCACGATATACTCGTGAGTGCGATAGTTCAAATCAACACACGTAATTTTTTTCGCGACAGTTTAGCGAATATTTTTCTGGTCTATAAGAAACTTTTTAAATAAAGTTGTTATTGATTTGTGCATTATAGTTGAAATATTAATAATAATAATCCGTGGCTCGACAGCCCTGGATGGCCTTGGCCTATCTCCCGACTGCCAGTCTCCCTCCCACAATCTTACCTAGAGGCGTGGAGTTCTTCAACCGGTAATGTGACGTGGTGTCAGCACACCGAACCCTCACGATGGTGGGTGGCCGCCGATCCTACTCACAGGCCGTGAACCTGAAGACTGAACCTAGGCGGACTCCTATCTATGCCGTCCCGCAGTCGGAGCCCAAAGCATAGCGAGCGCGCCTTACACTGCACGGCCACGGAGGTGGACAGTAAAAATATTACACTTGAGAAAATCTACAACGGTGTTACGAAATACGAACTTTCAGGAATTTTATCTGTGTCCGAAGATTCTGTGCCAATTTCATTGGTTTCGTTATGTGACGCGCCGATGCGATGAAAAGGTTAAAATCCAATTTTTGGACTAAAAAGAAGAAAAAAAGCTATTATTATGCGGTAAAATACGGTATTGGTTTGTTATGGCTTGGCTGGGCCTTTCACGCACGCCACCGAAGCAATTTTCGAATTTTCCTTTTATTTTGATAAACGCTATGATATTGCAAATACTGAAAAATTACATCTGATTAGAATTCTACAGCAATCTTCGTGTGGTTCGTTTTCACTGTTGTCTAGCTATCGCAATAGTTCTATAGCCTTACTTAACCACAATTTTTTTTGCGAATATCTAGAGAACAACGAAGGCAAACCACACGAAGATTCAGCTATAAGCGTAGCTATGTGGTTTTTTGAGATTTTGGAATATAACAGCGGATTTTCGAAGGAAAATGAAAACTGTTTCCTGACGTCAGTCCCGACACACAGCAGGCAAATGCTGAATAACAGTTTTATTGAAAATCTCTTGATTGGATGCGGGAGAAGGGGTCCTGTAGAATGGGCACCACAATCTCGGGACCTCAACCCCATGAATTTTACCATGCGGCAATTTTGAAATCTTGGGTGTATATCGGGAAAATGTCGGATCCGGAATATCGCTGCAACTGCTTCTCTGGATCTTCATGTTTTGAAGAGAATTAAAGGAAATAGGTTGAAACGTTGGAGGAAATGTGTTCAGACTGGTGGCGGACATGTGAAGTATTTGGAGTCAAGTTTTCCCACTGGTTTCAAACTTTTTGGCTGCTCTGTTTTATTACTACATCAAAGCGTGAGAGTAAGTGAATAGCAGGGGACACCATGCTCTGGGATGCCAGACTGGGGTTGGGTTCTGTGAGTTATTGATGATGAAGATCCTTTGTAAAGAACATCTGTTATAGACTCAGAACCGCTGTGGAAAGCCAGAACGGAATTGAATAAGACGCTATCCCGATATATGTTATTAATACTGTTGTAAGTTTGAAAATGCAAGAGTGGAAACCAGAAGCTGTACAATAATAGTAAATGTTATATTTTCACTGTACACAATTGCTTAAAAATTGTACATATAATGTAATATCACTCACGAGGTTCATGCCCTCTGTTCTGGATCCCAGAACAGATATCATTATGTATTGTATACATCAATTATGTTATATATATTTCTATGTATAGTATTGTAATCTATTATTATATTTATTATAAAATGGAATCAAATCGTAATAAATAGAGAAAATAAAGTCGGGGGAACCGTTAAATTCGGAGCAAGTGACGTCCTCGTATATTTTTAGGAACCAGGACAATAAGTCCATACCCTCGAGTGTATGCGGGTGATGGCTTGCTTACTTCGGGAGTTCCCTCCCATAAAAAAAAGTAAAATAAAAAATAAATAAATGTGGATACTTCAGTTGAATACAGTGCGGTAAATGGTTGTGATTGAGGTACTTAACATAAACCGTTATTATTACTGCTACCACAACTACTCTGAACTGGTTTTATGTTTTCGAAATGCCATTTTTTGTTGTTAATAATGCGTTAGTAATTATTTTTCCAGTTGAGTAATATGTTTCCCTTTTATAGCAGCAATTATCCCGCATTGATCACTCGGCCGGGAAATTGTCAGGTGACTTGTTGCGTACATAATGCAATTTATATTAACTGGAAACCTCCGCGTGCACTATATTGTCCATGGACTGACTACAGCCCGGAAGGTCTGGTTTAGTGATCATTTCGATTACGAGCGACACTAAAATTTTATTCCACCGCCGCGCAAATTGTCGCTTGCATAAAATTACGAGGTGATCTGTTACTTTGCATTTATAGCAACGTTACGGGATTTGGAATTTAAAAGCAGTCGATTTTTAAATACAAGTACAAGGCGGACGATGGGAGGGCAATCGTTAACAATGTGCTTTCAGGAAGGCGCTGCGGGGTGCGTTGTATCAGCTGATTTTCTAGCAATGTCCCTCTCTTGGGCTCACTCAGCCTAGAATACGCCGCTTTTCGGCCAATTCTGACTATCCCGACGATTAGTGATGATTAGACCTCTGATTCTTAGGTTCTAAAAAGTGTGCTTTTAGGTTTCTAAAATAGGCTCTAAAAATCCTAAAATAGGCTCTAAAAATCGTAAGTTAGGCTAAAAATATCCTGAAGTAGGTTAAAAAAAAATAAAATAGTTCAAAATTTCTGAATACTGCTGATTAGGTAGTCACTGGCGATGAAAATGGGACACCTATATCCTGAAATACGCACTATCTTGCATAACATTATGTGTGTTGCCTAACTCTACGGCGATGGCAGAACTTACCATTGGAAGTTTACTATTAAAATCCACTCTTCGCCGTATAGTTAGGCAACAATGGTTTTTCATGTTATCCACAGTCAAACTCCGCAATTTTGTCTGTGAGGATCTTCTATGCTGAAAATAATCTTTCAAGAAAAACATAGTCAGTGGTGCAAACTTCAATTCTGAAATGTTAGTTTGGAAGGCGTGAATGCCACAAAGCACGGAAGTTACGCGAAAGTGAGCAAGACCACACAGATCAGACCACTTTGGATTGTACAGCTAACAGTGGCACCAGACATTTTGCTTTGTTTAGAGCTTTGAAAATTCACCATGGACTTGGAGGAAGGGAAATCGACAGAGAGTACGGTTCAAACACGTTCGTCATTGAATTTTCTCATGACCGAACAAAGCAAATGCCTCTGTGTGACATAAAAAGTCTGCAAAACCTTTAAAAATATATAAAAGCCTAAAAAAAGGTTCGATTTAGGCACGTAAACCTAAAATAGGTTCTAACAAGCAAAATAGTTTTTTTAGGCACTATAGAACTTCATTAGTTGTTGAGTTTTTTAACGAAACGCTGACATAACTTATTATTTCTTGTATACCTGTAAAGGAAAAAAATAGGTTATATCCGAGGTCTAGTGATAATATCGTGAAATTGCAGCAAGAAAACTCACGATAAACTCCCATGCCTAGGCCGGAATTCTAACCCGGTCTCTGGCGCCGTATGGATCTGTGCGAATCACTCAGCCACGGAGGTCGGCGACGACGTTATCTCTATGCCATGGAGGAGGTCCTAATCATCCTCATCACCGGTATTACCCTAAATAAGTATCAAGGCGAAACTAAACTACTAAAATTTTACACAAAATAAAGAAACAATTGCTTTTGATGTAGATCTTGGCTTTCGAAATCTATTGAACGACTTCATATCGCGGTATTTGAAGCTTTAAACAAAGACTCCTTCTGTAGGACATTGTGTTGCCACACTGTCGGGCGCATAAATTGTTGGAAAGACTGAGACATCTTTTCAAGGTAAGCTGAAGCCTTTAGTTCCGCATGAAAAGTTGACGAAATTGCTCAATTTGGTTCATCGTAATTTATGACCATCAAGCATGCGATGAAGTTTTCAATCCATCTCTATCTTCCCAAGTTCAGAGAGTTTCTCCAACCGCCGCTGACTCATGACTCTGTTCTGAGAGGAAACAGAAAGTATCTGAATTTTTTTTTTTACGTTCTTCAAACTCGATCGCAAAACAACTCGTTGGTATATTTTCAAGTGCTTGTCATTCGTGGGCATCGCCAGAAGTTTTTGTAGGAGGGGCCTTCGACAAAGCTTAAATAGTAGAAATAATAGAAATGATAATAATTTTTATAATCCACATTATTATCATTAATATTATAAAATAACAAAAATGAACGAATTTATCAGTATTATCATCATTATACCGTTGAGAAGATTCTTCTCCTCGATCCACCAGATGAGTGAATATCGAGAACAACTGCTGCATTTTTTTTATAACATTTCAGACATTTGGTGTAACGAAACTGCATCCTTATTCTATTTTGTTATTAACTTTTGCACATCTCGTTCTAGAGCTTGGGATAAATTTTAGTGTTTGTGATATGTGACCGATCACAAAAAAACTCTAATATTTGGAATTTTGAAAACTGTAAAACCATTTATTCTTTAGTTTAAAACCTAGAATATGAGAAATATAAACTGGTTCCTGAATTTACCTTCAAAATGTATGATTTGATGCATTTTGTTTTACTTCTGGTCGAATACCAAGAAATAGAACTTAATATCTGTTGTTTACAAACAAAATACAAGGTTTCTCTTACTTTATAACTTGTAATAACCGTGACAACTTGCAGGGGGGTCGACGGACCGGTTCGACCGCACCCCCTCTCGACTCCCATGTTGTTACTCATCCGTATTTATTGCCTGAATTTTTAGAATTCATATTTAGGGAAATCCCAGGCATAGATCTCGAAATTCATCGACTCAATGTTGATGCACTTTTGGTACGAAATGTGCCGTCCACTACCGTAGAAAAATGATCACGACCCTTTTTAAAGCAATAACGTCCATTACTAGCTAAGATAACAAAGGCAACGGAACTCCATACCCTAACCACACAATTAAAAGGAGCTAGAGGCATCGGCTCTTAAAGCTTTAGTTTCAGATATCAAAAGACTTAAAATCGATCAGAATAGAATTGGAATACTTATCGGGATAAATCGTTTCCATAAAAGTTGGAAACTCTGTGTAGTGTGCTAATTACAGCTATTGCCTACCCTTATCACCCCTATCCTACGTAATTTTTACTTCTGGCCTGATAATTTAGGGATGTTAGTTAAATTGTGTTAAACAATTCAAGATGGCGAACCGTTTTTGGAAATGGTGGGAAACTTGATGTGGGATTTCTTGGATTTTCGTGCAAACATTTCAGAAGATGCCTTCCTGCTGATCCCGCTTGGTTTTTACAAACGTCTAGGTCAAACTTTATTGTGAGAGAAATACAGGGGATGGACAAAAATATGGAAACACCACGACATCGGAACGGGTGATATCGACGCAGTTTTTCCACTTGAAATCGAACGCGGTGCGACATTCTTTTGTTTTGCGCCGTGAGATAGGACCCTGTCGGACTGGTAGTGGTAGGAGTCGACAGTTGCACTGTAGATAGCGTGCAGTGCAGTTGATACTGAATCATGTTGGAGCTGACGGTTTTTCAAAGAGGGCAAATTGTTTGTGCCCGCCTTGCAGGCGCCTCTGTTACCAAAGTAGCCATGTTATTTGGCGTATCGAGAGGGACTATCCAAGATCATGATGACATAATAGTGTGTCCGGAAAGACATCATCAGATAAGCACCTGCGTGGATGAAAATGTACATTGAGTGACAGAGACAGAAGGACACTGAGGAGGAATGTGACCATGTTTTGCATGAAGAATGGTGCGAGATCCCATTATCCACTATGCAAGAATTGTATTTGTCCATTCCTCGGAGACTGCAGCCGTTTTGGAAGCTAAAGGCGGTCCTGCACCTTATTCCGTCTTTTATTCGCAGGTGTTTCCATATTTTTGTCCATCCCCTGTATATGTATAAGTATATCGTGCATGTGCTCATTGGCATATACAAATAATCACTTTGAGTAGGCAAGTGGCTAGGCAAACCTATCATCATCAGAGAAAGGGCGAGTTTTTGGATGCTAATTTTCTATTGTGGATGTGGGTGTAGTTGAAGACTCAGTGCCTGCAATTTAGGTCAAGGTGGCACTACACGTGCGTAGCGTTAGTCACGAATGCAGGATAAAAATGGAGAATATGTAATAAAAAAAAAGCGGATGTGAGCTCTGCTTTTCCCCGTTCGCGGTCTCATCATCAAAATTCCATCGTCACGTTGGCTGAAGACTTCTTGCTTATTAGGTGGTCGTTCGACACGGTTGGATGATTTGGTGTATGGTCTGGCCAGTTCGGCGCTGTCCATCGTGAACAAGTGCTTGGATTAAGATTGTGGATGAGGGTCACGGCCGATATTTTTCTGTGTTCTTGCAGATCCGTGGGTGATCCTATTTGGCTTAAAACTTGACTTGGATAGACTATTCAGCCGCTTGGAGGGAAAAGGGGAAACTTCCCGGTGTCTTTTCTTATCTCTCGTGTTCAACCCCGAATGTTTCGGTTTGACGTTTCCCTACGCCTTCTCTTCCCTTCTTTTCCATGTTTTCTTATTTACGTAAGACTCATTGTGGATTCACATTTCATCATTCATTCTCAACGTTGATATTAACCCAAGATGCAGAAAAACGACGAAAAATCACCGAAACAGAAACATAGAAAAAGAATCAAATTTTTATGAAGTCAGAATTTTTCGGTAAATCAGATACGAGGTGTGGGTAGAAAGAAACCGGACTGTTGCTACAAAATATTTTATTGGTTATTTTGTACAATACGAACATTACCCCCTTCAAAGTACTCCCCTGCACTATCGATACACCGCTCCATACTTCCATTGCTGGAAGCAGTGCTGGAAATCATTTTCTGAAACCATGTTCAAGACCTCCGTCGCTTTTGTCTTCACAGATTCTACGGTCGTAAATCTGGTTCCTTGCAGGGCTGATTTGACCTTTGGGAATAAGAAAAGTCGCACGGAGCAAGATCCGGCCAATAGGATGGATGCTCTAACATTGGGATTCCATACTTAGCCAAAAAAGCCTTGACTGACAATGCCGTGTGGGCAGGAGCATTGTTCTGATGAAGAATCCATGACTTGCTTTTCCACAAATCAGGTCGTCATCTTCGTAGTGGCTCATGGAGGCTCGTCAGCACCGTAATGAAATGTTGGTTGACGGTTTGACCTTCCGGTACCCAATTCGAATCAGTTCACCGACATTTGCAATGTTGATTCCGTTTTTGACGTGCAAGGCCGTCCAGGATGCGAGTTCTTCCACGATCACTTCTCGTCCCTCTTTAAATCTTTGAAACCCCTCAAAGAATTGAGAGCGTGATAAACACTCACCTACGTACACTTCCTTCAACAAAACATAGGTTTCTGTGGCGTATTTTCCGAGTTTCATAAGAAACTTCACATTGATACGATGTTCCACTTTCACACTTAACATTTTTCCGACGGAGCAAAGATGTACGGTTCACTTCGTCCACAAGCTACAGCGGAACTGAGCACCGCGCATCCTGGGCAATCACACAGTCGATAGGCAGGATATCACGTTATACACTCATGCACCGCTTGACCTTGACGCGCTTGCCGTTTGTCGACAGCAACATCAATCCGTTTTTTTTTCTAGCCACACCTCGTATAACGTTGCCTCACAAAATTTCACCAGACACTGTCTCCGGATGACGGAGTGGTAACGTCGTCGCCTTGTAATGAAGGGATCCTGGGTCGACCCCCAACGGAGATACATAGTGGTTGGAATCCCACTTTAAACTAGGTCGAGTCCCGATTAGCCTTTCTGTGCGTATAGTGTACTTAAAACCAAACTCAACTCAAATCAAAAGATCAGCCGGCCCCAGTGGCGGAGTGGTTAGCACATCGCGCTACGACGCTAGGTGTCCCAGGTTCGAATCGGCCTGGGCGTGGATGTTTGTGAGTGTTCACTCATCACTCATCCCTTCTTTTCCTCTTTCGCCTCATACCGTCGGGGGTGCCTCTATCCACTCCTTCCATCTCTCCCGTTCCTTCGCCATCCTCTGCATTCCTTTTCCTTTCTCCTATTTCTTCTGTTCCTTTTTCGAATGTCTTCCGAGGTCTACCTCTTGTTCTCATTCTCTCTTCTAGCTTCCATAAATGGTTTTGCTTTTCTATCTTCGTCCATTCTTACCACTTGTCCGAACCATTTTAATTGTCTTTGTCTCAATTTCTCTTCTCTTCTGATGTAATTCTTCTCTGATTCTTTCATTACGTACACCACTCATCCCCATGTTCGCAAATTAGCCAGCAGTGGAACAGGGATTTTGCAGAAGGCACTCAACCTCACTACCACGCAATACACCCCGGTAACTGCAATGTTGCATGCCAACGAAGCTCTGGCGTCTGGAAACGGTCAGCATAATCTTCTGTAGGGTTCTGTGTTGTTCACTCGTATGTGCTGAGTGTCCCTTCACAGTCTCACCACAGACCTCTTTGTCTGTGGTCTCACTTTAACCTAGGTAAAGAGATTTTTGTTCTCAGAAACACGTGGTTATATCTCTCGTAGGGATGTGCCGAAGCCGATTACAGATGTATGAAAATCGGCCGAAATTGACACATCGGCATCGGTATCGGAATCGGCAAAAATCCGATATTTAAACCGGTACAGATTTACCTTCTAATAAGTTTTATATTTTAGTTTTGTAAGATTTATTGAAAATTTGGTTATGATTCGTCATTATTGTAGAGTTTTTGTAATAAAATTATCATCAACCTAACTATAAATCGGAAATAAAACAGTACATTGCTGAACCAGGATCTGCTGTTGTATTGGAAATTCAAAAATTAATATTCAAACCTGAAGCAAGTGCTGAGAAAACATTTGGGCATACCTGCTGCATCAGTATTCAGTGATTGAGTGTTCAGTGTTGCTGAACAGATTTGCGATAAGAGAAGAAGTAGGTAACTTCCTGAAGTGCTTCCAAATCTCGTATTTCTGAAGTTGAATCTGACAGAACAGGAATTCATTTTGCATTTCAAAGAACTGCTTGTGTACTAATGTTTAATCTCTTGAGAATCCATGTTCTTCTTAAAGGTTCACATAACATTTTGTAGATGCAAATGTACATTCGCATATGCATATGATATGCAATAGAAATGTACATAGCAAATTTATTTTTGTCATGCTGAAAATAACATCCCACTTCTGTTGAATAATCTTATGTATCGGAATCGGTTAAATATCGGCATCGGTAATGGTTCCAAAAATTATAGGTGAGTACATCGGCATCGGTAAATTTTCAGCTTCGTCACATCCCTAATCTCTCGTAAGGTGCTTGTCTCCGTATAATGTGATGAGTGCAAATCGACTAAGTTCTGCATGGGAAAGTTTTATTTCAATCAAATCAAATTAAAAGATCACCCTACTTGAAGCTCGTCAATATACATGGTGTGCCAAAATGATTACCCTGGTTTGATAATGTTCTTACTCTTTAGTGATTTCACTGATTTTGATTTTTCTCTTGCAGATGCGTTGGACCAATTGTCCAGTTTTTCTGGCTGCGTGAAATTAATATCCAGGTTCGACACTAGGGGCGCTGTTGCTGTTTAATCTGATCTAATATTTAACCATTTTCGACTGTACATATTTCTAGAAACTTTTGCATCCAAGATTTTATCAACTTCACAACTGCTGGTTGTGCGATTTTGAACTTCCGTTGCACCGGTTTTTTTTTTGTGATTTCATCTCAGCCAGCCACACAACACACTGAGCCTTTTCTTGTGTAGAAGCCATGTTTTCAGATTAAACAACAGCAGCTCCCATAGTGAACCTACATATTAATTTCACACAGCCAGAAAAAGTCGACGATTGGTCCAACGCATCTGCAAGAGAAAAATCAAAATCAGTGGAAACACTAAAGAGTTGAGAACATTATGAAATTAGGGTAATCATTTTGGGATACCCTGTAGTTCTTAAACGTTTTCGTGCCTACAATGCATGAGTCGTTAGTGTACCCTGCTAGACGTTTCGTTGCTTTTGTTCTCACCAGCTGCTTATTCTTATAGTCGCCATTGACTTAAGGCATAAGAAAGCCACGTAAGATAAGGTAAAATGCCGAAGGTTTGAAAAACAGATAATCAAATGAGGTCCGAAAGGCAGCAACCTACATTGGGCACTTGTGTCATTAGCCCTGGGCTGTTTACGACATGTGCACTTAAAGCCCTCTTCAATTACCCGAAACAGATGAAAGCGAGAGAAGAGTTAAGGACACGGACTCTGCTCCGCAAACAGAGCAATCGGTCTACTTTTGCTGACCACCAGAGGTCGCTAATTTTTGCAATTTCTCCGTTCTGGCAGAAAGTCGTTTGGTTAATTGTTGTTTCCCCCGTTCCACTTGGCGGCCGCACACAACCTTGACATTGGCCTGAGTGAGTGAAACGCGAATGTACCTGGAATTTCGAAAATACTGAATTGCGATGAAGAGCGCGGACTGCAACGAAGACGCTACTCGTGATTGGCCCGCCACGTACAACCCAGCCTTCTGCAGTTCAGGGATTCCTCATCAGTTTGAAAGTCAACAATTCAGTCAATTATTACTGCAAGTTAGATCAAGGAAACTTGAGTTGCCAAACATTTAAACTGCAAGGTTTCTGTTTACTGCCTTTCAGACAGATTTTTTTCCCTTCCTAAAGGAATTAACCACAGTTTACATTAAACGCTATTCTGCAGCAACGAAGTTTTGTTCATGTCAACAAAACCACGAGAAGGAATAAATGAATTAGATTTATTCTATTTCGTTTTTCTTCCACTTTTGGCTAATCGCGACGATGAAGATTAATGGTGAAACGATGAGATATCGTATAAAGGGACAATCGGAAATGTTTGTGGACGACAGACACATCACAAGCCCTACAGACATCGGCGATCTAGAAAATTTTTCGAGCTCATTATATGCTATAAGCATGTAAGAGATCTGACACTGGAAATATAATGTAGATATTAAACATAGCTTATGTATGGAATCCGAAGCACTGTACCCCTTTAAAATTGTGTGAAATGTAAGTAATTTTTCGTTATTTGTATTAACAATGATTACAGAAAGAAGGAGATACTCTTGAGGAATAATTTCCTCAGACGAGCCTGTTAAAGAAATTGCGAATATTTGACCTAGATTTTTCCGTCCATCATTTAACATTATTGCCTGGTAGCCAAGAAGCCAAAGATTTCCGGCGTCGACTTATTTGTGTATTAAATCTATTCCTGATTAATGTAATTGTCCTAAATTTAGTTTTATTCTTATACTGTCTGTAAATGATTGCTAGGACATTTTTGCTTGTTGTAATGAAGGGTTTTCCATTATGAATGATATGATTTTGAAATGAACTGGCAACTATACTTCAAATGTTATAACTGTCACTAGTTGTCATTTGTGTTTAGTATACTGTGACAATTCATCATGGCTTCAAGAACGTTTGGTTATTATCCAAAAAGAAATTATGAAAATGGACGTTCTATTGAACTTGAAACGGATCACAATTTTGGGCAAAAAATTATCATCTCAGATGAAGCTCATTTCTGGTTAAGTGCATATGTTAACAAACAACATTGTCGTTTTTGGTGTGAGAACAATCCACAAGAGAGTCACGAGAAGCCCTTGCATCCGCAAAAGGTCACTGTATGGTGTGGTTTATGGCATGGTGGCATCATCGGACCATTTTTGTTTTTCAAAACAAGGTAAGAGATGTAGTTTCAGTAACTGGTGAGCATTACCGATTGATGCTAACAGATTTTTTGTGGCCAGATTTAGATGAAATTGATTTGAAGGACATGTGGTTCCAACAAGACGGTGCTAGGATACTGCTAATTCCACTACCGACGTATTGCAAGAACACTTTGGTGAAAGGATAATTTTAAGAAATGCAACCTTTAGTTGGCCTCCAAGATGTTGGGATTTAACTCCTTTAGAATGCTTTTCGTGGGGTTATTTGAAATCTATAGTCTATGCAAACAGACCATATATATATATATATATATATATATATGATAAAATGCTCCCCTGCGCTTTGCACCACGCCATGAAGGCATATAGGGGGTGTGGAGTTAGAGCCCCACACTTTCTTGATTACAACCGAAGGTGGAGGTGATGTGATCTACACCACGCCCCTGGCTGTCTTTACCCCCCAGAGTTTCCTCCTGGTACCCACCTTATACGCCGCTGGGTGGGCGCCGAAGCACCTTGAATAGGTGGAAAAAATCCCGGTTCTTCCCCTCCGGGATCGAACCCAGGTCCCTCGCATGTTAGTCAAACGACCTAACGACTGAGCTGCCTCATCCCTTTTAGGTCCAAATATGTTTCTAAGGATTTTATTTTCAAATACTCTTAATTTATGTTCCTCATCCACATAATACTACAGGCAAAATTACTGTTTTGTATATTTTAACTTTTAGTTTCTTAGATATTCTAGGAGACGATAAAAGTTTATGAAGGGGAAAGTAACACGCATTTCCTGAAGAAGTCCGTAGTTTCTACACCCATATTTTGAAACGCAAAGAAGAAGACATACACCATATGTCTCGGGAGTGTTTACACAGTAAGGAGGGAAAGCACGCTCACATTCCAAGCGCATTAACACCTGCTTTACAGAGTTTCAGCGCACTGAGTGATGTAAAAGATGCGCATTTCACTTTTAGTATGCAGAAAACTGTATGATGTATTCCGGCACACCGGAAGTTTCCTTCAACGAAGCGCCGCCATATGGACACTTACCGTCTTACTTTATCCACTTCCCTGATGAATGTCAAAGTGCAAGGCGTATTTCTGGGCTCCTTTTGAAACACTTTACTCTGTATAATTGACTTAATTATATCCTTTTTTCGTTATAATTATGCGCACCGCTTTCACACAGTCGGTTAGAGCTGGAACTAACCTCTTAAGCGGAACAAGATGTTGAAAGGTGATTGTTGAGCGTGAACGCCTTTTTTTTTTTCTGTTTCAAGAGCAAACACGCAACTGAAGTGGAAGACTGTGGTCCTAAACTTTCCTTGTCAGTGGAAAAGAAGTTAGGTTCTGAGAGAGGCCTACGTATCCAGGAGAAAGGAAGAACAACAATCTTTAATGAAACTGTGAAACTCTTAAGATATCAAATTTCTTTTTAAAAAAGTATGTTTGAATTTCACTTTATGCTCAGGAAGGCTAGTTGGGACATGATCTGATATTTTAAGTGTGATCTGTGTAATGTATCTCGTCTGTGGACAAGGGCCTTCCCGATGGCGCAATGGTGGCGTTGTTGGCTTGTAATCAAGGGGTGCCGGGTTCGATACACGTTGGAGTGATTCGGATCTTACTTTAAACTGTAGGTCCAGTCCCGATTAGCCTTTCTGTGCATAAAGTGGACTTAAAACAACAATTCAATCAATCAATTCAATCGTCTGTGGACCAAACTCCGCTACCACTTGATTACAAGGCTGTTGATTTAAGATAGACAACTTTTCACTCCACTGTAATGGCTCAGCTAAGCTTCCTTGATGGCGCAGTGGTAACCTCGTAATCAGGGGTCCCGGGTTCGATTCCCGATGAAGGCCCATAGTGGTTCGGACCCCATTTTAAAGTGTAGGTGCAATACGGATTACCTTATCTGTGGCTAACGTGAACTTAAAACATGAACACTTAACTCAAAAACTCGGTGGCTGAGCACGTTGAGTGGTTGATTTTCCATCTCGCCGCCGAAGTTCACGGGTTCGAGTCCCGAGTTTTTCCTTGTGTGTATCCCTTCGTCAATTTCATCTAATGGCCACTCGTCGCGATTAGCCAAAAGTGTCAAGACAAGCAGCGTTAAATAATTAGAAAGAAATAATAAGTAAGGCACCTCCATGCCCCTTGAGTGCTGACCAGAGCTATCAGGATGCAGTGAAAGTGATGCGGACAGTACCACGTTTCAGCCACTTTTACCACCCAGGGTCGCCCCGTTATGATTTCGGGCAGGCCCTGTAACCCCGTCAACTCGCCCCACGTACACCAGTGGTGGAGTGGTTATCACAACCCGCTACGACGCTGTTTGAATCCTGGCCTGGGCATGGATCTGTGAGTGTCGTCCCTTGATCAACTTTTCCATATCAGCACTCATCTCATCGTTGCGATTAGCCAAAAGTGGCAGAAAAGCGAAGTAAAATAAAGCAATTCAATAAATTCTCGCGGTAGCCTTCCGCAATGTCACCCTTTGGTGGCTGTTAACATCCACGAGAGCGCGGTGGGCGTGTTAATAGTATATTAGTAAATAAGCACTTACCAGCCGCCAACAGCCACGGGCATGCGTGCGTGTGTGTCACGGAAACTGGAGAGCACGTGGATGTTGAAGATGTAGTTCACGGCAAGGAGTGTTTACATAGGAAAGGGGCAATCATGAGAGAAAGCCTGACACCTAGATTCTTGTCACTTGCCGATCCTGTTTGCAGCCGCTGCCAGACGGCCTGACATTGGAAACACTCGTCCGAGCCTCCGGGAGAGACTTGCTTGACATTGTTCTGGTTATTCCATGATTCGGTGGATTGATTGCCTTATTTTGCTTCTGCCACCTTTTGCTAATCGCGACGATCAGGATGCGAATGATGGTGATGTGCATGAATCGCAAACATATAGGAACAACACAACACGAGCCCTACAGAGGATTATCCAGGCGCCAGAGCCTCGTTACCGGGGTGTACTACGTGGGAGGGAGGTTGACTTTTGGGTGCCTTGACAGAAGGTCTCTGCCTCCGGTCAGTGTTGCCACAGGAAGATAAATTTCCATTTTTTCAGACAGAAAATTAAACCAAAAGGGAAAACGAAAGTTCAATGAAAAGTACCAAAATGCCAAGTTAAGTTTTAGTTTCGAATCCACATTTTTTCCCCTTTATTATATCTACTCCTTTGATTTGATTTAGTTTATTTTACTTCGCGTTTTGTGCCCCTTGGCTAATTTGCGAAGATGGGGATGAGTGATGAAATGATGAAATTGATGAAAGGACATTCACAAACAACCAAGCCCGACCGGGATTCGAACCCGGGACCCTTGGCGTCGAAGCGCGATGTGATAACCACTCGACCACAGGGTCGGGCATCTACTCCTTTTAGTACAAGCCTATCTATACAGGGTGTCTCAAAAGTAATAACGCAAACTGACACAGGTGAAAGTACACGATAATAGAAGCGAAAAAGTCTCAGGGCACATGGGTCTGCAAACGAACAGTTTTCGACTTAATTGTGAATGTGTTGTTTCCACCCGCCACTGACTTCATTGTTTGTAAACGTCGTCCTAGTTGGTAAAATGCTAATAATGTGTGCGAATGTGTGGTTACAAGCCGTCACTAATTGCATTTTGTAAACACCGAGTACTTTAGTCCTTGCGCGTTCTGAGGTTTGCTCTTTGTTTACAAAACAGAACATTTCCGAGAGGTGGCGTTGTAACCAAACAGGATGGATACAACCAGTACACAGTCTCATCGTATTGTGGGAGTCACGTCAGTGGTGCTTCGTGGTGACTCACATTTTGACATTGGCACTTAGCATTTTACCAACTAGGACGACGTTTACAAACAATGAAGTCAGTGGCGGCTTGTAATCACACATTTGCGATTATCTCGAAAACTGCTCGTTTGCAGACCCATGTTTACTGAGACTTTTTTTTTCTTCTATTATCGTTTACTTTCACCTGTGTCAGTTTGCGCTATTACTTATGAGACACCCTGTATACATCTATTTATATTTCTGTTTTGTTTATTATACTTCACTTTTCCGCATCTTTGGATAATGGTGGCGATGAGGTGAACGATTACTCTAGATGCCTGACCTGGGTTCAAACCAGAGACACATGGCCAGCAAACGATGTTCAACATTTTCCATTCATTCGAATATGGACCAACGTAAGTACTGCTACTACTACTACTATTTATTTATTGATCTGGTGTTTTAAGTCCACTTTATGCACAGTAAGGCTAATCGGGACTGTGCCTACAGTTTAAAGTGGGATCCGAACCACTATGTGCCTCCACCGGGTATCTAAGTTGGGGCCCCTTTATTACAAGGCGACGGCGCTACCACTGCGCCATCGGGGAGGCCCTACTACTACTTATTATTATTATTTCGGTGAAGGAAAAAATTGCTCCAAATAGGTAAATTTTTCCCCTTTAAAAGGGAAATTATGCACTCAGATTGTGGCAACATTGCCTCCGGTGTGATGGAAATTGGTAAATGCCCAAGTTTCGCATATTCTGTTTTTTTACTGTACCATAAACACACAAATTATCCTCGTCACTGTGAAGGGCTTTTCTTCCCAAAGAAAGCGTGACACTGTAATTGTTCGAGACAACAATTTTAAATATTCAACTCTTCTGGAATGTAGCTGATTAAAATCATGTGCAATGGGACGTGAACTTCTCACCCTTGACGTCAGTATGATCTCGGTCCGTTACTGGCGCGTTAGAGGCATTTTAACCTCGAAAGGGAGGAAATTGATACAACAATTCATTCATATATTTTTACAAGTGAAAGAACCCCTTCACCACTGCATTTCTCGCTAGATTCTAGCATGATTGGTTGCCATATAACCTTCTTGCCATTTAAAATGTTTGAGTTGAATTCAATGGTCGGTATTGATGCTACAACCATTTTTCGTCTTCTTCTTCTAAGAGAACCAAACCTAACCAAACTAGCCTAACCTATACTGAACGCAACTCCAACTGGCGGTTGACCTTGATGACTATTTCTGGCGCTTTCTGTCCCCCAAATATTTTCGGGGGCGTGTGGTCCGATGGGTGTCAACAAACTCAGTTGCGAAGTAAAAGGCGAAGGGATGACATCGCTCTCCCGAAGCAACGTTGCCAAGCGTACTTCTGTTTTAGCCAGTTGTCTTTATATGGCTGTGTCCGCCTGGATATTCCGACCTGTGGGTGGTCCTTCCGGAAACTCTATCGTTCAGGACCGCGTGTGCAGTTGCGTCGCTGATTTCTGGTGCTGACAATACCCTTGCTCGATAAGATTTTTTCTCGCTTTACAGTACGTTTGGCAACATGTGGTGGACCCAACACTCATTTGTTTCGTCCCGTGAACAACGTTTGGTACCGTGTGACTCGAAAACGCCAGATCTCAGTCGAAGAAAATTCAACTCATCGCTGATTCGCTGTTTCCCAGTCGCCAGTTGAAGTTGCGTTCAGTTTAACCAACACAGATTATTTACTATTAAGTCTTCTAAGTATCACCAGTTCGGCATCTTTGACACAACCCTAGAGGAAGCCAACCGGAACCGTATCTGGTTTCGAGCCACCACCTCTTTTTCGGCAAAGCGCTGTTGTCGCTTTTGCGTGCAGTGTTTCGACATCCATTCATTAACTGCGACGTTTTACTCCCATGGTCTTTATATTGCATTAAAAAAATTGCACAGTACAATAACACAACCTACCAAAGATAAAGAATCGCAACCTCGCGTTCAAAAATCTCTAAAGAAACTGAATTAGCAACATCTCATTTAGTCCACGTGGAGTTGACGAGAGCTGTCGTTTCTTGGACGGACAATATTGGTGGAAAAGGTTTCAGGGGAGGATTTACTGGACTCCACGTCGACCTGATATATGCTTGTAAGGGGGAAGACTGATATTTCGGAACTTTCTTTGAAGTAAAGTGAGGTTGCTTTGGGGACAGAACTTTACTCCAAAAAGCTAGCAGCCAATGGGAATGCTCGGAAAGGTTGTAGCAACAATCACTACCGAACTCAATATGATGGCCAAAAATATGTCTCAATTCGGCTAAGACAAACGTTAGATTGTCAGATATGGCGATTACTGAAGGTGCGCTGTGGAATATAATTTGTGAACTTGCGAAGGAGGATGTGTATGCTTGAGTCCACTTTGTGGATACAAAGGGTAATCGGGACTTTACCTACAGAGTCCACTTTGTGGATACAAAGGGTAATCGGGACTTTACCTACAGTTAAAAGCGGTATCCGAACCACTGTGTGCCTGCGTCGGGTGTCGAACCCTGAACTCCTTGATTACGAGGCAACGACTTCGTGACTGTTTCCTATTACAGCACAGGCCAATCAATATTCCTACCTTCATTGTAAATTTAAAATATGTCATTTACATGTTTTGTAAACTTTAACTGTGCACGTTTAAGTTGATGCACAGTGTTCAATGGTGTTTTTATCTATATAAGTTGCGCAACGTTTGGCAACATTTCACCTTGCCATAATAACAAAAAAATGACACTTGTTTGGATATAGTTAAAATGTATCTATCAAAACGTGATTTGCTTCGTTTTCTTTCCTAAAACACCCAGCAGTCCACAGCAGTTACCTTCACATTCGCCAATACTCGAGAAGTTTAATATCAGTACACGCATTATTAATCAAAGACGTTCATGTCACAGCTTGCGTATCGTACTCAGTGAATAACATATTACAATTAAAGTGCGCGTCAAATCTCCTGCATATGGCGATAGCCAATAGCAGCACACTGCAGCGGTGCCATGTCGAAATCTCACACGGAAAAGAGACAGCGTGGATGAGCGAAACACCTTGTCAGTCATGGAGAGCACGGCAACGCCGCACGTCTGTGATTCGCTGGTGCTGTTCAGTCGTTCAAGGCCATATGCAGGAGATTTGACGCGCACTCTAGTGTAGTATTTGAAGGGGTATAACTTTTTTTTCTCTCTTGGAGCGGAAGTTAACATCCCGATGTTTCAAGCGAGTTACCCGCAGCCCCCCCCCCACCTTTCCACTGGAATGTTCTGAAGTAAACGAGGGTGGAGTAAGAGTGAGCACTTAAGGGAGATGCACGTTTTGGGTTACTTATTATCAATTAAAATGCTTCGAATTATGCTCTTATTATGCATTTGATGTTAAGTAAAAGTTATGTTATGTATGAAGTTTGGTTACTTCTTAAGAGGTCTATTTAACATAAAAACCAACAAAACCTACATATCATTTCTAAACAACAGTTTTGTAACCTTGAAGATGATGTGAAACATAATAAAAACCAAAATGTAATCCCTGTTGGGATCTCAATACATTTACATAATAGTTAATGTCAATCTATTTTTAATAGAGAAATTGAGGGAGAACTTTCATTTAACAGCGCGAAATAGTGGCGAACACGACGATGACGACTGTTCGCCATGACCCCAGAAGTTGTCATTTACTTTATCCAGCAATACTGAAGTTCCAACCTTCCATAATCAATGCAAAAAATAAATAATTACGAAACACTCCTCTGACTTCCTACTTTTTTAATTCATATGTGAATTATGAAGTGTTAAAGCAAGTAAGACTAACCTGCTTGCAAAATGTATCTTCTACTTATTACAAATCGCAAACACAAAAACTGTTTCACTACTGAACAACGACTTGTACAGTAATGGCGATAGAAGAGGAATATATCCAGTAGACTACGGAAGATGGCAGCACCAATCAAGCCTTCTTTAAACTCGACGGAAGCGTGTTCGGTAATACCTAGCGTTCACCAATACCCCACTCTCCCTTACCATACTGCATGCAATTTTAATATTACATCAATTAATAAGGCGTGCGAGCGCATCATTTACTCCCATTTGTAATTATGTTGTCTAAGAAAAGCATTCAAACCGTGTGTGGCATGATTGAAATTCGTGGCTCTACAAAAGAATGCAAGTCAGCCGACCGTACGCCCGCCCACGATCACGCATGGTTCTGGGACATGTGAACGCAGAAGTGTTTTCCCTGACCGTCATAAAGGACGCTTTTCCTTCCGCAACTCTCAAGTTCATCACACGATTATGACCCAACAGACAGAAGGAGCAACATAATTATGCACGTGCGTATCACACGCTCTCGTTTAAGCGTAATTAGAATCCATAATGCCACTAGGATCGGGGCCATGACACTGAATAATTCTCGTTTTCCACATCTTCGGCGGCAGGTGAGTATTACGAAAGTCGTTACAGTTTTCTTTTTGTTGCATAGTCATGAAGGAGAAAGAAAGGTAGCCGTGTTCTTGGATGATGGATGAGGCTGCATGAAATGCTCCAGTTAGCATTCGCGTAATTCCATATTGCAGAACCCCTCACTCATTATGAGGTGTTTCACCCGTCGGCGCGTAAAAGCACTTTTTAACTGTTATTGTTTCCCAACCCAGTTGTCTCATTTTCAATTTCCACGCTGGGAGTTCTGAAAGGAACACAGCGGCCTTGATGCCCCCCTTCCTTCTTCGCGTGCTTAGTCGGTTCAGGGACTGCGAAATGGTGAAAGGCTGGAGATAATTGTCGCGATTGCAGTTTCGGGCATCGGCCCCTTATCCCCAGCAGTCTGTCGTGTCTTCACGTCGTCAATAAGTTGGGAGATGTCTGCATGCAGGCATTTCTCTGGAGCACGGCACTGTTTGGGCGCAAACATGGACAGTGGCCGAAGTTCATAGGTTTAATGGATTAATTTAATTCATTTTACATCGCATTTCTGCCACTTTTGGCCAATCGAAGATGGAAATATATGCCTTTTGGCCATCTAAGATGAGTATGAATGCCTTTTGGTCAATCGAAGATGGGAGTGAATGCCTTTTGGTCAATCGAGAACGAGAATGAATAGCTTTTGGTCAATCAAAGATAAGAATAGATGGCTTTCGGCCAATCGTTGATGAGAATGAATGACTTTTGGCCATTTGTTGATGAGATGAAAGTGATGAAAACAATAAAAAACGCAGATGGACGGGACAAAACACGATTTTGTCACACACAGATGGAAAGTCTCAATGACGATAAGAATGGCTGAGTCGAGGGTGTACTACAAGGAAGTGACGGTGACAATTTGGTGCATTTCGAAAAGCACCCCGAAGCTGAAGGAAATATATTAAAACACTCCCGAAAATTCAATGCCGAAAGTCCGAAATTTTCCTTAAATTCGTGACCGAAAGGTGGTCACCCTAGTCTATATACACCTGTTTATTTATGTGTATCCTTACATACTCTACACTATATACTTCTTGATGGAAAAGGATGCAATCGATATTGCTTGACATAATGAGAGTTTTTTTTCCTTTTAATCCAGTACCGGCTGGATAGAAGTTTGTCTCCATTTGTTGCCTGAAGGCTCGGAGACGAGTGGCTGTGACACTGTTAGCAAAACAACGCATGGGAAACATACCGACGGGGGCTTGTCTTGCTTTCTAGTCGACCTTGATCCTAATGTACACCGAGCGAAAGTTGATAAAGAAGACACTTGCAGGTAGCCCAGTTCTCCGGCAGCTTTTGAAACAAGGAACTGCAGGATTTACCCACTTAATCTCGCGGCAGAGACCTGCTCGATAGCAAAATGTTCGCCTTTCCTTGGTTAACCCAGGTTGTGCGACACGAAATTAGGGATTCACGTCCGTGCCACTGTGCATCTAGTACCAGATGTTACATGTAACTTCGATTTCACTCATGTGCATAGGAGCCAACCCCATGGGGCTTGTGGGGCTCGAGCCCTCCCAATGTTATCGATGTGGGGGCAGAGCCCCCAAATAATTTTGCTTAAGAGAATCTAATGTATTATTTTGCTTCTCTTGTAAAGTTTACTCTGAATTGTGCCACATGAACTAAACTTTAAATACACATTTGAAATGTTCTAGACCATCAACTTTGGGGGGCTATGACCAGAAACAGCAAAACACATGACTTATTACTATATACTAATTATATAATTATGAGTATTGTTAAAATTTTTACTAAAAAGAGTTTGAAAAGAAGATGTGCATGAACTAGGAGAGTGGATGGGACGTTCGGGCTACAAATGGCTCTCACATGACATTCAGAACGAGATCATTGATATATTCGGGAGATCTGTTTTGCGCTCCGTGGTAGCAGATATTAAAAGTCGGGAATATTTTGCTATTATGGTTGACGAAACTTGTGACATATTGACATTTTGCATTCGAACCGTAAATAAAAATTTTAATTTAATATTCTTGAGGAATTCATGGGCATTTACGAGATTCCGAACACTGCCAAAACTTAAAAAAGGGAGGGAGTGAATCATTCATTAATTTATTTCAGTGATCAGAGCCCCCCCCCCCCCAATAATTTTGACAAGTCGGCGCCCCTTCTCATGTATGATGTCCTGTGCTCGAACGGGTTGAATGGTAGACTTTCGAAGTTGCCAGGACATGGGTGCTCTTCGTGAGTGTCACTTCATCTGATCACTCACTCGTTCACATTTTCGCGATTAGCCAAAAGTGGCGGAAAAGCGACGGAAAGTGCAGTATAACAAGATGTTTCAGTGCTTCGTATCTGAATTTGTTTTCCAATTTTATTTGTCACCTTTACAGTCTTGGGCAACTTGATACATTCGTTTCTATTGTTTGTACATTAGGGTTCGCACGTAACTGAATCTCAGTGCTAGAGATTGCCAAGAGAAACTCAAATTCTCAGTGTCCCAACATTGTGAGGATAAGCGATGCGTATGTGCCACCCTAGTCGTTTCGGGTAAACTCATATTTTAAATCAGAGTGAAACATCTCTACTCATGTTCTGTGTCTGTGAATATTCCAGAGTTATTTTGAAGATGCAATGTCTTGAAAAAAATATCGAGGGAAGATTTGCTATTTAAAACATCATAGATTTATTGTGAATTGTTGTAGGTAGTTGTAATTACATGATGTAATTTGACAAATGGAGACTTGCTGTCATTAACTATGTATTTTATTAACAAACTTTGTTATACTAGCTGATTGCCCGGCGTTGCTCGGTTATTAATTTATCCCAATCTTCTATTAGACAGGAAAATAATGAATTCTTAGTATAGTGTAAAATGAACTTGGAGTTGAACGGCATTGGGAGTGCCACTATTCATCTTAGCGAGGCCGAAAACTGGATTCCACACTAATATCGGTCGTTTTCGATTATTTTTACATGTCACCCCTTCCCACCCCCACCCCTAGGGGTGCCAGGGGTGTCTTACCCCCACAATATTTCTTTCCAGATTACAAGTGATACGTGTACCAAGTTTGGTGGAAATCGCTCCAGGAGTTCGAGAGTTATGCCGGAACACACACACACACACACACAAACATCCATTTTTATATAGTAACGAGCCAAAATTGACAGTTTCGATTCCCGGTAAAGGCACATAGTGATTCGGATTCCACTTTAAACTGTAGGTCCAGTCCCGATTAGCCTTACTGTGCATAAAGTGGACTTAAAACACCAACTCAATAACAAAATTGACCGAAAAAACTGGTTCCCCCAGGTAGACCGATCGGAAAGTGTGTCCAAACCAAGTCTGGCACTTCGATAACCGGTTACTACGTAAAAGGCTGGTCCCTGTAGTCCCAAAAGACCGAGCATAAAAATCTAGGTGTAGTTAATAGGTCTGAATCCACGCACTAAATTCAGTTCTATGAATTCTCTCTGGTTTCAGTCGTCGGTCAAGGACGTATTTAGGATACGATATTCTCATATGTGTTGTATGATCAATGTTGGCAAGGATTAGATTGGAATCGTAGAGCTTTGATGAACAGTACCAAAGAAGGATTAGGCACATTACTACTTATATTAATATGCATAAAATATTAATCAGGAAATGTACTTTCGTCAACTGGATGTAACATCCTTTTTTGTTATTCAATAAATATTCAATTCGTTATCTATTTCATTTTAATTTCCTTGCCACGGCAGTTATTTTATACAAATTTTGCCGATCTTAGCTACAAGTAAGCTAGTTAATGAAAGCGTGCTCTTATGTCTAGACTCTTATAACGTCTTTTTACCTATTCATGTAATAATAACAATATAATGTTAATTAATTTACATATTTTAATAATATTTAATTTTAGCTTAATATAGTTATTTTAATGTAAACATTTACATTATTATTATTAATATTATTATTCCTGATACACTTGGTTCGTGCCTTCCCCCCAGAAATATATTTCTAGATACGTGCCTGTCAGTGTATTTGTATTTGTAAAAGGGGTAATGGTAAGAATATGGAGATATTCCTAACCTTTTATTTCAAGTATAAAAGGTTCAAAATCCCATACATTAAAGTTAACGTCATCCATTATAAAGTATCATCGCGCCTGAATGCGACCTGTACACCCGAGTAGCCATGTAAGAGACCGTGGACTTCAAGCAGAGACGCAACCACGAATTTTTGGTTGGAGGGGGGGGGCAAGTACTAGGATAGACGTACCAATAAAAAAAATAGTAAAATAATGGAAATAATAATGTTAATAACGATATTGTTAATAATAATAATGTTTTTATTGTAACTACGTATTATTATTATTATTATTGTTGTGATTTATTTTACTTCGCTTCTTGTGGCATTTTTGGCTAATTTGCAAAGATGGGGATGAGTGATCGTATGATGAAATTGATGAATTGACACTCACAAACATCCATGCCCAAGCCTGGATTCAAACCCGGAACCAACATTATTATTAGTAGTAGTAGTTTGTAGTAATATCAAAAACGTTATTACCCTCGTAAATTATGCAAAAGGGGGGTAGAAGTTGGTGCTAAGATTTTACGAAAATTATTTTTATTTGCATAAAATTTGAAGTTGTGGGCAGTAATTGCCTCCTGCAGGTACACTTGGCCGTCAATGTTTGCCCCCCCCCCCTAGAACTCATTTCCGTCCAAGGTTGGGGTGGCAATGCCCCCCCCCCCCCGTGTGGTTGCGCCACTGACTTCAAGGAACTGTTGGAGTTTGGTTTTAATGTCAGCCAATGGGCAAAGTAAATCACACAAAACAGGAAATACCGGTCCAGTGTCTTTAATAAGGAATAAGATAAAGAATGAAGAGAAGCTACGTAACTGGAAACAACTTTTTCCCTCCTGGAAAAACCTGTATATATTTCAGGAAATTAAATACATTTTTTTATATAATGATTATATTAGAGAAGTGTAACAGGATTGTATTGAAGGAGAATCTTACTCCCGTTGCTGTGTATTGCTGTTCTTGAGGGAAACGTTGACACGCAAGGGTGTACAGCTGGAGAGTAGTGCGAAGGTATGCCTTCCTTGGTGGCCGATCGCCTTGAATTTCCTACTCGCGAACTCTTTTGCGAACGCTTCGGGTTTTAGCCTCGGCCAAGACGTCAACGGAACATTGTGTTTGTTCTCTCATCCCATCATCCTCATGGCTGCGATTAACCCAAAGACCCAGAGTACCAGCCTTAAAATCAAATAAGCAAGTTATACTACAGGGAGGTCACAAAGTGGGTGTACCTCCTCTTTTTTCCCGATACTACAGTGGTGGTTGTTGTTATAGCGATGTTATCACGTACCTGAAGCTTCACTTGTCCAGGACATCTGTATGGAGACCATCATGATCTGAATTCTGCGCCATGTCCTATCAGCATCAGAGAGTTCATTAACGTGACAGGGTACGGCTTGTACTTTGAAATCAAGTTTCATGTGTTTCGTCATGGTCGAACGATTGCAAATCAACAACAATTAAACATACTTTCCGACGAAAACCCAAGGGTACGCCCACTTTGTGGCCTCCCTGTATTGCGGAATATCAGGGACCCGGGATCGAATCCACAACAAGTGTCAATTTTAATTCATTTTTCATATTTTTTCTGTTATGAATTAACTGAGTCGGTGTCCGCAAGCGTTTATTTGCTTTGACTTTCGATTAAGTGTTGGGTAGACCCGCAGATGTTATTACGCTACCTTATGCGTTCATGGAAGTACCAATGGTGGAAGCCATAGGTGCGAATTCAAAAGAGATTTCGATCAAGGAGGTCCCGGGCTCGATACCCGATGGAGCCACATGGTGGTTCAGATCCCACCTTAAACTGTAGATCCAGTCCCGATTAGCCTTTCTGTGCATAAAGTGAACTTAAAAGAACAATTCAATGTGTAATATGTTGCTGAAATTTAAAATGAATAAAGAGCCATTGGAAGGATAACGTAACAAAAAGGTTTCGCATTACCTTCAAGTCGTGCTCTTCCGACACAACAAAAGTGTAGAAATTTTAAGAATTTGGAATTTCAAAAACATAATGAAACCATTGTTGCAATTTTTGGCTGATTTTCTTTCTCTTTGCATCAACTACGTTAGTTTCTTTAACTAAACAATAATAATTTTAGACTGCTTTATAATAGTCTTCTATACATGGCTGTAGTCTAGGGTATACTGTTAACCCCTTGCTCATTAGCTTATTATATCTTCTGCTTTTGTTTGCTTTATACTTTATTTATGTAATCTGACCATTACGCCAGTGAGCTTATTGAGATCTGCCTTTTGTTATAAAAACCAATGTAGAAGTTTGACTTTACAAGACTTGAGATTTCGAAGTACAGTAAAACCTCGTTAATCCGGACTAATGGGGGGGGGGATAAGTTGACCGGTTTAACGAAAGTCCGGATTAACTTAAATAACCTAAAAGAACAGTAGAAAGTGCATTAGAACTCCGTTTATAGCAACAATACACGTTTATTATGGTGTATTTAAAGGGGATAGACCTAAATACACTATACAGTACAAAGTCTGCCAGAAACAGAACTTTATCAGTGGTTGACTGCCTTTTCTTTGGGAAGTTCTCCCATCGTTATAAGCGACAATTGAGGTCTGTTATATTACAGTTCTAAACACGGAAAGAGAAAAAGCAAAAGAAACCAGTGCTTTTTCTGTTTTTTAAAAGTATTTTTCTAAGTTTCTCATATTTAGTGTAATTGGCAGTACCATTAAAGTTATTAAAAGTATACAAAGTGATAATTCACAAAATCAATATTGGACAAGGAAATAAAATACAATAACATGCTATGTCATGTCTTTTAATTTAAAAATGCCTTCTATTTATGAAAATGTTAGGTACAGCATCTACTATGAATGACATTTTTGTAAAAGTTAAATGCTTTCATAAATACGTTGAATTGAAACACGATCTCCATTTAACGCTTCACAAAACTTGGCGTATACCGTGCGAAAGTTTTGGGACTACTACACACTGTCTACAACCATGTCAAGTGAAACGCGCCAGAAATTGAAAATATCAAAACACGGGTGTGGGAGACCTCTGAATAGTAGTTGTGTGATTATCAACGTCCATAGTACTTAAGGGTTAAAGGTAAAAGGAAGTAAAGGGCCGGTGATAAAGGTCAAAGGAGGGGAGAAAACACTAGTAACGTGATACTTTGTTAGTAACGTCCCAAACTGAATTACATGTACATCCTTTATTTTCTTGAATGACTTCCTGATGAATTCTGCCAGTCGTTAATTTAACCATCATACTGATCTTCTCATACAGGACAATAGCCTCTCGTTACTTCTGCATTGGGAAAGAAATTCTCATTGATGAGATAGGGAAAGCAGAGTAACAAAGGGTGAAGAAGAATTCTAACGCGTTCCTCATTCATCATTGAAATCACGCTCGTAACCTCCTTTTCTGTTGATACCGAACGTGGAAACGTTTTACCTACATAACGTCCAGTGAAACTTCTTGCTACTTTTCCCATGCTTGTAATTTTCTTCTTTTCACACGGCACCGCAATGTCAGCTGCGTGTGAACACATTTCAGCACGTGGGGGTGGCAGGATCGAGGCCTTGTTTTTCAAGTAACTAGTAGTTAAACAATTAATTAAATATACTTTCTCATGTTTAATAATTATAGATTAACAATTTTATGTCACAAATGGGACAGATAGAACATATATTAATTTATGTGAATTTTTCAAATGATAAATTATTAACAAGTTGGTATTAAATTGAGAAGAATAGACCATGAATATACTACTCAATTTTGGAGTGAAATGTCAAAGTTTAGGTTGAAATAGAACTTTTGGCGTCACGGATGCGATATGGTACAACGTGGAAGCGAGATGAAAGTTAAAGTGAACAGAGTGTATGTAAAGATGCCTCTTAATAATGTGAAAACATGTGTGATGTTTTAGTTTTATCCTACATGTTATTTGTTTTCTTTATTTTCAATTTAAATTAATTCATGTTTATAGTTATCAACCATTCCATGATTTTGTACTAAACACCGAAAGAAAGTTAATAGACAGTTTGATCTATATGTGCGTGCATATGTATATGTATATATATATGTGTGTGTGTAGTGAGACTGCAAAGATTTTTATGACTCCTCTGAACTCCTGGAAAGGTTTAATTAATCGATGCAAATTTGGGTCTTTCATTAATTACATTTTGTATGTTTCCTGTTTACTTCCAATACAATTGAGAATGTGTTAATTTGTTTCCAGCAGACGTTCATACACACATTCTATATGTCCATTATATGCACAAATAAGTGAAATACTTATCGTCACTGTAATTTCCCTGTTCGAATCATGGCAAATGTGTGTGTGTGCGCTTCATCAGTTTTTCACCGTTCATCCTCATCGTGGCTATTATCCTAAAGAGGCAGAAGTGTGGCAGAAAAATAAACTAATTTATCTTGTGGAATCTGCATGTGGAGCATAGCTTTAGAAGAAAGTGGCATACCAAAAATCTAATAATACGTATGAGATTATGTGAAAGTGGAAGCATGGTTGAATTGCGAAAGGTTACTGGGATATGGGGTATATTTATCGCATTGCAAGGCGTGTGGCATCATTGCTCTTGTGAGCGCCAGACAGTTTCTCTCTGTACTGATGCCATAAGATTTCTTGTTTGGATATTATAATTTAATAAAGCTTATATTACTCTGATTTTTGGATTCGTTTACGTTTTATAGTATTCAAGTATACGATATAAGTAAAAAACCTCTTCAGTATTCGCCGCCAGTAGTTAGTATAACGATGGGCATGAGGATAGTTTGGTAGTTACGGGCACGAGCATATGGTTATGTTCTAATGTCAGAGTAGAAACTATTTCGCCTTGTATTCAAGGGGTTCCTAGTTCAGTTGCCGGTTGAGGTACATTGCATGATTCGTATCCCACTTTAAACTGTAGGTTCAGTCCAGATTAAACTATCTGAGTACAAAGTGAGCTTAAACTTAAAAAGACCAAATGATAAAGATTCACGAGTTGTTACTCAGTTTTGTCATGCATCGATTTTAGGAAATAGAAAGTCTTTTGTGCTTTCATGTAACTGAAGATTTTAATTTTGTGATGCTTTAAATTTGAGATCAGAAACGAATCGTAGGTTATTTTACGTACCTTTTATGCCACTCCTATCTAATCGCCACGATGAATATGAATGGTGACACTAGGAGGTGGATGAAGGGACAATTAGAGACATAAATGAACTGCACAATGCAATTTCTACAGAGGATTATCTTCCCTGTACGTGCAGCAGCCACATCCGCGTTACTGCTTTCTCAATTCTGGATCTACTCTATTTCCTATCATTGGCTTCTTACGGCTAAGAAAGGGCCCACCTCTTACAGGCAGGAGATACTGGCTTTGCAATTGTATAACGCAATGTTTTTTTTTTCTCGCGATCTTTATCGTTTGCATAGGCAATTATAGCTCTTACTGTTATTTTGTTTATTTGCGTCGCCTTTCAGCCTGCTAGGTTGATCGCGACGATGAAGATAAATAACTAAATTAAGTTCAAGGGCGCAAAAGAGGAACAATCATTCCCATGCCAGGATTCGAACCTGTGACCGTCGGTGGCAAGACGGCGAGTCCATCACTAAGCGCCCTATGGCACCGTGGCGGCTGATGTACCGACGTCCGTGGCGGAGTGGTTAGCACAGTTCGCTACGACGCCAGTCAAATCCCGGCTGCGACTTTGAGTTTTGAATCTTTGTTTTTGTAAGGCTAATCGGGAATGGACCTACAGATTAAAGTGAGATTCGAACAACTCTGTTCCTCCATCGAGTATCGAACCCGGGATCCCTTGATTACAAGGCGAGTACATTAACGCTACGCCATCGTGGAGGCCCGTTCTTTGCGAGTGTCCATCATATCATCAGCCTACCCGATGGCGTAGTGGTAACGTCGTCGCCTTGTAGTCAAGGGGTCCCGGTTTCGATACCCAGTGGAGGCACAGTGGTTCGGATTCCACTTTAAACCGTAGACCCAATCCCGATCAGCCCTCCTGTGCATAAAGTGAACTTAAGAAACAACAAATCAAACATATCACTCGTCCTCATCGTCGCGATTAGCCAAAACGACAGAATAACGACGCTAAAGAGCAAAATATGAAGGGAAGGAAACAAGTAATTTGTATACACCTTTACCTTGCCGAACATTGAACTTGACACGCTGCGGGAACAGCAAAGGTTCTTGGCATTATGCAACGAGCGTGCCTCAATTACACATTTACGTAACTTTGACTTACCTTTTTGTGAACGTTTCCCCAATGTCCGTGGCAGCCGACCTTGATGTAGCGGTCCTCAGGAGACGAGGTCCTTGCGCGACCTTGAAGATCCCAAAAGAGAACTAGGGTGGAAGGATTCCTAGCACTGGCGTGGGAGGATCTCTTAAGAAAAGACAACACTGGATCCTAAACCGTTACATTTTCACTGCGTACACTGATAAAGATCAAATTCCGCACCACCAGGTGATGACTAGAATCCGAGTCCTGGTCCTCGAGCCAACCACATACACCGTGTCCTGATCGTAACTGACTTTAGCTTCGGATAGTCGAGACCCAGCTCACCGTGTCGTCACGAAAGTAGGTTGCCGCCTTCCCCTTTTCTTGAGGTACAAAAAAGAGAAAAGAAAAACTCGTCAGGTAAGGGGGGAGGTGGGGAGCATAAAAAGCGAGGGAAAGCCTTTCACAGAAGCTCCGTTTGCGGCACCAGATCAGCCGAGGAAGTACACGAACGTTTGCTTTATCCACCCGAAGATCCCCGCGATGCAGTCGGACTCCTCTACTTCTCTCGCGTCTGTCGGCTCTGCGCTTGGTGCACCTTCCGCCATCTAACTATTGAATCACTCTCTATTCACTCTATATTCCGAGGTTTGCATAACCTCTTGGGTACATATTTCCTTTCCTCTCGATCTCCCGTGTGTGCCGAACCCTTTAGCACCAAGCGGAGCGGAACTCCGATTGCATCTTTCACCTCGTTGCCGCCGCGTTATATATGGCTATTAGCGATGGGTGTTGCAAGACATAATGTGCTGATTTTCGTCCATGTCTTTTTTTAATTCCAGGCCCCCTGGCGAGAATGTGCTTATTTTTCCATGCCGTTCCGCAACGCTTTACTCGTTGTCAATCCAAAACTTCTAATTTTCGTCCATCACTTGAACTGTTCTCTAGGTCAGCCATGCCCAACTCAGGACGTATTTAGTGGGGGGGGGGGGGGGTCCGGACCCCCCATCCCCGATAGACTTTCAAGTACTAAAATTAAATAATGAAAAATATATTCGTTTAACATTTGTCGTATCATTTCCTCTGAACTTAATGGAAGACAAGGATTATATTGGGATCATGCTGTTTCTAAGGACAGGAAGGGCCTATTTAATGGGGGAGGGCTAGGGGTCCGGACCTCTCGAAAGACGTACTAAAATTAAGTAATGAAAATATTAGCATTTGTTGCATAATCGATGGTTATTGAAGACTAAAATTGGTAAACGCTGTAAGTGCCACAATAATTCAAACGCCGTTTTCCACGCTAAATTGTGAAATGTGCCATGCTTTATAATGTGGTAAACGTAAAATGTGGCTGATAGCCCTCTACGTAGTTCACTAGTGTGAATGTTCTTACGGGATGATGTGGTGAACGATGCGATTTCCCAACACTTTCGCTTTTGGCACTTACAACGTTTACCACTTTTAGTCCTCAACTTCCTCTTGTAACCGATCTTAACGCACCCCTTATAAAAGTTGACCCGCCCTCGCTGGGGGAAAAATGGGGGGCAAGAGACGTTAACGTCTTTTGCAGGGAACGTTTGAGGTGCGTTGCAGAGAAGACAGTCCGAGTCAAGCATTGATACGGTTAGGATCCGTGTTACGTTGGTTATTGGTTTCGCGGGCTGTGAAAAACTGTAATTGAACTAACGGCCATGATCTCTGCCGGAAAGAGAGATAGTGTCTAAGGAACGAACTGTGAGTGAACTATCGGCCTGTGCAGTATCTCTACCAGGACATGAGAAAGGTTACTAAAGAAGAGAGGCTACATGTTTATTATGAACCAACGACAGGAAGATTAGAAGATTGAAGACGTCGAACTCGGTATCAGCAAGATTTGTGTTTTCCCCTAACTCCCCCTAAGTGTTCACCGTTAGTGTTTTACAGCGTGTTTATCGCCAAGTGAATTGAATACCTAAGTAGTTACATCGAAGACGTAAGTACTCAGTGAAGTAACCACTAAGTTTGGTCTAATATCTCAACAAATTCACACCGGAAGCTGACTAATCCGGAATCGTTTGTAAACCACAGACGCCAGGTGCCTGGGCCTTTAAGAAATATTAATACTGTATTTTGTGAATACTTAGATACTTAAATATAAAAATTCACTGCTAGTCTCCTTTTGTGTGGTTGACGTTGTTGGTCGGCAGAAAAAAATTGCACTAGTAAAACCAAAGAAAAAACGATATACTCTGAACTTTTTACAAGGCAAGGATTATATTGGGATCATACGGCTTTGAATGACATTACAAAGAAGATTTATGTACAGTACTACTCAAAATAATATGCATAAAATATTAATCAGAAACTTACTTTTCTCGAACTTCATTATTATTATTATTGTCATTATTATTATTATTATTCCTGAAACACACCCGAAAGATATTTCTAGATACGTGCCTGCCCGCGGCATCTCTTAATGAGGCCCTCCGTGGTACTACGTTCATTTCGTACATGCAAGACTATCTATACCAGCGGTTCTCAAAGTTTTTTCCTCAATGTACCGTTTACTCGTAACTAAATTTCTAATGTACCCCCACCATAGGTCTTCTCCGAATAGTGGGTTTTGGGGAATTTTTTTGGCTGCCTGATCGGGTGTTTTTGGTATGTTGGCGGCGTGTATCTTCAATAGAGCAAAATGGCATTGAGGCTGCGTGTGCAAAGAAGGTAAACAAATAAATATTATAATTCTACCTTTATTATTTTATTGGGTATTCAATCGTTTGCAATATTTATGATTGTTTAGTTTAAAAGAAAATAAAAATGAGAAACACATGTACATATGCTAAGAAATTTTCTTTAATTTTCACATATTTTTCCCAGGGTTATTGAAAAAAAGCAAAGATGAAAATTAAGTTTGTAAACAGACTGTCAAGCACAATTTTGGAGTTTTTATTGTAAATGCTCAGGGTTTCTAGTGAGAAGCATGTGCCTGCATAGCCTGGCACAGTTCATTCATATCTGGTTGTGCACTTGAAACTTTCAAGTTCAGATTCGGGTCCAAATTTAGTCCATTTCGGTACTTGTGTTTTAAGTACACCATGGGATGAAAAACCACGCTCCGAGCTTATTGCATTCCCCTTTCAAGTAGTTCATGCAGCCCTCGGGGTACGCTTACCACAGTTTCAGAACCACTGATCTATACATATGTAGTTATCCCACTTTTCTTCTCTTCGTGAAACCTTGACTTATCCGAACTTCCCCAGATTGACCCTTTTCTCTACACAGGCCATTTCATGCTACACTGTTAGAGGATTTACTTCCGGTTGCCTACACATTTCTTGTGGCCTCCACGATGGCATAGTGGTAACATTGTTGCCTTGTAATCTGAGGATCCCGGGTTCGATACCCGGTGGAGGCACATAGTGATTCGTATTCCACTTTAAACTGTACACACTGAGAACTAAATGCATCATACAGATTGGTGCACCAGAACGCGTCGATGGATGCACTAAAGTGTGTTCTATGGCATCTGCGAAGAATCAGATTCACATTTGAAACATGAAAGTGCATCACCTGATGCAAGCGAAGATTTCGTTCAGTCGAGATGCATTTTTATGTATCATTTCATGAGTTTTGATGCACCTTCCTGCATCTTTTTCAATGATGCACTTATGATGATGCAGTTTCGTCTGAGCTCAGATGAAACGTCTAAGTGGATCATCGAGAAAGATGCAGGAAGGTGCACCAAAACGCGTGAAGGTGCATCAAAATGCATCAAATGATGCATTATATTGCATTTTGACTGAAATAAATCCTCACTTGCATCACGTGATGCACTTTGGTGTTTCTTTTACGACATACAAAAATGCACTAAAATGCATCAAATGTGAATCTGATTCTTCGCAGATGCCATAAAACACACTTTAGTACATGAATCGACGCGTTTCGGTGCATCAATCGGTATGGTGCATTTACTTTTCTGTGTGTAGTTCCAGTCCCGATTACCCTAACTGTGCATAAAGTGGACTCACTTCAATCACACTTCTTGACATTGCACTCTTGTGCCGTTGAAATTTCTTCTTGTTCAACTAAGAGCAAATTGTCCTTCGCTGTTTTCATTCTTAATCCTACATCCCGTGACGTTTTAACGAATGGATTTCTGTTTATACGAAGCGAACGTTGTCCTCTGCTTGTTGATTTTTTTTAATGACCATCACAGTGTGGAAAACACACTGAATGAGTACGGTGATGGGTAGTTTGCGTACTATTTCTTTTGCCGTTTTTGGTACATGTTGCTAGTTCAGGACAAAACGTTAGAAAATATCTAAGGCCAAATGTACCAAACGGACTTTTGTGGGCGTATCACCATCCACGGGGTTGCCACAATATGAGGGCACAATTTTCCTTTCCAAGAGGCAAAATTTCCCTTTTTGGACCAATATTTCCCTTCACCTAAGCAAATAATACAATAATACCTAATAATAAGTATTAGTTAGTAGTGGCAGTAGCTGTAATTATTATTATTATTAGTGGTTGTTGTGGTGGTGGAAGCAGCAGTAGCAGTATTTCTGTTGGTCCATGTCCGTGTGAATAAAAAATGTTAAATTTTTCACATATATGTCACTTTCATCGCTTCCCGACCAAATGTCCCAGTTTTGGATCCTGGAATCCATTAAATCGTTAATCCTCATCGTTACTATTATCCGAAGGTGCAGAAAAGCGACAGAAATATAAATAGATGCAGGCTATATTCAAGAGCAGACAGAAAATGTGAATGTGGAACTGGAACTTAACACATACTGTAATAATGTAGTGAGATGTCTTAAAATTTCCCTGCAAATGTGGTATTTTTAATCGAAATTCCCTTTTCCCTCTTGGCTAAAATTTCAGTCCGAATTTCCCTGCAAGAGGGAAATTTCCCTTCATGTGGCAACACTGCCACAGCGCCTGTCAATGTATCCGATATGCTCTGTGCTCTTTACCCAATGCCTGCTCAGAACAAGTTGCGCTGTGACATGCGCCAGAACTTCTTGCGCATGCGCAATTGGATTAAAAGAGCAGATTAGGAGGAGTCTTCTCTTGATCGTCTGCTTGGAAGAGCTGATCAGCGTCATACACGACACCCGCAGTTGATATCAACAGATACATTGCTAAAACATGACTAGCAGAGAGTCACTGAAACTTTTTAAAAAGGTGAATATATCGTCTTATATTATTCAATTAATGACTGAGATCCGGTACAAAATAAGGCGAGCATTTCCATCAGACAAGGATTAGGAAGTTCATGAACCTTCCTGTATATTCAATCTGGCTATTATATCACTGTGTACAAATTACCTTTTCTTCTGTATGTTGCACTTTCATTTTCATTTTCACCAAGTTGCACGCAACTTCTCTTAACAATCAGTTTATGGCACATTGGTTCATTAAGGTTTCAATAACAGAGGCGATGTTGTGCAACTGGTTCATAACATTGTATTTGCGATTGTTTAGCATTTTTTTTTTTTTTTTTTTTACTTTTCGGAACATCGCCAGATGTTGCTTGTAGAAGTAGGCTACACCTTGACCCCGTCCCTTGTACAATATTTTCTTTCCTTTTCGACGTGGCCCCAAAATGGAAGCAACTGCTGGAACTAGTCTTGGGGGGGGGGGGAGAAGATTTCCTTTCGTGTCCAACTCTTTGAGTCTTGCTTTTATGTTTACTTTAATTGCAGCCGGCGGTTTTGTCGTAAGTGTTTTGTACATAAACGATACAAAACAGGTTTTTCTTGTACTTGGTAACAGTTTCTGAAGCAATTCTCTGTTTACAAAGTGGAGGATGTTCCAAGTTCGTAAGAACCTAATTCGAGGCATATTTCCTTAATAAGTACATTGTCAAATCCGTGGTGAGCATCTAAGGCGGATGTAACTTAATATGACTAAACCTAAACAAATTTCAGGGCCTATGCCGGTACACCTCCAATAGTCATGGGCGCCCGCAGTGGTCCAGGAGGCACTTGCCCCCCCCCCCCGAGATTTCTGGAAATAGTTAATGTAATTCCAATGGGAAAATGTAGAGATATTTTATAACAAAAAGTATTGTTTCTTCGTAAATTACAGCAACTAATTATTATTATTATTTGAATTAGGGTTCCATTTCATCTTACCGTCTTATTTAAACTGAACTATAAAGTACAGCTCTTTGTCCTCCATGAATTAATGTTAAGTATACAGTTATGCAAATTGTACATAGATATACAGAATAGGGAAATTACGAATGTATGCAATTTTAAAAAAGAACATTAGTAGTAGTAGTAGTAATAATAATAATAATAATAATAATAATAATAATAATAATAAAAGAGTTTCTGTGACTCGGCCCACCTGCTGAGAAATGAGCCTGCGGACACCATTGCCAATAGTGTGTATTTTTTGTCAGCTGAAACTTGTTGCGATGTGTTGACACGCACCTACTGACTTGAGTGCAAATTGTTCTAACTCCCATTAATCGGACTTCTCAGTATATTGTATAAGGTAAGGAGTCACAGCAACTTAAGTTACACTACACTAACTTCTATGCGTGCAGGAAAAACATAGATATTACTTCCACATGTAAAGCACCACAAAACATATTTCCAACATTAACCTTGCTCTAGTTTGGAAAACCAACACGCTTGTACACGTATTAACTTTAATGAATGTTAATCACATTAAACACTGAAGGAAAAATTAATATGTAACTTACAAATTGATACATTCATCTCCATGTCTCTCTGAACCAACCTTCCAGATTATTACATTCTTTGAGAGTCACACATAAAGGTTAGTCATTAACCACAATTTCTCAGAAATACGTCATACGCATGAAATTGTATCGATCGCTGACAAGGTTGTTACAGTGTATATTCGTTCGACATAATTTGAATCATAATGACCAATTTTATACTTAGACCAATCGGGACTGAGCACACAGTTTAAAGTGAGACCCAAATCACTGTGCAGTGGGCCTCCACGGGGGATTGAATCCCGGGAACCACTTCGACTGTTATTGTTATTGATTTGGCGTTTTAAGTCCACTTTGTGCACAGTAAGGCTAATCGGGACTGGACCTACAGTTTAAAGTGGGATACGAACCATATCGAACCCGGGACCCCTTGATTACAAGGCGACGACGCTATCACTGCGCCATCGGGAAGGGAATCGCTTCGAAAAATTGTTTCAACGACGGGAAAGTTTCTGTACGTTACACATTTTCAATGTTAGAAAACCAGAAAAACTACTTGCATCTAGTTGTTGACACTAAATTGTTCACGAGCAGAGGTAGACAAAACTAAAAATAATTCAGGCCCCAGCCTTTTATTCTCAGGAGCCAGCTTTTTGTTGTTGTTGTTGTTGTTGTTGTTGTTGTTTTTGTTGTTGCAAATACAGGATAAGAAAGCCATGAATCCAACAAAAAACAAGATTGGATTAAAAACTCCAGCACTCCTGTGCTGGAGTGCCCTTCCTAAACTGGTAAAACGATGAATAACTATGCAATACATTCTAATATATGGCCGACTCATCCATATCACTGTAGATTTTAGAATTCGGCAAAACTTTATAATGCTGTTTATTATTTTGATGAAATCATGCACAAGATACAGGACACTCACAAACATTGAAGAATAACAGATTGTATTCAGACGCACAGTGAAAATTTGCAGGCATCATGGTGACCGGGCGTCCTGCATTTTTCTACCATTGCTATATCTGTAAATACAGTAAAACCTCGTTAATCCGGAAACTGATAAGCCGGACTTAGCTTAATCCGGACAGGCAAAGGGGGGAAAAAGCATATTGCAAGGTTTTTAATGTGGCTAGAAGTCAACAAGAGAACTTCTTTGTACTGTACTGTATAGTGTATTTGGCCTATGCCCTTTAAATACACCATAATAAACGTGTTTTGTTGCTATAAACGGAGCTTTAATGCACTTTCTACTGTTCTTTTAGGATATTTCAGTTAATCCGGACTTTCGTTAAACCGGTCAACTTATCCCCCTCATAAGTGCGGATTAACGAGGTTTTGCTGTACTTCACTTTCTATTTTGATGTCGTTCACTGAAGTGATGAAAACGATAGAGGCCAGAAGAAATGGCGGCTGCTCATATAGGATTCGAACTAAAGACCTCCGCAGCACTTTACGCTAATCACTTCACCACGGGAGCCTGTTCTTGATGTCGCCGCTCGTTTACCCTTCTTTGGCGATTCCTGGTTCGAATATTGGACACCGTGTGATCGCTTCTCATTCCTACGTCGCTCTTGGCGTTATTCTTGAAGATCAAGATGAATGGTGAAATGGGTGATGGAACAAATAGTCATGCATGCCTTACACAAGGGTTCGAACCGCGAACTTCTGGCGTTGTTGCGCCACCACGGTGGCCGGCTGAATCCTTTCCTTGTACTCTCATTCGCAATTCATGGTAGTTTTTTTTTTTTATTGAGTTAGTGCTTCAAGTCTACTTTTTGCACAGTTAGGCTAATCGGATTTGTACCTACAGTTTCAAGGGGTGCTCCTTCCACGTAGTGCACACAACAGTCAACTTCACTTCCACGTAGTACACCCTGGACTGCAGACTAACGAGGCTCTGGCGACTGGCCCAATGGACAGTGTTTTGTCCTTATTTGTGCTGAGCGCCCTTTTTAGCCTCAGCTTTTAACCAAGGTAGGGAATTTTTAGTTTTCAGACACGTTTTTATTTTTGTTATGATAAGGGGCTGGACCCCGTATACAACCTCTGACAATAAAGTTCGGTGAATGATCCTGAGTATCGAAAATAGACGAATTCTTAATGAAACCTACCTTACTGTCCTTCGAAGTAGTCCCCTCCCATGGCTATGCACCGTTGAAAACGGCTGTACATGTCCTGGAAACTTTTAGAAAAGTCTTCTTTCGGGATGGTGTTCAAGACCCTCGTCACGTTCCGTTGGATGTCCGGAGTATCCTCAAATCTCTGACCTTTCAAAGCGATTTTGAGTTGTGGGAAGAGAAAGAAATCTGGAGGATTCAGATCCAAATTTCTTGCAATGCATTGCTACAGAGAATGAGAGATGGTGAGTGAGGTACGACCCTCAAACGAAACGCCAAAGCATGGAATAGCGTTCTTTTATCCTCGTGAGAAGAGCGGGCTTCACTATTTCCAGTGGTCGGAAGTAGCGCGCTACTTGTAGAGTCCAGTTACTTTTGGAACATCTCCAGCAGACTGAGCGAGTCTGTCTAGCGAGCCTAGTAGGTGTGCAGAGCTTGAGCAAGGGGCTTAGCGATAGTTTCTGGGTTGAGATGACGTCAGCGGCTCGCTTGGTTGATTGGCTGCTTCAAGAGTTGTGACTCGTTCCGAAGTTTCAAATGCATAACAGCCAAAGATGTTGCGTAAATAATCTTCCTTTAGCTAGCTACAAAATTTGTAGCTGTACCTGCGCTACATTTTAAAAATTGTAGCTGTAGCTGTAGCGAAGCTACAAAATTCCTGTAGTTGTAGCGAAAATTTCGCTACAGCTACAATTCTTCTCGGAGTTTTGAGGTAAATTTTATATGCGGCAACAGTGTCAAAAAAAATCGACAATAACGTTTACTTGCGTATCAGGATTAAAAAGACCACGTCTATTACTAGATAATGGCAATACGAATAGTCTAGATGATAAATGTCCTGATATCGCAGATGACATCCACGTAATTTATTTCATTGATGTATAAATAATTCTGATATCCAGATAACCAAATGGCATTCATCATTATAATCCAGCCAACAGCTATTTATCTTCAAGAAAAATATGTTGATATTATAACACAAGTAAAAATATGTTAATTGAAAAACTATCTCAGATTTCATTAACACCCTAATGCAAATATTCGGATATTAATTTACCACTTATATACGCACACATCATTCTCAAACACTGCAGTAAAAATACGTTACTGCGGAAATTCTGCTATCAAAATGATAAAATGATGGGTATCATAATAATAAATAACGGAATCTAGTATAGTCCATGCGTTTATTTCGTTAACGTCGAAGTCTAAAGAAGGCCGCCGCCACAAACGTGGGTGGGGATAAATAGCGGGCGAGTTGCTTTCGTCGAATTACACTCAACCTTCAGCCAATTGGCGCAGCTGTCGTTCTGCTTGTCTACTCCACGTGGGGTCCTTAAGCCAATTGGCGCAGCTGTCATTCCGCTCGTCTACTCCATATGGAGTCCTTGATCCAATGGGCGCAGCTGTCATTCTGCTCGTCTACTCCAAGTGGAGTCCTTGAGCCAATGGACGGAGCTGTCATTCTGCTCGTCTACTCCAAGTGGAGTTCTTGAGCCAATGGGCGCAGCTGTTATTCTGCTCGTCTACTCCACGTGGAGTCCTTGAGCCAATGGGCACAGCTGTCATTCTGCTCGTCTGCTCCACGTGGAGTCTCAGTCACATGACTGCGGATACGCTGTTGCCGTACTTTGCAACTTCAATGTGGAGACCGTGGAAAGGTGCTTGTACGCGGAGGGACAAGGTGGCGTAGATTAGATGTGCGCCAAAACTTTGCGTTGAACGTGATTGTTGCAGCTGGTGGGCGCGCTCCGTGGACTTCAAAGCCAGCCGGTCGTTAACGTAGCTAGCGCGTCGACTATAAGTACAACGGCTTCTTTTGAATACCCATATTTTTCTTAATGAAAAAGTAGTGCAAAAGTAGCGAGTAGCGTAGCGAGCTACCTTTCTGTAAATGTAGTTGTATTTTTGGAAGAGTAGCTGTGGCTGTAGGGAAGCTACTTTTGAAACGTAGCGTTCTGATCACTGACTATTTCTGCGATAGTTTTTAGTCTCTTTTTACCTTCTTAATGTGTTGTGCAGGTCTCTTTTCAACCCTGGCCATTAAACTTTCTCAAGGAGCCCTTTTAACTTTAAGGTAAGGGTCTTAGATAACAGAATATTTGCTCCTGCACTTTGAAGTGTGCAAAATTGTCATGTGTGCCAGTGCACCCAAAAATGTTAATTAATTATTTCATTCCTTCAATCAATACAAGCCATAAGATATCCTGTAACCCCCAATGGCGTTCGATATGATTGGCAGCTCACCTTTCCGCAATCTGAACCAACCGCTGCATCGAAAGTGGAAGTGAGACCTACAAATATAATTGTTACTCGGAAGACTTTTTCCCACCTCAGATGGAGCCGTGAATGCAAGAATTAGCACAATAAGGCGTAGCGCAATCTCCGCAAGATTAAGAAAGGCGAGTGTTGCAATCCCCCAGACGTGGGTGCCGGGAGCGACGGCAAACACTGCCTTCAATTTCTTCGTTTCGAAAGGAGACAGCAATTAGGCCCTTCACGGGCGGTGCCGCTGAAAGAAGCTGCCAGCGTTTTTGCTTTCGGTATCACCGGTGCCTCAAAATGATCCGTGCGTTACCGCTTTTGCACTCCTTTCGCCTCTTGTTTCGTAGGAAGCTCGAGTCTAATGTCAAAATTTCCCTCTTCCTCCAAATATTTCCCTCTTCCTATGAAAATTTCCCTCTTCCTCCAAAAATTTCCCTCTATTATCATAAAATATACTTTTTTGAGAAAACTCGTTGCTACAACCGACCGAAGCCAAGGCAGACGATTAAATGAACATGGTTTAAGGTCACGACGAACAGTTTCAGTGTCCAGCCAGAGAAGAGGTTCTGGAAAGACCCTAACTGCACCTCCCCCACCGACCGTTCCCCTAGGCGACCTGCAGAGCGTTGGATGGTTCTAGGAGTTGAGTTGGTGTTTTTAAGTCCACTTTATGCACAGTAAGTCTAATCGGGACTGGACCTACAGTTTAAAGTGGGACCCGAACCACTATGAGCCTCCACCGGCTATCGAACCTGGAACCCCTTGACTACAAGGCGACGACGCTACTACTGTGCCATCGGGGAGGCCGGATTGTTGTAGGAGGGGGGAGGCACTTAGCATTACACTCATTGGAGGATTATTTTGCTTGTTCTGTCAGAAATAGCAAACTTCCGATCGCGTAGAAAAACACATGAACGGAAAGATTTTAGATTTTTTCTGGTGGGAAAAATATAAGCTTCAAAGTTGTTTCTCCATGAGGAAAACATGGGATCCTGTAAATACCTATTCATCATATTTTTTACAGATCGTATCGTTAATAATAAACTTTAAAAACCGCTTCCACTTGCAACATGGCAAGAAATTCATACTCCCTTGTACATATTTTTTATCAGTACCATTGCCCATTCCGACGATTTTGGAATAAGTGCGCACACCTGGTGCGCAGCAGTCACTTTTAGCATTAAGGTGTTAATGTGTGCGTATTGCAATTTACACTTGGTACTTCTTGGAAGGGAGGTTCACCTTATATCCTCAAGAAATCCATTGGTATTTAACTTAGCACTAATATATTTTCTATGTTTTGTGTAAGCTTACTGCAGGTAGAAATGCCGTTCTTTTCTATCTTGCTTAATTAGGGAAAACTGGAGCAAGTAGATGCTTACTACGAAAAGTTTCTTAAATACAAAACTCTGTGTTAACAACTGTCGGGAAATTGTGTCACAAGGACAACTGCTTTGGGTACCGTAACATGGTAAGCAAACCTATGTATGTGTACGTTATTTTTGTCTAAACCTTTCTCAGGATGATATGTTGTAGTATGGCATTCGTTGTCCATCCAGAAGCAAGGAGAGCTGAGCTTCGTGGCGGGGTGATTATCACAGCACGCTACGACGCCAGGGGACCCCTGTTCAATTCCCAACCTGCGTCTTTATGAGTGTCAATTCATCATATCATCACTAATCCTCATCCCTCGTTGCGATTGGCGAAAAGTGACGTTAAAGCGACGCTAAGTAACAAGAATCCAATGTAATCAGAAGGAAGGAGATTTTATTTCACACAAGTATATTGAGTTTTTGGTCCATTTTATGCACAGGATAGGCTAATCGGCACGGGTGAGATCCCAACAACGATGTGCATCTAGCGGGTATCGAACCTAGAATTACAAAGCGACGATGTTACCAGTGCTACAACGTCATCGGTGAAACCGTGAAGGAAACAATCAAATATGGGAGGTGTCTGTAATTAAATTGTGTTTTGTTAACAGAGGTTGAAGGCAATATGAACGTAGTGTACAGTCACGGACACTTCTGGCTTGTAACAATCCCGTTAACTTTCATTGTGATCGTTACAACCCAGAAGTGTCCATGACTGTACACTGGTGACTTTCAATTATTGTTCTTATACGCCTGACTAAATTATAACGTTTGTTCTGAGTCACCATATTTAAATTCAAGGTTATATCTTAACGTATGCGTAGAGCTAAAGAAATCAGACAGGTATTTACGCGCAAGATTGTTGTGATCGGGACATCATCAACTACTGAAAATGTTTATCGGACCTCGGTCTTATGAAGGTTGACAACTAATGCTCTGCGCTACGAGGGTCACTATTTATATTTTGAGCCTAACAATGAAAAAACAGGAATTTGGCATTGAAAACTGTTTTATTGTTTTTCGAAGTATTCTCCTTTATGGTCAATACACTTTTGCATTCGTTCGAACCATTTGTCAAAGCAGTTTTTCCAATCTTCTTGAGACACCTCCATAATATGGTTTTTGAACGCATCAACGGCGTCTTCCGCCGACGAAAATCGCTGTCCAATATTTATTCCTGACATTCGGGAACAAGAAGAATTCATTGGGTGCCAAATTAGGACTGTACGGCGGATGACCCATCAATTCGATTTTTGGACTGTTCATAAAGTCGGTTGTTCGACGAGATGTGTGACAAATGGCATTGTCTTGATGAAGAATGATCCGACGGCGTTTGTTTGTTTTCCGTATTTGACCGAAGACCTCTGGCAAACAAATTGTTGTGTACCATTCAGAGTTGACCATTCTACGTTCCTCTAAAGGCACAGTTGCCACATGACCAGTTTTCCAGAAAAAACAGGCGACCATTTGTTTCGATGTGCTTCGAGCGCGAACAACTTTTGTTGGATTGGGTTCATCTTGAAACACCCATACAGTCGACTGCTGTTTACGTTCCGGCTCATATGCATATATCCATGATTCGTCACCTGTTACAATCTTATATACGTCTTTTGAAGCACCACGATTGTATTTATTGAGCATTTGTTTGCACCAATTGACGCGAGCGTCTTTTTGAGTTTTTGTCAAATTGTGTGGGATCCAACGAGAACATACCTTTCTCACAGCTAAATGATCATGTAATATTTTATATATGCTGGTGGAACTAATGCCTATGGTTGCCTCAATCTCACAGTATGTCACATGACGATCTTGCAGTATTAGGTTTTGCATCAATGTTTTCTTGAACAACAACTAATTTTGGACGACCTTCGCGAATCTCGTCGGTGAGCGACTGGCGGCCACGATTAAATTCGTTATACCAGCGTTTCACAGTGGCAAAGGATGGGGCTTCATCGCCAAATGTGGAAGTAAGTTGATCGATGCACTGTTGTCTTGATAATCCACGTCGAAAATCGTAAAAAATCATCGCACGAAAATGTTCACGGGTTAATTCCATTTTATTGTTGTCGCGCAATCTCCAAGGCAACATAAACAACACAAATCAAGCTATTGACAAAACATTTGAAGTACGGTATGGTCAATAATGCCAGACAATTCCGTGCAAACGTCAAATCGCGCCTAACTTCAATCAGTGTTGCCAAGGCTCAAAATATAAATAGTGACCCTCCTATAGTGGAGTCAAAAATTCGTTGTATATGGCGGAAAAAGCGAGCATTTACCTTTGCATCTCTGCTGGTCGGCTTGAATTTTCCCCGAAATTTCTACAATGAAACATCTGCGATGCGTACTGGACATGCACACAAAATCCAGATAATGGATACCTTTTTCTGATACAGCGGATAAACTGAATATCCGAATATATGGACAATTCGGATAACTGGATAATGCGAATACTCGGATAGTACAGATATTCGGATAGTACGGATGATCCGGATGTTCGTATGTGCAGATCGCCATTTACGTTTTCAAGTTCAGTAAGTTATTCTGGCAAGAACGATTTCTGAAATTAAGGAAATAACTGCCAAATAATGGTTCGAGAATATCCGTATCCAAATGGCACACACTGAAAAATAAGCAAGCAAACGTGATGAATACCGAGATCTGTTTTAGGAAAATAAAAAGTAAACGTTAAAAGAATATGCTGACTGCTGAGTATTTGTAAACGGATGAAGGAGCAGAGCAGACTGGAGGATGGATTTGTTGAGAATCGGTACGGAAGGTATGTGAACTTGATGTATAAAATAATACGAGAAGCCATAAAATTGAGAAACTGAAAGAAAAATGTTCGTAAAATGCGCAAAACAGTATATTCGGATGATTGAAATGGGGATAGAAAATTATCCGATTTCCGGGTAAAATTATATCCGGGTTTGTCCATCCGTAGTGTGTACCAAAATCCACTGCTGTACATTCAGTACCTGTGGTGGATTTAGTGATATGTACGCATGGATGGCAACATTGCCGCGGGGCGTACGTGCTACACGTCAGGAACGATGAGCGCCAGTGAAAGCCATTTCGCGGCGGCCTCATTTCGCGCCTTGTGCTGATCTTATTAAAAAGAAAGATAAAAAAAGTGCAGGGCTCCGTTCACGTTCGCAGAATTGTCGCAAGTGGTTGGCCGTTTAATCACGAGCATGTAACAACGCGTTAAAACCGTCGGACGGACTTGCAACTTGCCGAAGCAATTACTCGCCTATTAATTTCACCTTCTGGACGAATGTCCGTTGGGGCCAATCACTGGACGTTTTGCAAAATGTTTCTTTTCTTTCCTACCGGGGTTTTGTCCACAGACTTAACTGTAGACGTAAAACGATTCGCTTTTGTTTTAAGCTGCGCATCTTCGCTCGCGCATAGCCCGTGGGATAGAAATATGGCGGAGATGCGCATTCTGAATTGAGCCTGCAGAATGTGGGTTTCAACATGTGAAACACGTTTCATATTTTCATACATTACTTTCAGTTGGTTGTGTTTGCATTCACGGTTTCTTACTAAGCTTTAAAATTGAAGCTTGTGTTACGTAATTACAATCTTCAAAATAGTTGTTACATGTGGAAATATGAAGGTATGCTTGCCGCCATGAAAGTATTCTTCCAAATTTTTTGATTTAAGGTGACCCATGTTAAAAGGTTCAAGTTTCCGGTCTGGTACACCCAACGGCGAAAGAAACAGTAGGCGAATTGTCCACCACCATTTTCATTCGGTCTGTATTACACAATTTGATGAAATAAAGACGTCAATAAGCAGAGAACAATATATGCTTCGAACCAACATAGTCTCATTCCTTAAAACAACGCAGGATGTAGAATAAAAATGTAATGAAATTAGCGATGGGCATTTTGCCTACCATTATCTTTGCCGTTGACCGTACCTGGAGGTCTGTGGCTTTGTCTTTGAAGTCAATTGGGATCATTGTCGTGACGTCAGGTCCTCGGAATGCCCCCATCATTGACCAGTGCTTGCTCAGCATCTTCAATTTCCAAATTCTTTTTGCCACGAATCCTTACCCCATCCATCCTTCTTCCTGCCGAAACAACAACGCCTGCCACTGCGGACAGTAGAACAATTTATTTAACAGACGGAAGATTATGGCAAGATAAGATATGAAGTTGATTAGTTAAATTTGAGTTTGAAATTCTTATACAATTAACAATTTTTCATAGATTAGTACATCCCGTAAGATTTGTGACTTGTGTGTACTTAGAGTCTGACTATGTGAAATGGCCAATGTAAACTTCGCAGCTTAAATTAAATATTTTAAATATGTATACTGTTTTTCAATTGAATTAGAATTTTTGGATACGTCACACAGACCCTTTATATCTTCTATCTATCTATCTATCTATATATATATATAAATAAATGGATGTATGTCTATGTGTGGTTGTGTATATTTGTTTGTTCCGGCATAACTCTCGAACGCCTGGAGCAATTTCAACCAAACTTGGTGCACGTACCACTTGCAATCTGGAAATAATATTTTTGGCGTAGGGTACCCCTGGCACTCCTAGGGGTGGGGTGGGAAAGGGTGATATGTAAAAATAATCGAGAACCACCGATATTAAATTCCGCACAACGATAGTGTTTCTCGGGTTGTCTAACATTCAGGCTGTGTTGCGAATGGAATCCGTAGTTTTCGTGACACTCCAAATGCGGTTCAACTCCCAAGTTCATCACCTATCGGCATGGGGGTTGAGAGGGGGTGAAAAATAAAATGCCACAAATGACCTAGATTAGTGTCGAATCCATAGTTTTTGGAGTCGCTAAGCTAATTGGTGACATTGTTTGCACGAACACTGCCGGCTTGTAACGATTCCATTGAAAGTCAATGTATTCATTACAAGCCGACAGTGTCCGTGACTGTACAATAGGTTATTGTACGTATCTCTGAGCAGTTTGTTGCAATATATGCAGAAAGGATGTAAGTTTTGGGTGAGTGCAGGTTTACAAACTTCAGCCGCGTGGCGCTAGCGTTCATGGTAGATAAAGATAGTGGTCACGCCACAACAGCGCTCACTGTCTCGTATGGGATGTGGAATTTTCGAGTGTTATATGCACACTAGTACAGCCACATGGCTGAAGTCTGTAAACATGCACTCACCCAAAACTTACATCCTTTCTGCATATATTACAACAAATTGCTCAGAGATACGTACATTAACCTATTCTACACAACGGTTTACTTTTCTGACATCTCAAACGGATTACCCGGTATTTGTGTATGTGTGTAGGTGGTGAGAGCGGTAATACGTAAGGTTTAAATAGAGTATGGTCCTAGAGTGGCCACTCTGTTCAGAAACCAATGATAGCGGCGCAGAATCTTCGGACACAGAAGAGTTAAATTTTGTTACTTCGTACTTCGCAACACTGTTCTAAAATTTATCCAGTTTAATATTTCGACTGTAAGGCACAAAATGTACTGTGTTAACTTTTCCAGACGGGATTAATGTTCACTAAACTGTCACGAGAGTTCCGTGTGCCCTAATCTTGCAGCGTAGTCAGTTTAGTAATAAATGATTTTTGAGTACCGGTAATACCAGCACAATAAAAAAAATAAATAGCTTCACATAATTGTCGCACCATATAATAAATGATTTTTGAATACCGGTAATACCAGCACAATTAAAGAAATAAATAGATTCACATAATTGTCGCACCAAATAATAAATGATTTTTGAATTCCAGTAATACCAGCACAATTAAAGAAATAAATAGATTCACATAATTGTCGCACCATATAATAAATGATTTTTGAATTCCAGTAATACCAGCACAATAAAAAAAAATAAATAGCTTCACATAATTGTCGCACCATATAATAAATGATTTTTGAATACCGGTAATACCAGCACAATTAAAGAAATAAATAGATTCACATAATTATCGCACCAAATAATAAATGATTTTTGAATTCCAGTAATACCAGCACAATTAAAGAAATAAATAGATTCACATAATTGTCGCACCATATAATAAATAATTTTTGAATTCCAGTAATACCAGCACAATTAAAGAAATAAATAGATTCACATAGGGTAACTTCGGTGAATAACGCCAGGCGGGAAACAACGCCATTTCAAAGTTTCAACTCTGAAAGCATGGACGCATGTAAAGTTAAGGGGTGACTCACAGTTTTGCGATAAACAATGGTGCCTGGTAGCATTGCTGATAAGAACGGTTGCCATTGTTGAGCCTTCATTTAAGAGAAACACTTTGAACAGTGTAGACGTTTGAGTTGCGTTTCGAGGAAAAAGGGTCCACATTTTCATCTCGCCGACAAAGGTGAGTGTTTTTCTATTGTAGGATTAGATTTTAAATGTTAACAATGCTGTACTTACACAATACGTTTATTACATAAGAGAATGATGTGTGTACGGTTTTCATGGTCGGTGTCGTAAGTTTAGAACAGTTGGTTAAACTGCAATCTGTTGTTTCGGGAAATAACGCCATCATCGTGTCGGGGAATGACGCCACTCAACTTAAACTCAAATTTAAGGAAATGTTGATTTCGAAAATAGGTTTATACTTGCTCAGTTACTTTCGAGGCGTACAGATATTTATTCTCGGTTAATTTCCTCTTTCAGATGGCGAGAAAATGTAGAAATATACAGGCCAAATGGTCAGTAGATGACTTTAGGCAAGCTATGGCAGCCGTCAAACAAGGAAGGAAGATAGCATGTGCTGCACGTTTGTTCCAAATTCCTCGCAGAACTTTGAGGGACTGGGTATCGCGAAAAGACAAAAAACGACATGCTTTTTCTAATAACTTACTACAGTAATTATTTTTCCTAGTACAGATTAGTAAAGAAAATATGAATGTTTTACTTGTAATTAAGAACATGGCGTTATTACCAGACAGGTCTGGAAATAACGCCATTTTGCATTAACACAGAATTTAGTATTTTATTGCTTTCATTATAACAGTGCAATCAATATTTTATTATTACACAATAGAGGAAAGTTCATTCTCCTAAACATGTAAGTTTCATGTTCCTAACAATAAAAAATGTATGAGTTCTAGAACAAAATGACCAATTGGTGGCGTTATTCACCGAAGTTACCCTAATTGTCGCACCATATAATAAATGATTTTTGAATACCAGTAATACCAGCACAATTAAAGAAATAAATAGATTCACATAATTGTCGCACCATATAATAAATGATTTTTGAATATCGGTAATACCAGCACAATTAAAGAAATAAATAGATTCACATAATTGTCGCACCATATAATAAATGATTTTTGAATTCTAGTAATACCAGCACAATTAAAGAAATAAATAGATTCACATAATTGTCGCACCATATAATAAATGATTTTTGAGTACCGGTAATACCAGCACAATTAAAGAAATAAATAGATTCACATAATTGTCGCACCATATAATAAATGATTTTTGAATTCCAGTAATACCAGCACAATTAAAGAAATAAATAGATTCACATAATTGTCGCACCATATAATAAATGATTTTTGAATTCCAGTAATACCAGCACAATTAAAAAAATAAATAGATTCACATAATTGTCGCACCATATAATAAATGATTTTTGAGTACCGGTAATACCAGCACAATTAAAAAAATAAAAAGCTTCACATAATTGTCGCACCATATAATAAATGATTTTTGAGTACCGGTAATACCAGCACAATAAAAAAAATGAATAGCTTCACATAATTGTCGCACCATATAATAAATGATTTTTGAATACCGGTAATACCAGCACAATTAAAGAAATAAATAGATTCACATAATTGTCGCACCATATAATAAATGATTTTTGAATTCCAGTAATACCAGCACAATTAAAGAAATAAATAGATTCACATAATTGTCGCACCATATAATAAATTATTTTTGAATTCCAGTAATACCAGCACAATTAAAGAAATAAATAGCTTCACATAATTGTCGCACCATATAATAAATGAATTTTGAGTACCGGTAATACCAGTACAATTAAAGAAATAAATAGCTTCACATAATTGTCGCACCATATAATAAATGATTTTTGAATTCCAGTAATACCAGCACAATTAAAGAAATAAATAGCTTCACATAATTGTCGCACCATATAATAAATGAATTTTGAGTACCGGTAATACCAGGACAATTAAAGAAATAAATAGATTCACATAATTGTCGCACCATATAATAAATGATTTTTGAATTCCAGTAATACCAGCACAATTAAAGAAATAAATAGATTCACATAATTGTCGCACCATATAATAAATGATTTTTGAGTACCGGTAATACCAGCACAATTAAAAAAATAAATAGCTTCACATAATTGTCGCACCATATAATAAATGATTTTTGAATACCGGTAATACCAGTACAATGAAAGAAATAAATAGCTTCACATAATTGTCGCACCATATAATAAATGAATTTTGAGTACCGGTAATACCAGCACAATTAAAAAAATAAATAGCTTCACATATTTGTCGCACCATATAATAAATGATTTTTGAATACCGGTAATAGCAGCACAATTAAAAAAATTAATAGCTTCACATAATTGTCGCACCATATAATAAATTAATTTTGAGTACCGGTAATACCAGCACAATTAAACAAAAATAGCTTCACATAATTGCCGCACCATATTTTTTTTTGCAGAAAAGTTAGGTAGAAAGTATGCGACGATTGTGTGGTAAAATACAGTACTTGCAGTGCTTAGATACACGCTACGCCCCTGATTGGGTCCCATGTTGCCAATGGAAGTGTAGTTTTTATCGCGAGCGGCAGAAGCGAACGCATTATCCCATATCCAAATTTCACCAGTATCTAATGAACCGGTGTAGCGTCAGTGACGTCAAAGCCGAGTGGATTCTGGGACACTGGTTTTTGCCGAGGCAATTGAACAGTGGTTTGCATATGCTCTTCCGGATGTATGGGGGTTGGGGGACACTCTGTTAAATTTATACAGGTTATGCAAAATACCTTCTCCCATCCACAACCTGTTCAATCGTAACAAATATGGGAAATAACTAATTGTTATTTATCATTGAATAAAAACAACTCTATCTATGCGAATATCGCCGCCACTGGAAATTTCCAGTAATTTTCATCCAACAAGGTTGACTTTGAGAGGAGGGAACGACTGGAATACTTGAAATGTACTTTGGAAGTTGACCGAGCTCTTGATGGGAAATTAGATTATTGTGTTGCAACATTATACTTTAAGCGTACAATCATGTGGGCAGTGCATCTATGTATACAGGGTGTCATTTTAATGGCGCCCACGAACCACAGATTCGTGTAGAGGACATCAAAACACACAACTTTTCTCAGTAACATTTTTCTCGTTGGTGCGTCAATTCGTCGCTACAGCCGTTCAAAAAAAGACCGTTTTTCCGCCTGGATGCTGGCAACCCAACACAACATTTGATCGTATCTGTGACGTCATTTCCTGCGGCGAAACAGCGCACGGTAGGGTTGCAAGGAACACACAAATTTTGTGAAAAATGACAAACTACCAACCACATTATTACCTGTAAAACGAAGCGAGAAACTGTTCTAGAAGACCGAACATCATAGCCTACCAGCCAGAAGATCAGCAGTCATCTCAGGAGAAGGGGGAAGTGAACCAACGATATGAGAAATGGTAAAAAAACGTATTCAAAATGAAGTGTCATTATCGGATTTTAACTCAGCTTATCTCGTTGCAAGGTTGATATCTACAGGTTTGTGTCCAGATGCCTTGTGGTACTTTTGTGGTGATAACGGAGTATCTGAGGTTCACGTTGTTACATTACGACTAAAACACGTACAACCACAGTAACAATCTAAAGATGAATCAGTAGCGAATATACTGCCCTGTTTAGAGTTGCAAACTATTACATGTGTATCCGGTGCGTAGATAATCACAGTCGTCGGAGAGTTTGTTTTACTACTATTTATATCCCTGTATTTTCAACCATTTTTGCCACTTGCCTCATAATGCCCTGAATATACATTATGTTATGTGTTGCTTACCTTTGGAATTGAGCTCTTTCATTTATATTTTGTCATCTGTTCAGTGTGTCACAGACAGTATCAGAAGGACGAAGTGGACAGACTAAATTGTAGATGCCAACTTGGTAACTAGATTTGCAAATATTTGATATGTAAGCTAAGACAAAATTCGATATGACTACTTCCACTTGAATTCCATTTTCTTTCTACCATTTTTCGTATCGTTTGTTTACTTCCTGTTAGGTTACAGAACGTGTTTTCTTGTTTTGTTTTACGGTACATAATGTGGCTGATTGTAGCTATGTCATTTTTCACAGAATATGTGTGTTCCTGGCAACCCTGGAACGCACCGCTTCACGACGGGATATGACGTCACATATGGAATCAAATGTTGTGTTGGGTTGCCAGCATTCAGGCGGCAAAACGAGCTTTTTTGAACGGCTGTAGCGCCGAAACGATGCACCAACGAGAAAAAGTTGTTTGTTTTGATGTCCTCTATACGTTTCCATGGTCCGTGGGCGCCATTAAAATGACACCCTGTATATTCTTCATAACATTGCTGGTTCTTTGTCCGAGCGTGTTGAGTGCTAGATACTACCATTTCTGTCCTTTCCATCTCGCCACCTCAGTTCCCCGGTTGAGTCCCAGCTTTGGTGTGGGCGTCTGTCTTTGTGTCTCTTCATCAATTTAATCTAATCATCTCTCCTCATCACCGCGATTAACCAAAAGTAGCAGAAAAGCGAAGTAAAATAAACCAAACCAATCAATTAATCAATAAGAAAATTTTCGGAACCTATAAGAAGATGTGGACTGTAGGAGAAGTAAATATTTTCCTGTGCTGGAAACTTGGCAGAAATACATATTGGGGGTGTTAATGCATCGTACCGCAGAGACTGAGGCGAACTTGTGAAAATCGAGACCGAGGTTTACCTCGAGCCTGACCGTGATATAGACCACACCATTTCCACTATACCTAAGATTAAGTGCATGTGTAACCACGTGCCGGGACACGTGTTAAGATTTACCACCCCCCACGTGCCGGGACATTGCAATGTACAAGGGAGATGTTTTTATTGTTAATAAAATTTAATATCCTTGCTCTAAAGAAAATTGAACTTTACCTTACCCATTAGCCGTGACCTAGCTTCAAGTTGATGTGACATCTGATTGCCGAGCCACAGATGTTACCGTAATTCGCTGCATAATTTTCTCTTATTTTATTGCATTTTTTATGCAACTGAACTGTCTTGTGCAAGATGCACGTAATGCCCGTGAATACTATAAAATTGAATACAGTAGACCAATTCGATGCACATTTCTTTGTGGCCGTTTAGCGAATACTTTTCCTGTGTGAATTCAAGTTAATGCATTAGTTGTTGCTGATTAGTGCATTATAATCGTAATTAAGAAGATTTACTACATTGTTGGAGAGTATGGACTTATAAAATTATGTCCGAAGATTTTGGTTTCGTTATTTGAGGCGTCAACGAACGATTCCAATTCTTGGATTGAAAAAACAGGGTGCAACGATTATGCTGTGAAATACCGTACGTTTCAGAGTGTTCATTAGTCGCTGACAGAAAAAAAAATGACAGTGAATGTGCATCTGAAGGATGGCAGACGTAAGGGTCCTGGCAGCGACTGTTGAAAGTGACTCTCCTGCTTCAGCATTCCGTTCACGTCTCGAAGACATAGACGCCTGCCGTGGGCCTTGAAGAAGAATAAGACGTTCAGCACACATTGCTGTTCGCCAACTGTATCCGCTCCTCAATGCACTTCCCTTTACTTTTTCCTGTGCCCTTTCCTCAAAGTTGGTCCACAATCCTTTCAGTGTACCTGCAAAAGCGCAAGCAATTCTTGAAGAATGTGGAACTTTCCTTCTCCTGTTGGTCTTCCGGGTGCGAGGACACAAAGAGTTACATAAAGGACCAGACCACAAGCCGAGTCGCTTTTTTGAGCTCGCGATAAAAAACGAAGCGAATAGAAATCGAAATGAATAAACACTTTCCGTCACCTGGTGTGCATTAAATTGGAGGGCTTTTGGAAAAAGTGGCTTTGTTCGTTCGTCATACAGGCATGACAGGCAGCGCTAGGAAAACAGTGCAAACAGGACTGGTCTGGGATTGAGGAAGTGGTCGGGTACCCCTTCTGGTGAGGAGCTGTTGCTGCTGTTTTCCATTAGAACAAAGCCGATAAACCCGAAACTTTCTCTCTCTCTCCTATTTGATTTCGGTTATATAATGTCGCGGAACAAGTGACAAAATTTACATACGGAGCGGGCGAGATGCACTCATTAAAGAAATGCCCGTGAAATAGCAGTAGAGAAACGATACTGAAAGCTACAAGAAGTGGACTAAGGAGAAGTAAAAAAAAAATCCTGACCCAGGAACGTGCCAGAAATACATATTGGGCATATTAAAGGGTTTCGATTTTCAATTTTTTTTTTTCCAGTTTTTGAAAAATTATAAAAATTCAAATCTGAAAGTCGTGTTGCATTTCAGATTAAATCTCATTAACAGCAGAAGAGAATGACGCCAATTTGAGCTCTGTAACAAGGGAGGTTATCTAAGTGTTCCCCTTACAACTTGGCAGGTGTATAGGGGGTAAAACCCGCCTAAAATGTCAAGATGAGGAGAAATTGAAGTGGAGATGTGACCCCGAAACCACGTAAATATGGCATAGGAAGAAACGGGGGCATAGGGCTACTCTATACACCTGCCAAATTTCATGGAAATCGGAAGGGGACACAGGGGTCAGATCCCCACGTCAATTTGTCCTCATCTTGACATTGGAGGCGGGTTTTGCCCCCTAAAACCGTTTTTTAGCCGAAAAAAATCACGTATTTCTTCCTTTGGACCTCTGTATAGCTGCCAAGTTTCATGGAAATCGGAGAGGGACACTTAGATAACCTCCCTTGTGAGTCAAATACTTTATCTACAGATTTCAGAATGTCAAATTGTTGAGTTTTTGAAACTTAATAGCTCAAAAACTAAGAGCCCAAAAAATCTGAAATTTTGTATTTTTTTATACATACAATGAATAAACAAAAATCTTAAAAATCGGGATCCTAAAGATTCAAAGGAACAATTTTTATTGGTTGATTTGACATGGAATGACCTTAAAGCAAGGTACCGAATTGATTGAGGCTACTGTCAGGTTAAAAATTATGGAGACTCGAGTTTAGACTCCAATTAAAAATTAACCAGTGGACCTATATAGAAACGAATTACATTAATATTTATCTTATTCAATTCTGCGTTAAGCTATGGTAACGAATATTTTTTTCGAGCATGGCTTCGATCTTGTATAGTCGTGGCCTTCGATTTTTTTGGTCCTAGTGGCACGCTGACACTTTCAGGGGATTATAATCTAGGACTAGGCTAGATTCCTAGGCTATCTACGAAACCCAGAGATTTTTAGGTGAACGGACGTCGGCCTCCGCAGCGGAGTGGTTAGCGTAAAGCACTTGAAAGCCAGAGATCGTAGGTTCGAATCCCGGTTAAAGTATGACCAGAGTGATTCTCACATCATCGTTTCATCAATTCAGCTTCATTGTCGCGATTATCCCAAGAGATAGAAAACGAACGCAAAATATCCGAAATAGAGATTGATTGATTTGGTTGATGTTACTTCGCTTTTCTGCCACTTTTGGCTAATTGCGAAGATGGGGATTAGTGATGATGTGATGGAATTGGTGAATGGACACCGCAACGCGACGGAGGTAGGGAAAATAGGACTTTTTGAGGACAGAGTAGCAGTCTAAGCATCACCTTAAGGTTTCTTTTACTTAAAACAAGAATTTTTTTGTACGTGTATAAATTTACATTGCGTAAAAATCCTTGCGAAAGATGTAGCTGTCGTAGTCTACAATTGCTAGCTGCTGGTGATATAATTACGAATAATGAACGTCCGCGGAAATGGGCTTCTGGGGCAGAGAGAAATGATCGAAAGTGGTGGAGGAGGACCGGTGGTTCCGAAAGGGGGAGGGGCAGTGTTTATATCCAGCGGTTGCATCTCACGCAAAGGTTGGATTGAGGTCGTGTAGAAACTGAATGAGCCGGCAGGCCGAGACCCGGCAGCTGACACTTTTTGTCCGGCGATTCTCTCTGGCAGTGGTAGAGGCTAATGTGGCAGAAAAGCAGAGTAAAAGAAGCCAAGTCAATCAATCTCATTTCTACGTACTGCACGTTCAGCTTGTTGTGTCACTTCGATACGAAAGGTTGGATTTATTCTTAAGGTTCGTTTCCAAGCGACACGTGTCGTTTGTTGCCTATATCTTCAGTCTGGAAGTTCCCTTAGGGAGATTTCAGACCGAGGCGTCACGCGACACATGTCGCTTCGGAACGCACCGATGAACAGCAACGTTTCACACCGTAGCGGCACGACAGGCCTCACAAGCCTGCGTTCAATTGAAATCCTCAAGCAACTCTTGTCGCCTTTCCCTTCGGTGTGAGGTCTCCCTAAGGGAAACCACCTTTTAAATAAGGAGTTCCTCTTTGACGGCTTGCTGCGACGGTACGAATCCTCGAAACTTACTTTTATCCTCATTCTCTGCAACCACACAACGCAAGCTCTCGATTACCACTAAGAATTTCACTTTTTTAATAACGGTAATAACAAATATGTAGGACTTATTTATAAGTAATCAAATGGATAGTGTCCCGGCATATCTGAATATGTCATACAGTAAGATAAGTTTCGCTTAGGTAATTTTTTCAAATACCATACCCAAATTTCGAATGAGAAGGAATCGTAGAAACTTAAGTCTCGATTTTACAGAGGTTTCTCTCGTCTGGACAAATCTCGAAGTATCTGACCTCATTTTCGTTTCCAGCACTCTCTACTCTAAGAAGCTATTGCCTTCTGTTAAATTCTGTAATAAACGAAGTAAAATTTGCACACTCCCTGCTACTTGCGAATGATATGCCCGCCCTTTGTTTTTTTGCAACCTGTATTTAGCCCCGTGACTTACGCGCAACCAGCAATACTGCGAGGATTAATTGGTTGCGAACCTTTAAGGTTATTTATCTTGGAATCTCGGACTCCGCAACGCTCTGCTGTGCCTATTTCTGAAGAAAATTGACTTTTGCATCCATGATTTTTACTAGTTTTTTTTTCTGACACTTGAAGGCACTTGAGTGTTATTATTCTTATTACGTATTTCGAACACTTATTTTGGTGATTTTTACTGCTAGTTGGAAACACTGTTCTTCATAGGAGATTGCTCATGCTGGCAGTTCGTGCGCACCCTGAAGCATATTGAGCGGGCATCGCTGGAATATTCATTCTAATGTATAATTAAATCACTGGTTATCGAGTTCGTATTCCCAAGAGGAATAATTGTGAACGCTAATTTGATTGGCCGTGTTTGCTGGACACACGCATATGTTCGTTTTATTTTCTAACTGTTTACATAATTTCACACGTTGAATTGTGAATGTGTGTTTATGCTTCGTATGGAGAATTGAGTTTTAACATGGTCTTTGGAGAGTGCTGTAAGAATTTCTTCGTTAGGATGTAATAAATACGAGTCCGTTGGAAATTTATTATCGTATTTAAGCTTTGTGGCGAATTGGTGTAGAGTAGTGCAGTACTGAACGGGGGATCTGGGTTCGAATATTGGGTAAGATATGAACGTTTCATTGTATTTGTTCTTTCACCTATTTCATCAGCTCCCCACTTACATTCACAGTGGCTTGATTAAACTAGAGTCTTGTAAAAGTGTTAAAAATAGTGTAGTTTTAAGGTCGTCGCCTTGTAATCAAGGCGTGTCGGGTTTGATACCCGATGGAGACTCATTGCACAGTGTTTCCGATCCCACTTTAAACTGTAGGTCCAGTCCAGACTGTGCATAAAGTGGACTTAAATCAACAGATCATTAAACAAATTCTCGTTAAGAAAACCCTGCTAAATATATATAAAGTAGGTATAATATGTTTGAAGTTTGTCTTTTAAGTTTACTTTATGCACAGATAGGCTAATCGGGACAGGACGATTCGAACCACTGTGTGCTTCAACTGGATGTCGAACAAGGAATCCCTGTTTTACAAAGCGACGATGTTGCCATTGTACCAGGCATTACACTATAATTTGGCTTGTTTGTTTGAGATTGAAAGTCCACTTTGTTCATAGATACACTAATCCGGACTGGACCTTCAGTTTGAGACAGTCCTACAAGAATATATGCAAGGAAAGCTAACCGCGATGGGTAGAGTACGTTTTTGGAAGGAAGAATCACAAGTCTGCTCGTTCCGTTGCTCTCTTGGCCGTTCCGTTGCTGTGCGGCGCACGCATAAAACAGCCTATTTGACACCTTCAAATTAAAGATATCACTAACTCCTAAGCCACGGTGAAAGTGGAGGGTCCAGGAAAGATAACCTGATGGTACGGTAACCAGCAGGTTGAGGGTTCGAGTCACGGGATAAGTTTGATTCTCCATTTGAAATAACATCACCAGTATGCCATCGGCGAGACATCTGTTTAATATACCGGGTGTTCCGTTCAAATCTCCCTAATTTCAGTTATCGTAGATAAGAAAGTATGAATGACAGAGCAATGAAATTTCAGAGAATTGAAGATAAACTCATAAATTTTATTTCCCACACACTAATACACCTCCACATGTGCCCCATTGGTAGCACGAACAATATCCAATCTGTATTCAACTTCTTGCCATGTTCTCTCCAACATGTCCCCTGTTACTGTTGCAATCGTATCACGTATGCGGGTTCGTAACTCTGGGATGTTATTCACTGGAATCGCAAACACACGATCCTTGACGTAATCCCAGAGGAAGAATTTCAGCGGAGTGAGACCAGGTCGAATTTCTTCCACCTTTTCCTCCGAGATCCACCAGATTGTTTAGGACACTGCCAGTTGTTAGAAATTTACTAAACCACAGCCTAATTGATTTAGAATCAGGTGCAACTCCTCCGTAAACTCGTCTGAAATTTCGTTGCGTTGCAATCACAGATTTTGTCTCAGCATACCACACCACTGCCTGCGCGCGTTGTTGAACAGTTGCCATTTTAATTTATGCTACAGTGGCGCTGCGTAGTGAGCAAACGGACAACTTCAAGTCATGAAAACAAAACTTGAAGATCTGGCCTTTCATTTGGAGTTACAGTTATTTCACAATTCATCGTACTTCGTTCACAGTAATTAATTGAAATTAGGGAGATTTGAACGGAACACTCTGTATATACATGTGTGTGTGTGTGTATGCATATAGTGACGTGTATTAGGCCAGTGCAATTAGCGCAAAAAAATGGTTGCGATCGTAATTATTCTGGTAGTTTCAATTTTTTAATATGTTTTATAAACTGGTCCCCTGTTGTATTATGTGCGCGGCGCCGCCATCTTGAAAATATCAGCCGAAATCACGGTAAAATCCAGTTTTTCGCATATACAGGGTCCGGCAGAGACGTTAGACGGTTTTAAAATGTGAATAACACACCTAATTTTCAAAGGTACAGAAATGTATTTCTACAGAAATACAGATTTTGGTATGCCATTTTAAGTTATTGTATGCCAATTGTCATGGCAAGTCTTCATGACTTTAAAAATTATGTCCAAGTGACTTCCATTTACGTGTACACACATTCGAAGCCTTTCCCAGAAGTTGCGGACGGCACGTTGCAATATTTCACCATCAATGTTTGCAATTTCATCTGTAATTCAGGTCGTCTAATGTGCGAGGTTTATTCACATAGACTTTGGATTTGAGGAATCCCCACAGAAAAATCACAGATTGTAAGGTCTGGTGACCGAGGAGGCCAGGGTATGTCACCAAGCCGGGAAATGACATGTCCTGGAAAAGTTGACGAACAACAGCCATAGAGGATCTAGATGTGTGAGCCGTTGCTCCATCTTGTTGGTACCATATGTCTTGCTGATTTATCCTACGCCTACGCCGAAGCCGACGAAGTTCTGGTAAAACAAAAGTGTTCATCAATGCGATATAGCGTTCGGAGTTCACCGTCACACAATCCCCATCTTCATCTTCGAAGACATACGGGCCGATGACACCAAACGCTCGATGTTGCACATTCCAGGACTCCATGCTTACTGGGCTGACAACCGTTAAGCAGGCCACCAACTTGTCACCGGATTGCCGATTATTGATTTGAATTTATTTCAATTGTTCAAACGGACAAAGCGCTGACTCAAGATCTTACGTAGGTCATTTAAAAGGAAAGGAGAAAGGCCTTCGAATGTGTATAGAAGTAAATTGAAGGCATCATTTTTACACGAACTGTCGTGGTAAATAAAAATGGCATACAATAACCTGTATCTCTGTAGTAATACATTTCTGTACCTTTGAAAATTAAGTGTGTTATTCACATTTCAAAACCATCTAACTCCTCTGCCGGACCCTGTATCTCCTTTCCAATGCAAATTTCGGTTAAGGTAGCCTTAATAAATTTTGTAGAGCATAACATTTCCTACAACTTTTGTATTTACAATTTTCTTCTATCTCTAATACGTACCAAGATACAAAGTCGTAAAAATGCGTGTGTTCGCAAAAACAAGTAAAATGCACGACTAGGTTTGCTTTTTCGTGAGTATCTAGTTTCCAGTGCAAGTTCGAGAAAAATTTACTAACACCAATTTTGTAGAGCATAAAATTTCATAAAAGAGGTGTACAGTTTGGGTATGATTACACGGACTTTATATCTCGGTACCTTTTAGAGATGGAAGAAAATTGTAAATTCAAAAGTTGTAGGAAATGTTATGCTCTACAAAATTTGTTTAGGCTACGTTAACCGAAATTTGCATTGGAAAGGAGATATATGCGAAAAACTACATTTTGTCGTGATTTCCGCTGGTTTTTTCAAGATGGCGGCACGCGCACGCCAAGGTCGAAAGCTTGGATTTTACAACAGGAAACCTGTTTATAAAACATATTAAACATTTGAGACTGCCAGAATAATTACGATCGCTGATCACTAATTGCACTGGTCTATATGTGTAATTGTAGGTTTGATGGCACTTACCCCATGAGATTTACATGCAAGAATGACTTGCACGTAAGTGTAGCTACAAGGGACAGCTCACTGATTAATCTCTAATGTACATTGCTGGCTGGTTCTGAGGGGGTTTCAGTGCTAAAGGCGAGAGGTGGAACCTGCATATTAACGGCGGACTGCAGCCACCTTCCTAGGAATGTGACGATCCTGTCTTAAATGTTTATTTGCTTGTTGCGTTGTGTTGTTTCGCGATCTCTGCCCTCACTCGGTCACCTTGGACTGAGGGCAGTGTTCTTCCATTGTTGACCACCGGATTCCACACAGCAGGAAGATTGCTCCAAGCCAACGGGAATTATAGAATGAATCTCAAAGTTTCCCCCACGTTTCGCGACATGAACTTGGCGATTTCCTTTTCTCTCGCTTATGTGTAAGATTTTATCCGATATCATTTTTTTGAAACATGATACAATCACAGTTTATTATGGTGTTGGGATTTTATTGGTGTTAATTTAATCCTCAGATTCTTATCGGGAGATCCATATCGCGTAATTGAGTGGAATTTAAAACTAGCTGTGGTTTTCTTTTCTAGATATCGAGCTGATAATACGTTACAAACCTTGTCATTTCGAGAGTTGAAAAACGTCTGTACAGTTTTGCCTTGTGAGTTTCTATAACTTCACTAATTTTGTCAAGAGATAATAATATTTAATATTTTTTTATGAACTCTACCCCTGTCTACAGTTACGTGCCAAAATCTTCCCCTTCACTGACGAGAAATTTGTCTGAGACGCATACGGAATTGTGTCGTAAGGCATTAGGGAGAAATTATGTGCTGTGAAGTGAAGATTATATATTCTCAACTTCTTTCCCAACAACTCCCCCTCTCCTCCGAACGCACCCATTATCCCCCTCGTTTTTTTTCGCAGCCTAAGTTCCCAGTGCACTTTTACATTTGCATGCAATAAATTTCCTACAACGACAACTTAAGTTTCGTAACATTACAACTACTGTATTGGCCTTTTAGCCGATTTACTTCCGCATTTCGGCTTTTTAAAAATTTCCGATAAAGTGACTTCAGGCAATATAATATCGGCAATTTTGCTATTAATTTAATTTTAATTGTGTTCTGTTCACTGTTAATAGCCACATTTGAATTCAGTGTTTTTCTCTCTTTTTCCAGGTAAGAAACAGTGACTTCCGACAGGCTTTCTCCCTTGACGTAAGCAAGACTTGGTCCAGGGCTACGTAAGTAGTTCCAGCAATAATTCCTAGACATGAATTATGTATCTCAAGACGACGTAATTTGATAAGTTTCCGCGTACTTCGACACTTCCACCTCGCTTGAACAAAGCGACAATATCTATTACGCAACAATTAACCCTACGTTATCCGTACGGTACGAGAAACGTACTTGAGAGGGCGCCGATCTGACAGGCCCACACTTTTTTTATCACTGAAATTCAAGAAACCACTTTCTTATTGAATCACTGCTTCCTTTGTTGTTTATATAAGTACAGTTATTTATTAATTATAATAAGTACAAAAATATTCATCAGTAATAGAAAATAGTAACCAATTATTATTGCATGAGTGTCACACACATATTTTAATATTCACTAAAACTCACAAAAACCACATTAATGTTTCATCAATTCTTTTTATGTTTATATTGGTGCAGTAGTATGTTAATTATAATAATTACAAAAAAATACCATCATCACTAATCAATTGTACACTGTCACTGGCACGAGTGTCTCGAATAGCACACATCCAAAGGGGGTACCTGATAGGCCCACCAAGTGAATTATTTCCTCTATGTACGTTACATTTATGTTTTTATGATGATGAGTAATACATAAACATTGGGAACACGCTAGGCAAGAACGTAATTTGTTTTCAATTTTTTATAGAAATTTTCGCAGTTGAAAAATATACAAGCTAGAGTTGGTTTGCCTGACATCCCTCCCTCCCTGCCCGAGTAAGCTAGGATTATAGTAGAACAACTTGGCATTCCACAGCTTGCTTCAAATTCGGTTCCAGTGAGAATCGAAGGTACAGGGCGTTGTTCGGAAAATCGACTGATTCTGCACAGGAGTGGAACAGACATTCATTTTATTTTATGAGGCTTTTCTTCCACTTTTGACCAATCGTTACGATGAAAATGAATGATGACAAGATGAAAGTTATGAAGGTTCAATAACAAGCATGTATGGACATGTGGCTGTGGGTACAGGAGCCATAGTCTATAAGTGTCTATATACGTCCTAAACATTATTATTCTTGAGGTACACAAGCACTAACTCAGACTTGAACTTCTATTGGGATCAGCAACGGGTCTAATCTAAAATGCAGCAAGTCTATATTCAGAAATCTAGTAGATAAGAAACAAAAACAGATAAACGTTTTCTTTTTACTCTCTCTCGTACTCAGGCTGTCTCTGGAGCAAGCGAACGAGAATAAGTCTCTGCGCAAGTAATGACGAGAGACGGCTCCACCAATAAACATGCGAGAGGGAATGGGATTGTGTGGAGGGGGAAAGCTACTGCTGTTACCAGCCTTGTACTGCTTCGCTCTGCCCACTCGATTTCACCCCTTCTCTGCCTGCTCCTGAGATGACCGGGACAAGGTACACACACACACACTCCTGCCCCTTTGCAACCTGTATTCTCCCACTGTTCCAACCTCCATAGCGGAGTGGTTATCGCAGCCTGCTACGGCCAGAGGCCATGTGTTCGAAACCTGACCAGGGCATGGCTGTTCTTTGTGGTGTCCCTTCATCAATTTCACCTAATCATCCTCATTGTCGCGATTAGCTAAATATGTCATAAAAGCGACGTAAAATAACCAATCAACCACCTACCCACCATGGCATGGGCGTCGCCAGAAATTTTGCTAGGGGGGTCGAATCGAAGATGTCGAGAAAACCCCCTCCCCTCAAGAATATTCTGATACAGACCAGTGGCATATGCAGAAGTTTGTCAAAGAGGGGTTCTTTTTTAAAATTATTGCATTATCGGTATTTTAAATTATTATTATTATTATTATTAATAATAATAATACTAGTAGTAGCAGTACCAGTTTTAGTTTAGTTATTAGTTTATTTTAGCATCCAATAAGTTTATTATCTGAATAATATAGTAATTGTTACAACCAAGATTACATAATAGTTACTTCGAACATTAGTAGCAGTACCAGCAGCAAACGCAGTAGCATAAGAAGCTTCAAAACGTGTGAAAGTTACAAATTAACAGTGTTGCAAATTATGAGAGTTTCGTACCAAATTCGATATCCCAAGATCATTTTTAAACAATAACGCAAAACGAGGTGAAATAAAGGGCTTCGTTTATAAATTGCCATAAATTTAAAAAAGGTAGAAGGAAATTTCCAGGGGGGGGGTCAACCGACCTGTTCGACCCCTCCCTGCCGACGCCCATGCACCGTGGCCATTTTAATCCGTGCACAATGCACTGTCGCCCAAAAATCGGAAGTGGATTCACAACCGAAGACTCATGAGGTTGTACATCGTGGCGTGGAAAGCTTTGTACATATCCGCATGGCTCACGTGTTTTCGCTACAACAGTTTTCACTGATTCAGATCATCGAGCGAGGGAAGAAAGATTTACTACGACTGATGTTACACGTTTTATGTGCCAATCGCGTGCCTTTGGACTTTTTCTTTCGGTCCAATCAGCGTGTCACGCGATGTGCGGGACTGAATGTTGTTTTGTCGATACATAATGGAAAGTGGGTGTTGTGCCAATGGTCCAAGAATAACCCTCACGGATTTCTGCGAATTACAATAAGTCTTTTCAACAACTTAGCCCTGACAGATGGAAATCGTCTTTGCACGTGGAGGCGGCGAAAGCTGAACGAAAGTTTTATCGAAATAATAATAAAACTGGAGAAAGTGGTCTGGAGGCTCCAAATACTGGAGCAAACCCGTGAAAATGGTGCAAGTTGTAACGACATGTTGGGTGATGTGTTTTTATATTCTCACGATTTCGTCCAAAAATGGATATGATTGTAATAACTCGGTCAGCAGGTGGTTGATTTGGTGTTTTAAGTTAACTTTATGCACAGCCAGGCTAATCGGGACTGGACCTACGGTTTAAAGTGGGATCCGAATCACTATGTGCCTCCATCGGGTATCGAACCCGGGACTCCTTGATTACAAGGCGACGACGCTACCACTGCTCCATCGGGGAGGCCCAGCAAGTGTTTATAATTCGTATAACAATCTCTTTTTAATATTATTAATAGAGCTAATATTGCCGTGATGATATAGACACGTCAATTAACTGTTTTGGAACTGAGCAGCGCGTGGAATGGCTGTGATGTTAGACAGCGACTATACAACTTCGGCATGTAAAAATTTGTAATAGTCACAAGTAAGATCATTCTCTCTTAATTCGTTGCTATGGAAACTTCCAGTCTGGTGATAACTCTATTGTCTGTGAATCAGAATGATAAGTAAAGTTAAATTTTCTGCAAAAGCGCTAGAGTCGCATGCTAAAACAGAATTGTTGAAAAGTTGCCAGAAACAATGGACAATTACAGGGAAGACTAATGGGAAAAAATATTATTCAATTCAACGAATTATACCTAAAGAACCTTGGTATCAAGACATTTACCTTTCAAGAAACTCTTTAACAAGCCTTCTTAGATGTCGGTTAAATTACACCCTAGCTCCTAAATACTTGTACACTAGGAAGATTGTTCAATCCCCAATCTGTCAGTGTGGTGCAACTGAAGGAACACCAGATCATATTATATTTGAATGTCGTCTTAATGCAACTACTCTTGAGTATTTCTTAAGAGATCTAAAAGAAGCAGGATATAGTGAGGGATACGCCTTGTCAACACTTTTGAGGAACCCGACTAAGAAAATAATATATGTACTTACCAACTATATTGTCAGAGAAAATATTGTATTATAAAATTATGAAATTGTAAAATTATGAAATGTAAAACAAAATGTAACTGGTGCATAGCTGAAAAGCTAGAACCAAATATATTGTTATATAAAAATAAAAAAGTAAGGTTAAGATCTGCGGGTTGGTCTGTCCACTTGATATAGATGAAGTGAGAGCAATGAGACGCAATTATATAACGGATTTTCCTCCTGATACTGGTTGTCAGTGGCAAACCAAACGGTTGACATTTTTTTAAAAAATAATGAATAACGAACTCAAAATTCATCAAGGGTTGTAAGGGGTAACTTTCTAATAAGCCACCCAAAAGTCACCCTCAACGTAGTACACTCCACTAACTGCTTCGTCGAGGCCAACGATGCTCCGGCGCCTGTACTCAGGGCGAGGATAGCCCTTTGTAGGAGCGTGTTGCCGTGTGTTTGTCCTTGTGAGTGCTGAGTGCCCCTTTACAGTCTCAGCTGTTAACCTATGTAGGAGGATTTTAGTCCTCGGAGAGAGAATATACAGTAAAACCCCATTAATTCGCACTAATTGGGGGGATAAGTTGACCGGTTTAACGAAGGTCCGGATTAACTGAAATAACCTAAAAGAACAGTAGAAAGTTCATTAAAACTCCGTTTATAGCAACAAAATACGTTGATTATGGTGTATTGAAAGGGCAAAGGCCTAAATACACCATACAGTACAGTACAAAGTCTGCGGGAAACAGAATTTCATCAGTGGTTGATTCCCTTTTCTTTGGGAAGTTCTCTTGTTGACTTTGCATTCTGCTTTCCCCCCTTCCTTTTGCCTGTCCGGATTAAGCGAAGTTCGGCTTATGGGGGTCCGAATTAACAAGGTTTTACTGTAGTAGTTTTAGTTCTCGTTAAGTAATAAATTAATTACTTTTTAAAGATTGAGTAAGCAAGTTTTTAAGATACCTATTTTAGTTTCTTTAGTTTATTCTGGTCCTCGGTGTTGTTTTATTTAAAGGACATGCGCGCTACGACGGCAGGAGTCCGGGTTCGAATCCCGGTCTGGTCTTTGTGAGTTTCCCTTCATCAATTTCATCATATCACCACTCATCCTCATCTTCGCGATTAGCCAAAAGAGACAGAAAGGCGAAGTATGGTAAGCAAATTAATCAAAGCCAATTAAGTTAAGCGGCTTATCCCCGTATTGACTACGGCCAAAAATAGCCTATCTGCTGATGTGCTCATTAAAAAAAATCTATCACTTGAAGCAATCAAACTTTCAAAAATATGAAGCATACAACTGTCATTTTGTTCTGGCGATTGACACCTCAGATGACTATCCTGACGCTTGTGAAAATTTTGCATATAACTATAATGGACTTTTAATTAAAACAACGCTTCGGGTAATACAATTGACGGTGTTGTGAGAAACAGTTACTTCACCCTTATCTTCGACCTGATATGAAGCGTTTTCACGGTGTGCAAATTGTTTCTGTGTTTTCTCGCCTGTTACGTAACATCGAGGTGGAATTCGGCGAAAAAATTTTGAAGCTCATGCTCCACATGATAAATAGGTTGTTCGTAGCTTGTTTTGAAAAAAAAAATTGAAATGTTTTTTTCAGGAACTTTAACGTGATCTTCCATGTGTGCAAGCGGTTGTTGAGTACTTATGCCATCTGCGCTTTGCATAATTCCTATGCAAGCATAAACCATTTCGTAACAATTACCGTATTTCACCTCGCAATCGTCGCGGATTTTATGCTATCTTTTTTGCAAAAAGTGGGGGGCGACCGTTATGTAATTTTGTTTTAAACATATACATAGGCGCCGACTCCATGGGGCTTGCGGGTGCTCGAGCCCCCCCAATGTTAACGATGTGAGGCCAGAGACCCCCCAAATAATTTTGTTTAAGAGAATCTAATGTACCTATTATTTTGCTGCTTTTGTAAAGTTTTCTCTGAATTGTGCCACATGAACTTAACTTTAAATACACATTTGAAATGTTCTAGACCATCAACTTTTGGGGGCTGAGACCGCTAAACCATCATCTTTCGGGGGGTGGGGGCGGCTATGACCAGAGGCAGCAAAACACGTGACTTATTACTATATACTAAGTATATAATTATGAGTACTGTTAACATTTTTACTAAAAAGAGTTTCAAAAGAAGATGTGCATGAACTAGGAGAGTGGATGGGACGTTCGGGCTACAAATGGCTTGCACATTCTGAACGAGATCATTGATATATTAGGAATATCTGCTTTGCGCTCCGTGGTAGCAGATATTAAAAGTCGGGAATATTTTGCTATTATGGTTGACGAAACTTGGGACATATCCATCCGTGAACAATAGACATTTTACATTCGAACTGTAAATGGCAATTTTAATATTTTTGAGGAATTCATGGGCTTTTACGAGATTCCGAACACTGAAGCCAAAACTTAAAAAAGGGAGGGAGTGAGTCATTCATTAATTTATTTCAGTGATCAGTGCCCCCCCCCCAATAATTTTGACAAGTCGGCGCCCCTGAACATATAGTAGTAGTATAATTGATGATACAACCAGGACAGAATTTTTCGGAAGGGAAGAGCTCCCCTCCAGCAGATTTGTTTACACTTAAAACTTGCTCAACATGAGCATATGAGCTTTTTGCTCAAGTGTAAGCACTCTGCATAACCCAAGATTTTTGTAAAAATGCCCTCAAATATTTTTCGGAAAGGAAGAGCTTTTTCGGAATGGAAGAGCTCCCCTCAGATTAATTTGTCTACACTTACAAAAGGCACTTCTGAGAGATTGTTGTCCATAAATTTGTTAAAAATATGCCCCTCTTGTTGCCCACACACACACACACACACACACACACACACACACACACACACACACACACACACACACACATACATATTTACTTCTGGTTTAAGTTCAATTGGATACCAGGTTCAATTCTTCTAGAATTGCTCTGTGACCCTCTCATTTCTTACATCATAAACATACGATTTTTCCCCTATGAGAATAACACTACATATGGTGTCCTCAGGTAATGCCTCATGGAATTCACAGATAATTTTAATGTTTGTCCTGTCATTCACTACAACTTGTTTCCTTTTTGAAGTGTTAATTACAAACATGGGTCTCTGTGTTTTGAATTCATCTGGTGTGTAATACATGTCAGTACTGCCAGTAGTGACCCTCTTGAAAGCCGAAAATGCCTCATATAATTTGAGGAAATCATCCTTGGACATGTCTAAATTATAATTTTCTCTAGGAAATACCTCATTTCTACCATTTTTAAGATAAATGTTCTTGATGTTGCAGTTATCAAATCTACTTGAATTTTTTTCCTGATTGTTGTGTCTCCCAGTCTGAAACAATACCACCACAAAATCAGGCATGTCGTATTGAATACTGGAGAATGAATTTGTAGCATCAAACTCATAATAGGTGCCAGATGCGGGCTTCTGTACACATTGATATGTATAAAATTGCAGAGGAATCTGTGGATTTTTTATTATATCAGCTTTGTATTTAAGAGCATAACTGGCCTCATATTCAACAACAGGGATTCTTAGCTCCATAGTCTGAATAATGCATTTGCCTTCATCAGGTAGAGTATTAGGCAGAGCTTCTCCTGTAGAGTTTAATGTGCTGTACCTCATCAAAGCATTGTTATCATTTGCAGCTCTTCTAAATGTGATTCTTAACCCACCCTTCCACATAATATCTTTGTAATCCGAGAAGAATCCTGGCAACAGGCGCATGGGGAACAGCACTGTATGATTTTTAGATAATATCTTATCACCAGCCTCAAATCCACCTATTTTGTAGTAAGAAGCTTCGGTTTTGGATAATTTTAGTGTGGCCAAAGCTGTGGAGGTAATGCCGGGATAATCCACTCTGTTTATAACAACACCATGCTTTCTGATCTCAATTTCAGAGAACAGATGCGGCACAAAATTGTCTACAAGTCTTATATTTGAATTTGCTGCATAATCTGTTCCATCGAGCTTTACAACATCAAATTTGATGTATAGATCTGCTCTGTGGGGGTGTATAAAGCCGTCCCCTACATCAAGATCAACCTCAATTTCTGTGTTGGGTTGATTTAAATTTGCAAATGTCCTCCTGTTTGGGGGGAATGATTGTAGCTCATAACTCTCAATATTTTCCATTGTATGTATTTTTATTTAAATATTAATCTCTATGATAGCAGTTGTTGTGGCTCCAGCAAAATCAACTAATTCTTCTTTTTCATTAGTGACCATCAATTCAATATAATCTATTCTATTATGGCACACAGGAAAATATAATGTTGGGGATGGATTGTAGATGATGGGCTCCATGAATTCAGAATTAGGTTTGAATGTTGCAATGATGCCGGTTTGTTTGTGAGAGCCTATGCTATTTGATTTGGTGATCATACCCTCAGCCACATTACAGTGAATATTCAGAGTCTCTATGGCTAAGAATTTAGGTATATTCATAGCAGTGTGTTTGATGCCTGCTTCAAGTTTTGTGTTGTTCTCAAAGCCTAACAGCTCTCCTATGGTACCCAAATCCACTGTTTCTGTGGCAGATACAATCTCTACTCTGTGAGTGACAGAATTTTGACTTAATACTATACCTCTGGGTAATTGAGCATTTAGAGTGGACAGATTATATTGCCCTGGAGTGATGACAATTTTTTGATCCCCTACTGCAATTGTATTGTTGTGGTGTGTAATATTGGGGATTAGGTACATGCCGTAAAATGCTCTGAGAGCTATTGTTTTGGGATACACTATGTCATCATGTAATTTGAGTTTCAATATTGAATTTTGGCTGGTGAGATGGAATACCCCCATGATGTTTCAAATACCACAAGGCTTTTTGAAAATTTTCAATTGATGGTTTATTTATTTGAGACATATATCTAAGAACAGATAAACACAAATGTCCACAATTAACATCTTTGAAGTTTTGAACACGGGCATTATTGTAATAAAGATTAGCTGATTTTAGATATTTTATTAAATTTTCAGGTGGAACACCTCCAAATGAATCGAACACAAATGCCTCATTGTTTAAATATTTAAGATAACAAATCCAGTGAGTGCCCTGATTTTTGTACTTATCCAAATTAACAATGCCACACTCTTTGTTGAGTGGTTGTTCTGGTAAAGAATCAGACATGTACACACCTCTAAAATGTTTGATGCCCAGTGGCTTGATTAAAGCTTCAATATCTTGGTTTGTAAGCGGCTCTTGTTTTTTTTAAACTTATTCATAACACCTTTGCCTTTTTTCTCCATGGCAAGGTTATGGCGCCTCTGCTCATCTAATTCTGCCCTATTTTTCTTGGCATCTATTACTGTTTTTGCTATGGCAGCTGATCCCCCGGCCAAGCTCCCAACAGCCCCGAGAGCAGCTAAGATGGCAGGGATGGTAAATATAAATCCCCCCACATGTATTTTTTTTCTTGATTGCTGTAATTTTTTTAATTGGGGGGTACTAAGCAACAATTTCATACCATGGCCCTTGGCAAGACAAGAGCTTTTTTTCTTGCGCTGCTTTTTGGTCAAAAGACTATCAATAGTTTTAAGAGATTTGAGACCTGCATAAGGTATTTGATACATAACACCCTTGGCCTTCATTGTAGGTTTATTATATATATATTCACAACCCCCACCCCAATTTTTGTTTGGTGCTCATAGCTATGGTGGTCCCCAATGCTGCTATTCTCTCACTTAAAGATGCATCTTTGCTTACAAATCTACCAAATGCAGCCTCTTCTAATTTCTTGTCTGCAACATGTCTCTTATCAAGATCAGAATGTGTGTTGTATGCTATGTCATGGTCTCTACAAGCAGCATCTAGGGGATTAACACCAGGATCACCTCTGTTTAATCTATGATCCAATTTTGTGCCTGGACCACAATACTGATAGCCTGGAATGTGTAGTTCAAATGGCAGCTTGTTTATAATGTCATTCACCAGGCCCCGACCCTCAGAAATATTCCAAAATTTAGGTGGTAGAGTATTAATGATTTTTATAAGATATCCAATCCCCTTAGTGTCATTCACTATAAAATTAGACAATTTGGTGCTTATCATGTCCATAATTCCAACCTTTTCATTGTAAAAATTGTGGTTGCCAGCATTTTCCTCCCCAGCTATCACCAATAACCTATCTACAAGTTTCCTGACATCATCAACCCAGACAAATTCTTTGGGCAGGGTGTTGTATTGTTTGATTCCACTGCCAGTCTTAATTTGTGACCATATGGGCTTGATTAAATTGTTGTATTTTGCCCCACTGCTAGACTTGACTCTTTTTTGTGTGGGATCATTGTTCTGGTATAGAGCATCTGATTTTATTAATATTTCTTTGTAATCCTCATAATCTTGATCTGTATAGCTGCCAGGTCTTTTTCTAGTCATCAATTCCCACAATCCAGGTGTTCCGGAGTACTTAACAAAAGCACCTTTTTCTCCGAGACGAGATTCTGAATATACAATTATATCATCTCCCATAAATGTTACTCTGAAATTGCCAATTCTATGTATGATGCTGCCATCAAGCTCTGTGTCAGCATATAAGCCAAACACCTCATCTTTATTGTCTTTAGGTGTGGTTAAATATTTTTGAGCAAGAAGACCCAATTCAATAGGATCCTGAGTAGCTTCAATTCTTCTAGGAGCAACAGGACTAGGTGTATGAATGCTGGAAAGTGGGGTGAGTGGATAATCTAATATGTTCCTAGCAGCTACAGGCACAAGCTCTGTGATCAAATTTTGATTTTGCTCTGTAACAGTTTTGATATTTTTACCTAAATTATTAATAGCATCAATTACAGGCTGTTCTGTTTGTTTGTGTTTTTCATAAATTCCCCGGTTCTCTGATTTCCATCCCTTAAATCTTTTTACAAGATAATCTCTTAACTTAAGATCATCAATGATTGGCCTTTTCATGGTTATTTATTTATGTTTCAATGTCTAGAAAATTGTTGATTTTATTTCTGTATTTTCCAGTGTTAGGTGTTCTTGTCATATCAATTGTGACAAACCCATAACTGTCCTGGTTCCAGCACTTACTGCAAAACTTGGAAAAATCATTGTAGCTCAGGTCCCCACCTACATATTCATCATGTATGTGTTTGAGGTTGGTATGATCTTGATGAAACACGCATATAAAATTGCTGTTGTCTCGGATCAGTTGCTTCGGTATTTTAGAAAAAGTCTGTGCCAGGTAGAAACAATCAATGTTTTTGTGTCGTCCCTGTGTAAAGAAATTTCTAACCTTGTTTTGATTATCCAGTATAATGTCATCAAACACAACAACAGAATTATCGAGACATTCATGGAGTGGCTTAACATCTGGTTCAAAAGTGGCAATATCCAATCCATCATATAGCTTCATCAACTGCTGATATTTTAATTGTTCCAAGCTCTTAGAGAAGACATACAAGTGCCTGTTTTTCCAGTCTAACCAGTTGGGTGCCAATAAAAAATTATCAACCATTAGTGTAGTTTTACCACAAGCAGAAGGCCCAACAATAAGACACCTAATATTATCAGGCAACAATTTTCCATTTCTCTTATTCTGCTGTTCAGGTTCTGGCAGCCTCTTTATAACATCCCAGGTGCTCATATTATTATTTTGTTTGCATCGATCCAGCTGTTTTCCGGATGACCCAGCCATTTGACAAGTAACTTGTTGCCTTTTCTGCGGATGATTTTTTCTATGAGATATGTGTCAGGCTGTTTAGTTTTGCTGAGCTCTTGTTCATAGAACCTGCCTTTGAGAATTTCTCCTCGGTGATCTTTTATTATATATGTGTTAAGGGTCCCGGGTTTAACTTGAACCACTGTAAATAATTCTGTACTCCAGTTTCTTGTAAAACCTCTCTTGAATAAGTGCTTATATTTGCTGATTCTTACTTGATCACCTACCCTGTATTTGGCTTTTCTTGTTGTTGGCTGGTATCTAGGATAATAAACAGTGCTGATCAATTTTTGCTCATCAGATGAAGTTACTTCAGAGGGTTTCATGTTGATTGTGGAATGGACCGAGTTGTTATATTTATGTAGAAGTTCTGGAAGAATATTAATCCATTTATAATTACCTTGTAGTGTAAATTGTTTATACATAAGATTTTTTAAGGTTCTGTTGAATCTCTCTACAATTGAGGCCTTGAGATCACTGTAACTCGAGTAATGTTTTATTGACTGGCTTTTAATAAATTGTTGAAACACTGAATTATAAAATTCTTTGCCATTATCTGTTTGCAAATAGCGCGGTGATCTTCCACTCTGATTGATGATTGTCCTGATGGCTTCTGTAACACATTTTCCAGTCTTGGATTTGAGTGGCACAGCCCAGGCAAATTTTGAAAATGTGTCTATCACAGTGAGTAGATACTTGTAGCCCTTGTTGATTTTGTCTAAGTTTTTCAACTGTCCACTTGACAACTCAATCAAGTCGCTTTGCCATAAATCATCTATGCCTTTTGTGACTACTGGGAGTCTCTTATAATTATGTCGGGCTTGTCTGTGTAATTCATCAACAATAATTTGTCTAGACATAATACGTAAACAAGAATATTGCAACTATGGGGTGTTCAGCAGCTGATACTACAGGATTTTCTAAATATAATTTGTCTCCTATTTGTATATGAAATTCCAGAGAGCCATCATCTTCAGTATAGGCTGTTTCCAATGTATTGGGGTCTGTAAAATCCTCTAACTCTACACTGGTGATTTTTACTTTGTTGTCAGCATTTGTTATTGATAAGGTGGGGTAGTGGTGTGCCTGTGGTTGATGCCAATATTTGATCTTGATTGGTCTCAATGTGCCCCCAACAAAAAACTGGTAATAAAATTGTGCAGGGGACAGCATATATATTTTGCCACCTGGTGTAAATGGAGAATCATATTCTTTGTTGGGGATGCTGTACAATTCAAGAATTACTGTATGTTTTGGATTCTCGATTATGCCTGTTATTTCCTTTTCTGCTGTGAGCAATCTGCTTGTTACAGATTCAAGGTGCTCATTGATGGTCCTAACAACATCGTCATGGCCTGGCTTGATCTTTATGTCCACAATAAGTTTCTTGTATTGTTGCACAACTCTTGTAGCTGGGTTGCAAAAACAGACAGAGCATTTGCTTGATTGGATTCCATGGTTCCTAGCTGTTGCTTGATATTAGCCACAATTTGTTGCAAATTTTCAACAACTGCCAATTTTGAATTTTGAGCAGTAAGATCATGGACCTGTCTTCTGATATCCTCAAACAGGGCATGCAGTTCATTAATATGTTGATTGGTTGGTAGAGTGGCCACTGTCTGAGTGAGTTGTTTGATCTCTGCCTGGATATTCTTGATATCTTCTGATTTCAATATGCGATTCACTGCCCTCTTAATATTTTTAAGTTCCTGTGATGTAGGCAGATTTGATACTGTATTTTGTAAAAATTCAAGTGCCAATTTCACATTGTTTAATTCAGAAGCATCAGCCACATTTTGCATAGCATTTTGGAGCAGGGCTATATCTGCCTGAGTGGGTGTTGATTGTTGTAAAATTTCAAGCTTTGTTTGGATATCATCTATCAAGTGATGAAAATGAGATAGTTCAGATTCAGTGTTGAGGTTTTCAAGCTTTGTGATTTGTTGCTGGACACTGTGAAGGGTATCTACAATCCCAGGCAATCTGGATTCTAGTACATTTGCCAAATCACTTTGCACTGCTGCTATTGTACCTTCAAGATGGGTTATGGAACTTTGAATTTTTCCAAAATCTTCGTATGTTTCAAGTTGCAGCTTGATGTTTGCAACACTCCGAGTTATTGCACTCAAAGCATCAGAAGATGGCAAATTGTTCATAAAATTTTCAAGTGTCTCAATTTTTTCTTTAACGTCGGCTATGGCATTGTTCAGAGGGTCCAGATTAGGTATTTGGAGTGATTGAATCTGTTCCTTTAGAGTGGAAATCACTAGATCAAAATCTTCTTGTGATTTTATGCTTTTGACAATTGTTTGGAGCTGTGCCTGGACATTATTTATCTGCTCTTCTAATTGTTGTTTCAATTGCTCAGAGTTGTTAGCCTGGGTTTTAAATTTGGCTTGAAGAGCTGCTACAGCTTCTTCTAAACTTTGAAAATTATCCAATGTAGCCAAATCAGTATATTTCTGAAGCAGCACTTTAAGTTCAGAATCAATTTTAAGAAGAGGGTCCATGCATTGTGATTGTAAATTTGTAATTTCTAATTGAAGACTGGCATTGAGTGTGGTTTGTAAAGCTTGTAAATCACTTCTTAATTTCTTGACTCTGACATCAAGCATCAAAATCTCATCACTGTGATCTTCATGTCTTGTATGGCCAAATATATCATTAGGCATTTTTATTTAGTAGTTATTTATTATAGAGTATCTGATTCTTAATTCTATAAAAAAAGGTATAAGCTTGTCATATGATCCAGGGACCTCAATATATAAGCAGTCACCAGCAGAAACAGTATAAACAGTGCCAGAAATCATGTTTGAGTGCTTAATTCTGTAAATATTTCTCCCTACTGAAATTTTAACATCACCCTCAGGGGTTGTAATAAATTGCAATTGCCCACCTACAGGTAATTGGTAATGATTTAAATTATTGTTAAATATGTACAATGTTTTGCCTGTTTCATCATCAACATCTGTAAGTATGCTGTTCAGATGAATAATTAACAAGCCACTCAGTTTAGATATTATATCAGGAGAGGGTTGTGGTGTTGGCAGCTCCATAATAGCCTGTTTTTTGAACCCAAATAAGTTCATGGGCATGTTTATTTATTTCAAATCATGCTCTGTGCTTGTGCATTGATTCCCATTTTTCAAATCACAATGCCCCCATGGTAGAGTATGTATGCCACATGACAAAATACATCTCTTATCATCATGTGGGTCCAGAGCCACTTTTCTTACAATATTGCTAGTCAATAAGTGATCCACACTCTGAATTCTATTTTCTGATGTTTTGATTGAACTCTGGGATTTGAGGCAATTTTCATAATCTTCAATTTGAAGATCTTTTTCCACAATTACTTTGCCAATGCCCTTGGCCTTTTTGACAACAGCGCCACTACATGTTTCAAGAGTGTACACCTTGGAACTTAACCCAGCAAATTTCACAATAACATCACCAAGTGTCTCATCTTTTAACTTGCCAGGCACTTTTTTGTTGTGGGGTTGAATATTCAGATGGCCAGGCAATTCACTGGTATCAAAGTATTGAAACAATTCAGACTGTGCAATATCTTGATAAATATCTTCTGTTTGAATATCAAGAATAAAACTATCCGTGTCCATGTACATCAGTTTTACACGATCACCATAAATAGGTTTCAGCACATCATAATACAATTTTAACATGTGTAATTTGGCCAATTCCAATATCACAGCCCCTACATAAATAGGTTTATCAAACTTAATCTTTGTTTTCTTCATGTTGAAAAGTGCCATATTCTCATCATAAATTCTTCTATAATTGAAGTTGGGCTTTGCAACCAATTTTTTGCTCCGGCTGGGGTCAGTAATTATTTTAACATCGGTATGTTTTCTGACATTTTCAATTGTTTTGCCATAAACAGAATTGACCATCAATTTAAAGAAGGTCTTATCAAATTCGCTCTTTGCAGATGTTCGAAGCTCTGTGTTCGTATCAATATATGGTTTCAACCATTTTGAGTGCCTGAACCTTAAGACTTTTCCAACTTTGGTCACTTGAACACCATGTTTCATCAGGAACTGGAGGTTTTTGTAATATACGACATAGCCTTGTTTTGGCTCCAGTGTCATCATGAGCTTCTGTTTAGAGCCAGGTGAGCACTGAACCTCAGAAATTGGGGGCAGATCAGAAAATTTATTGTGTAAATTATCAGGAATTGTCAGATCAACCTCTAAGAAGAGGCCATAGTCACTGTCATCAAAGTCCTGAAGATCCTCAATATTGAAATCTTCAACCCACTCAAGCCCTGCATATGGCAGTTTTTGCATCATGGCATGACCATAGAGGTTGTTGGCATCTACATACACTATAAAATTTGATGGCCGTGCTGGATCATAATCAGGCAGCATAATATGCTTGTTATTTGCTCTGGCATATCTCTGAGAACATTGCACCATCCCCCCTCTTATACCTTTCTCCATAAACAGATACGTATCTTGATCTGGGATCAAATCCAATTGCTTTTTGGTGTTGAAAAACATTGCAGACCATGCTAGGCCCGGGGCACTGAAAAAATACACTGGATCCAGTTTATAATTTTGCATCGAAGATTTTCTGAATGCCTGCATTATATCAGCTAAGAGGGTCACATCAAGTTTCAAATATGCCATGTGATAATCACCAAATGTCTGGCAATTTAAATTGTTCCACATCAATTGGGCATGGCGATAATCATCATCACTGATTCCAGATCTTCTGATTTTGCTGTAAAACTCTTCTTGTGGTGGCAAAGAACACTCATCAAATTTAGAAAAATCTGTAACATAGTCATATGGATATACACCCTTCCGCCTAATTAATTTCAGGTCCTGATTTGGAAACATTGCACGTGTGATTTTGAATTGATCATCAGGTAATTGAGTGGCCAGTGTGTCCAGGCTAGCAGATAAAAATCTGTAAGAATCAAGAAATCTTAATTGAATAGAAACACCATTAACTTTAATTATCTTGGTAATAGATATATATTTTTCATCATTTTCAGCTAAAATATTTAAATTCTGCTTGTCAAACCCCTCGTACCTGATCAAATGATGGAAATCATAATTGGATGCTCCATGGCAAAATATGGGGACAAATCTTGGTCTCTTGATCTTAATATTACAGCTTTTACACAGGGCCATTAAAAATTTACCATCTGTATGAGAATGGTGATGTACCTTGATATTTGCATCTGAAAATTCAGAATCACATACCGGGCATTTTTCTGCATTGTTGAAATCTTCAATCTGATCCTCTGTTAAAGGCAACATAGGTTTTGATTTTAATAAGATGTTAGATGCTATGTCACGGCACTCATTTTCTATTTTATGTGCAAATATTTTGATGGCATCTGGTCCCATGTATGAATATTCTTTACTAACAACACCATCCCGTATAACTATATAACAAAAGCTGGAAGGTTCATGTAGCTGGTATGGTGTACTTGAAGATTCTTCAGGATCTGGATTGCAGAATGCATGAGGTTTGAGGTTCGATTCAAAATCACAGACAATATATGCTGGGTGTTCCAACAAGGCTTCAAACTTTTTGAATTTGCAAGTTTCACTTGGATTGGGCATCACCATATGAACAGGTTTATGCTTGCCACAGTATTTCAGATGCTCAATTAATTTGTTTTTGGCAATTTCTGCACTCTCTTCCCGAACCCCCTTCACCATTTTTTGACCATCAAATACAGTTAAGCATCTTCTGCACAACTTAAATATTCTATGAGTTTTGTCTAGTTGTTTTCTCACTAAAGCTTGAAGATTATGTATCAGAGTGTAATGATGTGTGCCATCCCCTTCAATTAAGAGCAAATCAATCGGAATAGCAGATTCATCATCAATTGTACTGATTCTGAGAGGATCTATCAAGCAATTGTCACGGCCACTAGAACAAATAAATACATTAATAGATAATTGCTTGCCATTGATGTGCCTGGCCTTTTTTTTCAAATTTATCAATATTCTGAACAGACATTGGATATTCTAAACCCTCCATTGCATCGTCAAAAAGATGTTCATGTTGTTTATAATAACTTATTCTCTCAGGATGCCTTGAAACTAGAAACAAAACAGCTAATATACACCACAAAAAGCATTTCTGGTCATTATTTTTTATATTAACCACGGCTTGTTTGTTTTTAATATTGGCAGGTAATGGCACATATGTAGATCCTTGCAATGGGCTGAATTCAGAAATATTAACATAGAGCTTGTGTGATGAACCGCAAAGGCTCCATCCTGATTCTTTTGCCGCAAATTCAGAGTGTTTAATATTCAGTTGATCCATTAACCTGCTTATTATTTTGTCTGAATTTGCATTTGAATAAACCGGTACAGTTTCTGTTATGTGGGGCTGTATAAATTTTGTGCCATTTGGCTTCTTATATTGTGTAAACAATTTGAGGGAGAGCTTATAAGAGCCATTTTGTACATTAAGAATTGCCTGGAGATCAGAATTTATACTGTTCAAAAAATTCTGAATGCCACATCTTGGCTCTGATACAAACCGATAATCTCTAAGTTGGGTATTAAAACTGCTATGGATAGGTTCATAGCGTGGCTGCTTTGCTGCTCTGGCATTAACAGGTGCTTCGTACTTCCTTTTCAGACCAGATGTAGATGGTTGAGTTGATGACTGTACAGAGCAAGTATCTCTATGCGTATATGTGAAGTATTTCATGCTGTATTTTCTATTGCATTTGGGGCAATTTATTGTGGGAGTTCTGTATTTGTCCGGGTTACAAATCTTTTGGTGTCTGGCCCAATTGGGGCTGGATATATTTTTATTGCACTGATTACAATATTTTTGATTCGGCATTTTTATTGTTGTTTATTATATATATTTCCTGGGTTTCAAATCAAAACTTTATACTGGATCAGTTGGGTTCAGCACTGTGCTTTGTGTGTATGTATGTGTGTATGTGTGTATACACTTAATATTTTTGGCTTTGGTATTTATATAAAATTTCCTGGGGTTCAATTCAAAACTCTATGCTGGATCAGTTGGGTTCAGCACTGTGCTTTGTGTGTGTGTGTGTGTGTAGGTGTGTATGTGTGTATACACTTAATATTTTTGGCTTTGGTATTTATATAAAATTTCCTGGGATTCAAATCAAAACTTTATGCTGGATCAGTTGTGTTCAGCACTGTGCTTTGTGTGTGTGTGGGTGTATGGATGTGGGTGGGTGGGTATGGGTGTAGGTGCATTCAGAAACATGAGCTCTTCTCTCATATTTTTTGCTGAAGTATTTTTCTTCTGAGCGTACATGCAATCCCTACCGCAGCGCCTCCCGAGTGAGGCGAGCGGAATTGTCTAGAACTAAATTGACCGCTCCAAATATTGATCGACACGCCGGTGCTGGGCTCGAAATGAACTGCTCGCACCGCGCCGGGAATCTGAGGATCCGTGTAGAGAAACTAGCCATGGCGCAGTTCCTCTGCGCGAAAAATGCAAAATATCCCAGTTTCAATTCAATCCATTTATTTGAATTGAAGAAACCAACAATTCACATATCCCCATATCATTGTATGCTTGCCCTATTGGTACCTCTTTTGCCCTTGAGCAATTTTCTTGAAGAGGCAATTTTATTGAACAAACCTAATAGAACAAGATACAGCGGTATGAGAAATATGTGAATTAAAGATATTTTAGTAATATACGACGTCTTAAGAAGGGTATATTTCGGCTCCAAAGTACTTTGTCTAATCCTTACTACCAATCCCTATTACTGGCAAAGAGAGTATAAAATGATGTAGTATTGAAAGAAATTGACTTGTTCCCAAGTGTTCACCGAGTTTAGACATTTGCACATAGATGGCACTGTTGCTGTTGCTGCTTATCTCTAAAATTCTAGAAGAATTAAACCTGGTATCCAATTGAACTTAAACCAGAAGTAAATATGTATGTGTGTGTGTGTGTGTGTGTGTGTGTGTGTGTGGGGGTGTGTGTGTGTGTGTGTGTGTGTCTGTGTGTGTGTGTGTGTGTGGGCAACAAGAGGGGCATATTTTTAACAAATTTATGGACAACAATCTCTCAGAAGTGCCTTTTGTAAGTGTAGACAAATTAATCTGAGGGGAGCTCTTCCATTCCGAAAAAGCTCTTCCTTTCCGAAAAATATTTGAGGGCATTTTTCCAAAATTCTTGGGTTATGCAGAGTGCTTACACTTGAGCAAAAAGCTCATATGCTCATGTTGAGCAAGTTTTAAGTGTAAACAAATCTGCTGGAGGGGAGCTCTTCCCTTCCGAAAAATTCTGTCCTGGTTGTATCATCAATTATACTACTTATAGTATATCTTTTTTAAAGTAATTGTTCTGGTATTAAATAAAATCACTCGTGGCGCAACAGCCCGTCGTTGGCCTGCAAGAAGTAGTTACCAGGGTGTACTACGGTTGAGTTGAGTTGAGTTGGTGTTTCAAGTCCACTTTATGCACAGTAAGGCTAATCGGGACTGGACCTACAGCTTAAAGTGGGATCCGAACCACTTGTGCCTCCACCGGGTATCGAACCCGGGACCCCTTGGGTGTACTACGGGGAAGGGAGTAGACTTTTGGATGACTTACCAGAAGGTCACTCCTTACAGCGCACGTAATGTCTGAATCAGTGTAAATATTTGCCCATCAGAGCGAAGAATGGATTTCAAGCGATCCAGCAATACCTCACGCAAAGCACAGACGAGGAGGGATAAGCAATCTTAATAGAAGAGCGTCTTCTATTGTTTGGTGTTTACCAGAAGAGAGAAAATCGCTCGCATTGTTGCGCCTGGCCGCCGTTTCTTAATGCTACGTCACCACGCTCTTTGAGCATGAGGGTCAAGAACGTAATTCTGATTGTTACTTTGCATATCGCATGAGGTTGTTTTTACCTGCTGGAATTGAGAGTGGCACGAGTCTGCCTCATGGAGTTATGGTATTAACGTGGACCGCGGCATGGTTGCCAACTCTACCGAGAATTCACCATGCTTGCAGGGTGGGGATTTTGGCAATGTCGAAAAGGTGGAAAGAAGTTTTACTCTGTCAATGTCCACTTTATGCAGATATTGGGTAATCTGGACTCGACATACAGTTTAAAAAGTGGGATCCGAACCACTATGTGCCTCCACCGTGTATCGAACCCTGGACCCCTTTTTGCAACGCGACGACGTCAAATTTATTAGTTGTAAAATAAACTGTAAATTGGAAGGAACTCAGACATGACCGTGGGATTCTTACCTTTAGAATTTATTTTAAAACCCGCATAATCTTGAATTATATATTTTTTATTTTCCCTTGAGGTTGCATTTTTTATAAAATATATTTCTTGGCAACTTTTTAGTGTATTTTACACGGCGATTTAGTGATTTCTTTGATCCAATAGTTGGCAACACTGACGAGGACTATAGCATTGTCGTAACTGTCTGTTAGAGATATTTAAATTTTAAATGACTGAGCTTGGCAATTGGGACATCACAGTATTTAATTAATTTACTGCTTCCTTCCGCAATTAAGAACATATTATCAGCTTTTGTCTCGACGAGTTTGCACCCAATTTTTTTTATGAGTTCCCTGACATGTATTTTCCTAGCTATAAAGAAACAATACACATTAGTATAGTGTAACCACATTATGGTTATCTTGATGGTCACAATCAGTATCTCAATTGGAAACATTCGAATTTTATGATTTTTTTTTCTGGGTTGGGAGTGATCACGCCTACACTCATCGTTTGAATCAAAGACTGAAACATCAGAATAAATGTTCCATGACTGTGACTAATGCAGAATATGTAATTGTCCTGCTTTAGGATAAATAATGTAAGAGTTTTAAGATGTAATAACATTCTAAAAAATAATCAAGATGGTGGATTTATTCAAATCTCCGTAAGTATTGTAACTACATGATGTAATCTAATAAACCTTGGAGAGATGCCGTTGTCTAGACATTTTACCAACAAACCTTTCGTTGTGTAAAGAGCCAACATTGTAAGTTCTTGCAGGATTTTCCCGGTTGCTTAAAGGACAGAGCGCGATAGGTTCTCCTGAAGTTTTCGACCTGCAGCCCGGGCTGGCAACCACCTGTAAGGATAGCCTTTCTTTCTGGGTTCAGCAGCGATAAAGAGGACATTATTTCACGACTGTGCTGGTAAGAATCCAAGGTCGCTGAGAGGTAACTGCCACCCTTGCAGCCTCCAAATTTGAATTAAAACCTTGGGGCCTTTCTCGAGTTAGGGTGAAGCGACTTGCAGCCCGAGCTGGCAACCACCATATGGTCAAAATGGTTAAGGACACGATGACGATCAAAGAAGTCCTGATCTGACACATTGTGGTGGATCGCTATACCGAGGGCAGGAGTTATATTGGACTACAAAAATGTGTGCGCGCGCGTGTATTCGCAATTAGCCAAAAGTGGCTGAAAAAGACGTAAGAAAAGCAAATATAACAACACACACGCACATAATGTTCATCTGGTTGTGCTTTAAGACCGTTTTCCAGGGGGTGTTTGTGAAAATTTTAGGGAATGCTGAAAGCAAATTGGTGAGTAGGTGTTAGTGGAGTGTTACGGGCTCAGTGGAGTGAATGATATTGAGACGTATATCAGAACAAGACAGGTATTGTCATTGACGAGACGAGACTGTGCCATGTCATGTCTTGTATCAGTATTGTCCCTGCCAGTGGCGTGTCCAAGGGAGGTCCGGGGAGGGGGGGGGGCGATGATTGTGATACCCCTCCCACCATTTGGCACAGTAATCCTAAAATATGTTGTTTACATCTCACTCGGCCGCCATTACATGTGCACTCGTGACTTAGAGCTCGCTTCTGATTGGTTATGCTACGAAAAATGCTACGGAAATAGGACGCATTCTACCATTGAGAAATGTCATGAAAGATGCCATGGCATCTGAAATGCCACTTTACACGGTAACATTTGGGTCATGGCACAATTGTTAAGAAAAGTGCTAAGGAAAATGCTTTCGTCTACAGCGGACTTTATAATCGCCGATTGATGTTGCTCCCGATTGCAGCTTGCTGGAGAAATGCGCCAAACCCATTGGAGGTCGAAGCTTAGCTTCCAGGCGTTAGTAGATGATCTTCCCAGCGACCCGTGGGAGGAGGAGGTCGTGCAGCCTCCTGGAGGGAAAGCCAGACTACATGCCACGAGTTGACCTTCATAACCTGGAACGCGGGTTGAATTTCAGGATGCCAGGGGGGTGACCAGAAGACAAGAAACAAGTTCAGAAAGCCTGAGAGCTGTTGAGTGCTAAAGATTATCGGCGAGGGATTGAAAGCAAAGCATCGATCCCAATTGCACCGACAGTGGAATTTCCTGTCCCAGTTTCCGTCCAGTGTCGGCGTCAATGGCGGGGCGTTTACGTTTGCTCGGGACGATGGAGAGTGTTTGCGGAAACATTGCTAACGACACGCCTGTGTTGGGGAATGCCGCTTTCAGGAAACAGGTTCCTTTGCTGCAATTTGTGTACAATGCCGGCATTGTCTTCGCAGTTATCAAGACACAGCTACGACGTGAAATTTCCAAGAAAAGCCAGCAAAACAAATACGAATGGGGATTGAGGAATTTCCAGTTGGGGTATGGTAGTTACTAGTCTTCAAGCGTTGTGATAATCATATAAATTATGTGTGTAGTCCCCGCCCCCCAACTACCATTCAGAGGGGCAACGCAGTAGCCCGGCAGCAAGGGGGCGGCGGAGATTCCCCCTACATATCCCTTCAAATACCACCTCCTTGGGAAACTGCCAAGCACAGAACTCATGCTAATCAATTTATCTACAGGGTGTACCAAAAGTCCCATTACCCCCCTTTGAATTGTAGACAAACCTGCAAAATGTTATTTTAACAGCATGCGTATGATGAGAGGATGGTATACCATTAAATCAGACCAATGACCACTATTTTCTCCAGAGGATCTGTGTGCACACCACCAGTTTCATGGAACAGTATTATTTGCCTCCAGTTGCGATGTGAAATCCTCCGTAACATAAGATGTCAGATCTGGATTTCGGGGTGGCCATTTTAAGACAATTCCTCAATGATGTGTTTAGAGACAAACGAATTGGACGAGGATCGCCAAATTTACCAGAACCTTTAAAATGGCCACCCCGAAGTACAAATCTAACATCTTGTGATAATGCGCTATGGGGACACATCAAACAGAAAGTCGCCCATAATCGTTATCAGACAACTGAGGAACTTCAAGAAGCTTTTCCCAGTGCGTTTGCTTCCTTCACGTCAGCCAAGTTACTGATGATTTCACATCGCATCGCACCTGGAGGCGAATAATACTGTGCCATGAAAATGGCGGTGTGCACACAGAGTGAATGGTGGCCATTGGTCTGATTTAATGGTATACCATCCTCTCATCATACACATGCAGTTAAAATAACGTTTTGCAGGTTTGTCTACAATTGAAAGAGGGGGTAATGGGACTTTTGGTACACCCTGTAGTTTAATTTTGTCTGCGGATACGTTTGAGTTTTTAAATTATATGTACAAATAAGCTAATCAAGACTGGAATCCACTTGGTTTCGAACCCGGGATCCCTCCCTTCCCAAGGCGAGGGTCTAAGTTTGCTTTGGTTTGATCTAAAGGCATATTACCACAAATTGGACTTTAATCAAAGAAAACCATGGATGTCTTGAGAAAAGTTGGGTAGTGGAACGGTAAATTTGACAGAATGGCACAGAGCTTCCGTGAAAGATATTTTTGGAGGGAAGAGCGTCATGAAAACGTAAAACGTAAAAATTATATCCGGATGACAATAAGTAACTTCTGAAGCCCCCTCTTCCCTGTATTCGAACGTCCTCGCCCAGAAAACTTTCATATTGGACTTCACAATAACAGGGCAACAAATTATATTATTTAAGGTCTATATATTCATAACTACGAACAGTTTTAATAACAAAATGCAATCAAACTTACAATTTCAGTTTTTTCCATTTTTTCTACAAAAGATGTGATATGGCAAGTGAACAATTTCCTACTCGCAATATTTCTTCACAATTGGGAGAAGTACCTTTCCGAGTTGCATTCTGAAATCAGTGACTGCAACTTACTCTTTTAGCCATAGAAAGGCCTTGTGGGGTCAAATTCGACCTAGGCTATCGTATTTTTTTTTTTAAATTTATTTGACCTCACCGTGACTCCAAAATTCGTAACTTTGTCACGAAAACTGTTCCTTAGGTCAGCATAATAGTTTTGTGCTTTCGCCGATTATCGTTTTTACGCATTTTAGTGATTTCTGTAGTGTTAAATTCGACCTCACGTGGCCTTTCATGTACTATATTTTTCATACATGTGTGTGTTAGTTTCGTATTATGACCTAAAAATAGTGTTCTTGTACATGTTGCACTAATTCGGAATAAAAATGGTCTTCGCAGATATCTAAATGGAAACGATATTCATAGTTTAAATGGTAATCATCTCATTGTTGCATATTGCTGTCATCCTGGGATGTAAAATGATTTTCGTTTTTGTGAGAAACAAATATGTTTTAAACTGAGCATTAAATAATTCAAAACCATCATTCATTTTCAGAAGGCGGTAAAATTTAAATTAATTTTGAGGCCGGCCTTTTAAGGGTTAAGGAAACGAGTAACGAAATAAACATACCCCTCCTCATTCAATATAAAGTCTGGGTTTTCCAAAAGGAACCCCTTTTCGTCTGCGGACCTTGCCATCCTCGGAACTGTTTTGGCTTGCGGTCAAATTGACCGCAGCGTGTGCGGCCTGCGTTGGATGATTTATCTGTGGTAAAATGGCCATTGCGTTTCGTGTGGATGTTTTTTCGTACCGACACGTGGCTGGCAGCGTCGAGCGAACGGTTGTTACTTGTGGATGCAGCCACAGTGTGACCGCGCGGCTCGATTCTACACGGAGATCCTGCGGAGTAATCTGGATTGGAGTCTGCAGTTGGTAATTAATCAATTTGCTATCTGCTGTGCGGTGTGTTAGTGTCGCCAAAAACGCATCGGTTGATGTGACGCTGTCATTGATGCTGATGCCGTGAGCAGTGTTCGAATGAAACTTTTGCTTCGGGAGGTTACAGTGGATGTGATAAAGGGAGTCAATGTATCGAAGATCGAAAAATCGAGTTGTGGTATCGAGCATCGAAAATATTGAGTCAATGTATCGAGCATCGAAAATAACGAGTCGATGTATCGAGCATCGAAATTGCCGAGTCGTTAAGTCGAGTAAATAATATATAGAGTCGTTACGAGGACCATCGAAAATATCGTAGTCGATATCAATATTATCGACATGATTTCTAAGTTCTGAGTTTTGTTTTTAGCGTCATCTTTCTGTCACATTTGTATAATCGCGACGATTAGGAAGAGTGATTATACGATGAAATTGATGAACAGATACTCACAAAGAACACCAATGCGCAGGCCGGGATTTGATCCCAGGACCTGTGGCGTATAGCGCGTTATGCTAGCCAGCTCACCACAGAAGTCGGCAATATCGATATGGATAAAATGGAAGATATTAGTATTAACTAAGTATATTTCAGTCTGACGTTTATATTACAATTTAAGCAAGAAGAAACAGAAAATCGTGTTGTCTACAGTCTGTAGTTCTCTAACGCTCGCTCCTTATGGAGGAACTAAAAGACGGTGTTAGTCCATATCCTCTCCAAGTTAAATCAAGCTCAAAGTAGTTTATGAGGGCCATCGGGGATATCGATAATATCGATAATATCGGTACTGCCCGTTATTATCGATATCGATATATCAAGACCGATATTGTACGATATCAGCGCTCCGATATTTTAACTATCGACCGGATATCGAAATATCACACAACTGGATAAAAAACAAATTTTCTTGCCTGCCTGACCCTGATTTGGATTGCGGTCTCACGTTCAGTAACAATCGGTAGGAAAGGAAAGAATATTTTCGCACGCGAACATATGAACCGTGAACCAATCCGTTCTCGTTATCCATGGTGCGGCTGATCGTGCGTGTGGTGCCAGGTTCCGCAATCCGTTCCTTCATTTTCGTCTTTCCCATTCACTCTCCGCCGTGGAGTAATCATAGTTATAATTACACCTTCGCTCGTTCAGCGACCCTAATAACCCCCGTTGCAACATTTTCTGAAACTGTCTCGCACGGTCTCTTGCTGCATTTCCAATTATGAGAGGCCTCCGGGGCAGGTTTCAGGAATATTATCTATGTGAACGCTCCGACAAGAATCCAAAATCGCCATGTAATTCTGTTACCGATGGGTTTTTTTCGTACCATTTCGTAACTACCGAAAAGAGCCTTATTTTATCTTGCACAACAGAATATTTATATAGGTTGAAGGATTTGTCGTGGATAGTTTGCGTATTGCGTTGGTTATCGTAAAAAATAGTGCCGGGATGGAATAGCTACAGTGGAAGGAATGGATGAATTAAACTTGTTGGGCGCTCGTATCAATGTATACGGAGAAATATTCCCTTATCCTAAATTCTTACTAAGAGTTAAAAAAAAGGGGTATAAGAAGGCTCCTGAGAACTGTTAAAAGTGCATGGTTGTGAAGGGATGTGCACAGGACAAACAAATCAACATGAAAATACACTAGAAACTTTCTCACATACAGTGGAAGAGACCTGCTCTTCTCAATATCCTAAAAGCATTTGTTAAAACACTGTCATTCCCCAACGTGGATGGTGAACAGATGGAAGACTAAGAGTCACCTGAGGAAAGTGAATTCAATAATGCCGAACGCTTAAACTGATATTTCAGACACGACACAACCATTGCAGCAAATGGCCATGGGTGAGACGGCTGTGTCCAATACGCAGTCGAGTTAGAACTTCCCGACGGGAGGAACGCCACATACCAACGGTGGAAATCGATGAAAGAGCCATCTTTTTTTATTTCAATTGTACGTTCACTAATGTGTAACTCACTGGTGGCATTTCAAGCGCACGCTGTCAGTGTATAATTCCATTGTCGAGTATAATTGCTAAAAAGATTATTCTATGCAACATGCGGAACCTCGTGATAATTCTACCATCTTTCTTAACACTGATATATCATCGAAAGGTATCTTTGGCTGTAACCCAAATGTCAGTCCCTCTTCCAGGCCATACACCCTGGACACCATTTTGCAGGATAAGGATGCTCTGGCCTTTGTGGTGCAGCGCTTGAGGTAGAAATTCTTAGCTGGAGGGATGTTTGGTCGAGTCTTGTGGTTTTAGGGGTGTGCTCTTGTGGTCTAACGTAGTGACAGTGAGATAGTTGAGGGGGTGCTTTCCGAAAAATTATCCAGCTGCGGGGAATACCGCATCCTCCCTCACTTAGGGCACGGCTGTTGGACTGTGTTGTGTGCTGGCCATGTGTATTTGTGAGTGTCCTTCCATCAATTTATTAATTGTATCTCTCTCTCTATCTCTCTGGGGCTTCCCCCATGGCGCAGTGGTAGCGTCATTGCCTTGTAATCAAGGGGTCCCGGGTTCGATACCCGGTGGTGGCACAAGTAGTTCGGATCCCACTTTAAACTGTAGGTCCAGTCCCGATTAGCCTTACTGTGCATAAAGTGGACTTAAAACAACAAACAAACAAACTCTATCTCTCTCTCTTTAGTCTAGAAAGAGAGAGCGGAAGGAAATCTTCCTCTCAGAGAAACAAAAAGAGGAAGATAAAGAAAAAGAGAGGAGGAGGGAGACAGAGAGAGGGAGAATTCTCTCTCTCTCTCTCTCTCTCTCTCAGAAAGAGGAGAGAAGAGAAAACGGGGGGAGAGAGAAAAACTCTCTCTCTCTCTCTCTCTCTTGGAAGGAAGGAAAGAATGAAAGAAGAGAGGAGAAAGATGGAAAGAGAGAAGGAGAGATTCTCCCCCCCCTCTCTCTCTCAAAAGGGGGAGAGAGAGAGAGGGAGAAGAAAAATAATCACTCATCCTCCCTCATCTTCGCAGTTAGCCGTAAGTGTCGGAAAAGCGAAGTAAATAAACCAAATAAATCAATCATGAGTCGTCCCAGGAGATCGAAAGCATATTTTGGCGAACGTTTGACTTTAGCTGTGTGAAAACAATGTTGATTACTGTGTTAATTTCACACCAAAATGTGGTGTTAGCTTCTGGGGACCACTGTATGTGTCACTTTAGCAGAGGGCTTCAAGTGAGCCGGAACTCTGTTCCTGCTGCGACATTGGGCATCCATTTTGTTTTTTTAATACACTACACAAAAGTTCTTTCTGTGTTAGATTAATTCTTATAAGCAATAGATGTAGAGGAAATGAGGCAGTTCTCTTCCTACATTTCTCTTTGACAGTGGGCGGTCCGAAAATGTAATAATAATATACCGTGCGTCCATTTCGATCTGCAGCCGAGAGATCGGGAGAAGCGTGGCGGGCGGCGCTGGCGGAGATGCCGACATTTGCGGCCTGTAATGCTCGCTTATTTTTACGGACATATCCAGACATTTATATAAATATTGCAAAACGAGCACTAACCTGGGTTATAATTCATCATCTGTAATTCATCCAAGTTCTGCAATTATATACATAAAAAAATACGCTATAGAAGTGACGATAAGAGTCACAGATAATAAAACATTTTAATCATAGTTTTGACCAGCAACGTCCTGCTTAAGTTTATATCCTTGAAAGAGTTTTGTGTCGATGGGGATCGTTTGGAGGTTTCGAATGTGCAACACTGTATCAAGATTACGCTGCCGACGAAACCATTAAAAGTCAATGGTTTTCGTGAGCTTCCTTGCAATCCAAAATCTCCAAGCTCGAGTTTCTTGTTCCTTCGCGACTAGATGAAGACAGAGCTGTGAATATAGTGGCGAGCAATGTAAACCAAGAGCGTGTTAATTTCATACTGTGCGCAAGAGTGTTATTCTTGGTTACTTGCCGTTACTTGTTTGTGTTATTGCAGTGTGTATGTGTGTTGTGTCAGTGAGACGATTGGAATGCCAGCCGCAAGATTCACTTTAGAACAAAGAATTTTTATGTATGACACTTACGTGAAAACAGACTCGTGTCGAGACGTGTGTAGGCAATTTGTACAGAAATTCCCATGGGTTTCACTTCCACATAGAGATACAGTTAGACATCTTGTCCTTAAATTACGAGAAACTGGATCGTTAAGTTTTAAAACACCTAACCAAAAACGACGGATTCTAACCGAAGCAAAACTCGATGAAATTGGGGCAGCGTTAGAAAGTTATCCAAACAAACCTCTACGCCGTGTTTCACAGGAGATGGGAGTGTCAGAATCATCAGCACATACAGCCACTAAGCTACTAAAATTAAAACCATACTCTTATAACACAGGTTAGTGCTCGTTTTGCAATATTTATATAAATGTCTGCATATGTCCATAAAAATAAGCGGGCATTTCAGGCCGCAAATGTCGGCATCTCCGTCAGCGCCGCCCGCCACGCTTCTCCCGATATCTCGGCTGCAGATCGAAATGGACGCACGGTATTTTGGAAGGGTTATTGGTTTAAGATGTAAATGATAAATGTTAGATATTGTTTTTACATATACAATAATAATAATAATAATAATAATAAACACCGCGGTGGCTCAGTCGGTAACGCGTCTGACTACCATGCTAAAGGTCCCGGCCGGTTCAAATCCGGGAACTTTTCTAACGTTGGAAGCGCCCACCCAGCGTCGAATAACATTAGTACCTGGGGCAAACCCTGGGGGGTAAAGGCGGTCAGGGGCGTGATGCTGATCACATAACCCCACTCACGACCGGATCAAGAAAGTGTGGGACGTTACCCCCCACACCCCCCTATACGCCTTCATGGCGTGATGCTAAGCACAGGAGAGCACTTTACCTTTACGTTATTAACAGTAGTAGTATTACTCGTGTGTGTTTATTTGTGGTTGGCGATCCGGCCATTGACTGAAACTACTTTAAACCAAGAATTTCCCAGTCTAGAGAACATGTTTCCCTTGTATAGAGACACGAACATAAAACTCTGAAGTTTTCCACCAAACTGCGGCATTGTTAATCTTGCATAATAAATTGCATCGCGTCGCGGTGCAGAATGTCAACCGAGTTGCCAATAGTTGATTCCCTGCGACCTGAATATAACCGCGCCCTACCGTTTCGCATTGTGCCCTTTTTTCTATCCACGAGGAGAAAAAAAATTCTGAAGGGAAAGTTCAAGATCAGATCCCAGCCAGTTTGCCCGGAATGTTGGTCATTGGATCGTCTTCGTTCCCCGAACTGGTCATCCTGCGGTCCCCAATACGGAACCAGTTTGCTCTCTGGCGGTGGCGCACCATTGCACTCGCCGCTCAGGTTTGGCCGGCGTCGTCTTGCAGCCAGCGTGGGAGAAAGTGCGACCTCCTTGCGATTTCTTTGCAAAATAACCTTTCTGCACGTTCACCCCGGGAGTGTTTGGTTGTATAATACCACCGCCAGGCTGTTCTTCCGCGATGGCTGCTTGGACAACAATGCCACATCAACCATCGTCGAGGATTGGAGGGGAAAATTGTGTCAAGTAATGCTGGCAGGAAGTGGCTTTTTTGTAATGTTCCACTCGTAATGATTGATAACCACTGGAAGTGCCAATGCAGCAAGAACCACACCAGAAGAAATGAGTGGGGAGCTAGTCACATTTAACCTACCCGTAAATGTGCCAGAAGAAATCAACTTACGATAACTTTTTATGTCAATTTCGCTTCCCGCTAATATGTTGCACTATAAATAGTGCCCAATCGTTAGGGCAGGGGTTCCTAAACTTTTAGTGTTTCAAGATTTTCCCGCGGCGCCCAAGTCAGATTATAGGCCTATCTAACATCAACGATAAGTTAGTGTGGTTAAGTTGCTTGCCTTAAGTTAAGGAAATAAACTCATATTTTATATTCAGATACATTTTATTAGTAAAAAGTACTAAATAAACACATATTTAGAATAACTGGCATTTCAGTGAAAATATTGGAACAAATCGCGGCTCCCCTGTAAGTCAGCCACGGCGCACACTTTAAGAATCACTGCGTTAGGGTGAACACACGTCCCGTTTTGACCGGGACAGTCTCGTTTCAGAGGTGTGTCCCGGTCGTCCCATCCATTTTATTAAAGACCCACTATTTGTCCTGTTACTTGCCTGTGCCCCCACACTTTACCTCCGCACTCGAGGTTCGGTGCACTCCGTACTAGGCTCTGATTTGTCCAGGGGTATCTTTCTTTGGACGACAATGCACGTGGGTTGCAACAAGTCAATATAATTATATAATTAACTACACGAGACAACGGATAACCTTTTGGGAAACTTTTTTGATCAGGCGGATAAATTACTTTGTCCATCAACTGTGAAATAGAAAGTTTTTGGGTATTTTCTAAAGTTTAATTAACGTAAATTTGAAGTATATACAAGTCGTATCCGAACGTTCATTTCTCTAATTATCGGGCCAAAACTCTAATTTTGATGTTGGAAATCTCCATTGTTTGACCTTGATGCTTTACATTTCATGAATTACATCTGGAGTACGCTTGTCACAAGGTAGACTCGCGTTACTCCAAGAAGCGTCTTAACAGGCGCGAGGTCGCCCGACGTGTACATTTCTCAAACCTCCACGGTGACAAGGCACTAGGCTGCCCGGCGCACTGTAATTACTTCAAAATAACATCCAGTACAAACTACCTTTTTACCTGTAAACTGGACACCAAGGCACTAGCTTGCCCGGCAATCCAATCTCTTACAGCATCCGTTGCAGGAGATCTGTCGTCCGATCCGAGCTGACCGAAGCAAAACAGCCTCTCCCTTCCACGTCTCAGTTCCAACAGCCGACCTCCCCCACTCTCATCTGGGAGTTTATATACGTATGTTTGGTTGGCGTCTGTTGCCAACGGCCCTTCTTTCAAAATTTTTAATCTTTAACAGCTAAACTGTCCGCCTTATCTTTGAACGTTCGAAACACGAAGAAAGAACATGGTTTTTATACATGGAATATATACGAACCTAAAAATGCATAATAAATTGAGATTCACTTATCACATATACACGTAATTACCTAATTAATTAACATATTAATAAATATTTCAATAAGGAAAGAAAACACTGTTGTCCTGACACGGGGGGGGGTGGGGGTGGGGGGGCAGGGTAAAGTCCCTTTTTATAGAAATCTAGTAGCTATCTTGAAAACCAAGTCTAATTTGAGAGAGATTTCATGCTCAAAGAAGATGTTTTCTGTGTGTCCCGTTATTTGTAGAGGAATGAGAAAGCATGCAGTTTCTTTACGAAATTGCAACATGAATTTATATTTCCTGCGTCTTGACACATACTCAAGAGAAAAATCTAGAGTTGTGTGTCTGATCTGTGAGATAAGGCTTTCGGGGAGATTTATGAACGGTTGGTGAAGAATACAGCTTCTCTCAAGGAGATTGGTTCTTGTTTTAAATACATTGGTTCTTCTTTTAAATACAATACTTTTGGCATTATTCAACTTCAACATCAAAGGTTGATCAGAAAGGACGAGAAACGCTATGTAAGTTAGATTATAATGATGCCTTTGACAATCATTTGATTTGATTTGATTTATTTTACTTCGCTTCTTGTGCCACTTTTGGCTAATTTGCGAAGATGGGGATGAGTGATGAAATCATGAAATTGATGAATGGACACTCGCAAACATCCATGCCCAGGCCAGGATTCCAACCCGGGACCCCTGGCGTCGTAGTGCGATGTGCTAACCACTCCGCCACGGGGGCCGGCAATTCATTTATTGTTTATGGTATATCATTTATGTGAATAATACGTTAATAATAATAATAATAATAATAATACTGAATTATGTTCGACAATCGGTTCGAGAGTCAAGCATTGAGTGTTGTTCTCAATTTGAAGCACGTCGTGAGAATCAGTCATGCCTTTCAACGGAGAGAAGTTTTGGGAATGATTGATTTGTATAGCATGTGCACATCAGCACATAGGCTATTTTTGCCCGTCACGAAATACGGGGATAAATTCTTAACTCAATAAAAAATGAGGACAGGCCCCTGACAAGAAAATAAAGCATCTCTGTTAAAATCTTTCTTCAGGGTGGCTACTGATCGGGAATTCCTTGAATTCCGGGAATTCTGCGTGAATTATTGGGCCAGGGAATTCTGCGTGAATTTTTCTCCGCAGACGTGAAAAATTGCAAGTTTTATTAATCCAAGTCCCGTTGAATTTATACATACTTATAAATGTTCTGAAGCAAGTTTTTCACAGTATAGTTTTTATTTTTATCGAGGAAGGAAAAGAAAGCTGCGTCTAAAATAGAACAATTTTCTCAAACCGTTTACTTTTTAGTGTCTTTTTCAGAACAGTCTATCTGACAGAAGAAGGATGATTGCTAGATAAGATATCCTAAAGTTCAATAGACAAATTTGAGTTCGAAGTTCTTGTACAATTAACAAATTTTCGTAGATTAGTTTATCCCGTAACATCCGTCACTTGTGCTTGAAAATGTATTGCGAGTGTGAATATGTGGAATTGCAAAACTAAACTCCGTACTTTAAATTAAATATTTTAAGTATATGTACCGTTTAATTGAATTTAGTTTTTTTTTTGGATACATTTGAATCACACAGACCCTTCATATTGTTAATATATTTGTGTGTGCATATGTGTTAATGGTGAGATTCGTAATAGGTTGATGTGGAGAAAACATCTGCTTGTATATCATTGAATTTTTGGAAAGTTCACCTTGAAAACTGGGAATTATGAACCTAGTGTGGCCACCCTGTCCTTACACAATTTCAAAAACTAATTCATTCATTACTTAACATGAACAAATACTATGCAGTCTCCGAGCACTGAAATCCCCTTAGCCGTTAAGGGCTGAGGGTGTAAAGGGACACACAAGGGCAAACACAGGACAACACGACTTCACAGAGGATAATCCTGGCCGTGGACCCAGGCGCCAAAGCCTCGTTGGCCTGCAAGAGTGCTCTACCAGGTCATTCCTTACATCCCAGTTCGGGGATGAGAATGGCATTAATTTTCTGCACGATGGAGCACGTTCCCATGTTGTGAAGTCTTGAGTTTGCATAAATCGGATGAACATATGAAGTGGTAGCATTGAAGTCCTTGTGTTTTCATCTCGCATCACTGAACACGTGAAGTGAAGAAGACGTTAAAGGTACGAAATGACAAAAATTGAAACCATCCACCGAAAGAGAATTCTCTCGACATCGTCTCCCATTTGCTTCCGGTCTGTTCCCAGCACGTGGAATGATGCTTTCCGGTGGGAGACGCTATCTACCGATCGCGAAGGTGTTGCGGGCGCCACACTTCTCACGGATTCAACACCGGTGACCTAGAACTATCAGAAGAACTGGCTCCTTGAATGGGGCATGATGGAAAGTGGCGAGAAGCATGGGAATGGCTTTCCGCCTTGGAGGTCAAGTCACCGGGTCAATATTTGCGATGCAGCTTGCTTGCTTATTGGGACTTGGGTCTGCTCGTCCAAGGGAATAAATGCTCTGAGATCACGAGCATCATCTCGTTCTTTGTGGTATGTGGTACATTACAGAAACTGTCTTAATTCCTGCTTTGGGATTCTTTCATGTAACATTAACGGTTGCAAATCCCAAACTGCATTAATTGATTTGGTTCGCATTTATGCCACTTTTGACTAATCGCGAAGATGAGAATCAAGGTCAAGGGACACTCACAGAACATTCTAGGTGCCTAATTTAATATCCTTGTTCCTGTACATCATATCCATAGTCCATCCCAAAGTAGTTCCCGCCCGAAGATCCGAATGGGGGAATATTTTACCTTGGGAACATCCACAGCTTCATGTTGCTGTTTCTTGACGCAAGTGCTTTAAGCTTGATTCACATCTACGCTCAAGTACAAGTACATCACCCTTCCCTCACGGTGCGGTCAAATATTGTTGAATGATTTTTAAATAGAAGCATTCACATCTGGCGGTCCGGTCAAGGTTCGCTTCGATCACGCTCAGCTCACACTTCGGTCACGGTCAGGTGGAAAGAATATTTGACTGGAGCTTGAGGGGGCGGAGCTTCACTTTGCCGAAGCTTGATCGTTCATGTGAACGTGTGTAACGCTCAACCCATGGTTCAGTAGCAGTCTTCAGAAGATGAGCGGGCTGAAGTCAAAGACCTATTGGAACACAGGGACAGGCGAGTATAGATAAAATTGATTGATGGTGGCATTCAGCAAAAGAATCCCAAAATATTTTCCGCTCAATTCTGTTTGAAAAACATCGGTCAAAACATGCGTATTCATAAACCCGAGTTAAAGAAATTTAAGAAAAAAAAAACAACAACTGCCCCAAACAACCAAATTACAATTATAACCAATGAAAGAAATTCAATACGGGACTAACCACAAATGTGATGCATGAGCACTAGTTGTAATGACTTCTCTTGCATGAATTAAAATCCTTAAATCAAAAACCTAACCTGTTGACTGTCATATTTTTCCGTACAACAAAATTTCTAATTTCTGTGTGTGTGCAAAGGGAAAGGAAGTATTGGTCAACCCTCTGCCAAGGCAAAAAATAATTCTTGATATCTAGACGAACTTGTTCTTGGTTTGCAGAATACTAAACAAAAATATTAATTTTTTTCGTCGAGGAAGACGACTTTTCACACGATGTGCGTAACAATCGGGTCCTTGAAACTAGTCTTAGAACCTGATGTTTATCTGTCACGTGTTTTCGTGGGAAACTTTCTGATAAAAGAAATGGTCAACAATGTCGATATGAAACAGTGAGGCCGAAAATGTCCATGGCAAACGTAGACCGACAAAGTAGTGTTTACCACTGTTGACATTTACAGTTTTGCACATTGTAGCTGCAAAGTTTGCCGATTTCAAACCGAAGGTATATCAATAAACAGTATTATATTTTAATATCCGACCTGCGTGCCCGAGTGGTCCCGGGTTCGAATCCCGGTCCGGGCATGAGTGTTTGTGTGTGTGTCCATTCGTCAATTTCATGATATCATCACTCTTCCTCATCTTCGCAAATTAGGCAAAAGTGGAACAAGAAGCGAAGTAAAATAAACTAAATCAATCAATCCGTGGCCGAGTGGTTAGCACAACGCGCTACGGCACCAAGTGCTCCGAATTCGAATGCCGGTCTGGGCATGGATGTTCTTTGTGACTCCCTTCATCCATTTCGTCATATGACACCGCTTCGTCATCCTCGCAATTAGTCAAAACTGGCAGAGAAGCGAAGTAAATCAACCAAATCGATCAATCCCCGTTTTCGCAATTCTTCTTCTTCTTTATTTTCTTCTAATTAATGCCAGTGCTGCAACAGACAAGTCCGTCGTTGAAATCTATCAAACATTGTAGTTAGCACAATCGGCACGCTTTTTATACAGAAAATTCGGTGTACTCTTTGAAGAAACCAACACCAGACTCACGTTAATCGTACCTTGACCGGAGCGAAGCTTGACCGCTCGTGTGTATACCCCATGACCGTGAGCGGAGCGTGAGGGGACAGTGACCCGAGTGTTGCTTGAGCGTAGATGTGAATCATGCCTTACAGTGCAGGGTTGTCAGCTCTACGCCAAACCCCCAATATGAATGGAGGACCGCACCTGTCGTTGGCCAGCGGATCCTCCGGATCTAGCTGGGATGATCACTATGCGCTCGTTCCGAAAGTCGCACGAGTTTAACGCGTTAAACGAGTTATGGTAACTGACTGTCCCATAAGTGTTTCCGTGCGTTTCATTATGCTGTCCCAAAAGTCGCATTTCGTGCAAGAACGAGATTCACCAAACGCACGGGCCAGGAGGCTGGTTTGTTCGGTGAGAATCGTCTGCTGCTTTCAGACATCGCGCGTGCTGATGGATTCACTAGTTCGGAAAATATATTATAATTTTAACAGATAGCGATATGAAGCAACGTGCACAAGATAAGCATGCCTTAACCGTTCTTAGAATGTGATGAAAATGAGTAGGAGTGTCCACAGTAGAGTTTATTTTTGCCGTAAGGACATTCCTTCCGCTGGACGCCATGTGGAAATTTTCTCTAAACAATACGCTGCGCCTGCGCTTTCGCCTTGAGTGTCCCATAAGTCTGTAACATAACTGGTTTCACCAGATTCACGAGCCCAGTTATTTTCGTTGAGTGCGTTCGTTTCGTTAAGGCTTTCGGAACGCACCCATAATAGTCCACGAATCCTACCCAACCTCTGTCAATTGTGGGACGCTCATACAGCCATGACAGGACATCTATATAAATCCCAAGAGAGCAAACTTTTGACCATTTCGCTCTGCTGGTTGTTGCAGTGAACAAGCCACTGGGCGATGTCACATCCCTATTCCAAATTCACTGTTTGCATATTAGGAATGAACCAATCTGCAAAACTGCGGTAAAAATTTCCATTGTAGTTTCATTTGTAGTAATTTTGAGAAGATTCCCCGGTCCGGTGCATCTCTACCCTAGTGTAACCTTCGTGTAACCTAACACTACGTGTACGTCACCACGTCGAGCGTTCGTTGCAGATTTCCTGCCTGGGCGTCGGGCGGACAAGCTGCGACGCTTCGCGGCAAAATGAGCAAACATAGAGGCCGCGCAAGGAGAGAGGAATATTACGCGGCTGTTTACATTGCGAGGAAGGGAGCGGCGTGTTTGCGGAGTGACGCAACCCGCACCCACGGTGAAAGCCTTCAGATGACGGAGGTTCTTCCTGAAGGACAGGTTTCGGGCGCGTACGGGGATCCCCTTACGGACGATTCACGTCCCCAAGTACTTTCTCTCGCCGCAGCCATGCTTTCCTGTCGCATTGTTTATCGAGGTGGTTCGTCGATAGCGGTTAGGAGTAAAAGGGTTACGCCTAATATTCAAGTGCCTCCCAATTGTCGCGATTAACCCAGCGTGCGAATCTCTCTCTTTCTTTCTCTCTCCCCCTCTCTCTCTGGAGAAGAAGAAGAGGGAGCAAGAGAGTAAAGAAGAGAAAGAAGAAGAAGAGAGAGAGAATAAGAAGAGAAATAGAAGAAGAAGAGAGAGAGGAGAGAGAAGAAGAAGAAGAGAGAGAAGAGAAAGAGAAGGAGAGAGAAGAAGAGAAATAGAAGAAGAAGAAGAGAAAGAGAAGAAGAAGAAGAGAAAGAGAAGAAGAAGAAGAGAAAGAGAAGAAGAAGAAGAAGGGGAGAGAAGAAGGGGAGAGAAGAAGAGGAGACAGGAGATAGAGAAGAAGAAGAGAGAGGGAGGAGAAGGAAGAAGAAGAGAAAGAGAAGAAGGAGAGAGAGGAGAAGGAGAGAGAAGAGAGAAGAAGAAGAGAAAGAGAAAAATAAGAAGAAGAGAAAGAAGAAGAAGAGAGAGGAGAGAGAAGAATAGAAGAAGGGGAGAGAGAGAAGAAGATGAGACAGGAGAGAGAGAAGAAGAAGAGATAAAGAGTAGAGAGAAGAAGAAGAAGAGAGAGAAGAAGAAGGAGGAGAAAGAGAGAAGACGAAGAAGGAGAGATAGAAGAAGAAGAGAGAGAGGAGAGAGAGAAGGAGAGAGAGAGAGACACGAGAAGGACGACGAAAATTAACCAAAACGGAAGGAAAGGAGTTTCGCTTTACCCTTTTAGTCACATCTCACTTTCAGTATACTGATTGCTTTGGTTTAGACTTTGATTTTCTCCCACTTTTGGCCAATGACGACGATGATGACGTAGGGCCCGGGAATTTATGTTATAGCATTTTTTTCAATTGGCTTCGGATCTATTTTTGGGATGAGATCTTTACATATCTGATGAGAATCAGCCGAAATAGACAAACTTGACAATGCATATTTTGACATATTTAACCAATTTCGCGTTTTTACAACATATTTCTTCAATTTTGTTTCTGTTTTATTTCTGTATAATTTCGTAATTCTCTCGCACATAATCGGCAATTTCATAATTTTTTCTTCGTGGCCTTAGCACAACGGATAGTTCATGTTGTCGATGGCAGGATATGGAAATTACGGAGGAAGGAAGGTGCCGATTTTCTTAGTACAGAACAATAATACCCCACTTTTTTTTTATCCCGCCGACAATTGATAGCCATGCAAACATTATTGAGGAAAAATGTTCTCTCTCATTGCTGCACGGGAAGTAAAGAAGTTTCGTTCTCATTTCTTTGCCTTTTTAGCTTTTCACAAAAGTCAGTCAAAAGTTAAAATTACATTCGGTACATTACAGCCCCTACTCTACTTTATCGGGTATGGGAGAAATTCGAGAGTACTGTTGTGCATATTTTTGGCTTTACTGGGAATATATCTACATTTTCTGACATATTTGTAATTTTTCATGACATATTTTCCAATTTATATGACATATTACATACATATTTTACAGTTTTATAGGACAAAGTCCCGGGCCCTAGATGAGTGATGATAAGATGAAATTGATGAATACACACCCTGGCCAGGATTCGAACCTGGGGCCCTTGGCATCGTAGCTAGTGCTAGCCACTCCCCCGTGGAGGTCGGTTCACTTTCAGTAGAATAAGTGTGTAAACAGACTGCAACGAGTACTGTTCAGGTGTAGTAATACGGTAACGCCACATAATTTTCTATTTATGCAAGTTGTTGGTTTTGTGCATTATCTAATGGTACACTTAAAGAATCTATTCGATCATCACCAATCATTACAGAACCATCTTTTGGTATCAGTACTGGAAAGCCAACTCCTCTTCCAGGCTTGTAAATGTAGCTAATCCATAACGTAACAAACTGCATCGATTGGACGTGACTGACGAGTGTGATGGAGTATTCGAAAACAAGTTTATGCACTGGTTCATGTTCAGAAAACAGTTTCATTGGACATTGATGAATTGAAGTTGAGAATGTATCCAGGAATATATTAGAAAGAGTACGAGATTATATATACATATCTCTCTCTTTATCTGGGTTAATAGAATATAATAGAATGGTCTTTATTTAAGCAAGTGTGTTTCGGCTTCATAGGCCGTTCTTACAATCAACCCTTGTCACAGATACAATGAAATAATAAAAAATAAATAGAAAGAACATAATGATAATACAATAAAGATAATATAAAAATTATACAATGATAATATACATTGAATTGATTAGTATGTATACCTCGGAGTAATGATAAGGAATGAGTCATTTGTAGTGCATTGTGAGGTGATAAGTATGCATTATATGGTGTGTAAGTGCAGGTGCAATTATTAAGATTGATGTAGGTTAGTGTAGTTGTTGGGACAATAGTAAGTTCTTTAGTTTTCCTTAAAAGTATGTTGGCCAATAATGTTAGTCAATGGTGCAGGCAGTTTGTTCCATTACTAATGATGCGGCATTTCCCTTAGCGGGCTAACATCTTGATGTTTACAAATGAAAAGTGTATCGCTCATTTACGAGCACCCTGTAGTGTAGGTAAGTTTATAATTCCATAATAGAAAAAAAAGTTTATGGTTCCACCATAGTTGATTTTAAGCCTGCTAATACGAATGCTTTATTGTTTCATGACACGCCGCCTGGCTGCTTTGCTTTCACCCAATTTTGTTTGTTTTCTTTTGGCGACCGTCACGCAGATATGTACTAACTTCTCCACTGCACGCACCGAATCATTTTGTGGAATTCTTTTATTAGGAGGACAGCACGTGGAACCTGTGTTCTCCATTAACAGGGCAATAAAACCATTTGTAGAAATTGATTATCATCTCTTTTTATAACGCTTTGCGGACTCGTAAACTAAATGATCGCATATTTTATGTTAAACTCTGCCTCCGAATTTATTCAAACTTGTAATTATTTCAAAAGGAAAAAAAATACACGGTTTCTCATTAGGCGTACATGTAGCACCGTGCCATGAAGGCACATTCAGTGGTTTTGGAAGTAGGGTGGCATCAGCACCACGCTCCGGCCGCCTTTACCCCCGAGGGTTTCACCCAGGTACCCATTGATGTGAGGCTGGGTGAGCCACAGAGCCGTAAAAATTCCGACCTTAGATCGCTCACCCCGGGAATAGAACCTGGGTCTCCCGCGTGTCAGTGAGACGAGATTAAGAGTGATATAATTCCGGACTTTTTCGATCTCTATTCGTCTACTTGTTTTCACTATTCGCTATTCTTCTTTCTGTTCACGAACCTTGTGCAATCATTTTTCGCTAAGTATCCCTTCCCGAAGGTTTACCTAGAATTTTCCTTTTGGAAGACATAAGTTAATATTTATGGGGAGGGGGTGTAAGTGTACAATTAGAGCAGAAATGACCATAAATTGGGCCTTTGTGTAGTGGTGGTGAAATTTCAGAGGGTGGTAGGGGTTGCGTTTTTCAATCATCAACCAGGCCTGATGATAAACAGAGAATACCGCTGTTAAGTTTTGTAGCGTCCGAGGAACATATTTCGCGTAAAAGGGGAAACATTTCATCGTGTCGAGAAGGAGGTGCTCGCCATTTCATAACATGATTTCCAAACGTGCTTCGAGCAGTGTTTGGCTTCAGAAGAGCAAGTCTGTCGACCATTATAATTTTCAAAAATAAACCCAGTCCGGATTCTTTTTGGCCACGCTTCGTATATACAAATCCGGTAGATCAAAAGGCCTGAAAAACTATTAAGGAAACAAATATTACTTTAAAATTGAATTTACGCAACAATGTACTAATTTATTAATATATACATCAACGACTAATGCACGATATATATTAAACGGTCCGCCATTAGCGTGTATGCCCAATCCTTTGCGTTTCACGAAAACCTTATCGTCAGCCCCAAACCACTGAAATTTCCTAAGATCAATGCCTTTCAAACTATAAATGATTTTCGTGAAACTACCGTACGGTGACACAGGATGCAACACTTGTAGCTTCACAGTCTACCCTCACGCAAATAAAAATAAAACCCAAGAAATATGTCGAAAGTAAGAAAAAAACATATGGCAACTTAATTTACTCAAAGGAATTTGTGGTCACCCTGTACCACCATCATTAAATGATGTCCCTCAAGATTTGTCCCGAGAAAAATTTGAACCCGAAACCAAATTTAAAAACAACCAAGTTTTTGCTCCCTCTTTTTCTTTTACAACATTAACCATAAAGGTTTATGCTCTCTCTAAAATTATCAAAAAAGTTAATTTAAGATCGCTACTTTAAATTTGCAAATTATGCAGATCCATTACATGCTATAATAATTGCTAAAATAACCCATTGTCCAGTAAGCATTCAGAAATTCCCCCTCCTGTAAAAGAATTCCATGATTAGTACACCCAACAGCAAAAGAAACAGTAGACGGATTGTCCATCACCGTTTTCATTCGGTCTGTATTACACAGTGTGATGATAATGAATTGAAATAATGACGACAATGACATCTTCGAACTAACGTAGTTTCATTCCGTAAAACAACTCGGGATGTAGAATAAACAAGTAATGAAAGTAGCGGTGGTCATTTGCCTACCATTATCTTTGCCGTTGACTGTACATGAGTAAAAATGGCTAAAACTAAACACAATAATTGTTTATTTTGGTTAAATGTAATTTTGGTTCGAGCAGTGAATCTATTTATTGTGATCACATATTTAATCAAACTTTACATCAAACATTGTGTACATTCCCAAAATTTAATCCTCTTTTTTAAACATTTAAAAACCCAAATTTATGAACTTTTTGTGCCACGTGAGATATTTTTTACCACGAGTGTACGTACTCCCGTTACACCAATACACGTTAATACCTAGTGCCAATTCAAACTCTATGAACCACAATGAAATATTTGACTTGTTGTCAGTTCAAAACTCCTACACGAAATCATTGAACCAGCTGGTGCATTTATTATATTCATACTGAGTACATAAGTTTTCTACTTATTACAACGACAACAACAATTGTTGTCGCGTAATGTGAGACATTTGAAATTACCGAGAGTTATCTTGTGTTTGCTTCATAACAACACTGACAGTAAAAAATCAGACATTTTCAGTTACTTGTATATCTTACTATTCTTCAGAAGTACCTTGTCCGTACATTGGATGAGATCTCAATCCGGAAACGCTTGTGTCCGTTTTCATACATTTCGAACTACTCGATGATTCAGTCACGTGACGTCACCCGATCGAACATTCGAGCAACCGTTGTTCGCACAGTTGAAATTAAATTTTCATTAGCACTGACTGTGGTACTTTTATCGCATTAATGTAATTTTTGTTTCCCGCAGCGAAACTCTTGGTTGTGGATTGGCACATATGGGGGGGGGTCTAGCACTATCTCTGTCCTAAATTCCTCAACAGTTGTATATACAAACATGTATAAAATACTGTTTATATTTCTTGCCCCTTAAGCCAATAGACTCCCCCCAGATAACCGCTTGGAAACGCCGCTGTACTAAAGCAACCTTCGCGATCCGAAAAAATCGTTTTCCAATAGTCGATGCCCCGATCCTAAATATTGTACTCGTAAATATGTTTCTAATTTTTAAATCTTTTATTCGTTATTTAATACGTACCTTGAAATTTAATATGAATAAGTAAAGGAATAATCATAATGGGGATTAGTTCGATCATGTGTATTGTTGACAAAATATAAAATTTTGTTTACTGGCCTCTGTTAAGTACCATTAAATTAATTTGGTAAGTTTTGCACAGGGATGTTACATTTCGGATACCAAAACATACCATTTAAATCAGAATAGCTATTTCTCTCGACCCGGTACAATTGACGCTAGGGCCCGATATCAGGCCGCGACCCGGCGGTTGAGAAACAACTGATGTATGTGACTCGCACGATCAAATTTCTTACAGGCGTCCAATCCGAGAAAGTTACTCACACGGCCAGCAGATAGCAGCACGGTCTTAGCTGTCCGTAACTCGACCAGCATTCCTGCCACCTAGTGGGTAATTGTGAAACTTGATGCTATTTCGCTGTAGGTTTGACGCCGGTCTGTGATCGATTCCGTAGTCGTCCAAACAAGACGAAATGGAATTAGCGAAAGAGACAACAAAACAAGAAAAAAAACATTTTCTGAAAAGCTCTACGAAGCAAAAAAGGAATCAGGTACAATTTTTGTGACATTCCTTAAGTTTTCGCTGTCGCGACAACAGCGATAATAGTTGACTGTTTCCAGAAGGTGATTATTAATATATACAGGGTAGGGTGTATACTGGTCTGGGAAATCCTTTAAAAGTCATGGAATTTATTTTTTCTGGAGAACTCAGGAAATGTCAGGGAAATTGACTGTGTTTCTGTAGTGGTGCACTAAAAGTAGATTTTTGAGCACAGAAAAAAATAATGGACATGCAAGAAATTTAAAATTTGTTGTTGACAAACTATATTTCAGTTTGATATACTGAGTATTACCAGTACTTATAGTAAAAAATTGTGTATTAATTTTGAACTATTGTCATGTAGAAATTACTACAGTAGGTGGTTACGAACTTACGAATTTTTGTTGACCCAATTATCCATTTCATCAGTTTATCATTCATCCTCATCGTCGCGATTCATCTAATAGGTATAAAAATTTACCCAGGGTTGTTAAAGAAATTCAATTCCGGTCCAGGAGAGAAAATCAGCAAGCGTAAATTGGTTCTGGACCGTAAAGAACCTTTTTATCTGTAAAGTATTTCAATGCGGTCCAGAAACCTTTTTATCTTATCAATTTAAATTCGGTCCAAGAACCTTTTTTCAATTAAACAACATGCAAATTGGACCGAATTTAAATTGTGCGAGAAAAATAGGTTCCTGTCCTGTTGGGGACCGAATAGAACCCTTTAGAATTTATGGGTTTCTGAATCTTGAACAACCCTGAATTTACCACTTTCTTTGAGTCTCGGTTTTAAGTCCACTTTATGTACAGGAAGGCTAATCGGGACTGGACCTACAGTTTAAAGTGGGATCCGAACCACCATGTGCCTCCACCGGGTATCGAACCTGGGATCCCGTAACTACAAGGCGACAACGCTACCACTGCGCCATCTGGGAGGCCCTCCAGTGCTTTATTAAGTGGGATTCTAATCATAAGCGTTTAGCTAAAATATTATATTTTTCTTCCAGACATGTTCACGTACACAAATTAATTGCTGTAATGATTTGGACTGGAAAATTTGGTTTCTTGGGCTGAAATAACCTGAAAAAGTCAGGGAATTTTGTTTTTATGTAATTGTAGACACCCTGTTTATATTCTTTCGTAATGACAACGAATTAATGTTTAATTATCTTTACAAGTTTTATAGGAGGATTCATAAGTCGTGTAGAATATTGAAAATTCCTGTGGAAGTGAATTTGGAGCTTCCCCAAAGTGTTTAACGCAGTTTAGGGTTTCGCCAAGTTAACTTTGTCGCCTTGTAATCAAGGGGTCCCTGGTTCGATACTCGGTGGAGTCGGATCCTACTTATAACTGCTGGTCCAATCCCGATTCACCTACCTGTGCGTAAAGTAGACTTTAGAACTCAAAGAAACGAACAAGCATCGTCAGGTATCTGAGAAAACATGTTGTAAAAAGAAGCATGCGCAAGTATCCATACTTCTCAGAGATCAGCTATTACTGTTGTCTTCTACACGGATTACAACTGTAATTTTTACTCAAGGTATGTTAATTTAATATTGAGACGTGAGGTACCGATGGTCAAATTTAAAGTTGCCCAACACAGGACCCTTTCGAAGCAACGGATTGCGCTGAAACTTAGTACAGAGATTATGGAGAACATGAGGAAGGGATTGCTGGTGTAAAAAAAATAATTCAAATTTTGACCACCAGGTGGAAATTTGGCGCTTAAAATTAAATCCCCCCTATTCAGAAGCCCTCTAGTGCACGACCGGAGAAACTGGTTGCGCTGAAAGTTGGTATTGAGGCTATGAAGACCACGGGGAAGCGAATGCTGACGAGAATGAAAAAAGAAGTTCACATTTTAACCACCAGGTGGAAATGTAGCACTGAAATCTGGTGCGCAGTGAACATCATCGCGGAAAACCGCTTCGTGCGTTCATTGATCACACTGTGTTATACTTCCAAACGGCCGATCGCGTTGACAGGACGCGTGTTGAACACTGCTGTTCAACTCAAATTACTGGTTGTTATTACTTGAGCGTCACATTTCAACCTGGTGCTGAGAATTTGAACTATTTTCTTTTTTTCGTCAGCATTCGCTTCCCCTTGGTCTCCATAGCGTACACACAAATTCGAAAGAAACGCCCTCCCTTACGGTTATGCAACCCGGAATTTTATATCGTCTAGTTTCGCCTGGTAGAGTAGTTCCCGAGAAGAGCAGTGTTTCCAAACCTATAACTGTAGTGTTTCCAACCCTGTATTGGTTGGTTGGTTGTTGATTTGGTGCTTTAAGTCCACAATACACAGTATGACTAATCGGGACTGGACCTACAGTTTAAAGTGGGATCCGAACCCCTTTGTGCCTCCACCGGGACCCCTTGATTACAAGGCGACGACGTTACCACTGCCCCATCCAAGCCTGTATTGCTTCGTAGAAGACGAAACCTTCACGTAAACTTCTTCATTCGTGAGTTACATTTGGTTTACAGACTCACATTACAGGACACTCTTTTCCTGTATTGCATGTGTTCTGGAGCATTTATTTTTCATTCTGCGGAGAAAATTCTGTTATTATTTTACATCTTATTTTTCGCAGCTTCTCTACCATTTATTGGCTAATCGCAACAATGAGGATGAATGATGACTCCATGAAATTGATAAGAGGACAGTCATAAAGAAACCGTGGGGGCTAGATTCATATTATTATTATTACTATTATTATCTCTCTTTTTTTACTTTACTTTTGGCTAATCGCAACGATGAGGATTAGTGTATGATAAAATGCATGAAGGAACACTCATAAACAATCATACCCAGGCCGGGACTCCAACCCGGGAATTTCGGCATCGAGATCAAAAGCCGACGGCTTATCACGCTCGGGCACAACGGCGGCCAATTATTATTAGTGATATTGTCTTTAGTAGTGTATTTTTCCACCATATTCTTTCATACAATCATGAAACGGATGAAAATTAAAATGTTAAAATACCTGCCTACGTTTTTCTCCCCTTCCTTTTTTGCAATATGAACACCTACTGAACGAAGCCAAATTGTGGGAATACGAAACAGAACCAAGTTAACATATCTTGACAGTGGATAGTGTTAATGCAAAATCTAGAAAAGAGTCATTTAACAGTAGCCTGATTGCTTTTCCATTTGTTGTATGGGGAGAATTGTGTGCAATGTGTGCGTAGTGGCAGGCAAAAGAGAATACAAAGATCGAATAGAGAGGCAACACTGTCACTGTTCTGCACTGCACAGACAACGCGTCTCGTCAAGTGGGCGGGGCACTGTGGGTGCGAGCGAGCTGCTGTTGCTTCTGCAAAAAGAACACTCACAAACAACTGAATGACGCTCCGCTTAAAATCTAGTCAATCGAGAAATAATTTGTTGAGGAAGTGAATTGAAATATAAACGCCAGAATTTGGTCTAAGCCACCTCCCTTCTCCCACCTTAAAAATTCTTGGGTGAGAGGCTACAAACTATACTAAAACTGAATTACATACAATATTTTAAGACTCAAAGTGACGTGACCTAGAACGTAGTGAAAAATCACTGGTGCAAAATTCAACATAATGACGATAAAATGAAGGTAGGAAAATGGATGTGCTAGAAAGTTTTACATACACACACACATAGTTAGTTCCGTGTAGAAGATATTTCTTCACATTTTTCTCACCTTGGCTTCCTTGAATTCACGAAACTGTAAAGCCATGAGCTCGTTAACACCCTATAATCACGGAGTTCCAGGTTCGATTCCTGGTGGAGACACAACTGCCTAGTGGTTCGGATCCAACTTTCAACTGTAGGTCCCACTTCGGGTAGTCTTTTGGAGCATGAAATGGAATTAAAACAAAATTGGAACACGGCAAACCTTCACAACACACGCGCAGAGGCAGTTCAACTTAATGACTGACAACTATTATATACATCGAACTTTCAGCGAAGCTGGAATAAGGTCTATTTGCCATGCCAAATAGTGTGAATTTTCAGTCTCGTGGTGCCTTCTATACGAAGTGCACGCAAGTTATCTAAAAAAAAATCAATTGTGAGGGTGAGTCGAGCTATGTTTAATTCAATAAGACTCTTAACTTCAAACATATTTTGCTCTATAGCTGTCGATTTGGAATGGGCATCTAAGATTGGTTGCTTAGCGGACCGGATTTGGAAAAAATCACGGACTGTCATAGTTCCAATCACACTACAGACATAGAAAAAAATGTTCGCATGAAGATGAGAGAAGAGGTGATCTCTTCAAATGTCTCGAAATATATAGATAGAATATATAGTCAATCAAAAAGAAAAACAATGGATAATGTCCAATTAAGTCGAAACGCTGTTTGAACCGGTGTTCATTCACAGAGCAGAAGGGTTATTTTGACAAAATCCTGTTTCCCTGCTGGCTGCTTCGGGGAGAAGGGCTTTGTAACGTTGCCGCTTCTTGCCCAAGCGGTAGGCCTAATTCGTTGTTTGGCCAAGAGTTCCTTCGTAGGTAAACGCGGCTACAGAGGATCACTGCCATAAAGGTGGTTCCCGCGCCGGCTGAAAGAGCGACGGGAATTTAAAGAACCATTGTCACTAACTTCAGACAAACATCTAATAATTTCCTTAGGTTTCGAAGCTGATCCGAAGGGACAACAAATACCAGAAAAACGACATGAATTAAATGATCGGTTGATCGTCCTTCTGTTGATGATGGCAATTCATATTAACAATAATAATCGTAAGCTTATCATTAAAGAGTCAACAATCAAAGCTAATACGCATCTATTGATCAGAAATTACTAGAGTGTTAAAGTTGTTTTTGTATCTTTGTTATGTTAAGTCGCTCTTCTGCCACTTTCGGCTAATGAGGATGAGTGACGATTAGATTAAATTGATACCATGATAGCAATACTGAAGCCGTGGCTCGAACCCGGAAATTTCGTGGCATCGGAAGTGGACCATTTAACGCGCTTGGCCACCAAAGAGAACCGGCTCTGAGGCCAAGCGCGGTTAGTGGTGGACTAACGATCCAGACACAGAATGTTCCGGGTTCGAGTCCCGGCCGGACCTTTGTCAATTTCTTAATCTTCAGAAATCCCTTCCCAATCTAAGACATAACACTTTATCAAAACTTCATTTCCCTCCCCTCCACCTCAAATTTCATACTCAATCTTCCCAACAAAATTTCCATGCCAATTTTAGACATCCAGTTGATATTGCTCCCTCCAGAAAAGCAATCTAAGACGTAATAGTAATACACAAGAGTTGGGATTCCCTGCCCCCCAAAATAATTATCAATCCCGCTACGTGAAAATACCACTAACTTCATTAATCGCCCACCATAATTTCCCTATCAATCTAAGACCTAATATGTAAGAGTTGGATATCGCCCCCCCCCAATCAATATTACTTATTACCCGTAACAATTCCCCTGACAATCTACAAATTACTATTTGTATAACAGCAATGGCTAATTGATAACGTAATTGAACTTGTGCCCTGTTTACTCAGTCAAACTTCCATCACAGTCTGCGCCATAATGCCCCTCCCCCTGGGCACCACTGATTTAGAACTGTGACAACGTGAGAGGTGTAATGTAACTAATAGTTAAATGTTAGGAATGGGTGCATGTGCGCTGCGCATTTGAATTTCATGTGAATCAAATCTGTCAATAATGTGAATATTAATGTTATAGAATATAATATAATGGTGCAGGTGTGTGAAAAAGTAACCATGAGCACCAAGGTATCAATAAGAAAGAATTGGAAAGATAAGTTGCATATGAAGATGTGTGTAATTAGTTTTGTTCTGGGATGTAGCAAAGAACATTGGTTAAACCGTGCGGGGTATCATGGTCAATACTGTGTCCACCCGCCGTTGGATTCAAGCACTGCATCTAGTCGACGAAGCAAGGATTGGCCGAGCAGATGTTTGGTCTTCTTAAACTCTCCCAAACATCAAACACGTGAGCCAGTAGAGCTTCCATTGTTCTCAGCTGTCTAGGTTCCCACTCTCTCACCATCAACGCCCAAATGTTTTATATTGGGAGATTTCGCTGGCCAATCTACTCTTGATATTCCTGGGTGCTGATTAGTGTTACCCACGGGACGAGACGGGACAGGCTTTTAAAAATTCGAGACGAGACGAGACAGCATTTCACAGCATTTCCACGAGACGAGACAGGCCAAAGTCTCGTCTCGTGGGCAACACTAGTGCTGATTAAACCAGATGGTGGTCGCTTTCGATGTATGGACGCTGCTGTTGTCTTGATCGAAAGTCACGTGCGGAATCTCATCTTCAAGGTGTTTCTCTCGCACGCTGGGAAGCATGTGGTTTTCCAGCACTGCGATGTATTCCTGCGAATTCATTCTCGAGGACACTTCCACCAATCCATCTACTCCAGACGAACTGATCCATCCCCACACCGCCACGGATATCCTGCCACTCCTAGCATGGGTAGAAATGTTCTCGGGGTCGTAGCGAGTGTTGTCGCGCCTCCAAACATAAACCTGACCATTTTCGTCAGACGAAAATACATTCTCGTCGCTCAAAATTACGATCTGCCAAAATTCTTGAGGAGCTGGTAAATATTGTAAAGCAAAACTGATCCGTGCTTCGTGATGGAAATGCATCATTGCTTCTTTCTTTGCCGCTCGACGGAGCCGAACTGTTGCAGCATGGCACTCCAGTTTCAAATCTTGGCGAATCTTCGTTGAAGCCATGAAGGGGTTGCCCTCGCTCATCTCAATGATGCCTGCATCTTCTTCCCTGGTTGTCTTCCTCGGCGGCCTTTGTTGGGTCGTGACTTCATTCCTTGGTCCCCTTCTTCCTCATAACACCGAATGCAACGCCTAACGCATGAATCGTCCACACCAAGGGTCGTAGCAATATGTTGTGCAGCAGATCCGCCGCACAAGAACATGCGGACTATCTTCTCTCTTGTAAATTCCGAAGTGTAAGGCATGATGAAATGATATCGTAAAGGAACATTCGGACCGAAGGGACATGCTGCACGTGGCACATGCCTCTTCAAAACACCTTATCATTGGTGCATGTAGAGTTTCACGCCCATTCCGGTGCAGAAAGTTTCATTTTATTGGTTCCGTTGCAAGTGACATGCTCAAGGCATAGATACGAGTAAAACTGCTGCAGGATCTCGAACGAAGCACCCACCGGGGCTCGAATTAAAGCCAAAGCGTGGTGGCAAAGGCAACCGTGAAGTTACAGCATCTGAGATTTACGTCAAGCAGGACCTGCGTGGTGTGTGCAAAGAAACTCACGCTTGCTTTAGGAAATAAGGATAGTATTGAATCAATGCAATATAAAAGAGTATATACCATAAAATATACATTATTATTGACTCATGCATTCCCTGAAAAAGAATGCATTGTTTTCTCGCACATTTCTGCCTGCAATGAATATAAATGTATAATCTATTAAATTAAGCACGTGCATGCAGATTTAAAAATATTGATAAGATGATTGAATTGAATTGTTGTTTTTTAAGTCCACTTTGTGCACAGAAAGGCTAATTGGGACTGGACCTACAGTTTATAGTGGGTTCCGAACCACTATGTTCCTCCATCGGGTATCGAACCCGGGACCCCTTGATTAAAAGGTGACGAATCTACGATTGCGCCATCGGGGAGGCCCTAGTCCTCTTACGGAGATAATTCGTTCGGAGCAATAGAAATGCCCTATCAAAACAATTGGGGAATATTATTTTCAATGTGGATATTCTTCAGAAAATATGTTTCTAACAACATAGTGGGGACGTGGGATGAGAGATAGGGACGGAGTTGGAAGAGAGAGAGAGGGAAAGCACACAATTTTCTGTTCAGTGCGAACCTTTGGGATTGCTTTTTCATAGTGCACCAAAAACACAATACGTATAACTCAAATACAACCCAAACCTTCAATGGCGAAATTGTGAGTCAATCACTCAACTGGAATAAAAAGTACGGATTTAAATCTAGCAGGCCAGAATATAGTTATTGCGCTACCATGTGCTAATCCACTTTTCCCGCGAGAATTGTCATGCCTGAGTGACATGTAGTTTACGTTAGTTGTGAGAGTTGCTTCAATTCCATTGCCGGCCAAGAATAATGATAGCGCTGAAAGCATAAAATACGGAAATGTGCATGTTTGGCGAGCTATGAGAAAAGTAGATCCTTGTGTTTTATTTTCGAAATTTGCTCATTTTATGTCAACTTTCACATATAGCCAATGGCGACAGAGGATGAATGATGCTTCAGGGAAATTTATGAAGATTGAAGAAACAACGAAAAAGAAAAACTCATAATTATCAGAGGCTAGGACCCAAGAACCCTGGCTACGCAGCTTGTTATGATATTTAAGTATATCACGGATTGCTGCTAAATCCATTCCTAGATATTTGTAATGAATGAACCCCCTCCCCCGCTACGAGAAAAAGAAAGACTATGAAAGACTACAGGATGTGAAACATTCACAACGTAATTGCATTACTTTACATCGCTCTTGGCTGTATTCCAAATGTAGTAAGAGTAGTAGGGTTTTTTGTTTTTTTTGCCAAGGTATAAGTGTATTTGAGCGCAAGGGCTACCTATTTCATCATTTATAAAGAGTTAACTTCGTCGTTACACTAGCACCAGGCACAAATGCGTCAATTTCTATTTCGGTTATTTTATATCACTCTTCTGCCTCTTGAGTTAATCGCGATAATACGGATGAATTATCAATTTATAAAATTGTGACGGGACAAACTCAGTGATACATTCATGCCTGACCAGAGTTCGAATCTGGAACATATGACCTCGCTTCGCTAAAAAGGCTGGCAGAAATGTATCGGAAAAGTATAGGACCACCAAGAACCGGTTTCAAGCAGCACAGACGATGAAATCATTTACAGCGACTCGCTGTGGCAGTGTTGCTCGTCACCCCCTCCCCCTCGCTCGCAGATAGCCTAGCCTTCTCTGCACCCCACCTGCTGATTCGTTTCAGGCATATTCCGTCTGGAAAGTTTCTGGCATCCCTCCGCCTCCCCCCTTCCAACCATGGTTAATAAATGAGACCCTTGCACTGGCATCAATTTTACACCACCATACAATAAGATTTACGCGGGAAACATTTCCTAACATATTTTCTTGATTCGGACTAAGGGCAAATTAAAAATAGTCAAAGGAATTATACACAAGAGAATTAAATTACTGAAAATATGGAAAAGCGCGATACCGAAATCTGTAATGAGTGCGAATGGAAAATCGAGAAAAAAAGTATGAAAATATTCGAATAACTAGATTAAGAGAGAAAGTTATCACGGCTCGAACAATGCAAATGAAAAAAAAAAAAACGGGAATACGAATTGAAATATATGACAATCTGAAGTAGGCTGAAGGAAGCAAATTTTAATAAACGTGGAAAGAAAACATAATCAATGGAGCGCTGGTTCGATTCGCGACGGAAGCTCATATTTGTTGTTCGAATCCCACTCTACACTGTTTGTCCAGATGCATTTACACTTAAAACAAACTTCGTGGAACTTTTTCCAAATCAGATGTCGCCAAAAATTTAAAAACAAAAAGAATAACTCTGAAGGAAAAATGCCGAAAGCGTTATTGCAAAATGAAAAAAAAATCTTCACATATTCGTTCGGAAGTGGTAAAAGAATAATAAAAAACTCAAGCATAAATGTTAATAACACTTGTTATTATTACCAGAGACATTCTCAAAATAAACTTGTTGTCCGTTGAAATCAAATCAAGAGGAAAGCAAGATCTCCACCCGGTCGCTTGAATCTCTGGTTAGATTCAAGAGTTGGAAACACTACGCTTCTCGCGAGCTGCTCTTCCTGGCGAAACTAGATGATATAAAATTCCGGGTTGCATAACCGTAAGGGGGGGTGTTTCATTCGATTTCGAATGTACAAGGTTTCAGCGCAATCCGTTGCTTCGAAAGGGCTCTGCGTGAAACAACTTTAAATGTGGCCACCCACTAGATGGCAGCAGCAGTCCGTATCCAACAAAGCAAGCAAATAAGCACGTAGGAGTATTCGGAAAGGAAGAACATGATTCTCCAGAAAGCCCACAGTAATCCAATGATATATGTGTCAACAGACATAAATGTCAATCGAACCATGTAAGAAGTGGTGCCTGTGCACCATGATTGGTTCGAAATTAAACAATCTGGGCTCCTTTTTAATGATCAGTGAAGTCACGAAATAATGCGAATTTTCCTTTTGCACCATATCTACGTAGTGTTTCTCACGAATTCAACTATTTTTGCCACGAATATCGTGGTTCGATATTTTTGTCGTTTACTAGATTTTTGCACATTGTAGTATCATTTTACCAATATTTGTTTCTTTCCCCGAAGTTTCCTTTAGATTTGATTGATTGATTGAGTTGGTGTTTTAAGTCCACTTTATGCGCAGGAAGGCCTACAGTTTAAAGTGCTATCCGAACCATTATGTGCCTCCAGCAGGTATCGAACCCGTGGCCCCTTGACTACAAGGCGACGACGCTACCACTGCGCCATCGGGGAGGCAGTTCTCCTTTAGATTACAGATGCTTGTTCCAAGTACGTGAAACATCTTCATTGATTGACAGGACTTTGTCTCGTCTGCAAGTTTATTTTTTTTAGGTTAGTTTCTAACTGTAATTCGGTTTTTTACGTCGCTTTTCTACCTCTTAGATGAATGGCGACGATGAGGATGAATGATAAACTGATGAAATGGTGTCCCCAATTATGTATACAAGCTTTTGTAGTCCGTAACTCACTGAATTTTCATTTATTTGAGATGTAACTGATTGAAATTTGCAACCGTCAGAGTATGCAGCTCTTAAATGAAACAAAGGAACCTTGTTATTTGAGATTTATTATGTGGGCATACACCTAGACCATATGCAATAGAATATCTGAGGACTAAAATTTCTGTAGCTATGCTGAAAGTTGGAGTTCAAAATGGCCGTTTGCACATTAGTGGACACAACGTAACCCCACAGAGCATTATACAGTAATACCTGGTGGCTCCCCCTAACGCCGTCGCTTTGTAATCAGAGGGTGTAGGGTTGAATCCCCGGTGGAGGCGTGGTGGTTTAGGCCCGACTTTGAGCTGTAGGTCCAGTCCTGATTATCCTCATGATCCAGTCTGTGTATAATGTAAACTTAAAGAGAGGAAGATAGAACGCAAAGATAAGAAGATAGAAGAAAGTGAAAGGAAAAATACAGGGAAACTACAAACACTATTTTTCAGCCTCCTTGAGCTACACTGTGTATAAAATATACCTTATTATTAAGTAAATAGAAACACCTCATTAGCATAGATATTCACTAAAGAAATTGGAATGACATTCTCCTTGAAAAGCTCCGCCTGGGTATAAGTGTTCTTTGTGAGTGTCGCTTTATCAAACTCATCTTCATCTTCGCGATTAGCCAAAGGTGGCAGAAAAGCAAGGTAAAACAAACCAAACCGAATCAATCAATTCTTCTTGAAAAATGTCATGCTATTATTTCGTAGTTTGTGAAACTTTCCTAAAAAGTTTAAAAGCTAATTTGGGACACTTACGTTGTGTAATATTTTTCAAATTACTTCATTACATTTTGGCATGGAAATAATTTTTGTCGCGAGATCTCACCAGATGGCAGCAGCGCTCGAAATCGTCCCATCATGGTAACACACTGCGTCAAAAGCTTTTCCCAAGTTGCCTTCATCCCGACGTCTCTCTCACCGCATAATTGAGAACCGTTGTGTCTCCCCGAACGTGGTAATTACACAGGTAGCCCCATTCATTTGGCCAAAGTGCGCCCTGGCGGCAGCTGGAAGAACTTCGTGCTCTGGACAGGGAAGTTTGAACCTGTGTGGATTTCATAAGCCACGTTGCTCCTTTTCCTGCAGGCATAGTTCGCAGAACTTTCACCTGCGATTTCAGACTCGAGTTGTAATGATATCGTGATTTCGCTTCTGGTGCTTACTGTTGCACAAGTATAATTATTTTGTTGCATTATTCCTAATGACAATTTCATGTTATGTACTTCTTTGTTGTTATAGTAAGGCTTATTCCCTTTCCCCTCTCTATTGCCCAGGTGTTCTGGGTTCGAATCCCGGGCTTGGCATTGTTGTTCTTTGTGAGTGTCCCTTCATCAATTTCGTCCTCATCGTTGCTATTCGCCAAAAGTGGTAGAAAATAAATAGAACAACACTGTATCAAAACTTTGGTTATTCTTTCAGGGAGACCAAAGGTCAACTTATTGTTGTTTTTAAGCAGCAACTCTCTCTCTCTCTCTCTCTCTCTCTCTCAAAATGATTAGTTCACCATTTGCAAGCCTATGGCGTTTTTATTTATTTATTGACAGAGCTCAACAGGCTGAGCCCAATTATAGTGCTCTAATTACATAATATTACTACAATAGATTCAGTGTTCCAGTAATAGTATTTTTAAAATTGTATAAATTCATTGCAAAAATATCAATTGTGTTGAAAGAGTTGCACGCTCTCCACACCGGAGAGGTAGAAAGAATTGATGTTTTCGCTCTCTGGCAATGAAAGATTTTATGCTTGGGACGTGTTTTGGAGATGGGAACATTAAACGATGTGGCTGATAATAAGTTGGAATCGTCTATTATACCGTTAATTACTTTATACAGAAACTGAAGACTGAAGGGGGTGCACCTTCCGTTGTACGATGGGTTTGGTGAGGCCAGCTCTTCTGCATGGCTGGAATCTGTACTGGAGATTAATTAGCTACTGGCAATTGACTTAGGCTCTGGACATCTCGACTTTGTGTGATGACGTTGAGGGATATTCGTAAACAAGAGAAGGTGGAATAGCACCCCCATTTTTGTCAACGTTGTGTTAGGATGGGGTTGATTACAAGTATTTTCTGTGGTATTTTCACACCACCAATATAAGGGTGAACGCTCACCAATATGGCTCTGGTCAGACTACTCTGTTTTTTTACAGTACACAGTCGTCTGCTTATGTACAGATAACATTGTTGTCGTGGGCTTCGTTTAAAATATACAACTTCACCAAGAGTAGAATGCCCTTATGGTGCTGTAGTCACAGGGGCCACAGACTTGAGAGAAGGGAAAATGATAGCAAATGACTATGCACTTGGGTTCGCGAGTTTGACGGGGGCATTCTTGTCGTGGTTAAACTGTACCTTTCTTGAGCAGACTTGATGCAGGGTGCTCCCTAGACAGGATCTCCCTGATGCCGTAGTGGTAACACTGTCATATTGTGGTCAGGAAGTCCGTAGTTCGATCCTCAGATGGAGGCACATTACACAGTGCGTCAGATCCTACTGTAATCGAGACCTGGGTATAGAGTAGATTAGAAGCAGTTACCTAACTTTCCCATAATAAAAATGTGTAGAATCACTCTTGGTGTAGTTCAACGTATATGTGGTATCCAACACCTTATAACGATTCCACGATCTAGCGTTTCACGAAATATACACACTGCTCCACAAGACTTAATCAACACCAAGAGAACAGAAATAAACCAACACAAAAACAGGGTCACCCTGTGTATCATTTTTGCAATGTTTCTGTTCATTTTCGTTGCATCTGTACCTTATTGGTGTTCATAAGCCCTGATCAAAAGCATCCCAAACATGCTCGATAGGATTGAGGTCCGATGAGCATTCAAGCCACTCAATACGGATGATGTCTCCTGTTTCCAGGACTTCCGATGCAATACGTGCGCGTGCCGGAGTAGCACATCGCGCTACGACGCCACGGGTCCCGGGTTCAAACCCCGGTCTGGGCATGGATGTTTGTATCAATTTCATCGTGGTTTCACTCATCCTCATTTTCGCAAATTAGCCAAGAGTGGCACAAAAAGCGAAGTAAAATAAAGCAAATCAATCAATGAAACAATACGTGCGAGGTGCGGGCGAGCATTGTCATCCATAAAGAACTCCGGACCAAATATTTCACTGAAATTTCGAACATGTGAACGCAAAATGTTGTTTTTCTTCATTTTTGGATGGAGCTGTAGCCTCTCAACCCATCTCTGCGTAAGCCAGTGTAGTGGGACAAAGCTTAACTTGGGACGATGATGTGCAGACGAGATATTTTATTGTAATGTTATTCTCAACATTTACAACATTCTCTAACATTCTACTGTTCTCATAATCCCTTGGCGTTCCTTAAGTTTTGTGGAGCAGTGTAGTAATCTAATCGAAATTCGAATTAAAGTGTATGCTAGAATCGGAAGCAGTATGCACTATACTCTCATCGGGCATCGAACCTGGAACCTCTTGATTACAAAGCTGCTGTGTTAGGTACTACGCTGCAGGTATCAAAATTAAAGTTTGAGAAACTAACTATCTGTCTTGCCATTATGGACCATGTCGGCAACTTATGATAAGTTAAACTTATTTGTCGTTGTGTAGTGATGTGACATGTTGTCGGGAATCAAGTTTTAATTGGAAGGAATGACCTTAATTGAGCCGATTTGTGGAAATTTTTCAAGATAGGCATGCGCTTTTCTCCTACTTTTTAAAAATGTCTTGGAGCCTAAATGCACATTTATATTCGCTTTGTAAAAACTGAAGGCTTGTTATGTCACTCTAGTGTCGATGGGTATTGCATGTAAACGAATGAAAACAATTTTCTCTACGTTGTTCCTGGGAACATAATGAGTGTGTTCCACTTTTTTCTTTCCCTCAACTTTTTCTTCTGTTCGTGCTTCGCCTTATCCCCTTGGGTGCTACAGCGTAAGGTTTACGAGAGATTTCTTATGTAATGGCCACCAAAGTTCTGTCGTTTCGCGATATACTCTGGCTAATACAGTAACACCATGAGAAGAGTGCCTAAATATCAACGTCTCTTCACGTAGTACATCCTGCCTGCACCGGTGGCGCAGTGGTAGCGTCGTCGCCTTGTAATCAAGGGGTCCCGAGTTCGATACCCGGTGGAGGCACATAGTGGTTCGGATCCCACTTTAAACTGTAGGTCCAGTCCCGATTAGCCTTACTGTGCATAAAGTGGACTTAAAACACCAAATCAACCAACCAACCAACCAACGTAGTACATCCTGCCTACACCGATGTCGTTATGGTAACTAACTTCGTTTCCTTGTAATCAAAGTGTCGATAACCTGTGCTGGCAGGCACATAGTCATTCGTTCGGATCCCACTAGAAATTGTAGTCCCAGTCCCGATTAGCCTACCTGCGCATAAAATGGACTTAAACAACAAGTCAAGTCATTTAAAAATATAATTTTGTGATTTTGTTTTTAGTAGTAGAAGTTTGTGCAAATTTAACTTTATAAATTGAAAGCTGTGTTGCCTATCAATTTAGGCTTGAACTTTGTAAAAGACCCCGAAATTAAAAACGTTCTTTGCGCCACTGTTTCAGAGTAAAAAAAGCATTAAATTTGAAGTAAGGCATATTTGGCAACAGGAAATATTTTATTACACTTTCTTAACCTAAGACGTAACATATAATTATATGTTATATACCTGATATTTCATATACGTATTTAGAGCAATTGTAGAGAAAGTTACACTTGAGATTTTCTTCTTGTGCCGTATTGATGTCTATTCCAGTTGTGGATTCAGTCCAGCGGAAAACGTTTCATAATTTGGTCAGCATGTACAGACTCATTTCCAGATAGAAATGTCATGTTCTGATCGACCAGCCTGAATAAAGATAACACTAAGAACACAGGGAGATTGCAGATTTTTTGCTGCACTATTTACATAATGCCACTTCATATCAAGTTTTTGTTGACACGACGTAACACGGATAAAGTGTCCACAAGATCACTATTACTGTAACCGAGCATTTTACGTAACGCCATATCAACAATGTTTTAGCACCATACACAACAAAGTCAATATCGTGTAATATACAAATCAGTACGTTAGTCTTACCGTACCATTGTTTCGTTAAGGAGATGTGACTCACGTTCCATGTCAGTAGCCCCGTCTAATTCGCAGCAATTTTTGACACTAGGTGTAGCGCAGGTGCATCCCAGTGTCAGGCTGGGGCAAGGTAATTGTGTTCATGCAAGTAGACGGTGCACAAAATAACACCGGTGTTAGGTTCATAAGTTTCAACAATTACCTGCTTGTCTGCCGATTTTAACGTTCATTTAATTAGTTATCACGCACCAGATGGTCATAAATAAAGTTTCCCTACCGAGAGCCCTGTTGACCCCGTTCGAAACAACGGATTGCGATGAAACTTTGCATAGATACTGTGGAGACAATGGGAAAGTGAATGCGGATGGAAAAAAAAGTAGTTAAAATTTTCTGCACGAAGTGGAAATATGGCGCTGAAGTCACAGTAACCAAGTCGGACATGCAAGACTTTATTTCGAGTTTGTCACTGTTGCAGTGTTCAATATGAGCGCCGTCAATGTGAATGGCCCTTTGGAAGCGTAAGACAGCGTGATCAGTAGTCAGACAAAGTGTTTTCCGGGATGTTGTGCACTGCGCACCAGATTTCAGCGCCACATTTCCATCTGGTGGTGAAAATTTGAACTTTTTTTGGACAGCATTTGCTTCTCCATGGTCTACATGACCTCTGTACCAAGTTTCATCGCTAATCCGTTGCTTCGAATGAGCTTCAGAATGCTCTGAATATGACCACCTGGTACCACGTGACGACACACAGATCCAGAACGCAGTGCAAACGCTCCAGACTCCAAATGACCGTGTTGCACCTGCACTACACCTAGTGCCAACAAGTGCTGCAAACTAGTACTGTGCCCTCCCTTGGACACGTTCGCCTTTTGTTAAGGCATGAGAATCACCAGGACGTTCTTATAGACACCTTCTGCAATGTTAATGTTAGAAGCTGATGTTAATACTTCTGCGTTCTTTCACTTCACTACACAAGTCTTGGACTAGACTACAAAGAACGAGACTGCCTCTTCTTCTTCTTCTTCCTCAGAGTTCGGGTCCAGTAGTCTTTGATCATGTCTGCCCCCTTCTCGCCGATCATCATCGTGGGGGCGTTGGTATTCCCGCTGGTGACGTTGGGCATTATGGCCGCGTCGATGACCCTCAGGCCCTGAATCCCGTGGACCCTCAGCTCGTGGTCCACAACCGCCATGGGGTCGGAAGCCGGTCCCATCTTGCAGGTCCCGCTCTGGTGGTAGATGGTCATGGTGTACTGCCTCACCAGACACTCCCAGTAGTCGTCGGTGCCGAAGGGTATCTGCTTGCAGCCAGGCCAGGGTATCCTGTGGTACCTCGCTCCGAAGCGCTTCATGATGGTCGTTTCCGATAGCGCCATCGCGTACTTGATGCCCTCCCGCATCACCTTCACGTCCTCGGGGTGCGAGAGGTAGTTGTGGTACAGGAGGGGGTGCTGGAAGGGGTTCTTGCTGCGGAGGCGCATGTACCCGGCGCTCTTGGGGCGCAGGATCATCGGGAAGACGCCGTACGTGTCCTGGTATGTGATGGGAGCGAAGACCTCGTCGTAGAACTCTTGGGTGATGCCGTGCGCTTTGCGGGCCTGTCCTCCGTCGGAGTTGACCGACGTTGCGGTCAGCATCAGCTCCATGTCCGGCCAGTCGTCGGACTGGTTCCCGTACTTTGTCGTGACGAACCCGACGGCTTCCAGACCGATGTTGGACGTCAGGGGACCGTCGCCTCGGATGGCGTATCTAAGCGCGGTGTTGATGTTGACGACGCGCGGCATCACGAAGCTCACCGGAGGGTCTATCCTGAACGCGATGCCGCCCGTCGCGATGTGGTCCTGCAGGTTCTGGCCGACGCCCGGTAGATCCTGAACCACTGGGATCCCAACGTCTTCAAGATGGTCCCGAGGACCCACCCCGGACAGCATGAGGAGGTAGGGGGAATTGATGGCACCTCCGGACAGTATCACCTCTCTCCTGGCGCGTATCCTGTGCGTGGCTCCGTCGCGGACGAACTCGACCCCGTAGGCCCGCTTGGTCTCCGGATCTATCAGCACCTTCGTGGCTTGCGACCACAGCGCGAGGTGGAGGTTGCGTCTGAGCCGAATCGGTCTGAGAAACGCCTTGGCAGCGCTGCACCTGTACCCTCTCCTCATGGTGTACTGAAGCAACATGAACCCGGTCTGCTTCTCCCCGTTCACGTCCCGGTTATCGAAACCCATCTCCTCTCCCGCCTGCACGAAGGCCGGCCCCAGCGGGGTGTGCCACGGAGCTTCCTGGACGGTCAGGTACCCGCCCGAGGAGTGGTAGGAGTTGTTCATCAGGTACGGGTTCCTCTGGTCTTCCGACTTCTTGAAGTACGGGAGAACATCCTCGTAGCCCCAGCCAGGATTTCCCTGCGCCTCCCAGTTGTCAAAGTCGCGCCTGTTACCACGAATGTACATCATCGTGTTGAGGACGCTGGAACCGCCAAGGATCTTGCCTCTGGGCCACACGCAGCGCTTGCCTTCCATGGCCAGGCAGGCCGTATTGGAAGGCTGCGTTTTGTAGCCCCAGTCGATCCTGCTCTGATGGAAGAAAATGGACATGACGGGAACGTCCGTGATTTCAGTCTCGTGGCCCCCGGCTTCCAGCAGCAGCGTCGTCAAGTCGGGCATCTCCGTCAGCCTGTTGGCGACCACCGAGCCCGCCGACCCCGCCCCGACGACTATGAAGTCGTACTCGTTGTCCAGGGACCTGACGTTGATCGGCCTGTTCTCCGGGTCGAACAGGTCGTAGTGGTAGTAGGCCAGAGCCACCAGGAAGGTCGGGATGAACCATATGGGGCTGGTCCCCACAAGGGCTATGGCAGTCTTGATGGCGTGGAACACGACTGTGGCTATGATGGGCATCGTTGCAGCTGGTTGTAGATGGACCGTCTTCTGATTTTCAGCTGCTGCTATCCTTACACTCCTGCAGTCTTCTGTATTGTTCCTCTGGACTCCTCACATTCATGAACATCACTCGCGGGTAGGAGGTACCTGAAAAGGTAGAAAGTAAGAAATGTAATTATGTTTGTACAAACACTACATATTCAAACACTGCACCAAAAATATGCAACTGGCTTGCCACCAAAAGTTGGGTAATACCCTAATTGGTGTAAGAGTTCGAGTTTTTATATAGATGCACTTTAGACACAGATAGGGTAATTGAGACTGGATCTACAGTTTAAAGTGGGATCCGAACCAATATGTGGTATCGAACCAGGGATCCCTTGATTACAGGAAGACGCCGTTACCACTACGCCATCGGGGTAATTGGGGTAAGACAATAGGTAATCAAGTGTTAAAAGACTCCATACGTGGTGTGGTTTGACAGGAAATGGCGTAACAGGACATCAAAGATGGTGCTAAACAAAGCCAATCCTGTGTTAACACCGAGAGAAGTGCCCTGTTATCACCAGTTTTGGTGTCAACTCAGCTGCATATTGTTTAGAGTGTACCCATTTTCGGAATAAAATTAAAAATACCTTTCTAGTTTCAAACCTGATGCATTTAGCATAATGTATAGCGCAAAATAAGAAGAATGAGGATACGGATGTGCTTGATGACAGTACAAATGCTCACGCAATCTATGGATTCCAGGTATAACAGAGACGGATCGTGAAAAACTATTAGGAAGTACAATATGATCATTGATAGAAGGTCGCATAGGGAAAACCTTACACAGTTGACATAGTACATTCTTGCCTGTTCGATTCATTGATTTGCCTTATTTTACTTCTGTTTTCTTCCACTTTGGCTAATCGCGAAGATAAGAATGAGTGATGGTATAATGAAATTGATGAAAGGATACTGTCAAAGAATACCCGCTATCCGAACCCGAGCACGCTGCACCAACCACACCGCCACAGAGGTCGGTGGTATCCTACTTGGAACTTTAAGCCCAGTCCCGATTAACCTATCCGTGCATAAAGTGGACCTAGAGCCATGGGCTTGTGTATAGTTCACGTAAAGGGGGGGGGGGTTCAACTTTTGGTATGATTAGGGTTGCTATATTTCATTTCTGGGACGCTGCTGACCGGAAGCTTGTTGGAGACCGTGGGGGAGGGGGTGTAGGAGGGCGTGCTGGACCCGACAAAGGTGTGTGTATATACATATCCATTATCATACTCTTTACACTTCTTAAAATAAAAAGAACAGAAATCCACTTCGAAGTATATCATTTATCTTGCAATTCCTTTTCCGTGCCATAGTGAACTAAGCTGCTATCTCACAATGTTGAAACTTTATTTGAAAACTGCGGACTGAACAGATAGGCACCCCAGCACCGACTGTTTACAGTAAGCAGCTTACTATGCAATGGAAGAGATTTGCAACTGAAATTCAGTGCTGGTAGAAGACGGCGGCTCTACCGTGAAGTCAAATATCTTTGCAGCATCTTCTTGTAACTCGATAACTTTTGTTTTATCGAGAGGGAGCTGTTCATTAGATTGTTTAGTAAAATGAGCATTTTAATGTTACGCATTTACGCATTTAAAAGTAAATAAAGTTTATATGCGGGCTTATTCGTAGCAGGACTAGGTATGATCAGGTTATCAAAATCCAATCTATCAAAGACACCATCAAACATTTTGACACACAGTTCCAATGAATGAGAGATAGCCATTTCATATTTTTGGAATAAGTTGTTACAATTGTGTATGTGTTGACTGTGTTCAGAGAAACATGAGTTCAATTCTACTACAAAATAGTTAAAAAATGGACGATAATGGTTTAGTTCATAATATTGTTTTGTGCTCTCAGCTGGTACATTGTTCCTCCTATTTGAGTGTTCTATGTCTCTTCATTTCTTCATCATAGTCTCTAAGTAGTTTCACTGCTTTGAAATAAATTTCATTAAAGTTCTCAGAACTCTCTCTTAGATGTTTTTTTAAAAAATATCTTGACGTTCACAATACAGGGTAAGTCAAAATGATGGACCCGATTACAGAAATTTATTCTGTGAAATCTAATAAACATATGTTATTGTGAGACATGCGCTTCGAAAGGTTAACTTTCAAAGTTTAGTTTCCACGCAGTGTTTCACTTTCTACCGCTAGGAGTCAGCAGCAAGCTGCGAGCAGAAAAATGACGTCGACTGGAGAACAGAGATCTTTCTGTGTGCTTGATTATCATGTGTACAAGTTTGTGATTAGTGTGCAACGGCATTTCCGTACCAAATATAGGAGAGAACCACCTACGGGGAAGGCCATTCGTAAGTGGTATGAACATTTCAGAGATTCGGGCTGCATCTGTAAACGAAAATCGACTGGCCGTTCTTCGACTGGGGAAGAGACAGTGGAACGAGTGCGCACATGTTTCGTGCGGAGTCCACGGAAGTCCACCTACCGGGTAGCGAGAGAACTTCAACTTCCACAGAAAACTGTCTGGCGTTTTCTGCGGAAACGTTTACAAATGAAACCCTTACCGCTTGCAACTAGTTCAAGCCTTAAAAGACACAGATTATGCTTTGCGCGCATCCTTCTGTGCTGATTTCCTCGAATTAATGGAAACGGATGGGTTCTCTGAGAGGTTAATTTACAGTGATGAAGCAACTTTTCACCTTTCAGGGAAAGTGAAAAGACAGAACATAAGGATTTGGGGAACTGCTAACCCCATGAATTTGTGGAACGCGAACGCGATTCTCCCAAAGTGAATGCCTTTTGTGCCATTTCCCATGAAAAGATTTATGGGCCCTTTTTCTTCCATGAACGTACTGTGACAGGACTTGTTTTCCTTGATATGCTGCAACTATGGCTCCTTCCACAACTTGCAGAGGATAGCGCAGATTTTATTCTCCAAGTGGATGGTGCCTCTGCGCATTATCATGGCAGCGTTCGGGACCATCTCAATGGAGCATTTGAACAACGTTGGATAGGCCGTGCGTCTCCGGAGGATCGACCTCTCCTTCATTGGCCACCTCGTTCCCCCGACTTGACCCCATGTGATTTCTTCATGTGGGGTTTTGTCAAGGATCATGTTTACGTACCACCACTTCCAACAACATCGGATGACCTGCGTGCCCGCATCACAGCAGCCATTGCTGATATTGACCGCAACATGCTACACAAGGTTTGGCAGGAGATATGACTATCGACTTGATGTGTGCCGTGTTACGCGAGGTGCTCACATAGAACATTTGTGATTTGTTTGAAAAAAACTTTGACAGTTTACTTTTCTTAGCACATGTCTCACAATAACATTTGTTTATTATATTTCACAGAATAAATGTCTGAAATCGGGTCGATCATTTTGACTTACCCTGTATTGAACAGTCAACCTTTTGAGGTGCCCAAAATAATGTTGCACTGCATAAAGCAATTTGGTTAGAACAAGTGGAGGTATTTCAAACTCCACACAGGTTCACACTAAAGAAACTGAAGAGTTTGCTGAAATGTTTCTCTTGTACTGGTAAATTGTAAAGCCTCTAAAGTTTCTTCGTTTCCACAAGTCACGATAGTATTGATACTTTTCTGTTCATCTTGTGTCAAACAACTTGAGAATGTAACGGTGTTTCCCTGGTTTTCTTGCACTGCATTCTTAAAAACCAAATTCCTTTAAGAAGACTCAAGGGGGGAAAAATAACTGATTTGTCAGTCCCAATGCAGTTTCTTATCGCAGAAATTCCGAGACTATCAGGAAATTGCAGACATTTGGTGTGCATTCCCATCTGATATGTGGAATTACGTCATTTCCTTCCGATTACGGCCGATTTCGCCTTATTGCGTTTTCGCCTCCCCCAATGCAATTTCAAATGATTTATGTGACACTAACTTTCTAAGGCGAAACGGGACATCCCATTTCGCCTTATCCTGTATCGCCTTACACACAAAAAAATTCCGGCCAGGGAATATTATCGACTTACAATCAACCTAACCTAACCTCGTCGGTACTCCTGGGGGTCGTGGGGTTGGGGAGCCAAGGTAGGCAACATCACAAGCTCTGAGCTTCCATTATGAATTGCCCTTCAAGTCGATAATATTCCCAGGTGGGAAATTTTTTGTGTGTAAGGCGAAATGGGATGTCCCGTTTCGCCTTAGAAAGTTCGTGTCACATAAATCATTTGAAATTCTATTGGGAATGGGATAAGGCAAAACGGGAGGACACGTTTCCTTCCCATCCGTATCCCGTTCTATACGTCTCTAGAAAAAAGAGTTGACGAGCTATATCTTTGCGGGCGGCCTTGGCTACTCCGCGCAGAGTGTGAGAGAGATACGTTTATGTAGTTGCCACCTACTCGCCCTTTGAGTGGTCGACAGCAAGGACAGAACGCAAGGATAATGACGCGCAGCCGGTAGCTCCTCCCCCTTGCTACTGCGCAGCCGTGCTTGGGCAGGGCTCACCCGCAAAGATACAGCTCGTCAACTCTAATTTAGGAGAATAAAAAGGTCCGAAGCTGGACCAAAAAAGAAGGGGGGTTTTGACCCGTTTAATCCCCCCTCCTAAATACGCCCATGCATAGAGCTGAAACTTCTTGACAGAAAAACGACGCTTAGTAAGAGAAACATAAACATGAAATCGTACGACTGCCCAAAACCGTGCAAACATAAGCCAAGTCAGCAGCCTCTACGTACAATAGGCTAGTTCTTCAAGTGTTAGATTTCTCCAACAGTTCTTCTCGACTTGATTCCAATTCCGGGGCAAAGGCTTCTGATCTTTCCGTGAAGAAGAAGAAACACGAACCAACGCAGACACGAACTTACGACCTCTGGGCAGATGGCACTCGCATTGTCTTCACAACGTGAACGTGTACATATATAAAAAAAGGCAACATTTTCTCTCATACATCAAGTTGGGACTTGCTGTTGATTAGGCATTGGCGGATTAAATTGCATTCAGTATATCTTTCCTATTGTTTGAGGTAATAAGATTTTGCTCCCGACTTTACAAAGGACACGTTGTTGTATAAGCGGCATTGGTGGAAATGATTTGAATGTGAAAGTGGCTCTACTGAGAAATGCTGACTAAAGATTGAATCATTAGGTAGAAAGTTGTTGTCGGAGAGGGAAGAGGAACCTTATTGACACATGACACCTTTGTGTGCAACAGCTATTATTCCTAACTGTAGTGATGATTTCCTTGTAATTTGTTTGTTGTGTTGTTTATGATTATTGCGTCACTTTAACTTGTACTGGCTGTTTGACTGGAGAGGTTCAGTCGGTAGCGCGTCTCACTGTGACCCCTCGGTTAATTCAAGTGGGAATTTTTCTAGCACCTATATGGATTGGCTGTGGTCTGATTGAATGAGGTTTTTTTACGTACCTTTTCTCACGCTTCTGTCTAATCGCGACGTTGAGGATTATCGGTAATTACATGAAATGTATGAAAGGGTTCTCGTAAAGAAACACCTATGTCCACGGCGGGACTCGAATCAGCACCCTGTACGCTCGGTCGCCGATACAAGACCAAAAGATGATCAACACAGTTTTGCCACAATATGAGGGCACAATTTCCCTTTGCAAGGGGCACAATTTCCTTTCTTGGACCATTTTTTCCCTTCACGTAATCAAATTATATAATAATAATAATAATAATAATAATTAGTAGTAGTAGAAGTAGTAGCAGCATTATTAGTGGTAGTGGTGGAAGCAGTAGTAGTATGTAGTTAAGTGTTCCGTTGAATTCGTTATTCGTTATTAGCTTGAATAAAAAATATTTTAAAGAAATTTCACATTTCAGTTCATCATTTCCTGGCCAAATGCCCCAGGTTTGAATCCTGGTCAGGAATCCATTTAATCGTTAATCCTCATCGTTACTAGTTATCCAAAGATGCATAAAAGCAACGGACAATAAACTTAAAGGAGCTGAAACAAGTAGGAATAGCAAGATAAATAAATAACATTAAAAATGTGGATATGAAATTGGAAATTAACATAAACTGTAGTAATAATGTAAAGTCAGATGACCTTAAAATTTCCCTGAAATTGTGGTATTTTTCATCGAAATTCCCTTTTCCCATTTGGCTAAAATTTCGGTCCCCCTACATTTGGCAACACTGGGTACGTCCCAGAATACTATTAACGGTGCTTTATCCACTTTATACTAGTTATTACAGTTTGTTAGTTTCGACACATTTAGCTAACCGCACTGTATTGTGCACACGGATGTAGCCAGCCTTTACAAAAGTGATGCATCACCTGGTGTATTAGTCAGGTGTGCTAATTGGAAAATTCCGGTTGGAAAGTGACAGTGGCGCCAACTTATACGAACCCCATGGGGCCCAAGCCCATCCAATGTCGTGTTATTTTGTTTACATATTTGTTATCGTCACTCGTTGTGGATTGCTTATAGAAATCAATAAATAACAGATTTTTTAAAAATAAGTAAGGACGCATTGTTGGCGTGTTTTAATATCATGATACACGGATCGGAGGATTTATGAGAATCTTTTGTGAACTTATAACTGGAGCTTACCCAATGTTTTTCAAAGTTGGCACCCCTGGCCACATCTAGCTACCTGCCTCCTAGGCACGTATCTAGAAATATGTTTCCGGGAAGGGGAGAATCCGAACCAAGTGTCTCAAAATAATATTAGTAATAATATTTAAACTAAAATGATTATAAATATATTAAATTCATTAAAATAGTATTAAATATTAAAATTAGTTAATATTATATTTTTACTACATAAATAGGTAACAGGACGGTATAAGAAAACATGTATTTATTATCTATAGCTTACGTGTAGTTAAGGTCAGCAAATTTTGTAAAGAAAAATGCACCGGCAAGGAAATACATGTCAAATAGATAAAGAATTGAATATTTATTGGATATAAAAAAAGATGTTGGATCCAGTTGACCAAAATAAAGTTCCTGTAATATTTTATGAATGTTACGTTACAAGTAATAAAAGATCTTGCATAAAACTACTTTGCCACTGTCAATCAAAGTCGTTTGATCACAATATAATCCTTGCCTTCTTAAAAAGTTCAAAGGAAATTAATAATCTTCCATTAAACAACAAGTATATTTTCATTATTTAATTTGTGTTAATTTAATATTTCATTATTTTCATTATTTAATTTTGTACTTAGTAAGTCTATCGTGGGGGGGGGGGGTCCGAACCCCCTGGACCCCTCCTAAATACGTCCTTGCTCCCTCCCCCCTCCGCTATCTTGGGTTCTCCTAGCTAGAGCATTATGTTTCTGGCGTGACTTGATTCCTTCCGTTCCTGCAGAAACAACACTTTCATGAAACGTCTCCACCTCATCCTGTTGTCTCTCTGGCTTCTAGCGCCCTGAAGAAACCAATCCACACTACAGAACAAAACCCAGTCGGACAAGGAAGGCATTTTAGAATAACAACTGGCTGAAATGTCCAATAGAATTGCAAATTTGAACCACAATTATTTCCCAATAATAGCAAGCTTAAATTTTGGAATAAAACAACTTTAAGTTGCATTGAAAGTCTGTTGACAACATGATACAGTAATAATTTACTGGGTGAGTCTTTTAAAAGAGGCCCCGTGGAAAATGTGCTCCTTGCTTGTAGGCAACCTTGGTACACCGAAGAGAAGAGCGGGGCAGAGAACAGTCCAGGATATGTCATGTCATCTCATGTTGTCGAATATGGTTGGCACCGATATCCTGGACTGTTCTCTAACCCGCTCTTCTCTTCGGTGTACCAAGGTTGCCTACATGCAAGGAGCGCATTTTCCACGGGGCCTCTTTTAAAAGACTCACCCAGTATATTTATAATCTAATGAATAGTACAGTGTGATGAGGCGAAATGTAGAGAAATCCTGTTACACTACAGAACTCCGTGATGTGGGGACTGCACATTACATTTTGACAGGGTGCGCCACGACCCGCTGTGACCCACCGTTGACTACGCTTCTGGATTGATTGATTTGTTTTATTTCACTTGCTTTTCTGTCACTTTAGGATAATCGCGAAGATGTGGATGCATGATGAAATTGATGAACCGATAAAGAACATCCATGCCAGGATTCGAACCCGGAACCCAAAAAGTCGTAGCGCGCTGTGCCAGCTACTGCGCTACGGAGGTTGGCGCGACGCCTCTGGAAAAATACACCAAAAGATCTCTCGTGTTCTTCAGATGCAGTCTCAGTTTCCCTGTGCGCACCAAACAGTTCCTGATTCCCAATGCAGTGTTCAATCTTGTCAATCATGCAGAGTAAAAGGACTCTATCGGCTGTCAAAAAAATGTATAGCTTTATTTGATACATGTGAAAGTAACACTTCCCTAGAAAGACAATAGCTGACTTTCCTATGTTGTATTTAGTTTTTGTCCTGAGATGCTCAAACATATGTGATGATAGAAACTGGCATGTCCATTCTTCTGAAACCAGGAAGAGCTGCATCCGATGTTTTTTGCCGCTCCGGCGGAAGAACTGGTTCTCCAAGTGGGTCAGAAGCCTTTCCGCTTTTACGTATGGAAAGTGAGCGTGATTCACGATGTCCTTGAGATGCCGCTGGGGACCCAGCATCCTGCCTGCCAGTGATGACAACCCTAGCATTATGGTACTAAACCTATGTTTTCCGTAATGGTTAAATCTCAGTGTGCGATATCCTGGGAGGGACAGGAAGGATTTCTCCCCCACCAACAATCTTGCCCTAAGTAATCCCAACCACCAAAAAATTCCTGGGGGGGGGGTTAAAAAGTAACAATTAGTTTCAACTTCAACAATTACTTTCAGGTAACATCGAAATTACACGCGACGACAGTGGCGTGCCCAAAGGGGGATTGCTGGGGGTCATAACTCCCTCTTTCGGCGCAGTATTTCTTAAAAGAAGAACGCCAAAGGCAGAAATTGATAGTAAAATGAGGGCTAACTAGTAGAAAATATTACAGGTAACTCCCCAACCCACCCTTTTCGAAAATCCTGGACACGCCACTGCTTGAAGAACGGAGGATAGTGACTGTCTCTCTGTGTGTTTGCGTTGAATGCCTTGTCTCTCTCTCTCTTTGAAGATCGACTATTAACCGATCTACACCAATAACAATGTATACGCATAATAAAAGCAAAACAATAATATAAGACAAATCTAAGTATGAAATACAGTTGATTTATGTGAATAAAGAGCAAAAACTAAAAATTAAAACGTTTACATCAATTGAAATTTATTAATATTTTTTACCAGCTGATTAAGGATCTAGTTTGCTACTTTATGTATACCTGATACATTACATAAAAATTAATTCCTTTATATACTGAATCCGGTCTCGGAAATCTCCTATAACGGCTGAGGGTTCGTCGGGCTGACCGTCACCCCATTACCGGTTGAAAAACTCCACATCTCTAGGTAGGATTGTGGGAGGGAGACTGGCAGTCGGGAGATATACCAAGGGCTGTCGAGGCACGGGTTATTATTATTATTGAATTATATATATGTACCAGGTGGTTATAATTAAAGTGACGGTGTTCAGAGTGGTACAGCACGGGCTGTAATGAGAGTAGCAGTCTGAAACTTCGTAGATATGCTAATGAAGCAATGCGCTCGCGAATTATGCCAAAAAAAATAGTTCCAATTCTCGCCACCAGGGTAAAAAAACGGCGCTGTAAGCAGTCAAAACGTGGAATTTTCCATAACTCTGACGTCAAAGTCGGTGAAATTGCCTAACCATTGTGTGAGCTCCCTGGTTGTTGTTGGTGACGCTTGTTGCTTTTTCCTTTAGTAATGTTCATGTAATTCGAATAGTGAAATTGTAGCGATATTTTATTACAAAGAGTATTGTTTTCTGCGATTTATAGTGTTTTTCCTGTAACTATACCAAGTTTTGACTGCTTACAGCGCCATTTTTTACCCTGGTGGCGAGAATTGGAACTATTTTTTTTTTTTTCATAATTCGCGAGCGCATTGCTTCATTAGCATATCTACGAAGTTTCAGACTGCTACTCTCATTACAGCCCGTGCTGTACCACTCTGAACACCGTCACTTTAATTATAACCACCTGATATATTTAAATATTTAGTAAGTTGTGAGTAATAAAATAATAAATACTTCTTGTTTCAAATAGAAGGAGTGTGCTGACCCAGGAACAAAATTTTTCAACCACATCCCTGTCCATTCTTTTTTTTTTTTCGTCTGATCTTAATTTTATGACAGAATTGAGGGGTCGCAAGTACAAGAAGCATTCGGGAAATTTTCTCAAACTTTCTTCAAGAAAAGCGTTCAATCCATTTCGTTGGTAGAACCATTACTTTTATGGGGGAAATTCCCAATACTATACTGCAGGAGGCCTTAGAGAGAGCGCTTCGCGGGCTAACAGCAGACGTCGCTCGCACACTGTTGCCGATACTCTCTTGTCGTATGCTGCACAAACAGGCCGAGGTAGCAAGAGGCAGAGGTCACTCACCCTTCCATAAGGGTGCAGCGAGCTAGCTGTGGCAACCGGGCTCGCTGATTCGCGGACTTGATTGTTTCTCGCAGACACACCCCCATATTGTCGTCTGCTGCAAGCCTGCGAAGCGATCTTTTTAAGGCCTCATGGAGTATACTTTGCTATGGCAAATAAACGAAATTTCAAAATTCTAATGAATGGATGCATAAATTGAACCCCAAACTTCAATCTTCCGAAAATCGTAAATTGTTATTGTTAATTACGAATCGTTACTACCACTCGAGCACATATTGGCAACATTTAGCATAATTACACAGTTTCTCATCGAAAGGTTGGCAACTCTGCTCCTGCACACGTTCGCTGCGGTGCTTTCGTGGAAGGTCGGGGTCGCTTCCGACTTTCTTTTCCTTCCCCCTCCTCCGTCTTGTCCAAAACTTTTTCTCCTTTGTTTTCCAGGTTGGATCACGATGGAGCTTATGGCGTTATGTAAGTGGACAATGCAGAATTCCATGTGGAATATGGATATGCACATGTTCGTAGTGAGCCATCACTTCCGCCTCGGTGATCAAATTTGTGAGAACTCTGAATCAAGACACGTGCAAGACAGGGAAGAAATATATATCCCTTTCCTTGCTGCCTACCTCTTGCTGGCGTTTCAAATTTGCAGTTCTCTTGAATACTTCAGAGACAATATAAAACATCCATGTTCAGTCTGGGATTGGAACCCGCACTCCACAAAATATGAATCTGAGTTGCCACGGAAAGTGGTGTTCACAGAACACTCCTTTTGGTGTTCTAGTCCACATGTTTACTTCGTTAACGTCAAAGAACTGAAGAAAGCCGCCGCCACGAACGTGGCTGGGGTTAAACAGCGGGCGAGTTGTTTTCGTCCAATCACACTCAACCTTCAGCCAATGGGCGCAGCTGTCATTCTGCTCGTCTACTCCACGTGGAGTCTCAGTCATGTGACTGCGGATACGCCGTTGCCGTACTTTGCAACTTCAATGTGGAGACCGTGGGAAGGTGCTAGTGTGGGAGAGGGACAAGGTTGCGTAGAGTAGATGTGTGGCATTACTGTGCGTTGAATGTGATTGTTGCAGCTGGTGGGCGCGCTCCGTGGACTTTAATACGGATTTGGCGTTGTATCACATCAATTTTTGTTTCCTCTTGCACCATTTGATATCACACCACACCAAGTATGGAGGCATTTAACACCCGATTAGGTGTAATGCTACACGAATTTCGGTGTTACATCACTTTTGGTGGCACCTCAGTTTCATATTTTTTAGGTTGTGCGACCCACAATCACGAAGTTCGGCAAAAGTTCTTGGGAGACCAAACATCAATTTGCAGGTGAAAATTCAGGTTTTTCTAACTTAGGATAGGATATACAGAGGAAAGTCCCAAAGTTTTATTTTTCGTAGCGAATCTGTTGCGGGATATACGTACTTGGTGGCTCAAACGAACGGGAATTTTTTACCGCAGTCGACCTGCTATGACAGAAGAACACGAGAGGACTTCGCCAGGATCCTGTTGCAATGTTACGTCACGTCATGAACAAGGTCTCTCCCAGACTGCAGGAATGTCTCCTCAGAGAAAGTGGTCATCTGTCGGATGTTGACTTCAATAAATAACTTAACGCTATGAAATACAACATGGACATACTCTGTAGTATCCACTGGCTTCACTTTCCAAAATTTCTCGTTCTTATGAATCACACTTTATTTAATGGTATGACAATTTTAGATTTCATAATTGAAAAAAATGACATTTTTAGATTTCATAATTTAAAAATGAGGACTTTTTAGGTTTCATAATTTAAAAAAGAGGGCATTTTTGGATGCAGCACTTGAAATACAAGTTTTGTGTTTATTAGTGTTTTGGTAGGCTTGTACATTACACACCGCTGTAAAATTGTTTTACACAATTTCAGTATAACTAATAATAGACCTATATTTACTAGATGGTTGGTCTCTAACTTTAAAAGATAAATTGAGGGATTTTGAAAATTAAGAACTTAGAAAAATATTTGGACCTAAAAGAGATGAAGAAACATTGGAATGAAATGAACTGCATAAACTATTTATTCTTCGTTGGAAGAAACCATTCTTGTGTTTGCAGTTGCAACTGGGTGTGTTGTATTTCCTTACAAAATTTAACACGGAAGCAATATTCACAATGATTCACAAATACGTATAAGATTTTGTTACGAATCTTGAAGTTGAAGCAGTTGCCTATACCCTCAAAGAGAGGGCATTTCCCTATTTTCCTAAAAACCCGCCCGGAACATTTTTAGGACCCAAAAAAGAAGACATGTCCGGGTAAAAGACGACGTCTGGTAACCCTACACTTGTTTATTCAGAATTTCCCTATTGGGGGTGTGTGATAATGTTTCCACAAAGGTGAATAGGCAGATTTGGGATCACATTGGGTCTGTGTAAAAATCACAGAGGGGTTGAAAAAAATGTGCGGAAGGGGATGTTTGAAGGGTGTGGTAAATTACTGATGAATGTTTTTTTTTTTTTTTACATGTAAATAAATTAAACTCTCGCACAAATGCAATTGGTTTGTACCTGAATTTTACATGGAAAGAAGTCCTAGAATAAGGGTGTTGTCGCCTTGTTGTGTTTTCACCTCCCCCAATACAATTTCGCGTGACTTATGTGACACTAACTTTCTAAAGCGAAACGGGACATCCCATTTCTCCTTGTCCTGTTTCGCCTTACACACAAACCTAACCTAACCTAACTTAAAATTTGTTCTTACAAATGTCAGGATAAATAGTACCAAAATTACTAATACAGTTAATATAAATCCGTTTACGTAATAAAGAAAAGTATATATATATACCAATGTAGCATGGTGTTTTATTACATTAATAATAATGACCCTTCATGTCGATAATATTCCCTGGTGGGAAACTTTTTGTGTGTAAGGCGAAATGGGATGTCCCGTTTCGCCTTAGAAAGTTCATGTCACATAATATATCACGCGAAATTGTATTGGGGGAGGTGAAAACTCAACACGGCGAAACGGGAGGGTAGGAAATAGATTAGCCGGTATTGTAGCTATTCGCTTGGATCTGGGGTTTATGTAGAATTTTCCATCTGGATGTAAGTTCGTATTTTGGGGGTGTAAGGTTCAATTCAGAACCAAAGTTGAGCATGAATTGGCCCTTTGTGGAAAATTTTGGAGGGTGTTGAGGAAATGTATGCGTTCTCCCTTTGCACGATCCAAATGTATGCTGATGTCTTCCGCTTCAATACTTACAGCCAGGAATGAAACATGACTCTCTCTCCATGTAACGAAATGAAACAACTTCCTCGCACTCCGAAAGACTCGCTTTATCTGTTTGGAAAAGGAGCAGTTTGCTTGCGCAGCTCTGTTACGCCGAATTACGCCTTCCTGGATGCAAAAGGTTTCTCTTGTTGACTTTATCAGTCTTCTGGTCCACACGGATTGCACAACGCATGCGCCACTTTCCTTGGCCGTTTCCCATGATCTTTCTCTTGCTGCATTTACTCGTTCAGAATAGCCTGATAATGATGCTGCTGTTACATTACCTAAATATTATCTCTCTCGTGCATCAGGTGCATTTCCCAAAATGTTACGCTAGGTTTAACCCTTAAATCGTTCTGGCTTGATTGCCGAGGCGTTTCGAATCTTCATCATTGATTGATTTGCATTATTTTACTTCGCTTCTTGTGCCACTTTTGGTTATTTTGCGAAGATCGAGATGAGTGATGACAAGATGAAATCGATGAATAGGCACTCCCAAACATCCATGCCCATGCCGGGATTCGAACCCGGGACCCCTGTCGTCGTAGCGCCATGTGCTAACCACTCCGACACGGGGGCCGGCTATCCCTTCATCAGTTTCATCATATCACTCATCCTCATCTTCACAATTAGCCAGAAGTGGCAGAAAAAGCGAAGAAAATTAAACCAGATCATTCCATCAACCGACTGTATTCATCCGCGGTTGTGGCGATGCTGCACTGTCAGCTGTCTATACTCTGTCCCAGGAACCTTTAGAGCAAGAGAACGAAAGCAAATCTCGGCGCACTACTTGCGCCAAGAAGGCTTGACAAATGAACGCTTGCGAGGGAACGGCATTGTCTGGAGGGGGAGAGTTACTACTGTTGCCTGTGTTTACAGTAGCGTGTACGAGTATACTGTATCGCTTCGCCTACTCGCTTTCTGCCCTTCTCTACCCTTATGCGTGCCTTGTTCCAGAGATTCCCGGGATAAAGTATAGCGCTCACCCTTGCATGTCTTCCAGAGTCAATGGTTGCATGTGCCCTTCTGGGAAATGGCCATCCCTGTTCCGGAACGGCTTCCAATCTTTTGAGATGTGACATCACTGTCATCTTCAAGGAGTGATGTGTTAAGACACGATTCAACCAGGATAATCCCTCACAAGTTTAGGTATGATTAATTTATTTGGTTTCATGCATTTACTTAGCTTTTCTGCTACTTTGGGCTAATCGCGAAGATGATGATGAATGGTGATGCGATTCAATTGATTAAGGTACACTAACAAATAACACCCATACCCACTTCGCAATGTCCTAACCACTCGCCACGGAATCCGGCACAGTTTGCCAGAATAATGAAACGCCAATTCCCAGACCGCGAGTACATTTCTGTAATCTCCCTTGTAGTTGTCGAGCATGTCACTTTTGCAAGTCGAACATTCGCTAACACCCAAGAGCACGTATCTTGACAAAAGGGGATACAAAGAGGAAGTTGTTCGCAAAGGTACGCTTATCTGGAATGGATTTAGAAATATTTGCAGCCGAGGAAGTACTCGGGTTGAACGAGTAAACCACTTTCCCACGACCGACAACCGTTTCTATGCAACCGCTTTGGGAAACCTCTGCACACCGTGAGAAGTGCTGTGTATTGTGAGTCTCGAGCGGGCAACAAAATGACCGACCTCTTGACAATGACTCGAAAACAAGAAGCTATCACAAGGTGATATACTGGAGGCGCTCATGGTAGACTTGATAGCGAAATCGTATCTGCATTTTTGTCATTTAGCTTCGCATTTCTAACACTTTTCGCGACGATGAGGATGAGTGATGATTAGACGTCTCGTGGCTAAGTCAAGCATTGTCCCTATTTCTCTGAAAGTCGAATGGCATGAATATTGATGCAATTAAGGCAATTAAGGCGTGCCCAAATGGTTACGGCTGTCGCCTTTGTTGCTAGACAAAGGAAGGGAAAAAAGAAGACAGATAGAAAAGGATAGAGTATGTGTGTGTATGTGATAGAGATATAGAGAGACAGAGAGAGAGGAACAGGAACAAGGAAGACAAAGAAGAGGAGAGAGACAGAGGTAGAGAGAAAGTGACAGTGAAATAAGTAAAGCAGCAGAAGAAAGAAGGAGAAGAGAGAGCAAGAAAAGGAGAAGAAGAAAGGAGAGAAAGAATAAGAATACAGAGAGGAAGAGACAGAATGAAGTAAAGCAGCAGAGGCAAGAAAGAGAGAAGAGAGAGCAAGAAATGGATAAGGAAAGCAGAAGAGGAAAGGAAGAGAAAGACTAAGAATAGAGGAATAGACAGAGAAAGAAGTAAAGCAGCAGTGGAAATAAACAGAGAACAGAGAGCAAGAAATTGAGAAGGAAAGCAGAACAAGATAGAAAGAGAAAGAATAAAAAGAGAGCGAGCGATGAAGAGACAGTGAAAGAAGAAAATCAGCAGAAGAAAGAAATACAGAGAAAAGAAGGCAAGAAAGAGTGAAAGTGAAATAAGTAGAAGAAGAAGAAGAAGGAGAGCCAAAATATAAAGTGAGAGAACAAGACAGAGAGATGGAACAAGAAGAAAGAGAGATAAAGACAAGACAGAGAGGTGGAACGAGAAGAAAGAAAGGAGAGAGAGAGGAGGAAAGAAGAAGGAAACCCCAAAATGTCGCCGTTGACTCATATCCATGGGAACAGTTGTGGGAGCTACTTGAAATAGAAGTAGCGGGCTCCAGTCTCGAAATCCTGAAAACAGCGGCGATGGGACTAGATGCGCTGACAACGCGTCAACAAATGAAAAGCCGCGTGGCAATCAGAGGACTGTTATTTAAAGTTTAGGTTTACTTATTGCAATCACGTGACTCATTGGCCATCGTTTCCTGCCACTTTCCTGTGAACTGTTGACCAGTTCCCTTCTCAGTGTTTACACTGCCCTTTTTTCCCCCTTCTAATTACCCACACTAAATGATCTCAAACCATGCAGAAGAATAGCGTGAAGGGCGTGGACATCTCAGGGAACAAATGTGCTAATAAGCCGTTTGTTTTGGTTTGGAGGTCGCCGAAGATAGCCATTCATCGGTCTTGACATTGCGGCATGACTCTGCACAATACCTGGAAGATTTAACGCCTCTGATTCGTTCCTTCCTTTCGACGAGAGAACTTTCTCCGGGCTCACTGAACCCGCTGGAAGTTTCCACGTTGTCAACCCGAGAGAGAAATTATCTCCTTTCCTATCTCTGTAATATGTAAGGAAAGGGGAAGGCCGATATTCTAAAGTGGCCACTCGACCTGGAAAAAAATGAGGAAATACCATCCTTTAAAGAGAAGTCATGCAAGTATGAGGCAGAGTGCCTCTTTGCTGCTCGTATCTGAGTGGTACGCTTTGTAGTTTTAATAGCATAAGAGTACAAGTCTTCGCAGAGGAGTGGTTAGCGTTGTCCGGTACGAGGCGAGGGATAGTAGTTTCGATCCTTGGTAAGGCATTGATGTTTCATTGCGTTCATCCTCATCGTCGCGATTTACCTGCAGAAAGCAACTTTTTATAACCAAAGTGCAAGAGGGGGGTTGGGGAGAGAGAGAGAGAGCGAAAGGAAACAGAAGGAGAAAAGAAAGACAAAATAAGAGGGAGAGAGAGAGCGAAAGGAAACAGAACGAGAAAAGAAAGACAAAATAAAAGGGAGAGAGAGAGAGAGCGAAAGGAAACAGGAGAAAAGAAAGACAAAATAAGAGGGTGAGAGAGAGCGAAAGGAAACAGAAGGAGAAAAGAAAGACAAAATAAGAGGGAGAGAGAGCGAAAGGAAACAGAAGGAGAAAAGAAAGACAAAATAAGAGGGAGAGAGAGAGCGAAAGGAAACAGAACGAGAAAAGAAAGACAAAATAAAAGGGAGAGAGAGAGAGCGAAAGGAAACAGGAGAAAAGAAAGACAAAATAAGAGGGTGAGAGAGAGCGAAAGGAAACAGAAGGAGAAAAGAAAGACAAAATAAGAGGGAGAGAGAGCGAAGGGAAACAGGAGAAAAGAAATACAAAATAAGAGGGAGAGAGAGAGCGAAAGAAAACAGATGGAGAAAGAAAGACAAAATAAGAGGGAGAGAGAGCGAAAGGAAACAGGAGAAAAGACAGACAAAATAAGAGGGAGAGAGCGAAAGGAAACAGAATGAGAAAAGAAAGACAAAATAAGAGGGAGAGAGACCGAAAGGAAACAGGAGAAAAGAAGGACAAAATAAGAGGGAGAGAGAGAGCAAAAGGAAACAGGAGGAGAAAGAAAGACAAAATAAGAGGGAGAGAGAGAGCGAAAGGAAACAGAAGGAGAAAGAAAGACAAAATAAGAGGGAGAGAGAGAGCGAAAGGAAACAGGGGAAAAGAAAGACAAAATAAGTGGGAGAGAGAGAGCGAAAGGAAACAGAAGGAGAAAGAAAGACAAAATAAGAGGGAGAGAGAGAGCGAAAGGAAACAGGAGAAAAAAAGACAAAATAAGAGGGAGAGAGCGAAAGGAAACAGAATGAGAAAAGAAAGACAAAATAAGATGGATAGAGAGCGAAGGGAAACAGGAGAAAATACAGACGAAATAAGAGGGAGAGAGAGAGCGAAAGACAGAAGGAAAGAGAAAGACAAAATAAGAGGGAGAGAGGGAGCGAAAGGAAACAGAAGGAGAAAAGAAATACAAAATAACAGGGAGAGAGGAAGAAAGATAGGGAAAGAAAAAGAGAAGGAGAAAGAAATAGAAAAAGAAGACAAGAAGAAAGGCAAAGAAGAGTGAGCAAGAAATAGAGAACAAAAAAACACAAGAGCAAAGGAAGAGAAAGGAGAGAGAGAACAAGAGAGGGGAAAAGAAGGAAAACTGAAGAAGAAAGGAAAAATAGATAGAATGGAGAACGGGAAGAAGAGAAGACAGAATGAGTGTGGGAGGGACAAGAAGGAAAAAAGAGATTATGAAAGAAAGATAGAGAAGACAGGGCTGGAGAGAAACGTGTAAATGTCAAACAACTGTTCCTCTCAGAATAATTTAACCTGCCTACATTTCTTGGTTAAAATGAAAGTTTGCTTATTTATTCATTTATGCACTTTTTTTTTTTTTTTACTTTTAAGAATATCACAGAAGCAGTGAGGTCTCCCAAAGTGTGCGGGACTTCTAAAACTAAAAGTGTATTCCCAGACACCCTTCTAAAACTAAAAGTGTATCCCCAGACATAAGGGTGTCTTCTGCTGTGAAGACATCAATAAAGAGAGTGAGATAGGTAAAGCCTTGCTCTAACGTGTCCCATCACCGTTCTTACACTGTAAAAAATGCTGGGTGTTAAAACAACACAGAGTGTGGTCCCTGGAGGTCTACACCACATTTTGCTCAACATTTAACCTCAGTGGTGTCAAAAAGGTGCAACCATTTGTCTGTGTTATTTCAACACCAGTGAGGTTAAACGTTGACCAAAATGTGGTGTAGACCTCCAGGGACCACACACTGTGTCCTTTTAACACCAACATTTTTTACAGTGTAGGGCCTTCAATAAATGTTGTTTTAAAGGACATAAAATGAAGATTGCAGGACGAACCTAGAGTCTTTAGCAAGACTTCTCTTACGTAATTAAAAGTTGTAGGGGTCTTTAGAGGGGAATTGAAATGAACATTACAAAACGTTACTGGAAGGTCATGGAACAAAAAGCACTCGTCTAATGGAGCAACCTTTGTTTTTAACCTTTTCTGGACAAAAAAGAAATGTCTATTGTGGCTTTAATGCAGCGAGCTGTGAAACCAGGTTCCAGGAGAGAGCCAACTTCTGTGGCGGAGTGGTTACCACAGCGCGCTAGTACTCCAGGGGTCCGAGGTTTGAATCCAGGCCTGTAGATTGTCCGTTCAACGGTTTCATCACTAGTTCAGACCCTCGCGATTAGCAAGAAGTGGCAGAAAAGCGACGCTATATAACACCCAACAATAGAAATTCAGCAAGGAAGAATCTTTCGGTTCTCCTTGTTACTTCTGATACCACTGGGATTAGATGTGATAAGAGTTTGCCACGTGGTATTGTAAAGGGCAGGGATACAAAAGAGTGGTACGGGATAGGTGGAGGTGTAATTGAGTTCATGAAATTAATCAAATATATGGAGGGATTTCACGTGATTTTTACGGCTGTAGTACGCACAAATTACATCGTATCCTTTGGGAAAGCAGTGAATCATATGGCATAGGGTTGCATACATTATCTCTATGGTTCGTCAGTCCGAGTCACAGTCGATATATCGATTGGTCGCTTGCCATGCCAGGAGTTGTGGCAGGTTAAGTAACTAGGATTTGCAAGATGACGCATTCATTGCCAAATCTGGTCATTGCAAACCCTTTGTAACGCATGCTAAGAACTCGACTCTATCATCTAATAGCAATAGTAAATCTCAGAAAATCAATCCTTGTAAGGTAAGGGAAGATACGACAGGGTTGGCAACATTTCTGGAGGGCAGCGAGCACCCCTCTGCACTCTCACGAACATTACCAGTGTTGCCAAACCCCAGAGAAGAAAAGGCGCTGTTTAAACTGTGAAATTATAGTAATTGCTGCTACATGGTGGTAGGATTATTTTCAGGTGACTGTTGCTGGCCCCCGTGGCGGAGTGGTTAGCACATAGCGCTACGACGCTAGCGGTCCAGGGTTCGAATCTCGGCCTGGGCCTGGATATTTACGAGTGCCCATTCATCAATTTCATCATATCATCACTCATCCCCATCTTCGCAACTTAGCCAAAAGTGGCACAAAAAAAGCGAAGTAAAATAAAGCAAATCAGTCGGGTGACTGTTGTTTTAACTTCAACTTATGCTGCTCTAACTTTTGAGGGTTTGGATTTCCGTTATTGGTTGTTTACTACAGCTGAATAATGCTGGGAATTTCTCCAATAAAATTAATTAAAATGTTTCCAGCAACGAAATGGGATCAGCATTTTTTTACTTGGAAAAGTTTGAGAATTCGACAGCTACGGCCATCGGCCAGCTTGTTTCATTTCGGACACCAACGTCATAAAATTTGCTTGTGAACTTAATTGGGGAGCATAAAGGAATAACAGAAGCGGATAACACTGGGCGTGTTAGTAAATACTTGTCTCTGGCTCGACATACACACAGAAGACTAAATGCATCATATTGATTGATGCACTAAAGTGTGTTTTATGGCTTCTTCAAAGAATCAGATTCAAATTTGATGCATTTGGGTGCATTTTTATATGTCGTGAAAGAAACACCAAAGTGCATCATTTGATTCAAGTGAGGATTCCTTTCAGTCGAGATGCACTTCAATGCATCAGATGATGTTCCTTGATGCACCTTCCTGCATCTTTTTGGATGATGCACTTAAGCGTTTGGTCTGAGCTACAGAGTTTATGTAACTCAGATGAAACGTTTAAGTGCATCATCAAAAAAGATGCATTCCAGTGCATCAAAACGCATCAAGTGATGCATTGAAGTGCATCTCGACTGTAATAAGTCCTCACTTGAATCAAATGATGCACTTTGGTGTTTCTTTCACGACATACAAAAATGCACCCAAATGCATCAAATTTGAATCTGATTCTTTGAAGAAACCATAAAACACACTTTAGTGCATCAATCGATATGATACATTTAGTTCTCTGAGTGTACTCTGCTTTGTTTGAACCATGTTCGTTGGAGAAGTAGAAATAAGATGGGACTTAATTTGATTTTTGTTTCCTCTAAATATCTTTCTTTGAACTGAATCTCTCCGTCCTCCTGGACACGCGGTGGCAGATTACGGTAAACGTTACTACTATGATGATATAGTTTGCATCGCTGAACGCGACCGACGAAGCCTCCTGACTCGCTCATTCTCCCCTTCCGACCCCTCTTACAACGGTCCCTCTGCAGTCCACATGCGCATATACACATATAAGGCAGATAACCAGGCGTTATGTACGATCAAGATATGACAATAGACAATAGAAATATATATGGACTACAGAAGTAAAAGGAAAATTAAAGAAATTTGTGTATTAACGTTAGTTTAAAAGTATAGAACGGAAATCTAGAATAAATGAATAAGTGACGTCAAATGTGAATAGTGAACAATAAATGAGTAACCTCAGATAAGCAATAAACAGTTATTTACTCTTTTGGCGTGATAATAAAGTAACGTGGGACTTTCTCCTGGGAGTTTCAGAGCCCACGTTTTCTTTACGTACACCCAACGGCGAAAGAAACTGTAGACCAATTGTCCACCACCATTTTAATTCGATCTGTATTACCCAATGTGATGACAATGAATTGAAATTATGACGTCAATAAGCAGAGGGCAATACCTGCTTCGAACCAACATAGTTTCATTCCTTAAACAACACAGGATATAGAATAAAAAAAGTAAGGAAAAAAGCAGTGGACAATTTGCCTACTATTATCTCTGCCGTTGACTGTACAAGGAGATACATTTCCTTGCATCTTCTGAAAGTGAATGCACGTGGTAAGAGAGAAGTTAATTCGCAAATTTAAACTATTCTGCATCCACTGTAAGAGCGAAGTTAATGTAAAGAAAACCACATGACCTCTAAGAAATAGTCTCTAACCTGTTTGTTTTGGTCTTGCGTTATTTTTGCCCATGAATATACGGAAATGCAGCAGGTGCGTTCTCGTGTGGCTTTATCGTATGAATCATGTTCCTACCCGATAAATTCCTGCCCAGCTGCCATTGAAATAACCAATAACATTATTATTATACACCAATATTCTCAGAATGTACGTGTGTTTGTTTACGGTGTATTGGTAACATCGTCGCCTAGTAATCAAGGGGTCCCGGGTTCGATACCCGTTGGAGGGACATCGCACAGTGGCTCGGATCCCACTTTCAACTGTAGGTCCAGTCCCGATTGTCCTATCTGTACATAAAGTACAGAAATGTATGTGTTCATTCTTCAGCGGATGGAGATTGGAGGTGCAGAGTTGAGACGATCTAAATGAATGCAGGGAAATGTTTTCTAGTACAGTATATTGCCATATGATTTGCTTTAAATACGTACATGAATATAAGATTATACAGGACACTCATTAGACTGGTTATATATGGTGCAGAATCCTGGAAACTTGCATCCAAAGCAGAAAGTAAGTTAATATGCTTTGAAAGAAACATCTTACGATATAATTTTGGACCCATAAAGAATGAAGATGGATCCTGTAGAAGTAAGGGTAATATGATCCAACCTGAACACGTGGTGAGATAAGATGAAATAGCAACGTTTAGGATGAGCGGGACATCTGATGAGAATGGAGGAGGACAGATTACCACGCTTGGTACTAAACCTGAAACTATGGGGAAGAAGGCCCAAAGGAAGGCCAACTTGAAGATGGATATATGCAGTTGAAGAAGGATCTATGCAGTTGAAGAAGGATCTGTGCAGTTGAAGATGGTTTGAAAAAGATGAATGTACGTCATTGGGTTTGAAAAAGATGAATATATGATAATACATAATTGGAAGAATGTAGCTCAAGACGGAACGAGGTGGAGAAGGATTGTTTGGGATGTTAGACCCCACCAAGGGCTGTTATGCAAAAGAAGAAGAAGAAGGTAGGTGTGTGTGTGTGTGTGTGTGTGTGTGTGTGTGTGTGTGTGTGTGTGTGTGTGTGTGTGTGTGTGTGTGTGTGTGTGATGGTGTGTGTGTGTGTGTGTGAGGGGGGGTGTCAGTGGCGTATACTGGATACAGAATCTTGGCTATCTCACTACATCATAATGTTCGAATAGACAAAAATTTGCTAGTGTGGACGGCTCTTTTTTGTTCATTTTTTTGGATTTGAAAGTGATGTGATATTGTGAAATATTTGTCAAATAAAATATATGATAAGAGCCCGGATTTTAGGCAAAATGCCTATTCGTGTCCGACGCTGGTAGACAAAAATTGAACACAAAGGAACAACGATCTGAAGGTTCTTAACATTCTGAACAATACTTTATGTTGCCTCCTTTGCCTATTTCACCTTACGCTGCCTTTTTCAAAACTTTTTGCCTTTTCTTGCCTCTTTTGTCATTCCGACAAGGCATTTTTTTAAAATTAATTTTCTCTTCTATTTGATTTCATTTTTCAATAACCCGTGTTATTCAAATTATTATTTGTAAATACATTTTTAAAGATTAAAGAATAATTTAAGTCCTTCTCTTCAATTTTTAATGCCTCTTCAATTTTCACTGCCTCTTTCTGAAACTTGACTGCCTTTTTTTCGACATACACTGCCTTTTATTTAATTTTTCGTTGCCTTTTGCCTGCCATTTTTAATACTTTTCAGTGCCTGAACATCCGGGCTCTAAACCGTGTATACTTCTTTTGAAGTGTATGAAACCTACGTATATGAATCATTGCTCTCAACTTTCCAGTGCATTATTTGATTTCTTTCTGTTTTTTGTATCTCTTCAGAGTTTCAAATTGTATTCCTTTTAGGAAACAGACTGAGGGTATGAATAAATTATGGTAGAATTATCCTGGCTGTGGGTGAAGGCGCCAGAGCCTCGTTGGCCTGCAAGAACCAGGATGTACTACGTGGAACCGAGGTTGACTTTTGGGCACCGGCTCGTGCTGTGTCGTCCCTATACGTTTCTGATTGTCCCTTCATCAATCTCACCTTACCATCATCATCTTCGCGATTAGCCAACAGTGGCAGAAAAGCAAAGGAAAATAAACTAAATCACTATTGGTTTACCTTTGATGCAGGCTGTTGTAAATCCTTTTTTCCACTGGAGCGACTCCTGCAACTGTCACATCCTCTAGAACCGGAGCACCTCACGCACTGTCCGCAACTGTCGGCCGTCGCCGCTTTCCTCGGCAAGTACGGAACTTCTGCAGAAAGCAAGAGTTACCTAATCATGCCAAGAGTGAAAGTACATTCTCCGACGACTTCCCTCCCCACTCCCACAACCGCTGGGAAAAGTCCAGGATAATTTTCACTCGGCGGCAAGAAAAAGAGAAAAAAGAAACTAAAGCGTTTCGGAGACATCGTAACTGAAGGTAATCTCTGGTGTAACCTCCGATCATTCCGTGTGGTTAGTTCCAACAGGACCGCCAGGGAAGGTCAGCAATGAAAGCCATGTGTAGTTCACTGTTAGGGAGATTTCACACTGCAGCGACATGTGTCGCTTGAGGATTTCATCAATCGAACGAAGCTCTCGAAATGGCTTTATTTTCGTTAACTTGTTTTCGCACTCTGAATTACTACAGCGACGAAATTAACGTCTCTATTAATATTAACATTAAAATATAATAAAATAAATTAGTCTTTCTGGAATTTTCTTCCCTTTTTAATTTACATTTTTAATTATTTCACTTATTTTATTTATTAATACCGTGTCTTATTAAAATTTTAAAAAATGAATTTGTGCAAGTGAAAGTTGTTCCACAGTGTAATTTTTCGTGTAGTCAAGATTCATATTTATTTTTTGACCGTCTTGAAATTTTACTTTTGACTATAGCTCTTTTCAGTTCTCACGGCGGGCGCTCTAGAAGCTGGCAGGGGAAGTGGGGAGCGGGGAAGCGACCAATCCAGGGCGATAAGAAACGCAGCAGCCAGTAGAACGGGGTTCAAGTAGTACTTTTTTCTGCCGCGTCGCGTCTCTCGGCGCCACTGCTGTTGTCTGGTTGGTCTGCGGCGTAATCCCCGCTCCCCACTTCCCCCGCCAGCTTCTAGAGCGCCCGCCGTAAGAACTGAAAGAGCTATAATCGGGACAAAGAATAATGGACTCAGAGGCCTGCACAAGACCCGGAGAAAACCCGTCTGCGAGGAGGCGCGCCTACAATAATATGCAACACGCACGTCAAGCCCAGGTGTTCGACATCGCGCAAGCGAGCTTCACGTCACAATGTTGCACAGGCTTCGATGCCTGCCAGGTTTTTCTATTACCCGGGTCTTAAGAAGACCCGTGAGACTCGATGTAGTTCTTGCAGGTAGACGGCGAGCACTACTGTCAGTGTTGCCAACGGCCATTATATTTCACTACGCATGGAAATATTTGAATTTCTGCTAGCCGCAGGTGCCTTGAGGTTGTAGAATCATTGGCGTAGCAAGGGGTGAGCGAAGTGGGCGACCAACCTTGGCCTCGCGCATATAGGGGCCTCGCGTCCTATGAGGTTGATACGAAAAACGTAATAAATGGAAGTGAGAAAGATAGAAAAGGCTAATTTTTGTGGGCAATAAAATTAAGACATTTTTAACTGGCTTTATATTCTAGTTTAACGTTATAATTTGAATGAATACGTCAAATCAGAGGCGGGCGGGAGCTCTAAACCTAAGGGGCCCCGAAAAAGTCAAAATAATTCTAATTTCTCATGTGAAACATCAACGCAAAAATTGCTTGGACAATTTTATCCATTTTTCTTCTGTGTCGTGACCTTGCATAGCCTACCCGATTTTAATATGTTAATGGTAAAGCACCTCAAACTGCCACGGAGCAAAGTATGGGGCATTTAAATGCTTCTGGTATTTTAAACTCAAGAAAGGTATGGATAATATTAGCAGTTCTTCCTTCGTTCCTACAACTTCAGACGCAGCTATTGCCTGCCCTCTGTAACGGGCACGAAGATGATTTATCTTCCGAATTTCCTGATCAAGTTCTATGTTTCAGGAATGTGCTTAAATCTGAAATCAAGTGCTTTAGGAAAGTTTCTTCTCCTTGATAGCTCTACACTAACTTCCAGTGTTCTCTGTATCCTGTACCGCCTACTGTTTCGGGGAAGGGATAAGTAAGTATTTGTATTTTCTTCTTTTGAATACATAAATGTCAAAGAAAGATATGTTGTAATATGTGAAAATTCAGAGTTAGAGCATCGATTTGTATAGTTATTAATGTAAGTGCAGCCACAACCAGCCATTCTAAGTAATTACGTAAATTTCCTGGAAGAAGCTGACTGTACTTGAGGGACCCAAGTTTATTTCTTGCGGACGCGTACTTTACGATTTTATTACGCCACTGCGTCAAATATTTAATATTACAAGAACATTAAGACGTAACAACAAAATGAGATTCACAGTTATTATTATCATCTAAGTCCTGAAATTCAAAGTTAACTGGTACAATTTATGTGCAACAAAGTCAAAATTGCTAATTAAAAAAAGTCAAAATTGCTAATTTAAAAAAAAGTCAAATTAGCTGTATCAGTTGATTACACCAAACATTTCACATTTATTGTGCAAATGACTATCGTTTTAAGATTTGCTGATGTTGACACCGATTGTGTAGAAGAGCTTGTAGGTAGATACATTGGGCCCCTAGACAGGATTGTGATTTAGCGCACTCCCTTCCCCCCGCTCTATCAAGCACTGACATTTTATGTGCGTCCTTCCATATTTTCTACTTAAGCCATGGTTTGTGACATTTACATCCTACAAACTTCGAAATGAGGAAACAAAGAACGACTCATTAAATAATATATAGGTTATATTTCAAGATTCTTACTTTGTATTTCTGATTTTTTTAAAAAAAAAAGTTTAGCACACTTAAGGATATTTCGGTTATCTTACTGCCTAAAGAACATCTTAAAAAACGTACTATTACTACTACTTTGGTTAATGAAAATTCCAGCAGCGTGTTACTGTAGCTCTGCCAAGTGTAAATTTCTCTGTCGCGTACTATTAAATATAATTTTCGTCAGAAATTAATTATTATTGTAGGCTATTATATAAATATGATAATTTGCTGACGTTTCCTTGATGACTGTGTATCGATTTACATTGATATTTCAAACTTAAAGAACGATGGGGCCTTGCATTCAAATCTCGCCCAGGACCTCACGATATGTTGCTAAGCCACTGCACCTAAGATTTTGTAACTTCTCAAATTAGTGTCATTATTATGTCAAACCAACTACCACATATTTTCTAAATTTGTTTCGATGGTCTTGAAATATGTTTGTGTGTCTTGTTCATTTTATGTCACCTTTCTGGTCTTGAAATCGTAAATCTTCTGTCGGTTTCATTTTTACGTTGTTTGTTTGTTGAAATGTGTAAATAGCATTGCCTGTTATTTGCACCCGTGTGAAAATACAAGCTAACAATTATATTTTGTATCGTATTACTATCAATGCGGTCTGAGAACAAGATAACTAGCAACAACACTAGCGAACGACGATTTGTTGAAAGAGATGACAATATTCAAAAACCTTTTATAATGCAAATTCTGATTTCATGTTCCATTTTATGGACCATCGTGCCTTAGTGTTAAGGGGGGGGGGGATCTTGAGCAACTAATTCGGATATTGAATTGGCAAAATTACACCAGAGAGAAAATCTGTTTGATTGATTGATTCATTTATTTGGTCAATTTGTGCACAATAAGGCTAATCGGGACTGGACCTATAGTTTAAAGTGGGATCTGAACCATCATGTGCTTCCACCGGGTATCGAACCTGGTACCCTTTGATTACAAGGCGACGACACTACCACTGCGCCATAGGGGAGCACCCCGAAAAAAGTATAATGTAGAACAACCACCAGTCACACAAAGTTCCAAAGTATTTACGATGGCACTTTTTGCGAAACTTGGTTCGTACTCCTGTACAGGTGTCAGCAGTGGCAGCAATTAGGGGCGGGGCCGAGAGAGTGCAGTTGCCCCCCCCCCCACTTTTTGCTACTTTTGCACCACGCTAACCTCATGTACCAAGGGAAATTAATTATCCTTGCCCCCCCCCCGTACATTTGCACTTTGGCCCTCTAGTTTTGGAACCCAATCGCCGCCACTGGGTGTGAGCGATACAAATGTTTTCTAGCAAGGAATAAATGTCTGCAATTTCAAATTGATAAAAGTGATGAACATTTTAAGTGCTCCTAGAACAGTTTAGAATCTAAAAGTTGGCAACGGTGACTGCGTGACTCATGTATCTGGAGACGGTGCAAAACCGGAATCAGCGTTCGCTGAAGATAAGCGAGCTTCGTCTTGCAAGGCCTTCCAGTTACCCGTGGGCTTTCGATGCTTGACGGGTCAAAACCCAGGTATATAGTTTTACTCGCCCGCCCGACCAACCAGGCGGGCCTAGTAAGCGATTCTGGCCGTTGTGCAGCCCTCTGAATGGACTGCAGAAAAACATTGAAATGGGGAGAAAAGCATCCCGAATTTGTGTTAATATCTGTGCAATAGGACACCTCTGTCAGAACAATCGAATCCACAAGAAACGACAATTAATAATAATTAACAGAGAGAAAGAGTAAAAACGAGAACCACAAGGGACAGAAAGATTAATGGAACATCGACGCCATCATAAACAACACATCTCTACATAGAGGAGGTGCTTATGTGAATACTGTATTATTTAAGCGTATTATAAATTTATTTCGCACCGAAGAGAAAATCACATGAAACACATAACGAAAATAAACTATAATCATGGACCGGAACGCCTCTCCGGTCCGCTCCGGTCCATTTCGAGCCCTGTTTGTACGGTCTGCCATGCCGCTGCGGTGATTGATCGGTTCGTTCTCAAGCGACACACACGCCAATCCCCGTGGCGGAGTGGTTAGCACATCGTGTTACGACGCCAAAGGTCCCGGGTTCGAATCCAGTCCTGGGCATGGAAGTTTGCGAGTGTCCATTCATGAATCTCATCATGTCATCACTCTCGCCATCTTCGCAAATTAGCCAAAAATGGCAAATGAAGCGAAGTAAAATGAAGCAAATCAATCAATCAATCGACACACACTTCGGTTTGAATTCTCCCTTAGTGTTTCTCTACTGTTTGAAACCATTACAGAAGCATCGTGGGTGTCTGGAGAGTTTCGAACCAGGGTTGTTCAAGGTCCAGGAATCCATAAATTCTAATGGGTTCTATTGGGTTCCGTTGCAGGACAGGAACATATTTTCTCACACAATTCAAATTCGGTCAAAGTTGCGTGTTGTTTCATTGAAAAATGTTCCTGGACCGAATTGAAATTCTTCCGGAAAAAAAGTTTCTGGACCGAATTAAAATTCATTCTCGAAAAAAAGGTTCCTGGACAGAATTGAAATGCTTTAAATATGAAAATTAGTCTAGAATTCATTTACGTTTGCTGATTTTCTCTTCCAGTCAGGGATTGAATTTATTTACAATTCGAAGACCAGGATTGACCGATTAAAAGTTGCCTTCTAAAAATGTCACACTGCGGTTGTAGAAACCGTATCGCAGGAAATGAATCATACCGCTGTTGTTCTCTCGTCGGCCACGTTCGAAAACTCCCTTGTCGAAGAGTTACTGTACATTGTAAATAACGCAGGTGTCACATTGAGTTCAAAGAAACCCGTCACGTGTTGCTCCGGCATCCGATCCAGGAACCGCAGCCAATATGAGCCGTCGATGAGGTAACGTGAGGCTGCTGTGTTCCCGGCAGATATCACAACAGGGACGGAAAGTGTTGCTACATCCAAGGGAAGGAACGCGCGCGATAGAATGGGACTACATGGAGACGGGTAACGTGACTGCAGCGTTTGCTGTTAGCCCATTTCTACCTTGTACCTTAGATTCTCGAGACAGCCAGCACCTGGATTAGTCTTTCATGATCACAAGTGGATAATTGTTTATCGTCAGGTCCGTATTCGATCCAAGTTGCGTATTGTTTCATTTCAATACGGAACTTGGACCCTATTTAAACTGATTAGCAAAAAAAAGTTCCTCGACCGTATTTAAATTCATCCGGAAAAAAAGTTCCTGGACTATATTTAAATTGATCCGGAAATAGGTTCCTGGACCGAATTGAAATACTTTACAGATAAAAAAAATCTTTACGGTCCAGAACCCATTTACGCTTTCTGATTTTCTCTCCTGGACCGGAATTGATTTTTTTTTAAAATTCCTGGACCTTTACAATCCTGGTTCGAACTAATCCATCGTGGAAAAAGGCATAGTTCGTTGTGTTAGGAATCATTCCTTTAAAATAATCATATTTTAATTCCAACAATACTTACTGTAAATGTCTGTCTTTTTTTTTTTTAACACATTACATAGGGTAACCGGAGTATGACCGAATACGAAAGCTTTGATGGTGATTTATGGATCAAAATCAACTCTGTAACAATGTTCCCAAGCTATTTGTTTTTCATAAACTAAGCTGTCATATTCGTCATTGTCCTGGCCGGCCCCCGTGGCGGAGTGGTTAGCACATCGCGCTACGACGCCAGGGGTCCCGGTTTCGAATCCTGGCATGGGCATGGATGTTTGTGATTGTCAATTCATCATATCGTCATTCATCCCCATCTTCGCAAATTAGCCAAAAGTGGCACAAAATGCGAAGTAAAATAAAACAAATCAATCAATCAATCGGTATTGCCCGGACTTTTCGGGGTAATGCCGAACATCGTGTTCTCCATTTCCCCTTATGAAACAATGTTACGATGAGGAAAAAGGAAATAAAAAATAAGGAATGTATACCCTGTTTTTAAGAACCTCCGCAAAGAGGAGGAAGGCATGTTGGTGATAATCTCTTCATTCTTAACTCCTTCATATCATTTGTGTGGGGCCTCCCGATGGCGCAGTGGTAGCGTCGTCGCCTTGTCATCAAGGGGTCCCGGGTTCGATACCCGGTGGAGGTACAGTGTCTCTCAAAAGTTTTAGGACAACGACATTTTACACTAGGCAACCCAATTTACACAAGGTGTTGGTGGGTTGCATGTAGAGTTAGGCTCAATTTCAGGGTTGCCACATGCACATTAGGTATTTATAAAATACGCGAAAGAAAGATATCCAAATATTATTGCATAAAACTAGAAAAAAATCAGTATTACATTTGTTGCAATACTCTCAGAAAGAAACAACATCGATTTTATAGTATTTCATTGTTGATGAGTCTACACAAAGGAAAAGTGGAGAAATGAAACGAAAGGGAACAAAGGAGAGGAGAAAAGAGAAAGCAAAAGGAGAAGAGGAAAAGTAAGGAAGGGAAGAAAATAGAGGACAGAGGAAGTGGATAGGAGAAGTAATGAGGAGAAAGGAAAAATATGCGAGGAGAGATGAGGAAAATGGAGCAAAGAGGAGCGAACAGAGGAAGGAAAGCGAGGTGATAGAAAAGGAGGAAAGGAGTTTGTAGAGGAGAGGAGTAGACGATAAGAGGGGAGTGGAAAGTAGAGTAAAGGAGAGAAAAAGAGAAGAACGAAAAGAAGAGGAGAAGAGTGCAGTGGAGTCGGAAATATAAGACAGGAGAGGAGATAAGAGGAGTGGAGAAGAGTGGGATGGAGACAAGAGGCGAGAAGAGTAGGGAAGGCGGTATGAGATAAAAATAGAGGAGATGGACGGGAGAGAAGAAGGAGAAGTTAAGAACAGAATGGACTGGAGACGAGAGGAGAGAAGGGGTAGTTGCAGAAAATACGTCTCGGCGTCAAGAACTGATGCATTGATAAAATTATCGACATGAAACATTCATTAACATTTTATAATGTATTGGAGAATGTATTAGATCGGTGCGAAATTCCTTTTGGCCGAGTTCAGAGCAAGATAAAATCTTCCACGTAAGATCTTTGATTTTACCTGCGATTATACCACTAAAAACATGAATGTAATTTTCATATTTATCCAATTTTTCTCCTCTTCTCGGTTCGTTGAAATTTTGTTATTTAACATTTCCCCTCCACCCATCGTTAATTCCAATCTGAATCATTCCGTTTCATACGACGTGGACAATGAACGCAATGGGGGTATGTCAAAAACGTACGAAAAGTTTCTGCCACCGAAGGGGTTTGAACCTACGACCATCAGATTATCAATCCTTAACGGTAACCACTACCCCACAAGCTTTCGCTCCTGAACACAGGTAGAAGGAGCTGACCAATGTGAAATGCAGATCCAACCCCCCTCCTACATGTCATGTGCAAAGAATACTTGTTTGTAACAAAGAAAACGAAGGTAATACGACTGGGCGAAAACATTTAATGGAGAATTCCACATGATGGAAACTTTTCAGTCGATATTTGTGAAGGTATCTTTGCATTGAACTCGAGTGGAAAAAGAGGTAATATTAGTGTGTCCTGAATTGCCACAAATATAAATGGTTATTTCATTAATATTTGTCAATGTCTTTGAAGCAGGACACATTTATCGTTAGAGTATCATAATTCAAGATCTGATACGTGAAAATATCCCTTTAATCGTGTGTCAATTCATTTATTTGTTTATTTTTTTTTAGTAAATTCCAGTTTTAGGACAATCTAGCCACTATACACTATTATTACAAATAATGCTTCCATGCTCTTGTTTAATAGAAGGAGAATTAAATAAAAGAGAACACCTCGTAATGAGGATCGAACCTGCGACCGCTAGCAGCCTATATCATTTCATTCAATTCTCAATTTCAGGACAGACAATCACAAACATCAATGCCCGAGCCGGGATTCGGACCCGGGACCCCCGGCGTTGTAGCGCGATGTGCTAACCACTCCACCATGGGGGCCGACAGCACTACACCACGCCCTTAACTTCCGTTGAATCAACAATGTTTAAGTATTCTGTTCCTCCAATATTGTAAATGTCCTTGGATATACATGTAGTTGAATTTTACTTTAATTTTGAATTGTTTCTTGTGGTATAGCAGCTATCTTCGAGAATATATTTTAGAAGTGATGAAGAAAAACAAGAATATTGGTAGTTGTTGTGAAAATGCGAGTTACTTCTTCTAACTTATGTTGATTAGACATTATTAATGGAAAATATCTTGAGCCTTGAACATTGCAGGGCGATGTTCTCTTCTTGTGATACTGCAACATATGAAATGCTTGTTTTCTGACGCAAGTCTCGTGTCCAGAACAGTCTTATGAAATGTATTTGCTGTTACGTATGGTAACGTGAAATAATTACAGCGTTTGCAAAAACGTTTGCGAACTGCTAAATGTGCGAGACGTTATACGTAAACAGGCGGAAAATTGTATTCATAAAATCACATCACATTTGACAGTGTTAGTCAATAGAGAGTCGTGGAACAGTGTGTTAAGGTGTTGGATTAAATCCTTCTTATTTTACTATTTCGAAGAACAACAATTTTTAAGGTAGAACAACAGTCATTCCGTTCCGCTCTTTATTTCTTTTAAATTCTTACATATTCCTTTAATTGATTTAAAGAATAAATAAAAGTATTGCTTGCTTTTCTGTCATTGGCCTAGACAGTGGAATTATGCGTGCAAAGTTCCTGAAAGCTCAGATAGGTTAAACCGTTTATTGACAATCGTGAAGTTTTCGTTTAATAGATAATATTTGGTTTTATACGACGGGAGAACATTTGTTGAATTTCCTTTCTTGCTCTTTTGAGATAATATATATATACTTCTACAGTAGCAATCGCGTTCGGAAAAGGTTAAAAAATGACTTGGTATTCAAAGGCAGATAAGCTTGGTAACCTAGCTTCTTCGCGTTCATGAGTCACGCTTCACAAGGCAGCTTCTTATCGCAAAACAACATTGTTCGTCGATGCCCAGCGTCTACACCCAGCAAATTACAAGTGACCAGAGTCGAATTTTAAAGAAAATCTGAAGAATAATAGATTTCATCAGAGGCGGCTACGTGGGCACTATCTCAACATGCAATAAGTAATGATTCCTGCAAACAAAAATGCTTATTGAATGAGTATTCGGATAGTAATATGTGTTTATCGTGTAACATGTAAGATACTTATTAAGATTACCGCGTAGTAGGGCAACCGATCCATGAAAAACAAAATAAAATTGAATGGTTGGTTTAATATAGATAAATATTTTTTTATTAATTTTTCCTCATTCCCTTGTTTTCTTATTTTAATAATAACAATAACGCATGGCTCAAGAACTCTCGAAGGGCCTTGGCCTATCTCCCGACTGCCAGTCTCCGTCACACAATCCTTCCTAGTGATCTTCAACCAGATGGGGTGACGTGGGATCAGCACGTCGAACCCTCGACCATTATGGTGGTTATTCACCTGATGTTTACATTTTCGTTCCTGTTCGGCACGGTCGGAACCCTACTTCTGGTTTTGAAAGAGTAACATGGATTATAAAGATGTAAGGGTAATATCTTGCAGAAAAGACGACAATCATTGCGTGGCTGTTGGTTGCAATATGAGGTCCAGAACGAATAATTTTTCTCAAGTATCTGTGAATCTTTTTTCGACACACCAGATACGAAAACTCAGTGGATTCAAGCAGTAATGCAAAAAGACTACGAACCACGACATGAGAAACTACGCCCTAGACACGTCACTTCATCGCCGTTAAATAAACCCAATGAAATATTTAAGTGTTTTTAAATTATAATTTTCTAACGCACATATGTTGGCATAACAAATTTAAAACGTAAATTTTTACAACCATGCATGTTATTATCTGTGGAAGAAAGAACAATTAAGAGAGCTGTGTTCTAGTAGATACACAACGTCAAAAAATTATCCGTTCTGATATAATCAGAGTACATTTCATTTTTTTGTTTTAAGTACACTTTATGCACAGTAAGGCTATTCGGGACTCAACCTAGAGTTTAAGTCACATTGTGCCTCCACCAGATATCGAATCCTGGAACACCTTGGTTACAAGGTAGCGACGTTACAGGTACGCCATCGAGAGGCTTCGAAGTATTTGAATGTTTATAAATAATGTAAGCTTTATTTCAACCTGCCGAATCCTCCAACTTCCTGCATATTCGTATCATGTGTGGAATTGCCTGTGTTTTTCGTTTTTGTGGAATTAAAAATCAACTGGCGTAGCTATATATGTTAATGATTAATTAGAATGATAATTATAAAGAATGAGAAGTGGCCAAACATAAATTAAATTAGAACCAACTTAAAATACACGCTTATGTAAAAATTGATCTGTGGTTTTATTAATGAGAAATAAAATGTGCACTTTATAACTATTAGGCTAAGTAGAATATCTTTGTTTTTCATCGGTGTATTTAATCTTCCTTTTACCTTTAAGAATTTATTATTATTTACTTCTTCTTTAATATAAAAAATCTGTAGCTTAATTTATAGGCGAATGAACGTTCTTGTTTAATGTATATACCAACGAAACCATTGGGTTCGATACCCGGTGGAGTCACATAGTGGTTCTGATTCCACTTTAAACTGTAGATCCAGTCCCGATTAGCCTTACTCTGCACAAAGTGAACTTAAAACATCAACTCAAAACAAAAAAAAACAAAAAAAACGAAACCATTGGTATAGAGGATCAACATTGTCTCAGTAAAGATTTCTATTGTTCCATAAATCATCATCCAATGACTCCGGGAACTGGTCAATTTCTTCGAGGTATCTTTAATTCTCTGTCACTTAAAAGTTTCAAGTGATCCATTTTGTATCCGCTCCTTTTTAACAAAGTAAGCTCGAAGACAATCTGTATTCCACTAACTTATATTGGAAACTTGGTCAAACCGCAAGTTATTTTATCGCCTTCGACAGTCGAATTGTCTGATCGACTATTTTTTGTTTACCCAGGAACATCCCCCATAGGAGATTTATTAGACCGGGTTACGCTACTCACTCGTAGCTCCCCAATTTCCTCACGATAATGGGTTGCCACCGGTCCTATAGGCTATACAGACCGAGAACCCAGAGACTGAACCCAGGCGGACTCGAACCCATGCCGTCCCGCAGTCGGAGTCCAAAGCACAGCGCCTTAGACAGCACGATCACGGAGGAGGACTTTTCTTATTTTACTTTTGGCTAATCGCGAGGATGAGGATGAATAATGAATAGAAAAATAAAAAGAAGGTCACGCACAAAGAAACCAGACGGGTCTTCAACCTCTTAGGTGACGAGTTCAAGCCCTAAATATGAGGATTTCAACCTTAGACCTCATTTTTTTTAAAAAAAAAATATAAACAAAATTACTATTTACACTAAACTTATTATCAAGGCCAAAATAGTTTGTAACTGTGAAACTACCCTCTGAATGCAAATTGACAACATGTTTTTTTTCTTTCTTCATGTGAGTAAGAATTAAATGTGTGGCACACAGAGATACTTCTTGCGAAAACAATTAACAGTACCCTGTCCCAGCATGTCTGGAGCAAAGCCGCGCATAGCGGAAGAGAAGGGGATCGAGTGGAAAGAGCGAGGCAGTACACGCTGCTGGAAAGGCTGGCAACTGCAGTGGATCTCCTCCCTCCACGCAATTCCGTTCCTCTCATGTGTTCATCGCTGCTCAGATACTTGTTTTGTTCACCTGCTCCAGAGATAAGTGGGACAGAGTGTAGTTCGCATACATGTAGCAAGTAAGGCAACTTATCTCAGAATGAAAATTCCACAGAGTTTTCAAACGTTTGTTTGAACAATGATGACTGGACACGGATCTAGTGGTCTAAAATCATTTGAAAACTTGAATGTATCTCTTTACAGATACCAAGTTATAAGGAACTATTTCGTAGATGTTCATGTAACCGTTATAAAATTACAAATAAAATATATTCACAACCTTAGATATACTAATACGAAGAAAGAAATTCAGAGTAAGATTTCAAATGCATGTGTATAAAGTAAGGTCTAAGACCTCCACGCTATAACAGGTGACTGAGGAATAGTGTGGGAGGGAGACCAGCAGTCGGTAGGTAAGCCAAGGCTCTTCAAGGGCTGTAGCGCTGTGGGTTTAGTTTAGTGTATAAAGTAATTATAGAAGTATAGAGCAAATGAGAGTATTGAACTTTTTTTTTTTTTTTTTTTTTTTTTTTTCTTTTTTCAGGATAACGTTTACAATATTGAGGCGAAAGAATAATTAAGGACGTAGTGTATTGGTTAGAGTTCTTGAGAGCATTGTAAGCGGTCCGAGGTTTGATCCTCCATACGAGGTGTTCTTTCTTTTTCTTTTTAAAAATATTTCTCCTTCTATTAAACAAGAGCATGGCAACATTATTTGCAATAATAGTGTATAGTGGCTAGATTGTCCTAAAACTGGAATTTACTAAAAAAAAAATAAACAAATAAATGAATTGACACACGATTAAAGGGATATTTTCACGTATCAGATCTTGAATTATGATACTCTAACGATAAATGTGTCCTGCTTCAAAGACATTGACAAATATTAATGAAATAACCATTTATATTTGTGGCAATTCAGGACACACTAATATTACCTCTTTTTCCACTCGAGTTCAATGCAAAGATACCTTCACAAATATCGACTGAAAAGTTTCCATCATGTGGAATTCTCCATTAAATGTTTTCGCCCAGTCGTATTACCTTCGTTTTCTTTGTTACAAACAAGTATTCTTTGCACATGACATGTAGGAGGGGGGTTGGATCTGCATTTCACATTGGTCAGCTCCTTCTACCTGTGTTCAGGAGCGAAAGCTTGTGGGGTAGTGGTTACCGTTAAGGATTGATAATCTGATGGTCGTAGGTTCAAACCCCTTCGGTGGCAGAAACTTTTCGTACGTTTTTGACATACCCCCATTGCGTTCATTGTCCACGTCGTATGAAACGGAATGATTCAGATTGGAATTAACGATGGGTGGAGGGGAAATGTTAAATAACAAAATTTCAACGAACCGAGAAGAGGAGAAAAATTGGATAAATATGAAAATTACATTCATGTTTTTAGTGGTATAATCGCAGGTAAAATCAAAGATCTTACGTGGAAGATTTTATCTTGCTCTGAACTCGGCCAAAAGGAATTTCGCACCGATCTAATACATTCTCCAATACATTATAAAATGTTAATGAATGTTTCATGTCGATAATTTTATCAATGCATCAGTTCTTGACGCCGAGACGTATTTTCTGCAACTACCCCTTCTCTCCTCTCGTCTCCAGTCCATTCTGTTCTTAACTTCTCCTTCTTCTCTCCCGTCCATCTCCTCTATTTTTATCTCATACCGCCTTCCCTACTCTTCTCGCCTCTTGTCTCCATCCCACTCTTCTCCACTCCTCTTATCTCCTCTCCTGTCTTATATTTCCGACTCCACTGCACTCTTCTCCTCTTCTTTTCGTTCTTCTCTTTTTCTCTCCTTTACTCTACTTTCCACTCCCCTCTTATCGTCTACTCCTCTCCTCTACAAACTCCTTTCCTCCTTTTCTATCACCTTGCTTTCCTTCCTCTGTTCTCTCCTCTTTGCTCCATTTTCCTCATCTCTCCTCGCATCTTTTTCCTTTCTCCTCATTACTTCTCCTATCCACTCCCTCTGTCCTCTATTTTCTTCCCTTCCTTACTTTTCCTCTTCTCCTTTTGCTTTCTCTTTTCTCCTCTCCTTTGTTCCCTTTCGTTTCCTCTCTCCACTTTTCCTTTGTGTAGACTCATCAACAATGAAATACTATAAAATCGATGTTGTTTCTTTCTGAGAGTATTGCAACAAATGTAATACTGATTTTTTCTAGTTTTATGCAATAATATTTGGATATCTTTCTTTCGCGTATTTTATAAATACCTAATGTGCATGTGGCAACCCTGAAATTGAGCCTAACTCTACATGCAACCCACCAACACCTTGTGTAAATTAGGTTGCCTAGTTTAAAATGTCGTTGTCCTAAAACTTTTGAGAGACACTGTACAAGTGGTTCGGTTCCCACTTTAAACTGTAGGTCCAGTCCCGATTAGCCTTACTGTGCATAAAGTGGACTTAAAACACCAAATCAATCAATATCATTTGTGGTGCAAGGTACTTTTGAAGAGTTGAAGTCTAATATAGACGCAAGACGCTATGGTTCCGATTTGTTTCTTCGATTTGTACAGAACAAGCCTGTATACTCACAAGTATCGTACAGAAAAATGCTAGTGTGCACATTTTCGTACGTAAACAAACATTCCGATACTATTGATTTATTTACAAGTATTCGGGAATTCCTATACGTCTGCCTTGCCTCTGTACCACGAACAACTTTCGTTGCACGCTCTACCCGACCGCCGGGTACGCTACGACACCAGCGATCCTACGTTCGAATCCAGGCCAGGGATTGGCGTTGATTGTGATAATCCTATATCAATTGCAGCATATCATTACTCATTCTTACCTTTGCGATTATCCAAGAGTGGTAGAGATGCGAAGTAAAATAAATTAAATCAATCGCTGCACTCACTTATGACGTCACCATTTTTCAAATATCTGCTGTCTTCTCCAATATGCCAATTTTATATTACATACGTAACAAGAATATCATGTATTTTTTACTTGGTTATGAAGCTAGAAAGTTAAAGGAAAGTCTTGATTAGTAACAAAATGATACTTAGCTAGTGGAAGTGTACCAAAGTGAAAGTATAGAGAATCATGTTTTTATTGTAAATAGTCCGCTACAGAACCATTACATAACCTTCCAGGTTATTTCTTTCTTGTTCATTGTTTTCTACAAAATGGACGCACTGGTATATTGTCCAGAATGTAGCTCAATTAATATTTATTGTAATTATTTCCCAGATGAAAGTCTCTCCAGGTAGCCTATGGGCATACGTTGTTATACATTTTGAATTACGGCAGTAGTAACTTTCTTTAAGTAGCACATACCAGAGCCCAAGTTGTTTTTAATATACTCGCATCTACACATGCGTTATCTAACAATCAATATTTTATGTCAGGTTGATCAAATATATTTTTTCGTCGGGTTTGCGTGAGGTTGAAATTGCTATGAAGGACTTTAAATTTCTTCAACTCGTATACTGCCAGATGAATGTAGTTCACAACATGAAATTCGCAAGAGAAGACCTCTGTGGCGGAGTGGTTAGCACAACCCAGGGGTCCCGGGTTCGAAACCCTGCTTGGACATTGGTGTTCTTTGCGAGGTCATCAGTTTCATCATATCATCATCCTTGTCGCGATCAGCCAGAAGTAGCTGAAAACCGAAGTAAAATAATCCAGATCAATTAAACCCGCCACAAACATGAAACTCGCTAGCTTGTTTCACTTCATGGAGGGTCCGTCATTGGCTCCATTCTGCCTGTTTTTAAAGTAATGTGTTCATTTTTGTTCTGTGCTTTCGAAGATATCTACTCGTATATTCCTATGAGTTAGTAAGCTTCCCAGTTTTTCTCAATGCTTTTTTTTTCTCTCTCGCTAATTAATTTGGCCGAAAGGAATCGCATTGTCGTCGTTTTGTAATGAAGTGGTCCTGGTTTCAGTACCCAGTGGAGGCACACAGTGGTTCGGAATCCACTTTAAACCATAGGTCTAGCCGCAATTATCCTTTTGTACATACAGTGGATTTAGAAACAAACTCAATTATATGGAGATATGTATGCAGTCCCTCTCCTCTCGTCGGGACGCTTTTGCAAGCAACATTTCATTTACTTGAAAGTCACACCAGTTTTCCTCGGTGGCGTAATGGTAACATTATCGCCTTGTAATCAAGGGGTCCCGGGTTCGATACCCGATGGAGGCATATGACACAGTGGTACAGATCCTACTTTAAACTGTAGGCCCAGTCCCGAATAGCCTTTCTGTGCATACAGTGGACTTGAAGCAACAGTTCAATTCAACACCAGTTATCATTTCTCCTAATCTCACTTGAATTCCATTGCAAATTTCAAACAATGCTAGATGAAGAAGATAAAGTCGGGGCCTTTTGTGATGCACACACTCACAGTCACTACGTTCCCTTCCTTAATGAACCAACGATCCCCCTTCAGCGTTTCCTTGTCCTAGTCTGCTGTCACGTCGCGTATTCATTGTATCACCTGCTAATATCTTGGGAGTTTTATTTGAAGACCTCACTTTCACTTGTTTGTTTTTGCCGTTGGTCGCAATCGGCTGTTCTGATTCGGATGCTGCAACCTTGGGGAGGGATGCGATTCAAGAGTCTCATCTCTTTCCGCCTGAGGACGGGCCTCTGTTGACAGATGGTCTGTAGGCTGATAAACTATACATTTCAATGAAAGTATGCATGTTCTTCGTTGCCATTGGATGTGCACGGCTAGAGTTTAAAATGTCGTCGATCCTCGCACATTTCTTCCTGTGATACTTTATTAATTAGATAAGTACCACACTCAGTATGACACTTGGGCGTTATGTAACCTTCTCCACTCCACTGTTAGGTGCGAATCGTAGGATTTTATTTTCCTCTTGCCAGCCTCCGTGGCTGATTGGTTAGCACATCACGCTACGACGCCAGGGGTTCCGGGTTCGAATCCTGGCCTTGGCATGGATGTTTGCGAGTTTGCATTCATCAGTTTCATCATATTGTTACTCATCTCCATCTTCGCAAATTAGCCAAATGTGGCACAAAAAGCGAAGTAAAATGAAGCAAATGTAACAATCAATCAATATGTTTTTCTTTTAGTGTAAGGAATCATGTTCAAAAAATTGTTAAAGTTACATATATTATACAATGAAAATTAAATGTTTGATTTCCCTAATAATATGGCGGGTGCAGAGAATGATAGAAGGACGTAAGGCTCAAAAATTATTTAGCGTAATAGTTAAGATGAATTATCGTCAAAGTATATCGTTTTGGACTGTGTTTTAAGTATGTGTAATATTGGACTGTGCTTAAGTAAGTGTAGTGTTATGTATTTGCTTGTACGTGTGTAAGGGCAAAAATATGTATGTGTGTGTGTGTGTGTGTTTGCCCGTATCTATAGGTTAGATTACCTTTCTTATATGTAATTTTTCTTTGTATTTTTTATTTCTCTGTAATTTTTATATTTTTTTCTTTCTTTTTTTATTTTTTTCTTTCTTTTTTTTCAATATTTTAATTATTTCATATTCAATTTTTTTGTAAACATGGTCAAGTGGAAGAAAAGGCTCCACAGCCTTAACTTCGCCATGTAAAAGAAGACGAAATAAATAAATAAATGTTTCAGATCCGTACAAATCTACAGGCATAATCAATCACAGTCTTGTACATTTCAAAATTTGGATTATTTACGAGGGTCACTATTTATATTTTGAGCCTTGGCAACACTGATTGAAGTTAGGCGCGATTTGACGTTTGCAAGGAATCGTCTGGCATTATTGACCATAACGTACTTGAAATGTTTTGTCAATAGCTTGATTTGTCTTGTTTATGTTGCCTTGGAGATTGCGCGACAGCAATAAAATGGAATTAACTCGTGAACATTTTCGTGCGATGATTTTTTACGATTTTCGACGTGGATTATCAAGACAAGAGTGCATCCATCAACTTACTTCCACATGTGGTGATGAAGCCCCATCCTTTGCCACTGTGAAACGCTGGTATAACGAATTTAATCGTGGCCGCCATTCGCTCACCGACGAGATTCGCGAAGGTCGTCCAAAATCAATTGTTGTTCAAGAAAACATTAATGCTGTGCAAAACCTAATACTGCAAGATCGTCATGTGACATACTGTGAGATTGAGGCGACCATAGGCATTAGTTCCACCAGCATATATAAAATATTACATGATCATTTAGCCGTGAGAAAGGTATGTTCTCGTTGGATCCCACACAATTTGACAAAAACTCAAAAAGACGTTCGCGTCGATTGGTGCAAACAAATGCTCAATAAATACAATCGTGGTGCCGGAACGTAAACAGCAGTCGACTGTATGGGTGTTTCAAGATGAACCCAATCCAACAAAAGTTGTTCGCGCTCGAAGCACATCGAAACAAATGGTCGCCTGTTTTTTCGGGAAAACTGGTCATGTGGCAACCGTGCCTTTAGAGGAACGTAGAACGGTCAACTCTGAATGGTACACAACAATTTGTTTGCCAGAGGTCTTCGGTCAAATACGGAAAACAAACAAACGCCGTCGGATCATTCTTCATCAAGACAATGCCAGCTGTCACACATCTCGTCTAACAACCGACTTTATGAACAGTCAAAAAATCGAATTGATGGGTCATCCGCCGTACAGTCCTGATTTGGCACCCAATGACTTCTTCTCGTTCCCGAATGTCAAGAATAAATTGCGTGGACAACGATTTTCGTCGGCGGAAGACGCCGTTGATGCGTTCAAAAACCATATTATGGAGGTGTCTCAAGAAGATTGGAAAAAACTGCTTTGACAAATGGTTCGAACGAATGCAAAAGTGTATTGACCATAAAGGTGAATACTTCGAAAAACAATAAAGCAGTTTTCAATGCCAAATTCCTGTTTTTTCATTGTTAGGCTCAAAACTCTACACTAACTGTTGCGGACCCTCGTAATATGAGACGAGATTATAAAAGTTTATGAATAAAAAAGGTAATATCCGTTACCTGAATTGGGATTACTTTTAATGTCATCTTTAATGTTGTTAATACTTCTTTATAATATGCTAGGTTGTTTGGTTATTTTACATCGCTTTTCTGCCACTCTTGCCTAATCGCGAGAATAAGGATACCCATGCCCAGGCCGGGAGTCGAATCTGGGAACTTCGATGGCGAGATCAAAGGCAGGTTTGTTAAAAGTGCAGGAATTATCAATAAAATTCAATTCCGGTCCAGGAGAGAGAAAATCAGCAAGCGTAAATGAGTTGTGGACCGTAGATAACCTTTTTATCTGTAAAGTATTTCAATTCGGTCCAGGAACTTTTTTTTGGATAAATTTAAAATGTGCGAGTGAAATTGGTTCCGGTTCTGTTGCGGAACCCAAGCAGATTTTTAATTGTGACCTATTATTATTATTATTATTTTTAAAGTAATTGATATATAATAATTATTGATGTATTAATAATTAAATTAATTACTTACTGTAGAGTTTTGTACACTAATTAATAGAATTTAAAGAAGGTGTGTAATGGGTGACCTTCCACGTAATACACCCGATTGTCAACCTCACTTCCACGTAGTACACCCTGGGCTGCATTTTGCAGACGAGCGAGGCTCTGGCAACTGGCCCCATGGCCAGTATAATTCTGTGTCGTCCTGTGTTTGTCCTTGTGTGTGCTGGTTCCTGTTTACAGTCTCAGTTTTAAGCGAAGCCAGAATGTTTTAATATCTTAGTTACAACACGACGTTACAGTTATGTTATTTAAGTTCTGGTAAGATTCTGGACCCCGTATAAAGTGACGGGTGCAAAATAGCCTAAGTGCTGACGTACCCAAAATTTTAAATTCAAATTCAAATAGAATAAAAATGTAGCAAGAATAGCTTACATGAGGTCATAGAATGGTCTGTCGCAGAAACATATTAAGAGTGCTACTTCGGCGGAAATGAATGCTGATGTAGACACGATTCAGGAAGGAGAAAGCTGTATTTAGGTATACGATCAGAAATGAAAGCACAACAATGAAAATAGGCTCACTTCCTTTCCTCCTAGTAAGACTAGTAAAGATTGTTGCAAAGTAACATTGTTTCCTCAAGAACCATTGGAAATGATAGAGCAACAATTGTAAAGTTATGTGTTATCTGGGTGACCCCCTGGTCCATGTCCCCCCCCCTCCTCTTTTCCTTTATGTAATACGTTATCCCACGAAAGGGGCACGGGGAGCGCTTTCTCCCCCTCTCTCTCCTGCACACCACCTTTTTTCTTACGCACTTTCTCCTCGTTGAACGCACAGAACCGGTTCTTCAGATCTTGGAGAAGAGGAAACGTAACTTTAGTGAAGTTACCCATTATATCGAGGCGAGTTGTAGTTGCTGAATGACACATCTGCCGCTAAGGCATCAGTGTGTTGAATTTTTGTCAGTCACGAACGTTCGGTTTGTCCCCTATCGAAGCACTTCCTTCCAAGAGTGAGATTAAATTTTTTCTCTCTCTCTGGACCGTAGATTCTATGCTTGCCTAAACAATGTTTAGAAACCATATCCAGGACGGAATATTCTCTGGATATCCAGGACGGAATATTCTCTGGATATCCAAGACGGGAGATTCTCTGGATATCCACGACTGGATATCCAGGACGAGGGATTCTGTGGATAATGATGACGGGAGCTCCTCTGGATATCCAGGACGGGAAATCCTGTGGATATCCATTACAGGAGATTCTCTGGATATCCAGGACGGAATATTCTCTGGATATCCAAGACGGGAGGTTCTCTGGACATCCAGGACGAGGGATCCTGTGGATAATGAGGACGGGAGCTCCTCTGAATAATCAGGAGAGGAGATTCTCTGCATATCCAGTTCAGGATATACAGTCGTGGATATCCAGGACAAGGGATTATGTGGATAATGAGGACGGGAACTCCTCTGGATAATCAGGAGAGGAGATTCTCTGCATATCCAGTTCAGGATATCCAGGACGGGAAATTCTGTGCTTATCCAGGACGAAATATTCTCTGGATATCCAGGACGAGGGATTCTGTGGATAATGAGGACGGGAGATCCTCTGGATATTCAGGTGCATATCCAGGACGGGAGATTCTCTAGATATCCAGAATGGGGTACCTCATGGATATCCAGGACTGGATATACCATGGACGTCTGATGGATATGTATGATACCAATGGATCTGATCTGGGCATTTGTTGATATCCTGTGGATATTCCTTGCAGATTTGTGCGGCATGAGATAGTTCTCGAGATGTCGCTTACATTCATAGACAGACAAGACCATCAGATCACTTCTACAGCTTTTCAGAATAATGTACTAAAACGTCTGAGTATCCTAGTCGCAGTGGAGCTCATCCAAGGCACAGGATATGCTTGTATTGCAAGGTGTGAGGTGAAAGCTCCACTCTTTGCCGAGGAAAGAAGTTATTATTGGAAATAAGTGACGAGGAGAAACTGAAGCGGAAAATCGCTCACCCTGGGGCAAGACCTGCAGGCCAAAGTATTCAGGAAATAATGGATTTTTTTTTGTGATGCTACTCTGTGCATCGCTTACCTTGCTGTGTGTGCACTACATGTAGAGAAAACTCTAGCAAGAAACAATCTTGCATGAGAGCTTTGTTGAAAGTTGCACAAAAACTGCACCAATGATAAAATCCAATACGGTTGCTGAAATATGGAAATAATATTTGAAGGGGTCGGGTGTAACATTATGGTCACTTCTGAGTTCATTAAGAAACATGGTTATGCGAAGCTATGCTGTAGATAAATTGTTTACTTTTTGTGTTTACCAATTTCAGAAGGCTTCACTGAGACCAATGCAAATTATATGGCATGGCAAATTTCACTGGAAGATTGAAGGATAGCACATTTGACTTTGTAACTCAAAAATTACCAAAATGTCACTTACTATGTTTTACACAAACAGTATGAATACTGAAAATTTGTTTATTTATTTGGTCTTATTTTCCATGGCTATCTAAGGGGGCGCACAGATTCTTAATAGAGATCAGTAGTTACACAGTACAAAAAATACACTGACAAGAAATTTCCACATAAGATAGATTCATAAATGGGGAGAGAAAAATAAACGCAAGAACCTAGACAGAAACACGCACACACACACACATGTGGTAAATATTGCAGTTTGGAGTCTCTGGTTGATGGATTTCAGTGTATGCATATTAGATTTATATTGATGAGGTTATTGCTTGATAGAAAATATTATACTTGGCTGTTGATATCGACTTGCACATACCAACATTACTTTTTTCATAACTATTTTAAACTTTTGTTTTCTCTACACGAGGAACATGGTTTTTGGTGTTTATAGTCCACTTTATACACAGTAAGGGTAATCGGGACTGGACCTACAGTTTAAAGGGATCCGAACCACTGTGCCAAGTGCCTCCACCGTGGAACATGGTTTTTGATTGATTGAATTTGAAATTTTTGGTGCGTCATCACTAGGGAACGGAACTTTATGTGCTAAAAAAACTCGGAAATATTTTTTTTGTGTGTCATAAAATGTTGAAAATATGTGATAAAAATGAAAAACATTTGCTAACAAAAACAAAATATTACATGCATTTTAAACACCTGAAATCAGTTTCTAAATGTTTACCTCTTAGCGAGCTATTTTTTGGAAGAGTTGCAATGAATCACCAAAGTTTTCTCCAAATTCTCAGCTGTAAATCTGTGACGATTATCTCTAAAAATCATATTGTATTGTGAGAAACATCGCTCCACGTCACAAGAAACAATTCTTGCATATTTGAAGCACGAAATGCCACTAACGCTGAAGTTTTCCAAAGTTTCCTCTTCCTCTACTTCACCTTCCAAAACACATGCAATTTGGCACAAAGTTTGAAAACAATTTTTCCTCAAAAATTCTGTACATTTAGACATTAGTGGTGGGGGTAATATTTTCCCCCAATAGGATCGTAGGCGAGGCGCCAGATGTCTGCCAGCGAGCGTGTTCAAAGACAAAACAAACCTAACACTATCGATATGAAAGAGGTGCGGAGAATAAACATTTTTCCTCCGAGGATTTCGAGGTAGATGAAGTCAATGATCAATTTTATGTATTTAAAATAAAAATTCGCAAAATATGTATTTACATACGGAAAACTGGAAAATATGTGTTTTTATGTAAAATAAAAATTGGTGTGTTGACATATAAGGCTATGATCAGCATTTTGGTAAAAACGAGGGGGTCTATCTTATCGCAGAAAAAACATTTAATTACCTAGAGTTCCGTTCCCTTCATCACTTAGGCTATTTTGCACATTATACTGGTTCCAACCCGTTACCATAAATAAAATATAACTAATATAACATAATGTGGCAGGACTAAAATATTCTTAGTTGGGTTAAAACCGAGGTTGTAAAGGGGCACTCAGCACACACAAGGGTACCCTTGACCCTATGTACCCCTTGGAGAATGTGCAATATTTTGCATGGTTTATGAAGATTTTGTTGTTCATGAACGTTTTCAGTTGATTTTAGCTCGCGGAAATGTGTTCTTGTGAATTAAAGTACGTCTGTTACCTTAGCGTGTTACTTTACCGTGTAGCAGAACAGCCCTAAGGTTTCGCGCAAGTGAATATAGCCCCCAAAACGACTTTCCACAACAGCAACTATAATTTCACGTAGTTAGGTTAGGATTGTTAGGTTTTGTACTGATAGTTATTTTACTGTGCATACAAACAGGTTTTACTAACAAAAATCGGCGAAAATACTCTGAAATTGCAGGTCTTAACTTACGTGGGCCATTCTTTGGGATGAAATATCTCCGTTATTTGTGCTTTGCTAAAGCTGGAACCACTTTTAAATTACGTAAGACAGTGAAATCTGTCGATTAAATAAAAATGCGACGTAATTCTCGAGGGGGTACAGTGGGTAAACGGCCCCTACAAAGGACAAAACACAGGACAACACACACATAAGCCCTACAGTGGGTTATACTGGCCGTAGGACCACACTCAGGAGATAATTTTTGCCATTGTTATAAAGATATTCCTGTTTGATTTAACTATTTTATTTTCACCTATAACAAAGCTTTGGCTCCAATTAGAATAGGCTTACATAGATTCAAGACAATTCAAAAATTACAATTTCAAGAATACAAAACAAAGAAGAAGAATGAAAAAGAAAGCGAAACTACACTAATCATTGTGTAAAGAATACTAGCACAAATTATATACAAAGCATAAATCTAAAGATGATATTTACAGAAGTATAACAAGATACATGTCAATATGCAGATATTCATAACTACACACATGCATATATTCATGGTATAAAGAAATATACACACATATGGACATAATTATATTTACAATCATACCTATGTGCACAGAAACATCTATAATTCTTTCAGTTATTATTGGTGACAGTCAACCGTTGGTTACTTTCATTGCGACACCACAAATAAAATGTATTTGCTTGTGTGTGTGTCTTATTCACGACAACTACTATAACCTTTTCGAAACATCTCCAAATGCTTTGCAGTTACAGAGAATTCAAGTGTCGAGAAATTGCAAACATCTCTGCTTTAGGAGGCTTTGGTTGTTACGGAGAATAGTATGAGGTGCAGCATTGTTTGCTAAATGCAAGTGGGAATTGTAGAGTTCCGTGTTCGTAACAGATAATTGCGAGAAGTAATTGTAGTTGTCTGGGCTCTAATGACTTGAGCTCTGTGGGAAATGGTCGCCACACCAGTATTGTGATTGTGCTTATGAAGAGTGGCAGACCGAGGGGTATGGGGGATTTCTTGAACAATCGTGCTATTATGATACTAATCGTCGTCTTAAGCAACTAGAAATTGATACCATTATCCGGGCCTCAAAAACTTACGATTAATTGGGTGAGCGCCGCTATGTTATTTTCATAATAATTTATTATGTGTGTCCTATATTTCTTAACACTATCCGTAGTCATTGTTATTAGGAAATTAAGGGAGGATAAAGGCTTCTAACCAGGATGAGGATTGATAGGACTAAAACTATTAAAATTGGCAGGCAAGAAGCACCAAAAATACACTAAAGTTGATTAATATATACAGATTTTTCATAACTTTTCCCTGATTAGCCACTCATAAAGAAGTTATCTTCGAAATAAGCAATTATGTCTAAAATAGGCAAAACCAACCACTGTAAAATATCTGAAAGGGTTTCTAAATGTAAAAGCATACATTTTCTGGAACAAAACGTGTCATTTAGGGCAAATCTTAAGCCCACTTCACATACATGATTATGATTGAGTCATAAGAATGAAGCGTGTATGCAGTGTCGAGAGGATGCAACATTGTTACGATAGAATTATGTTTAAAAATAAATTGATTTTTTGTTGTTGTGAATATTGCTTTTTTTCGTTACCAGAACTAGGTTATGCAAATTTTATTTTAAACATTGAGAGCCGGGTACTCTGTTCTAAGAAGAATGTGTGTACGGGTATGTACGCACGCAAGCACACTCATACTCAACAAACACACACAAAAAATAATTCATGTATGATGCAAGTTGGTTTTTCAGGATACGGCATACGTTGTAAAACTTGCAGCATATCTTTCAATGAAAAGCCAACGGCAAATTACTTTTGACTGTGCAATAGGCAAAAGTGGCCGTGGTGTCTCACTAGTCGACCTCCGTGGCGGAGTGGTTAGCACGACGCCAGGGGTTCCGGATTCGAGTCCCGGGTAAGGCATGGGTATTTGTGTTTGTCCAAATAATAAAAAACTGAAAATTGAGATAAACCGAGAAATGAAAAACTGAGAATAAAAGTGAAAAACGGGGAATATTACCGCTTAGTCGGCCTCTGTGGCGGAGTGGTTAGTACAGCGCGCTGCAATGTCAGAGGTCCCGGGTTCGAATCCCGTCTAGGACATGGATGTTTGTGTTTGTATGTAATGAGAAAAACCGAGAAAATAGTAATATTGATATGAGTGAAAGTAGAGAAAATGGGTGAATGACGGGGAATACTACCGCATAGGGGTATTCCTTTATTAAAAAAAGAAGTCGGTATCGCGTCTGACTACCATGCTAGAGGTCCCGGGTTCGATCCTCGGCCGGTTCAAATCCGGGAACTTCTCTAAGGTTGGAAGCGGTCCCGGCGCCCACCCAGCGTCGAATGACATGGGTACCTGGGGGAAACCCTGGGGGGCAAAGGCGGTCAGGGGCGTGATGCTGATCACATCACCCCCACTCACGACCGGATCAAGAAAGTGTAGGGCGTTACACCCACACCCCTTATACGCCTTCATGGCGTGGTGCTAAGCACAGGGGAGCACTTTTTACTTTTTTTTTTTTAATGCTTGTGCAATGAAAGTTAGTTGGTGTAACTGGCCCAAAAAAAGTAGCAATTTCATGAATAACTTAAATGTGTAAGATATTGTGCTTTCATAGTCTTTATATAATTACGAAGCATATTTTAAAATAAATATTATTTAAAGGTGAAGTCATTATACACAATGTTCGTATCACATTCTCGGTGTGCCGAGTGTGTTGAGTGACCGGAGGATTTGTGTTCGAGTCCGGTCCTGCGCAAGTGATGTTCGTTGTTTATTTTTACCATGCACTCGTTACTCACCCCCTTCGGCAATTAACCTAAAATAGTTGGAAAGGGACATTACATAACCAGGGTGGCTACTCACAGGGAATTCTTTGAATTCCGGGAATAATGCGTGAATTTTTCTCCGTAGACGTGAAAAATTGCAACCTTTATTAATCGAAATCCCATTGAATTGATACATAATTGCAAATGCCCTGAGCCCGAGGCAAGAATATTACACAGTTTAGCTTTTATTTGTATAGAGTAAGGAGAATGAAGCTGCCTGGGAAATAAAACAGAATTCTCTCAATTCGTTTGCTTTCTTAGTGACCTTTCAAGAACAATCTATTAGACAGGCGGAAGATTATTGATAGATAAAATACCTTGAAGTTGATTAGGTAAATTTGAGTGTAAAAATGCTTGTGCAATTAACAATTTTTCGTAGATTAGTATATTCCGCAACATTCGTGTTTGTATAGCTATATATGTATTTCGAATCTGAGTATGTGATATGGTAAATGTAAACTCCAGACCTTAAACCAAGTACACTAGTGTCCAAAACTAAAGCAACAAACAGAAATCCTTTTCTCGTGTGATTTTTTTTGTTGATAAATTTGCCAAGATTAACCTGTGGCTATCGTGATTTTTTTGTTGATAAATCCTGGCATATTATGGTTAGTTTATTTTCTATCTTAAACCAGTTGTCTATGACATCATAAATGTTACTATCATCTGCGTATTATGTGGTCAAATGGACACACGGGAAAGAATTTCCGTTTGTTTCTTTAATTTTGGACATTAGTATATTTTAAATATATATAGTGTTTAATTGAATTTAATTATAATTTTTGGATACGTTGGAATCACACAGATCTTTATGTTGTTAATGTACGTATTTGTGTGTGTGTGGGTGATAGATGTGATAATACGTAAGGTGGAAATAGAGAAAACATGTGCTTGTACCCTTGAATTTTTAGAACGTTCGCCTTGAAAACCGGGAATTATACGTGAATTTGTTTTATGGTCCTGTGGGCTACCCTGATAACCAAAACATTAAAAAAAACAAAAAAAAACCTACTTTTGCCATACTCATCATGCGTGGCATGATTAGTGAAATTCTAATAATTTTTGTTTCCTGTTTTTCAGGTAATACTACCATCATGTGTGACTACTTCCTCTGTTACGGTTCTTGCTTTCTTTGGGGCGGCTTGTACTGTCGTAACAGGTAAATGTATTAATCTTTAATATGGTAATAAACTTCAATATTTTTTGGTAGTTTTGGGGCACTTGGTCCTGGCTGGGTTAAAGTAGATCAAGGAGATTCACAGGTGAAATGGTCTGGCAACCTTGAACGGTGAAATTTTTATTATATTTCTACATCTTATCTATCATCTTTGTAGAACGTGTCTTCTTACGATACGCTGTTCTCTGTTCCCGTTTGCAGCTGAAGTGCTGGTGCTGCCCCCCGTGGCGGAGTGATTAGCACGACGTACAATAACGGAACGGAAATAACTCTTGAACTAGATTTTTTGAGGCAGAACGAAAGTTTTTGATCATAACGTTACTCGAAACTGTTGTCTTTATGCCAGGAAAAGAAAGTTCCGATAGCTTTTGCTGGTATCTTTGAGGAAGAATGCGTTCTCGCCTCTAGAAGTTCCAGTTTCTTGCGGTAGATGGTGCGCACGATGAATCCATCGCCGTGGACTCCCACCTGGTGGCACTTCTCTGTACTACCTCGTCCTTTTTCTTCGATGATTGATTTGTTTTGAGTTCCTTTTTTCACTCCCACTATCGACCAATCGTCAAGATGGAATGAATGAAGGGACAATTACAAACGAACATGAACGAATACAACGGAACGCACAATTATTATAGTGATTACAGTGACTGTGGGTCGAAACCAAGACTAGTAGAGTAGAAGGCTGGGGCCATACCTGATGACGTGGTCCTTGACGTCAGGCATGACGTCACGCGCGGACAGATCGCTCTACGCTCCGGTTTCGCAGCCGAATCAAAGCAGTAATTATGAACAAAAAAGAGCCGTAATTATGCCCAGAAGCTAATTGGGAGTGAATACACAGACTTACTTAGGATCCGACATAACGTATGTCCTTACAGTTGGATTACACAGCCATTTACGCACACATTTTATCGGTAGTTTATAAGTCGTCACATTCCTCTGTGAAACATTAGTTTCATGTAAAATTGCGGTTAATACACCTAGTAATGCATTTTGTTAGGGCAGAAAGAAAAATATATATGTTGAATGCTTAAAAGAATTTTGTTAAATAAAGAAAGGCAGAAAGCCAAAATCATGGATAAGTTGAATATGTAAAAGAAAATAATCTCGTTTATTGCTCTCTTTTAGGAGTGAGAGAGGAGCTGTTTTCACTTAACTTCTTCAAATTTGGTAACTTTGCTTCAACTATTGGTATTTATTTCTTAATTAATTTTCCTTATTCAGATTACAATTCTGAGTCTTATGAATCTTTGAACTACACAGGCAGGAATGTGAGGAAGTTCCGTGTGTATTATGTAACACACACTTTAAAAAACTTTTCACTGAACGAAAACTTGAGACATAGAACTGAAGAAAGTCGAGGGTCACTTTATATACTTATACGTATATATATATAATCAGTGGAATGTCGAACAGGGGTGCCCACAGGCGGGTATGTGAAAGCTGGTTGAGTCCACTTAACTTTGGGGGGGGGGGGGGATTGTGATGAAAATTTGACTGAATAAATAATAGTACAATGGAGGACGGAAGTTGAACTACGTTGTCATTTAAGCATCACTCGTATATAAATAGCAAGTTGTGTATTTTGAAGTGTATGGTAGCCTGAAGTTGTGTAATGAGACTACTGGTATTGCAATCCACTAACAAGTCTCGTTAGATGCGATGTGTTCAGTTATATATTGTCGCCCGCTGTTTTTATTTTTTCATCGGAGATCACAACACGTCGCAACACCTCACTGAAGGCATTGTGAACTGCAACACCTCACTGAAGGCATTGTGAACTGCAACACCTCACAACCCACCAGGGTGCGAAATCATTGAAAACTGGGAGAAAGTTCGTAACCTACAACCCTCCTCCCCACAAACATATGTGTGAATTATACGATGTACATATTTGTAATGTTATTAAAAGCAAAAATAAATTACTCAATTAAAATAATTATTGTGATTATTAATTAGAAATTAATTTGTTACTTTCATACATATCAGATAGTGTAAAGCAGCTAACTAATTCCTTTACTAACCGGTTAAAGATGTTAATAAATTATGGCAGTTGAAGTGGTTTTATTATGTGTAAGTTTTTGTTTAGTTTGTGCACTATGTTAATATAAATCAATTAGATTTCATAGTTATTATTGTTTTGCATTCTTGTTTTACTTTTACTGTGCGTATTGATGTAGATTTGTTAATGATCTCTTGAGACAGAAAGCATTCAACACTCACAACTACACTAATTTGTGTGTGTTTTCAATATTATTCTTAGTAAAGTATATTTGAAATTTAAGGTAATTGCTTACCTTTTCATTGTTATAACAAAAACTCTTTGCCCCGGGAAATTTTTGGTGTTTTTTTTTTGTGGCCAAGATTGTTGGTGGGGGAAATCCCCCTCGTCCCCTCCAGCATTTCGCACCCTGAACCCAACAATCGAGAAATACAAGAAAAAAGGAGCGAAAAGAACAAAACAGATCAGCCTTTCCACGTTTCTTTCCGTATGGGGTAAAGACTCAGCTGGGTTTTGTCCGCCCATGACGTCACACCCGCGGCAGTCGCGAAAAGAGGCGTGTCTGACCCCAGCCTTTCCTTCTAGTAGTCTTGGGTCGAAACGCCAGTCTTGTTTTGCCCGAAATAATTCAATTTCCCGCGTTGTGCTACGTGGCGAAGATAACAACTGATTATTTACCTTCCGAAAGTTTCACCCATATATATTTAGATATGTTTGATAAGGTTTTGTTTTTTTGATATTTGACGTCGCTTTTCTGCCACTTTTGGCTAATCGCGACGACGACGATTAGTTATGACATGATAAAAATAATTAAGGGGCACTCACAAAGAACACACATGCCCATGCGGGGATTCGAAACCGGGACTCCTAGTGTCGTAGCGCGCTTTGTTAACCACTCCACCACGGAGGCAGGTTTATTAAAGTTTTGTTCTGATCTGTTAAATAAACACTCTTGTGGTACCGGCATCAAATACTTCTTTTGTGTATATTTTGTCAAATACTTGTGTATTTTTTCATTTTCATTTCTGTGATTGTGGTGTGGGGGAATGGTTGTAGGAATGGACATGGGGACGATTCAAGGGATGTAGGATGTATATGTAAACTGGTGGTGGATGCTTTACATATTTTGTTATTAACGACGTTAATAACCAAAATACAAGCAAATGGCATCATCCTTCTTATTGTCGACGTCCACATTGCGATGTCTCCTTCGGAACGGCATGGTCAGCGTAAAAAGCTTCGTCCGCACTCTGGGTAAGGTATCGTATGCTTGTCATGTCTCCCATTTCATCAGTTCCTCCTCAATCAAAGAAGGGCACTCACCACATTTCTGTTCAATTACAGTTGAAGTCCTGATTCGAACGCCACTTCGACTCCGTGAAAGTTCCAAATATCAGTTTCTTTCTGACAAACCATGTCAAGTCCACATTGAGCCCAGTATATCCAAGTACACATTGAGCCCCGTATGTCCAAGTCCACATTGAGCCCATTATATCCAAGTCCACATTGAGCCCAGTATATCCAAGTCCACATTGAGCCCATTATATCCAAGTCCACATTGAGCCCAGTATATCCAAGTCCACATTGAGCCCATTATATCCAAGTCCACATTGAGCCCAGTATATCCAAGTCCACATTGAGCCCAGTATATCCAAGTACACATTGAGCCCCGTATGTCCAAGTCCACATTGAGCCCATTATATCCAAGTCCACATTGAGCCCAGTATATCCAAGTCCACATTGAGCCCAGTATATCCAAGTCCACATTGAGACCAGTATATCCAAGTCCACATTGAGCCCAGTATATCCAAGTCCACATTGAGCCCAGTATATCCAAGTGCACATTGAGCCCAGTATATCCAAGTCCATATTGAGCCCAGTATATCCAAGTCCACATTGAGCCCAGTATATCCAAGTCCACATTGAGCCCAGTATATCCAAGTATACATTGAGCCCAGTATCTCCTCCTCAATAGCGTCCGTTTTAGGAACTGCCAGTACTTGCCAAGTTGACGTGGAGTAAGCAGCTCCCTGTGGCGGAGTGGTTAGCACATCGCGCTACGTGGTCAGTGGTCGCGGGTTCGAATCCTGGCCTGGGCATATATGTTTGTGAGTGTCCACCAATTTCATCACTCATCCCCATCTTCGCAAATTAGCCAAAAGTAGCACAAGAAGCGGAAGTAAAATAAAGCAAATCAATGAATCAATCCGCATGGAGTAAACGAGATGTTGCCGATTCAGTTTCTTTACAGATTTCATAACGTGAAGTAGCCGTTATCTTTGCCACGTTATGCTATTGTGTTGTGCTATTCTATTTCTTATACAGGGTGGCCCAAAAAAGGTAACCGAAGTGTAACCGTTGTTTTATGTGTTCGTTTACCTTTTCTTGGGCCACCCTGTGCAATGTGGAAACCTTGGGAGTGTATCGTCGTTGCAGTTCGTGTTGGATGTCTGACATGCGCTGGCTCCAAACCAGATAGGCGTCCGATCGGCTTCCTCTCGAGCTATGTCAAAGATACCGAACTGGCGTTCGAATCAGGACTCCAACTATACCGACATATTTTCTGTCCTTCCATATCACGTCTAGAACCAGTCCAGAACGCATTAGCACAGAGTGCTTCTGTCGGTCATATATCACTTCGCTATCAACACCAGAGTTCCTCCCAGCTTTAATGGTCTTCGTTAATTGACCATTCCTTGTTCGCGCATAATGTTCCCGAAGCGGTTTTAACTGTACTTTACTGTACACTATGCCGTAAATTGCACTTGACATGAATTTTAACATCGTCGCTTGACTTTACGTACCGGACAGTTAGCGCTCAACTTACACCAGTTCTGATTACAAGATGATGAACTGGAGGTACACCAGAACGGAACATTTAACATGACTTTATGGCTGTAGCGAAGCAATGGTGCTTGTGTTTGGATTTTATACTTGCTTTAGAGTAATGGATGGTTATTGGATGAAATTAGTTGGATAACGAAACACATACTCTGTCTCAATTATCTCTGGACCAAGCGAACGAAAAGAAGTCTCTGCGCAAGTATTGACGCGAGACTGCTCCACCAATCAACACGTGAGAGGGAACGGGATTGCGTGGAGGGAGGAAGCGACTGGTTACCAGCCTTCCCAGCAACGTGTACTGCTTCGCTCTGCCCACTCGATTTCCCCCCTTTTCTGACGTTCTCCCTTGCTGCACAGATTTCGGGGACAGAGTATAGACGGGAATTTGTATCTTAGCCGGGACATACGTATTCAAGAGTTACTCCCCTGCCTCATCCTCAACCCTTCTGGTGTCGTTGCTGGAATAGAGTGATTTTCAAAATTGAAGAATTGAGAGTTGACAAGCTGTATTTTTGCGGGTGACCTTGGATTTCCTTGCACTCTGTCTCGAGAACCTGCGGAGCAGCCCCTCGTATAACGTGAAATACAGGGTGAGCATAAAGTCTTTCCCTGATTACGTTGCGCCTCAGTTACAGGAATTTCAACCATGGGTAGTGTTTCAACAAGATGGTGCACCGCCACACTGGGAGTTAACTGTTCGCCAGTTCTTGCATGACACCTTTCCAGACAGATGGATCGGCAAAGACGGTCCCATATCATGGCCACCGCATTCGCCGGACATAACCCTTCTTGACGTTTTTATGGGATTACGTTAAGGACACTGTGTTTAGTTCACCAGTTCCTGATATACAAACTCTTCAGACACGAATACGGGATGCTATAGAGACGGAAGAGATTTTGGCAGAAACATGGAGAGAAATTGAGTATCGCCTAGACGTTCTAAGGGCAACAAAGGGAGCACACGTCGAAGTGTATTGAAGTGTACTGATAACAAAACATTATGAGTTAAGCTACCATTTGCAACAAACCGCATATCTGTTTCTAGCATAGTTCTTTAGCTATAAAAGTTTGTAATCTGTGCATATCCTCACACTGTAGAGGAGAACGTGAGTTGGCGGAGGAAAGCAGTGCGCGCTGCTGCAAGCGGCTGTGTTTTCTCCACGCACTCACTTCCCCTCTCACACGTTCATTGGTCGAGAGCTAGGTGCGCAGAGACTCATTTTCGTTCGTTTGCTCCAGAGACTCTGTAGACAATGTATCTTGACACCTACTCACCGTGTGAATTTTTCTACGGCCACAAAATCCAGATAACCGGTTATGAGGATTTCAAATTATCCGATATCCGTTTCGGATGCAACTCGGATATCCGGATAGTACAGATTTGATGAAGGATTTGTAGAAAATTTTAGGAGGTTGTTTATGAAATTTTGGTATGTGTGAAAAATTATAGAAGGATATTTGGGGAGGGAGGTGTTGGGTATGTGTGGACAAATCATTGGTATAAACACCCCCATTTACAATCATTGTGTATTTTGTCATCTTTTTCTGACTTTGGTGCCTCCCCGATGGCGCAGTGGTCAAGTTGTCCCGGGTTCAATAATCGGTGGAGGCACATAGTGGTTCGGATTCCACTTTAAACTGTAGGTCCAGTCCCGATTAGCCTTTCTGTGCATAAAGTGGACTTAAAACACCAACTCAACAACAACAACATTTTCTGACTTTAGCCTTCTTCTTATTCTATTTTGAATATTCCGCCAAAATCAAAATATGCGTGTTTTTTTGGGAACCAGGTAGATAAATTAAATAAACTACTCAAGTCACTGTGGCCTGTACAGATCGATCTTCCAACAAAATAATTTATACAGTATAGTTACCACATAACCACAGGGTCCTCGGGTTCTGTGTTGCTGTTTGGATCCCACTTCAAGCTGTAGTTCCAGTCCCAATTAGCCTCATTGTGCATAAAGTGGACTTAATATTTGTTATGCATAGTTCAAGACACGGTCTCTCATGGTTCACCACCAACAACTTTTCAGTATAAGTTCTTGAACTGAACGATTTTGCAAGCAGATACCTAATCAAGTCCTTACTTGCGTCGCTGCAAATCGACGGCTACTCTCGTGTGTCAACCGTAGCGGTCATTTTCAATGTTGAGTCATACTGTTACACCAGACGGCAAGAACACCACACAAAGAACAGAGAAACGCAGGACGATGCCGCAATAAAGGAAACACATATCCGCAGCATCCATGCTTCTAAATGCATCCTCTTCCCCAACATATCCTCTATATTTCAGAGTTACTGACCTCGTAACGGATATGTCCATTGGCTGGTGATTTTATTTCTTATAAATACCACATGACTGGAGATCATTGACTAACTTCACAAGCTAACTTGTTGAATTATTGTAAAGTTTCATGCATGAATAATCGTATCGAGTTAGGTGGTGCTACGTATTTGTTACGCCCTTGCACAATTTCATGTATTCAAAAACTAAATTGTCAGTCGTACATAACTTTATGACGTAAACGTGGATTCGCCAATCAAAAAATTGTTGGTTTTAATGTATAACCTTTATGTAATGAACTAATGCGGAGTATTTAAAATTGTAATTTCTCAATGTGGGAATATTTGTTAACCTAAACGAGTGTGTCAATTCACTTTGACTAATTCAGGAAACTCAACCATGTATATTCAGATAAATTACATGTAATAACACAAAATGTTATGTCGTATCATACCCTTCGGTATGTGGGATCGAACTGGGTTGATGTAGCTCACTGATCATTCATCCTCGCTATCCATGGCAAGCTTTATGTTAAGGTGCGAGACGTAATAACTACACACATATGAATGACAAAACACAACACTTGAGTTTAAACCCCTAAAGACTGGATCAGCATGGCTGATGAAACGGTATACCTGTCTCTGTCTTGCAACTGAAGTTCTGCGAAGAACAGTTATGGTCGTGACTGTACAGCAGAGTCTGACTCGCGACTAGCTTCAACACGTTATTCCTCGAATCGTACTTCTGCCTTTCTTCATCTAAAGCTCGTTACTGACTGGCCAATGTTCACTCTAAGACTGACCAATGACCTCTCTTCTCCCAGACTTTTATTCCGATCGAATTTACTGACAATGCCGAATCAGGGGTTCGACGCTGAGAGCATGAGTAAGAGTACCCAGTAATTCGAAGGGTTGGGAGTATAATTTTACTCACCCTGCCTGGATTCTAGGCAAAGTCGAGATTTCGACTCCCTCCCTCACTGTGGCTTCTAGACAGAGGTGTTAGGACGCCAGGAGCTTTGTGGGTAAGACAAAAGTGTTGGAATTCTTGTCTGTGTGGAAAGTTCGTCAATTTAGACCTTAATATTATTCTACATCCAAATTCCATCCACTTTAAGTACCCAAGCTCCAGTCCTCGTGATTCTGTCATCTGAATGTATTCAACCTTTTGGAAAGAATAAACGTTTACAGTAAAATGCATCCAGTGGTTAGACTTTCCTTGAATCCTGGAGAGAGGTTTCAGTGTAGGCCATTGGAGTTTCTATGTTCCCGGCTACAGATTCTGAGGGAGAGAATGCCCAAGGAACGTAACAGGATGCCTAGAAAAAATTCTGGAAGTTAGCAACACTTAGGGCCAGTGTGGAAGAGTTCTTTCTAACACCGTTGCCAAAGACTCACTTGCTTTCGACCTTTTTTTTTTTAACGTGAAGGGAGATGGACGGTGACAATGACTAACTAACTAACTAACTAACTCTCTAGCCTTCTTAAACCCGAAGGTTCATGGCTGCAGCAACACAGGCCTTCCATCTGTCTCTATCATGAGCAAGATCCATGTACTCTTTTCCATCCCTACCGATTTCCTTTAGGTCCATCTCAACGTTATCCGTCCATCTTCGTCTTGGCCTTCCTACAGGTCTCTTACCATCAGGTTTCCCAACAAGAATCCTGTAAACTCCTCTTTCCTCTCCCATTCCTGCCATACAGCCTGCCCACCTAAGTCTTCTTGATTTAATTATTCTAATAATAATTATGTAACCTTCTCCACTCACCTGTCTCCTCATCCCTTTTAGGTCCAAATATTTTCCTAACGATTTTAAGTGACAATGACGCCCGAAATATTTTCTTTTCTCAGGGAGAGAGAGTAACATTTCATATATTGTCCTTCAGTCATAGAAACTTTTATTATTATTATTGTCATCATCATCATCATCCCTTACAAATCAGAAAATTCAATTTGTAATGGCAATCCTTTGGCGCTATATACAAGTTCAAGCTCTAGTCAGTCTCTAATAAATGGGGCCTCCCCGATGGCGCAGTGGTAGCGTCGTCGTCTTGTAATCAAGGTGTCCCGGGTTCGAACGCGGTGGAGGCACATAGTGGTTCGGATCCCAGTTTAAACTGTAGATCCAGTCCAGATTAGCGCGATGTTCTCGCCACGAGGGCCGGCTTTATCTATAATATGAAGACAGGATTGTGTAATGGGAGGAAATTTCCATTTTAGTTCGTATAGTTAAAAGTGGACGCACACTATATATACTACAGAGAAATATTTACATACATTAGCTTTAATTTACACACCAAGATCACATGTACACTGAAGAGTGAAATATCAGTATCTCTTATTTGCTTGTCATCTTTGGCTTGTCCAGTACTCTTTAACCATATCCGCTCCCTTTTCCGCAATCATTATTGTCGGAGCCATCGTATCACCCGTCGTGATGATTGGCATTATGGATGCGTCGATCACCCTGAGTCCCTCGACACCGTGCACTTTCAACTCACTGTCTACCACTGCGTCCGAATCGTTCCTGGGTCCCATCTTGCACGTCCCGCAAGGGTTGTAGACCAGCTGGGTGTACTGCTTGATTGCGCACATCCAGTACTCGTCCGAGGAGAACTTGAGGCTCTTGCAAGCAGGGAAGGGGATGGTGTGGATCTTGGCGCCCAGTTCGCGCATGACCTTGGTCTCGCTCATGTCGATCCCAAGGCGCACTGCGTCCAGAAGGACGTTGACGTCGTCCTCGTGCTGGAAGTAATTGGGGGAGATCACCGGGTGGAGGAAGGGGTTCTTGCTCCTCAGCCTGACGTGCCCTCTGCTCTTGGGGCGGGCGACCACGGGCAGGACGCTGTACACCTCCTGGTTGTTGATCGGCTTGAACACCTCGTCGTAGAATTGCTTGCTCAAGCCTTGGATCTTCCGGAGCTGGGTGCCGCTGTCCGTGTTGATGGCTCCGGGGACCAGGATGAACTCCACGTCCGGATAATCCTCGGAGGCATTAGCGTACTTGCTGTTCAAGAAGCCCACCACCTCGATGCCCATCGGGAGGGTCATTGGCCCGTCGCCCATGAGAGCGTACTTGACGCCCGTGGAGACCGACATGAAGCGCCTCACGTTCAGTCCGATCGGTTCGTTGATCCTGAAGGTGAACCCTCCCAGCCCGACGTGGTCCTGAAAGTTCTCGCCCACTTTAAGGTCCCGCATCACGGGGATCCCCAGCTCTTCCAGGTGCTTCCTGGGGCCTATCCCGGACAGCATGAGAAGCTGAGGAGAGTTGACGGCGCCGGCGGACAGGATGATCTCCCTCTTTGAGCGGACCACGTGCCGCTTGCCGTTCCTGATGAACTCCACCCCGTACGCCCGCTTCTCCTCCTTGTTGATTCGGATCTTGGTGACCCTCGTCGACATGGCTATGTGGAGGTTCTTCCTCAAGCGCACCGGCCTCAGGAACGCTTTGGACGTGCTGCAGCGTTGCCCTCTCCTCATGGTCAGCTGCGGGATCATGAAACCAGTCTGCTGCTCCCCGTTGAAGTCCCTGATCTCGTACCCCATCTCCTGCGCCGCCTTGAGGAACGCTATGGACATCGGGGTGTGCCAGGGAGATTCCTGGACGGTGAGGTACCCGCCCGTGCCGTGGTAGGAGCTGTTACCAAGGTACGGGTTACGCTGGTCCTCGGACTTCAAGAAGTAGGGAAGAACATCTTCGTATCCCCATCCTGGATTCCCCATCGCCTCCCACCCGTCGTAGTCCTGCCTGTTCCCGCGGACGTACAACATCCCGTTGAGCACGCTGCTCCCCCCAAGGACCTTCCCCATTGGCCAGGGGCACCGCTTGTTCTCCATGGCTTGGCACGCGCTCTTCATGGTCACCGTCTTGTAGCCCCAGTCCATCCTCGTCTGCTGCAAGAAGGCGGCGAAGAGAGGCACGTCGGAGATCTCGTTCTCGTCTCCTCCAGCCTCCAACAGGAGCACCGCCCAGTGGGGCATCTCGGTGAGTCTGTTGGCGACCACCGCCCCTGCCGTGCCCGCCCCGATGACCACGAAGTCGTACTCGTCGTTCACCTCCTGCACCTCCATCGGCCTCCCCTCGGGGTCCACGAGGTCATACTGGTAGTAGGTGACGACGGCCAGCAGGAGGGGGACGAACCACACGCTGGAGCCGAGGACGCCGGCGGTCGACCGCAGGGCCGTCAGGAAGGAGGGCACCACCGCCGACATGATCCAAGAGTCTTCCTAGTGGACCGTGCGCCGTGTCATCCCCTGACATTTCATTATTTTGGGGCCTGAAACGAACAGATAAATTATGTAATTTAAATTTCCTTTGAATTATATGACTTTAGATTGGGTCAGGTTTTGAACAGTTGAATTCTAGACACCTTTGTTCTGTTAGAATTTAAGTCTGGCAGGAAATTTCCCCTTTTAGATTTAAGTCTGGCAGGGAATTTCCCCTCCTAGATTTAAGTCTGGCATGGAATCTCCCCTCCTAGATTTAAGTCTGGCAGGGAATTTCCCTCTTAGATTTAAGTCTGGCAGGGAATTTCCCTCTTAGATTTAAGTCTGGCAGGGAATTTTCCTCTTAGATTTAAGTCTGGCAGGGAATTTCCCTCTTAGATTTAAGTCTGGCAGATAATTTCTCCTCCTAGATTTAAGTCTGGCAGATAATTTCTCCTCCTAGATTTAAGTCTGGCAGGTAATTTCTCCTCCTAGATTTAAGTCTAGCAGGTAATTTCTCCTCCTAGATTTAAGTCTGGCAGGGAATTTCCCATCCTAGATTTAAGTCTGGCAGGGAATTTCCTCTCCTAGATTTAAGTCTGGCAGGGAATTTCCCCTCCTAGATTTTCTTTTGGAGTGTGTACAATCACCGGCAATAGAAATGGGACACCACGAGATCCTGAAATGCTCTTTCCCCTGCAGTGTTGCTTAACTCAACGGCACTGACAGAAATTCCCATTAAAATTTTCCCTTAAAATCCACTCATCGTCGTAGCTTTAGGCAACATACACAACGCATATTGCAGGGAGGCGGGTGTTTCAGGATATAGGTGTCCTATTTTTATTGCCGCTGACTCTACATTTCAAATCTTCCTTCCCTGAGAATATGTATACAATAGTTACAATATAATTAAGCCTTGTTTCCATATTGGTTCTTATTGGTTACAATAGTTACGTATAATTACGTATAATTTCTTAATTAGTACTTAATATTAGGCGAGAAAGTGACACATCAAATCTTCGTGAAGAAAATGGAACTTTAGGAACTTTAGGATACAGTATCGTTGTTACTATTTTATTTATTAAAACCTAATTTGATATGTCTTGAATAAGAAGTGTACCTTTAATAGTACGTTTGGTTGGTGTCACTGATGTTGTTACTGTATTGACACATTGAAATAAATTGTGTTTTCACGACTAGGTCATAAAACCTACACAAACACACTCACAATCTCAGGGCAATATTGTGGTTACGGAAATATGTATGTACGGATTTTCATCGTCTTCTGTGCCTATCGGCAAACGTGATACTTAAGGCCGAATCATACGGGACTGGATTCCAGTTAGTTGGCGCTGAACTGGCTACCTGCCCGAATGTGATGGCTGGCTGCTTGACTGGTTTGGAGGAATGGGACATGTTCTAATTGCTACTGACTTTCCTCGACTCGATTCTGTGGAGCAGCCAATCAGAGCAAGGTTTGGGCATGTGATTATAATCTGTGCGTTTGCAAAGGGGAGTTTTGTGTCTGTGGTTTCCGAGTGTTGGCTGTTTTTGTTAGTTTCTCGATAAATAAGAAGCCACGAGATGACGTGCAGTGCATTCGTGTCCAGCTCATTAATATTTAGGTATTAATGCAAAGCGATGAGATGTGTACCTGACAAATATGATTAGCCGAAAATGAAAATCCTTATTATTACAAGTGTATTAAATTAAATGTTTCATTTTTTAAAAAAAATTGTGAATGAGTCCTGCGAATCTCATGTATGAATATGCATATGTTTTTCAATGCAATCACTAGTCCATACATTTCTTTTTGCATTTCTAATGAAAGCACAAAGCAGTAATTCTCCTACAACATTCTTCAAATTGCTCGTCCATATTTACAGATTGTCTGCTCTGCGCAAAGTCTATTGACAAGTACGGTAACATGTTTCGTGTGAGGCGAGAACCAGGAAATGGGTAGCCAACTAGTGCATTTCTACTGGAAATCCAATTCCGCGTGATTCAGGCTGAACTTGCTGTTATTTCGGTAGCTTACAGATGGAGTGTAATACCAAATTGTCCATGAGCGGAGCATGTTTCTCTAATTGATACATATTTGAATGTTATCATCCACATCAGCAGATAAATTAATTGATATGAGGGTATATATTACACGTGCATCTCAAATGGGGCTCGTACATTACGCTGTGATAGAACATCTTTCAATATTCCAGTCGTGTACTCGCAATTCAAGTGAAAAAGGTGGGAATTTTTTCCATTCAATTAACTCTTTACAAAAGTCGGTTCTCACCTTTCACTGCACGAAACGTTGATGAAACCCCTTTCTTCACACGAGAAACTGCTTCTCGCGGAATTCAAACTTGAGTGGTGTGTTCGATATTCTCTGAAATGTGAACAGCAAGTTTGAAACATATGCAATGCTTTGTCTGTGCAGAACAGCTGACCTCCATGCCAGAGTGGTTAGCACAGATCGCTACAACGCTAGGAGTCCCGGGTTCAAATCCCGGCTTGGGCGTGGGCGTTCTCTGTGGTCCTTCCTTCATGACGTTCATCATCTCTTATCCTCATCGTCGTGATTAGTCAAAAGAGGCAGAAAAGCGACGGTATACAACAAAAATAGAATCAAATCCCAAAATTCTCATTTTAGTTTCCACACTTCCTTTTTGTAAAGGAGAAAACCAATTAAAGAGATTCCGTCATTAGGATGTACAGTCATGAAAATAAATATTTTCCCCATACAGCCTTAATACCAATAGTATTGTGGGAGAAGTATTTCTTTCCACGACCATACGTACGTAGCGTATATAGTAAGGGTCAAAGTAAGACAGTTTGTTTTCTTTTATTTCAGCAAAATAGGTTCATAATAAATTCCTATAATGGTCTTACTTTTGTATTTCGTATGTATTGAACGCAATAAGACACAATTTTTCACAAAATTAATGTTTGTGATTACCGAACTTAAAACAATTTCTTCGTGCAATAAAAATCTAATGCATTTCTTGAAATTAAAATTATGATTTTGCTGAGGAATTGGTTACCTTGCACAATATAGTGCCTTAGCAACCACGCTTGATCAGTTTCAGAACCTTAGGAGGTACATTTTGCCTGTTCTCAGGGCGTGTTTCGGGTGCCGTAACGTTTATGGAGAGTGTTACGGGTCAAGGTGATCCAGGTGCAGTATAACTTAACGACCAGCAAGTATGGAGCTCAACTGTCAATTTTGAGGGTAGGGAGAACTTATTTTAGCTTTTCACACCCACTTGCCAGAGAGAATCGGTGTTAGTAGGTTAGTTATTAAACTAACCTTTTTGTGTCTTGATTACATGGTTACAGCGGGATTGCGCACACTTTTCCACAAAAAATGAGGCGATTTTGTCAGATGTAAAATGTCCTCAAGCCGATCTCACTTCTGTTGTGTTTAACCTAACCTAAGCTAACCTAACTTCTTTCTCTCTTCTTGTCTCAAGAGGAAAAACAGTTTTGCGCACAGACTTTAAAGCTATCAAAGTGCCAACGTTGGATCAAAATCTGTGCGCAAAACAGGTCACTGAGATGCGTGCGCAATCCTGGATGTAAAGTGTGCGCAATTCGGTTGCGGCTGATTACGGGGTTGTTCCTTTAACATGAATGCAATTTTTTCCGCCGTAATGGTTTTATTTCCTCACAAGAATCCGATTCCATACATTTTTCAAAACTCAGTATCTTGAAAGACGTATGTGACATCAAAGCTGCACACATACTAAGATTTACATGTAATATCCCGAGCTAACCAGTTTCGTTGCGACAGGGCTATTTGTATATTATTAGAATTACATTGTTTTACCTCGCTTCTCTTCCACTAATCTCGAAGATGAGTAACATAGTGGTTCGGATCCCACTTTAAACTGTAGGTCCTGTCCCGATTAGCCTTACTGTGCATAAACTGGACTTAAAACACCAAATCATCATCATCATACCGTCACTCATCCTCAGCAGTGGCAGAAAGAAAGTGGGAAGTATAATCAATCAAGACGAACCATTCTTACTTCCTAGCAGGGATGGCCAAATCCAGATAAAAATTTTATCCAAATATCTGATAATTTTCTATCCGGATTTCAATATCAGGATGTAGAATATTCTGATATCAAGATAGCTATACGATTTATCTGGATATGCAGATTATCAGAAATGTCCGGTTATCTGAATGTGTGCGTTATTCGGAAATTTTTGTCCTTTTCTGTTTTACAGGCTATCCACTCATTACTTTATTCTGGATCTTCGTATTTCACTGTACAGATTTTTTTACAAATCCTTCGTCAAATCTGTACTATCTACATATCCTAATTATCTGGACATTCGAATTATCCTTACATTCGAATTATCTACATTCTTCCTAGATGTACGCAGTTTCTTACTTTGCTCGTGCAAACTCTTATCTAACCCTATTTCCGTGAATGGTGCAAATGCACAAGGAACGTAACGTATTCTGCCAAGACCATCTTGAGGTTCAGGCCACAGCGCTCAGTCAATACGTCATCATCTGGAGGCGATCGTCTTAATGCTGTAAGCCCCTTGTCGTAATTTTACCGTAGAGAATTAAGGTATATTTATTTCTTTTATGAAGTTCAATTTTGGCATTTACCCTCCAGACGACTATAGTTAGAAGAAAAAAGTATAATATTGAATATTTACACCAAAATTTTCATTCAGGAAGTAACTATGGTCACCACAAAAATTCCTACCATAGCACAAAGAAAGAGTTGAAAACAGTTAGAAACTTCCTGGCGGAAAAATTTAAACATTGTATATCTTTGAAAAATATTATCGGGAATATTTGTCAGCTACAGTAAAACTCGTAACCGCTGTTGTATGAACCCCCCATGTTAGGTTGACCGTAAACTTTCCACGTTACCTAATCAATTAAATTGTCTTTAACTTTACCCAAAATTAATCAACCACATATGCAGATATTCTGCGTAGCTATACAATCTCAATACAAAAACTTAATTTCTATAACCTTTCAGCAAAAGCAAAAGAAATTGGCACAAGGGCAATGTTACATATCTGTTAATAAAGACTAAACCTAAATCATTTGTCACATTGTAATTTCGATCCTATTGACTTTATTGAACGAAAGATAATAAACAAATTGAATCTTTTCATTGTCGATAGTAAGATCTGTGACAATAACTTATGAGTTTCAACATTTTCATTAAAGAAAAGCAGATTAATATTTCGATCTTAGCGTTCACTTGGGAAAAAAAATTTGGAATATTTCCTTACACTGTTAATAAAATCGTTAAGAATGTTAATAAATTATGAAACAATAAACATTATCACTGATTTAATAATCAAAGTTACGAACATCGAAGCTTCACAAAGACAAAAAATAAAAAGCAGTTCATATGAAACAGTTTTATAAAATTTAATACATTTGTAGTTCATATTAACATAGCCAGGTAACATAATGCTTTCTGTGTGAAAACATTTGTATTTGAAACATAAGTAATATGTTCCTGGATAGTTTTACACACGAATATTTGATCGAAGTTCTTGTTACATGTCGCACCCTTGTATTTGAATGCACAACATATCTTCCCTTCCATTAGCCTCTGATTCGCATAAAGAAGCATAAAGCGGGATAAAATAAGAACGTAAATGTCCACATGTATCTACTTTGCCCCGTTGTATAGCTTTCTTTCATTAAGCATATTTTGAATCTGAAAATTTGTGTAAATAATATGAATATTTTATCGAATGCTTGCATAAAATGTGCAGCAACAAACTGCTTTGGTAGACACGAACGTAGCTAATATTTTAAACGTTGACTAAATCTTGAAACAAATTAATTTGCAATCATAAGCAATAATCTTAACGTTAACCAATGTTTGTAATTGAGGGTAAATTATTTGATATTTCTAAAAAAAATTGTTGACAAGAGATAAAACATGACCACATTTAAGAGTAGGTATATTAGTAGATGCCCATTCCGGACACATGAAATGTTTACATCATGAACTATTACTCTTATTTATTTATGAGTATAAAACCTTTGTTACTTAACTTGTATCTTTTCGTAGAAACCAAATCATATGGACTTGCCCTAAACATTTCTCATTTTCAGCAACTTCTTGAAGAAATATGAACGTTACTCTTACGTTTTTCATCATAATTGCCTCTGCAATTGAGCACACAACACTTATACACCATACCTCTTGCACATTTAAGCATATTTATACGTCATGTAAACTCGATTACAGTTCTTAAATTTGCATTACAATTCCATATTCACTAAAAAGGTCCAACATTGATTCCGAAGAAGCAAATCAAACATGGCGGCTATCTCGCCTCCAGTTGATGACGCTTAGTCACGTGCATGGAGCAAGCCATCAGGCTCTCAGATAGAGAAGGTAATGATTTTGCCCGCGCTGTTTTCCAGAACGAATTCAGTGTCGAACATTGACGCCTGCAAGACGATCTGGCGAACCTTTTTACTTCGCTCTGACCCGGAAAAAAATTCTCATGTTTGGGGAAACGACACTCTTGTCGCACCCGTTGTGCAACGAGGTGCGGCCGGTGTTCTCTCGGAGCATGTACCACCACCTCGGTTGCATAATGTTCACAGATACACAAAACCTTTTCTTGTTTCTTTCGCTTGTTCGTTGCGAAACGGAATCAAACCTTCCCGCCTTAAGATTTACTCTTGTTGCCTCGAGAGTGACGTCTCTCGCATTGTTTCTGGAAACGATGTCTTCGTCTCCTGCCCACGTGCATCTCTCTACAAAAGGTATTGTTTTATTGGTTTATTGGAGAAGGTATAAGGGACACGGATTGTCAGTCTAAGAAAGGAGTGCTTTTCCAGAAGGTGAGTGGAATGGTTCTACGCAGCTGAAGGCTAGTGTATTAATAATTGCCAAATACCGTCTTCATCTTTTCTATTAGAAGCCGATTTCGGTGGCGGAGTGGTTAGCACAGCTCTCTACTGCGCCAGGGATCTCGGGTTCGAATCCCAGCCTGGAAATGAGTGTTCTTTGTGAGTGTCCCCTCACCAATTTCATATCATCACGCATCCCCATCGGCGTGATTAGCAAAAAATGGGAGAAAGGCGACACTAGTGAAGCTTTTGGCTAATCGCGACGATATGAATGATTCATGAGTAGATGAAGGGACAGTCCAAAAGCACAGCTATGCCAAGACCGGAATTCGAACCCGAAAACGTCGGTGGCGAGATTTATAGTCTACTACTTAGCACACTCGGCCACTGATCGCACTTTTGTGTTTTCTTTTTCTTATATATATATATATTGAAGCTCAGTTATAAGCTTTGTGGTGATACCCAAGTGTCAATATCCGTTCCACGTAGTACACCCTGGACTGCATTTTGCAGACTAGAGTCTCTGGCGTCTGGTCTCATGGCCAGTATAATACTCTGTGGTGCTAGTGTTGTTTCGTCCCTTTGTGCTTGTTATTGTCCGTCATCCATTTCGTCTTCTCACCATTCATCCCCATCTTCGCGATTCGCCTAAAGTGGAAGAAACGCGACGTTAAATAAACTAAAACACTGAATCAATCAATATTTTATAGCTTCTTTTGTTTACATTTTTGGTATTTAGGGTCGCTTGTTATGACATTTTTATCTAATCTGCACGGCGAGGATGAGTGATGATTAGGTCAAATTGGACACTCAGGAAGAACTCCCATTCCATGGCCAGGATTCGAAGCCGGTACCCCTAACGTCGTAGCGCATTGTGCTAACCACTCCTTCACAGAGTAACCTATTAGGATGTAGATGTAAGAAACCTTATGAAAGTTAAGTGTAGCTTTGGCGAGGAGGTTGCAATGTGCCACCACTCGTAACTCCAGGGTATGGATATCCAAATTGGCAACACACCGCTCCTTGCTCCGGCTGGTCAGTTGGAAGCACCAGTTCTCACCCAGGGATCGGGATTAAGGCGATCCACTTCCTCCAGGAAGGAAACCACCGAATTGCGACACGTGACAGTAATTAAAATTCAAATACTTTATAATTAAAATGTCCAATTCTTTAAAATCTTTGCTATAATATTACAATATTAAACTATATAGAAATAACCAAACTGATTTTATCAAATAATTCATATTTGCCCTTGCACATAAAAATGATTAAATAAAGATTTAGTTTATAACGAAGACAAATTACTTCAATCTTGTACATTGTTGATAAAAAATCGATATTAAGAAGAAATGTATGTAACTTGTGCTTAAACAACAAAATTTGCGTTAAAGATAGAAATAATTATTAGCCATTTTGGATTTGAAAAACAATGAAAACGTTGCATATATTATTTGGGATAATTCTATAAATTCTGAATAAATGTTGCAAAAATACGTGAATAATATTATAAGAAAATAAAACGTAAGTATATACATGAATTGTGAAAACAATTAAGTATAAATAATTTAATCCAAGAACTTGAAAGTATACGAATAAGATAAATGCCAATATACGACTGAAATCTGCCTAACATGGTGGTCGTTACAAGGTAGTAAATCCTCCTCCCCCCAAATAATATACAATAAATTTACGTTTTCCACTCCATAACTCAATCAACGGCAAAGGAAGAACCCAGTGGTGTAATATCGTCAAGGTGATACTTTAACTTTGTTGTTAGCCGATTCAGTTTATCGAGGGTATCCAGCGAAGGTTTGATCGACAAGTAACCTTCTTCGTGTCGAGCAAATCTTTGTCTCCATATCAAACGCTGAGGACAAACATTTCCAGTGGGAACCTAGAGCTGTGCTCCTTCCGATGCCTCAACCTTACGCGTCACCCTTTTTCTAATTCCGCTCTTTTCGGAAGCGTTTCCTGTGGGAAAACTGTCGCTTTTTCACCTCGGGAAAAGCGGAAATGCTTTTGTCGTTGTTTACCTCGTTCGAGGCCAGGACGGTTCAAGAGGATGCTACGGGAAACTGGGATGATTTCGTAGATCAAGCTGATTGTCTTCCTCTTCTCCTTGAGGTGTGAGAACGTGTCAATACCCCATCGCACCGGCTCTTGACACTTTCCGACGGTGTTCGTCTTTTCTTTGGTATAAATGGGATGATTCTCGGGTGTTGCGAAGTTAGTTTTCGCATCAGATGCCTCAAGACAGCATGTTCAGTTGCGTTAAGTTCGTGCAAGGAATTCATCTGTAGGGTAAGCAGCGGAATGCAATTTTAATTTTCCGGAAATTGGGGATAGATGGATCTGATGACCCGTAGTCGCAGGGGATTATCCAGAAATTTCCTTTCAAGCGTTACGTGTGACATTCGCATGTAAAATTGAAGGTTGTAGATCATTGTGGGGGCGTTTGGTGGGTCGCGAAGTCGGGCGCGAAAATGTATTTACTGTGTCTTAAAAAGCTAAATTTAAATTGCTAAGATATATTGTTGTAACAATTTCAATTCAACCAATGTTGTCCGTTGTCTATAGCTACTCTAGATTTCTGTTATTCGCGCGCTTCCAATACTTTTTACCAGCGTCTCGGTGTTTAGTTAGATGTTAGACTAGAGTAAATTTGTCTTTTAAATTACATATTTACTTTTCCAGAATGAAGTATTGTGGAATCTGTTTAAGCAAGCATAAGAGACGGCTTCTTAAAGTACTTGATTCAGGGTTGTTAAGGGTTCAGGAACCCATAAATTCTAATGGGTTCTATGGGGTTCCGCTGCAGGAGCGGAACATTCTTTTCTCGCACAATTTAAATTAGGTCCAAGTTACGTATTGTTACATTGAAAAAAGGTCCCTGGACCGTATTAAAATTGATCCGGAAAAAGGTCCCTGGACCGAATTGAAATGCTTTAAATATGAAAAAAACTCTTTTACGTTTGCTGATTTTCTCTCCCAGTCCGGGATTGAATTTATTCGAAATTCCTGGACCAGGATTAATCGATCAAGAGTCGCCTTCCAGAAATGTTCGCGAGTACATTTTACAATGGAATGTCACACTGCGCAGGGAATACGTCAAAACGCTGTCCTCTCGTGGGCCAGGTTCAAAAACTCCCTTGTCGAAGAGTTACTGTACATAACGCAATGGACTATATTAGTGTGGCGTCACATTGAGTTTAAACAAACCCGTCACGTGTTGCTCTGGCATCCTATCCAGGAACCGCAGCCAATAGGAGCCGTCGATGAGGTACCACTGTAAATCCAGCTCCGATGCTACGGTTCACGGGTTCGAATCCCGGCTTGGGTATGGATGTTTGTGAGTGTCCATTCATCAATTTCATCACAACGTCACTCATCCCTATCTTCGCAAATTAGCCAAACGTGGCACAGGAAGCGAAGTAAAATAAAGCATATCAATCAATCAATCAATTTTTTCCTATTTGACACATTGGTGTGATTTGACACATCACACTACCCTGATCGTCTCGGACAAGGTTTAGTGAATTGTTGCAGAAGCGTGCGCATAATTTAATTACTTTTAAGATAGTGTAAAAATATTATTTTTCAATAATGGACTATTGTTAAAAGAGGCTTTCAAGATTAAAATATAATAGTATTGATTGATTACGGACGCTAATTTAGCCATTAATTGATTGATTACTCACCCTGTTTCAACCATTGATTGTTTACTAACGCTGGTTGAATTATCGATTGTTTGATTGTAGACTGTGTTTTAACCATTCATTGATTACTGACTTAATCAAAATCTTCTCTTGTACTTTTTATTGCCTTTATTTTTTGCTTTATGCTTTGTTTTTAGACAAATGAAACATTTCTCTTATTTAGGAATACAGCAAGTGCATGCGGTATATCCTTGTAGTGACATTTCTCAGATCTTCGCGCATGTACATCCCGATATAATCGTAGATACTCCTTAAAGATATATTAATATTGTTCAGCACACTGTAGGAATAACACCCGTGGTTCATAATGTACCTTAGCGCAGGGAATGTAGCATTATCCAAATGTTGGAAGGAAGGGTAGGAAGTGAGCTCTCCCACCCCAAATACTCAATCCAGTTCTCTGGAACATGTTTCGTGAAATTCATTCTCTGTTACCGTTATAGCCTTTGTTCACAAGACACGCATGTCGCACAACAACAACACAACCAACCTGAACGACATCCATCGTCCCGGTGACATTGCTGCAGGACAGAAATAGCACCCTCGACCATCTGGCGAATGGAAATGTGACTATGAATCTTCACATTCCGAACAATACGTCTTTTCTATATATGGTACCTAGTGCCTAGTGAAACAACCTGTATATGATTTTCGCTGTGCAAATATGTGATGATTTAACTTGTTACAGGGCGCTTTACATCGACCGGGGTGGTTGCTGACAGGAGGCCAATATGACCCTGGGATCTTCTCGTGTGCCAACGAACTGCGACATCAATGACTTCCACACATGCTGCGGACCGGCGACCATGATCCTCATGAGCCTGTACCAGAGCCTCATCACTTTCAACAGGATGGCGGTGAAGGACGCCCAGGACCTGCTCCCGGAGTACGACTTCATAGTGGTCGGCGCGGGTTCCGCCGGCTCGGTGGTGGCCAACAGGCTGTCCGAGGTCCAGGACTGGAAGGTTCTCCTGCTGGAAGCCGGCGGGGAGGAGTCCTACGAAGGGCAGGTTCCCGCGAGAGCAAGGGACCTTCTCAACTCCGCCTCCGACTGGGCCTTCAGGACAGAACCCGAGAACACCTCGTGCGCGTCCCACAAGGGCAAGAGCTGCGTGCTGCACGGGGGGAAGGTCCTCGGAGGCACCAGCACCATCAACTCCATGATCTACACCAGGGGTAACAGCATAGACTACGACCGGTGGGCCGAGAGGGGTAACACCGAATGGGGGTACGAAGATGTGCTTCACTTCTTTCTCAAGTCTGAGGACAACTTGGACTCTGACCATGCCCACAACAGCCAGTACCATGGGGTTGGCGGGAACCAGATCGTCCAGACTTTCCCCTTCCTTGACGACAATGTCTGGTACTTTCTCTCCGCGTTCAAGGAGCTGGGGTTCGAGAAGAACGACATCAACGGCGAGATTCCTGTAGGGGTAACCATCCCCCAGACGACATCGTTCCTAGGTGAGCGGTACAGTGCCAACAGGGCGTACCTGAGGCCCACGAAATACCGCCCCAATCTTCACATCGCCCAGCACACCGTCGTCACGAAAGTCCTAATCGAGCAGACGACCAGAAAGATCCACGGCGTGGAGTACCTGAGGAACGGGAGCGTGGGGGTCATCCGGGCCAGGAAGGAGGTCATCCTCTCCGCTGGGGCAATCAAGAGTCCCCAGCTCCTGATGCTCTCGGGAGTGGGTCCCCGGGAGCACCTAGAGGAGATGAAGATAACAGTCATACAGGACTCTAAAGTGGGTCACAACCTGCAGGATCACATCGGCACCGACAGGTTCGTCATCAAGCTGAACAAGACCAGGGCATTGCCGTCGCCCATGGAGGAGCAGTGCGACTCGTACGCTTACTACATCCACCAGAAGGGTCCCCTGACTTCCTACCCTCTCGTGACGGCCTTCTTCCAGTCCAAGTTCGAGAACTCCGAGTGGGCGTTTCCGGATCTCCAGTTCATAGTCACCAGCCCCGAGAACCCGCCTCAGCTGTCGTGTTACTACGATTCCATCGCGATCTACCCTCTCGTCCTGCACCCCAGGAGCCGCGGGGAGCTCAAGCTGAGGAGCAGGTACCACGACGACCCCCCGCTCATCTACCCCAACTTCTTCACCTACGGCCGCGACTTGGACGTCTTCCTGGAGGGGATCAAGCTGGTCCTGGAACTCCTCGAGAGTCCCTCCCTGAAGGGGATAGGGGCGGAGCTGGACACCGAGTCGGCGCCGGAGTGCTCCAAGTACAAGTTCGGGTCGGACGGCTACTTTGCCTGCCTCGCCACGCAGTACACCTGGATCGCGGGAGACACCGTGGGGACCTGCAAGATGGGGCCTCCCGCGGACCCCTCGGCCGTCGTGGATCCCCGGCTGAGGGTGTACGGGGTCCGCGGACTGAGGGTGATCGACGCGTCCATCATGCCGTTCATTGTAAGCGGGAACACCAACGCTCCCGCCATTATGATTGGGGAGAAGGGGGCGTACATGATCAAGGAGGAGTGGTTGGAGAATTAAATTATTTTGAATTAAATGCTTAGTGTTTTATTCAACTTCTACGTAAAAAAGAAAAAGTAAAGAAGAATAGTGCAATCGTGAGGTGTATCAAAATGTTAAAGACGTTTAGAAATGAACTGGAGCTTCCACGATAGCGTGGTGGTAAGGTCGTCGCCCTTGTAGTCAACGGGTCCCGGGTTCAATACACGGTGGAGGCACATAGTGATTCCGTTCCCACTTCAAGCATCCCCGATCAGCCTTTCTGTGCATAAAGTGAACTTTACAGCAAACAAGCTCAGAAATGTTTAGTGCACATTTGGTGAACTATATTTCAATTACCAGGCTTTGCTTAGATCAGACAATAAACTTCATCTAATAGAGTCAGTCCTCAGTTATCTCTTAACAGGTACTAAAGATTTGCCCACACAACATTGGGCATCCCCAATGACCCAAGATACATGAATCACGTCTTCAGTGCTCAATTAAATGTTTTTCAAGCCCATTGCATGTACAGATAGGTTAATCGGAGCTGGATCTACAGTTTAAAGTGGGATCTAAAACATTATGTGCCTCTACCAGGTATCAAACTCAAGGCCCCTTGATTACAAGACAACGACTTTACCAGTACGCTATCGGAGAGTCCTTTGATTGTTCAATTATGCAGAATTATACGTTGATGTGAAACGAAGCGAATGCTGTCTACAAAACCAAAAGAATATTGTTAAGTGCAGACAAGTATCCTCTGTATTCGACACAGTGCACATATTCATCTATTTTCCTGCTTTCAGGTGATTTTGTTACGGAGAGCGTGGGATACAAGGGTGTTGCGTCGTCAATTATTTGAGAATTTCCACGATAGTAGACCATGCGTGAATGAAATAAATTAAGAAAATCTTCCACAAAATATAGGAAAAATTTAATGCAATTTCTTTTAACGGTCCAGTGTGCTGATTGCATGCTAATTTCAGTAAGGGACAGGAAACATCCATCACAAGCAAATTGCATAAAGAGAAGTATTATTAGTCTGAGATGACGCAATATGGACTGTCGAGTTTCTGGTTTATAAATCAAGAGGTAGTGCAACATATAACATGTTTTTGCGGTGCAAGAAGAAGAGAAAAAATTAACCGTAGCCGAACAGCTGGTGGTCTATTCATTGGCTTTCACTCGGCTTGCGCTTCGCATTCATCTGTTTGAAACTGAAGGTTTTGCTTACAGGAAGCATAACTGCTTTCATATATATATATATTTTTTTTTACTTCTTCCATTTGTTCGGGGTGTTTGGTACGACAAATGGCAGAGGTGTGTAAGAGGCAACATGAATGAAGATAAAACTGTTATTATTATTATTATTATTATTATTATTTATACATAGAGGATTAATGGTGACGCAGACCTCTTAGTAAGGAGTCGCCAAACCTGCCATTACCTCGAGCAGATCTGTCGCTGACTCCACGGCCGGCGCACCGAACACTTAAAGACATAGGTATGATGGGAGGGGGGAGTACTTTTGGCCCAACGTGTGCTTGTCATTGTTGAGTTAACGGCCTAGCTAGACCTTTGGCCATTACCAGGGCAGCTGTTTACGAATTTTCCTCCCCTTTCAAAAAATCGCTATGAAATTCCAAAATCTAAAAAAAATACATGTACTAAGAATTCCTTCAGGATCATTCTCGTGAATCTTAATGTGATCTGGTTCCGCTGTGATTTAGATAATTTCAATAACTTACGTAGCCACGAAACTATTGAGAATATCTAGGCAACCGTGAAAGCAAACCACAGGAACGTTCACGTTAATGTTCTAGATGGAATTGTAAGCATATTATTTTTTTGAGATTTTAGAATATCATAGCGGTTTTTTGAAAGGAGAGGAAAATTTGTAAACAGCTGACCAAGATGCCTCCCCCCGAAAAGAAATAAAAATAACCAAAATCAAAATGAGAAGGACATAGCCATGGGATTGAAGTGATTTGGTTTATTTTATTTCGCTTTCTCTACCTCTTTTGGCTAATCGCGAAGATGCGGATGAATGATGATATGATGAAATTGATGAATGGACACTCACAAAGAACACCCATGCCCAGGGCGGTATTCGAACACGGGACCTATTGCGTCGTAGCGTGCTGTAATAACGATATGAGTTTATGACTGGGGAAACACTGCAATGCAATAGCTTCAGTACAGTCCGTCGCAGCGTCTTTCCAATTTCTCCATCACCCATTCGTCGTCACAATTTGCCTAGTGCTCTCGAGGCTTCGTAAAGGTGTGGTAGGACTTTCCACGCGCAAAAGTAGTCGGAAAAGAAAGGTGATGGACTTTCTCCGTTCGTCACATCGCCCTCCGACCGAACGTCTCTCGTCTTCGCTTTCTGGCCTTCGTGGAGATTGAGCGGTGACCTACTGTTCCCAATTCGGGGCCGCCTTCGGAAGCGCCGTCAAGATGCGAACGATTCTCGAAAGCAGTGTGACGAAAATTACATTTAAGAGGTCCATTTGGGGCTTTGCGGGCATCCCGTACTGGAAAGTAGGCAACGTGAGGATGATCCCTTCTTTTAAGACCATTGTCGATGTCCTTTCACCGAAGACAGTTATTTTCTTGGGCTTATCCTAGCCTGAGATTGAGTCGGTCTTACTTTAAGATGGTCCCAATATGCAGATGAGTGTAGCTGCAATAGCCCAAAAGGCCGTGTTCGAGTAATTGATTGATTTTGATATTATGGGCATATCATCACATAAGCTGTTTTTGCCAGTCTCACAAGGGTGTGGGGGATGAGCCACTGAACTAAAATAAAATTTATGACAGGTTCCCGAGAAGAATATCAAATATGTATCTTAAAAACGTTCTCCCTCAATTTTTTAAACAAATTCCTTCATTTCATACTTGAAAGGAACTCAAACTAAACTGTTTCCAAGGATGAAATCTCCTTACCTATTAATAGCTGAGGCTGTATAGACTAGGACAAACACAGGACAGGACAGAGCGACTCCACAGAGGATTGTACTGCTTGTAGATCCAGGCGCCAGAGCCTCGTTTGCCTGTAAGAATCAGTGACCTGGGTGTACTACGTGGAAGTGAGCTTAACTTTTGGGTGCCTTACCAGAAAGTTACCTCATACACCCCAGGTCGTGTTCGAGAAGGAATAAAGAGCTGAAATATCGCTGTGATGAATTTTCAAAGATGACAGTTTTTTATACCTATTAATCACTATACGACACTGTAGCTTCTGAGACTTAATTCCTGGTTTCGTGCAAATTTATTCCCTTTGATCCATATATTTTCCGGGCTATATTCTTTACCAGATTTAACATAAAAAGTTACCAAAGATTGATTCCTTGATTACTAACGCCGTTTCATCAATTAATTGATAACTGACTTTGTTTCAACCGTTGATTGTTGACTTCTGACACTGTTTAAACCATTGATTGATTACTGGTCCTGTTTTAACTAAGATTGATTACTGATGCTGTTATAACCATCGATTGTGTTTGTATATTAGGTGAAGTGTTAAAATAGCAGTAATCAATCATTAAATGATTAACAGTAAAAGCTATCGTAAGTTAGCAAACCAAAGTACCGATTGCCTTGACCATAACGTGACCTTGACATTGAGTACAATTATAACACCATTAAGCCTTGTTTCCATGATATGAAAAACTCAATATGCTGACCAAGGTAGAAATTTATTTGATTATAAAACATAAACTAAACGTCACGTTTCAACCTTCTACCAAGGTCTTCTTCAGACTCTGCACGAAGTACAAATGTAAGGTACAAAACAGGACGGTATATATACACAAAAATTACTCCCCTCCAGAATATTCGAAAGTTGTTCTGGAACATTCTCGCAGGTAGCTTCCCCTTGTACCATTTGTAGTTGTGCAGAGTCTGAAGAAGACCTTGCTAGAAGGTTGAATCGTTACGTTTAGTTTATGTTTTATAATAAAATAAATTTCTGCCTTGGTCAACATATTGAGTTTTTCATTGAGTACAATGCGAAATATATCTAAGAAATGAAATTTCTACTGGTTTGATCAAAGTGGAAGGTGAAACGGGATACCCAACCCGATAAGGATTACACCTGAGGTCCAGACGAAGATCCTCATTATTCTGTAAGAATGCCATTACGATGGTGTACAGAAGTTTGCAACTTTGTGTACATATGAAAAGGCCACTCTTTTCACTTCAAAATTACCGAACTATTACACGCAAGAATGTTGAGATGCATTTATTAAAATTACTGAAATATTAGTTCTGGGTCTTTAAATAAATGCACTTTGTGCAACCACGTAGCACATGTTCATGGTTGCACTGTTTCGTTTTTTTTTCTGTCTCACTGACAGTGTACTAAAAGCTACGGCACGCTACGGACAAACTATGCAACCCGTTATGATAAAAGTTGTTTTTGGCGTGTCAGTATATCTGGTCAACAGTTGCGAATCCCATTTGTAACACAAAAACAAACAAACGGCGCAACTCCACTCAGATAGCATATCTCCTCGCGTGATAAACCTTAGAGTAATATATGGGAGTAATATTTGAGCATCGTCTGAATTTCAACTTGCATGTTTTACAAGCTGGTACAAAATCTAGAGCTATTCTGAGCAACATAATACGGACATGGTCACGTCTAAAGTGCATATCTCTAATTGTATTATTCAAACTAAAAGTTATACCAATATTAGAATTTGCAATTGTTATTTGGAACTGGAACTTCACTAAGGGTAATATTAAACTCTTAGTGTACAGAAGACGCTAGTTAGATTGATTTATTTTCAAGTTAAATTATTTCGTTTCTATTATGACTATGACAATATATTACAAAGAGTGAACGTGTTTATCTCATGGGAGAAGTAATATTAAAATCAACTTTATAGATAATATTTTGAATAGCAAAATATCATGCTCCAATATTCTTATGAAGTTGGGCTTAAAAACCCCAGTATATGGATTTGGAAATTACAGAGCAGTAATAGTAATGCGTAAAAATAATGGGAAAATATATTTTTTACAAGATCTAATAACTCAATGTAATGTTACCAAGAATAACTGTATATATGTTTTGTTTGGATTTTCTGTCATTTGACATAACGTCTTTGGGATTGATGATTGCATACACGTATTACTGTTCATATTTTTACATCTTTCTCGTATTAAAATTTTATGCTTATTTTCTCTTTCACCTTGTCATATTTGATCATGAGTGTATGTGTAAAGATGCTGTACTTTGGAATGTTTCTGTACACCGCACTACAAATACTGTTTGAAATAAATAACTAAATAAATAAATAAGACAGAAGAACATCCACCATAGCGAAGTGGCAAGGCTTTCGCCTTGTAATCGAGGATTCGATCCACGGCGGAGAGACATTTTACGGTGGTTCGGATCAGACTTTAAGCACCTTTTTGTAAGTCAGAAAAAAGTAATTTCCACTGGCAACCTTGAATCCGCAATGCGTGGCTGCACACATAGAGGAACATTTTGTATATTGCCGATGGCTCGCAGCTTCGAAAGGAATTACGAAGATAAATTGTTTGACTTGCTCTTCGTTGAGCGCTGTGAAAGTTTGTTGATTTTGTGTGGCTATACTTAAAAAGATGGAAGTCCCATTAAAGCAGGGAAGATATCAGACATTTTTTTTGACAGAGGCTATGTTTACAGAATTGGAGATACTAGTGCTTGGAAGAAGACATACTTTTGCGAGTAACTGCAACTAGTTACCATTTAAGATTAATAACTCAGTCACGTTTTGACTAGTTACTATTTAAGATTAATAACTGAAACTCATTTTCGGACTACTACTATTTGAGATTAGTTACCATAACTCGTTATTTTTTAAGCGAACTAGCCCTTGCATTATTTGATAAAGTTAACAACAAGAAAGAAAAAAGAAAAAGTGTATAAGGTACAAAATATAACGTTTCACAATTAAAAGATTAAATATTACCCAAAAAGATTCGATTGTTCCAATATAATAATCATTATGATGTAAATGATTGAACGTGAATTAAAAATTAAAATATGTTGAACTACTAACCTTTATGTATCTAACTGATGGCGGAATGTTTAAAATTTATATTTTCTTTACGTATAAATATTTGTTAACTCGAAAAGATATAGATTTTGATTTGATTTTGAATTTAAAATTTTGGGAGCGTCAGCACTTAGGCCATTTTGCTCCCGTCATATAATATGGGGGCCAGCCCCTTATCATTACAAATAACAACTCTAACGTTGCATAACTAAAAAATTTAAAATGTTCTGACTTCTGTTAAAAGCTGAGGCTGTAAAGGGGCACTCAGCACACATAAGGACAAAAGAACAGGACAACACAAACAAAATTATACTGGCCATGGGGCCAGTCGCCAGAGCCTCGTTAGTCTGCAGTCCAGGGTGTACTGACGTGGAAGTGAGGTTGACATTTGGGTGTACTACGTGGAAGGTCACCCCTTACACCCCAAGATATAGATTAATAACTGTAACTCCGTCCTTTTATGACTAGTTACTATTTGAAATTAGTAACTAAAACTCGGTTTCATTTAGAAGCTAACAAGTAACGAAATTAGCAATATCTCCTACAGTTCTACGTTTCAACAGCAAAAAAGATAATACTACTCATACATACATTTCTTAACCACAAGTAATGCCCATGGCGTGACTTTTTCAAATATTAATAGTTTACTTGGAATTCTTATGTATTTTTTTTTTTTTTTAAAAAAAACGCTTTTAAAGTTTTGTAACGTTGTTCTAAGTGACTGACTTTTAGTTCATCCATGCAACACGTTCTATAAGTTATATCTTACCTAGTCTGTAACTATGAAAGTAAGTTCGTTACTTGAAATCTTCATATTCACACTAATATTAATTAATTAATTAATACTTTGACACGGACACACCTCTAATAATACAATTATATAATCCTTTAAAAACCTGCCCCATTTCGGCTGCTGCAGGAAACATGTAATGAATAACGCGTATTTTTGGGGAACAAAAAATACAACCTGTAGTAGGTATATACACTTGAACAACGTCCTTATCGGACCAAAACAGCGCAATTTAACAATCGTATCGAGGAAGTTAGTCTTGTTTTTCCGGAGCAAAAACATTCCGTTTTCAATTTCAGTAAGATAGGACATATTGTGCGGAAGTGAAATCGGCAGGTTGTTTAAAGACCTGTCGTAGCGGCAAAAGAAGTTGGATTATTTTTTTTACATATGATGGGGGTAAGACTACAACACCATTTGCTATTGGCGTTTAATTTTTTTGGCATCTAGATACACAACCGCCTCGGTTGCTATGTGCGTTGAGACGTCGACTCACAATTTCACCTCCAAGAGTGTTTTCGGCTCGAGTTCACGAAATGGCATTGCTTTTCCATTGTTTTCTTTCATTTATCTTTTGAATCTAACTAGTACACTACAAGGACAAAATACATTTATTTTTGCCATGAAAATAAAAAATTGCTGCGTGATATTACTTAAATTTCGCTTCCAGATAAGAGTAGTGTAAATAACATTGACATTTCACCTCTATTTTACAGACAATAGCCTGCGAAAGCAACAGTGACTACACTTATTTCCCCCAGACTTTCACTCTATCAATAGTAACAATTGAGCTTTGTTGTTCCTAATTATCTCCATTGGCGAAACGTTGCAGCAAATCGACGTTGAATAAGAAAGATATAAAAACCAGAGTCAACCCGGAATCTTGCATCCAATTTGAAACTGTGAGCCCGATATCCAAATCCAAAGTACAGTATCCTAATTCTAGGTCCTATATCCGAATCCTAGGTCCGATACCCCAATTCCGAATCCTGGGTACGATATCTAACTAACTCTCTCTAACCCTCTAGCCTTCTTAAACCCGAAGGTTCATGGCTGCAGCAACACAGGCCTTCCATCTGTCCCTATCTTGAGCAAGATCTACATACTCTTTTCCATCCCTACCGATTTCTTTAAGAACCATCGCAACGTTGTCCCTCCATCTTCTTCTTGGCCTTCCTACAGGTCTCTTACCATCAGGTTTCCCAACAAGAATCCTGTTAACTCTTCTTTCCTCTCCCATTCGTACCACATGGCCTGCCCACCTAAGTCTTCTTGATTTAATTATTCTAATAATATGTGGACATGAATACAAATTATGTAGTTCTAAATTATGTAACCTTCTCCACTCACCTGTCTCCTCATCCCTTTTAGGTCCAAATAATTTCCTAAGGATCTTACTTTCAAATACTCTCAATTTATGTTCCTCTTTCAATGTAAAGGACCAAGTTTCACACCCATATAATACTACAGGCAAAATTACTGTTTTGTATATTTTAACTTTTAGTTTCTTAGATATTAAACGAGAAGACAAAAGTTTATGAAGAGAGAAGTAACATGCATTTCCTGAATTAAGCCTACTTTTTATTTCCTCTTTAATATAATTTTCATTTGTTAATATTACTCCTAAGTATTTGAATTTGGAGACTGGTTCAAACGAGTTGTTACCAATAATTAGATTTTGATTATTACCTAACACTTGGTTTCGGCCTGTAAGCATATATTTAATTTTCTCTTTGTTAACTTCCAAACCTATCTCTTTAGCAGTTTTGAAAAATATTTTAGCATTATTCTTAATTGTGTTTATTAGGAATGGCCAAACGGATCCGGATCCGGATCCGCAAGTTCCGGATCTGGATCCGGATCCGAAAGTTCCGGATCCGAGAGTTCCGGATCCGCGGATCCGGATCCAAAAGTTACGGATCTGGATCCGGATCCGAAAATTCCGGATCCGGATCCGGGTCTGAAAGTTTCGGATCTGGATCCGGATCCGAAAGTTCCGGATCCGAAAGATTCGTATCTCAATCCCATTATAATATTACCACAACTTAAAAGGTATTATGATCTTCGATTACAAAGAAATTTTTCGTTAGTCCTACAAGAATTTTTTTCAAGTGTTGTTCCTAAAATACTTTGCTACGCATCGGCTAACACACTCGTGCACACATGTCAGAGGTGATTTTGTAAATGGCATTGAAACGAATATGTATTCATTCGAATGCATTGGAAATGAAAACACACATAAATGTGAGACATTCCATTCCAGGATGAAACCTTTAACACATATAACAAGATAGAAATGTTATACAAAAATTATACAATTGTTCTACAGTTACAGTTCTACAAATTAAAATAAAACATTATAATATATGCAGTGTTAAATAATTACAAGGCAGGTTATCTAAGTATCCCCCTCCGATTTCCATGAAACTTGGCAGGTGTATAGTGGGGCCCAAAGGCAGAATTACGTGTTTTTTTGTTTCAGCTAAAAAACTGTTTTAGGGGCAAAACCCCCTCAAATGTCAAGATGAAGACAAATTGAAGTGAGGATCTGACCCCTGTGTCCCCCTCCGATTTCCATGATACTTGGCAGGTGTATAGTGGGGCCCAATGGAAGAAATACGTGTTTTTTTTTTTTGTTTCAGCTAAAAAACAGTTTTAGGGGGCAAAACCCCCTCAAATGTCAAGATGAGGACAAATTGAAGTGAGGATCTGACCCCTGTGTCCCTCCGATTTCCATAAAACTTCGCAGGTGTATAGTGGGGCTCAATGGAAGAAATACGTGTTTTTTTGTTTCAGCTAAAAGACGGGTTTAGAGGGCAAAACCCCCCTTAAATGTCAAGATGAGGACAAATTGAAGTGAGGATCGGACCCGTGTCCCCCTCCGATTTCCATGATACTTGGCAAGTGTGTGTATAAACGGGCCCAAATGAAGAAATTCGTGTTTTTTTTGTTTCGGCTAAAAAACTGTTTTAGGGGGCAACCCCCCCCCTCAAATGTCAATATGAGGACAAATTTAAGTGGGCATTTGACTTATGTGTCCCCCTCCGATTTCCATGAAACTTGGCAGGTGTATAGTGGGGCCCAATGGAAGAAATACGTGTTTTTTTTTGTTTCAGCTAAAAAACAGTTTTACAGGGCGAAACCCACTCAATTGTCAAGATGAGGACAAATTGAAGTGGGGATCTGACCCCTGTGTTCCCCTCCGATTTCCATGAAACGTGGCAGGTGTATAGAGGGGCCCAAAGGAAGAATGTCGTGTTTTTTTTGTTTCAGCTAAAAACTGTCAGGATGAGGACAAATTGAAGTAAGGATCTGACCCCTGTGTCCCCCTCCGATTTTCATGAAACTTGGCAGGTGTATAGAGGGGCCCAAAGGAAGAAATACGTGTTTTATTTTGTTTCGGCTAAAAAAACTGTTTTAGGGGTCAAAACCCGCCTCAAATGTCACGTTGAGGACAATGTGACGTGATGATGATCTGACCCCTGTGTCCCCCTCCGATTCTCATGAAATTTGACAGGTGTATGGAGAGTCCGTATGCCCCCTGTTTCTTCCTATGCCATATTTACGTGGTTTCGGGGTCAGATCCCCACTTCAATTTCTCCTCATCTTGACATTTGAGGGGGGGATTGAAAACACACATAAATGTGAGAAATTCCATTCCAGGATGAAACCTTTAACACATATAACAAGATAGAAATGATTTCGGATCCTATCCCTACTATACACCTGCCACGTTTCATGGAAATCGGAGGGGAACACAGGGGTCAGATCCCCACTTCAATTTGTCCTCATCTTGACATTTGAGAGGTGGTTGCTCTCTAGAACAATTTTTTTGCCGAAACAAAAAAACACGTATTTCTTCATTTGGGCCCTGCAAGTTTCATGGAAATCGGAGGGGGAGACTTAGACCTCCCTTGTAAGTGTATTAATTAATTACAAATCGCGCACGCGCGCACACACGCTATATATATATGTGTGTGTATGTATATTATATATATATGTATATTAGCAGGTAACAATATGTTATAAGCACATTGTTACTTTCCAAAGAAGCGCATGTGGGATGGCAAAACGGATCCGGATCCGAAAGTTTTGGATCCGGACCCGAAAGTTCTGGATCCGGATCCGAAAGTTCTGGATCCGGATCCGAAAGTACTGGATCCGGATCTGAAAATTCCGGATCCGGATCTGAAAATTCCGGATCCATGGATCCGGATCCGAAAAATTTTAGGATCCGGATCCTTAGGATCCGGAACCAACCGGATCCGGATTTCGGATCCGCTAGGATCCGGATCTGGCCATCCCTATCATCCCCTAATGAGTCTACATCATCTCCATATGCTAACAATTGAGTCATACCATTTAATTTTAGTCCTTCTTTAGTTTCTTTTACCTTCCTAACAGCATATTCTAAGGCAAAATTAAAGAGGAATGGAGTTAATGCATCTCCTTGTTCTAACCCATCATGAATTGTAAATTTGTCAGACTGAATTCCAAATCCTGTGTCCCATATCCGAATCCTAGGTTCGATATCGTAATTCCAAATTCTGGGTCCGGTATCCGAATTCTAAATTCTGGATCTGATATCCAAATGTCGAATTCTGGTTCTGAATCTAATAATATGTCCGATATTTGAATTCCAGACAGAGTCCCTTGGTTACACTGTACTTGCGAATCATTTTCTATGATAATCACTTAGATGTCACAATCGGAGGGCATGCAGAATGCCATATGCAGATGTTTTAGAGAGTTCGCCTTCCAGAGCAGAAAGGAAGGAAATGTGTGTTTGGTCCGGATCACTACGACCCAATTCTTTCTAAACACACAGCTGGAAAGAAAGTTATTGCTAAATTTATCATCGCTTGCCGTATTTTTTTCTGTAAATTCTGCATCTAAGTTAAGGAATAGAGCAATCGTCGAAACAGAAACAGATTGCGACAGCAGTTGCTTCTACAGTCTGGATGCATAGCTTGAAGCTTCTGGCATTCGGAATAGATTCGTATATCATATGCTGTTCTGGAGGCATAAGAAGGTGTCAGTGTGACATTAACATGATTTACTCAAGGCCAGAACACGTATGCAGTTACAGAACATAAGGTGATAATGTATTTGATTCTTAGTAATGTCAGCCTGAATTGCGGTTGTTCTAGCAAACGTTTTCTTATGTAACGGTATTGTCATGAGGATGGAAATGTATGCTTCGCTATGATGGTGTGGAATGACCTTGACCGTCAACCGACAGCTACTTCTGGGTAATTGTGAAGGAACGAAGAGCATCACTTCTCTCCTAACCTACAATTCCGCGTACGTCAAGTAATGTACATGTGGTTAGGTTAGAAGGGCCAGGTTTAGAGCTTTTAGCAATTAGTTTTACCGTTTGGTAGCACTGGATGTGCCCCGCACTACATCCTTCCATTCCCAGGCCGGAATTGCAACCCAGATCTTTTGTAGCAAGGCCGAAGGGCAACCACATAACGTGCTCTGTCACTTATTTATACTCGTTTCTATCGATTTACCTCCAAATAATTTATAAATCAATTACGTAATTGAATATAATTAGTTTGATACAAAATCGACACACATTGTATTGCGTTTCTTTGTTTCAGTTTAAATCCACTTCATACACAGAAGGGCTAGTCGGGACTGGACATGCAGTTTATAGTGGGATGCGAACCATTAAGTGCCTGCACCGGGTATCGAACCCGGGATTCCTTGATTGCAAGGCGACACGTCATCACTACGCCCTCGGGTAGGCACTATGAACTCTTATGCGATATTGCAGTCGATATATGTGTGTCTGTTCACACATTCTGAATTCTGTGTCAGAACTGTAGCATTCTGGGACGCAACCTGCTTGGGCATCCGGTTCATATGACACTGATACCCAGAGGCGGCGATTGGGTGCCAAACCTCGGGGGGCAGGCACAGCTTACTTTCTCGTGGTAGGCAAGGCTTAGGTCATAGTGTGGGACAAAAGTGACAAAAAATTGGGGCAGCTGCCCCCAACCCGTCCCTAATCGCCGCCACTGCTCACAACAAACATATATGCAGATTTGCGACAAGAAAACATGTTCTGTGCTTGACAAGGGAGGGATTTGTGATAGAAAGTCGAAATTAATCACGTGCTTATTGATATATTTCCGTTGTCACCGCCATTTCCGCTTTCCTCTCCTGCACAATTCACCCACAGTGAACCTTCGGTCAGTCTGCTTTCATCAAAGGAAATTCATAGCTTCCACAGCAGATACATATTACCAGGAAGATATATTTCCGGCCGGTGTCGTTGTTCTCATTCATATGTGGGTACGGAAAACACTACGAAGTTTGAAAGTTTAGTTTCAAGTCTCAATCAGTCTAAAGCGGGATGCAAACCACTGGAATCGAATCCGGGACCCTTTGAATACATGAGTTCTGTTTGACAGGGGTGTAACGAAACTCATGGGGGCCCCGGGACAAACAACATAAGTGGGCCACCCCCAGTTACTGTAAATATTAGAAAAAAAAATCTTTCAAAACATCAAAGAGCCTCTCTTTATGAGCATACACGTCACGTTGGGTTAAGTGTTTTGAGATTTGGGTTCTGCTTATTTCTTGTTCAAGATTTTAACTCTTGCCATCGCAGAATACTTTTACCAAAGAAATTATGGACATTCTGAACTGTTACAAAAATACAGGGCTCTTTCCCGGTTACCTTCTACAGTTCAATTATGATTAACAATTGTGAGGTGCAAGCTGTTGAATTCTTTTTGTACTTACGATTTTCCGGGATGCGTTGCAATTCTCATTTAGTTGTGTTAAAACCTCCATAATTTTACCGTGATGGCATTCTTTGCTTAGCATAGTGGCATAATTACTGCAGACGTGAAACCATACGAAACCACAAGCTTTGGGTCTCGCACGTCAATATAGTAGTGTAGTGTAGTGGGCCAGTCTAACAAAGACGTAAATCACGAGAATCCATTAATGTCTTCCGGCATTTCGGGGCCCCTTTAGATCGCCGGGGCCTTAGTCTAGTTACGCCCCTGCTGTTAGGCTAATCGGAACTAGACCTACAGTCTAAAATGGTGTACGTACCACTGTGTTACTCCACCTGGAATCGAACACTTGAATCCTAGATTACAAGGGAATAACGTTACCACTGCGCCATCGGTGAGGCCCAGGAAACTGCCCTTTGAGCGTGCCCAATGTATTCTGATGACACAGTGCTACGTGCAAGAACTTAGGACTAAATGCAACACGAGTATGACTTTCTTCGTGCCGAAGTTTCTAAAGCACATCGCCCACTGGGACGCGGCCATACGCGGTAACAGGACTTCTGTTGTCTGCTTCTATTGAAATGAAGTGGTGTAACGCCCACTACAGGGAACCGTGCGGAACCGAAGCGCGGAATTTCCGTGCCAGAAGTTTGCAGGTTATCGCCCACTGAGACGCAGGACACGGTCGGTTGCGTCCGGTTGCCGCGTTTCTCAGCATCTTAGTGGGCGTTGAGCTCAGCATAGTGAAGGGGCCATCCAAGCGAGATGATGTCAACGGACTTCCGTCATGAAAATTCTGGATATGCCACTGATTGTAGGCCTAGTTCTGCCTAGCCTGTCCGAGTACAAAGTGAATCCAGAACAAGCTTCGACAACTTTTTTTGAGATGACACCGATATACAATAATATATGTTCTGGCTGTGTATGGGCGTGGGCCAGCCGCAACGTCTGGTTTCATAAAATTAGTCATTCAGTGAGCAATAGAGGGCAGCAGCGGACCAGTGAGCACAAGAAATCAACACTTTTCGCACCAAAATAGCTGTTTCCACCACTTACCTAAAAGTGCACTTTGGTATCCTGCATTTAAGTCGGTTGTATGCTTCCTTAGCCGGTCTGCAGATGAACTGACGGCGATTCTGGGTCACCGAGAGAGAAAGGCGTTTTCCACTCTCGATGGAACAGGTTCAACCCATGGATCCCCCAAGAAAGAGAAGTGTAAAAGCAGTTATACTAACCCCAATATTATGGTACTGAAACTTAGCACAGTTTGAACTTCGTTGGCACCTAGCACCCTGTAATATAAAAGCTAGGATAATGCACGTCCATGGGGAAGAGAAGTTGAAATGAAGATATTTTGGTTAAATATTTCTACATCACCAGCGGACATGTTTCAAACAAAAGGTTTTGCCGACTCAGGTACAAGTTCTTTACAACAACCACCCCAGTCGATCGTCCTTAAATATTTTCTTCATCAGGAAATCGATAGAAACTTTTGGGTCATAATCGGACTCTTTTCGTAGTCTTTTCTCAAACTTTCTTGAAGTATATTGTTCTACCCGTTTCTTAGTTGAATCATTCAAATTTATTTTGTTGGAAAAATTCCCATTATTATGTAAATTACCGCAAGCTCAAATATCCAGAAGTAAATTGACCTTATAACTACCGTTATTAATTAAAAATGAAAAATAATATGAATAATTATTATAAATTAATAACAATAATAGATCCTAGCACAATTTTGCAGTATTTATCATAATTTCAGAGTTCATAGAAAGTCAAATATTAACAAATCATCAAGTAGGTTAAGGAATCATACTTGTGGGCAAGAATTTTTGCCATCGCAATAATTTGATTTCTTTTAATACTTCTGCCCCCTTTGGTTAATCATGAAGGATGGATGGTGGTAAGATTAGATGGATGAAGATGAAGGGGCCATCAGAAACCCACAAGGATTGCCCGCAAGATGAGCCCCGTAAAAGGTACAAGTTTAATTCTCTTATTAAAGATGATGAAAAAGCCATGAAAGGTCAATAATTTTGGATTTGTTAGGTATTTTGGTAGGCACCCTGAAACAGCGCTTTTCTTATCGGGAGGTTGGCAACGCTGCGTAAAAGTGAAGTTAAGGGCTACAGAGGACGCGTACTCCATGCTAAAAGAGCCGGCGGCCATTGGTCTTCATTGTTGAGACCTAGATCTGAGCAGCGACCGGCGTTTTGCAATGCGTCCGGTAGCCCCAGGTGCTCGAATTAGCACATGTGGAGAGCGTGCGGTCTGGCCCACCGTTTCAAGGTCGTAATGACAGGGTAGGCTGCTGATGATGCCTTGCTTCTTTCATGATGGTAATTTGATACGAAGGTACGGGTTAATACTGTGCATTTGCGATTGGTAACGCCGTGTCGGCAATTGCATAAGCAGGCGTGCTTCATGGCTCAGCTCAGTATTCCTAGTTCAGATTCTGTGGACATTGTTAAGATATATGGAGCCTCTGTTATTTCTAGTTCTTTTACGTCACTTTTCTAGCTCCCTGTAAAAGAGCCCGGGTTCGAATTCCGACATAGGTGTTCTTTGTGATTGTCCCTGCTAGGGGTGGCCATATCCGGGTAAAATTTTACCCGGATATCTGTTAATTTTCTACCCGGATTTCAACTGTCGGGATATCGGATATCCGAATTGTTCTGGTTTTCAGGATATTCGGATTATCCTAAATTTTCAGGATATGGGATGTGTGCATTATCCGGACAGTCGTATACTTGATCCTTTTTACGGGTTATCCACATACGAGGGTTGTTCGGAAAGTTCTAAGAATCGGTCAGAGATGGCGTTGCGTTCGGAACAAAAGCATGTGCATTAGGCCACATCTGTTCTGAACATGCAGGGAAAATTTCATCGGCACTTTTCTAATAGTCTGGTTTCCATAGGCACGTGAAGGAGCAAAAGTACAAGTGACAACATGGAACAAAAGGTAGTTCGTGTGGTCATCAAGTTTCTGGTGAAGAAGGGATTAAATGCTACAGCCATCAAAGCCGAATTGGACACAGAGTTTTGAGACTCTGCCCCAACATTTGCCACTGTTAGCAAGTGGACGACTCTGTTCAAGCTTGAACGGAACAGCGTTGAAGATGACCCCCGCAGTGGACGTCCGCCAAACTTCATCATACCAGAAACAATCGATAAAGTTCATGATATGGTGCTGGCTGACCGAAGATTGAAAGTGCTGGAGATAGCTCATGAAGTGGGCATCTCAGTGGACCGAGTACACCACATTCTCACTGAACAGTTGGGCATGAGGAAGCTTTCGGCCAGATGGGTGCCGCACCTTCTCACACCGGAGCAAAATCGCGTTCGCGCAGTGGCTTCCACCTAATGTTTGGCGCTCTTCCAGAGGAATCCTCAAGAGTTTCTGCGTCGTTACGTCACTATGGACGAAACTTGGGTTCATCAATACACGCCTGAGACAAAAGAGCAGTCCAAGCAGTGGAAGCATGCAGATTCCCCGTTCCCAAAGAAGGCGAAGGCGGTTGCGTCGGCAGGCAAGGTGATGGCGTCAGTTTTTTTGGACGCGAGAGGAGTCATCTTGATAGATGACGATGAAAATTTCCCTGCATGTTCAGAACAGATGTGGCCTTCTAATGCACATGCTTTTGTTCCGATTGCAACGCCATCTATGACAGATTCTTAGAACTTTCCGACCAACCCTCGTATTGAAGGATGAAGCTGTTAAACGTGAGGTGCGACTGTAACTGGGACAGCAGCCCCGAGACTTTTATGCGCAGGTTTTGGGGGACTGATAAAGCGGGGGGGATTACGTTCAAAAATTAAAACGGTTTTCAAGTCAGTATCTTAAGTGGTATTTTTTAATAAACGTTTGTTACCTACTTACTGACTTATTCATGTGCAGTGAATGAATTTATTTAGTTTTTTCACCAAAATATGGAGTTAAATATGGACTTAAAATTGTAAAAATGTACCTTTTTAGTAATATAAGAAAGTACACGAGATACATAAAATACAGTACGCTTGCATTGACATTAATTGTAAAACAACACAAAATGAGTTTTCATTTTCTGTTTCCAAACAAATGAATACAATTTTTTTTTTGCAAGTGTTCGAACGTGAATTTCTTTCTGTCGTCTCTTAGGATTGGTTTATATTGACTAAACTGACGTTACATATCGTAAGAGCTAATGAGAGTACATTTAAAATTTGTTAATTATTTGAAATAAATTCAGCCAACTCTTTCGGTCACGCGGGGACATGTAGTTATTCCGTGAATATGGAATATGTGTTGAGAAATGTTTTGAAATATGAAAATAATATGGAAAAATTACTAAAATATGAATTAAAAACCTAATATATGTACACATATGGAAAATAAAAACGGAATTTTTCGAATGTACATGCCATGATGCGCAAAGATAATACAGGATATAACCGATTTCAGCTTCATACATAAATATGTATTTACATATAAATCCGTTCCCTGCTCATGTGTTTAATTTTTCTCATTACATTGCCATCAATGTTGAATGTTCTTTATTAATTTGCATAGGGTACATAGGCTTAAGCATCCTTAAGCCATCTGAAAAACTTGGAAAAGCAAGGAAATTTGAAGAGTGGGAACCATGTTTCCATGAAGTCGCGGCGATGATGATAAATGGGGAACGTTGGGGTAGACGCCGGCATAGCATCAACCAGTAACGAAACAAATTGCATGCAATAAATAAAAATGAGAGGGAGTCAGTGTGACGAAATTTCTCACCTGCACATTTTCCCACGCACTACTCACGCAGAATCGCACGCACATGCGAAATAGGGGAGGAAAGGAAACTGGCACATACCTCAGCTATCTCCACTCACCTCGATTGCTCGTCTTCCAGCGGTACTCGAACCCGATTAAAAGTGAACGTGATTCTTATTCCATTCGAGATGCGTCGTTAACGATTAATGTGTCACATTAGGATTCTCTGTGTTTGCAATGTCAATGAACGATGAGCACTGTTTTTACTTTTCCTTGGCAGTGTTGCCAGCCGTTTTTCTTGTGTGGGAATCAACAGGGTGAGGACGGAGATCTCCCGCTGGGATTTTTTATCCACCCCCCCCCACGAAGTTAGAATGAAGTGAAGTTAAGGCAGTATACAATTTCTTAAAAAAATTACAATAATTACAAAAAAATATGAGAGAACCAAGGTCCTTAAAAGTAAGGTTTATAATTGGAATACACATTATATTCAGTTGAAGAATTTCAGGAATTAAATAATTGAATTGTGTACATTATATACTATTGCAATTTTACAATACTATTCCACTATTTTGTTTTGTGTGATTTTACAATATATTGTACAATTTTTATACTACTATGAGTAGTATATCTATCAATTAAGGCATGGTACCCAATATAAAATACATAGTTTCCAATTGATGTGCGATGTGAGCACATTGTAGCCGGCCCCCGTGGCGGAGTGGTTAGCACATCGCGCTACGACGCCAGCGGTCCCGGATTCGAATCCCGGCCTGGGCATGGATATTTGTGAGTGTCCATTCATCAATTTCATCATATCATCGCTCATCCCCATCTTCGCAAATTAGCCAAAACTAGCACAAAGAGCGAAGTAAAATAAAGCAAATCAATCAATCCAATTAGTTAACACATTGTAATTTGTAATGTACATGCATAATTGCTCCTCAGGGGCACTTTCGGTGTCAAAAGTGCTCAATGAAATCTCATCCTCATTATTAGCCAAAATCGGAAGAAAAACCACGTAAAAAAATGAAATGATTGCTGTGACAACCAAACCACATCCTAATTCCAAGTATTAGCAAATTACCAATACATCGCAAGGGAGAAGCACAATAAGCCATATATCACTTGCCTAAAAAATTGGAACATAAGAGTAAATAATGAATGTATGTAAAATTGAACAATTCCCAGTAAGGGATATGTATAAAACAGCAATCCTCCCATGTAAATACATATAGTATTACAAGGTGTTATGTTTAGAGATTGTGTGTGTGTCCTTCAAATTTTTCAGAATGTAATTGAGATTTCAGAACATGGAACACGTGAAAGGAAACAACAGACAGTTCGTGCAATATAAAATTGCCCTTTAATTACTTCTGAACCTTCACTTACCTAGAAATGACGCACGTAAAACCGAAATGTGCCAGATCTGTCACGGTTATCTTGATCCGAGCTATATTTTCGCATTCTTTTGTAATTGGGAATCGGCAAGGTGATGTTGCTGTCCTTTGAGTAAGAAACTCAGCTAGATAATAAAAATTTTCTTCGTTTTACGAAAAACTTGATCAGCTAACAAGGTTCAATATCGCAGTGGTGGTCGAAATATATACCTGACATTGTTCCTACGAACAGCGTGGGAACTATATGCATATATAATGACGATAGATGAATCCACACGAAAAGCTGATGGTGTGGACGCTTCTGTTCTATATTTCCGTCGTAGTTGCTCTAATAGTACATGAAAGTTGCACGCATTAAATAAATCAAAACCAAATTAAGTATGTGTGCGTTTATATTTCACGCATATTTTTTTGACATTACTTACGGGAGGGATTGATATAAATCAGGTGATTTTTTTGAAAAGAAAAATAACATTTAAATCACCCTAAATAAATAATTTATTGAAAAATGTACATAATAATTTTGTAGATATATGAAACATTTTTGGTGAAAGTGCATTACTCTCGTAATCATTTAATGGTGATTATTAGGTTCTAAGATAAGAAAATAAAGGTGCGAAGCTCATTCGAACGGAAATGTAAAGACAGGATTTCTCTTGATTTAAAATTCAATAATTTTATGGGCAAAAATAGCAAATATTTTGTGTAGAAAAATATACAAAATACTGATCATGTTAAACGATAAATGGTGTCAATATCATTAAAATGTAAATAAACATAGCAGCTGGTATTTTTTAAACTATCATTAAAAAATCTCCAAAATTCGGGTACAAAGACTATAAAAATATTTAATATTTTAAGTTACAAATATAGAGTACATCCAGAATGTTTTAGTTTCACTGGAAGAAACTAAATTTTTTATTAGTTTCATTAACAAACTCTACAAACATTTCCATAGTAGTTACAGTATCAGCAACAGAAAAATGTAGTTTACATATATTTTTTATTTGCTTTAATCAAACTGTTCAAATATTTTACAGTTTACTAGATAAAGCGTTTCTATAAAAAACATATATCTACTTGTACCGTGCGTTCATTTCGATCTGCAGCCGAGAGATCGGGAGAAGCGTGGCGGGCGGCGCTGACGGAGATGCCGACATTTGCGGCCTGAAATGCCCGCTTATTTTTATAGACATATGCAGACATTTATATAAATATTGCAAAACGATCACTAACCTGTGTTATAACACGCAAAAGTTCTTCTGTAATTCATCCAAGTTCTGCTCTTATATACACAAAAAATACGCTATAGAAACGATGTTAAGAGCCACAGATAATAAAACATTTTAATCATAGTTTTGACCAGTAACGTCCTGCTTAAGTTTATATCCTTGAAAGAGTTTTGTGCCGATGGGGATCGTTTGGAGGTTTTGAATGTGCAACACTGTATCAAGATTACGCTGTAGAAGAAACCGTTAAAAGTCAATAGTGTTCGTGAGCTTCCTTGCAATCCGAAATCTCCGAGCTCGAGTTTTTTGTTCCTTCGCGACTAGATGAAGACAGAGTTGTAAATATAGTGGCGAGCAATGTAAACCAAGAGCGTGTTAATTTCGTACTGAGCGCAAGAGTGTTATTCTTGGTTACTTGCAGTTACTTGTTTGTGTTATTGTAGTGTGTATGTGTGACGTGTCAGTGAGACGATTGGAATGCCAGCCGCAAGATTCACATTAGAACAAAGATTTTTTTATGGATGACACGTACCTACGTGAAAACAAACTCGTGTCGAGACGTGTGTAGGTAATTTGTACAAAAATTCCCATGCGTTTCAACTCCACACAGAGATACGGTTAGACATCTTGTCCTTAAATTACGAGAAACTGTATCGTTAAATTTTAAAACACCTAAGCAAAAACGACGGATTCTAACCGAAGCAAAACTCGATGATATTGGTGCAGCGTTAGAACGTTCTCCAAACAAACCTCTACGCCGTGTTTCACAAGAGGTGGGCGTGTCAAAATCATCGGCACACACAGTCACTAAGCTACTAAAATTAAAACCATACTCTTATAACACAGGTTAGTGCTCGTTTTGCAATATTTATATAAATGTCTGCATATGTCCATAAAAATAAGCGGGCATTTCAGGCCGCAAATGTCGGCATCTCCGTCAGTGCCGCCCGCCACGCTTCTCCCGATCTCTCGGCTGCAGATCGAAATGGACGCACGGTATATACATGGTACCAAAAACCATTCAAGCAGTTTTAAGCATTTTTAACAAAAATAATCGATTTAAGTAAAAAAAACATCCAAAATGACTTTTTAAAATTAAAAATCATAATTTTTATCCACCGTTTACTTACATTACAGTCTTTGGTTTCTTCTCGTTTCCTTTTCCCTCTTTCCAGTTTTCAGTTTGCAAACATTTCTTAGACTATTACTCGTATGTATTATAATCAATTTTTAAAATCTAAAGCAGAAATGGTTCAGTAGAAGAAAAGCCTTGTGCCTTAACTGGGATTCAGCCGATACCGTATAAATCGATACAACTGGTAACAGTAATGATTGGATTTCATTTACAGATACCGGCTGATATATGCTTTTTGAAAGTTCACGGGCTCTGCAGAAATGCCGCGCGACACCTTCCTAACCAGGAAGTTACGCCAATTCGAATTCATTTTAGCATCAATTTTATGTGAAAAGACTAGACTTTGTGATTACTTAACGTGCATTTTTTTAATATTCTGATGTAAATTTTTGAATGTTAATAGCAAAACTGTGGTAAACTGATACTTATAGTTGGAATGGAATGCACGCTCATTAATATTAATATATTTTGAACAAACTTTGTTACAATTTTTAAGCGTCGATATCGGTATTGGTGGAAATCAGTGAGAGTGTTATTTTGTTATATGTATCTTTTCAACCATAGCCTTAATTTTGGCATCGAAAACAATAAATAAACAAATATAATAATAATAAAGGGGGAAGCCCCGAAGTAAGCCCGCATACATTCAAGGGTATGCGCTTCTTGTCCTGGTGTCCAAGAATATACGGAAACACCAGTTCCGATTAATTTCAACGGTTCGACTTTATTTAACTATTTTGTTAAATACATATAATCAAAAGGAAATATTGCGTGTCGATACACAATGGAGTGTGCATTATATTACATGAAATGCACTTCTGTTCTGGTGACGGTTTGATCTACTGTTTAATTGTTACAGTGACATTAGTGACATTTGCAAAAAGATACTCCATAATGTACATTACATTTATAAAGTTTACAATTACATTTATAATTTTTACATTACTGACAATGACAATTTGTGAGTGATAACAGAACGCAACTACTTATAGATCAAGACATACACAGTATATTTCCCAATAACGTCAAAGCGTCACATAGACATCGGTAATATCTATATAAATTAACTTAAACAATTTCCCAATTTGACTATTAACCAAATTATAGATGATGTGTTGTGGATTGGTTATAGTTCTTAGCATTTAAGGCAATTGTAATATTTATTACTTATTGTTCCATATTTTTAGGGCCATCAGTTATTTGCATATTCTAGGTTAATGAACAAACACATATAATAGCTACTGTAGAATAGATTTGAAACGGTTTTGCTACATTTAGACACGAAGTTAGTTTTACAGTTTGGAAATGTGATATCGCTTATCTGCACGGTAACCTGATACATGTTATGCAGCAATTACTGACAATGCTCTTTGCTTAAATACTGTATAAGGAAACGCACTACCATAGTTCTGAGGTGAGTGTGAAGCATGCGAAAGCAGCAAGGGGCCTTGGGTGTTACGAGTTAATCAGGGAAGTGGAGAAACACGGGACGTACATGAAGGAAAGTCCATTATTCTCTTGCGTTTTCCATAACTAATGTACAAACAATCTGCGGCCTTGCCACAATTAAATTTTACCTTCAGCTTCTCCCGTTCGCACGTTCCACATTGCATTTTCACCCAGGAACCGCGTTTGTTGTTCTGCTTGCATTCGAAAGCTATCTTCCTCTCATTTCTCGTAATACTTTCGAGACTTAATAACAAAAACTACTTTTTTTTGTTATTGTTTATTACCGTTTCGTGCATACCCTCTTTGCTCAGGCGGTTGGTTCAAAATACACGTTGTTGGTGTTTATTTTACGTCGCTTTTCTGTCTCATTTGGCTATTCGCAACGATGGGGATTAATGTTTTGCTTGTTTGAATTGTTGTTTGAAGTCCAGTTTCTGCAAAGATAGAGTAATCGGGACTGGGTCCGAACCACTGTGTGCCTCGACAGATTATCGAACCCGGGACCCCTTGATTACAAGGCGACGAAAGGGATGAATGAAGTAACCAATGTGGACAACACAACACGAGCTCCACTAGGATTATTCTGATTGTGGGTCCATTCGCCAGGGCCTTGTTAGTCTGCAAAATGCAGTCCAGGGCAATTACGTTGACATTTGGGTGTCTACAGAAAGTGTCACCACCACCCCGATACGCCTCGAAATAGATGACACACATGGGCAACAGAAAACAACCCTCTGAGAGGATATGTGGCTGTGGGTCCATGAGCCAGCGCCTCGTTGGCATAAAGTTGCAGACCATTACGTGGAGAAGCGTTGGACGCTTGGCAGTTAAGGTCAGGTCACCCTTTGCACTCCTCAAAATGCACGCAAGGAATTCTTCAACTTTACGCATGATTGGTTTGGTTATTTGACGTCCCTTTTCTGCCACTTTTGGCCAATCGCGACAATGAGGATAAGTGGTGATTAGGCGAAACATGCCTTGGCCGGGACTCGAACCCGAGAACTTCGTTGCCTGGATCGAATATCGAGTTAACGCGATTGGCCACCGAGACTAGAATGAAACGACAATTGCTAATTAACCCTTAGTTGTGCTAGAAAGTTGGAGGAGAGATTTTCAAACGTTCGACACACCCGAGCTTGGCCAGTCAAATACCCTCTCTTTGTCTGTTTTTCTTAACTTTTTCACATTCTGCTTGTTATCGGAAGCTGTAAATAGCATTTACTTCTGGTGAACATGTGTCGTTGCTTTTCGAAGTTGTATATGTTTGTTTTTAACTGGTTCTACGTCAGATATCCTGTTCAAAGGGACGTGAGAAACTGGTGTATCCGCTCCTAACCTGATCCAGATGGGAAGTACTATCTACGTTTGTTGCTTTTGTTTCGTAGGTTTTTTTTATTTGTTTTTGTAATTACTTCTGTACGTTCTATGCTTTGTTTATCAATATGAAAGACAGGGTTTATCACAATGCACTCTTATCCTGGGTTCGATTTCAGAGTATGACATGGTTCCCAACCGTTGACATCCGTTGATACAGTTTAGTTTCTTTGAAATGATGGCGTTTCTCTGCATTTAATGCACCAAAAGTACATTGTTGCGGTTTATGCGCTTTAATGTTATATTACTCGAGTTAACATTCTTGTGCCGATTGAAATATTTTGGGTTTTGTTAATAGATTGGAGAGCTGCAGCGAGAGCATTTCGCTCGAGCGCCGAATAGTTCACACGGACGACGCTAGGTAGCGTACGGAATCGAGAGCTCCTTCGCTCCGGTGAATAACGCTTGAACAGGGAATACGAGCGGTATACGCTCGAAGTTCAGCAGTGCACGTATTAGAGTGCTGTATCCAGGCTTTTTTGCTCGATCGTCTAATAGTTAGCACGGATGGTGCTAGATGGCTTAGCGAATGAACAGGCAAACGATCGGTACACGCTCGAAGCCCAGTAGTTCATGTTTAACCGTAATTTGTGTGTGGCAATGGACCTTCAAATATGCTTTGTGAACATAGTCATCATCTCCACGTTAAAAAGCAGTTTGTTCTATCTTTCCAATATAGTGGTACATGAAAATAACGCAGATGATTGTGGGCTGAAACAACCACGACGAATATTCTAGATGTACATGTCTAAGATTATTGTCACATTAAAATCATATTCTATTGTAATCGATCGAGCGTGGGAGAGTCGAACGAGTGCCTTCGAGCGAAAGTGGTCTCATTCAGGACTCTATTGTGGGGGCGGGGGGGGGGGGGGGGGCGGGGGATTTTGCATAGTTTTGTTTCTTCGGAAGAATTAGTACGCTTTCATCAGATTAATACATTTTACTAGCTTTGAATACTGTGGCCATATTCTATAGTGCGTATAAATGCGTAATTGAGACAGTGTATATTTTACCCTAAGCTGCATGTAGTTCCATATGTTGAGAATTATTATTTGCACCATATTATTTCCAGTGTGTCTCACGTAATGTTAAATCGATATTGTCGATTGTCTAGTCCTTTTTTAATTAATTTTTGTAACGCTCTGCACAGTTCTTGCTAGTACACTTTACACCGAATCTCTTGAGAATGAAGGGTTTAGTTCAACACATGACTACTAATTTCTTGAATGTCAGGAGTTCAACTGCCTCGTAGATGACGTGGTGGTAACCGAGTTCATTCGCAGTGGTTCGGATTCCACGCCATTGGCCCCGGGTTGAAATCCATGCCATGGCATGGACGTTCTTCATGAGTGTCTCTTCATTAATGTCATCATATCATCACTCATCTTTGCGATTAGCCAGAAGTGGCTAAAGAACGAAGTAAGGTAAACGAAATGAACCAATGAACCGAAGTAGTAAGTACGGGCTGCCTGAAATCATCATGGTTGCTGTTTATTCTTTAAACACGCAGTAACTAATGAATGTAATATCACCTAGATCTGTTAAGTTGGCTGAATTATTTTTTTTCCTAGGAAGCACTCATTACCAACAATACCAACTTCTACCGATCCATAATTATACCCAGAGGATACAATAGACCGATCAACGTTTATCATCGGCTTACAAATTCAGCCTACTTATTTAAGAAGGCAGCTTGTTGAAGCTCTGCATACAAAAGGTGTCTTTTTCGTACATTTCACTGTCAAGATACGAGGGTTTATGCACCTGCACCTGGAAGCAATAGTCTTGCATCGTAACAGTAAACGAGATATTTCTTCAGTTTAACTGATAACCGTTTGTTTACAGCAGTTTTTCATGCTTGCTTGCAAATTTCACCTAATGAACTTGTCAAATTATGACGGATGTTATCACCATTCCGACTGTTGGGGAAAGTTGTGGTTTGGACGCACACAGAGAAATGCAAATACTACGAATACATCGTATGCACTTTAACCACCGTCTGCAGTCACCTCGGTGGTCGAGCCTGTGATTGGTGGACTACCGACCTCGCCATCGATGGTTCTAGGTTCGAGTCCTGGCGTGGGCATGCCTCTTTTCTGTGTCCCTTCATTATCGCTATTACCCAAAATCGATGATAAATAACATAAATGCAAATATGCTTCCTACACCCGTACCTTGTAATTTGACACGTGGTCATTCCGGTACGCAAGGACGGACAAAGCTCGGTTACGATCGCTTCATCTCCCTTGTGTCGTTATCGAGAATGAGAGATCCTATCTCCATAGCCCTATTTGCCTTGTCCTTCTCTACCATCGGCTTTTAATTTTCTTTCTTTAACTCCTCACCATCATCATTCACCAATCAGAATGTTGATCTTCGTTTTATTTGATCCAGATATTATCTCAGTTTCCTTTAAGCATCGTGTTCTCTTGCGATCTTATCCACATGTTCTACCTGTTGTACGGGTTTATAACAAAATGCTCATGCTACTATGATCATTACTATTAATGTTAACATAAGGCTGATATACTGCAGTTTAAAATTAAGAAACAGTCATATCACCAGAAGGCAAGTGTTCAATTTTTTTTACCTCACTGTCGATGCTATTAGTAAAATGTCCTTTTTGCAGTTCAGTAAAATATTACTCCTTATGTTTCACCGCTGACTGGTCGACTAAGAACTCGCCACCAAAATCCCCAGGTGTTATTTGTGATTGTCCTTTCATCAATTTCACACTCTCAGCGTCGCGAGTAGCCCAAATCGTGAGAAAAGCGACGCTAAATAAAAGTACACATGTCACTGCTCGATATTTGTCTTCATATGGAAACACTGCTTTCGTATTGCTATAAGATGAAATCCATATTAAATATAAAAGGGTTGAAACGCTCAGAAAATTATGAATGGTCTCGTCATGCAAGCAAAGAAATTTTGATTTATTCCTACTCCATATTATATCTGAAGCGTCATATTTCTTCTCTTGCAAGTATAAAATTATTTTTGCATTCATCGTGCTGTCGCATTGCGTCCCTTCCCATTCTCAATTTCCGTTTCGACGTTTTACGATGAACTTAATGGCGTAGAGACAATGTTTCCGTAATTACGTAATGTCGTAGTTTGACAGAACAATAGTCACGGGGAATGTCAATTAAAACTGTCCCATTTGCAGAAATAGCAAAAATCGCGATCTTCCAGTGCATTCAGTCCACGGAATTTCCGACGAGAGCGTCAGCAAATTTTCCAATCACACTTGTTTTTTTGAGCGTGTGATTTGAGTATGTTTTGTTCCGTCATGCTATTGTTTTGACTAACATTTGCTCCTTTGCTAAAAGTATATGGATATACTTTTCTTAAATAGTATGATAGTTTAATGGTTATTTGGATAGTGTTAGTATTATCTACAGATATTCCCACTACTGTCTCTATTGTCATCGTTGTTATTGCTATTCAGATTTTTAATGCATTTGTACTTTTATTTCAGGTAAGTGACAAACTTTTCCAGAGATTACGTTCTTCTTTTTCGACGAGTGAAAATCCTGCAAAATACTGCTTGGAACGTCTTTCTCACATTGCCAGATATGGACTTTGCAGAACTACGCAAGGTAACGTACCATGTTGAACTTTCCTTTAACAAATGCTCTCTGTAATGGACATTTCATGTTTTTCGTGTTGAACCGTTTCCATAAAGACGATTGAATTGTTCAAGATCCATCCAGTCTAATTGACTATGGTACAATTGAGTCCGTGAGAATTACCGTGCAAATTGTCCATCTCCATGTTCGTGCCCTTTATTCGACGCAATAAGAGCTTCAAGAATTAAAAGAAAACTCAAAACAAGCTGTTGACAACTTCTGCACCAGCATACATAAAAATCCATTGCTTAAAAGCACACGGGATGTAAAAGAAAAATTCATGATAATAGTGATGGACAATTTGCACAGTAATACTAATGGATCCCACTGCACTACTTGCCGGAATAAAGTAACATGTAGTGGCACAAACCTTGCAAGGGGACGTGAAATTATTCCAACATCAATAATAAAGCTAGAATGTATCATTACAAAGACGATGTGGCAATTAGGTACTCATATTTCCCGCACATCACAAATGCGCGATTGTTATAGGCAGACAACAACGCATGCGCAGTCTTCAACCGTCCGGCCATTGCATGGTAGCTCCACAGCTGAAGAGAGCTAGTGGCTTCAAGTAAACTATCCTAATGTTGCGATTGTGCGTTCCTCGCAGATGTTCTTGACTGTTGGATTTACTGCAATCGTGTCATCCGTCAGCAGTAATGAGGTGTATAACATAACGTGTGACGTCACGTCACGTTGGTCGACAGTTACAATTTCAGCAAACAAATGCTCGTCGTGCGTGACTAGGATTGTGATAACATTGAATGTTTCTGACGTTGAATATTGTTCCAGATGGCCGTTGTCTTACGAGATGAGCATTAAATCCAACAAAAGGGCGGACTCTTATTAAAGGTTTAAGTACTAGAGGAGAAGGTCTAAATATGGGCGAAGGTTTAAATATGGGTTTTGGAGTTATCAGCGCTCCTGGGTGTTGCAGCCTGGCAGAGGCTATTGGAACTGGTTATCTGTCAAGGACAAAGGTTGCGGCGCCAATTCGCAAGAGAATGTGGTGGTTAGTTTCGGCCTTGGACGCTGTTATACAGAGTGTCCGAAAAGTCACGCAACCCGGTGTTTACGACCGTATAACGGAATGAGAAGAAACGCTTTCTGCCAAGAGAATGCCCTGTATATTGGGAAAATTTAGAGAGACACACATATGTAAGAACATGCATGTTTTAATAACAAATAAGCAAAGTGTTGCCAAAGGCAGAAAAAAAATATTTGCAAATCGTGTGTATTGATGCACAGAACTCATTGAGGTAAATTATTGCAACATTTCACAATACCAACGAACAATTTGGATGGCCATCTAATGAATTTGTTAGAAAAAGAACTTTGACGAAGTTTCAAAAACATTGCAGAAGGGAATAAATGGGCTGTTCCAAAAATCGATGTTTTCACAATATTACGCAGGACACTGGCAACACTGTTGGTGTCACGTGTCACTAACAGACGTGTTTCACCTCAGGCTATCACACTAAGGCACTTTTAACGACAAAGGAGAAAGTTGGTTATTCTCGAACATATGCAATAAATTACATACACCTTGCAACCCTGCAATATGGGTATCCCTAAATGCTTCTCTTACGCAAAAATATGACGATGTTCGGATATATTCTTCAACAATAAACACTCTTTCCTGTGTAGAATATGGCATTTTAAAAACACACACAAGACGTCAGCATAAGTAGACACAATCTGGAATGCCGTTCGCGGCAAACAGCAACCACCTAAGGTACAGAAAACATAACAATTGATACACGTTCTTCTGTACCCACATTTCAGGGTTGCAAGATGTATGTAATTTATTGCATATGTTCGAGAATAACCAACTTTCTCCTTTGTCGTTAAAAGTGCCTTAGTGTGATAGCCTGAGGTGAAACACGTCTGTTAGTGACACGTGACACCAACAGTGTTGCCAGTGTCCTGCGTAATATTGTGAAAACATCGATTTTTGGAACAGCCCATTTATTCCATTCTGCAATGTTTTTGAAACTTCGTCAAAGTTCTTTTTCTGTCAAATTCATTAGATGGCCATCCAAATTGTTCGTTGGTATTGTGAAACGTTGCAATAATTTACCTCAATGAGTTCTGTGCATCAATACACACGATTTGCAAATATTTTTTTTCTGCCTTTGGCAACACTTTGCTTATTTGTTATTAAAACATGCATGTTCTTACATATGTTTGTCTCTCTAAATTTTCCCAATATACAGGGCATTCTCTTGGCAGAAAGCGTTTCTTCTCATTCCGTTTCGCTATTCCGTTATACGGTCGTAAACACCGGGTTGCGTGACTTTTCGGACACTCTGTAGAATTGCGACCTCCGAAAAATTTTTGCAGGTATGTTTTAACTCGGCGTTTTCTGAATTCTCATCTGCTTTGTATAGGTTATGATATTAGCTGTACATGAAACAAATGTGGGCTTTTATAATGCCATGATTTGTTTGTGAAATATGTACCATAGAGAGCGAAAATAAATTGAAGAAGAAAAGTATCGGGATGGTCTAAATATGGGCTATGACACGAGGTCTAATGTTGAGATCACATTTTCAACAAATATTTGGATGTTTTTCTTAATTTCGATTATTTCCATTCCGCGTGATTTTCAAAACAACAGATTATTCATAATTCAATATTTTATAGTGTTTTAGCGATAAATGACTGTTTCTTTAAATTTTAATTGCTTTTTGTGATATTGTCACTAGTAGCCCATATTTAGACCACAATTCTGAAATACATAATTTTACCATTTTATAGGAATTGCGTTTTTTTGTTTATATATATATATATATATATATATATATATATATATATATACTTTAGCATGCTATTACATTTAAGTATATATTTCATAGATATGCATTTTAAAGGCAGGTGCTTGAAATATTATTTTTTTCCCTCCGAAATTGACAACATAAAAAAAGGGGGCCCTAATTTAGACCTTTTCCTCTATTAGTATCATGGCCGTACATAAGGGGCGGGTTTAAAGGGTCCGGGACCCTTCTATTGGTTTAGTAAACATTTTGCACTAATTGCAAAATCAAACAAACGTCTCAATATTGGTCAAAATACTACGTTGGTTGAAAAGATTGTGAAAGTTATATTAATATCTCACACACACTAGAGTGAGAGTTTCATAAACCCCAAATATATATTGTTATGCTTAATGTAATTAATGTACATCAAATCAATATTTAGATCCAAGCTGTTTACATACACATTTTTTATTGGTTGTATTTCAAAAGTATTTATTAATAATAAGTAAGTAGGACAGGGTGGGTACCCACCGGGAATTCCTTGAATTCCGTGAATCCTGTGTGAATTATTGTGTCCGGAAATTCTACGTGAAATTGCAACTTTTATTAATCAAAGTCCCATGGAATTCATACATCTTTATAAAGGCTCTGAGGCAAGTTTTTCACAGTATAGGTTTTTTTTTTATCGAGGAAGGAGAAGAAAGCTGCTGGGAAAATAAAACAGAATTATTTCAACCCGTTTACTTTGGTAGTGTGTTTTGCAGAATAGTCTATCTGACAAACGAAAGATTGGAAGATAAGATATCCTAAAATTGAATAGACAAATTTGAGTTCGAAGTTCTTGTAAAATTAACAAATGTTCGTAGATGAGTATATCCCGTAGCATCCGTCACTTGTGTTTGAAGATGTATTTCGAGTCTGAATATGTGGAATTGCAAATGTAAACTCCGTACTTTAAATTAAATATTTTAAGTACATGTACCGTTTAATTGAATTGATTTCGAATTTTTTGATACATTGGAATCACACAGACTTTTTATTGTTCATATATTTGTGTGTGCATCTGTTAATGGTGAGATTCGTAATAGGTTGATGTAGAGAAAACATCTGCTTGTATACCCTTGAATTTTTGGAAAGTTCACCTTGAAAACCGGGAATTATACATGAATTTTATCATTGTCCTAGAGTGGCCAACCTGTACTATTAAAATTGTACCATTATTGGACTGCTAAGTTAGACACTACTCATTATTTTTTTTCTACGGCCATGGTATTATTATTTAATGGCAATTTGAAACGTAGAACATATGCTTGTATGACAGAAGTTCTGTTGCTATCAATTTCACCAAATTAATAATCAATTTTACTTTGTCGTATTAAAGTTCTAGTGTAATGCACAAAAAATCTTGCAACGTTTAGACTTTCATGGTGTTAATATGCACTGTGAATCGTGGTACCCATTTTTAGTTTATATTGAAATTCGTGTAGTTGTTACCCTTGTTTCAATATTGTATGCATAGGAGTGCTTTATTGAGTATGATATTACATAATTTTAGGAGTTAGGCAATATCTTATGTTAACAGTCGGTATTAGATTGTAAGTAGATTCTTGTTTTACTTTGGAAAAAGAAAATAGTCTGACGATATTGACACAATTTCCATTAACAATACAATACCATGCTTAGAATGAGGAAAATGTAAAAGCAATTATCGCAGAAGAATGTCTTGGATACCAATTGTTATTTCCTGTTTGTATGTACGTGCTCGTAATGATTGTATCCTACCCGGATCTTGTTGTCTTTTACGTTTCTTTCTTCCATTTTATGAGAAACATTAGCCATTTTCTTTTGTAAATTGAGGTAGCAATGTAAAGAGAAAGTGCACCTGGAGGCTATAAGTTGGAGGGAAGAAAATGCAAGGCGCACACTTCACCTTGACAGCGCGTATGTATTTCACACTAAATTTCTCCAAATTGTGATATTTTAAAGGGACCACCTTGGTTATTCTTTCCGAAGGAATCTCGAGAAAGTAGAGTTAAAATGTGTTTGTTGAAAGCTGAATTTTGTCTCAATTTTTTTTTTAGTGGGTTGTCAGATGTATTATTTTCTTCCGAGAAGGTTAGTGTCAATCTCTCTTCATTGCACTGCAACGTGTAAAATGCAAGTTCTTCCACGCTAGTGTTGTACGAGTAATTGGTACTGAGGCTGAATATAATTTATTCTTTTATCATTTTTCTGTACCTGTATCGTCAGATGTTACTTTTCCTCCCTTTTTTGTGGTCGTGTAAATTTGTCACCGTAGCGTCTATATTTTTTGTTGCCTTTATTATTAATAAGAGTAGAGTCGTTCCTATTAGTATTGTAATATTCATTTTTACAATAACAATTCCTGGTAGTTGTTTCTGAGTAAAACACAATTTAAAATTACGTCATCATTGTGTTACAATATATTTATTATCATGGAAGTAAATAACAGAGAACTGAAGTCAACAGGTTTACATGGTAGAGAAATTGTTCCCTCATTTAATGTTACAAGTAATCAATGAATAGGCCTAACTGGAATTAATTTTATGTTGGTTTCTCTAGAAAGAAGCAATAACATGTTCGTAACAACGCTAAATATGTACTTTCATTTCATTATTTTTGGTGTATTAATAATATAAATAATAATATTCACGGTCCTTCCCAGAATACAATTGTCATCACTGCGAGTTATATTACGGGAGGCGTTATTTTAATTTTCCAATCTTGCTTAATCAGATCGGCGCCCTTCTCACCAATCATGATCGTTGGAGTGTTGATGCAGCAGCTGGGGACAAGAGGCATTATGGACGCGTCAACGACTCTGAGGTTTTTAATCCCATGCACCCTTAGCCTGGGGTCGACCACCGCTGTTTCGTCACCCTCGGGACCCATCTTGCAAGTCCCAGAAGGATGGTACCCTGACGCGGTGTAGTGGGTGGCTACGCACCTCCAGTAATCCGTCGTGTTGAATTCGTAGTCGGTACATCCCGGAAGTCGGGTGGTGGCCAGTTTGCCTCCGATCTTCTTGATGGAGTCGGTCTGCAGGAGTCGAAGGGTGATGTTGACCCCTTCCATGAGAGCGTCCAGATCGTAGGGATCGTCGAAGTAGCCCGTGAAGATCTTGGGATCGTCGGCTGGGTCTGTGGTGTTCAGTTCGATGCGTCCTCTGCTTCTGGCGTGGGTGTACGTTGGACCCACTAGTAGCGCGTCGTAGTAAGCCAGCTCGTTGGCATTTATAGATGCGTCGTTGGGGTTCTCGAAGAACTCATCCCTGAAGATGGGCACGTAGACGTACAGGAAGTCTGGATAGTCTATGGAGGCAGGCTCCAGCTTCGATTGGATGAAGCTGACGACCTGTAGAGGGCCGTTGCTCGCGAGACGCCCTCTTCGACTCTTGTAGAAGGTGTACTCGTCGCATTTCTTCTCCTCCTCGTCCGGCAGAACCGCGGTCTCGTTGAGCAAGAGGACGATCCCGTCAAGGCTCACGTGATCCATCAAGTTCAATCCGACAGGGAGCTCGTGCACAAAAGGAACGTTCATGTCCTCAAGGTGCTGCCTCGGTCCTATCCCGGACAGCAAGAGTATTTGCGGGGAGTTGATCGCTCCTGCGGAAACGATCACTTCCTTCCTCGCCATCACGGTTGCAGTTACACCTTGACGCTTGTATTCCACCCCGAACGCCGTCTTCGTTTTCGGGTCTATGAGGATTTTGGTCACCAGCGTGTTCTTGGCGACGTGGAAGTTGTACCTGTGCCGTATGGGCCGAAGGAAACCTCTGTTGGTGCTCCAGCGCTCTCCGTCTTTCGATATGGACTGGCACCTCATGACGCCTCCCTGGTAGGCTCCGTTGAGGTCCCTTTCCGGCACCCCAAGCTCCTTCCAGCCTTCGATGATCGGGCGCACGTTGATGTCGACGTACGGGAACGATTGCACAGACTGGTACCCACCGGTCCTGTGGTACGGCGTCCTCGCATACTCGGAATCCCTGTTGTCCTCAGACTTGTAGAAGTAGGGCCACACGTCCTTGGCTCCCCAGCCGGGATTCCCCATATCCTCCCAGATGTCATAGTCGCGGACGTTCCCCCTGGCGTAGATCATGGTGTTATGGGAGCTGCAACCCCCGAGGACCCTCCCTCTCGGCCAGTCGCATCTTCCCTCCGGACGACCCAGGCATCCTTTCCCGTCCGGCTCCGTCTTGAAGTGCACCTCTATCTCGTCCCTCGGAGACTTGGCCGGGAACTGACCGTCGTAGAACTCGTCCCCTCCGCGCTCGATCAGAAGCACGTGCCAGTTGGTCACCTCGGAGAGCCTGTTGGCGACCACGGACCCCGCCGAGCCTCCGCCGACCACGATGTAGTCGTAGTGCTCCACGATGGGTTGGTTGGGAACCTCCTCTCCCTCGAATCTGCTCACCACGATGTTCATCAGCGCCAGGAAGATGGCCCTGGACGGCGGGCACTGTGTGTCGTAGGGTGTCACCCGGCAGCAAGACGGGAACAGCGGCATCTTTGCGTTGGATATCTGAAGTAGAAGAAATCATTCATCACTTAAGAACTGAAAATCAAGTTTAATACATCAGAATTCCGCCACCATGCACTTTGGTTATTACCACTACTTTTCAAGTAATTGTTATTTTTCTAGAGTGTAAGGGAGATTTCAGAACGAAGCGACAAGTGACACGTTTCTTGGAAGCGAACACTCAGGAATCAATGCAACCTTTCGAAGCGAAGAAACGCAACAAGTCACACGCGTCGCTCGGACTGCCGTTTGTCGATTCGGTCTGAAAGCTCCCAAAGTTGGATGACCGTTTCGAAAAATACCCAACTGTCAAACTCTCTTCCACATCACCCTGTACTGCACCTGGGCAAGTTTCTGGCCTCTAGACTCACAGTCAGTATAATATTATTGGTGACGTGTCTCTTATCATTTTTCATTCCCCTTCTTTGGCATTTGCGAAAAGTTGCAGATAAACGAAGCAAATCAATCAGTCAGTAATTTTCTATACCTTTTTAAGGGAAATGATAGATGTAGTGGTAGTACATTGCAGCGTAGTATGGTTGGCAGAATATTAGTCTCTCCTGCTCCTACATAAAACATAGAGGAAAAATATTGAAATATAATGGAAAGAGTTTTAAAAAAAATCAAGCATGATCAAAGTCAACCGCCCTGGAAATGGACCAGGAGTAATATAAATCTTAGCAGTAGAGAAATAAACTTTTTTTGAGAGAGAGAGAGAGAGAGAGAGAGAGAGAGAGAGAGAGAGAGAGAGAGAGAGAGAGAGAGAGAGAGAGAGAGAATGTCCACGTTACTTAGTTACTTAACAGTATGATTTCGGAAAAAGCTGAGATATGATTTCGCAAACTTTTCCGATTCACAATACTGCCTCGTGTGTTGGGTCGCCACCGAATGTTCTGGGTTCGAGTCCCAGGCTATTATGAAATAAGCAGGAAATGGACGTTACAAATGCATTCAGATACAAATAGAGAGAATGAGAGTAAATCTATCACTTGGAATCCATCAAGTATATGAAATGGTTAATTATTTTTCTAGTTACATGTTAGCGTGGTTGTAGTGGTGAAATAGTTCATTTTTTGAGATTTCTATTAGGTTTGTTCCGAATACAAGGCGAAAAAATCTTCAAGATCAACAGAATTCTAAGATGTTCAGAAAATCTTGACATGCAAGAAATATCATGCGAGAAATATATCAATATGAAAATTTAGAAATTAAAAACTCGGTTCATACACGCACACACACACTTCTTTCCTCGGCCACCCCCGTAGAACAAAGGTGGCTCAGTGCACTTCATTTGATTCGTTGGTAAGGGTTAATTGAGGAAACACGACTTACTCAAACCAAGTTTTCAATTTGAAAAAAAAAAAAAAAAAAAAAAAAAACTCCTTATATTTGGCTATAACAAGAAAATCCTGACAGGTTCTCAGAAAAATGCATTATACACCCAAAATGTAAACTGAATGTATGCCAAAAATTGCCAAAATATGCAGCATGCATGTGGTGTCATTGTCTTACATGTTTGTCACAAAGGATATTTGAAGTGATTTAAATGTTAATTGATTTAATTGCATGTTTCTATAGTTTGTATCAACATAACGTACGGAATTGTATAAACCGTAGTTTTGAAATTTATTTATTGTTATTGAACAACTAGCTGATTGCCCGGCGTTACCCGGGTATTTTTTTATCCCAATCTTCTATTCGACAGGAAAATAATGAATTGTAACTATAGTGTAAAACAAACTTGGAGTTGAACGGCATTGGGAGTGCCACTATTCATCTTAGTGACCCAGAAAACTATGGATTCCACACTAATATCGGTCGTTTTTGATTATTTTTATGTCACCCCATCCTCCCACCCCCACCCCTAGGGGTGACAGGGTTGTCTTAACCCCAGAGTATTTCTTTCCAGATTGTAAGTGATATGTGATGAAATTGCTAGAGGATAGCAATATCGCACCTTTTGTGTAGGCAACGAACTTCGCCGTGCTGTGTTGCAGGAAGCATAACTTGCAGGATATGACACGAAAATGCCACGCAACAGGACGCTATTTTATATCCCCTTCCCACCCCCACCCGTAAGGGTGCCGGCGGTGACTTACCCCCCACAGTATTTCTTTCGAGATTGCAAGTGATACGTGTACCAAGTTTGGTTGAAATCGCTCCAGGCGTTCGAGAGTTATTGCTGAACAAATGCACACACACATACACAATCATACATCCATTTTTATATATAGAGAGATAAAGAAGCACTATTTATAAAATAAAATATTTTTTGTAAAAGCATCAATGTTTTTTTTTAGTATATAAACATAAATGACAACAACTTATTGTTAAAATAAAAATATAAAATATGTATTAAAATAATTGGAACGAGCCGATTTGTGTCTTAGGGAACTATGTGTTGTGTGCGTAGGTGTGGATATACATGCGCCCTAAATATTCTCTCCATCCCCTGCTCTACGTCCTTAATCTAACAGTAAGGCAAATCATTATTACAAGGAAACAATTAATTTCGAAATATCGACAACAGCGAAAGCTACCCACAAGAAGATTCAAGTGAATGTTCTAGAAGGAATTTTAAGCATATATAATTTTTGTGCTTTTCCCGAACATCCTGGAATTTGAAAACAGCTTCCTTGGAAACGACCAACGGTCCAGCCCAGCCTTAACACTGCAGTGGTCGCCCGGATCACAATAGTGATTCTCTCGTATATTTTCACGTGCTACTCCAGTTTGGCAACACTCTTGACCTTGGCTTCCAGTCTACCTTCCTGGAACGGTCCAGGAACTATGTTCGTGCAGCCATTATTTAAAACTAGCTGATTACTCGGCGTTGCCCCGGTATTTATTTATCCCAATCTTCTATTAGACAGGAAAATAATGAATTGTAACTATAGTGTAAAATGAACTTGGAGTTGAACGGCATTGGGAGTGTCACTATTGATCGTAGCGACTCCGAAAAACTATGCATTCCAAACTAATATCGGTCGTTTTCGATTATTTTTACATGTCACCCTACCCCCCACCCCTACGGGTGCCAGGGGTGTCTTACCCCCCAGAATTTCTTTTCAGACTGTAAGTCGTATGTGTATCAAGTTTGGTTGAAATCGCTCCAGGCGTTCGATAGTTATGCCGGAACAAACATATATACATACATGCATTTATATATATATATATATATATATATATATATATATATATATATATATATATAGATTTATCCATTGTTGACTTGTTTTTAAAGCTCATATCTCAATGGAGGACAATAGTGATCTACACGACCATTGTCGAAAATTTTTTAGGATTCGTATGTTTTTTGTGGACCCATGGACTTAGATCTAAGGAAGAGATTAGTGAAATGTTTTGTGTGGAGTGTAGCACTATATGGTGCAGAAACCTGGACGTTGAGAAGAAATGAAGAGAAACGACTCGAAGGTTTTGAAATGTGGACATGGCCAAAATTGGAGCATGTAAAATGGACGGACAAGGTAGAAACGAAGCCGTACTGAAAAGAGTTGGTGAAAGAAGATCTATACTGGAGACCATCAAGAAGAGGAAAACAAACTGGTTAGGACACTGTCTAAGAAGAAACTGCCTGCTAAGTGATGCCTTGGAGGGAATGGTTGAAGGAGGAAAAGTCCGCGGAAGAAAGAGATATCAGCTTATGGATGATATTAAATTAACTGGGTCGTATGCTATTACGAAGCGTAAGGCAGAGAATAGGGAAAGCTGGAGATTGCAGTGAAAAACCTGCCAATTAGGCAGAAAACAATGAATGAATGAATGTAGTAGTTATATATATGTAAGTCCGTGTTTCTAAAATCTGTTATTAATATATGAAGTGGGTGTGTCCAAATCACCAAAAACCTACTTTAGAATTTCTTTTTGGGAAAGAAAATAATAAAAGTAAGATTCCAAGATATGTATTCTTGTTTGGTTTCATCACATCCAAACGTAATGCACTAGATTTAGAATTTTCTCCCCACGGTAATGTTTTGAGTGGAATAATTTATGATTTTTTGTTAAGTGAACCAGTATACTTCAAAAAGAACATTCTGGCTAGAAAAAATTTGACCAATAATAGGTAAACACGATAATATTATATGGATCACAATAGTGATCCACGCGACAAATGATGGGAGTTTTTTTTTCCCACGCAACCATTGTAGTGTTGAGGGATGAAACGTTAGCCCAAAATTTGAACGTAGTCGTACTCACCCACCGTCTTTGCAAGCTGAGTATCCGAGTGGAATCCGAACGTGCCGCCGGTAATATGCGGAACAGGAGAATAACTCCATGTTAATTAGTCACGCTAACCATGTTGGGTTTGTTTTTGTAATATCCTTGAGTACGTCACGATAACAATACCCTTTAATTTTTCATGCTTAAAAGGGGAGCTGTCACTTCATCGTTCCCTTCGATAGCCTTGCCCGCTTTTCTATCAACGCTGAACTGTTCATTCTAGGACAGCCACGCAGGAAAAGCACGTTCTTGTAACGGTTACGTCAATCAACGTGTATTTGCTATGAGGACCCCAGGAAATGTCAAAACTGGATTGCTATGTGCGATTTCAGATCATCCCACACTATCCGCAGTAAGAAAGAAGTAAGTGCAAGCAATAAAACGTGACTTGTGAAACAGTAGGCGTTTTCTTATTGGTTATCACTTGGCGCGCCATTTGGAAGAAGGACCTTATCAGGCAGATCTGACCTGGATGTTGTGGCACGCTGCATAAACCCCGTTTTGTTTCAAGATTACATGTCACCGTGAAATGTCACTACGACGCCAGACACCACTATGTAGTGTATCTGTTAGAAATTTTAAGTTATTGACAAAGTGCAAACGAAATATCTGACAGCGGATTATCAGGATGAGCGACGTATGACTTACTTCCTGTTCTTGATCCTGCGTTTCTTTTAACCCCCTTTCTTCTGGATAACATCATTCCACTGCTATAACTTAGTTAAGTCGGAATTATTGTAAGATATTATGCATATGGATACTTTTTTTTTTTTTTTTTGCTTGGATTCGAACCATAAATCGTCGTGTGAGAACTAGAGAAACGTAACTCAACAAATTTACAGGAGAGAGGAAATAATGTATTCTCCTGAATATGTCTCATTCTTTAACCCATTGACGTCATGTTTAAATACCTTCGGAGTTGACCAAGAAATCGTATATAAATTCCGTAGTACGGCAGTTTGGAGTGCAAAAATAAGTTAAAATAAATTGCCTACATAAAAGTTGAAAATGTTAAGTTTTCTAAGTTTTCCATAAAAACCCAACTTTGGATCAAAGGGTTGAAATGTGAGAATATTTAAGCTTTATTGGCTGAGAACTGTGTAATAATCCAATATTTTTCTGAAAATTATCTCTGGTTTGGGATGTGTAGAAAAAGAGTTTCAAAGGAATAGTAGCATTGAACACCAGATTCCACGAAAAATCGAGTTTTGATCCTAGTGTCGGAATAACAGATTATATGCGTTTTGAGAGGCTAAATATGCATAAAAACTCGAAAATGACTTATAAATTTAAATTGGTTACTAAACTGGGAAAAATGCGAAATTTTGATGCCATAATGGCAGCTGAGGAGAGCGGCATACGATAAAGAAATGTTTTTTTCTTACTCCACACAAACACATCGAGTGGCGCTATACTGAAGGAATTTCAAACATCACACATTTGGACTTCGTTTTAGAATGAATACAAGTGACATCTATGAGCTACAAACTGAACTACGTGCATTTCTGTCAAGCAGTGTAGCATTGCGAGCTGAGCTCGTCATACGACTTATGTGTCATAACAGGTTCATGCGAGTCCTGCTCGTCATATGACGCGAATGGGTTAAAAAGGTAAGTAAATTGGAGATACGTGACTCCACCTTACTGCTAAGGATTAGAAGTGGAGATATGTGATTCTGACTCCTTATAGATCTCTTCAGAAGTTTATGTATTCAGAACTGAGAAATGAAAACTGTTTGTTCTCATACGACGAAACAACAGTGACCTCCTGTTCGAAGTAAATATTATTCTCGGTATAAGAGCAATAAATTCTGCAAAGTACTAAAATGAGTTAAGATAGTATCATTGAAACTTAATTGTTCAATCAGAAGAGATCGCCATTTGAAGATCAACAATTACATAATATTTGCCCGACCCGTGGCCGAGTGGTTAGCACATCGCGCTGCGACGCCAAGGGTCCCGGGTTCGAATCCAGGTCGGGCTTGGTTGTTTGTGAATGTCCATTCATCAATTTCATTACTCATCCCCATCTTCGCAAATTAGCCAAGAGGCACAAAACGCGAAGTAAAATAAACTAAATCAATCAAATCAAATCAATCAAATTACATAATATTTGTACACACCTGTTCACATAAAGTGTCACATTAGAACATTTGAGCATGAAAATTGACATCCTTATAATTAGAAATATCCGTACTGCAAAAATTAGGATTATTATTTCCAGAGCGCGTTTTTGGAAGATTTGTGTGAATTCTTTAGTACATGTACCTAATTTGTGAATTACGTGTTATGTGATGTTCCAATGAATTTTCGGTATTTTGACAAGTCTGCACAGCATGCAGGGCGTTCCTATATCTTTAACTAATTTCCTACATCTCTTACCAAAGTTCTCCTTCTCCCAATGTTCTTGGTGTTTGCTTCACTTCCTCCCCTTTACGGCAGCAGCGAAAGAGTGGTTACAAGAGCTGGAAGTCACCGAGAAAAATAGAACTGGGAGACCTAGGTAGACAATAGAGGGTGAGATTGTGTGAATTCCTATGATTAAGAATCCAATAACTCAGAAGGACTACCGAAACACTTGCTCAAACACTTCCTTTCGGTTGTTCCAATTTTTCTAGTAGCAAGACATCATGGTATACTTAATCATATTTCACTAAAAATTGTTAGCATAACATGCATATATATTTATTTGATCTGTAATGAAAACAATTGAATGCCACATCTATCTGCCAATGGTTGTTTACATGCATCCATGTGAAGCCTTCCGACCTTGATGCAAAACTTATTTCTGCATGATCTAGTACTTTTGCAGATGTGTGGAAATTGCACGATTAATGTGATGATTCCAGTAAAAGTAAATATTTCTTGCCCTACTTCCATGATGGTTAATGGGGAACACACAAGCTTCCGTCTTTTTTAAGTCTGTACACCCACCGGCGAAAGAAACAGTAGGCGAATTGTCCACCACCATTTTCATTCGGTCTGTATTACACAATGTGATGACAATGAATTGAAATAATGACGTCAATAAGCAGAGAACAATGGCTGCTTCGAACCAACATAGTTTCATTCCTTAAAACAACACAGGATGAAGATTAAAAAGTAATGAAAATAGTTGTGGCCGATTTGCCTACCATTATCTTTGCCGTTGACTGTACAAACAAGAACGAATGCCAAGATATACGTCATGTATTTTCTGATATGCTAATGATGGCAGAATTTTTTAAAATTTCAGACGAATTTGCATTTGCTAACCGTGTTGTTGGTATCGTGCCTTTTCCTCAGTACAAGCTTTGGTGGATAATGACGATTTTGATGTTCATGCCAATGTGAACCCCAAAAGTTTGGTGTAGCTAGATGCGCTCTCGAAAAGAAAGGGATATCCACATGCAGTAATGTATATTGTATCAAAGATACGAACATGGAATATTTTATTTGTAACGCATGCGCATTGGGTTAACCACTCCACTCGGAAAGTAACGTATGTGGTTTATCTCTCTTGCCATCTCCTTAAACTTCCCTCTAAAAACAAGGGACAGTTGTTTACCTAGGTAAATAATTGAAAAGTTTTTGTGCAAATTTGGTATGTTAAAATGCCTTACTTTCTTTCTGTTTCTAAGGCGGAGACCCTATTTACATTAATTTGTATTAATTCTACACTAGGGTGTGATTTTGAGCACCTGCCTTTTGCTACCGTGACTATTTCGTTGGAAAATAGGAGGGACATATTTGGGAATTTTGGGTCTCAGGTCTATCGAAACATAGTCTTAGTCTTAGACTAGGTATAAATAGTAGAACCAACAGACAATGAACAATGTGCAGTTAACATTGCATGCTTAAAGAGACGCACAGGCAGTAATAGAGAAGTTATAGCACATATCTTCTTTCCGTGAGTGCTATTTGGTCCAGGACTTTCCAAAATTCGAAACTTTGTTGCTGTCGTTGTGATGCTTCAGATGAGCAACCTCTTACTCAATCGTTCATGGTCATTACTTCGTTTAACACTTTTGGTGTGCAGAATTGCAATCCAGGTCGAGCCTTCTATACTTCTTCAAAAATGTTTAGTTTTTAATATACTTTCCTGCAGTATTTTAAAATCATTTACCTTTACATGTAGTTTACTAGAGCAGTAATTCACACCGTTTTGGAGAAACGTATATGTTTAAAAAAGAGTTACATATTTTGTGCCGCCTCAATTAATAAGTGAGACACAATGGCTATATGCATATACTATGTATTAAATGTACACAAAATAATTATTCCAGTCATTATGGTTACAATATTTCGTAGTATTTATACTAACATTGCAAAGCAAAAGGACAAAATGAAACAGACATCAACCAAAGTTCTAATACTGATAATCTTCTCCTGGCAAGACGCATTTATAACCCTTGAAGTCCCTCAAACCACCAAAGATACGCGCAGTTCGGATAAGAATCACTGAAATATCATACGTTACAAATAATTTATATTTTCGCATCATTTATTATAAAATTTTGTGGTCGTATCCATCTCCCAATCCCACTTGGAGGCTATGTCTGCAAACATGATTTTTGGAACGTTAGTGCTACAACTGGAGAGGAGATGCGTTATGGATGCCTCTATGACTCTGAGGTTCCTAATCCCTTGCATTCGACCGCTGCTGTTAAGTCGTTCACTGGACTCATTTTGCATGTACCTGTAAGATAGTTGCTTGTGTGGAGTAATCCATACATTACTTTTTCTTTCCTGTAAGGAAGCGAAGGTGCACATTTATAAGCAGAATCCATTTCTAAAATTCGACAAGTGTGTGTTTTTGTTGTGCACAAATGCACAAGCCACGAATACCAGTAAATTTCCTTTCGTTACATGGATTAGGGAAAGATTAACCTAGACTTCGAATCACTGCTTTCGGACACCTGGATCCAGCTTGATGATCGAATTAGTGTACATACCATACGGGGAGCACCTATGAAGTTTTATGTCAATTTAAGTAAATGTCCTTCAGATAAGTGTAAAGTAAAGGAAAAAGTCATGAAAAGGTAAGTCAAGAATTTTTGATTCGTTATTTCAGTTGACACCCTGTAAAATAAAGCAAATCAATCAATCAAGCTTCCTGAGAGCTACATCTAACGGCTGCAATTGGTCCTCTTTATTACTGGACTGAGGAGTACTCTGCTTATGCTGAACTGTTCTTTCCTTCTTGATGCAGCCAGGCCATGACTTCTAATAACACCGACGCCTGTTCACTGCAGTTGCAGCTTATCCTGCGATTAGATCGTTAGGACATTCAATTCTATGTAAGGAAAAGGGTGTACTGATCGCAATCTCCCTTGTTTTGCTCATCGTTTTGGCATATTACGGATCCTGTTGACTTCCGGCAAGATATAAACTTACTTTTACCTTACTGAGTTTTGTTTCAGAGTCAAATTTATGCACAGATAGGATAATGTGAGAGCCGAGCAATTATGTGTTTCCACCAGGTATAGCACCATCGATCATTTAATGACCATGGGGCATGAGTGTCCATCAACTTCAAATGTGTCAATCAGCCAAAGGTTATAGAAGGGAGACGTAAAATCAAGAGGCATACAATTGTAATAATATGAACTTGGTGGTATTTGTATTTGGAGTGCATTGCACTAAACACTTCACTTGAGAATCAAGGTATCTTCTATATCAACCTCACTACCACCACTCGCTAAATCTTTAAGAAGCAATTATCAAGATACATAATTCATAAAATGCAGATTTGATTTGTCAAAATGCCTTAATTCAATCAAACTTTTACTACAAAAAAATCCTTTCTTTACTTCTAAAAAATATGCTGCGCGTCGACAGCCATAGGCTAACACTAGTTATATTTTCGAGTGGAATAGAGGTTCCGTTGAATATAAGTTTACGTGTGTGTGTGTTTGCGTGTAGCTTCCATGTATTTTGTGTTTGTTTTTTGTAACGCTGCTCTCTCTCTTTTCCGTCTCTCGTAACAACGCTTCCATCACGGCCAATTGTGGTTGTCCCTGTGCGGGGTGCTGAAGACCTAAGTGCTGGTGCTTAGCGTCTCCGTACAGGATTTCAACTCTTGCCGTGGAGAATGTGTCCCATTGAACGATTAACGACGAGCCAGAGGGAGAGAACAGTTACAATGACAAGGTTCCCAAATGAATATGTGTATTCATGTTATGAATACAAACGTAGCAAACTCGTGATGAAAGTTATGAGGAAAGGTGAGCAAGGATGAGCATGTGAGTAATCTAACGGGAGCAAGGTACTTATATGGGTTGCTCTCCTCCTGTTCCTAGGTATAGCAGCCTCGATGATGAGTCGAACGGTTGGGTGTCGTTCGACAAGGTCTGGATTGTTCCTCACGGCTTCTGGTGTCACTGCTATTGATTCGGTTCCTCTCTGCGCACTCGCTTGCAACCTCGTTCTCATATGTTTTCGGACTCCCCTGTGTCCTCCTCGTGGAGATTGTGTAACCGTTTTATATTGCTCCGGGGAGTTCGGAAATGACTAGGATATGTTCCATGTGAGGCCAGTGAAGCTATACTAACCTACTCACCCTGCGTTAGTTAGTGCTCACACTAATGACAAAAAACGAAGACTATTTGCTCATACAATTCAGGAAAGAAAAAAGCCACTCTTTAGCCCGTTCCCAATTAACCTTGACTTTGATTGGGAGGATGAAAGGCACGGATGCAATATAATGAACAGGTACTGCACACTCGAGACGCGCCTTCATCTATATAAAATGATGGTGAGACCGATATTACTATACGCCAGTCCCGTCTGGCAGCATGCAGCGACATCTCTTTTAATGAAGCTGCAAAGAGTCCAAAATCGAGCTGCCAGACCAATTGGAAGGCATCCTCCTCTTACTCGCATAGCCCAGATACGCAGAGATCTGAATTTAGAACTTCTTGATGTAGCACTACGACAAGCCGAAGTCTCCTTTTGGAATAAAATAAGAGGACACTCATATCCAGCAATTAACATGTTGGAGACGGAGAGTCCTCGTCATTTCCGCATAAAACTCCCAAGATTGGAGTAGATTTTTGTTTTGTGTGTTATGTATATGGTGAATTGTAATTGTTTCGTTCACTTTGGGAACACAACATTTTTAACTTCAAGCGACAGTTGTCGAAGCTTGCTATTGTCATTATACTATATATATGGAGTTAATTGTTACTGCTGTTGTTTACAGAATACAATAGACTGGAGCATAGGCGTATATACAGTTCACGTAGGGGGGGGGGGTCAACTTTTGGTATGATAAGGGTTGCTATATTTCATAAGTGAAAATCCGGGACACTGCTGACCGGAAGCTTGTTTATGAGCTGGATGCTGGACCTGGCAATGTGTGTATGTATATGTCCATTATGATATTCTTTACACTTGTTAAAAAGAAACAGAAATCCACTTCGATGTATATCATTAATCTTGCAATTCCTTTTCAGTGCCATAATGAACTCAGCTGCTATCTCACAATGTCGACACTTTATTTGAGAACTGCGGACTGAGCAGTGTGGTCACTCAAACACTCAAGCATTTGTGCATCCCGAAGAGATTATTCGGGACACCAGGACAAATTATATCATTCCGGGATTGTTCCGGAAAATCCGGGACGGATAGCAGGCTGGGTATGATCAGGCTATAAAAATCCAATCTGTCAACCAGGCATCCATCATTTTGAATCATTGTTACATGAATGAGGGATAGACATTTTACATTTTTGGAATAAGTTGTTGCAATTTTGCAATGTGTTTACTGTGTTCAGAGAAACGTGAGTTCAATTCTACTGCAAAATGGTTCAAAAGTGGACAACGAAAAGTTTATCTTGTAATATTCTTTTGCGCTCTCAGATGGTGCATCTTTCCCTCAGGTTTGACGGATGGGTGTTCTAGGTCTCTTCGTTTCTTTATCATAGTCTCTAAGTAGTCTGTCTGCTTTGGAGATGTTTCAAACTCCCCACAGGTTACCCCGAGTTATGCTACTTAGTATTGATACTTTTCTGTTCATCTTATGTCAAAACAACTTGAGAATGTTACGGTGTTTCCATGGTTTTCGTGCACTGTGTTTTAAGAAACCAAATTCATTTATAAAAGCTGGAGGAGAAAAAAGTATAACTGATTTCACAGTCCCAATGCAGTTTCTTATCGCAGAAATTCCGAAACTATCAGGAAATTGCAGACATTTGGTCAGCAGTCTCAACTGGTATGTGGAATTACGTAATTTCCTTCCCATCCATACCCCGTCCTATCTCAAATAATTTAGGACAATAAAATAAGTCCTGGAGTCAAATACGTACATATATAATATGATGCTTCATATCGATTGATATATTACCCCATCGCATCTTTAGTGAATTTTATGGAATGAACGTGCTATAAATAGCGACGTGTAGGCACAGAGGTGTCCAATTGGATCCTGTTGACGTCCGGCAAGAGGCTTGTAGTCTGTATAGTACGTTATTATCATTGCATTTCTGTGGAAGAGAATCATTGAATACACCATTGAATAGCTACCATGTGTTTTTATGTTTGCAAGAGTTGAAGCCGATGCACATCACCAGACTATGCGTATACCAGGAGAAAAATAGTTTTGATGTCCAGGTTTTCTAGCCGAATGCCTTTGAAAATTTCGAATGGAAGTCCAAGCTACAAGAAATGAATGAATCCAGCCGAGTTTTTTTTTTTTTTTTTTTTGGTAAGGAAGCAAAAATTCATATTTTTATGAAGTATCAATGTATAAAAATCGACAGAAGTGTGTTTTTTGCACTACCCTAATGTACAGGTCACGAGCACCAGTCAATGTTAATTCGACCGAATAACAATTAAGGAAAAATTGGAATCACTACTTTCGAATCTAACAAATGCTCCTCACCTGCATCGAGCCTGATGATAATATTAGTCTATATATCATACGGAGAACACCTATGTAGCGATATGTCAATTGAAGTAAATATCTTGAAGTGCTTGCTATTCGGCAAATAAAACATGAAATGATCTCCTTTAAAGAATTTATTCCCATTTTCACAAGAAGTAATTACAGTCTGTATCTTTTCCAACAAAGTTAACCCCTTATCCCTTTGCTTATTTACTGGATCATGCGTCGGGGTTATACCAATCCTCGTCAATCATATAGGAGCCCTTGGCACCAATCATGATTGTTGGAGCGTTGATGCTAGAACTAGGGAGGCGAGGCATTATAGATGCGTCTATGACTCTGAGGTTCTTGATCCCTTGCACTCTTAGCCTGGGGTCGACCACTGCTGTCAAATCGTTCACTGGACCCATCTTGCACGTACCTGCAGGGTGCTGGCTTGTCGCTGTGTAATGGGTAGCGACACATTTCCAGTAGTCTCTTGATTTGACATCGTAGTCCTTACAGCCCGGAAGAGGGGTGGTAGCAAGTTTCCCGCCAATATTCTTGATGGCTTTGCTCCTCGAGAGTTTCAGAGCAGCTTGCACACCTTGCAGGAGAGCGTTCAAGTCGTCTTCTTTTTCGAAGTACCCAGAATATATCTTGGGATGGTCTTCTGGGTTTGTGGAATTCAGTTCTATTCTCCCTCGACTGGTTGGATGACCGTAAGTGGGGCAAATCATGATTGCGTCGTAGTATGCTAGAGTGTTCGAATAGACTTTCGGGTTGTTAGGATCTTTGAAATATTCTTCCCTAAAAATAGGTTTATGGACGAAATGGAAATCTGGGGAAGATTGGTTACGAGGAACTAGTTTCGATTTGTAATATGCAACTATTTCGTAGGGGCCAGTCCCCGACAGTGGTCCTTTTCGATTTTTGTAGTAAACGTATTCGTCGCATTTCTTTTGTTCCTCGTCCACATTTGTTGCTGTTTTGTTGAGCAAAATGACGACACCGTCCATACTCAATTGGTCCATCAAGTTGTAACCTACAGGGAGGTCGTGCACTACTGGAATGTTCATTTGTTCAAGATGTTTCCTTGGCCCCACCCCAGAGAGTAAAAGTATTTGGGGAGAGTTTATAGCACCTGCCGAAAGAATGACTTCCTTCGTGGCGCGGACGGTTCCCATTTTTCCTTGTCGTTTGTATTCTACCCCGTAGGCAGTCTTGCTTTTCGGGTGGATGAGGATTTTCGTTACAAGAGTGTGTTTCGCCACGTGGAGGTTGGGCCTCTTCCTCGCTGACCTGAGGAATGCTCTGTTTGTGCTAAACCTCTCTCCATATTTTGACGTAGCCAGGCATCTCATGACTCCTGGTCTGGTATCCACACTAACGTCTGTTTCCTTTAATCCTTGCTGTTTCCATGCTTCAATGAACGCAAAGACATTGTCGTCAGCATAAGGGAATGTCTGTACCGATTGATACCCATATTTCCCATGCTCTGAAGAATCTTTGTATTTCGGATCTCGGTTACCTTCGGTGGACAAGAACCATCTACTCACTCCGTCGTATCCCCAACCTTCGTTTCCCATTTCCTGCCATATATCGTAATCACGCTTGCTTCCTCTGGCGTATACCATTCCGTTGTGTGCACTGCAGCCCCCAAGGACGATGCCCCTCGGCCAACTGCACCTTCCCTCCGGACGGGACAGGCATGCTCTTCCGTCCGGCTCCGTCATGTACTCCACCTGTATCTGATCCAAGGGCGGCTTGGCTGGGATCTGCCCTTCGTAAGCCTCGTCCCCTCCTCTCTCCAGCACGAGCACTTGCCAGCCGCTCCGTTCGGTGAGCATGTTGGCCACCACTGCACCGGCGGTTCCTCCGCCGACGACGATGAAGTCGTACTCGTCCTCGATAAATTGGTCGGCAACCTGCTTACTGTAGAAGTTGCTCATCACCATGTGCATGAGGGTTGTGAAGGCCGCTGCTGATGGCGGGCATGTCGCCTCGTTCGACGCAGCATTTCTTGCAAGATTGTGTCCCTGCATTTCTGTACTATATTCCTGCAAATTACAAGAAAAACATTATTATCCATTTTATACTTAATTATCCTCATTTTTAACTATATATATACACACACACACTATTTCCCCTTCATTCTAACCCATATGGTGGTAAGACAATAATGTATTCCATTCTATTTGAGCTTCTCGGGTGAAGTTTTGTAGTGCACATAGATTCATGTTTAAAAGTGTAAGTTGTTTATGGAGGTTAGCTTGCGTGTAACTAGTGTATCTTTGTTGACATATAAGTAAACGTCTTGTTTTCGTCTAAGTAATTGCTGTTTCACTACATGCATAAAGTTTTTCGAAATAGGAAATATGTGTTGATGTTTCTAGTATCTTTGTATTTATTATGAGCAGTTAATTTTATCTTAATGTAACATTTCGAAAATATAAATGCACGTATGTGACAAAGAAGAGCATTTCTTGTGATGCAATACAGTCCGTAAAGATTCCTCAAGATGCATTGGCAATAATATGTTATGTTTAGAAAAATATATTTTAAAGATTCCTGTAAACATTTTTAATGTTTGTAAAATTTACACTTCTAATTTTTCATTAATCAAATTAAAATCGATCCGAAAAAAGAGCACTTCTCCTGTCTCCTCTATTTAATTCAACGAAGTTGTTTAAATTCAACTCTGTTGTCAGATATGAGAATCGAGTATTGACTAAAGTGGAATCCGAACCACTATGCCTCCACGTGAATCGAAACTTCTACTTGTAACGACCGCCATGTTAGGCATATTTCAGTCGTATATTGCCGTTTATCTTATTCGTATACTTTCAAGTTAAGAACTTGGATTAAATTATTTATACTTAATTGTTTTCATAATTCATGTATATATTTACGTTTTATCTTATGTTATAATATTATTCGCGTATTTTTGCAACATTTATTTAGAATTTATAGGCTAATAATTATCCTAAATAATATATGCAACGTTTTTATTGTTTTTCAAATCCAAAATGCCTTGGATTATTTCTATCTTTCACGCAAATTTTGTTGTTTAAGCACAAGTTAAAATGCATTTCTTCTTAATATCGATTGTTCAACAATGTACAAAATTGGAGTAATTTCTCTTAGTTATAAACTAAATCTTTATTTAATCATTTTTTCTATGTACAAGGACAAATATGAATTATTTGATAAAATCAGTTTAGTTATTTCTGTATACTTTAATATTGTAATATTATAGCAAAGTATTTCTCCCTCGTTTTCAATAAAATATCGTTTTCTTATTGGCTGTTTATGTTAGGAGTGGGGGAATCACGCTACGTGTTTTTGGTGATGTAAAAACTTCCACGTTGGCATTTTTAATTGTTGTCAAACTGAACTTAGCTTACTATCGCTAATTAACATTGATGTGTTATATAAATTATCAGTTTTTCTTGTGTTATTTTAAGTTATGAGTTTGTATTATTGTAAGATAGAACAATCTGTTACGATGCGCCTCGCGCTTGAGGTAAGCAGTTGAGGTCTTGCTATTAACTGTGAAGGCGGTGCGCGGACTCTCGTGTTAAATAAGTATCACTGCCTGCGAGCGTGCATGACCCAACAAATTATAATTTTAACTTGTGCGATTCATGATTAAATATTTTGGACATTTTAATTATAAAGTGTTTGAATTTTATTTACTGTCATGTGTCGCAATTCGTTGGTTTCCTTCCTGGAGGAATGTAGATCGTCTTAATCCCGATCCCTGGGTGAGAACTGGTGCTTCCTACTGACCAGCCGGAGCAAGGAGCGGTGTGTTGCCAATTCGGATCTCCATACCCTGGAGTTACGAGTGGTGGCACGTTGCATACTCCTTGATTGCAAGGTGACAGCACTAAAAACACACTATCCTTTCTCTTTGATCGCTGTCTCGACTTTTTTCTAATATCAGTCTTTAACGTTGAGGCAATATGGTGTATCTTTTTTTTTAGGGACATATACTCGTATTTTCCATATTTTAACATACAAAAGATTGGTGCTTCTAGAATAAGTCACATTTAGAAGAACATGAATTCACCCCCCCCCCCCCTTCATCCGTTCACACGCCTGTACCTATCCGTTCAGCGACATCACGTTTCGCCACTATGAGATTGGTAGTATTTACATGTATTACTTTGGATATACTAGTATTTATTTACAAACGGTAACGGACGTTGGTCTCGAAAGTCAGAATACAGCGGTGATGAAACATGAAACGCAGACCACACGTCATCGAGTGAAGAAGCACCTCGGTAGGACTTTGTCTTCAGAGAAAGAAGTATGTTGTGTAATTTAAAGTACATAAGTGCATGTATCGCAATAAAAATTGTGTACGAGTCCTCCGTTAGAGTAATGTAGGTAAATGAAATCTTATTTAGTCACAAGGTGTTGCGACACTATCCTATGAGGGATTTGTATAGTGTAATACCACTTTTTCACTACTGCACCCATACACAATCTTGATATTATGCCGCTGGGAACATTTCGTGAGAACGCCTTCCATCTTTCGAATTATTCGTTTTGTAGAAAAGATTAATGTAGTGGCCATCTCCACCAGAGTTTTAGGTAATTGTAAGTAATGTGCATATGCGATTAGTCACATCGCTTTTATCTTGGCTGTAAGCACCCGAAACAGGAACTATAGACGTACTACGTGTACGCTCTCAAGTGATTGAAGCACGGGTGACCCTTTTGCGGTAGGTTTGTAAGAGTTGTCGCAGTGTCAGCATGACGGGTTACTTTTAAGGGAGTTCCAGCTTGGCTTCCAAATTTATGTTCAGTGTTTATTTTGACTGTTTTTCTAATGTTTACGTTGATATAGCACCACTCAGCTGTCGCAGGCGATGAGCTGAAGGTTCGTGTTTGTCGGTGTATCAGGTATACATTGATGGGTTGAAGGGAAGAACCTCCACGTTCTTTCACCCACACCGACGCTGCTTGACTTGTGTTTTCTGCGGACCGAATGGATATGCCCAATTAGTTGTACCGTCCGTTTATGATGGTACTGCTGCATACCCGGTTTTTTTTTTTGTTTTTTTTTGTATACACTGTCTCATCTCTTTTCGAATTTTCTGTCTCATTGCTGCTCTTACATCTAAAGTCAAATCATGTCGAGATATAATGTGATACAAATATTAAAAGCAAGTTACGTACGTTAGTACATTGAAGGAAAAAATAGTATACTAACTTCTATGGCGTGAATGAGTAAGTTGCGTACTCAAGTAATTTTGATTCCGGCTGGATTTTAATTCAGTTCACACTATGGTTGGGACACTAAAGTATTTAATAACAGGAGTCCCTTATTACAACAACCGCAGGGGGAAACCCTGTGATGTGTGAGGTTGGTTGGATATTCAATTGATTGAGTATTAAATCCTTACCAAAATGTATTCCTCGCCTCAGTTATAGATAAAATTTTGCGCAATAACTAACAGATTGCGACCCCAATGTCAAAGTGTGTTGCGAACATACCCAAATCTGTCCAGTTTGCAATTTCTTAAAAGAAAAATTAATCAGTCAATATATACAATCGAACAATATTTCATAAATTATGCATTCTCAAATAAGACAGTAATGTAACTTTTGAACAAAATTATATTCTTCACAAATTATGTAATATATATTTGGAATGCATGGCAATGCCTACGTGTAATTTTACAATGCTGTTACAAGTACGTCACAAATGTACCAATATTATAAGATTTAACAATATTGTTGGCACGCTTAGATGGTCATATTTGTATTTTCGAAAAGTTCTGTCTTATTATCAAACTTGTTCCTTACTTTATAGTTATTGTTAAAGTATCCAGTATGTTTACCAGAAGATTCCAGCCTGCATTACATGTAGCTGGCTTTTAAACACATATATGTCCGGTTTCTTAGTCTAAAGATCACTTATACTTCACCATTTCTGTTATGTAGATTCCTGAATATAAAATGATTTCACTTTTTGTTGAAGAACAACTATTTCAGTTTTTGTCCATGATGTAAGCTAATTTAGACTTATTTCAGATAAATTTACCAATTTGGGGCCCCGACGCCTATCTTGGCGTCATTTAGGAAGCCATTTTTTATTAGAAGCCTCGATCCGGGTATCCTTCACTTTCAAGTTGTGATATGGACCATCACCTTCTCAAACTGGAGAAAGCCGAATGGCTTGTTCTAGTCACGTGAGCGACGTCATCATCTGTAGGCGAGACAGCCGCCATGTTTGATTTATTTGGTGGAAGTAATGTTGGATCTTTATTAGCGAATGTGGAATTGCAATGCAATTTTAAGAACTGCAACGAAGTATAAGTGTAGTGGGAGCGTATAAGGAATATGGTATATAAGTATTGTGTTCCCAATTGTAGAGGAAATTATGATGAGAACAGTAAGACTAATGTATTTAGATTTCCTCAAGACGTTACTGAAAAAGAGAGATGGATTAGAGCAATTCCGCGTAATTTTGTCCCTAAAATCAACTCCAGGGTAAGTAACACAGACTTTATACTTATAAATAAACGAGAGAAATAGTTTAGTTCATAATGTAAATACCCCGGTCACGGATATAAATGGTACTCCCTCGTAGCTCCCCAATTGGCTCACTATGGTTTGTCTTTCTTGCACAGCGTTAAGATGATCGCCTCCAGATGATGACGTCAGGACTGAGCGCTGCGGCCTGAGTCTCTAAGATGGTATTGTATGGACACACAGACTATCGAATCATTACTTTTTTTCTATATCACGAATGTACCTTTTAATAGAAACTGCTGTAAACTTATTTTACAAGTTCAAATATATAATAAAGTTGTTTCATACAATTTGAAGACATTTTTCTGTTATTTACTAACCTAAAAGATAATATTTTGTAGCTTATTGTCCTTATATTATTGCGATATTTCCGATCTTTGTACAAAGTGATTTGGCAATACTGCAAAATAGCCATGAACTAATATCAACCATAATTATGCATTTTCTTGGACTAATTTCATCAAAATATTAAATTAACTTCAAATTGTGACTTTTTTTCATTGCAAATGTATGGAAAACCTTGTGAAACAACTGTGAGTACTAATTAGCAAAGAAAGATTACAAAATACAAGAATTACTGCTACAAAATTTCCCGTTCTTTGTAATGCTTGCAATGGAGCATAAAAATAAATATAATACGAGCCAATATTTTAATTTTGAATAACTTTTTAAATATAACTTCGATAATGATGAAATTTCAGAATCTATGCTTATTTATTATGGGGAATGCAATGAAATAAAAGCCCCCACTGAAAAATGAAGATTTAAATTTCCAATCTTAGCAAATTTTAATGCCCATTTTTGAAAACAGCTCTCTCTACCATCCCTAGTACATTTATTTAAGATATTGTCTTAATTCGTCACTAGACAAGGGACACGCACGGAGAACACCCATACCTAGGCCGGGATTCGAACGCGGGTTCTCTGGCGACGTAGCGCTAACAAATGCGCCACGAAGGCCGGCTGCTTAAATTAAGATTACCCTTTTACATTAGACTCTGTTGAACTACTCACCTGAAATGCCAGTGTAGATAGCAGACCAGGGAAAAACTTTCTTCTCAAGCAACTGATACACACACACACACTCATGTACAGCTACAGTGTTTTTCACCGTTTTGTCGTTATCCGACATGATAGCCTGTATCAAATGAAATTGATAGTTGAAATCTACTTGCTAATTTTAACTTGTATTGCGGTCAGTGTAAGTTACATTCGGAAAAAATTCTCGGTAAGAGGTCTGGAACCTGTTTAATCCCTTGATACCGTTTGTATTTCTGGAAAATAATCGTGAAATCCGTTATAATCTAATTCTCATTTTACATGTCTGTCTTCCTTGGCCGCCTTGGATGGTGAAATTCTTCTTTATTATGCGTTTTTCCCTACACTACTTAACGCTGATTAACCAACTCCCCAAACTGTTCGATCACTCATCGAACAAGATACAACTTACGTACTTCGAATGAGGTAAGAGTTTTTCTCATGTTTCCAGAGATGAGAAGCTGGAATTTTGGTCATAATACGCATAGAAATCGCTGTTTTCTCAATAATTTGTTTCATGGCTGAAATAAGTATGCACGCTATCCGATCAAAAGTATATGGACACCCCATTGCAATATGGAACTGAAACTTTCAAGTCACAGGGACATCACAGTCCAGTATAATGGAACGTAGGGCATCATGTGGTGTTTGTGTATACGAAGTACCATCAGAGTGGCTAAACTACCCACTTCATAATTGACACTACACTGTGTAGTGCCCTGACGCTTCTGATTTTACCCTGTTGCTTGTACTCTACCCCGTAGGTAGTCTTGTTTTCCTGGTGGATGAGAACTTCGGTTACGAGAGTGTGTTTTGCCACGTGGAGGTTGGGTATCTTCCTCACTGAGCTGAGGAGTGCTCTGCTTGTGCTGAACCGCTGTCAATCTTTTGTCGTAGCCAGGCATCTCATGACTCCTGGACTGGCATCCAAACTAACGTCTATTTCCTCCAATCTTTGTTCTTTCCAAGCTTCAGTGAACGCAAAGACATTGGCGTCGGCATAAGGGAATGTCTGTTCCGATTGGAGCCCTCGTTTTCAATGTGATTTAGATCTGTTGTATTTCAGATCTCCTTTGCCTTCGGTGGACCAGAAATATCTATCCACTCCCTTGTAGTTCCAGCCTATGTTTCCCATTTCCTGCCAGAGATCGTAATCACGCTTGCTTCATCTGGCGTATACCATTGCGTTGTGTGTACTGCAGCCCCCAAGGACGCTGGCCCTCGGTCAACTGCACCTCCCCCCCCCAGACGGGGCAGGCATGCTCTTCCGTCTGGCTCCGTCAGGTACTCCACATGTATCTGATCCAAGGGTGGCTTCGCTGGGATCTGCCCTTCGTAAGCCTCGTCTCCTCCTCTCTCCAGCAGGTGCACTTGCCAGTCGTTGTTCAGGAATGTGATGTGTTGGCCACCACTCCACCGGCGGATCCCCCGCCGACGATGATGACGTCGTACTCTTCCTCGATATCGTGGTCGACAATCTGCCTACTGTAGATACCGCTCATCACCATGTGCATGGGTGTTGTGAGGGCAGCTGCTGTCGGCGGGCAGGGCGTCTGGTTTGACGCTTGTCGAGTAGCAATATTGTGTCCCGGCATCTCCATGTTATATTCCTGCAAATTATAATAAAATCTTGATAACTGTGTGGTGTTTTTTCTTTTTCTTTTTTGTTACACACACATTGTTTCTTTTAGTCACTTATTCATTTGCTTTAAAGACTGAATATGTGACATTGTATTCGAGCTAGTCAAGGGAAGTTTTGTGGTGGATGTTTATATAGATTTTGGGGCGACGATCGGTCTCCATAATCAGCGGCGATAGAACTCAATACGAGGACCATGTGTCACCCGATGAAAGAAAATATACTTTCTATATCTTAGCTTTCTGAGGGCTGAGCATTTGAAAGAATGCTGTGTAATTCTTGCTGTGTAATTTTACTATATGAGAGTATTTTTTGTTGTTATGTGTGTATACGAGTCTACCTCGAGGATTCCGTAGTCAAATATATGTAAATGTTAGTGGCATTATCCTACGTGAAGACTTTGGCGAGTACTTAAATCCATCAACACATACATCGCATGACAATATTTTTGAATTAATTTTCTGAATTAGGAAATCTTTGAATATTTGAAGTTGAAAAATTTAATAATTACAGTCTTTCTTGCCGAAAATTTCGTGAGAACGCCGACCATTGAATTTTTCGTTTTGAAGAGAATATTAATCAAGTGACCATGGCCATTTATTAATTAAATGTGTATGCTAAGGAGAGGAGGCGAGACATGGTCTCGTGTTGCCTTGTAATTAGTTAACGTTTCTAGTTTTCTCTCTCACTGCCGATTCTCGCTCCAATATCTAAATTAAATTCTTACAGTCGTATAGTAGTCTCTTTGGCACGAATGTGCAAGTCGCCTAGTAAAAATAATTTTAATTTTTTGTTGCTATTCTGGTTTAGGACACTAACGTATCGAACAAGATGAGACCCTCAGATAGTGTCTCGGTTCTGTTTCAAGTTAAAGGGCGTGGTTCTCATCTCGGTAAGTCTCTTGCAAAGCAGCTCTCTGGACCATTCAAAATTGATTTATTTAGGAGATTGTCTTAATTAATTACTGGACCATTTACGAGGCGAGTCCACTGCGAGTTGAGAATACCATATAAGGCGATCATGTGCACATGTCATTGTGAGAAAATTGTGGTAACTCCCGTTACTCGTTCGCTTAATTTTTTGTACTCCGCTAGCTCAGTCCAGGTGATTGCTGGGAATTTGGAAAGTGTGCCATGTGAATGGATCGTGATAGGAAACCAATTGAAGTACCGAGCAGTGATCGCTGGTGATGAAAGGTACTTCAATCAGATCTTGGTGATGTAAGGACTACCACCCAAGCACATTCACACCCGTTTTGGTCAGTGTGTATAAGGGCTCTTCACCCTCCCTTGCCATCGTGTACAATTAGGTGTTAAGAAGTTCAAGTTCAAGAGAGATGAAAAATACATTCAAGATGAACCATCTCCATCACCGTTCAGAACTGTCTGAACTTCGGAAAACCTTTTAAAAATTTAGAACTAGTGGCAGAAATTGATGCTCTACTAATCGTTGAGACAATGGACATTCCGAAATGAACAATTCATCTAATGTTGACTGACGACTTGATTATGAGAGTATCCGTGCCATGGATGCTAGTTTTGCCCACTCCACTTCAAATGCAATATTGCATGGACATTCGGAATGAAAATATCGAACTGGAAGAATTCAGAAAAATAAAAAAATCTGTCCACCTAGTAACAGGGGTGAGACGTGGGCACATAAATGTGACCCAGAAACCAAGCAGTTTTCCGTGCAGTGGAAAACATAAGAACTCTCCTCCGTCCAAGAAGGCGCAAGTTCAAACGTCGACAGCAATTGTTGGGTTCTTTTACCGTGAGGACAAATATAACATTAATTTGGGCCGATGATTTTGGGTCACATCTACAATCAAATGGGGGTCTCTCGTCATAGTTGTTGCTCACTGTTCTCGGGACTGCAAAGGCCAAGCGATTATCAAGTTCCATCCCAGAAATATCTAATGATGCCTGGTATGCAGAAACTTTGACCGTACCAGAAAAGGGGGACTAATGACAGGTATTGGGGGAATGTGTTATTTCACGATGCACTACCACACACGGCTCACATTGCCAGGACTGCAGCAGACGAATTGAAGTTCAGAATAATCAGGCATTCCCCTTATTCAGTAGGCCTGACCTAGTCATTTTGATGTTTCAGCATTTGTTGATTACTACGGAAATAATGTAGATTGCAATCTCTGATTTGCTCCACAATTTTATGAACATTGTCGGAAAGCAAAAAGTTCTGTTCGTCTGAGCATGTCATACGAATCAGAAAAGGGTGTTAATAGAGGGGGAAGACCCCCTCGAAAAATATACCAGATGTTTTTCGTCCAGTGCTATTTTGTATTATTTTGTAATTTCGCCTTGAACTCTCCTCGTACGTAAAAATTAAGAGTACCCTTCTTTTCTATTAGCCCATGTTCAACAACTCACCTGAATTGCTACACCAGGGGAGAGAAGCCTTCTTCTCAACAAAGGGATTTCTTGTCGAGACGCGAAATTCAACTGCCGAAGTTTTACCACTGTAATACAGAAAGTCGGAACGAAATTTCGCAATAGGAAATGTCACAATGTTGCACATTTATATATTATTTTTCATCGTTCTCTTGATATCTGACGATAGCCTGTGTCAAATAAACTTGATTCTTGATATCTACTTGCCAATCTTCACTTGTATTGCGGTCACTGTCCGTTGCATTCGGAAAGTATTCTCGGCAAGAGGTCTGCAACCTGTCTAAACCCTTCATACTACTTTGTATTTTTGGAAAATAACCTTGAAAGTGACTATAAAGTTTCTTTTATTTGGTACGTCTTCGTGGCGCCTCCCCCCAGTAGAAATTATTTCAACGAACTCTTCAATCTGTACGAATGAATCGTCGAACTAGATACAACTTCCTTAGATTGAGCTACGTAATAGAGTTTCTCGTATTTCTATACCTGAGAAGCTGGAATTGTTATCACAGAAGGTGCATTTAAGTCACAGTTTTCTAAATATATTTTTTTTATGGCTGAAACGAATATGTAAGTTCGTTAAAGGTGGTGGCCTTCTCCCATTCAGACCCACCTTGGTATTGCATGTCCAGAAAGTTAATGCTTGATGGATGTGACTGAACTCGAATTATTTTGTAAACATTTTAAAGTTTTTGGACTCCTTAGAAGAGTTGTTCAAATTTAGTTTACAACAGTTTACATTATATTTTTCTGAAATGCATTGTTCTTCTCGTCTACGATCCATATTAGGATAGGCTATAGAAAATATGCGCCACATATATAATTTAAATACCTCTAACTCCTCTACTTTCTAACTCAACCTTATACTTTGTATTTCAGATACAATTTTTTTTAGTTCTTCTGAACATCAAGCGTTATATATAATACTTTAATATCTTATGACACATGATGTGTTCACAGTAGATATTGTTCTTTTGGGTTTGTTTAACACTAAATTTATTTACACTGATCCAGTAGATCTTAATGTAGGATCTCTGAAGACGTTAGTCTGAATGATTAAGAATTGCGTTGTATATATTTCAACATGGCAGTGGGATACAGCTAGGGTACGTATAAAATTAGGTGAACATATTGGTACTGTGGAAGCAATATGCCAAATGTGGTGTTTTAATACAGTGTGTAAGCAGTGGTTAAATTGGAAATATGTTAGGTGAGGGACGTTTGTCGAGCCTTGGATCAATCTGGTTTTAAACGGTTGCAGATGGGGGATGCTTTGATTTTTTCCAGCTGGAGTAAGTAACCCGCACTTCTCATTTCGAACAGTGTGTGTAGTCTTGAGAGGCTGCAGTGAGTTATAAATAAATATTACTTTTGATTGGGAGGATGGGAGGTAGTGTAGTTACCTCCTCTTAATGAATTGTTTTAAATTAACTTGCTATAAATATGGTCGTTTAAACATACAGCTTTGCCAACTGGTGTAAACGCACTTGTAGGCTGTACTGTATGTTATTTCCAAGAAAGTTATTTGCAAAATGAAATACTATACCTATGGCAACCTACTATATGAGCAGAGATACGTCACAGCCAGTTCCGTTGTTTGTTGTTATTCAAACCTCAGGGAGTACAGTATTAACTTGTAAAGAAGTGAAAATGCATATTTTTGATCAGTGTCCATTTCTAAAATTCAGATGTGGCACAAAATGTATGTCTTCGCTATGCTCTAATGTACAGGTGACCGAACACCAATAAATGATATTTCGGCTATACTAGAATTAATGAACGGTAAACTTCGAATTTGAATCAGCACTTACTTACATAGAAATGTACCTAAGCCGGCGAGAACCTGGCGATAACATTAGCCTAGAAAATATCCGGAAATCACCACTCCAGAGTAGGTTTTATACCTTGATATACATTCCTCACAATAAGTTTGGAATATTTTTATTTTTAGGCACAAGAGTTTTATTAGGCAATAGGTGATAGGCACGCTGCGAAAACACGAGAACGTCCAGCAGACAAACTACCACGTGTTGATGAATTCCAAAACCTTGCCTATCACCTATTGCCTAATATAACACTATTCCAAACTTTTTGTGTGGAGTATATTTGCTATTCGACAAATAAGACATTAAATAATTTCTGATTAATTTATTAACATTTTCAGAAAAAACATGCAGTTGTACCACAATGTTTTCCAACAAGAAGTGAACACCTTTTCCCTTTTTTTATTTACCATATGATATGTTGGTCATATTCCAATCTTCCTTAATCATATCGGAGCCCTTCTCGCCAATCATAATCGTCGGAGCAGTTATGCAGCAGCTGGGAAGAAGTGGCATTATGGATGCGTCTATGACTCTGAGGTTCGAGATCCCATGCACCTTCAACCTGGCATCGACCACCGCCGTTGGGTCACCAGCGGGTCCCATCTTGCAGGTTCCGGACGGATGGTACGCCGTCACGGTGTAATGGGTAGCTATGCATCTCCAGTAATCCCTCGTGTTGAACTCGTACTGCTCGCAGCCCGGAAGTTTAGTGGTCGCCAACTTCCCGCCGATCTTCTTGATAGCCGATGTCTTCAGGAGTCGCAGCGTGAGGTTGACGCCTATCATGAGGGCATCCAGGTCGTACGGGTCTTCAAAGTAGCCGGAGTATATCCTGGGTGGGTCTTCTGGGTTCGCAGATCGTAGCAGAACACGGCCACGGCTTCTCGCGTGAGTGTAGGTGGGACCAACTATGAGGGCGTCGTAGTACGCTAGCGTGTTCGAATTGATGGTCACGGAGTTGGGATCCTTGAAGTAATCGTCGCGAAAGATTGGTGTGTAGCCGTAGAGGAAATCTGGGTAGTCAACGTAACCAGCCTCTAGTTCTGATTGGTAGAACGTGACGATTTGCGATGGCCCGCTGCTTGCCAGTGGACCCGTGCGGTTCTTGTAGAAGACATATTCGTCGCATTTCATTTGCTCCTCGTCCACACTTGTGGCCGTTTGGTCCAGCAAGAGGACGATGCCGTCCAGACTCACGTGGTCCATTAGGTTGTACCCTACAGGGAGGTTCTCTATGACCGGTATCCTGCCTTCGAGATGTTTCTTTGGTCCTATACCGGAGAGTAACAGTAGTTGCGGGGAGTTGATGGCCCCTCCGGAGACTATCACTTCCTTGTTCGCCCTGACGGTCCCTATTACGCCCCGGCGTTTGTATTTCACCCCGTAAGCCACCTTCGTTATTGGGTCGATGAGGATTTTGATCGCGAGGGTGTTCTTCGCAATGTGAAGGTTCGATCTCCGTCTCACGGGTCTGAGGAACGCCCTGTTGGTGCTGTACCGCTCTCCGTCTTTTGATATGGCCTGGCACCTCATGACTCCTCTTTGGTGGGCCGCGTTCAGGTCCCTTTCAGGCAACCCAAGCTCCTTCCACGCTTTGATGAACGTCAGGACATTGACGTCGACGTAAGGGAAGGACTGCACCGATTGGTACCCTCCCGTGCTGTGGTACTTGGTGTTGGCGTATTTGGGATCCCTGTTGTCCTCCGACTTGAGGAAGTATGGCCACACGTCCTCGGCTCCCCAGCCTGGATTCCCCATCCCCTCCCAGATGTCGTAGTCGCGGGCGTTCCCCCTTGCGTAGATCATGGTGTTGTGGGAGGTGCATCCGCCGAGGACCCTCGCCCTGGGCCACTTGCACTTCCCCCCAGGTCGACTCAAGCAGGCCCGCCCGTCCGGCTCCGTCATGTAGTTCACCTCTATCTCGGCCACGGGCGGTTTGGCAGGGAACTGGCCGTCGTACGCCTCGTCTCCTCCGCTTTCCATCAGGAGAACCTGCCAGCGGGAGATCTCGGAGAGCCTGTTGGCGACCACGGCACCGGCGGCGCCACCGCCGACGACGATAAAGTCGTACTCCTCCGCGACGTGCTGGTCGGGCACCGACTGGCCGTAGAAGTTGCTGGACACCATGAACATGAGGGTCGTGAAGACCACGTGGGGCGGTGGGCATGTCGTTGAGTACCCTGTACTTCTGCAGGCGATATTGTGCGCCGCCATCTCTGCTCGCAATGCCTGTAATATAGGAAAGTGACCGTGAAGATCGATGTTTCAAACGCACGGCCATGAAATTAAGCGGGTGGCAGAAGTTTGCGCTGTTGCCACGTCGGAGCACAACCCCGTGTGTTCGGACGTTTAAGAGCATGAAAGAGCCCCGGAGAGAGAGGCCGTTCTGACGCTCGAACTAGGCAACACAGCCCGGTTGACGTTGCCACACAGTGCACGGGAACCAACGACTTTTGTCCCGCTCTCACTTTCCTTTTACCACATGTGGCATCAGCGCAATTCTGCCCAGCCGCCTATTTTCATGGCCGTGCGTTTAGTTAATTTCACTTCTCCCACTTTTGACTAATCGCAAAGATGATGATGAATGGTGATGAGATGGATGAAGGAACGAACACAAACATACAGTGACGATACAACACAGACGCCAGAACCTCATTAGTATGCAAAATACAGTCCAAGGCGTAGTACGTGGAAGTGCGGTTGACATTTGCGTGTCTTCATGAAAGGTCACAGCTTACCCTCCCATCCCTGGGACTGAGGGTGAAGGATCATTACTAGGGCCCGGGACTTTGTTATAACATATTTTTCATTTGGCTTCGGATCTAATATTGGGGTGAGATCTTTACATATCTGATGAAAATCAGCCGAAATAGACAAACTTGACAAAGCATTTTTGACACCAATTTCGTGTCTTTACAACATGTTTCTTCAATTTTGTTGTAATAAGACATATTTCTGTATAATTTCGTAATTCTCTCGCACATAATCGGTTATTTGATTTTTTTTTCTTCGTAGCTTTAGCACAACGGATAGTTCATATTGTCGATGGCAGGATATGGAAGTTACGGAGGAAGAAAGGTGCGTTCTTTTCTTAGTATATAACAATAATACCCGACTTTTTTTTTTACCCTGCCGACAATTGATAGCCATGGAAACATTATTGAGGAAAAATGTTGATAGACGCATGATAAGAGGAAGAAGAAGAATTTATATTTTATAGCATGTTATTGATTGGTTGTTATAGTAACAGTGTGTAAGATGTACGTGAATGGCTTCCATGTATTAAAGTTACGTTGTTAATTTGAACCTACGTGTTTGTATGTCTTGTAAATGTATATATAAGAAATCACACACACAACAACAAGGCTTACATCTATGGCGCAGTCGTACAGGATATTCTTGGTGATTCTTCGTAAGAAGAAGTATGGATGAAGACGTCGCGAAGAGTACACGACGATCATCATTCCAGCATAGGTTTATGCAAGGAGAAATTGTGTCGGCTTGATCAATTTCTACGGTAAGAACCAAGATTACACGGTTTGTGTATTGATTACAATAATTGTACAAGAACAAAGTTTAAATCAGTGTGATACGAATTGTGTTTAAGATATTGTGATATTTAGTTAACCACAATTATGAATATGTTCGGTTTAAATTTATTCTCTGAGTTCCGGCCAGATTCGGAAGAAATTGAAGATTATTTAACGAGGTTCGAACAGTCTTGCTTTGCTCATGATGTTAATGAAGCCAGGAAGGTACCCATACTGATTGCAGTTATAGGGTCTGAAACTTTCAAAGTGCTGAAGAACATCCTTGCACCTGAACCAGTAGATCGTCAAACGTATTCGATCCTCAAGGACAATCTGCTTAAACATTATGGCCAGAGAACAAACAAATATGTGGAACGTTTTAAGTTCAGGCAATGCATGCAGGAAAGCGGCGAGGATGCAACACGATTTATGGTACGTGTTAAGCAACAAGCACTAAAATGTAGTTTTGGCCAGTACTTACAGGAAGCCATTGTAGAGCAAATAATTGTAGGCGTTCGGTCTGACGCCATTAGAAAGAAATTACTATCTGAACCTACATTGACTCCAGCAAAATGTCAGGATATTGTGCTTCAAATGGAATTAATTGAACGGGAAACACAGATGTTCACACATCGTGAAAAGGAACGTAGTCCTAATCTAGTTGCATTTGCTGGGACACAGAAATTTAAACCATGTTTTCAGTCATCGCAAGCAAGCAAAAAGAATTTTCTTACTCCTCAGGATAGAAGTTATAAAAGCACTGAAGAATGTGATAGATGCTCCAGAAGGCATGGTATCGGACATTGTCCAGCAAAATATTCTATATGTTCATTTTGCAAAAAGAAAGGTCATTGGCATGTAAAATGCAAGTTTAGGAAAAATATTGGTGGAGTTGCGAGTAAGACAATTACAAGTGATCAAATATCTACGTATAATATTAAACCTTTAGACGCTATTGTTGAACAAAACATACATAACGAATTTCATGGTTTGTCTTTATTGCACGTTGATGTCAGTGATTCTCATCCGCCAGAAGATAGTACTTGCACTATTTCATCGAACACAGAAAATACACAAGTGGAAGATGCAACACTCACTCGTTCAAAAGAAAGGAGTGTTAGTTTCAAGCCAAGATCACAAGCTATAGATGGCACTAATGTTCTTGTGTCAGCAGAACCGTGCGTAGTTAATCTGTGTATTGATAAAGGAATTGTACAATGTGAACTAGATACTGGATCTACAGTTACGCTGTTCAATAGCAAGTCTTTCGAAAAAATGTTTCCTCATCGGCGAACACAATTCACTACACTTAAGTTACGAGGTGTGAATAATAATACTTTGAAGTTGAAAGGTCAAGCTTTCATTGATTTATCATTGAATGATGTATTGTATAAATTACCAGTTATATTGTGTGAAGAAGAACTGCGTTATCCGTTGATTGGACGTTCATGGCTCGACAGTATTCATCCAGGTTGGAGGAACTTGTTAGCACAATGTAACACAATGTTCACAAATACGGGGTCCGGACGAAATTACAACGCAGATATTAATACAAAAATACCGGAAAGTGAAGGTTTGAGAGCGCAGCTGGAGAAGAAACTTACCCAGAAAGATAAGGAATCAAGGGAACGTGACCAACTGCGATATGAGGGACATAAAAGATCGAAGCTCCGGAGAGACAGGGAGAGGGACATTAGTGAACAGATTGCCATTGGAATACAAGCTAAGAGCATGGCCAGTGACGACACTCAGTTTGACCAGAAGCTGTTCAATCAATCAAAGAGGATGGACAGTGGGTACGGAGATGACGAAGCGTACAACGTGTATGATAAACCTTGGTGGCATGCACGAACTCTGGGCCAACATATTTACAGACCATCAAGAGATCTGAACAAGGATGTGTATGGAGGTGATTTGGAGAAAATAATGAAAGCAAACCGTTTTGTCCGAGACAAGGAATTCAGTGGCACGCACCGTGGAGCAGCACTCAGCGGACCTATTCAGTCTGAGAAAGATGAAGACGATCCTTTCGGTCTGGACCAGTTCTTGACTATAGCTAAAAGAGCTAGCAAGAGACCTAAGGATGCAGAGGGAAGAAGAGAGATCGAAAACCAACCAAACACAGACGATGGGAATGCACCACTCAGAAGGTCGAACAGACTTAGGAGACCTCCTGATAGATATGGTGAGACCAGCACTTAAAACAAAAAAGAGACTCCAGGAGGAGATGATAGACGCATGATAAGAGGAAGAAGAAGAATTTATATTTTATAGCATGTTATTGATTGGTTGTTATAGTAACAGTGTGTAAGATGTACGTGAATGGCTTCCATGTATTAAAGTTACGTTGTTAATTTGAACCTACGTGTTTGTATGTCTTGTAAATGTATATATAAGAAATCACACACACAACAACAAGGCTTACAAATGTTCTCTCTCATTGTTGCACGGGAATTAAAGAAGTTTCGTTCTCATTTGTTTGCCTTTTTTCGCTTTTCACAAAAAGCAGTCAAAAGTAAGAAGAACAGTCGGTACATTACAGCCCCTACTCTACTCTATCGGGTATGGGAGAAATTCGAGAGTACTGTTGTGCATATTTTTGCCTTTACTGGGAATATTTCTGCATTTTTCTGACATATTTGTAATTTGTCACGACATATTTTCCAATTTATATGACATAATTGCATACATATTTTACAGTTTTCTAGGACATAAAGTCCCGGGCTCTAATCATAACATATGACTTGTTAGTGAAGTCATTTCCATAACATCTCTGCCTGTTATGCGTTTGCAGCTTTGGAGCGAGTCTGGAAGCCACCAATCCACAACATAGCCGCTGACGTCATGTGAACCTTTTACTATAACCCTCTTTTGAACTTTGAAGCAATTTTTCTTCCTTCAAACGCAATGTTGATGAACATAAGTAAAACTATGGCTCCGTGACCTTCGTTCCAGTTAGTTGCCAGCTTAACACTATTGGTTCAAGGTCGGGCCCTTCTAGAGATAGGGCCAAAAGGGTGAAGCTAGGTCCAGCTTAAGTACCTTCACTGTTCTACAATGATTTATTGAATAATGGGAAGCAAGTTGTGGTACTGACTGATAAGTGTGTTCAAAGGATTTCCAATGCTTCTACTACAATAAGTGTTTCTACCAATGTTCATCCTGGTCAAGGATCATTCAGTATGTTGAAAATAAGTTGACAAGAAGAGGATTGTTGCTTCAAAAAATGAGAGAACGATACACACACAGGTGTTAAATTACGTTCAATATGCGATAACAGGCAATTTGTTTATTTTGTGGAGAAAGTGTACTCAAAAATCCTTCTCACAACGATAGGCTGAAGTCAGAAAAATACATAGACACAATTACATATTTTGGCACATTCTGTCTGTGTTGCAATTAATTCCACGTGAAATAGTTTATTTCCTCTGTCACTCTCGCTTATTGCTACTAAGTCATGTAGGGCAATATCAAGGCGGGCCAGATTCAGTAAACTTACTTATCAGTATGCGGTTGTGTACATACACTCAGAGAACTAAATGCATCATATCGATTGATGCACCAGAATGGATCGATTGATGCACTAAAGTGTGTTTTATGGCTTCTTCAAAGAATCAGATTCACATTTGATGCATTTCGGTGCATTTTTGTATGTCGTGAAAGAAACACCAAAGTGCATCATTTGATTCAAGTGATGACTTATTATAGTTGAGGTGCACTTCAATGTATCACTTGATGCATTTTGATGCACCAGAATGCATCTTTTTCGATGATGCACTTAAACGTTTCGTCTGAGCTACATAAATTCTGTAGCTCATACCAAACGTTTAAGTTAATCGTCCAAAAAGATGCAGGAAGGTGCATCAAGGAATATCAACTGATGCATTGAAGTGCATCTCCACTGAAATAAATCCTCACTTGAATCAAATTATGCACCTCGGTGTTTCTTTCACGACATACAAAAATGCACCGAAATGCATCAAATGTGAATCTGATTCTTTGAAGAAGCCATAGAACTCACTTTAGTGCATCAATCGATGCATTCTGGTCCATCAATCGATATGATGCATTTAGTGTATGTACACTGCAATAGATAATACAATTGTTGAACACTTTCGGTTCACTTTACACAATGTGTAAAAAAATATTTGTACTAAAAGTGATCAAACGTAGTTTCTTGAAAATGTACAAAAAGCGTAATATTTTTAGTGTATTCAGATTATTCTTAGCATTTATATAAATAAAATGCGATAATTCTCTGAACGCTAGTGCATATTTCATGGTGAACATAACGTGACTATCGGGCCTCCCCGAAGGCGCAGTGGTAGCGTCGTCGTCTTGTAATCAAGGGGTTCCGGGTTCGATACCCGATGGAGGCACATGTCACAGTGGTTCGGATCCCACTTTAAACCGTAGGTCCAGTCCCGATTAGCCTTACTGTGCATAAAGTGGACTTAAAACACCAACTCAAACCAATAACGTGACTATCTACAGTACATAGCATGAACCGTGCACAAATATTCAGATTTCAGAAATATTTTGATTTAATAATCTTATTTATTCTGCCCGAATATCTGGGAAATAGATTCAACATATGTGTTTCGACTAATCTGTTCTTTACGTCAGTGCCTTCCTTCTCTTATACAAATAATTAAGTATTACAATAGGTTTCCTAACTTACCGGTTAATGGGGCGACCACATGGAAGGTATGAAATACTGCTCCTTCACCTTTTAGCTCTAAACACTGTTAATAATCGAAATTTCTGTCTCACTGAGGTGGACGAAGCTAATCGTGTGTCCAGTTTCAGTCACCGAAGAGCATGACGTGCCAGCATTAATTGTGATGCCGTTATGATCGCATCAGGTTTTTATTGCACTGGAGTTGCTATTTATCTATTCAGTGTTAATTTTGGAATGTCTTAACCTTGCAAAAGCATTTGTGGTATCCAAGGTTCTTTGCACGATTAGTCTACTTTCGTTCCTCCATTACTTAATGTTTTGGATATGGATAAGGTCGACGAACCTAACAGAGCTGTTCTACTTATATAGCGTCATGTTGATCAACTTATTTCTAAGCTTTGTAGTGATTTGGGAATACCTTTGCGAGCAATATTGAAGGTTCGATTCCACATAAGAAACAAAATATACGGGAATGCCGTACGAGAAACTTACTTACCTAAGGGCAGACCCACTTTTTTTTTTTTTTTAATCACCAAAATTCAAGAAACCACTTTATTATTGAATCAAAGCTTTCTTTGTTGATTATGTATGAGCAGTTACTTGTTACTTATAATAGTTACAAAAATTACCATAATTAACAAAATATAGTAATGGATTATGGCACGAGTGTCTCGCATATGTTTTATCATTCACTGAGACTCACAAAACTATATATATTTTTTTAATTATAGCTTTTTTGTTTATGGATGCACAGTTGTTTATTAAATATAATAATTACCATCATTACCAATCAGTTGTACACTGTCACTAGCATGAGTGTCTCGAATGACACATATTCAAAGACGGCGCCCGATAGGCCCACCAAGTGCATTTTGCTTTCCTATTTTCATTACATTTATGAATAAAAGTAATACAGAAATATTTTGGAACACGCCAGGTCCGTAGCCAGGCAGAGGCCAGGGGGTGCTTAGCTCCCCCTGACTGGGTCACCAGCCCCCCCGGCACTCCGCCAGCCCCCTTGACATTAGGTAAAACTATTTTGTATTCTAATTTGTTTGAAGTGAAGATTGAAAATGTAGACAGAATATATTAATTTGTTCACAACTTCGTTCGTTTATCTTGTTTATGAGCAGAAGTCTAAGCAGCGGCAAGTGTTTAGAAGATTCTTTAGACTTTAGAGTAGAGAGTTCTTTCATAGGCAGCCTTCTTTATCTGTACCTTCCCTGCCCCTGTTGCAGCCTCTCGTTTGACAGAAATCTGTGACTGTGATGTCATTAGCCACATTCCTTCAGCATCTGCGTTAAATGTCAACAGATCCCTAGTTTTATTGCTTTGGCCGGAGGTGGAATGCAGGGTAGGCACTATGATTGAAGTGAATATTGTACATTTTAACATGTATGATGTACAAGGGTCGTTCAAGGTTGACCGTGACTTTTATTTCTGCAGAGGAAATAGGTAGCAGAAGAAACACCAAACTATGTCAGTTTTTCAAAGTATTCTCCGTGCGCGCCGAGGCACCGTTGCCATCGTTCTGGCAGCTCCCGAATTCCTTAGGCGTAGAAAGAACTTGGTTGTTGTCGTAGCCACTGGAGGACATCGCTCCGCAGTGCTTCGTCTGTCGTGAATTTCTTCCCTCCCAGATGGTCTTTAAGGGGTGCAATCAAATGATAATCACTGGGGGCTAAATCCGGACTGTAGGGGGGATGGGGCAAAACTTCCCAGCGCATGTCGGCCAGAGTTGTTGTTGTCACATTGGCCGTGTGAGGGCGGGCATTGTCATGGAGAAGAATGACATTTCCAGACAACATCCCAGGTCTTTTCTTGCGAATGGACTTTCGTACAGCACCACTCAACAATGTGGAGTAATACTGGGCATTAATCGTGCTCCCTTTGTCCAGAAAATCCACATGGATAACGCCCTTCATGTTCCAGAAGACACTTGCCATGATCTTTCCAACGGACGGCTGCGTTTTGCTTTTCTTGGGGGGGGGGGGCGGGGAACCTTTATGCCGCCACTCCATGCTGCGTCTTTTGGTCTCTGGGGTTGAATTGTGCAACCATGTTCCATCAATTGCAACAATTCATCACCTTCTGCTCGAAACCGATTCAGAAGCTGTTCACAGACCGTCCTGCGTGTCCACTTCTGATCGAATGTCAGCTGGCGGGGAACCCACCTTGCACAGATTTTGCGGAAGCGTAAGTGGTCGTCAATGATTGTCTCAACACTCCCGACACTGATATTCACCTCGGCAGCAATATCCAGCACTGTTACTCGCCGGTTCTCAAGAATCATTTGCTCAACACGTGCGATATTCACTGGTGTGACTGCAGTCGGGCGAATGTGTCCATGCGCTTCATTTGTCACCAGCTCCCGTCCTTCGCGAAACTGCTCACACCATTCGTACACTCTTGTCCGCGACATCGTTTGTTCACCATACTGTGCTTGCAATCGTCTGAAAATCTCAGCTGGTTTCACTTTCTCCTTCACGAGAAATTTGATTACACACCGCTGCTCCACAGACACAGACACACTGCTTGCCGCCATGTTTGCTGCAACTGCTGCGCATGCGCGAAATACGTCATGCCGGCCGCTAGTTACTCGCGAAGGAATACATTACGTCACCCGCACGTTTCATCATGATCCGGCTATTCATAGATTTTTTACGTACGAAAATCCCGGTCAACCTTGAACGACCCTTGTAAATATCTTGTATCATCATAGTATGGAGTGTGTGTTAAGGGATGGTGTCAGTAGCAGTCATTAGCACTACAAGAGATGTTTTAGAAGATTCCGAAAAAAAAACTGTAGTATTTGTATGATATTTCTAAATGTTATATTTTAAATTAACTTACTAACCCCCGACACACATAATTTACCTTCATGTAATACTATTAAACTTTTGAAAAATAAACTTGATTTACAAAGCCCCCCCTGGAGGTCAGTTCTAGCTACGGGCCTGGAACACGCTAGGGAACAATGTAATTTATTTTCAATTTGTTATAAGAAAAATTAAAGTTAAACACAATTGAAAGTTTTGCAAATCTGCTGTTAAAAAGACGAAAATAAATTTTTAAGAAAATATTACAGAAAAGTAACTGTTACCTTAGCTACCTGAGGAAGTAAGTCAGTTACAGTTAGTTACTTCTCTCAGAAATGTAAGCAGCTACAGTTGCTCGAAAAGAGTAACTCTCATTTTATAAAACACTGTTACTTGTATTATTCAAGGTGAATTCCTGAAGACAAACCGAAAAAAGTCTGTATAAATAGGTAGCCGGACAATTGCGATGGAACACAGTTAGAAGTGAAAGGGCGGTTGGACAATTGTGATGACATTTTAAATCTTGTATCAAATTGAAGGTTGGCTTAACACCCCGTACAATACCTCTTGCAAGATAATTCTGTGAAATGTTGATATTTTCGGCTGCGAATTTTGTTCAATCAAGTTTTTGAACATGGGCTAGAGCCAACAGTCACCTTTTGAGGTCTCCCGTTTCCTCATATGTGCGAATACACTTCCCAACTCTCTCGTCGATTTTAATGTCACGCTTCTTTCTTTTCCGACCTTCTAGATTAAGTTCCATCCGCATGTACTTGATGTTGATGTCGTCTGCTTGGCTCTTGAGGCAGGCCAGAACATCATGAAGTTTTGGATGCGGTCGTCCAAGATACCTATTTATTTTGCTGTTCCAACCTTTCTACAGCACTATTAGTTCTGTGGCGCCTTTGGTTAGGTTAGGTCCTGATCGTTGCAATTGCCCTACCATTAATTTGTAAAATGACCTTCACCGTCAAAGACCATCGCAATTGTCCGCGATTTTGGCTGGATCCCAATTGTCCTAGATTCGTATAAATATTGTAAACTCGAGCATATGTATTAATTCATCTGCAGCAGTTGCTAGCTTTTATAATCTCTTCAGATTACTTCATCTTTAAACATTCACCCGAGAAACAGATACTTGTGGGTCCTTGTTCTTACCTGGATGTGCCAACGAGCTGCTTATGTGACTCGAAATGTGACGGAAATGATTTTTTTCCTGCACGTGTGCCAATACTAAGCATGCTTTGTGGTTTATTTATCGCTGCTAAGTGGCTCTGCTTAATCGGGTTTGATAATAACAACACGTTTAGTGCATTTTCACTTCTTTTACAATATATCATAACGGACGTATTCGCAGCTAGAAGCCTGACACAAGTCTAAACCTTTAAGATTACATCGCCTGATATATATAAGTCACAGTACCTCGTGTTCTGTAAATACATATTTGCCTCAGTCAACGTTCTGTTTACCGAGTATTTGATGTAAATATTTTAGAGCTATCTTCTTTTATACTCTACTTACCTCATTCCGCTTCGTTTTCAATCCCCCCCATTTCAAACCAGGTGCACTTCCTCTCTCTTACATTTTCGGTATGTTATAAAACATGCCCAAGTACAGTCTGGCTGCCTTAGCCGCAACCATGGACAGAAGTGCGCATGCGCCAACACTGGACTTGTTCAGTGTGAAAATAGGGGTGACGGCAGAAGTCGCATACCTCTAATTCGTCGTTGCCTTCTAACCAAGGGGTGCTAGGTTTGATACCCGCTAGAGGCACTTAGTGGTTCGGATCCCACTTTAAACTGTAGGTCCAGTCCCAATTAGCCTTACTGTGGACTTAAAACATCAACTCAACAACATACCTCTAATCACAAACTGAAAACGACGAGCTTTTGTTTGAATCCGTGCATAGTCCTGGAGCTAGAAATATGGCGGAGATGCACATTAGAGCTTGTTAAGTTTTAATTTTTGTAAAGAAATTATTTGTACTCACTTGTGGAGTGTAATATACTTCTTAGTGAACTTAAAAATTACAATCTTGGCTGGTGCAATGTCTCGCAATCTTCAAAATAGTTGTTACAAGCAAAAGTCTGATGGTATGCTCGCCGCCATGATAGTATCTCCCCTCTACGAATTTTTTGGTTAAACGTTGACCCATAGAAAAAGCCTCACATTTCCGGTCTGGTACCTGGAGGTCTGTGACAGCAATGACATTTTGGGAAAGTAAGGATTCCGTTTGCTGTGGAAACATCAATGAAGTAACTAGAGATATGTTTCAAATTATGGAAGGGTTCAAAATGAAAATGAAACAAGCAAATCTATATAAACGAAATATCACAGCGTAGTTTAACTTGTGCTTCTACCTGCATCCCCTCTCGTATTTGGAATAGACCTTTCCAGGTAGGTTTATCTTCCCTGGCGGGACTGTACTATATTCCAAACTCTTATGTGCCATCGTTATTAATTTTGTCACGGTCTTTAGGGAAGATATAACCGAAATTAGAGAAATTAGTAGTAAACACAAATGCATCACTCTGGCAGGCGAACGAAAACAAACCCTCTATGCAAGTAGTGACTCGAAAGGGTTTGTGTCGCCCCAGTCAACAGCAGCTTTTTCAAGCACAAACTGTTCAATCTGTGTTGTAATGATCTGTGTTGTACGAATTAGTGTTGAAATCTTTTCTTTAAAAATATTTGATTTCTTTCTATAAAAATGTGTTATTGTTAATATCTCTATAGGTAAAGGATTGTTTAACTTAATTCTTGCAGAGATGCTGAAACTATGAATGTATAAACAACCTTGGTAAAATGTAAACTAATTTTTTGTATAAATGGGCAATATCTTTGTAAGCCCTTGGGACATTCTCCTGGTTGCTGAAAGGCTGATGATTCAGGGGACGTTGAGGAAATATCTTGCCTCGTTCTTCGGTTCGGCTGGAGTACTTGTACTTCATCGGCGGATATTTCACTACCCAACTCTGAATAAGGTGTTCTCCTGCATCATCAAAAGACCAGGGTTATAAACGTCGGTATAACTAATAGGTTTAGGCCTACAACTTGTATCGGGTGAATTGTCTGTTCATCGAAAGTTCAAATAAATCTCCAAGCAAAAGATCTTAATGATCTTAATTGGGTAAAATTTCAAAATAAATCCTGCACCACAGACCACGCAAGGGTTTGGTCCTACTAACCCTAAGAAGCCTTTGAGAAGTCCGATAAAAGGGTTGTAACCGACTAACATAAAGCCCTAAATTCAGAAGGTGCGTGTCAGGTTCGACCAGTGAACGCCGGAGACGGAAAGTTAGTGCACAGAGGGTTCAAATGCGGACGCAACCACCAGCCGTTTGCAGCGGCGCGCACTGCTTTATCCCCCCCCCCCCCTTGAGACTAAGTGCAAGGAGGGCTTTTAGGTTAGAGCGCTACTACTGCAGGGTTCCAAGGAAAGCACCGAGGATAATGCATGAATGAACGTTTCGTTGTGTTCATCTCTTCATCTACAGGGAGTTCCACTCCACACGATACGGCCGCTATCTCGTGCTGGTTATTCCCGGCAGACCCTGCGGACTACAACACCATGGGTCCCTGGTTAGAATTCCCGCATGGGTGATCTTTGTGCGTGTCTCATCACCAATTTCATCCTCGTCTTCGCGATTAGCCAAAAGTTGCAGAAAAGTGAAGTAAAATGAACCAATCATACCTTTTCTCGGAGCTGCTATATCACGGTTGCTCAGGGAACCATCCTTCATGTACGTCGCCATTTCCCTAATTATCTTCATCGCCTCTGTGATTAACCTAGAGACTTTAGAAACAGCACAACGTTACCTAAAAACACAAACACCATTTCTTCAGCTCGATCGCTTTATTCTTAAAGATTTTTCTAAAAACAAGAATAAATTATGACATATTGACATAAATTATATACTCACTCATTTATTTTTAACTGTTTACATCACCCAACCCAGCTTCTGAATAATCATCTGCATCTTGTTGATATGTAATGCTCTGACTCAAGTTGCATTGATCAATTCACACGTATAATGCATTGTTGCAATTCTTGGGATGTCCTGCGACATAGGCTTAATTTTTTCCTTTCCTGTTATATCTAAAAAATAATGCAATAAATTCGTTAAAAGGATGCGTTATTTGTCCCGATATCTTGCGAGACAAATATTACAATAATGGAAAATTAAGATTCTGTTGTGGATTAAAGATTTACTTCTTCACTCTTCTATTTTAAGTCGCTTCCTGGTATTCAAGGGGTCCCGGATTCGATGTGGGGACACATATTGCTTCTGATCCCATTTTAAACTACAGATCCAGTCCCTATTAACCTATCTGTGCATAAAATGTACTTAAACTCAAAATCCATTTGACAGGTGTCTGAACTAGCATGGAATTTCCGTGCCGTCTGCAGGTTATAAGGTTGTCGTCCACTGAGACGCCAGAAACGTTTATAACCCTGGTCTTTTGATGATGCAGGAGAACACCTTATTCTGTTGCTGCATCTCAGTGCTCGTTAAGCTTTATCCTCCTCCTCGACTCATTTTTTTGGTCTATAATATCCAAGCTACACGGACCACCCCCCAATTCCATGGGAATATCTTATTGTCATAGGAGTCCACGTGGCGAAAGGTTAATCCACCGCTAAGAATTTTACTTCCGAAAGCAATTTACGTTTATCGGCGCGATAACTGTTCACTCGTGTATGCCGATAAATTACTGCGGTGTTTACCGTGTGAGGAAGATAATGTAGAGCTTGCATGATTACTAACTGCTCTTACTATGTAATTGTTGAAAACATTGATTATATGAACGGACGCTACAGATGGCTCCGGAAGCTTTCCATTTTCAAGGTAGTTCGCTGTAACTGGCGCTGGAGACTACACGCTATCGAAACGGAAATAGAAAGTGGGAAGGTAAGCGCTTCTTCTCTTCCTCACTTGCTGTGGACTCTTGAAATGTGTTCCTGGTAGGTAGCACCTTTCAAAGTTCCCGGGAGTACTTTTGTGGGCTTCCATCTACCAGCCGATTTTGCGTCAATCGTCCCTTTATGACTAGTACATGCTAATGCCCCCCTCTTGTAGTCTTGTTTTTAGAAAATGTTAGGTCGTATAAATACAAGCCAAGAGAGTCCGGCCAGATGGTGAGGCGCCTGACTTCGGCACGGCAGACTCACCTGGGTTTTTATCGTCAATATTCGTGCATAATGCGGTTCTGGGCTTCAGTCAACTTCTAAGCAATTGGTAACTAGGAATTCTACTTCCACATCTTCCGCGTACCTTCATGGCACTGTATAATGCTTCACCATTACTTTTTATAAATATAGGCCAAGATTTCATCTTAGTTTCTCACTGCCCTCCCTCTATTTCTTGATAAAGAATCATAAGCCAAGCTTACATCTTCATAATGAAGAACATTGTTCTCTTTTACCATTTTTACACTACCGAGTGAATAATGAAACGGTTAATTCTTAGACTTGTGATCTTGCATAACACACTACGTAATGTAAATTCCAGTGTTCGAATTCCCGATTTTATTTATATTACCACTCTTGTCTACTAGTGACGATGAGGTTCAAAGATGATTAGGTTACATTGATGAAGGTACAGACCAAGAGTGGTTCATTTGTTTTAGTTTCGTTTTAGTCCACTTTATGCACAGAGAGATTAATCGGGACTGCTTACAGTTTAAACTGGGATCCGAACCACTGTGTGCATCCACCGGGTATCGAACCCGGTGTAATGGTAGAACCAGTACATGATCCTTTTCTTTATTAAATGTTGGTATATGTTCATTAATATTACTTTTTCATGGCTTGGTGAAGGTAATATTTGTTATTCAGTTTCTAATGTAACCTGCTACAGAGCTGGCCTACGTGTCTGGGAAAGCCAGTCGCTCAGAAAGCGGATAGTTTAAAAACTTGTCCTTTAAAAACTCGGAGGGGTGAAAGAGAAGTCGTTTACTGTTTTGTTTCGAATCGCCTATATAAGAGATTCTATTGAGTAGCGGGGGTTGACATTTTTTCGTTGCTTGGGCAAGAGGAGAGACCTTGGAAGTTCTCTCGGTGCCGGTAGTGGCTGTGGCTAGTCTAGAGGGCTAGCGGTCACGAGTCAACCATTCTCATGGAGATAGTACTGATGGTCTAGGCCAACGTACAATTCTCGTTTTGTCCCAAGTTTTTTTGTCCCCTTCATTAAAGAAATCGGGCTTAAAAATGCAATTTTTTAACTATTGTTACCCCATTTCCCACCATAATTTTCGTACTTACGATACAATGTCAAGCAAAACATACCTGAATGTCATAGGAAGTATACTTCATTAGCTACAAAATGAATTTTGTTTCAGGTGTCTAGCTTTAATGGTTTTTGAGATATTAAGGTTTCTGTATACTGCTTCATGAGCAAAAAAGCCATGCGCCATGTTGGAAAAATGGCTGCCCCAAGAGAACTAAAGACAATAGTTTTTTTTGAACATTGGTTTTGATATCTAGAAACATGTACAAACGTATGTACTAAAATTTTTTTTTTTCTAAAATGGTCATGCAACCACCATTGGATGGTTTGGCATGGAATGACCCTCTGCACTTCCTCGTTTTTAAAGTTTGTAGTATTTCTACAGGATAAATTGATAGTCAGTGTAGTATTAATACGTGGTGTTCTAACTTTGAAAGTCATTAGTTTAGCTTAACGTAAGGCTTTAGTAAATAATGATTCAATTCATAAGATTATAAATACAGTAAAACCTCGTTAATCCCGACCCCGATAATCCGGACAGGCAAAAGGTAAAAAAAGAAGAGAAAGCAGAATCTAAGGTTTTAAATGTGGCTAGAAGTCAACAAGAAAACTTCCCAAAGAAATGGCAGTCAGCCACTGATGAAATTCTCCCGCAGACTTTGTACTGTACTGTATAGTGTATTTAGGCCTATGCCCTTTAATACACTTTCTACTGTTCTTTTAGGTTATTTAAATTAATTCGGACTTTCGTTAAACCCGTCAACTTATCCCCCATTAGTCCGGATTAACGAAGTTTTACTGTATTGAAATGCGAGATGTTTAGTTTAATCATGGAAGTGAAGAAGGATAATAAGCTGATGGAAGATATTAAAGATACAAAATATATCACTATCCCGTAACTCGGAGATTAATTACTAGCATTTTATATAATTGTTTCTGATTGATTACTTCAGGTATACTTCATCAGAAAGTGCAGACCAGTAATAAATATACTTACCTTTCCAGAAAGAAACCGCTCGTACCGAGAATGTTTTTCGGAACTCTGATAACAGAACTACATGGATGCTACTTAATGACGTTGATTCTGATGTCCACAAGAGTGCCTCTGGCTCGCGCAGACAAGAAATATGACTTCATAGTTGTTGGCGCTGGTGCGGCAGGATCAATCGTTGCCAATCGCCTGTCGGAAGTCTCTTCCTGGAACGTTCTGTTGCTTGAAGCAGGCGGAGAGGATGACTTGCCAATCATCAACATTCCGTCATTGTTGGTTTCGATACAAGGTACTTACCTGGACTGGCAGTACGTCACTCAACCGCAGAACACGTCTTGCCTCTCTCAAGGTGGAAGGTGCGCCTGGCCAAGAGGTAAAGTCCTCGGCGGTAGCAGTTCGATAAACGGAATGCTGTACGACAGGGGGAATAAAGTTGACTATGACGGATGGGCTAAGCTTGGGAATGGCGGTTGGAGCTACCGAGATGTTCTTCCTTACTTCCTGAAATCTGAGGACAACGGAAACGAAGACATAGCTTCCAATTCTAGGTACCACTCAACTGGAGGATACCAGAGAGTGGAGAGGTTCCCGTATGCAGACGCCAATGTGCCAGTCGTCATGCAGAGTTTGAAGGAGCTGGGTTACACCGAACGAGACATCAACGCGAAATCCCAGGTAGGGTACATGAGAGCACAGACTACTTCCAAGGACGGTCAGCGTATGAGCATGTCCAGATCTTTCCTGGCTCCAATAAGAGGCAGGAGAAATCTCCGAGTACTCATCAACGCCACCGCAGTCAAAGTTCTCTTAGACAGAAGAAAGACAGCCACAGGTGTGCGTTACGTTAAGAACGGTAAATCCTTTGAAGCTTTCGCCTGTAAGGAGGTGATTTTGTGCGCTGGGTCCATTAATTCTCCCCAGCTCCTAATGCTGTCTGGTATCGGACCCAAAGAGCACTTGAACAGTTTGCAAATTCCCGTTGTGTCCGACCTTAGAGTGGGTGACAATCTTCAGGATCACGTAAGCTTTCAAGGTATTATTGTTAATCTGAACCGGACGTCAACGATTCCCAAGAATCTTGTGGAAATGAGTGATGAGTACCTGGAATACTTTGTTAATTCAACCGGTCCAATCTCAGCCACAGGTTCGTTACAAGTTGTTACTTTCTTGAAAACTCAATCCGACGGAGATGATGTCCCTGACATTCAGATCCATTTCGAACCTAATACTGTAAACAACCCGCCCTACGTACCAAAATTTGCTTTCTATGACAGCATGAATATCCAGGCGACACTTCTCCATCCTAAAAGCGTAGGTTATTTGCGGTTGAGCACAAGCAACCCGTTCGGAAAGCCTCTCATATACCCCAATTATTTTACCGACGATGCTGACGTCAAGACTGTGTTACGGGGGACGAAAATCGGGATCAGATTGAGTCAGACCGAAGCACTGCGAAGTGTTGGCGCAAGGTTGAACACTACGAAACTTCCAGGCTGCGAGGGTTACGATTACGGAACGGACGGTTACTGGCGTTGCGCAATGTACCATCACACGCGAACCTTGTATCACCCTGTGGGCACGTGCAAGATGGGTCCTCGAAAGGACACCAGTGCGGTAGTAGCTCCTGATTTGACCGTGTATGGCGTTAAGCGTTTGAGGGTGATTGATGCTTCGATCATGCCCGTGATTCCACGCGCAAATACAATGGCACCAACTATGATGGTGGCTGAGAAGGGCTCCGATATGGTTAAACATTTCTGGCGTCAGCAACCCAATTTGATTTCCAATAGTTGTTCATGAACCGCGTTCACAGTGTAAACAAATGCTGTTAACTTGTTGGAATGTTTATCTGATATGGCTACACATGCGTGGCATCAACAACCTAATTTGATCTTGAGTAATTGTTCATGAGTTGCGTTCATAGTGTAAGCAAATGCTGATACATTATTGGGAGATTTATCTCGAATTCACCATCACTAAATTCATGTCAACCGCAAACTATATACCTAGTACAGTATTTGTTTCCTTGGTCGTTTGTGACGTAGCCACTTTGGATATATGTAGGACTAAGTAGACCTAGTTATATCTATATGGAATGTCATCTGGTTTCCGATTTTTTGAATTATGACTGACTACCAGAGAGAGAGAGAGAGAGAGAGAGAGAGAGAAAGGAGAGAGGACTGGGACTTATCGGACTGCTTTAAGAATACATGTGATAGCATAAATTTATGGCTTCAATTCGTACAAAACGATATATTTTACTGTGAAATTGTATGTATATATTTAATAACCATTTTAATTTTCTTTGTATACTCTGTTAACTTACACAATATATAACTTGAAAAGTTTAACTATATATACATACTGTTTCTAATTTTACGGGTATTTCTTTAAGAATAAATATATTATTCCTGTGATTTGTGTTTTATTGTAGACAACTTATTTTTTTTATGTGGCTAGTGTTTTTATTGTTTTTGTTCTCTTCCATCCACACACCACCATGGAGGGATGGTTAGCCACGCGTGCTACGGCGCCAGGTGTCCCAGGATCAATGTTTCATCCTATTCACTCATGCTCATCTTCGCAATTAGCCAAGAGTGTCGAAATGCGAAGTAAAATAAACCAAATCATTCAGTTAATATATTCCATCTGTTGTAGGCAATTATGCAGTTTAAATTTCCCGCGAGGCTCTTCCTCACTCCCGCCATCTGTTGGTCTGTTTGGTAGTCACTTATCCTTGTGTCACCATCTTAACCTATGCATGAAGACAACCATGCTGTGGATGGATTTGACGTATTTTTTCTGTCACTTTTTGGGTAGTCGCTACGATGAGAACGAGTGAAGATATGATGAAAGGACACTCATGAAGAACACCCATTTTCAGGACGAGATGCGAACTAAGGATCCTTTGGCGTCGTAGCGCGCTGTGAAAACGACTCTGCTACAGAGGTCGCCTGTGTCGTTACTGGGTAGATTTTGAACCGGATGTTTCTGCCCCTAATGCATTAAATGGGGTCGGGGACTCGGATTCCTAAAATAGGATCTCCGATACACTGAGGGGGTTTCTAGACAGAAGTGACACGCGACAGGACCTCTTCCATCTGTAAAATAGAGCATTCACAGCGCATGCGCGACTAGCAGATCCGCGAAACGCGATTCAGTAAATTAACAAAACGACCCGGCCAGAGCGACAAGCTGCATTTCGATGCGAAAGGTCGTATTCATATCTGAAGGTTCGTTTCAAAGTTGCACTTGTCGCTTCGGTCTGGAAGCTATCTTAACAATTAAATGTGCGGCACAGTAAAATAATGTGCATTCGCTTGTCATTTTCACTGCAATTCACTGATATTTGAAAACGGAAATTATATTTATCAATTTACTTACATATTTTTCACTGCCTATGTCCTTTCTTTGTGCACTTTCACCTATCACTAGTTTCCGATGCTTTTGCACTTCTTTTCCCAAACGACTCGGAACGTGCTCGGACGACAATAACAATGCTCCGGAAACGTAGAATTCTTGTGGGGATATAATTTTAGCTTCGGGTTAGTCATTTCCTTTGTATGAAAAAAAACCGCGAACGCAAGGAAATGCACATATGTAAAACAAACAATAGAAAGTGTAAGCAATAAATACGTATTTTGTCGTTAAAGTAAGGCTAGCAAGTGCATTGAAGTAATGACGATCTCCAAGGATTAATTTGCGAAATCGGTTACAATTTTTAAGTTTATGGACTGTGATTTACAAGTAATGTATTTTTGTTATTGGCGTCGCGTCTGTTTTGAGGATGAGGGAACACTCCCAAAGAACACCCTTGCCCATCGGGACTTGAACCCGGGAACTTTCGGTCGCGAGAACGAAAGTCGACCACTTAACTCGCTCGGACACCGAACTGAAGCAAATACCGTAATATGAGGACTCATAGCAGCGAATGGTAGTAACGTTAACTCTGTAATAGAACATAATAATGTATCGCTAAGGTTGAGGCATAAATGTTTGTTCTTTACCCATGTTTTGCGTCCGCCAACATCGTTCTGACTCCTAGATAGAAAGAATAGGAACGTTATATTAAGAAAAAGACAACAAAGTACTCTCAGCGTTATTATTACAAGGTTAAATGAGTATTCCTGTCTAAGAGTTATCGGATTCGATTCGTAGTGGGGTACATTTCACTGGTTAACTGTATGTATATCCAGTTGGGATTAGCTTATCCAATATATATAAAGCCCCAATCCCACCACTCACTCACTCACTCACTGACATAAATGTTCTCCATGAAGGAAGCCCCGAAGGCGAAAAACGCCCGATTACGACCCCCCATGAAATCGTCCCAAAAGTCCAAGAAAATTCAAAAATCGCTCAATCGGCCCTTCCTTAAGGGTGAAAATGCCCTTTTTTCACGTCCTTAGCAACCGTTGCCACGGGCATTTCTTTTGCACACATTGTTTCCTTCAATTCTTAATTGTCTAGCTACATTATATTTCTCACAGATCAATAGCACACAGATGAATGAACTCATGGTTTTGAAAAGGTGCCTGAAACAAGGGTGACATCTACATGATAAGGAGTTTCAGCCCAGATACAATTACGTATATATTGTTATACTAAATGCGTAAATATCTACATCGTGCTTGTTTTAACTAAATATTTAGGCGGTATAATGACATGCAATTCCTTAGAGCTTGCCGTGCCTGTTGTTGTCCATGGAAACGGACGTTGCTAGGGAACTTAAAGAAAGTTTATTTTCACCCCGAAAACTACTGTAAGGGAATTTTGCTAGACTTTTCGAATTTCAAAATACGAGCATCAGAATTTTATTACAGAGGCAAGGTAGGAATTTGAGTGGAATGACGGAAAACAGTTATTATCCAATTACGTTCAAAAATGTGAAAATAACAAAATACGTAAATATTGCATTTTCAATTTAGTCGCTATTCATTTCGTTTATGCAAAACATCCAACTACTTATCTTGAAACGGTTATTACTTAATCAGGTCATTATTAAGAAAATAGACAATAATAGTTTGAATATTTGTACCTTATTATAGCCCATACACACATAAAGTTACTTTCTAAACTTTTCAAATTAGCGAACTTGTACACATGTTCCCCATCATCCAATACAACACCATCTAAAACATGATTGTTATCACAACGTGGCCGAAGGTCACGCATGCGAGCGTACAAGACGTGGCCAAAGGCCACGTCGACAGTACGCGAGTCCATGTATATAATCTATATCACAAATTACTGGTGTTTGTATTACTACTGCTGTAACTGCTGTATGAATCCCTACAAAGTTTGATCCAAAAAAGAAAAAAAATAATATACAGGGTAATTCAGAATTCATATTACACACTTCTAGGGGTTGTAGAGGGTACTTTCTAGATGAAGTTTTGATAAGGAACCCATGTACGGAAACGTACCGTTTTGGTACTATACAGATGACAAGATCACATAATTTTACACCTCCCGCTTCAGGGTATGCAACCCACATTGACGGAGGGCGATGTCTCCAGTCACCTGATGTCATGTGTGGTGCTGCTTCAAACGTCCTCTGTTTACAATTCAGTGTGCTTCGACCTTCAAGTCAGTTGCTATTCAGTCGTTGCGGAACACAGTACAGTATGGTTGAATACACATTTGCCGAGAACACCGACATGTTGTTAATTGACGGCGAAGCTGGACGTAATGGTAGAGCTGCGCAACGTCTGTATGCAGAGCGTTTTCCGCATCGTGTCACTCCATCACATATCATTTTTGCCCGATTAGATGATGATGGAGATGTGAAATTATGTGATCTTGTCATATGTGAAGTACCAAAACGGTACGTTTGCGGACATGGGTTCCTTATCAAAACTTTATCTACTAAGTCCCCTCTACAACCCCTAGAAGTGTGTAATTGGAAGTCTGAATCACCCTGTATAATTTTTACTACAATGGGGAACATTAAAGGATAATGTTGTGTAATGTTGCGCTTCTGTGATTATTTTTACAAACGCATGTTTACAATAAATTCCTTACTTTTTCTTTGCGAACTATCTCTGTGAAACGACAAAAAAATATACTCATAGAAAGTAAATTGAAGGTCAGTGACATGTAGTGCATCAAATTGTTAAAAATTCAATTGGCAATGCCCAGCTGAGCTTGCGTTGTGCCTACCGTTTAGGAAATTAATACGTATGGATAGAACTTCAAATCTTTCTCTTTGCGTAAAATAAGTATATTTGTATTGGATACCTTCTATCACTTTAGGATAATTCTACGATGAAGGTGTAAGATGAAGCGACGAAATACATAATGCAAAACATCCATGCACTACGCAGGGCTCAAACTGGACTGACACCCTTTTAGTTGTAGCCCGCTACACTTTGCCGCAATTGTCAGCACAGTTAATATAGCAGATTTTCTGTTTATCCATAGTAAGCTTTCCTCAGGCATCTGGAGAATAAAGCAGGCCACCATTCTTTGAATCGGTTGTCAGTTGACGTGCTGTGTCTTTGTTGACTGATGTGAAAGTCCCATGTGAGCGGGAAAGCCGATGTATGTGTGCATATACATGAGTACTTTCGATAACGATACACGTTCTTCGAGAAAGTGGACATGGCACTGTCACGTAGTAAAGGTTATATAATATTAGACAATATTGGTGAGTTCCTTACTGTTAGAATCGTAATTATTTTGTCTCAAGTTTTGCATATATTTTGTCAGTCGGAATATATATAGGCCCGTTTATATGGGTGACAATATTTGGAGGAGTTTTACTTTGATTAATTTGTGTGTATGGCTATTCAATATTATTATAGGTGAAAAACAATAGTTTCCTGGCTTATTGTTAAATTAATGCGCATATGTTTCTAGCCTTATAGTATATTTTCATTTTCAATGAATGAAACAGATATACGATATAACGTACGCAATAACTCTTAATAGGGTGTGCACTTTCGCCCGTATTCGTCCGCCTTCGTAGTTTCAGCCCACAATCATCTATTCCATTTCCATGTTCACTATATTGGTAAGATGGACTCAACTACATTTTTACATGCACATAATGACTGTGTTTACTTAAATTTTAATTTCACTGCATCTTTCACGATCCATATTTGAGGGCCTACTACCATAGACAAATTACGGTTATAAGTGTACTTATCTTCTTCGAGCGCATACCGCTAGATGTATCTGTTCCAGTGTTTTTCGCTCTAGCGAAGAAGCTCTCGATTTCGTACGCTATCTAGCGTCGTTCGCGCGAACTATTCGCCGCCAGAGCTAAATCCTCTCGCTGTAGCACTCTATAGACCCACCAAGCTTTCTGACACCTCGGAAAATGTGCGAACTACAGGCTTCCCCGTAACTTTAACTAGCGACACTAGCGCCACTACTCCCGCGCCAGGGTTTCAGATAGGTTGGTGGATTTATAGTGCGCACACAGTCAGGTTGATCCTTTTGGTGAAACCTTCTGGTTCAGAATACTAATTTTGAAATTGAATACAACGAGAACATTTCTGTAAATGTAAGTTTTACACCACCACCACAGTCATTGCCTTTTGGTGAGAGGAGGGTACAATTTCGCAACCAAACTAGAAATGAGGGATGTTATTATGCGCTGATCATTACTCGCTGGTCGCCTTCAATGCTTTCCAGTCACCTTGTTTATAAATATAGTACGTCGCATTTTGAAAATTTTCTGTTCTTGTGCCTGAAACAGTCCTTATTTTATAGAATCCATTACTTTTTGAATACTTAATCGGTTATAGTTACAGTAAGGGTTTAGTCCACGCTCATATTAGTCGTCTTGTGGCACATCATCTCTTTCTGTTCATCTGAATCGAATATACTTTATCGGAGTTCCCCACAAAATAACGCAATAGATAAAGTTCAAACAAATGCCGACAAAGTTGTTAAACTTATGCCTCAAGTATCAAGCACCTCAATTGGCGGTGGGTGTGTTTGTGTGCTATATATAAAACTCTATATCCCTGAAATGCTTGTGTATAATTCATATCAAGAGCGTCTATCTTTAAATTTTCTGTACTTTAATATGTCCCAATTGTTTTTAATACCGAATAATTGCATAATTAAGAATATTTAGGAAATACCAGTTGATGAAACAGGGATGACAATTAAGGTTTAATAGAGAACACTTACAGGTGGGATTAAATATTACGAGAAATAATTATCAAGATGAATGGAATATCGGTCTGGTTTGTCAAAGGATATTTCTCCTGTACTGTTCTCAGTTTGTTTATTCCTATTTCCCAGGATTAAATTGTAGACTGTATAATCCTCAGAAACTAAACTAGATGGCAGGCAATTATAAGTAATGTGTTTGGTGTGCAAAAAAGGAAAAAAATCTTCCATTCATGTCAAATAGTTTCATCTCGTAGCCTGATCTATAGTTGCTAATGGCCTGCCACAGGCTTCATCGTTGAAATTTCTCTAGCTAGAATCAGACGTTGAGGATGGCCTGCCAGTGGTCAGTATTTCTTCAACTTACCTCGACTGGCCAACACAACAAGCCATGTCTCAGGCATGAAGATGGTAGATGACTCTATCCACGAGGCAAAGTTTCCTGCTGAAGCAGTTCAATTAAAGGGATAGTGTAGGATATTAACACTGTGTTGGAGGGAACGAGTTAAGCCTGCCTTAAGCTTGTGCGAAACCAATTCAGAGCGTTGGTAGTTGACAGAATGTTACAAAACATTAAGGTTGCACTTCGCACATACCCTTACTAGTGTTAAATCAGTGTACCTCGCGAGTGGAATATTGACGTAATAATAATAGTTACAATCTAATTTAACACAGTAAAGGTAGAGAATAACGACAAAATAGATAATGGTCCGTCAGGACATTACAATATAAATTACACTGTTTATGTATTTTTCTTGAACGGACTACGCGAAAGACTTGCGGCAATTTTGTTCAAAGTTGGAGCGAATTAATAGAGATTGGACTAAGACATTGGAAGAGAATACAACAAAACTTCTAGACATTCTTTTACATTATGTGAAAAACTGAGAGAGATTGTGGAGGAGGTGCAAAATGTTAAATTAATTGATTATCATCTATTGAAAGAAGTTCTCAGTACTTTTCCATATTTTTCCAGACATGCATGCAGCGTGGCCGGCACAAACGTCTTCTACGAAGCTTTGTGTGGTGGTGTTAATGATGTCCATGAGGATGACCTGTATCCGTTCACAACAGTTTGACTTCATAGTTGTTGGTGGCGGTGCGGCTGGGTCCATAGTTGCAAATCGCCTGTCCGAAATTCCTTCATGGAACGTTCTGCTGCTTGAAGCTGGTGTAGAAGATGACCTTCCAGCGATATCTATTCCTTCAGCGTTTGGTGCTTTGTTCTTCACCCACCTGGACTGGCAGTATACCACCGAACCTCAAAACACGTCTTGCCTCAGCTATAAAGATGGCAGGTGCAACTGGACAAGAGGAAAAGTGATGGGTGGAAGCAGCTCGATAAACGGGATGATGTACGTCAGGGGAAACAGGAAGGATTACGACGAATGGGCAGAGCTTGGAAATAACGGTTGGAGCTTCGAAGACGTTCTTCCGTACTTCCTTAAATCTGAAGATAACGGCGACAAGGACATCGCATCCAATAGAAAATACCACTCAACAGGAGGTTACCAGAGAGTGGAAAGATTTCCGTACGCAGACGACAATGTGGAAGTCATCATGCAAAGTTTGAAAGAGGCAGGGTATGAGGAGCTTGATATTAATGCCGAGTCTCAACTTGGCTACATGAGGTTGCAAACTACGTCGAAGGACGGTCTACGAAGAAGCATGTCGCGTTCGTTCATTGCACCAATAAGAGGAAGAAGTAATTTTAGAGTGCTTACAGAGGCCACCGTTGTAAAGATCGTCATAGATAGAAACAGTATGATGGCTGTTGGAGTGCGGTATGTTAGACACGGAAAGACCTTCGATGTTCGTGTCCGTAAGGAAGTGATATTATGCGCCGGGACAATAAATTCTCCCCAACTTCTTCTTCTGTCCGGTGTAGGACCCAGGAGGCATTTGGAAGATGTAAAAATTCCTGTCATTTTAGATCTTAGAGTAGGTGATAATCTACAGGATCATGTGAGCTTCCAAGGGGTTATGGTGAATGTGAACCGAACGTCAACAATCCCTGACAATACTCTTGAAATGAGTGATTATTATTTGCAATACTTTGTTAATTCTACAGGCGCCTTGTCAGCCACAGGCACGGTTCAAGTTGTGAGTTTTATGAAACTAACGTCTTCTACTTCACATGTTCCTGATATTGAAATATATTTCCAACCGGCGACATCCAGTCCGTATATACCGAAACTTGCTTTCTATAGCAGCATAAATATTTACCCACTTCTGCTTCGACCTAAGAGTAGGGGTTGTATACGGTTAAAGTCCTCGGATCCTTTTGATTACCCACTAATATACTCCAACTATCTTACTAAGACAGATGATGTTAAAATGCTGCTTGAAGGATCTACAATTGCGATTCATTTGGCGCGTACAAGTTCAATGCAAGCTAATGGTGGTACGTTGAACACCACAAGGCTTGCAAATTGTAAGGAATATAAATTTGACACTGAGCCATACTGGCGTTGTGCTATGCGCAGCTACACAATTCCAACTTCGCATTTTGTTGGTACTTGTAAAATGGGTCCTAGAGGTGATGGTAACGCTGTGGTAGCACATGATTTGACTGTTCATGGGATAAAGAGACTCAGAGTGATTGATGCTTCAATCATGCCAGTGATTGTTCGAGGAAACACAATGGCACCAACAATGATGATTGCTGAGAAGGGCTCTGATATGATTAAACAAAGATGGGGTGTATGCGGTTCTGCTTTATGCCATTGATATTCAAAGAGTGTGTCTAATTTGCTGTATCGGTGTAAAAGTCTCTGTAGATGTGCATGAATGCCCAATCAGATCCATCAGTTGTGCTAATGTGAATATAATTTTATTTTTTATGTTTATGTGTCATACTTATTTTTGTTAATGCCTTTGATCTTTTTTGCATCGTAAATATGTGGCTAATATTGAATTCGGCTCAAAGTGATGCAACATAATATGCGTTTACTTGAAGTTTCAACAAGATACCAAATTACTGGATATGGTTTGGTCTCAGTGAACCACCACTGTAAATGCCACGTTTGGACCGAAGGTTTTCTATTGCTTTCATCTAGGATATAAGCATTTCATTGCTCTTGATCTTTCGTCTAGTTAATCTCGTCATCATTCAGCTTCGTCGTCGCGAAAATGCTACGGTAGATACGGAATGTCCAAGGAAATATCGATTCCAAAGGTATAGTTGCAAGACATTTAGAAAATGCACAACGGAACTTACTGTGTCCAAAGCTGAAGCACATGACAGCAATCATATTCGAATTCGGGCCTCCCTGATGGCGCAGTGGCAACGTCGTCGCCTTTCAATGATAGGGTCCCGGGTTTGATACCCGTTAGGGTGGTTCGGATTTCACTTTAAACTTTAGGACCTGTCCGAATTAGCCTATCTGTGCATAAATTGGACTTAAAAACTCAAACAAACACACAATATATGAATTATTTTCATATGACATTTGAGGAATGGTGTTTTAACAGTAACATGCCTCCATTCCATGTGGAAATAACTTTTGGCTATTGACAGAAATAGCAGCTATTTTTTGTGGCCTACTTGACGTCGGATAGATCGATCCTACGATACTTGTTGAACGAACTAAATTTATTCCCAACGAGTCTGTGGTTTATCTGAATATCGGTAACATTCGAAAGAAAGCAGTGAATTTTATTGTGACACATCTGTCACAGTAGCAGATAACAATGGTCAAAGGGGTGGAGGAACTAACGGTAATGCACTTTAAAGCGATAATATAATGCGACATATGTTGAAGAAAGTGAATCTACAGGTATGCTATCATAGTGATACTTTCGTCAGAAGCAAAAGTACAATATAATCACTTTCGGCGTATGTTTACCATGTCATAGTGGTTATTTTGTGTAAGTGATATTAATTTTTTGCCTCTTCTTGGGTATTTGTTGTGTTAGATATTTAGATTCAGTGCCTCTATCTGTAAATGGAATCTAAGAGGAAGTTGCACGTAAATAAGTATGTCTGAAGCTGCTTTCTGAAAATGTTTGGTCAGTGTCTTTTCTCCAACGTAAATATGCGGCAGGGGCCAGTTTCAATGATGCCAAGGGATTGGTTCATTTTGCCGCTCCTCCTTTTCGTGGTTGTTGCAGAAGCGAATGTTAGTTAATCCACTTGAAGTGAAGGGATTGGTTGATAAGGTTGATTTAAATCGCCATTTAAATCAGCTGATTTAAAAAAGTCACTGATTTAGATCACTTTAAATAAATCAGAATTTTGTAGATATGAGAATCACTTTTGGTGAAAGTACATTAATCTCGTAATCATTTAATGGTGTTTATTGGGCTCTAAGAAAGGAAAATAAATAAAATAAAATATATGTACTGATTCTGTGAACGTCATACGAAAGGAAATTAAAACACACATTTCTCTTGATTTAAAATTCAATAATTTTTATAGGCAAAAATAGCAAATATTTTGTGTAGAAAAATATACACAATACTGATCATGTTAAAATATAAATAGTGTCATTATCATTAAACTATCAATAAACTTGATAGCTGATATTTTTGAAACTATCATCAAAATATTTCCAAAATTCAGCTACAAGGACTATAAAAATATTTAAGTTAATATTTTAAGTTATAATTATGGAGTACATCCAGAATGTTTTACTTTCACTGGCAGAAAAGTTACTGAAATTATTATAGTTTCATTAGCACGTTCAACAAACATTTCCACTATAGGTACAGTATCAGAAACAGAAAAATGTATATTTACGTATATTTTTTATATTAGCTTTAACAAAACCGTTCAAATATTTCACAGGGCCGTTTACTAGAAAAAACTTTCTCTAAAAACATACGCATGATGCCAAAAACCATACAGGCAATTGTTAGCGCGTTTTTTAAAAAATCGATTTAAGTAAAAAAATCAACAATTTAAAAAAATATATAAATCATGATTTTTATCTACCCTGATATCAACTAACTTTACACCCATTCATGTCATTCATATGTGTGCGTCTATACATATGTATGTATATGTAGTGTTGTGTAGGTGTGTGTTTGTATGTGTAATTTCGTTGGAATTTAGATCGCATATATTACAGTACCATGTTAGTGATTTCAGTCAAAATTATGTGGCAATGAGTAAAATAATACGAACACTGTCATAAAAATAGATGTTTACATTACCGTTGTGCCCAAATCGTACAGTTTTGGAATACATTTAAACCTTCATAGTTCCGTAATTATATATTTCGGAGCTCTAAAACCTTCTGGTACCATCTTCCGAAGAAATCTATGTGTGGGGTAAAAGTGTTCCGGGAATTGAAGAAGAGAAGTTGATACACTGGACCCCAAAATATCAGATGTGATTTTGGCACTATGCTCTGCCAACATAAAAGTTGACCACTTGATTAATACTTTCTCAACACGTACTTTTCTGAGGCAGAGTTTACAGTAAGTTTTATTCCTATTTTTCAGACAGCATACATTTTCATCATGATCCTCAGATGCTCCTTTACAAGATTTGGAGTGTTGGAGTTGGCTATGATGGTTTTTATACCCACGAATACCAACTGTGAACGGTCACAAATATTTGACTTCGTTATTGTTGGTGGCGGTACTGCTGGATCCATCGTCGCCAGTCGACTCAGTGAAATATCTTCGTGGAACGTCCTATTACTTGAAGCAGGAGTAGAGGATGATCTACCAGTAATATCCATTCCATCCACGTGGAGCGTTATGCAGGAGACATATTTGGACTGGCAGTTCACCTCCGAACCTCAAAACACGTCTTGCGTCGGCATGAAAGGTGGTAGGTGCCAATGGGCAGCTGGTAAGGTGCTCGGAGGAAGCAGCTCGCACAACAATATGCTGTACGTCAGGGGAAACAAAAAGGACTACGACCACTGGAGAGAACTGGGAAATCCTGGTTGGAGTTACGAAGAAGTTCTGCCTTACTTCCTGAAGTCGGAGGATAACGGTGACGCAGACATAGCATCGGATACGCGGTACCACTCGACGGGAGGGTACCAAAGAGTGGAGAGGTTTCCGTATGCAGACGACAATGTGAAAGCCATCATGCAGGGGTTGAAGGAACTGGGGTACACGGAGCGAGACCTCAATGGCAAATCGCAGCTAGGCTACATGAGGGCGCAGACAACTTCCAAGGACGGTCAACGCAGGAGCATGTCGAAATCCTTCCTTGCACCAGTACGCGGAAGAAGAAATCTCCACATACTCACCGAGGCCACCGTGGTCAAAGTTCTCACAAATGGAGGAGCAACCGTCGGCGTTGTTTATGCTAGAAACGGCGTAAGTATGAGGACTTTCGCTCGTAAGGAAGTGATCGTGTGCGCAGGTACTATAAATTCCCCACATCTTTTAATGTTATCAGGTATAGGACCTAGTAAACACCTGCAACGTATGAAAATCCCCGTTGTGTCCAATTTGGAAGTGGGTATGAATCTGCAGAATCACGTAACATTCTTTGGCTTGTCATTGAGTTTGAAGCAAACGTCCACTATTCCTAGAAATTCGCTTGAAATGAGCGACGATTATTTGGAATATTTTGTTAATTCAACAGGACCCTTTTCCGCCTCAAGTTCCACACAAGTGTTTAGTCTTGTGAAAACAAGGCCTGTTCAATCAAATCTGATAGATTCCACCTCGCAGCCTGATGACATTCCAGACATTGCGTTTTATTTCCACCCTCCCTCTGACAACAAAGTTTCTGATTCAAACTTAGCATACTACGACAATTTTTACATTCTTCCAACACTCATGCACCCGAAGAGTATAGGGTTTATACGCTTGAAGTCTGCTGATCCTTCCGATAAACCCTTGATATATTCAAACTACTTCAATGTGGAAGACGACGTGCAAACACTTTTGGAAGGGACAGAAATCGGCATGAAGTTGGCTCGGACGGAAGCATTGCGAAGTATTGGTGCCCAGTTGAATACTACTAGGAAGGAAGGTTGCGAGGGGTTTGATTTTGGAACAGACGAATACTGGCGTTGTGCAATGTATCATTACACAGGGGACATTCGTCATCAGGTCGGTACGTGCAAGATGGGTCCTCCAAGCGATCGCAGTGCGGTTGTAGCTCCTGATTTGACCGTGTACGGGGTGAGAGGTCTGCGAGTGATTGATGCTTCAATCATGCCCGTGATTCCGCGAGGAAATACAATGGCGCCAGTGATGATGATCGCTGAGAAGGGCTCTGACATGATTAAGCTCAAATGGAGAGTGTAATATCCTTTATATATATGTGTGTTTCTATTTATATCGCTGTCGTTGCAATATATTAAGGTGTTCGCAGATAGTTTTTAAGTCGATACAGCTTTTCATTTTTTACCAATCTATGTAGACTGATCTCTAGGAAATCAACAAAGATCAAACATTGTGAAATTTATTACGATATATTGCATCGTATTTGAAAGTAGGAAAGCAATGTTTCGGATCTCGCAGAAACTTCATAAATCATCATTGTTTTTAAAAAAGAACTGATTTTCTAGTTTCTTAAACCTTCAATAACTTTCCGTGTAAATGATTTGTATTTAATTAAAATAAATCATATTCATTGGGCGACGTATGGTCAGCGATTCGAGTCCCATTTCTGCTTTTTTGAAACCAGAGTCGGGTATTGAATAGTAAAAAGAAAGCAGGTAAGGAAATTATCGGATTAATACTATTTAGTGGATAGAGATGCTTTTTTTAATTTTCGCTGCAGGTAGTAAAATATACCTATACCATTTAGCGCTAGGCCTACTCGTTGCCTCGTTGTTTATTCAGACCTGGACAAATATAGGGAATCAACTTAAGTTTGAGTAAAATTCTTGCAAATATCAGATAAATCAACCTGTGAGCTAAAGTTATGGAAGAAACGTTTTTATAGGAAAACAATGATAGTCAAAGTTTATTAAAAAGTTTCCTTCCACATTATATATTTTTTAAAAAAATTGTAAGCTCAATTTTCAATTAAATGCTACATATCTGTGTAAAATGGCTAAGTATTTGGAATCTAGTTAAATAAATAAATAAAATGAACCGGAAACCTTTGTTATATTATTCAAAGAAGAAAAATGTAATGACAGCGTGAATATCGAATGTATGTTGGAAAATGTAGAAATTGTTTGTGAAAATAAAATATGTAAAATATATGCTAAAAGTTATTGTATATAGACAATATAAAGTGCATTTTTGAATCTTTCTTTGGACGATTCGCAAACATAATACAAAATAACATTGGTTTTAGTCCGCTCCCCGGATACTGTATAAGGCTGCTACATCCTTAGGTGCACTACTTAAATTAATATACCACGGCTACAATATCTTCAGGGTAATAGGTTCTTTCTTTGAGAATGTAAATCAAAAAGCAGATGTATGCCAAGGGATATAAGAAATGAGGATCTATATTCTGAAAATGTTCACAGTTTACAGAGATTATATGTGAGAATTATATTATATACAGAGGTTAGATTCTTCTTAGATGGAAGAAAAATTGGCTTCTTCTTTCTTCTTCTATGAACCTGGTGTCCTTCTTCTTCTTTCTTCTATATAAATCTTAGTTTGACTTCTTCTATCTCTTCGGAAGCATGGATCGTCTGCTTCTTATTTCTTCTATTTACAGCAATCATCTATTTCTTCTAGCTCTTCGGAAGAATGGATCGTCTATTTCTTCTATCTATTCTGAAGAATGGACCATCAACTTCTTATTTCTTCTATTGACAGCAATCATCTATTTCTTCTATTTAATCTGAAGAATGGATCATCTACTTCTTATTTCTTCTATCTATTCTGAAGAATGGATCATCAACTTCTTATTTCTTCTATTTACAGCAATCATCTATTTCTTCTATTTACTCTGAAGAATGGATCATCTACTTCTTATTTCTTCTATCTATTCTGAAGAATGGATCATCTACTTCTTATTTCTTCTTATGCCCTTTTCTTAGGCGTAGAGACCTGAACAAAAACTCAAATATATTCAGGGGCGACAAATGTGGATATAGCGCCACCTCCTATATCAAACCGAAAAGTGAAAACCCAGGATCGGTAAAGAAAAGCGCCACCTGTGGTTCAGTGCGTCTAAAATAGCTAGCGCAACCGTAGTGCTTTGGGGCGGCTAAAGATAGCTATAGCGCCACCAAGGACAAATCAACCAAAATCTAGCGATATACGAGTACTCCTCGTCAGAGGTAACCGAAGAAACAAATTCGATCGAAGATCGAGACACACGGTTTTGAAATGATATCCCGACTTCCTTACTTTGCTATACGTTCTATCTATGTAATTTATGTTTCCTATCTTTTGTATATCATATTTTAATCCGTACTCATTTATCTTTCGTTTGTTTTAATCAATACAATCATATTTTGTCTCCTCCGATTTCGTTAATCAACTTTCTTTTCACATTTCTATCGCGCTGCCACCTGTTGTCACTTCTGCTAACTAGTTCATGCCATATTAATGATTGGGTTCGGCCGACTAACAAGGCACGTAACAAGGCATAGAAGCAAGGGAATTCTTCAAAACTCTTGGAAATGTTATGAAAATTAACGGTCCCACTAATCACGATTCTACCACAGAACTTTATAGGAGGAATTGGAGAATCTATTGCGTCCAATTAAGATTCCACACTAATGAAGACCCATTGTCGCTAGCATTCCGTCAACTATTATACTTCCTTTACCTATCAGATTAACGGTCGGAAGTTAACATTAAAATTGGTCAGCATTGACTTTATTGTCAACGGAAGTCGTGTGTATATCATAAATCGATGACAATGCTGACAGGAAATTTGAAAGCCATCGTATCAGTAATTTCAATGCTCTATGCTTACATATAAATTCACGCACCTTCAATATGACCATCATTCTATCCTGGAAACACAAGCTGAAGAGGAAAGGACAACACACGGAAACACTGGTAAGTGCAATCAGTTACAATTTCCTATTTTTTTTTAAAATCTTGTATTTTTTTCTCGTTCATTCGTTAGAAATACATTTTCTTCACTGATTTTTTTTGGATATCATGCCATATTATACTGTGTGTTGAAATATTTTATAACGCCAAGCATTGTTTTATTCGATAAGTAAAAAGTTTACCTTGTAGGACTACATTTCAGTACAATTTCTGTAAGATTTCATTTCTTTCAAACAATAGAAATAAATAGAACATTCGGTGTATCTAGGAGTGTAACAGTCTATGACCTAATGGTGAATATGGTGAACTTGATGATATATGCTTATTGTTCTGCACACTTAATACATTTTTATCCAGGCATATTGTTTGATAATCTACGTATAATTATTCACGTAAGACATTTCGGCTGACGAAGCGATGTGTCGATCACATCACCTTCACTAAGGTCGGATTCAGAATGTTTGTAGCCCTGACTACATATTTTGAATTAAAATGCTGTTTTAAGTCCTCTTTATACTCAGTTAGACTAATCGGAACTGAACCCACAGTTTAGAGTGTGATCCGAACCACTGTGCAATGTGCCTCCACGGATCATCGAACCCGGGAACCCTTGATTACCTACATATTTTAATGTGCCGTCATAGTACGGTGCAAAGTACAAGATAATGTATTTACCTTTGCGTATTGCACACTGTCTCAAAATGACTCGAACCACTCCCCACTCTCTCTCCCACACACACAAATCTGTTGGTATTTCAAAGGGGGATGGGAGGGAATTTCTCCCTTCTGGTTTCTACATTTTTCTCGTAGGGAGAAAATTACTGCATATATAAATTATGTAATACCTTGATTCTTCTTGAGTAGTTACAGGAATCCCCCATTAGAATTTTCAAATACAACATTGCATAGAAACATGCATGCATACGTATAATTTATTAAAGCGTTTCAATTGTGATGAGGGGCATAATCTACTGAGTACTTGCTGAATGCAATAGAATTTCGATTTTACGTTTGTCAGAAGACCAAGCTGAAAGATCTTCAAATCTGGGAAAATGTAAAATTGAGGAAAAGTTTACAACATTCTGTTATATTGGGACTATTACGATTGAGTGTATAATGTGGGAAAATGTAAAATCCGGGAATGTAAAATCGGGGTTCCATTCTATTTCTTCATTCTGGTTAAGGCTGCTTTTTATCAGTACTTTTCTGTTACCGTAAAAATAGTGCGAATGTAATTCTTCAGGGAAACTCTCAATATGTTTATTTGTATTTTTTCAGATAGAAACCGCACTTGTGTGCAGAATGATCACCAGAAACTCTTTAACAAGTCTTTACATGTGGCCGTTGGTAATACTAGTTGCCATGTGTACAGAAATTACTTGCATGGACGCAGATGAATTTGACTTCGTGGTTATTGGTGCTGGTACGGCTGGATCCATAGTTGCCAACCGCCTCACTGAGATTTCTTCCTGGAATGTCCTGGTGCTTGAAGCCGGAGTGGAGGATGATCTACCGGTGATATCCATCACCTCCACGTGGAGCCTTATGCAAGGGACATATTTGGACTGGCAGTTCACCACCGAACCTCAAAACACGTCTTGCGTAGGCATGAAAGGTGGTAGGTGCCAATGGCCAGCTGGTAAGGTGCTCGGAGGAAGCAGCTCCATCGGTGGAATGGTGTTCGTCAGAGGAAACAGGAGGGATTACGACGGATGGGCACAGCTCGGCAACGAGGGTTGGAGCTACAAGGAGGTCCTCCCTTACTTCCTCAAGTCGGAGGACAACGGCGATGAAGACATCAGAGCGAACACGCGCTACCATGCGATTGGAGGACCACAGAGGGTGGAAAGATTGCCGCATGCAGACGCTAACGTGGAAGCAGTCATGCAGAGCTTGCAGGAGCTGGGTCACAGGGAAGTGGACGTAAATGCTGAATCTCAACTCGGTTACATGAGGGTGCAGACTACGTCGGAGGATGGTATCGCCGGAAGTGCGTCCAAGTCTTTCCTTGCGCCGATACGAGGGAAGGAGAATCTGCGAATACTTACAGAGGCCACCGTGGTTAAAATTCTCATAGACCCACGCAGCAAAAGCGCCGTTGGGGTACGTTACACCAGGAATGGAAAGATCTTCGAGGTTCGTGTTAGTAAGGAAGTCATCTTGTGCGCCGGCACGGTCAATTCTCCCCAGCTCCTAATGCTGTCCGGGATAGGACCGAAGAAGCATTTGGAAGGTTTACAAATTCCTATAGTCTCTGATCTCCGTGTAGGCGACAATCTGCAGGAACATGTAAGCTTCCAAGGCGTTATTGTAAATTTGAAGCAAACTTCGACCATCCCTAGAAGCATACTTGAAATGAGCAACGATTACTTGGAATATTTCGTTAACTCGACAGGCCCATTGTCAGGGACAGGTACGGAGCAAGTTGTCAATTACATGAAAACAGCCTCTTCTACATCACCGTCAAATGTGCCGGACATTCAAGTCTATTTCGAACCAGCGACACTGAACAATCCTCCGTACGTACCTAGATATGCCTACTATGACAGCATAGTATTTTGCCCAACTCTTCTTCATCCAAAGAGTAGAGGAGTCGTACGGTTGAAGTCAACTGATCCGTTTGATAAACCTCTGATATATCCCAACTTTTTCACTGCGGAGGAAGATGTCCAGACCTTGTTGGAAGGGACGAGGATTGCCATACATTTGGCTCACAGCGAGGCAATACAAGCTGTTGGTGGTTGGTTGAACACTACGAAGCTTAAAGGTTGCGAGCAACATAAGTACGGAACGGACCCGTACTGGCGCTGTGCCATGTACCGTTACACTTACCTATTGTTCCATCCTGTTGGTACCTGCAAGATGGGTCCCGAAAGTGATCCCACTGCGGTGGTAGCCCCAGACTTGACTGTTCACGGTATGACAGGACTTCGAGTTATCGATGCTTCAATCATGCCAGTTATTCCTCGTGGAAGCACAATGGCGCCGACGATGATGATTGCAGAAAAGGGTTCTGATTTGATAAAGGGAAAATGGATTGAATAGTACCAGTAAGGTATGTGTTATTACTGTAGATATATAATTGTTTGTCCAAGATGTGTTCTATGTATATGCAGTTGATATTTTGATGACATTTTTTAAGTGCCACTACACTTCTATTCAATGTTAATACAGTACGTTGGCTCTGCCTCATGCTTAACTAGAATAAAGTATGTCGAAGAGTCCTACTCTTGTAACGTAATGCACTTTTATTCACTGTTAATAATGTACTTTTCGATTCTTGTGTCTCAAAATTGTTTCTCCTCTGTATGTGCATTTGAGTGGGATATGTACACTTTATGGCATTGTAGTTTTTTTCTAGAGAAGACTAAATATACTCCGTGCTTACTGATTGTTTTGTTATTGAGTATTTTTTAAAATCATAAAACCCAAAGATATCGGATATCTTATACTTGTTCTGAAAGGTAAATTTATAGTATGCTGGCAAAGAAAGTTATTGGTACAAAATCTTTGTTATAGTGTTACTTAAATGTGAGTAAAGCTGATGCTGTGCATGGTCCAAGGTAGATTTCAAGGAATAATTTTGTATGAATTTAGTAACAGTTGACTGTCTTCTTTATCTCAATGGGAAATCCGAACTTTTCAAAATCAACTTACATTTTATTTGATGCAAAGGAAGAAATAAAGGTTGATAAATATATTTACGCACATTGAAGGACGTTCGTGCTTACGTTCTGAATTAAGAGCATTGCATGAATATGTTAATTACTTATTAATAACTTCCCTTGGAAATTAGTCCATTAACCTTCCACTGGTAATTCATGTTGCAATGATATCAATGTTTACGTACGTTGGAATGTTCAATAATTTGGTTTGTTTTGTATTTTCAATGCAATATCCCACGTTTGTATACAAATCAAGACTAGTAGAAAATGCATTGCTGCAATAAATGAAATCACGACAAGAACGAAACACACACCTTTTCACAGATTAGTGTGGTAGACACTGTGTCACGGACCCTGATCTCGGATTGGGTATCGAATTATTTTTATTGTGTACTGCAGCATTGTTTAAGTCTCATGACATACTCAAATAAGAAGCAACTTTTTACAAAGGAAAATTGTAAATAATTACAAGACAATGTTACTATCATAGACGAAGTAAATGCTGCCGAAACATTGCAACAGATAGAATTCTTATGTACATGCGAATATCACCACATAGGACATGACAACATGGAAATCATCACCAAAGTTATTGTTTTTACTTAACATCGGCTAAAGATATGTTCCAGCATGTTAAAAGGTTGTTCCTCCTGATGGCGTAGTGGTAACGCTTCACCTTGTAATCGAGAGGTTCCGGGTTTCATCCCCGGTGGAGCGGGACCTCTGAGATATTTATATACGGGCCTCACACCAGCTTCCGTGACGTCACAGGATTAGTCAAGTACAGTCTATATACAGCATTTAACGAAGTGTATTATAAGAGTATAATATTTATTTTTCTGACTGAATCGTCCTTTCTTATTCGCTCAGAACGTTGCTAGCACATCAAGAACATTTCAAATGTTATGTGGCTATAGAAAATACGTAAATAATATTGATAAAAGTAAAATCCAATCTTTACCATTTTGCATAATGTATATTTATTTTCCAAATGACCAATGGATAAATGGCGATAGAGATAATATTTTATTCTACAATTGAAACTTACTCTAAGTTCATAATAATTATTATCATCGTTAATATATAATTGCTATTGAATTGCTGTGGAATAAACAATTACGATTCAAGTTATGCATGCAATATAATTTTGTAAAAGTTAACATACAGAAGGTTGAGGAAAGAACTTGTAAAATTGGAATTTCGTATTAAATAAACTTTCCAACTTTGGAAAATCAATTCCCATGTGTAATTTCTAATTTGAATAAATTTTTAATGTTCTACAAATCCGGTAAATATTTGGCTGCACAAGCTTGACTGGTTTGGTTGTAGGTTTCAATTTATTTTTATTCAGTTTTCACTTTTCGTATTAAAAATTTTACATCAAGCAAAGAGAGAAAGCGTAAACATACTAATTAGTGCAACAAACATACTGGCCTAACCTATTCGAAATACGTGGATGTTAAGAACACTAACCGTAAATGATCTAACGGTAATTCAAGCCCATGAAAAGGGATTTGTGATCACACGGAAAATGAGAATATTAATGCAAGCAACTTACTTTAATTAAGAAGTGCAGGGATATCAGCGTGTCTTTCATTCATCCTTAACAACAACAAATTATTACTTGTAACTGCTGGACATGTATTGAAATCGTACCATGTAAAATTCGCTGACATATAAGTGATAATTATATTTTTCCTTGTACTTGTGATATTTAGAACAGGTTGAGATAAAATCTCGTTCTCCTACTTTTACACAGAGCATAAATTTAAACAAAGCAATAGGTTACATGAAATCACAATGACTGATTGTGCAAGTATACGAAACTAATCGTTATTCCTTATGCACTAGTAAAGTGTTACTTTAGCAACTTGTCTACAGATTTTCGTTCTTCATTTCCAAATACCTTAAATGATGGTGACACAAGTACACATTTTTATGTAGTTCGCTAACTACATCGCAATAATCATGAAGATCTTCCTGTTTTTGACAGAAATAATCGACAAAGGGCAAATATCCATTACTGAGTACAATTATCAACAAAGTATTTGTTAAATAAGTTATTAAAAGTGAACAAAGTCGCAAAAATCTATTGATGTACATTATATTTCATTCACGTGATGTATATAATCAAGATAATAATTCTTGTAAACCGAAACATAACTTGAAGAAGTGAATATCCTCTACTGTAGTTAGAAAGTAAGATGTTTAAGACCTGACTTTTGAACATTGAACTACACAATTTAATACAACGTATAAGCAATAATACGAACATATAAATAACTATCAACATTTTTCGTGTTAAATAAAGGAATATAAATATTATGCATATCTGGCATGGGCACACCTTTTTGTTTAACCTTGGGAATATCACACAAGATTTTATTTCTTATGTATACTGGGCATAAACCGCCAAACGTAAAGTTTTAAGCCCAATAAATTTGTTGTTGTTGAAGATTTTATTTCTTATTTGTGGAGTATCGTAATTAAAATCATTATTTTCATGTGCAATCAGTACTAAATAGTCCTATAAACCGAGTACGATAGAAATCGAATTATTATATTAATAAGCCTACCAAAATATCGACATAGATTTGGTATACACGCATGTCCTAATATTTGTAGTAATTATGGTTTATTCCTTGATCCAAAGAACGTTAAAAAGGTAAGTTATAAGGGAAACAAGAATTATTATTATGAATTGTTGTTGCATTGATGTGAGTACAATTCTGAGAAGAATTATTTCAGTATTAACTTATCTTTAACTCTTTAATAATATTTGGTAAATCGTATTTCACTTTACACTGTATGTTAACTTATCTCAGCATAAAAGCTCTAGTCAAATGTTTGCGGAGAGAGTTTTCATAAACAAATTCTGCTACAACAGTTTGTCGCATTGTATTGCAAACCATAATGAGAAGGATTCATGATAGATTTCGTAATTAGTGAAAGGGCATAATCACACACTCAATTGGGGCAATTTCATTCATGTATACGGAATTTTGTTCGGTCTTACATTACATTTGCTTTAGTTGACAAAAATATTACCACAAATTATGTAACTGCACCTCGAGTTGGTTTAAACAGTGACAATATAAAATTAAGAATACTTGCTTTGTTAGAGTAGGGGTATACTTGAAAATAATAAATTTCAATACCAGATGTGGATAATAAATAAAGGAATCTAATGTTTGATTGCAAATTATTAATGTGTAAGGCACATCCTAGCATGAAAATCATGCTCACTCGTTATGGGCATGAAGAGATGTGTTTTTACAATCAAGGTTTCCAGGTTCAATACCACAAAATGTATGTATGAAACCACACACAGAATTCAAACTGCATCATATCAAGATTGATGCATTTTTGATTCATCAATTGACACATCCGAACGTGTAAATTCAGTTCCTTTGAATTGATAGTGTCTGATCTTCTCAACTGATAATGAAACAGATCAGCAGCTGATAAAAGTACCCTTCTGGTGCATTTTAATGCATTGAAAACTGCATCTTTAGCACTTGATGCACTTTAATGTGTGACACATGTGTGTCCATTCACACATTTTAGGTTCTCTGTGCACATTAGAAATTTAGATTCTGTGATAGAAAGCAAATTCCAATTAGTATTGTTTTCGTTGACAAATTTGTTTGCTGGCTAAGTTGTTGGCTTGTTTTTGCACAATGGAATTCATTTGAATTTGAAATGTTGTTTTAAGTCTACTTTATGCACAGGTAGGCTAATCGGTACTAGGCCTACATTTTAAAGTGGGATCCGAACCACTGTGCAATGTGCCTCCACCGGGTGTCGAACCCGGGACCCTTTGAGTACAAGGCGACGACACAATAACAAACTGTTGGCACTGATGTTTAACGCGCTTGAATTCTATGTGCACTGTGTATCAAATTCTACTAATTGTACCCACTTCAACTACGATGCACGACCTCAGTGGCTGAGAGGTTACCGTTTCACGCTACAAAGCCAGTGGACTTACGTTCGATTCCTGTGTGACGTATAGGCTTATCATTTTGTTCTTCCTCCTGTTGTAGAAATAGTTTCATGGCTGAATACTGAAGCTGGAAACTTCAAGAAACACTTTCCCCAATGAAGACTTACATAATATATGAACTCATGCAGGCAACAATCACAGTGAGAGCTACGCCCACCTGGACATTAGCTAATTAGTCGACATATATTTTTAAAGGAAAACAAGAGTATACAAACACATGATAAAGGCCTTAACGAAGGTAAACACGTAAACATAACACGTTGACTGTTGGTCATATCTGATCAGTTGATTTATTTAGAAACAAACAAATAAGGATAATGTGTTTGTACAAAGTGCATAGAACAATAGCTATATACGAGGTACAACAACTTTGTGTAACACTTCACACAAGCTGTAGGAGAACACCAGTCACTTTACGTGTAATAGCAGAATAGAAATATGGGAAAACTGAAGGTGAGTGCATTTCATAAGTGTTCTTTACAATGAAACATTTGTAAAGTGCAGAAAACAAACACAATCGTCATTATTGTTGGCATTTCCGGCATGTGCCAACAGAAGATGTTGTCTGAGCGCAAATAATTAGAAGGGAAAAAATTAAGACCCCTTTCGTTTCGAAATTTTATCCTTTGTTCATATCACTATACCGTAATGAATAACCTATATTACAGAAAACATTAGCCAATTACAGGTTTTGTAGTTGTGTGCGTGTGTGTCTGTGTTTCTGTACACACACACACACAACACAAACACACACATATACACATATACCTGCACTTCTTACTTTGCCTTTAATTTTGCGCCATCATTCTCAATTTACCGAGTACATTACGGTGTTGCGATAACGTAAATGCTCCCTTTAAGGACAAAGCATGTGGCAACAAGGCAATGCCAGTTCTCATTCAGGCTCGTACCAGAGTACAGCCTCAACGGTGCATGCTACGTTGAAAGTTCAAGCACATTATATTGAAAACCTCATATTTCCAACAACTTTCCCCTCTTTACATTTTTCGCCAAGTGCACTAATAACGAAGTTTCATCTTTGGTGTCAGACTTTTGAAACACCCTGTATACATACAGATTATAAAAAAATGGACTAATATTATTTCGTCTGCTTAGTCTGACACTACTCTTGATGTCACCGTTGAGTTCTGGAACCTCCAAAACATAAAGTTTGATCTCAAATATGATCACATAGCTGAAAGGGTTATTTCTAGACTTTCTTATTATCATAATACAGTTATAAACTGCAAATTAGGTGGAAATAGGATGTCATGAATGATAAATAAATGCAATGAACAGGAATAGAATCTTTGTCATGACCGCCATTTTGAAGACGCCATTACAGACAAACGAGGGCTTAAAAACTTGGGGTCTGGGGCGTTTTAGGTTCGGGAATTAATCTAGTATCCGCCCCCAAAGGGCACGTTCTCCGCCGGAAGTGAAATATTCTTCCATTTTTTTCTTGCTTTCCAACCGCACTAAAGTCAACTTTTTCTACCTAACAACTTCCACTTCGATCTCTGTATTATACCACATTCGTTGAACAAAAAGGAAATTATTAATTACATACTTATAATACCAATACGCGTACCAACAAACACAGCATCTTATATCTGACCACATTCATAATTGTAGCATACACTTTTCAAGTGGATCATTTCCATTCTCTTAGTATTGGCGAATGTTATTTAAAGTGTAAATTAACTTAAAATGAGGGGGGAGCCCGTTGAGCTTTAGCGGGAGTACAAAGTCAAACTTTGTTTTACTTGAAACCTTTCACTACATTGTTTAAACTTTTTGGTATGATTCATACCGAACGTTTGTATCACAGTGTTTTCCTTCAGTATTCCATGTGGTGAACTCTAATCTATGAGTAATCTGTAACCAAATTCTCCAAATCATCTTGTATTTATGGGCTCTTATTGAAATTAGCATACTTACCTACGTTATTTACAGACGAACCAGTTTTGCACATTGTGTACACACTGCCCATCATCTTGGGTGAAGGAATTTAAAAATGTTTAGTATATATGCATTCGTGCGCAAAGGGTGTTACAAAAAATTACTGCTCGTTATGACTATCCGTAATAAATCATACAAAATAAGGTTATTTATTCGTATTTTGCAGAGACTATTCACACCGGTGCTTAAGATGCTATTTGGGGCTCCATGGCCACTAATATTGCTCATGCTGAATTCGACGAGTATGACTTGTGGCCAGGTGAAGAGAGAGTTTGACTTCGTGGTTGTTGGTGGTGGAGTCGCTGGATCGGTGGTCGCCAATCGTCTGTCGGAGGTTGCTCGCTGGAATGTTCTCTTACTCGAAGCAGGGAGAGACGATGATCTGCCATTGATCAAGATTCCATCCTTGACGCCCCAACTGCTGCACACTTCCATGGACTGGGGGTACTACACCCAGCCTCAAAACACGTCATGCCTGTCTCGGAAAGGTGGGAGATGTTACTGGCCAAGAGGAAAAGTTCTAGGAGGGTGCAGTTCGATTAATGGGATGATGTACGTCAGAGGGAGCATGAGGGATTACGACGAATGGGCAGAACTTGGGAACGACGGTTGGAGATACGAAGATGTTTTCCCTTACTTTCTGAAGTCTGAGGATAACGGGGACGAAGACATAGCTTCTAATTCAATGTACCACTCGACTGGCGGATATCAGCACGTGGAGAGGTTTCCGTATGCAGACGCCAACGCTCAGGCCATTTTGCAAAGCTTCGAGGAGATGGGGTACACCGAACGAGACATCAATGCGGAATCTCAGATAGGGTACACGAGGACTCAGACTACTTCCAAGGATGGTCAGCGAATGAGCACGTCAAGGTCTTTTCTCTCTCCAATACGGGGAAGACGTAACCTCCGCATACTCACCGAGGCCTTCGCAGTCAAAGTTCTCTTCACCCCTCTCACCAGGAGAGCTATAGGCGTGCGGTACGTTATGAACGGGAAATCCTTCGACGTTTTTGCCCGTAAAGAAGTGATCGTGTGTGCCGGGGCCATTAATTCACCCCAGCTCTTAATATTGTCTGGCATAGGACCGGAACGACACTTGAAAGATTTGAACATACCCGTTCTTTCGGATCTTCAGGTTGGCGAGAATCTTCAGGAGCATGTTAACTTCCAAGGCTTGGTCATCAGTTTGAACCAGTCATCAACGATGCCTAGAGATGCCCTTGAAATGAGTGAATTCTACACGGAGTACTTTGTTAATTCAACAGGACCCATCTCCGCTACGGGCACGTTACAAGTTATAGGTTTCGTAAGGACACCATTTGATAGATATTTCCCCAGAAGGTCCCGCAAACAGGAGGGTGATGTACCAGATATTCAGTACGTGTTCGAACCTGCAACGGTAAACGACCCACTCGTCACACCAAACTTTGCCTTCTATAATAGCATTAATATTCTCGTAATCCTTCTTCGCCCCAAAAGCAAAGGGTACATACAGCTGAAGTCATCCGATCCTTTTGAGAAACCGCTCATATTTCCAAACTTCTTTACCGAAGATGAGGACGTGAAAACATTATCTGCAGGGGCGAACATTGCCGTTAAGCTGTCCCGCACCCAAGCAGTGAAGGCCGTGGGTGGTTGGTTGAACACTACAAAACTTCCAGATTGCAAGTGGTTTGATTATGGATCTGACGAGTACTGGAGCTGCCTGATGCAGAATTACACGAGGACAATTTTCCATCCGGCTGGTACGTGCAAGATGGGTCCTTCAAGAGACCGCAGTGCGGTTGTGGCTCCTGATCTGACTGTGTACGGGGTGAAAGGACTTCGGGTGATTGACGCTTCGATCATGCCTCTCATTGTGCGTGGAAATACAATGGCACCAACAATGATGATCGCTGAAAAGGGTTCTGATATGATCAAGGAGCGCTGGGGATGATATTGAACGAAGTGTACGGTGTAATCAATGGCATGGCATGTAGTTCTTCACTATCTCAGCGATTCTTTTTGTGACTCACGCCTGTTTTGAGCAATGATTTATTAGCGTGTTTTACTTTTTTCCTTTCCAAAATTTGACTGAAACGTAACAAACTGTATCTTTTCTGTGAAGTTTATGAAAGTCATTCTTACTTTGTGATCATATAGAGCCCTTCCTTATACATGTGTACTTTCCAGTATTTATTCACGTGTTACCTGATTTTCTATTGTATTTTCTAATTGCATGTACAGACGATTGTATGCGTTGCCTTATATTAGAAATTTTAACTTTTGTTTGTAACTGCAAGCGCCAAAACAAGGTGTAGCAGCCAAGATTTTTTATTGTCCTCCGGTTATTATTACTGCTGATTCATGAAGTCATTGTCTCACAATACAGTTCAGAAAGTTTCCTGTTCAAGAAATATTTTGATTTGTAAGTGTAAAGACGTTTATGTACATAAATTTATTGCCAGAAGTATTTAAAAATAGTGGTTATTATAATGAAGATATTTAATAATAATTCAAGGAAGTTGACCCTCTAATAAAATGTTGAAGTGATCACTTTCCAGCAGTCTGGATTTTCTGTAATTCCTTAACTCCAAGGCCTTTGACGTTCGCCGACCTACTTGATAAATAAATGGTATACTGTGGATGCGTACAATTTATAGAAAATGCGACAAACAAGAAGTGTGCCAAAGTTTTTTTTTTAGTCCTCTTGGTGCTCAAATAGGCTAATCGGGACTGGATCTAGAGAGTAAAAATTTGATATGAACCATCGTTCATAGTGCCTCCGCCGAGGATCGAACCCAAGACTCTTTGGTAGGCGATACCACTACCCTCACGTACACGCATAATCCTAGCTACTTCCATATATTTTATGTTATTCTCCCCCAGGTGAAATGTGTAGGCAGAACTTTACCTTTTATGCATTCACTACCATTGACTTTCTATGGGATCATTGAAACCCACAACTGTCAGTGATGGCACACCTGATGCAAGAGACCATGCGAATGAGATGTACCTAAGAGATCTTTTTCAGAGGCCAGAAAGAGGAGTACAGAATATACATCGATTCGTGTGCTGGAATTTTGTGGGAGCGTTTCATGTTCGATGATTGAATTTGACCTCCAAACAAACCAGGACAACGGTTCATTTTAATGTAACATGAAATCAGAACGGACAATTAGATTAGTCGATAAACACAATTCCCCCATTGAAGGGAAACAGAGCAAAACGCACACATACTCATGGTAAGAATTTCTCACTGTCACAGTAATCACTTCAAGCCAAACTTCACAATGGCATTTACCAGGAAGACATACTGTATCTGCACATATAGAAAGCTGTACGCGTTCACTTATATTCCAGGAACTTGGAGCTCTTATAGAGAAACTGGCTTTCTTCTGGTTTAACCCTCCGTTGTCCCCAAGCTCAGAATGCTTTGAGGACCAGCCACTCATCCTACCGCCCAACTGGCAGAACAAAATCTGCATACAAGGTGGGAAATAGCATAAAAAAACAAAGACCAATAGGAGTACTTGATTAGTCATTGCTCTGGAATAAATAAAAACAGGGATGGAAAAGCCATCACCGCACGCCTTTAAGATAAAAACCCTGACATTGATTATTGCCATTATTGCCACATTATCATTAATCATCCAAGTATCTTCACAGCAAACCATAGAGAACAACCCGCATATATGCAGGCAAGTTCCTCTTTTGGAAAGTCTCTTTGCACATTGAATTCTAGTGGCAAGAGATGTCAAATTCGGAAGTGAAGACTTGAAGAACGTGGTAAGTGCACTCAATTAATATTCCACAGCAGTCCGTGGCAACAGCTTAAGTCTTTCTGGGGAATTGAGAGGCAGGTGACTGAAATGTTTAATTTTTTTTAGGACGTTTTAAATGGTTTCCTTACGAGGATTTACCGGACTTCTTAGGTGTATTGATTATGTTGTATTCAGCATATTTGCATAAGATGTATGAAACCTTATTTTTACCTTACCGTAAAAATTTCACCGTCTTCGTTTTCAATTATTCAATAAAAAATTCTGAATACAGCATTTATCCTTTTTGCATTTTAATGTACTAACAGAGGAACATTTATAGTAGTTAAGATGCCCGAAATCGAAAAATACAAATATGCGTAAGAATTGTCATTTGCCTTATATATATAAAATATACATACACACACACATACAGGGTGTCATTTTAATGGCGCCCACGGACCACAGATTCGTACAGAGGACATCATAACAAACAACTTTTCTCCGTAACATTTTTCTCGTTGGTGCGTTGATTCGACGCTACAGCCGTTCAAAAAAGACAGTTTTGCCGCCTGGATGCTGGCAACTCAACACATTTGTTCGTATCTGTGACGTCATTTCCTGCGGCGAAACAGCACACGGCAGGATTGCAAGGAACACACAAATTTTGTGAAAATTGACAAACTACCAACCACATGATTAGGTGTAAACTATTGCCCCAGTGACAACCTAGCTGTGCATCAGTAGGTTTCAACTCTATTCGACACAAGACACACACACAGTAAACACAGTTTAATTTATTTTTCCGTTAATGGGAAACGGGAGGATACAGTCCACACCATAAACATGCAACCTAGAAACAACTTGAAATTTCATTGCAAATTGTCATTGTAAGGCAACCTTACGTTACTTTAAAAGTGGAAAAATAACTCCCTATCTAAATACACCCGCAAGAATGGTCATTTTTTTTGTCGCTCAAATGGTGTAAACGTTTTACCCTTTAGATGTTCTAATACATCAGCGCGCGATGAAATGTTTAGCACGACAAAACCTCAGCTCTTTCTTTTGTGGCGTATTGAAAACTAGATAACAGTAGATGATTAAACAGTTAAAGCTTCCGGCGTATTGTACGTAGTCTGTTATAACAGGATACAGCACTGTAACACACACTCTTTCCGTTTGTCCTGGAGGCTTGTGGTCAGAAGTTTATTCTCGGCGGACATGTTTTATTGCGAGTTGCTGCTTTGCAAGAATATTTTGAGGTAAGTTTTCTTGTAACTTTTTTTGCAAAATTTAGTAAATGACTTTCCTTGCACTGTTATGCACTTGTGATTCGGGAGAACTCGTTTGTTTGAGTTGTTGTTTTATGTCCACTTCATGCACAGGAAGGCTAATCGGGAGTGGACCTACTATTTAAACTACTTGTGCTTCCCCCGGGTATCGAACCCTTGATTAGAAGCCGACGACGTTATATTGGGATGACCCTGGCTTGGGAGTCTCCCTACACAGCGGTGAGAAAGCTTTAATTATTAAAATTAAAATTAAAGCTTTTTAAAATTTAAATTCAAGTCGCCTTCACCAAACAGAAAAAAATGAAAAATATCCCATTGAACAATACGTTTAAAAATTATATACAAACATATAGATATAAAGAGTGATAGACAAACTTTCTTCCAAAAATTCAAAAGTGACCAGGAGTTAAAAAAGAGAATCACAATTCTGGGTAGATAGTAACCAGTTTAACTGTTTCAAATTTTACAGTTTGTACAATTTGTTGCTTCTTTTTCTTTTTATGTATAACTATTAGGCCAGTCATTAGTATTCCTTCTCAGTATTCAGTTCAGAAAGTGTTTTTTTTGCACTTTTTGCCAATTATTGGTAAAGAGGACTGAGAAAGATGACTCCCAATGTACATTAAACTACATGTTCATTGTGAATTCTATACTTTCAGTATCTTTATAAAAGGTAAAGGTAAAGTGTTCCCCTGTGCATAGCACCACGCCATGAAGGCGTATAGGGGGTGTGAGGGTAACGCCCCACACTTTCTTGATCCGGTCGTGAGTGTGGGTGATGTGATCAGCATCACGCCCCTGACCGCCTTTACCCCCCAGGGTTTCCCCCAGGTACCCATGTTATTCGACGCTGGGTGGGCGCCGGGGCCGCTTTCACCGTTAGAAAAGTTCCCGGATTTGAACCGGCCGGGGATCGAACCCGGGACCTTGAGCATGGTAGTCAGACGGGTTACCGACTGAGCCACCGCGGCCACTTCAGTATCTTTATTCGAAATGAAATTGTGCATTATGCTTTTCTCCAGTACGTGCATGTTGCAATATTGCCGGAAATAAAGTATACCGAAAGTCAGATCACGTACTCTTTTATTTAATCTTGTAAGTATAATGAAAAATGTTTCCTGCATTAACACATCTGAATGAACACCTGTATCAACACAACAGGTATAGTGCACACAAATTTGATCATAAACATGACAGTCGGCACACATGTTCCAAGCGCCGTCCATTCAACACCAAACATTTTTAATGGCGACCTGGCAAGTATGCAAACATATTGCAGTTGCGTCCTATGTAATTGAATGCAATATACATGTGATGTTCATTTTGGGCTATTCAATATCACAAGGCACTTATCGCAGTAGACACGCTCCTTCAGGTTTCCCCACAAATATGCATCAGGCGGTGGATAAGGGGATTTTCCCCCTCATACACTGAGGAGTGGAAAATGGCCATTTGTGTCGATGCACCAAGAAAAATATTAAACTCATCAAGCGGGTAGTCTGTTTCCTTTGAGATTATGCGTTGTTGCAAGTGTTCTAAAACACAGATTACGATCCCGACAAAATATCGTGAGATCATGCACAACCCGTTAGACATCCAATCCTCTGTACCTTTCCTGAGTATTCCCTTGATCATTGTCTTTAAAGTATGGCCCGATTATGCCACTACCACATATGACATATGTTTTGCCATTGTACGGACCGTGTTATCATCTCACTCTGTCTTTCAAATCCCTAAACTCTTTCTGGTTCTAGATATATTTACACGACCATCCAGTGTAACATGGCATTCATCTCAACGCTCGTCTCGTTCGACGGAATTTTGTCACTAAACGCACGGTCATGAAATAGGCGGCTGGGCGGTACCACATATGGGAAAAGCAATGCGAGAGCGGGACAAAAGTAGCTGGTTCCCGCGCACTGCGTGGCATCGTCAACCGGGCTGCGTTGCCTAGTTCGAGCGTCAGACCAACCTCTCTCCGGGCCACTTTTGTGTCATCCGTGTTTGTATCACATGCATTACAAAGACCAACTCTACAACAAGATCTTTCATTCTCTTAAACCTCCGAACACACGGGTTTGTGCTCTGACGTGGCAACAGCGCCAACTTCTGCCAGCCACCAACCTAATTTCATATCCGTGCGTTTAGTAACAACACCGTGCGCTTTCTTGGAGGACTTTTCTTGAAGTCTGGCCGGAACAAGTGTACACATGTTTCAAACTGGTCCCGCCACAACAACCACTTACGTTTGAGCGGAAATAATGCTCGGAAATAAACGTTTAATGTCTAATACTCCAAGCCAATGCGGATAGCCTCACACTATAACCCTTCTCAGTAAGAACCAATGTCACACTGGAGCTCTTCCTCGCTTCCCACACAATACCAACGGTGTACAGTGTTGCTAACTCGGTATGCTTTAACCCCGGCTATACTGTAAAATGAAACACAACGTTTAAGTCTCCTGCTGGAAAGAACATTTCCGCTCGCTCATATTTAGTCTATCTTTCCAATTTCTTAATTTCTTTTTAGTTTACAGTCTTTATCGACAATTGCATTTTTTGGATGAATTTTATTATTTGAGCTACAATTTACAGCAACCTTAAGCATATATATTATTTCTTATTTTACAGAACTAAACAAGACAATATCGTCGCTTGGTTCCTGTGGCATCTTTTTTGTATTTTGCTGGGTCCCATGACATCAACCTGCAACTCGAGAAGAAGCGAGTTTGACTTCGTGATTGTTGGTGGAGGAGTCGGCGGATCCATAGTAGCTAACCGTCTGTCTGAAGATTTCTCTTGGAGCGTCCTTTTACTTGAAGCAGGAAGGGACGATGACCTGCCGCTGATTACTATCCCATCATTGACACCGTATGTACGAAGCAAAAATTCCGATCTGATATGGGATTACTACACTCAACCTCAAAATAAGTCCTGTCTCGCTGAGGACGGTAGGAAGTGTTTCTGGCCGTCTGGTAAGGTCCTCGGAGGAAGTAGTTCTCATAACGGGATGTTTTACGTCAGAGGCAACAGCAGAGATTATGATGAATGGGCGGAACTTGGAAATGATGGTTGGAGCTACGAGGATGTTCTCCCTTACTTTCTTAAATCAGAGGACAACGAGACGAAGACATAGCGTCGAACACACGGTACCATTCTACAGGAGGATACCAGAGTGTGGAGAGATATCCATACGCAGACTCCAATGTGGAAACCATTTTGGAGAGTTTGAAGGAACTGGGATACGCAGAACGAGACATCAATGCTGAATCTCAACTAGGCTACATGAGAACGCAGATGACATCCAAGGATGGTCAACGTAGGAGTATGTCCAGATCATTTCTTAATCCAATACAAGGAAGAAGGAATCTTCATATACTCACTAAGGCTACTGTAAAGAAAATTCTGATAGATCCAATTAGCAATAAAACTCAAGGTGTGCGATATGTTAGAAGCGGTAAATCCTTCGATGTTTTTGTTCGTAAGGAAGTGATATTGTCTGCTGGCTCTTTCAATTCTCCTCAGCTCCTAATGCTGTCGGGTATAGGCCCCAAAGAACACTTAGAAGATTTGAAAATTCTCGTGATTGCCGATCTAAAGGTTGGTGACAATCTACAGGATCACACTAGTTTCCGAGGCTTAGTTGTGAATTTGAATCAGTCACAGACAATTCCTAAATGTACTGTTGAAATGAGTAATAAATATTTACAGTATTTCGTTAATTCTACAGGTCCAATCTCAGCCTCGGGCACTCTACAAATCGCGTTCTGTGTGAAAGCAATGTGCGAGAATTCTAGTTCTACATCAATAGTAGATGATGTGCCAGATATTCTGTTCCACTTTGAGCCTGCAACTTTGAATAGTCCATCGAAGTTATCTAACTTTGCTTTCTATGACAGTGTTTATATTATTCCCCTTATTCTTCGTCCGAAAAGCAAGGGTTATGTCCGACTTAATTCTTCTGATCCCTTTGACTATCCTCTTATATACCCCAATTACTTCACTGATGAATATGACGTGAACGTTTTGCTGGCAGCATCAAAGATTGGCGTAGAGCTTTCCAACACCAAAGCCTTGCAAGCCATTGGTGCACGCTTAAACACCACCAATCTTCCAGGCTGTGAAGAGTATGTTTTCGGATCTGACAACTATTGGCGTTGTACAATGTACCATTACACAAGACACGGTTTTCATCAAACAGGTACGTGTAAGATGGGTCCTAAAACCGATCGCAGTGCCGTTGTTGCTCCTGATTTGACCGTGTACGGGGTGAGAGGTCTGCGAGTGATTGATGCTTCAATCATGCCCGTGATTCCGCGAGGAAACACAATGGCACCAACAATGATGATCTCCGAGAAAGGCTCTGACATGATCAAGAGAGCATGGGGCCATTAGCTAATTGTCGAAATGGTTCGTCGTGTTGCAGTGTGTTAGTATTTCGCCAGAGGAGTTTCGTTTGGACTAGTGTGCTAATCAAATGCGGGGGGGGGGGGTTCCTCAGTTTATATTATATTAATGTTTGCTTCCAACTATCAAATGTTACACAGCCCTTACTATGTTTTCAAATGTATTGTTTCTCACTTATATTTTAGCCTCGTGTTTCTTCGAATATCTTTTCAATTTTACTTCAAAAATTCATAGCTGACGATGAGTAAGATTATCATAAATGCAATGCATCTTGAACTATTTGCAACTAAATGTGAAACCAACTACCTTAATCAAATATTTATTTTGTTCTCAAAGTGTGTCAAAAAGAGCTTGTGTGAGAAGTTTGTCCAAGATTGTTGTTGATTCGCTCTTCGCTGAGATAGGCTAACCTATACGTGACCTTGAGTTTAAATATATTTCTGTAATTTTTAAATAGTTTTCCATGCAAAAAAGATAAAAGTAAAGTGTTCCCCTGTGCTTAGCACCACGCCATGAAGGCGTATAGGGGGTGTGGGGGTAACGCCCCACACTTTCTTGATCCGGTCGTGAGTGGGGGTGATGTGATCAGCATCACGCCCCTGACCGCCTTTACCCCCCAGGGTTTCCCCCAGGTACCCATGTTATTCGACGCTGGGTGGGCGCCGGAGCCGCTTCCATAGTTAGAAAAGTTCCCGGATTTGAACCGGCCGGGGATCGAACCCGGGACCTTTAGCATGGTAGTCAGACGCGTTACCGACTGAGCCACCGCGGCCACACATGCGGATCTGCGATTGCTACATCCTTTTTTATATTTCTGCGTAGAATGACAAATAAAATGACAATTACCACTAAGTAAGTAACAAAATTGCATAAGGAATGTAATTAAGAAATCCGCTATTAAGAGGATGGTGGACTTCGAAAGAGGTGAGAAAGATTTACCATCATCATAATGCAGAACGTTATGTGGTGTACGATACTGTAAGATAGTAAGTAAAATACATATTGAAAATATTGTGTTTTATATTCTATGGTACAAGTTTGAAAATGTAACTTTGACTTGAAGGAGCTAGTTAAACAATGATGTACTGAATATGTGTGAATGGTACACATGAATACACTTTGTTTAAAAATTGAAATCATGTTTTATTGAAGTAATATACGTTTCAAAGTGCAGATAAGGATGAGCAGGATGGGCTTTACCTTTAGGCTACAGCCTATTGGCCTCAAGTCCAGGGGCCAGCACAGAAGTGACAAGAGACGTTCAGATTTTCGACCGATCAGTATTCTCCGCACTTTGTCAAAAGTATTTGAAAACATTCACGAGCAAATTTTTAACTATGTGCAATCGAAAAATTGTTAAACCCCTTCCAGTCCGGTTTCCGCCCACAACACAGCATCAGCACAGCCCTCATTAAAGTGGTGGATGATGTAAGGTCGGCGATGGATAAGAGATATTTGACAATGCTAGTTCTCCTCGATTACAGCAAAGCCTTCCAAACCGTAGACCACGATATCCTACTGGCGAAATTGTCATCTTACTTCAACTTTTCCCAACCCGCTGTTGACTGGACTCGCTCATATTTAGCAGCCAGACAGCAATGCACATTCGTTTCTGACAATAAGTCGTCGTGGCTGCCGACGAATTGCGGTGTACCCCAAGGTGGCGTTCTGTCTCCGCTGCTGTTCTCCATGTACGTAATTGATATATCTGGAACCTTTCAATCGACAAATTACCATCTGTACGCTGATGACGTCCAATGTAATTTGTCGTTCCCTAAAACAAGCATCAATATGGCCATGAAAGCCCTAAACGCTGATATTATGAACGTCTGCAAGTGTTCTCAGGCAAACGGTCTGCGAGTAAATGCTGAAAAAACAAAATGAATTTTAATTGGCTCAAGTCAGCTCATTTCTACAACAGAAAAGACCTCCATCCCTGACATTCTTGTCGAAGGAAACCCCATTTCGTTGTCGCTTTCGGTCAAAGACCTGGGAGTCGTTGTGGACGAAAACCTCACTTGGAGTGACCATGTGAAGGCCATATGCAAAAAATCCTACGCAGCATTACACTCGCTGTATCGCCTTAAAAACATTTTACCGCAAGAGGTAAAGAAAACACTCGTGGAGTCGTTAGTTCTGTCTCAAATAGATTACTGTGACCTGACGCATATTGACCTCAACAGTGAACTAGCAAGACGTCTACAGCTAATACAAAATGCACGTGCGCGCTACATTTATAATATCAAATATTTTGACCACCTGACCCCGACTTTCAAGGATCTCGGCTGGTTCGACCTTTCCACTCGCCGCCGCTTCCACACTCTTACAGCGCTCTACTAAATAGGAAACTCACGAGAGCCCTCCTAACTACCTTCTCCATTTCAACCCCTAAGTGCAGCACACACCTTCGCCACCCGTTCAAGAGACAACTTTTTTCTGGCCATCCCCTCCCACAAGACAACGTTTTATGGAAATTCCTTAACGGTCACTGCTAGCAGAGCGTGGAACGACCTCTCCAATGACATAAGAAACTCTTCTTCTCTCGGCCAATTGAAATGAAAATTAAGAAATCATCTTCTGGAGTCAACTTACCAGTACTGAAAACAGGGAAATAAAATTAAACCTTAGTGTAAACTTGCAGGACCAACACCCAGCGACTTTTTCTGTAATTTTAGTAAGTTTGTTGTGTGTGTGTGTTTGTTTTACGTGTATTGTTTTTTACTTAGTGTGTATGTATCTTTCTGTTTTTAGTTTTTATATATTTCACATACAGTTAGCTATAAAAATCAATTTATAAAATGTAAAGTAGAGAAGGTTGAGTGGAAGAAAAGGCTTGTGCCTTAACTTCGCCATCCAAAACAAGGAATAAATAATAATAATAACTATTAAAAATCCGTAACATTATGATAATAGAACATTAACATGTCAAAGTCCTTTTACTTGGTTATTTCATGAAAGAAGTTAGAAGCAAGGCCGTGTTTAGATGGGTATGTTTAATTAATGGAAGTTCAGAAACAAAAATTAGGAACTGATTTTAAAAAAAATTAAAAACTTTATAAATATACAGAGACCATTGGGATAGAATTTTTAAACATTTGCAATTCATGAAACTTGTGCGAAACATGTTCCAGGTTCTGAAAATTCCAAATTTTAAGTTGTTTTTTTTATGTGGAAGTTCAAATTACTTAAACTATATGATTACATTTTCATCTAACTTTGCAAGCTTTTTGTTGTACGTGGAATCTTAAAGTTAATAACAAAATAGAATAAGTATACGTTTCAGTTATGCTAAACTCTATGAAATGTGAAAGAGAATGAAAGACACCGGTGGCTCAGTCGGTAACGCGTCTGACTACCGTGCTCATGGTCCCGGGTTCGATCCCCGGCCGGTTCAAATCCGGGAACTTTTCTAACGTTGGAAGCGGCCCCGGCGCCCACCCAGCGTCGAATAACATGGGTACCTGGGGGAAACCCTGGGGGGTAAAGGCGGTCAGGGCGTGATGCTGATCACATCACCCCTACTAATGACCGGATCAAGAAAGTGAGGGGCGTTACCCCCACACCCCCTATACGCCTTCATGGCGTGGTGCTAAGCACAGGGGAACACTTTACTTTTTACTTTACTTTTTTTTCTTTATTCAATGGATTTGAACTTAAAATTTTGGGTGCATCAGCACTTAGGCTATTTTGCACCCGTCACATTATACGGGGTCAGCCCCTTACCAGGACAAATAACAACTCTAACGTTGAATAACTAAAAATCTTAAAATATTCTGACTTCTGTTAAAAGCTGGGGTTGTAAACGGGCACTAAGCACACATAAGAACAAAAAGCAGGACAATACACACAAAATTATACTGGCCATAGTTCCAGTCGCCAGAGCTGCGTGGAAGTGAGGTTGACTCTTGGGCGTCTACGTGGAAGGTGCCCCTTACACCCCACACATGCAATGGAAAAGTCTCCTCAAGTATATAATAACAGTAATAATAACAACAATAATAATAGTAAATGGAATAAAATTGTTTTATGATATTTAATGACTTCTGTATAATTTTCATGATTATTGGTATTATTTTTATTATTTATTTGCCTGATCTAAACACATTCTAACGACCCCCCCCCCCCTTACGGCCATGGTCAGAAGGAAGAAGTTTCTAGCCTTTTAAATAACTTCTTACGTCATAACCCTATTTTCAGTAGTGTACAGGGTGTTCACCGTGAGATTCCGACATTTTAAACATATATGTGAGTGGAAACAAAAAATGGTATACAATCATTACTATACATGAAAACGATAATGTAACTCCCAGAGTTTTTAGTGTAACTCACAAAATTTAGTTCAGTGCACTTGCACATGGGCGCAACTATCTCCACATATTATCTGCAACGTCTTCCTGGATGCCGGATTCCAGCAGCGGCGGGAGGATTATCTAGGGGCACGGAATGAAATTTAGGTGGTGCGATGCTCAAAATAAAGAAGAATTAAACATGCACGCATGTTTTAGAAACTAAATCAAATACCACCACACAACCTGTGCACGCTCGTTTGGAATCGCCATTTTCGAAAGAATTGATTGTTCTAGCGCCACTGTGGTTTTAGCGCGAACTACAACATTAATACCACGTAAACTTTTTGAGTTTCTGCTTCTGCTCCTGTTGGAATCACAACAGTATGACCTGTAATGAAAAAGAAATAATTTTTCAAAATGTTTGTAGTCTCACGGTGGATACTCTGTATTATAACCGGAGTGCAAGTCTGTATGGCAGCTGAAATTCCCTAAAGAACATGATATCAATTGCATATTCGAAGCGTATTTGCTCTGAGAAAACGAGGTACACCACGAGGCAGATTTTTCAGAAAGTTGCCTAACGGACAGCTTAGGAGAATCGTAAGTGTTATTAATACAGAGCATGCCATTAGTGTAATTGAAGTACCATGTTAATTAGAATTACATGTTGAATAATGATAATGTTGATTGGGCCCAAAACAAATGATAGCCCAGGAGCCTAAATTTTAGAAGCCCCTTGGGTTGATGAAGGGACACCAGTGACCAGGCCGGCTTTCGAACCCGAGTGCTCGAGTGGTAACCTACCTTCGCGTCATTGGGTTTCAACTTTCTTCAACTCTATTCGACACAAGATACACACTCGGTAAACATAGCTTACGTTTGTTTCCCGTTGAAGAGAAACGGGAAGAAACAACCCACACCATAAACATGCATGATAAAAACTTCTTGAAATTTCTCCCTGTGACAGATAAGTTCAAAGTGGCATTTCAGCAGGAAGGCAGGACGGGAACATTGATTAATACGGTCGAACCGTGGGTAAACAACGGTAAGTGCTTTCTGTCGTCGTTCTTGAAACTTTGCTCCCCTTTTAGATTAACTGTAAACCTTTTTTGATCGAGTGCACATCAAGAGGTGCTTGTTATTCGTTTAATAATGATTGATACCGAGTGGTTAGAACAGCGCGCTACGATGCCATGGGTCAGAGGCTTGGAATTGGATGTTCTTTGTGAATGTCCCTTCATCAATTTCATTATAGGTGAATGTCCCTTCATCACTCATCCTCATATTCGCAATTAGCCAAAGGTGGCAGAAAAGTGAAGTAAAACAAACCTAATCATTCAATCATTTTGATTACCACAGTATTTCACTCTTCGCTGTTCATATGACCACGCAGATAGCACCCATGTTCGTATTATACGAGTACCTTTGTGAAATCGTTGAAAATTTTTCTTTTTAGTACTTTATGCCTAAACTTTTTTCAATATAGTATGTGTTAAGAAAAAGTACGAAAATGCATTTATGTACTATATGTATGTATCTAAAACTTGAACTTCAGATTGCTGAAACTTCGGTGTGATTTGAAATGATCTCCCTTTTACAACTTTTACATGAGTCCTTTCTGTAGAATGAAAAAAATAATCGTTGTTCTATATCGAATATTTTTTTACACAATAATCTTAAAACTGGGATCAACTATTTGGAACAGAGTATTGTGAGTCTCACAAACGCAAATTCCAGATCTCAAATTACCATTCTTATAGTTATTTCATTTGCAAAACAGATCTTTATAATCGTACTTTTAATCTAGTCGCTCGCTCTTTGTTCTTCGAAGGTAGTGGCTCGGTGCTGCGTTGCTAACTTGTAGAATTGTGATGAAGAAAGCTTCTTCCTCAGTTCGGTATATTTAAGAAAACTCTTTCTTTGCTATGGACGAAGAAGTCGATGGTGTTCAAATGACATATGAGAAAGTAGCACATCACATGGCGCACCCAGTGAAGATACCTGCAGAATGTCTGAGCAGTAGATGAGGAAGCATAATAAAGCAACAGTAGGTAATTGCAGAGGTATATTGTGTCCTTGTGGCCCTGAAACAATTGTTTGATAATAAAAAGTGCCCAATGTTGATTCGGTGATAGGCAATGCACCGTTCCTATATTCAAAGTAAATAGCGAGTAATGAGCATCGTAATGGAATATTAGATTTGAAAACGTTTCCCCCAAATAAAAAGTGAAAATATCCCTTGACCTTCCTTGTTAACGTATCATTATAGCCCAACGGTAAAAGAAACCTGAGCGTGTTATAGACTTTATTGTTTCTGTTAGAAAGTACCCTTGCACGTTAAATTCTTGTGACGGACGGAAACTGTAGAAGTGAGAGGTCGCAACTTCGAATAAGTGGTAAGTGCATTCAACTCCTATTCCGCAGCATTCCTTTTGCTTCAACGTTCCACACGCTGCTCTGACATTAAGGCAATTCTTTTTGTCCTCGATGGACATTTAAAAGGTCATTAAAGTAGTTCTTTCATCTATTTAGAATATCGCTTGGGTCAGCTAGAAAACCACCGTCTTTATCTTTTATCAAGTTTACTTTAGGTTGCCACCCCTTTCTAAATTCATTTACACCTTTATATAAATCTCTGATATTTTTATTTTTGCTGTTTCAATTTCGTTAATTTTGCTTTTCAAGTAATCTCTTTTTTTACTTCTAAACGTGCGGTTAACTTCTCGCTTTATTCTATTATAATTGTTTAGATTTGTATCATCAGAGTTATTTAACCACCTAAGTCTAGCCTGATTTCTTATTTCTATTAGATTATGACATTCATTATCAAACCATGGCTTACTTTTTCTCGGTTTATGGTATCCTATACGTTCTTTAGCTGCTGATTCTATTGCATTACTATGCAAGGGCTAGTTCGCTTAAAAAATAACGAGTTACGGTAACTAATCTCAAATAGTAGTAGTCCGAAAATGAGTTTCAGTTATTAATCTTAAATAGTAACTAGTCAAAACGTAACTAAGTGACTGAGTTATTAATCTTAAATGGTAACTAGTTGCAGTTACTCGCAAAAGTATGTCTTCTTCCAAGCACTAGTATCTCCTATGTTGTAAACATAGCCTATCTGTAAAAAAAATGTCTGACATCTTCCCTGCTTTAATGGGACTTCCATTTCTTTAAGTATAGCCACACAAAATCAACAAAATTTCACAGCGCTCAACGAAGAGCAAGTCAAACAATTTATCTTCGTAATTCCTTTCAAAGCTGCGAGCCATCGGCGATATACAAAATGTTGTTCCTCTATGTGTGCAGCCACGTCCACGCTATAGCTCTTGTCTCGTCTTACAGCGGGCGGTACATGCTGCCAAGGGAAGTGGGTAGCGAGGAAGCGAACAATTCAGCGAGATCAGAAGCACAGCAGCTTGTAGATCGAAGTGCGCGCAGCACCTCCTCCTGCGATGTCTTAACTCTCGGCGCCACCGCTGTTGTCTGGTTGGTCTGCGGCGTATTCCCTGCTCCCCACTTCTCTTTCCAGCACGTAGGCAGCCCGCCGCAAGACCAAACATGGCCTATAACAAATACAGGTACCCTCTAAGCACCGAAGTATTTTTTATTGCCAAGGTATACTTAAAAAGTTTAGATTTAACGAACATGTCATTCCCTTCTTCTTTTATTGCGTTTTACTCGACTTTCTTCCATCTACACTAATGTCCAAAATTAAAGCAACAAACAGAAATCCTTTCCTCTTGTGATTTTTTCTTTGATAAATTTACCAAGTTTAACCTGTTGCTATGGTGATTTTTTTGTTGATAAATCCTGGCAGATTAAGGTTAGTTTATTTTCATTCTTAAACCAGTTGTCTATTACATCATAAATATTACTATCACCTGATCATATTATGTGGTCAAATGGACGCACGGGAAAGAATTTCCGTTTGTTGCTTTAATTTTGGACATTAGTATAGAACATAATAGTTTAGTTTTTATTTCAGAATTCGTATCAACAACAGTAATATTTAAAATCAAATAAATATTATATTAACTTTCACAACAAAGAACTCTTTATGCACAGCATTATACTCATTGTATAGTACTGAAAACCAATTTCGTATTTATGTGGATCATTGCAATATATTTCCTAATTTAACATATCGAAGTAATGACTAACCTATTGAACTATGAAAATATTGAGGATGGAGAACTTTTGTCTTCAATTCCAATACTTTTCATCTTAATTTTGCGTTTTGTAATTGTAAGATCTAAGCATTAGTTGCTTTCGTTTTGATATCTGTATTTAAAGGTTGAAAATTTCAAGCTTGGTAGAGACCGGAATTCATGAAAGGTAACCAAAGTTGAAGAGAGCATAATTGAATCTAATGTTTACCACCTTTTTGACAATGGATTTTCTCTGACGCTTTTCCTGCTTGGTTCCTTCTTTGGAATTTCCATGGAATTGGCGCTAGCCTTGCTAGTATAAGTTACGGGGGAAGCCTATAGTTCACATATTTTCCGAGATTTCAGATAACTTGGCGCTAATATAGTTTGTGTTCCTGCTGTGGTCGATCTGGTCTAACGGGATTATTTGCGAAGATTCTTTAACGACGACCAAGGCCCACCACTTTTTTTTTTAAAAAAAAAAGTCTGGAAAGGCATATATATATTAATGTTTAACGGTGCTAACTTACGTTATATGTACTCTTGGCCGCCATTTCTTTTAGGTAATTCCGCTAGCATAGAACCTTTCTGGGATTTTCTTAATATACGCACCCTGGGCTCTGAAAGGCACAACCCACAATATAGGCCCACTCATGAATCTGGAGGAAAATCTGATATCTAAAACACCAGAATTGAGTTACAGTCAACGGCAAATATAATAGTAGCCACGTTGTCCATCACCATTTTAATTCTCTTGTATTCTACATGGTGTGTTGTTTTAAGGTATGGAATTCCGTTGATTCGAAGCAGATATTGTCCTCTGCTTATTGAACTTATGACTTTTCAAGTCATGATCATCACTTTTTGTGAAATATACTAAATGAAAATGGTAATGGACAAAACGCCTACTATTTCCTTTGATATTGGGTATTCAGAGGTTAAATCCTAAACGCAATTACCAAATTCCCAAAGAATGCTTTCAATAGTCATTCAGAGAGCCATTCATATTTTACTAGCATTTGCAACTTTGAGTTAATGTACGGTAGGAATCGTTGGGAGACAACTTTATAATTGAGGTACTTCTCCATTTACAAATGCATTTTTGTCAACGAGGTTCAGAATTTAATAATATTGTAACTTCATATTGTTTGTATTTTGCAGATAAGAATTATACTATTTTCCTCTATGGCTCGTGGATTTCCATGGTACCTAATCTTGAGCATACTTGCTTCCACGAGATTGGCTCGCAGCTTGTTACGAAAGGAGTTTGACTTCGTGGTTGTTGGTGGTGGGGTAGGTGGATCCGTCGTGGCCAACCGACTGTCTGAAGTTTGCTCTTGGAGCGTCGTGTTACTCGAAGCAGGAAGAGACGATGACCTCCCACTTATCAATATTCCTTCATTGAGTTTCTACGAAACAGAAGACGGCTCTCCTTTGATCTGGAATTACTACACTCAACCTCAGAGCAAGGCTTGCCTCTCGGAAAGCGACAGAAGATGTTTTTGCCCAACTGGTAAAGTCCTCGGAGGAAGCAGTTCACATAATGGGAAGTTGTATACAAGAGGAAACAAGATAGACTACGACGAATGGGCCGCTCTTGGGAATGGCGGTTGGAGTTACCAGGAAGTTCTTCCTTACTTCCTGAAATCTGAGGATAACGGAGATGAGGATATAGCATCAAACACCAAGTACCATTCGATCGGAGGTTATCAGAGGGTGGAGAGGCTTCCGTACGCAGATGCCAATGTGGTGGTCCTTATGGAAAGTTTGAAGGAACTCGGGTACACAGAGCGAGATATCAATGCGGAATCTCAGATTGGTTACATGAGAGCACAGACGACTTCCAAGGATGGTCAACGTAGAAGTATGTCCAGGTCTTTCCTGACTCCAATACGAGGAAGAAAAAATCTCCTGATACTCACAGATGCCATTGTTGTTAAAGTTCTTATAGATAGTAATAAAATGAGAGCTGTAGGCGTACGGTATGTTAAAAATGGACAGGAGTTTGATATTTATGCGCGTAAAGAAGTAATATTGTGCGCTGGGGCATTTAATTCTCCCAAACTTTTAATGCTGTCCGGTATAGGACCTAGAAAACATTTGCAAGATTTGAAGATACGTGTCATATCTGACCTTGACGTCGGAGGCAATTTGCAGGATCATTCTACTTTCGAAGGTTTATTTATCAATGTAGACAATACATCAACCGTTCCTAACAACTTAGTTCAAATGAGTAATTATTTTTTGGAATATTTTGTTAATTCAACAGGTCCAATTTCAGCTACAGGTACAGGACAAGTCATTTCTTTCGTAAAAGCTGTTTGTGGGAATCCTCGTACTACAAACTGCAGAGGACAAGCGAGTTCACCTGATGATATACCGGATATTGAGTTTCATTTTGGGACCACCGTCGTCAACAATCCAAGCATCGTACCATCCTCGGTTTTCTATGACAGCATTGTTGTCACTCCAAATCTTCTTCGTCCTAAGAGCATAGGCTATTTGCGACTCAATACTTCCGACCCCTTTGATAAGCCTTTGATTTACCCTAACTACTTGAGTGACGATTATGACGTTGAGGTTTTACTCGAAGCGGCGAAAATTGGTGTGGAGTTGTCCAAGACGAGAGCGTTCCAAGCTATTGGTGCTACCTTAAACACCACCAATCTACCAGGCTGTGAGGAGTTCGTTTTCGGATCGGACAGCTACTGGCGGTGTGTGATTACCCATTACACGCAAACTGGGTTTCATCCCGTGGGCACGTGTAAGATGGGTCCTCCTACCGATCGCACAGCGGTTGTAGCTCCTGATTTGGCCGTGTACGGGGTGAGAGGACTCAGGGTGATTGATGCTTCAATCATGCCAGTGATTCCACGTGGAAATACAATGGCACCAATAATGATGATCGCAGAGAAAGGCTCTGACATGATCAAGAAAAGGTGGCTCCAATAACCAACTGTTAGTGCCACATTCTCGTAGTGTTTTCTTCTTATGTATTCGACATCGTCGAAATTGTAATCAAATGGTCCCTGTTTCGATACCCGGTGGAGCCACATTTCCCAGTGGTTCAGATCCCACTTTAGACTGTAGGTTCAGTACTGATTAGCTTATCTGTGGTTAAGGGTGACTTAAAGCAATAATTTCATTTCAATTCTTACATATTCTAGACATCCTGTACGATCCGACAAAATTTTTGTTTCCAATTATTCATATCTCTCTACCAGTTTTTAAGATAATAGCGAATACACTTTTAAAAAACCTCTGAAGGATCCGACACCTAACAGTATGAATAGGAAGAAATTAGAATTAGAAGATAATATATTTTTTGTAGACCTTGTGTTTTGATGCATTTAGTTTTCTGTGTGTATTTGCACAATAATCAATTTAAACAAAATTATTGTGTTTTTTGGACATTTATGTACAATTTATAGTACATACATTTCATGCTCCAAATGTGTTATTTGAAATTTTCACTAAATTTTAGTGCCCGATGTATTTTGTTGTTCTCGTTAATATTTCTGTGATTTTAATAAAAAAATCCTTCAAATGGCATTCACTGTCTATCCATTTACATTTGTACTGTGTATTGTCGCTAATAGAATTCGACCCTTGGTCAGAAGATGAGTAGAACCATAAAGCAATGAAAAGTACACTATATTCTCATAAATGCAGAAACATTAGACAGAAAGAGAAGTGTAAAATGATTATAAAGACACTGAAGAGGAATTACAATCGCTTTCTAACATCAAGATCAAAACTTGTTACACGTTGCAGAAAATGAACTTGTTGTGATTTTTAATAAATTGCATTATGTGTTTGAAATGTATTTTTATGAGAGAAGACAAACCAAAATTGAAATGTTCTGTTCTACCGCTAATCGGTTGTATTTTTCGGGACACTATTGCTACATTTAATAATTTGCATTACCATTAAGTTGGATTCGACATGGCTGCAATTTCAATCTATATCATCAACAACTATAGAGTTTTTCTTGTATGCACGCATTGCTTGCATTATAGAATTATTTTCCTGTAGTTTACGGTTATTACAAGCATAAGAAAACAGTTTTTCTTTGTGACGTTTCAGGAGAACACACACTCCTTCCATCAGATATTTATTTTCATTTTGACTAAAGATACAGTTATAACAATGGTTAGTAATTTTTTAAACGAAAAGAATCCGTTATGTAATAGATGTTGTCAATGTTACATTGTTGTAATATATTTATTTATTTATTTATTAACGCCTTGTTTTAAATGGCGGAGTTAAGGCCGTACAAAACAACTTAAGTATATAGCAACTTAACAGTGTAAAAAACAGTCTGTTTTATTTTTATTTCAGATTTTTTTTAAAATTATGAATCCCAAATATCATCAGGTAATTCAAATTCATCATTGTTTTCACAAAGTCTCTTGATGTTTTCTGTTACATTAAATTTTAAAGATGGTGGCTTACTCCATTTGTGAAAAAGAAAACTCCATTCTGGATCTATGTTACCATCAAGAGACTTTGTGAAAACAATGATGAATTTGAATTACCTGATGATATTTGGGATTCATAATTTTAAAAAAAATCTGAAATAAAAATAAAATAGACTGCTTTTCTCACTGTTAAGTTGCTATATTACAACAATGTAACATGGACAACATCCATTATATAACGGATTCTTTTTGTTTAAAAAATTACTAACCATTGTTATAACTGTATCTTTAGTCAAAATGAAAATAAATGTCTGATGAAAGGAGCGTGTGTTCTCCTGAAACGTCACAAAGAAAAACTGTTTTCTTATGCTTGTAATAACCTTAAATTACAGGAAATAACAACTATAGAAGTGATAGAAAACGACAATGATACAAATCGCTATAGATAATTTTAATATAACATAAATATTTTTTTTCCAAATTTGGAAGTTTTCGCCCACCCTCTCTCTCCTTCCTTGCATCAACCGCATGTCGCAGTTCTCTTCCAGTGATTTTCAGATATTACATAACATTTTTAACAAAACGACACGTTGCACAATACATCATCATGATCTAGAATGATGCAATTAGGAAACGATTTCCGGTCATATTGAATTCAATACAGCGGCAATATCATTGTCTTTGTATAAAGAAGTATAACATGCAATCTAGGTATGACAATTATATGAACAGAAGGATTTCATATTATTTTCGAATGCTGTCGCACAATAACATTAATTTCCTCAGAAATTTTGCAAAATTTTGCACGTCCCATCCACCCCCTCTCAGTTGAGAAGGGGTCATAGTTTATCGTCGCCACTTGTCTTGTACTACATAGTATACGGAAGTGTGTCAGATTATTTACAATCATAAATGCGCTAACAAAATAAGTATAAAGTTCTTCTGTATTTTGAAAAAAATAGCATCTCTTGTAACCAGTATGGCGGCCATTTCACCGTTTTCTCGATCTGAAAGGTAAATAGATTTTAAAGAAACAATTTCTGCAAAAACCTATTTCATAAAATTTTTAAGCATTTTGCCAAACACGTGTCTGAGACTACCACATCACTTTTCTACTACTGCGAACGTTGACGAGTTTGCGTGAAAATCAAAATCTACTTTTGGAATTATCGAACCAACCTGTTTAAAAGCTTACCTCTGCCCGTGGTGGAGTCGTCAGCGTAACGCTTACGAAGCCAGAGCCCCAGGTTCTAACCCTAGTTAAGGCACAAATATTGTTTTCTCTCCTCATCAATTTCATCGCTTCATCGTTCGTCCTCGTCACCACGAGAGAGATCAATATAAAAGATCGTAATATAAATTACCAACTTTTTTGTGAACTTTCCACATACGTAACTCTAACTAACTAACAAGTCGTGTGCAAATATAAGCGTGGTTTTGGACTCGAAGACAAGCAGCAAGGAAAAACCGCCGTTTATATTCATGACTAAACCTTCAGATTTCTCATTATCGCACTTTCATTCACCATTAATTACAATGACACGAAACACGAACATGAACCGGTACCCATATCAACATGCATTTATCATTCACCTAATTCAGGAAAGTCCACGTGCACATGCATTCTGTTTTTGAAGTTGCAGGAATCGAAACAGGTGGTTAGTGTATTGTCTTAGTATTCTTTAGCGCTACCTTCATTTTAGCCTGTTTGTACAGTCACGGACGCTTCTGCATTGTAACCATCCCATTGGAATGGGCTAGTTACAACCCAGAAGTGCCTATTACCTTTACTACATAGTGTCAATCCGTTGATTCGCTCCTTTGAAAACTCAAGTTTTCACATGCTAATCTAGGGTTTCCCACTTCAAATTCGATGAATAAGTATCATTTTTGTCTCCTATATATTTAATCTATCTTGAAATATCCCTCTGGTTACAAGCTGGAGATTCATATACATATCTTCTATTCTCAAATATATATTTTTCTTTACGTGCTATCTGCTTAACATGGGATATCATTTGCAGTTTTTTTTAAATATATTTATTTAAAGGGTGAAAAATGAAGTTTCTTCCAAAAAATGCAAAAGTGACATTATGAAAATAGAATCACAAATTTTGGGTAGATAGTAACCCGTTAAACTCTTTCAGCTTTGGTAATTTGTATTTTTTTCTAAATACTAAAGCTGTACAATTTGGTGCTCCGTTTTTCGTATTTGTGTATAGCCATTCGTGAGACATTAATATTCTTCTTCTGAATTCAGCTAAAATTCTGTACTTTTGCACATTTTTCAAATTATTTGTAAGGAAGGTTGAGAAAGTCCACAACTCATTGAAGTTAAACTTTATGTTAATGGTGAACTGTATATGTAGAGTTTCAGTTTCCGTATCATTAGTCCATACGTAATTATGCATTATGTTTTTCTCAAGTACTTGCATGTTACAGTATGGCTGGAAATAGAGTACACCGATATGCAGAACGCGTACTGTTTTTTTTTTTATTGTAAGAATAATGATAAACGTTAAGTGAATCTACACCTGTAACAACACAGCAGCACAATTTGATCATAAAAATGACAGTTGGTATACATGATCCAAGTGTCGTCCGTCCAACACAAATCATTTTTATAGCGATCTTGATAGTATGCAAATTTGTCTCTTGTAATTGAATGCAATATACATATAATGTTCATTTTGAGCTGATCAGTATCACGAGGCACTCGGCCACGGTAGACATTCTCCTTAGAATCCTCCACAAATAAGCATCAGGCGGGGCGAGACCAGGTGAGTTGGCAGGTCCAAGGGAATTAAACCTACTTTTTAACTCTGGGGTAAGTATTTTAGACAAGGAGATTTTTCCCGTGTACACTGGATGGTGCAAAATAGCCATTTCATCGAAGCCTGTTCCCGTTGAGATGATGCGTTGTTGAAAGTGGTTTTTCAGAAACTGTAATCCCCTACCTTCGTATGGTGTCGCTTTTTCTTCTTGCCAGGATTCTGTTTTAAAACATAGATTCCGATCCCGACAAGATCTCATCAGGTCATGCACAAACCGTGAGAAAACCAATGATCTTTACCTTTCCTGAGTACTAGTATCCTTGATCAAGCATTCCCTTGATCATCCTCGACAAGGTAAGCACCGATTATGCCATTACCTGATATAGCATACGTTTTTTCTGTGTAATGGTCGTGTTGTCTTAACACGAGGTCGTTTAAATCTCAGAACGCATGTTAAATGTTCGTTCTATTGATTGATTGATTTGGTGTTTTAAGTCCAATTTATGCAGAGTAAGGCTAATCGGGATTGAACCTACAGCTTAAAGTGGGACCCGAGCCACTACGTGCTTCCCACCGGATATCGAAACCGGGAACGCTTGATTACAATACGACGACGCTACCATTGTGCAATCGGGAGGCCTCTGAATGTTTTTTCGCATAACCATCCAGTGCAACGTGGCATTCATCTCAAAACTCATCACGTTTGGCGGAATTTTGACAGGAGTAACATCACTGTCCGATTTGTTGCAAGATTTTTCTGGAACTGTTGCTCGAACAAGTCTGTACATGTTTCAAAATTGACCCGCTACAATTGCTACTTCCGTATAAGTGGAAATAATGACAACAAACGCCTTCTCTCGAATACTCTAGGCCAAAGTCGATAGACTCTCATCATAACTGTTCTAAACAAGAGCCAACGTCACACTACAGCTGCACTTTACTTCCTCGCTTCCCACACAGTACCAATCTTGTCAACTTTCGGCATACTTTATTCCCGACCATACTGTGTCACATGCTGGCAGAAGCATTGCGGCTCACACATATTTAAAAGTCCTTTCCAAATTCTTAATTTTGGTTAGGTTACAGTCCTTTCCGTGAATTGCATTTTTTGGATGAATTTGGAATGTGATCTACAGGTACAATTTCCATCCACTTTAAGAATTTATATTCTCTCATATCTTACAGATCTATACAGACAATATGGTTCTTGGATTCCCATTGCATCTAATTATTTTCGTGCTCGCTTCCGCGCCATTAAGCTTGAGCCTTATGAGAAGAGAGTTTGACTTCGTGATTGTTGGTGGAGTCGGCGGATCCATAGTGGCCAACCGTCTGTCTGAAGTTTCCTCTTGGAGTGTCCTGTTACTTGAAGCAGGAAGGGACGATTACTATCCCAGCATATACACCTTTCATACGGACCCCGAATTCTGATCTTATATGGGATTACTATACTCAACCTCAGAGTAAGTCTTGTCTTGCTGAAGACGGTGGAAGGTGTTTCTGGCCATCTGGTAAAGTCCTCGGTGGAAGTAGTTCGCATAACGGGATGTTTTACGTCAGAGCAAACAGGAAAGATTACGATGAATGGGCGAAACTTGGAAATGATGGTTGGAGCTACGAGGAAGTTCTACCGTACTTCCTGAAATCGGAGGACAACGGAAATAAGGACATCGCCTCGAACTCGAGATACCGTTCCACTGGAGGATATCAGAGAGTGGAGAGGTTCCCATACGCAGACGTCAATGCAGAAACAATTTTGGAGAGTTTCAAGGAGCTTGGATACACTGAACGAGACGTCAGTGCGGAATCTCAGCTAGGCTACATGAGGTCGTAGATGACATCCAAGGATGGCCAACGTAGGAGTATATCCAGATCCTTCCTCAATCCAATACGAGGAAGAAGAAATCTTCACATACTCACCAAAGCTACTGTAGTGAAAATTCTGATACATGCAAGTAGCAAAAGGACTCTCGGCGTGCGATACGTGAGAAATGGTAAATCCTTCGATGTTTTTGTTCGTAAGGAAGTGATTTTGTGTGCTGGTCCATACAATTCCCCTCAACTTCTAATACTGTCGGGTGTTGGTCCAAGAGAACACTTAGAAGACATGAACATTTCTTTGATTTCAGATCTTAGAGTTGGTGACAATTTACAGGATCAGAATAGTTTTCTAGGCTTAGTTATCAATTTGAATCAATCGCAAACTATTCCTAAAAGTACTGTTGAAATGAGTGATATATATTTACAATATTTCGTTAATTCTACAGGCCCGATCTCGGCTACAGGTACTCATCAAGTCGTGGCCTATGTGAAAGCTACGGGCGAGAATCCTCGTTCGAGAAAGTTTGATAAAAAATATGGTGCAGTGTCTATGATGTGTCAGATATTCTCTTCGACTTTCCACCTAGCACTATGAGCAGCCCATTTGCTTTCTATGACAGTTTTAATATATTTCCCAGTATTCTTCGTCCGAGGAGCAAAGGTTACGTCAGGCTTAATTCTTCAGATCCCTTCGAGTACCCTCTTATATACCCTAACTACTTCACTGATGAATATGACGTGAGTATTTTGCTCGAAGGATCAAGAATTGGCGTAGAGTTGTCCAACACGAAAGCGTTCCAAGGCATCGGTGCTCGCTTAAACACCACCAATCTCTCAGGCTGTGAAGACTTTGTTTTCGGATCTGACAACTATTGGCGTTGTGCGATGTACCATTATAATACAAGACCAAGGTTTCATCAAGTCGGTACGTGTAAGATGGGGCCTCCAACCGATGGCAGTGCGGTTTTAGGTTCTGATTTGACTGTGTACGGAGTTAGTGGTCTACGAGTGATTGATTCTTGAATCATGCCAGTGATTGTGCGAGGAAACACAATGGCTCCAACAATGATGATCGCCGAGAAGGGGTGTGACATGGTCAAGCGAACGTGGCGCCATTAGGTAATTTACAAAACGTGTTCATTGCGTATTGCAGTGTATCGCCTCATCAGTGTACTAATCAAATACGAATGTTTTGCCTCTGTTACACGAATCCTACTATGTTTATAAAATCTTACATTTCTCACTTATGTCTTAAGTTTTTTCTCTCTCTCTCTCTCTCCCTGAAGCATGTTTTCAGTTTTCGATAAAATCTTCAGAGTGTTTTAGCTAACGGTGAGGTAAGATTACACATAAATGCAATGGATCTTGAACTGCTTCAAAGTGTTGTAGAGTACTGGATGATTCTACAAGACAACTAGGGGACACTTTTGTCTTGGAAAAAATAAATTGAAGATCGAAAAGTTACGAATTTTCATTTTTTTATATATACTAAATGTGTAATATTTCATAATTAAAAATGTTTATTATTTTATATTTCATAATTAATTTTATTTATTATAATGGTCTTATGCTATGTAGGCAGCAGAACTGAATTTTCACTAATAACGTCTTATTTAAGTATTGAATATTTCATGCTCCATGCTAATGGCATTTTGTCCATGATAATATACCGGGTGTCCCAGAAGTCTTTCCCTGATAACAAACTTTATTCATATCCACTATATGCAATGTAGAGATGTGAAAGTAGTGCCAAAATGTTGGAAAACTAACCACGGTTTTTTTTTCCAGGTTTCAGTAACGTGGCTGTAGTGTAGCAGTGTCAGTGCCCAGGAAATCGGAAATGTTCACAAATCAGGAAAAAATCTCAGTGTGTCACGAGACCCAGTCACCATCAACAGTGAAGAAAAACTTCCAAACAACTTATGGAAAGATGCCGCCCGATGTCGAGAGCATTTAGTCGTGGTATGACAAGTTCAAGACCACAGAATCTGTTGCTGACTTACCGAGAAGTGGCCGAACCATCAACCTCAGCGATTTCAAACAACGTAAAACATCAGCCAAAAAGTTATCTTTATGATATATTATACAAACTTTTTTTTCGTGCATACAAAGTGCAAATTGTACAGGCTTTGTTGCCTAATGATACCAGGGGATACACTTACCTTTTTCATGATTTGTGAACATTTCCGGTTTCCTGGGCACTGACACTGCTACACTACAGCCACGTTACTGAAACCTGGAACAAAAAAACTTGGTTAGTTTTCCAACATTTTGGCACCACTTTCACATCTCTACCTTTCATATATCGGATATGAATAAAGTTTGTAATCAGGAGAAGACTTCTATTTGCTAGTGACAAACCGGACTTTTTTTATTTTGAGTGTTGGGTTGCATTATCCCCAGCTTTGTGCTTCTGATTCCAAATCATTCAACAGATTAATTCTAATTTTATTATAAATGTAGTATTATTTTTCTGAATTATGCTTAGTCCATGCCAATGACAACAAATTAATATGCTGACCTTTGTTTTAGCAGAAAGGAACGAGTTGGAACTCGGTCAGTCAAACAAGATTCCTCCTAAACACACTCACGGCAGTTTGAAGTAGTGCTAATTAAAAATATTATCCCTGCCTTCCAGAACTCAAATTAAAACTTGAGATGGAATCCAGGGGTAAAGTTGATTGCCTTTTCTTTTCATGCTATTAAGAATTATCGCACTTGGTTTAGACAAAAAATATTTTTAGTTCATAAGTAAAAATAACATTTGGGAAGGAATTGCACTTGAAGTATGCCAGGGACGTCCATGGCAATGACAAAATTGCATCGATTTATTATTTTATCTCATAATTTTAACATTTTTTCACTATAATTTGTGCGACATTAAGGGTTGTATACCTAGAGTATGGGTATTTTTTAGAATTCCTCCACAAGCTTAGTAACTATTGTTACATAACTGGGACTTTCAATTGTCCGTTAATCGTAGAATCACCCATATGCAGAAACATTATACATTTCATATTTTGCAACTGAATGTGAAGGAAATTATTTCATGGATTTGAATTTCGTACCTGCAAAAGAGAAAGCTAATATTTTGTTAATATGCGTATGAAACTATGAACCACAATTTGTTAAGGTTTGTTGTAGTTTCGCCTTATGCTGAGATGCGCTCATCGAAACTAGACCTTCAGTCTGATCTGAACGCTTTGCAATATATTGATTGATTGATTGATTTAATTTATTTTACTTCGCGTTTTGTGCCTCTAGCCTAATTTGCGAAGATGGGGATGAGTGATGAAATTGATGAATGGACATTCACAAACAACCAAGCCCGACCGGGATTCGAACCCGGGACCCTTGGCGTCGCAGAGCGATGTGCTAACCACTCGGCCACAGGGTCGGGCGCTTTGCAATATATTTTCATCGCAGATCGAATCTGGGAATCTTTAGTTACAATCTTCAGCATTACAGCTGAATTATTTTTCATGATTTTTGATTTAAAAAATACTCCTATTATAATGCAACGTGCTGTGAAAGCATATGAGGGGCATGGAGTTTGGACCGGATGTCCTTATAATTGTTATATTAACCTTCAATACCAAATTTCTCTGTAAGAGTACAGACTGGAAAGCTTTGGCTAATTTAATAGTCAAAGCCTGTAAGTTTTATCTCAATATTTTTAACTGCTTCATTCATTATTTAACGCATGGGTTGAAACTGTATGGGGTCTAATGACGTCCTCCCAAACAATCGATGTTCATTTATTCTGTTGCAGTTGTCCTGCAAATTTACACTGCTGCTTGAACTGCGACAAAAGGCATGAATAATTGTAAAATGTATTGGCACAAATATCCGTATCTTACCTGTAATTTCAACTCAGAATCGTGCCAAGACAAAAGGAAGTAGTTAACCACGTAAACAGGAAGGGCGGCCGGTTGCAGATTTAATAGATAATTCTTCTTTTCCGTGTTAATGTATTTTGTTTTAATGAACCTGAAGCTCCAAGATTCAACGAATCGGATTAGGTTCAATATTCCTTTCCTTTGAGTCATATAATTATATACTAGGGAAATATATCTATGGACTAATCTACTGTATTTCCTGCTACCTGGTACTTACAATTAATCAAACTTTATCTTGCGCAGTCAGCCTGTCCACAATGTTAAACTACTGTAGTTGACACTAAAGACTCTGCTAATGTCATTAGAAACTTGACCTCGCTATAATTTCGGAAAGCTATGTCACTCTAATAGGCCACGATAACTCTAGTGGATGCATTTAGAGGCCAGTGTAATCTTTCCTGCAGAGTTTTCAATCTATGGTGTATGAGCGTTCATCTCGTTGGTAGATTTTGTCCTCTTGGTTGCAGCTGCAAAAAATATTCAATCCTACATTTCCCACCGTTGCTAGAACTTCCCGATCTTTGTCCAAGAGACGGCAGTCTGTGATTTTGTCTACTTTTCAGGTGGCTAAATGCAGTCAGATGGTTCTCACTTATAGCACACCACTCAAACACATTTCTTGGTCAAACACCGCTCTGACGTCACGCTAAATAATTTCGTTGTTAGGTTAGCCATGGTACGTTTAGGGAGTACTTGGAGAAATACTAACAAATTAAAATGATATTATAGAGGAAATAGTTCAGGAAATGCGTGCTATTTTTCTCTTCATAAACTTTCATCTTCTCGTATAATATCTAAGAAACGAAAAGTTAAAATATACAAAACAGTAATTTGGCTTCCTGTAGTATTATATGGATTTAAAACTTGGTTCCTTACATTAAAAGAGGAATATAAATTATAATTATTTGAAGATAAAATATTTGGACCTAAAAGGGGGGGGGATGAGGAGACAGTATTCATGTCCAGATATTTTTATAATGATTATATCAAGAAGATTTAGGTGGGCAGGCCATGTGACTGACATTATGACGAATGGGAGAGGAAAGAAGAGTTTTCAGGATTCTTGGAAAACCTGATGGTAAGGGACCTGTATGAAGGCCAAGACGTAGATGGAGGGATAACGTTGAGATGGACGTAAAGGAAATCGGTAAGGATGGAATAGATTGGATTGAACCTGACCAGTATAGGGACAGATGGAAGGCCTGTATTGCTACAGCCATAAACTTTCGGTATTAAGAAGGCTAGAGAGTTACTTAGCTTTAGAGCTCTCAGCATTAATAAATAAGTTTTGTGACGCCACAAGTCGAAGGGAGTTTGAGCAAGAAGGTGGTTGAGAAGTGTGCTATAAGTGCCCAGTGAAATATTGTGCAATATCCAATACAGGGTCCTGCTTCAAGACAACAGACAGTTACGTCCACCAGCTCCTCACCACATATAATAGGTATGAGCGTTTCTTGCTTAAAGCATTCTTCTGAAGATAATGTCAATCACTCCCTTTTGCCCTCTTTATGCCATATATTTATCTGCATGAATAATTGCACTCTTTTAGTTGCAGTCTGCTGCGTTAATCGTGGTCGACATGAACCTATTCACGAACTAAGAATAGTGTCCTTCAGAGTGATTGACATGATTGATAAAACTTCCGTTGCCATTCAGAGTGAAATCGTTTGCTTTCCACCACTAACAGCATTGTAATTACTGGGTAATTATGTGTGGAGGTCCTGAGCGTCCTCGATTGATTCGATTACTTTCTGTTGGTTTTTTGTTTTCCAAAACCAGAAATCAGTGCAGCAGAAGACTCGATGAGACCACAAGCCGAGCGTTGTCGCACAAGCAAGTGAAAATACATTAATATCAGGTGAGGAAAGATGGTACTAATGTACAAATCGGTTCTTTTAAATTCATCAAGTACAATATGGTATTATTGTAACAATTTAACTTTATTTTTTATTTTTTCGCTACTTGGTCAGCATAAATAGTCTTTCCAAGCTGGTGTTCCATGACGAGCTTGCAAGGCTTTATCAGAATTTGGACGTATTCTCGTTATACAACGTTAATAACTGTTTTTGCTACAGCGTAGCTTATATATTTATACAACTGCTTTCGTGTTTTTACTACGACGCTTGTATTTTCTTTAAGTTAAAAAATCTTAAACAATTACATTTACATGCTGGGTACTAATTCAGTTTGATTAAAGTACTTGGAATTTCAACGCCAATGATTTAAATTGTCTTACCCGATACTGTAGTTAGGTCAAAACTTCTGGTTCTTTGTTCTAAATTGACAAAACAAATAAATTTACTTCTAAACAATAATAACCGTACTCTCTTGGCTAGCTCGTTTGTTGCTTTTGGTGATCATGAAGTACAACTGGTGTTCCCTAATATTTTTTCACTAGATACACGCACACCGGATACATAGCTATATATACATATTTACTGACCATTTTATACTAAAACTGTAGCAACAGGACACCACAGAACAAGACAATACAAGATGACAGAAAAAAATAAAAGTTACACATACATTTTTAACGATTGTCGGAAACTGTGTTCTGGCAAGAAGTGTCAATATTTGGAGGCAGGTTATTGTTTAAACTGGGAAGCCTATAGAAAAGAGACCGTTGTAAAAGGGAGAGCTTTGTAGTGGGATTGGTTTATCAGTGGTATCAATGTCATCGTACACGTGACATTCCTCATTCGTCATGAATTATCTATTTAATTTTTGTTCCGTGAACAAAATATTTCAAATTACTCTCACTGGCTCTTGTGAAATTGGTCATGTCTATTAAATGTTGTTCCCAACGTTCCACCTTTTGCAAAGGTTTCCGTCTAATTCTTTCGATTTGTGAACAAATGACTGTAGATAACCTGTGGGTGCAGGACGTTTGCTTCCTGGTGTACTTCACATCTGGTATCCTCCGTCTCCTGGAATGATGTGACTTCTACAGGAAACGGGGGGTGGCAAAGGACGGCGGAACTGGATACTATATATGCGAATGGTGCCCTGACAGAGGCCTCCTTTTTAATTACGAATTAATTAGTGCTTCTTTGACAATAGGGGCCAGTGCCGCAGCCAGGATGCATAGGTGAGTGCTGACGCATTCCACAGTTACATACTTTCTTCCTCCTTCTCTATTTTTAATCCTAGTAAAGTCTAAATTATCTCTAGCTTTATTTTGGTTACTGTGGTTGGCTAGGCGATTTAAGTTGTGGTGACTTGGCCTTCCAGTCTCAGATCTCTTTTTTCATTGCCTTGATTTCACCCCCCCCCCCCCAACCTCAATCTTTGATTTGCATTTGCCTCTTTTAACATCACGCAATGAGGGACTGGCTCCTTGACGTCGAAGATGAGTTTAATCGAGCTCTTGCTCTAAAATTATGGTGGTCCCGACTACGAATCCCGGTCTGGGAATGGTTGATCTATGCTAGTGTCCCTTCGTGCGTTTCATCATATCATCACTCAGCCCCTTAGTCGCGATTAGCTAAGAGCAGTGGCGATGCTAGGGCACTGACTCACAACAATTTTAACATAAAAAGTTCATCTGAAGAGACGGTCGGTATATAACTATTTTTTTTCCTCTCAACTCCTACGTTGCTGCAACCAGACTTACAGGGTGTGCACCCTGTGCGAGGCTAGTATTTCTGCGTTCTGTTGGAGAGAGTCCGATGATATGATGAAATTGATAAAGGGACACCCATACAGAACAGCTATGCTCAAGCCGGGATTCGGACAGCGTTCTCTGCTTACCATTCTGCTATGGAGGTCGGCAAAACTTTTCGCTACCAAATGAAAGGCTCGGGAATAAAACATGATAATTGACATTTTGGTCATTATTAAGTTAATTAAGCAGAAAGGTTATTTGAAGCTATACCGTAGATAAAAATGTATTCGTGTTGTGTTCACCAGTTTTAGAAGGGATCAGTGAGTTGAATCCAAATTGCATGATATGGAATTTACACGCGAAAATTGAAGGATGGGTTTCATTTTGCCCTGAACTGAGTAATGACCAAGATGTCATCATATTTTACTCCCGAGTCTTTCAAGAAGCGGAGGATAGCTCCCTTAAAAGGGAAAGAACAGAACGAAAGTACTGAGAGACAATTTGCTCACCGTAATCTGTGTAGCCGGATAGTGCAGTCACGAACACTTGTCGACTTCTCGATTATAATCCCATTGAACGTCAGTGGAGTTGTTGCAACCCACAAGTGTCCGTGGCTCTCGCATGATATTATATTAGTAACGGTGTATGAGTGAGGTACATGAAATTCTCTCTCCCTCTCTCTTCCTTTGCGTGTGTGTTTGAGGGGGGGGGGTGATAAAGATGCCACTTTGCCTGCTGAAAAATGCATATGACCATCTACTCTTTTTATATCAATACGCAAGATTTTGTTTCGTGTATGATTTATGCTCGACTTGACAATTTTTATGTCAGTAACATTAAATGCCTTGGTCATCTTGAGCAGAACCAGTTCGCAAAAAAATTGCAAATAGCCACACGCACAATTTCAAAGATATGTACCAACCACCGAATTAATTCATCATGGCTCTAGTAGATTACTGAGGACTCTTGTGAGCTTGTTGGCAAAATAAATTACCTCGCGTTTTGTGAGGTGTCTTTGGATAGGCGGTTACGGGTGCAAATTTCATTTTGCGAATTTATTGCTTTCTTTAAGCGCTGATATGGCCCCTTAAGAACGTGACAGTTCTGACACGGAGTTCACATTACAGTGAACAAACTCACCGCAGCGACGAAATCGTCAGTGATGATTGGACCGTAATATACCGTGTCTAATTGACGGTACCATCCGATCTGCATCAACGTGATGCACTTGTAAACATGAGTTCTGAAGCGTTTAACATTTTCCCCGTTGTCCCATTTTATCAATAGTGTAATACTGTACAATAAAAATGTTCAAACTTAACAAGATCAATGTATTAGAAACTATTGGACAAATAACACGAAATAAAAGCTGTAGACTAACAAATATTACACTATGTCCCGGGAATCTGTGGAGCAAGACAACGGAAACGAGTCGTGTGCGTAAGTAGTGACTGGACAGGGTTCGACCAATGAACGCGTGAGCACGTAAATTAGAGCAAGGCGTGATTTCATTAATTTGATTTTGATTTATTTGCTTTATTTTACTTCAGTTGACTAATTTGCGAAGATGAAGATGAATGATGACATGATGAAATTGATAAATTAACACTCACAAACATCCATGCCTAAACCGAGATTCGAATCCGGGACCTCTGGCGTCTTAGCGGAATGTGTTAACCACTCCGCCACGTGGCAAGGGGTGCAAACTCGACTCCAGCTACGAGCAGTTTCTACCAGCGAGCACTGCTTTACTTTCCCCACTCGTTTCCTCCTCTTCTCTACCGACATGGGCTGCCTTGCTCCACAGTTTTCCTAGACAGAGTGTAGTTCTTGTGGTGGTAGAAATGATATTCAGACTGAAGCTTACATTCTAATGACGGGAAAATATAGGTGTATTTTCAATATGCATTTTTGCGAAGGATACGTGAGCTGAAATTCTTACAATGATTGTTAATTTTTTACAGAATGTGGAAGAAATTCCTACTTTTGTGGATCATATCGAATCTTACAACTCTTATTCACGCTGACGAATGGGAAAATCCTGACTTCATTGTGGTTGGTGCTGGTGCAGCTGGTGCCATCGTTGCCAATCGTTTGTCTGAGGTTTCGTCATGGAATGTCCTGCTGCTTGAGGCTGGTGGCGAAGACGATATCCCGTTAATAACCATTCCATCCTTGTTGCCTGACCTCAACCTGACCGTAATCGACTGGGACTACCACACTCAACCTCAAAACAAAACTTGCCTTGCCGATGGAGGCAGCTGCTTCTATACACGAGCCAAGGTCCTCGGAGGGTGCACCTCGCACAATTCCATGCTGTACATCAGGGGGAACAGGAGAGACTACGACGAATGGGCGAGGTTGGGGAATGTCGGTTGGAGCTATCGAGATGTGCTTCCTTACTTTCTGAAGTCTGAGGATAACCGGGACGAAGAAATAGCCTCGAATTCCAAGTACCACTCTACCGGAGGATACCAAAGTGTGGAGAGGTTTCCGTATTCCGACGCAACGTCGCAAGCCATCCTGCGGGGTTTCAAGGAGCTTGGGTACACCGAACGAGATGTCAACGCGGAATCTCAGCTGGGGTACATGAGGATACAGGGTACATCCAAGGACGGACAACGTAGAAGCACGTCAAGATCTTTCCTGTATCCTGTACGTGGAAGAAGAAATCTCCGTATACTGACCGAGGCCTATGTAGTTAAAGTTCATATAAACTCTTTTACCAAGAGGGCAACTGGCATTCGTTATGTTAGGAATGGGCAGTCTTTTGACGTTCGCGTTCGTAAGGAAGTAATTTTGTCCGGAGGCACGGTCAATACTCCGCAGCTGTTGATGCTGTCTGGCATAGGCCCTAGGAAACACTTGGAAGATTTGAACATTCCTGTTATTTGTGACCTTAAAGTAGGCGACAATCTGCAGGATCATGTAAGCTTCCACGGTATTTACGTTACTTTGAACCAAACTTCAACAATTCCTAAGAACATACAAAAAGTGAGTGACGACTACTCAGAGTATTTTGTAAATTCATCCGGACCGATTTCGGGTATCGGTCCATCGGAGATCATACATTTCATAAAAACTAAATTTGAAGCAAGTGAGGGCGACTATCCGGATATCGAATTCCATTTTCAACCAATCACCGTAAACAATCCCACATATATACCGAAGTTAGTTTACTATGACCATCTTATCATTCGTCCCACTCTCCTTCTTATGAGGAGTAGAGGATGCATACGCCTTAAGTCCTCAGACCCTTACGACAAACCTCTCATCTACCCGAACTACTTCACGAACGACGATGACGTAAAAACTATTTTGGAAGGAGCTAAAGTCGGCGTCAAGTTAGCTCAGACGAAAACCTTTCAGGATATCGGTGCCAGGTTGAACACCACCAATCTCCCAGGTTGCGAAGGGATCGAGTTTGGATCGGAAGAGTACTGGCGCTGCACGATTTACTATTATACGCAGACGATCTTCCATCCGACGGGCACGTGCAAGATGGGTCCTCGAACCGACAGCGATGCGGTTGTGGCTCCCGATTTGACCGTTAATGGGGTGAAGGGCCTCAGAGTTGTTGATGGTTCAATCATGCCCATTACTGTGCGTGGAAATACAATGGCCCCAATAATGATGATCGGAGAGAAAGGGTCTGATTTGATCAAACGTTCGTGGATATTGTAATATTTCGCCAGGGTCTGTGAGCTAATGTGTAAGCGAATTTTTACTGCTGTATACTTTAGAAATGCATTTATCTTATTTTGTTAACCATGTTCTTGAGAAGTTACTGGTAACATGATTTGGACTTGGTTTCATGATATAAAAGCCCTGAACATGCTAACCAAGTAGTTCTTATTTCCATAAAGAACACGTGACGTTTCAACCATCTATCAGGGTCTAAGTGACACCCTGATATAAGGTAAAAACGTGATGTTTGAAGTTTTTTTTAATATTATTATTATACCTAAGTAAAGACTGCCTTGATCAGCATATTTAGATGCTTACTGGTGTATACGTGAACACAAGTCTGCAAACACACACACAAAAGTGACCTACTACGGTTTTTTGTGTTCAGGTTTTCGAAAAACCACGAGAAACGGAACGTCTCTTCGAAATTATACAATGTTGTTGCGTTTTTAAAATTTATTTCAATGTACTGTGCAACACATAACGTAATGACAATATCCTGAAATGTAGCGTACGATACTTTTGTTACCTCACTCAATTTGTATTTGCAGTTCTACTGCCCCTAAGTAAATTGGTACATAACGTAATGTTGTATAAATGGTATTCATTGTATGTGTTCTCTTCAATGAAACTTTGTCCCAAAATGTTTCTGTAAAGGAATTAGTTAATAAATACACAAATATTCTTCAATGATCTCTGTTATCAAATAAAATACCGCGGTGCCAGAGGTGCAAATTCATAGTTGTTTCATTTGAAGAACGAATGAAACCTTTCTTACAGCTGCGTTTGGCTTCACTAGTTGATAATAACCAGTTTAGCACGGCACATATAAGATAAACAGCTACAAGAAAGGTATCGTTTGCCCTCTCAAACACTGAAGTTGGATCTGTGGGTGGATGATATTTATTATTCAAGCATGGCGGACGTGCTCGGAAGGGTCCATGGCTTCTGAAGAAGAAGAGCGGCGTCAACGATGCCCATTGTTATTCCTGACACTCATTATGCAACTTTGTTGTTTCTGTTCGTTTTGTAACAGTGCTGCTGTTAACTTTTCCCTTTCGTGTACAACACTTCGCCTTTGCTTTCAAATGAAGGTTTTTTGCATCTGCAACATTTCCAGGCATGTCCCTTTTTTTCGATACTCACGTCACATTCCATCCTAGAAAAGGAACCAAAGCAACCGAGGTTTATGTGAGTGTCAGCTGTACCAACGGCCATCACTGATGCACCGGTTCTTGGCTCTAGGTTTCCGAGCACGTATGCACGACACCAGGTTGTCCAGTGTATCCTGAGGAATGTGGTGTTATTCCTGTATGGCGCCCTCTGTGAGCTGTTGGAGTGTTTGTGGTGGATTGGGACGATTGGCGATAGCTCTCTTCAGGAGTGTCCATGCAGTTTTGATGCAGTTGAGGTTGGGGAATAAGCCGGCCATGCCTGCGATGGATTCTGCAGGACAGGAGCACGGAATCATGATCAGGATCTTGTACCCTCGCAGGTACAGGATGGTGATAAGGGCATGGTGAGGTCACACGATGTTTCACAATTTGCAACACTTTTTTTAGTACTGTACTGTGTATATTGAGCTCTCACTCAGCCAGTAATAATCCACCTACTGTAGAGAGATATTGAACAGTGGTTATGAAGCCACTTTAGTCTCTTGGTCTAGTTCTGATAAGGCTACTCGATCGTAAAGTGCATTCCATTTGTTGACTGCAATATTACTTCCTCCCGGGAAGGTTACCACCACGCCACTGGACAAAGTATGCTCCAATGAATTTATGATGTTTTCAAAGTTTTGACTGATGTCTCCCTTCGACATGATCATCCATGTTTTGTACGTGTTATTTACTGCCCCTACCTTCCAGTTAGGTTTAAGCTACTTTCTCTCAGTGCGGGTTCGGAAAATAAAACAACAATCGCCATTCTATTTTTTTAGGTTGAACTCGTTTCCTCATACGCTCATTTTTATGAGTTCATTATAATATCAGGGATATTACTGTATTTTTACCACGATGGTGCTGGTTCAACTGCAGATAGGAAGAGGACGTAGGCCAAGAATATCATAGAGAATATCTAGGTAACGTGTCTCAATGTGACTCTATATTATAATCGCGTTTTATTAGTACGAGCAAGATGTTCGGATACCGGAAAGACTAGAAAGTATCCGATTCTTTCATTTCAGATATCCGTTGAACCTAAAATAACAGGCAGAAACCAAGTCCGGCCCTGGGTGGGTGCGAGGGCTGAAGAATACAATATCCGCGGGGCCTATAACCAGAGGTTTGAAAAAGTCAGATATTTTTGTTCCTTAGTCTCAAGTACAGGTGTCCTGTGCAATCACAATATAAGCATTATTGCAATTAATAAACAATTAATTTGTACATTATGTATTATTACCGAAGAGCAAATACCAAAACATGTTGAAGGTTAAAACCAAGAAATATGGTAGTGTAATAAAAATTTCTAAATTTGGGTTTCTTCTCATTTCCGACGTGCTACTGGTACGACGTATTCAACTGGGTGTGTTCAATATCAAACTATTCTTCTACCTACCAAAGTGGCAATTTTTATACATATCCAACATCATAATTTTCCTTTGTTTACTTTTCGTCGAATTTTGACGTTGTAATGAATTTACATTGTTTGACATAAAATACTGTATTCTCTACATGATTTCATTCTATTATTAAACGAATATTTGAGCGCGATATTTATGTAATACTTTGTTTAGAATATGGTTATAGTAATTTTGGATATTTACAAATATGTCAAAACAATCCACGAATTCAGGAGAAATCGAGTTAGTTGCTTGGAAGAACTAGCGTCTTAAAAGCTCGATATAAAGCGTACACAAAAAATTATCTTTATTTTGCACGTGTGCCACTGAAGCTCGGGCGAGTGCCCGAGTTGCACCTCCGTAGGGCCAACTTTGCCAAAGACATTACATTTTTGTAATGAGACTAATTTCTGAGTTTATTTTATTTTACAAAGTTACAAAGGTTTACTTTGAATCCATCTACGCACAGTTAAACGAGTTGAAATTGAAATTATGACATTCTCGTGTCACGGACGCACAAACGATCGCAATGACAGGGATCGTAAATTGTCACGAACGCAATGGCAGTGCCAGTTGCCAAGGACGACGTGACTTCCGGTCGGACGTAAGTTTGTATACCCAAATATACTGTAGACAAATGAGGCACAGGCGAAGAAAAACGCACAACCACTGATCGGTCGCACGGCAGCTGCTTTACTGGACGCGACGAACGTCTCGACGCTACTGTCAACTCAACCTCTTTCACAGCGAGCGCGGCTCTGCTCGTCTTACCTACCTGCGAGACTTACTATGGCCGTTACGCGCGCTTATTCACGCATGAGGGTTGACCTTAACTTTATGTAAGACACAATTCATCTGCGTAATATATATAGGTATGTTCATATAACTATAACTGTGTGTTATTTCACTCTCCACTATAGATAGCCTTTCAGTAACACACACACACAGAGCTGCAAATTATGGTAATCGTAGCCTGCCTCAATCTTCCAAATACCTTATGTTCTAATTTCACCTCGGCTAAAACTCAGACGGCTAAATGGGATACTCTGACCCCTCTCAGGTACGGGCTTGGTGAATAAAGCATTGAGAACTTTAAGGGTGTTGTTGGTGAATCATAAAATAAATGAACGACTCTTCTCAAATTTTAATATTGGCAACTGCATCTTCTGGGAGGTTACTTTGACCTTTCTTTTCATTCATTTTTATCCAGGAGATGGTTTATTTTCCAATACATACGAAAGCTTACATTACACTCAAGTTACAATTTACAGTCCATGAATATCCTTAAATTTAAAAGAAATACAGAATCCCCTGTTAGTTAGTATTCGATTCGATGAATCCAGGATTCTAATTTGCTGCATGTCTCCACGGGGAAAATCCAAATATGTATATGTGCAGGGAATAGTTACGTGTGTATGTGTGTCGCTAGGAGGAAGCTGTACCAGGGAAGAGAACCCTGTCGTTTTTGCAACCGTAGACGAAGCTTACGGCCTACCATTCAGTAGCAGACAAAAACTTTCGTACGTGCCCCTTCCTACAGTACAGTATGGCGACCAAAATGTGTCACGAGTATCGATGTCCATACGGGCAGGATTTAAGCAGAATAGAATCTACGGGCTCCACTGAGTACTTGGGATTGAGAAACGTTAGTAGGCAGAGCTTGCATGAAGATACACGCCAATGATGACATTTTTTCATTGAAAAACGAGACATATTGCATTACATGTCTAGTTTTGCTTCCTTGCCCAAATAAGTCTACGTTGAATAAATTTTGAAGAAGGCCAAAATAAAGTTTGGAGATCTGAAATTCTATCATTTATCCGTAAGAATGAGAATATATGGGTCAACAGTGACAAATACATGTCCAATAGGCAGGCGTCATTAACCTCAAAGGATTTCGGCCGATCCTAACCTGTCGTGCCATAACATTATAAATTTCGAAGTATAAATTGTGCTTGGCGAAATACAGGTATCGTTATTCCCAAGTGTCATTAGATGTTTATATCGTAGAGCCGACGCTGATGGAATGCGTGCAAACTAAGCTCCGCATTTACTTATATACTTTTCCAATCGATGCTCACTTGTTAAGCATTACGTAATTTGCACAACGCGACTTGCGACATTTCCAAAAACTAAAGACTCATCAATATCTATATTCACAATCTCAATATCAAAGTTTAACTAATTTCCACGTTGCAGCAAAACCAAATAAAATTGTATAAGGGGAACGATTCATCTCTGATAGTAAAGATTAAACTCGAATCATTCCTCGTTGCAACTTGAACCTTATTGAATACATTAAACTTAAAAGAACAGATTCGATCTTCCCATTGTTGCTAAACGAAATCTATGTCAATCTAAATCATAAACATTTTCTACCGTGAAAGAACACAGATTTACATATCCAATATTAAAGATTCGGTCAGAAAATTAACATATAGATTATTACATTAGGCTGCGTTTACACTTTTGTTACAATAAAGGAAATATTAGTGGATTATATAAGTCTAGTAATAATATTTCTATTTATCAAAAATTATGAAATATGAAATATTAATAATCAAATAATAAGAACCAACTAATATAAAATAACCAAGAATAATTAACGGCACATGGATATGAGCCGTGAGGTTCATATCATATGGCCCCCCACTTTGAAAATCGTTTCTTGGACGAATATATATATATATATATATATATATATATATATATATATATATATATATATATATATATATATACAGGGTGTTTCTAAAGGTCGTTTACAACGCTTGGGAGGTGATTCCTCACACGAAAACAAGCAAAAAGTCTAAGTTCCATTTTTACGACTGAGGCTTCGTTTCCGAGATAGGAGCCTCGCAAAAGGTGACAAAGTGAACGTCACACCTAACTGGGACGAATACTATCACAGATAGAGAGGCGGTTCCAAGGGAATCATAAAGGAATCGTATGTGCTCAGTCCGGAAGTCACTATGAAAAGTTCACTGCACGCATGCGCAATGGAGTCCTCAAAGGAATTGGGGATTTCCAGCAACAACAATGCATGGAAAAGGTATGTAACGCAGCAAGAAGGACCGTGACAATGAGAAATGCGTTCAAGACAACACATCCCGACCTCAAACATCAAAACATGACCACCGAACACAAAATCCGAAAAGTTGAGCACGGTTGCATACCCCAGTTACACGCGAGGAATGAACGAATCATGTCATGTGGCATACGAGAGACAGGAGGAGGGAAAGAAAAACACAATATCAGATGATTGCGACAACGTGTATTTTTACACGCGACAACTGCGTAATATCCCCCCCCCACACACACACACACAACAAACAACAAATGCTACAATATCTTACGCACAGACAGTCCGTGTCACTGTACACCAACTGAAGATGTCACTTTCACCACACAAAGGGGGTGGGGAGCAATACCAAAAGTGTTCTCACTGGTATTTGCCGAGGGCAATAATCACAGACGGTTTTCAAAATGTCTGCCGTTTACTTCTACGCAGAGATGACAGCGACGAATCAAGGATTGTCGAGTACGAGCAAACAAGCCAGGTGTATCTGCTACCGTCGCGGCGGCGACGTTGATGCGAGCAACGAGGTCCTCAGCTGATGTGACATGTGTGTCGTATACGAGGGTTTTCATTTCACCCCAGAAGAAAAAATCGAGAGGGTTGAGATCTGGCGACCTCGGTGGCCAAGGCACAGGCTCATCCCTACCAATGAACCTATTGCGAAACACGTCATGCAGGAAATGTCGTACATTACGATCGAAATGAGCTGGTGCACCATCGTGTTGGTACCACATTTCTTGCCGCAGTGCCAAAGGTACGGTCTCCAACAGTTCAGGCAGAACCTCACTAAGAAATGCATGATACGTGCGACCATTCAGGCGAACAGGGAGAATGTATGGTCCAATTAAATGATCATGTACTATCCCGCACCACACATTCACTGAAAACCTGTGCTGGTGATGGGCCACAAAAAGTGCATGTGGGTTGTCAAAGTCCCATACATGACTGTTTCTACTATTGAAGACATCCATCCTGGTGAAAATGGCTTTATCTGTCCACAATACGTTTGCCCCGAAGTGAGGGTTTGTGTCCAGCTGATGCAACAACCATTGGCAAAACTCCATACGAGGGCGAAAGTCACGAGGTAACAGTTCTTGTACTTTCTGCAGTTTAAAAGGGTGCATTCCTTCATCTGACAACACTCGCCAAACATTCACATGAGACGTGTTTCGTGCCCGAGCGAGCACTCGCGTACTGGTGCCAGGATGTTCTGCGACCGCTGTTAACACATCTTCTGCAAACTGATGTGTGCGTACACTTCGGGGTCTTCCAACTTCTTGTCGCGGTGGTAACACTGACCCTGTTTCACGCAGTCGACTGTCCACTACCTGAAAGAAGGTGTGAGACGGTAAACGTCTATGTGGAAAGCGTTCTCCATAAAGACGCCTTGCCTCACGGCTATTACCACGTGCCTCCCCATACATGAGATGCATGTCTGCTAGCTGCTGGGTCGTATACGCAGCCATCTGTGTAATAGGGAGCTGGAACTGCAAAGTATTGTTTTTGTTTAACACTGGCACACTGCACAAATTGGCCGTATCACCGTACGAACACCACAGACCAATTGTTGCGATACTTGACTTGCCCACTCCACCACGTCAACTTCTTTCAATGCAACATACTAGTACTCTTCAATGCGTATGACAACCTAGAGCGAACTGCTGATCATATCCCAGCACCTGCAACACGATTGGGACGACTGCCGGAGAGAACCAACCCTTCGAGCTCCTCTCGCGGGAACAGCAGTCATGAAGGTCAAACGTAGACTACGAGAGCCAGACTTGCCTGTGCAGCGCTTCCAAAACTGGTCTCTTTTACGTCACAATGATCGCGTGCGAACACTTTTGGTATTGCTCCCCACCCCCTTTGTGTGGTGAAAGTGACATCTTCAGTTGGTGTACAGTGACACGGACTGTCTGTGCGTAAGATATTGTAGCATTTGTTGTTTGTTGTGTGTGTGTGTGGGGGGGGGGGATATTACGTAGTTGTCGCGTGTAAAAATACACGTTGTCGCAATCATCTGATATTGTGTTTTTCTTTCCCTCCTCCTGTCTCTCGTATGCCACATGACATGATTCGTTCATTCCTCGCGTGTAACTGGGGTATGCAACCGTGCTCAACTTTTCGGATTTTGTGTTCGGTGGTCATGTTTTGATGTTTGAGGTCGGGATGTGTTGTCTTGAACGCATTTCTCATTGTCACGGTCCTTCTTGCTGCGTTATACCTTTTCCATGCATTGTTGTTGCTGGAAATCCCCAATTCCTTTGAGGACTCCATTGCGCATGCGTGCAGTGAACTTTTCATAGTGACTTCCGGACTGAGCACATACGATTCCTTTATGATTCCCTTGGAACCGCCTCTCTATCTGTGATAGTATTCGTCCCAGTTAGGTGTGACGTTCACTTTGTCACCTTTTGCGAGGCTCCTATCTCGGAAACGAAGCCTCAGTCGTAAAAATGGAACTTAGACTTTTTGCTTGTTTTCGTGTGAGGAATCACCTCCCAAGCGTTGTAAACGACCTTTAGAAACACCCTGTATATATATAAATATAAATGAAGGAGAAGAACGATTTACGGAGAATATGCACTATACGAATTACCCTTTTTTCACAAAAATACTAAATAATACGTAATAATAATACAAAGGAATATTTACAGGTACAGTCATCTACTAAAACCATTAAATATCTATGGGTATTACAAACATACAATATACACCAAATACCTGGAGTGTTAGTCATAACATCCCCTTTAAATTTAAAGGAACTTTCATGCAAACAATGCCCTTATTGACACAAACATGTTTCATCAGCCTCTTCTTTAATTTGCTACGGCTGTCCAAATACTTAAGTTCTGCAACCATACGGCTAACAAGTTCTTCAAACTTCAGTTGTTTTCCAGCGATTTGCTCGGAAATCCTCTCCTTAAGATTCTGATTAGAACCTTGATCGATTTCACACACTAAAGGAAAATTTCCTTTCGAGTCTACCTCACTGATTTCTTCCATTTCATTCCAAACTGACTCTTCACCAAGAGCACTAAGTTCGTCATAAAGTCTTGCCGATATGGTTAGATCCACCAACATTTCATCGTCCAGACTAATCTCACTTAAACCATCATCTTCACCTATTCTTCGGGAACATTCCGGGTTTTCTTCTACAGGCACTTGCATTTCCATAGTCTCTATAATTAAGTCCATTCGGGATTCTTTTCGACAACCGCAAATGTTACACATCTCGATTTCTTCTTCAGTTTGTACCGCGACATCCATTACATCTCTCTGCACATGCACGGAGCCTTGCATCATCGTAGAGAGCAACGGATCTCGACCACCATCTTGAATTCCTATAGGATTCTTGAAGTCTTTAGTGCCAGCAATTTCCTCAACTTCTTTTACGTTTGTCCCAGAGAGTTCTGCGGTTAACGATTTCCTCAACAGGGAAAACTGCAAAGACATCTCTTCTTTCAGATATTTCTTCAAGTCGGCAATTTCCTTTGTCACGTGTTCACGCGGCGAATCCTCCAAAGGTTGGATCTGCTCGGACACAACTTCTGAAATTAGTTTCTCTTTTTATATTTCTCTGTACATATCTTGTTCTGTCTTTTCGAATTCTCTCTGCCACTCGACATATTTTCTTGAATTTATTTCATGTAGCTTACGCTGATACTCCACCCTTTTCTTCCCTTCTTCTGGATTAGTTCCGGTCGGACGTAAGACATTAGATTTAATGGATCCTTGTTATATAATTGCGCCTCTGACACAACTGATGAACATCCAAAGGACATTGAGTGTTTTATCTTAAAGGACTGTATCTCCTGGGTTCAATTAAAATGTTTATCTTCCTTCCGTCTCAATCTAGCTATCACCAATCTTTTTCTCAATCGAACCTTCACCAATCTTTTAATCAATCAAGCCTTCACCAACTTTTTCTCAATCGGGAATCACCAATCTTTTCTCAATCGAGCCCCACGTTTAGGGTGCCAATTGTCAAGGACGCAAACAAACGACGATCGCAATGACAGGGATCGCAAATTGTCACGAACGCAATGGCAGTGCCAATTGCCAAGGACGACGTGATTTCCGGTCGGACGTAAGTTTGTATACCCAAATATACTGTAGACAAATGAGGCACAGGCGAAGAAAAACGCACAACCACTGATCGGTCGCACGGCAGCTGCTTTACTGGACGCGACGAACGTCTCGACGCTACTGTCAACTCAACCTCTTTCACAGCGAGCGCGGCTCTGCTCGTCTTACCTACCTGCGAGACTTACTATGGCCGATACGCGCGCTTATTCACGCATGAGGGTTGACCTTAGCTTTATGTAAGACACAATTCATCTGCGTAATATATATAGGTATGTTCATATAACTATAACTGTGTGTTATTTCACTCTCCACTATAGATAGCCTTTCAGTAACACACACACACAGAGCTGCAAATTATGGTAATCGTAGCCTGCCTCAATCTTCCAAATACCTTATGTTCTAATTTCACCTCGGCTAAAACTCAGACGGCTAAATGGGATACTCTGACCCCTCTCAGGTACGGGCTTGGTGAATAAAGCATTGAGAACTTTAAGGGTGTTGTTGGTGAATCATAAAATAAATGAACGACTCTTCTCAAATTTTAATATTGGCAACTGCATCTTCTGGGAGGTTACTTTGACCTTTCTTTTCATTCATTTTTATCCAGGAGATGGTTTATTTTCCAATACATACGAAAGCTTACATTACACTCAAGTTACAATTTACAGTCCATGAATATCCTTAAATTTAAAAGAAATACAGAATCCCCTGTTAGTTAGTATTCGATTCGATGAATCCAGGATTCTAATTTGCTGCATGTCTCCACGGGGAAAATCCAAATATGTATATGTGCAGGGAATAGTTACGTGTGTATGTGTGTCGCTAGGAGGAAGCCGTACCAGGGAAGAGAACCCTGTCGTTTTTGCAACCGTAGACGAAGCTTACGGCCTACCATTCAGTAGCAGACAAAAACTTTCGTACGTGCCCCTTCCTACAGTACAGTATGGCGACCAAAATGTGTCACGAGTATCGATGTCCATACGGGCAGGATTTAAGCAGAAAAGAATCTACGGGCTCCACTGAGTACTTGGGATTGAGAAACGTTAGTAGGCAGAGCTTGCATGAAGATACACGCCAATGATGACATTTTTTCATTGAAAAAAGAGACATATTGCATTACATGTCTAGTTTTGCTTCCTTGCCCAAATAAGTCTACGTTGAATAAATTTTGAAGAAGGCCAAAATAAAGTTCGGAGATCTGAAATTCTATCATTTATCCGTAAGAATGAGAATATATGGGTCAACAGTGACAAATACATGTCCAATAGGCAGGCGTCATTAACCTCAAAGGATTTCGGCCGATCCTAACCTGTCGTGCCATAACATTATAAATTTCGAAGTATAAATTGTGCTTGGCGAAATACAGGTATCGTTATTCCCAAGTGTCATTAGATGTTTATATCGTAGAGCCGACGCTGATGGAATGCGTGCAAACTAAGCTCCGCATTTACTTATATACTTTTCCAATCGATGCTCACTTGTTAAGCATTACGTAATTTGCACAACGCGACTTGCGACATTTCCAAAAACTAAAGACTCATCAATATCTATATTCACAATCTCAATATCAAAGTTTAACTAATTTCCACGTTGCAGCAAAACCAAATAAAATTGTATAAGGGGAACGATTCATCTCTGATAGTAAAGATTAAACTCGAATCATTCCTCGTTGCAACTTGAACCTTATTGAATACATTAAACTTAAAAGAACAGATTCGATCTTCCCATTGTTGCTAAACGAAATCTATGTCAATCTAAATCATAAACATTTTCTACCGTGAAAGAACACAGATTTACATATCCAATATTAAAGATTCGGTCAGAAAATTAACATATAGATTATTACATTAGGCTGCGTTTACACTTTTGTTACAATAAAGGAAATATTAGTGGATTATATAAGTCTAGTAATAATATTTCTATTTATCAAAAATTATGAAATATGAAATATTAATAATCAAATAATAAGAACCAACTAATATAAAATAACCAAGAATAATTAACGGCACATGGATATGAGCCGTGAGGTTCATATCATATGGCCCCCCACTTTGAAAATCGTTTCTTGGACGAAATATATATATATATATATATATATATATATATATATATATATATAGAAATATAAATGAAGGAGAAGAACGATTTACGGAGAATATGCACTATACGAATTACCCTTTTTTCACAAAAATACTAAATAATACGTAATAATAATACAAAGGAATATTTACAGGTACAGTCATCTACTAAAACCATTAAATATCTATGGGTATTACAAACATACAATATACACCAAATACCTGGAGTGTTAGTCATAACATCCCCTTTAAATTTAAAGGAACTTTCATGCAAACAATGCCCTTATTGACACAAACATGTTTCATCAGCCTCTTCTTTAATTTGCTACGGCTGTCCAAATACTTAAGTTCTGCAACCATACGGCTAACAAGTTCTTCAAACTTCAGTTGTTTTCCAGCGATTTGCTCGGAAATCCTCTCCTTAAGATTCTGATTAGAACCTTGATCGATTTCACACACTAAAGGAAAATTTTCCTTTCGAGTCTACCTCACTGATTTCTTCCATTTCATTCCAAACTGACTCTTCACCAAGAGCACTAAGTTCGTCATAAAGTCTTGCCGATATGGTTAGATCCACCAACATTTCATCGTCCAGACTAATCTCACTTAAACCATCATCTTCACCTATTCTTCGGGAACATTCCGGGTTTTCTTCTACAGGCACTTGCATTTCCATAGTCTCTATAATTAAGTCCATTCGGGATTCTTTTCGACAACCGCAAATGTTACACATCTCGATTTCTTCTTCAGTTTGTACCGCGACATCCATTACATCTCTCTGCACATGCACGGAGCCTTGCATCATCGTAGAGAGCAACGGATCTCGACCACCATCTTGAATTCCTATAGGATTCTTGAAGTCTTTAGTGCCAGCAATTTCCTCAACTTCTTTTACGTTTGTCCCAGAGAGTTCTGCGGTTAACGATTTCCTCAACAGGGAAAACTGCAAAGACATCTCTTCTTTCAGATATTTCTTCAAGTCGGCAATTTCCTTTGTCACGTGTTCACGCGGCGAATTCTCCAAAGGTTGGATCTGCTCGGACACAACTTCTGAAATTAGTTTCTCTTTTTATATTTCTCTGTACATATCTTGTTCTGTCTTTTCGAATTCTCTCTGCCACTCGACATATTTTCTTGAATTTATTTCATGTAGCTTACGCTGATACTCCACCCTTTTCTTCCCTTCTTCTGGATTAGTTCCGGTCGGACGTAAGACATTAGATTTAATGGATCCTTGTTATATAATTGCGCCTCTGACACAACTGATGAACATCCAAAGGACATTGAGTGTTTTATCTTAAAGGACTGTATCTCCTGGGTTCAATTAAAATGTTTATCTTCCTTCCGTCTCAATCTAGCTATCACCAATCTTTTTCTCAATCGAACCTTCACCAATCTTTTAATCAATCAAGCCTTCACCAACTTTTTCTCAATCGGGAATCACCAATCTTTTCTCAATCGAGCCCCACGTTTAGGGTGCCAATTGTCAAGGACGCAAACAAACGACGATCGCAATGACAGGGATCGCAAATTGTCACGAACGCAATGGCAGTGCCAATTGCCAAGGACGACGTGACTTCCGGTCGGACGTAAGTTTGTATACCCAAATATACTGTAGACAAATGAGGCACAGGCGAAGAAAAACGCACAACCACTGATCGGTCGCACGGCAGCTGCTTTACTGGACGCGACGAACGTCTCGACGCTACTGTCAACTCAACCTCTTTCACAGCGAGCGCGGCTCTGCTCGTCTTACCTACCTGCGAGACTTACTATGGCCGTTACGCGCGCTTATTCACGCATGAGGGTTGACCTTAACTTTATGTAAGACACAATTCATCTGCGTAATATATATAGGTATGTTCATATAACTATAACTGTGTGTTATTTCACTCTCCACTATAGATAGCCTTTCAGTAACACACACACACAGAGCTGCAAATTATGGTAATCGTAGCCTGCCTCAATCTTCCAAATACCTTATGTTCTAATTTCACCTCGGCTAAAACTCAGACGGCTAAATGGGATACTCTGACCCCTCTCAGGTACGGGCTTGGTGAATAAAGCATTGAGAACTTTAAGGGTGTTGTTGGTGAATCATAAAATAAATGAACGACTCTTCTCAAATTTTAATATTGGCAACTGCATCTTCTGGGAGGTTACTTTGACCTTTCTTTTCATTCATTTTTATCCAGGAGATGGTTTATTTTCCAATACATACGAAAGCTTACATTACACTCAAGTTACAATTTACAGTCCATGAATATCCTTAAATTTAAAAGAAATACAGAATCCCCTGTTAGTTAGTATTCGATTCGATGAATCCAGGATTCTAATTTGCTGCATGTCTCCACGGGGAAAATCCAAATATGTATATGTGCAGGGAATAGTTACGTGTGTATGTGTGTCGCTAGGAGGAAGCTGTACCAGGGAAGAGAACCCTGTCGTTTTTGCAACCGTAGACGAAGCTTACGGCCTACCATTCAGTAGCAGACAAAAACTTTCGTACGTGCCCCTTCCTACAGTACAGTATGGCGACCAAAATGTGTCACGAGTATCGATGTCCATACGGGCAGGATTTAAGCAGAATAGAATCTACGGGCTCCACTGAGTACTTGGGATTGAGAAACGTTAGTAGGCAGAGCTTGCATGAAGATACACGCCAATGATGACATTTTTTCATTGAAAAACGAGACATATTGCATTACATGTCTAGTTTTGCTTCCTTGCCCAAATAAGTCTACGTTGAATAAATTTTGAAGAAGGCCAAAATAAAGTTTGGAGATCTGAAATTCTATCATTTATCCGTAAGAATGAGAATATATGGGTCAACAGTGACAAATACATGTCCAATAGGCAGGCGTCATTAACCTCAAAGGATTTCGGCCGATCCTAACCTGTCGTCCCATAACATTATAAATTTCGAAGTATAAATTGTGCTTGGCGAAATACAGGTATCGTTATTCCCAAGTGTCATTAGATGTTTATATCGTAGAGCCGACGCTGATGGAATGCGTGCAAACTAAGCTCCGCATTTACTTATATACTTTTCCAATCGATGCTCACTTGTTAAGCATTACGTAATTTGCACAACGCGACTTGCGACATTTCCAAAAACTAAAGACTCATCAATATCTATATTCACAATCTCAATATCAAAGTTTAACTAATTTCCACGTTGCAGCAAAACCAAATAAAATTGTATAAGGGGAACGATTCATCTCTGATAGTAAAGATTAAACTCGAATCATTCCTCGTTGCAACTTGAACCTTATTGAATACATTAAACTTAAAAGAACAGATTCGATCTTCCCATTGTTGCTAAACGAAATCTATGTCAATCTAAATCATAAACATTTTCTACCGTGAAAGAACACAGATTTACATATCCAATATTAAAGATTCGGTCAGAAAATTAACATATAGATTATTACATTAGGCTGCGTTTACACTTTTGTTACAATAAAGGAAATATTAGTGGATTATATAAGTCTAGTAATAATATTTCTATTTATCAAAAATTATGAAATATGAAATATTAATAATCAAATAATAAGAACCAACTAATATAAAATAACCAAGAATAATTAACGGCACATGGATATGAGCCGTGAGGTTCATATCATATGGCCCCCCACTTTGAAAATCGTTTCTTGGACGAATATATATATATATATATATATATATATATATATATATATATATATATATATATAAATATAAATGAAGGAGAAGAACGATTTACGGAGAATATGCACTATACGAATTACCCTTTTTTCACAAAAATACTAAATAATACGTAATAATAATACAAAGGAATATTTACAGGTACAGTCATCTACTAAAACCATTAAATATCTATGGGTATTACAAACATACAATATACACCAAATACCTGGAGTGTTAGTCATAACATCCCCTTTAAATTTAAAGGAACTTTCATGCAAACAATGCCCTTATTGACACAAACATGTTTCATCAGCCTCTTCTTTAATTTGCTACGGCTGTCCAAATACTTAAGTTCTGCAACCATACGGCTAACAAGTTCTTCAAACTTCAGTTGTTTTCCAGCGATTTGCTCGGAAATCCTCTCCTTAAGATTCTGATTAGAACCTTGATCGATTTCACACACTAAAGGAAAATTTCCTTTCGAGTCTACCTCACTGATTTCTTCCATTTCATTCCAAACTGACTCTTCACCAAGAGCACTAAGTTCGTCATAAAGTCTTGCCGATATGGTTAGATCCACCATCATTTCATCGTCCAGACTAATCTCACTTAAACCATCATCTTCACCTATTCTTCGGGAACATTCCGGGTTTTCTTCTACAGGCACTTGCATTTCCATAGTCTCTATAATTAAGTCCATTCGGGATTCTTTTCGACAACCGCAAATGTTACACATCTCGATTTCTTCTTCAGTTTGTACCGCGACATCCATTACATCTCTCTGCACATGCACGGAGCCTTGCATCATCGTAGAGAGCAACGGATCTCGACCACCATCTTGAATTCCTATAGGATTCTTGAAGTCTTTAGTGCCAGCAATTTCCTCAACTTCTTTTACGTTTGTCCCAGAGAGTTCTGCGGTTAACGATTTCCTCAACAGGGAAAACTGCAAAGACATCTCTTCTTTCAGATATTTCTTCAAGTCGGCAATTTCCTTTGTCACGTGTTCACGCGGCGAATCCTCCAAAGGTTGGATCTGCTCGGACACAACTTCTGAAATTAGTTTCTCTTTTTATATTTCTCTGTACATATCTTGTTCTGTCTTTTCGAATTCTCTCTGCCACTCGACATATTTTCTTGAATTTATTTCATGTAGCTTACGCTGATACTCCACCCTTTTCTTCCCTTCTTCTGGATTAGTTCCGGTCGGACGTAAGACATTAGATTTAATGGATCCTTGTTATATAATTGCGCCTCTGACACAACTGATGAACATCCAAAGGACATTGAGTGTTTTATCTTAAAGGACTGTATCTCCTGGGTTCAATTAAAATGTTTATCTTCCTTCCGTCTCAATCTAGCTATCACCAATCTTTTTCTCAATCGAACCTTCACCAATCTTTTAATCAATCAAGCCTTCACCAACTTTTTCTCAATCGGGAATCACCAATCTTTTCTCAATCGAGCCCCACGTTTAGGGTGCCAATTGTCAAGGACGCAAACAAACGACGATCGCAATGACAGGGATCGCAAATTGTCACGAACGCAATGGCAGTGCCAATTGCCAAGGACGACGTGACTTCCGGTCGGACGTAAGTTTGTATACCCAAATATACTGTAGACAAATGAGGCACAGGCGAAGAAAAACGCACAACCACTGATCGGTCGCACGGCAGCTGCTTTACTGGACGCGACGAACGTCTCGACGCTACTGTCAACTCAACCTCTTTCACAGCGAGCGCGGCTCTGCTCGTCTTACCTACCTGCGAGACTTACTATGGCCGATACGCGCGCTTATTCACGCATGAGGGTTGACCTTAGCTTTATGTAAGACACAATTCATCTGCGTAATATATATAGGTATGTTCATATAACTATAACTGTGTGTTATTTCACTCTCCACTATAGATAGCCTTTCAGTAACACACACACACAGAGCTGCAAATTATGGTAATCGTAGCCTGCCTCAATCTTCCAAATACCTTATGTTCTAATTTCACCTCGGCTAAAACTCAGACGGCTAAATGGGATACTCTGACCCCTCTCAGGTACGGGCTTGGTGAATAAAGCATTGAGAACTTTAAGGGTGTTGTTGGTGAATCATAAAATAAATGAACGACTCTTCTCAAATTTTAATATTGGCAACTGCATCTTCTGGGAGGTTACTTTGACCTTTCTTTTCATTCATTTTTATCCAGGAGATGGTTTATTTTCCAATACATACGAAAGCTTACATTACACTCAAGTTACAATTTACAGTCCATGAATATCCTTAAATTTAAAAGAAATACAGAATCCCCTGTTAGTTAGTATTCGATTCGATGAATCAAGGATTCTAATTTGCTGCATGTCTCCACGGGGAAAATCCAAATATGTATATGTGCAGGGAATAGTTACGTGTGTATGTGTGTCGCTAGGAGGAAGCCGTACCAGGGAAGAGAACCCTGTCGTTTTTGCAACCGTAGACGAAGCTTACGGCCTACCATTCAGTAGCAGACAAAAACTTTCGTACGTGCCCCTTCCTACAGTACAGTATGGCGACCAAAATGTGTCACGAGTATCGATGTCCATACGGGCAGGATTTAAGCAGAAAAGAATCTACGGGCTCCACTGAGTACTTGGGATTGAGAAACGTTAGTAGGCAGAGCTTGCATGAAGATACACGCCAATGATGACATTTTTTCATTGAAAAAAGAGACATATTGCATTACATGTCTAGTTTTGCTTCCTTGCCCAAATAAGTCTACGTTGAATAAATTTTGAAGAAGGCCAAAATAAAGTTCGGAGATCTGAAATTCTATCATTTATCCGTAAGAATGAGAATATATGGGTCAACAGTGACAAATACATGTCCAATAGGCAGGCGTCATTAACCTCAAAGGATTTCGGCCGATCCTAACCTGTCGTCCCATAACATTATAAATTTCGAAGTATAAATTGTGCTTGGCGAAATACAGGTATCGTTATTCCCAAGTGTCATTAGATGTTTATATCGTAGAGCCGACGCTGATGGAATGCGTGCAAACTAAGCTCCGCATTTACTTATATACTTTTCCAATCGATGCTCACTTGTTAAGCATTACGTAATTTGCACAACGCGACTTGCGACATTTCCAAAAACTAAAGACTCATCAATATCTATATTCACAATCTCAATATCAAAGTTTAACTAATTTCCACGTTGCAGCAAAACCAAATAAAATTGTATAAGGGGAACGATTCATCTCTGATAGTAAAGATTAAACTCGAATCATTCCTCGTTGCAACTTGAACCTTATTGAATACATTAAACTTAAAAGAACAGATTCGATCTTCCCATTGTTGCTAAACGAAATCTATGTCAATCTAAATCATAAACATTTTCTACCGTGAAAGAACACAGATTTACATATCCAATATTAAAGATTCGGTCAGAAAATTAACATATAGATTATTACATTAGGCTGCGTTTACACTTTTGTTACAATAAAGGAAATATTAGTGGATTATATAAGTCTAGTAATAATCTTTCTATTTATCAAAAATTATGAAATATGAAATAAGAACCAACTAATATAAAATAACCAAGAATAATTAACGGCACATGGATATGAGCCGTGAGGTTCATATCACTCGTTTCGATACCATCCTTGCATTCTAAAAAGTTAACGTATTGGAACTGGGTGGAGCTACGAAGAACTCCTGATGTATTTTTCTGAAATCAGACACAACGGAGACAAAAATATGGCATGCAACACTCGGTATTCCCTCTATGATATGAGAGAATGCAGAGGATTCCATATCAGCTCCCTGGAACATCAAGAGAGATAGCAAAAGTGACGTCCCAACTAGATCAAGGCTGCCCCCTCACTCATGACTATTTGACATTGACGAACATATCATTCCTCTTATTATGCGATACATTTTTCCAGTCGAGTATTAGATTTTCATGTGTCCATTCTGATTCACATTCAGTATCTCCAATAGCTTCAAATGTGCAAGAGTTACGTGTTCGATCTCCACTAAGAACAGACATATCGTCTGACGTTTTTTAACAAATAAAAGGAGGGTATGGGAAATAAAGTGTGGGACGAGACCTCGTGTAGTGGTAGGTATCTTTTATGTATTGATATGCCAAGGTTCTTGCGCGTACCAGCCAGCTATTTCCGAGAAAGAGCGCTTTATAATTTTTGAAGATTTCAGTACCCCTTAACAGTTTAAAAACAGAAAGTAACGAAACTTCGTGAAGTCTTTTCAAGTTGAAAGACCTGATTGTTTAGTGTTAAATGCTATCGCCTTGTAATCTAGATGTCGCGGGTTCGTTCCCAGATGGATGCACGTAGTGGGTCGAATCCTCGTTTTATGCTGTGGGCCTCCATTCCGTGGTGGAGTAGTTAGCACAGCGCACTACCACGACAGGGATCCCGTGTTCCAATCCCGGGTAGGGCATTGTTGTTCTTTGCGAGTGTCCTTTCATCAATTTTACCGTATCGTGACGTTCGTGAAGGAACTGTGATCGAACCAGGGTAGCATAGCTCATTCATCTTTCATTCTCAATAATGGCGTAGTCGCTACCCATGCAAGAGGTGATGAACACAAATGCGAATGGCAAAACACAAGACTTGAGTTAGCCCTCAAGGACTGGACCAGTATGATGAGAAGGTATACCTGTTTCTGTTTGCTCGATGAGAAGTTCTACCGTGAGGAGTTGTACTTCAAACCGTACGGTGTGTAGAGAGTCTGTCTTACGATCCACGCAATCGTCTGACTGACAAACGTCTCACTTGTTCGTACTCCCAGAGCTTACTCCTACTGCCCAAAGGTCACTGACCCCCATCCCCCGTTGTTCCACTTATTTATTCCAATCGAATTTGCCTAAGCAATGCCGAGTCAGTAACCTGTAGCTTCTTCCTCGATTACACTTGTTTACATGTTTACACCGTTGGTGACTCGGTAAGTTTATTTAATGTCTGACAAAGCATTCCTTAGATATTTCCTGTCTGGAATACAGGGTTTTGAAGTTTGTTCATACTGATATTTTCCTATTATTTATGGATGATTACGTTCTCTCCGGAGAAGAATTCCTTGGTTTAATTCGTTATTATGCATGATCCAGCCTTACGAGGGTTGCTTTTCTTACAAAAAAACATAATACCAAATACCCATACAATACATATGTAACAGAAATGATGGAATAACTATGTTTTCAAGTTCATTGTCACTGAACACATGGCTGTGACGTAACATCTGAGATAACTGTCCAAGAAGAAAAAGAAAACACCCGTCTCCTCCCACACACACACATTTTTCCTCTCACTCAAGGTGACACTTGTGTGTGGAACATAAAAACATGCTTCGCGATGCCCCCCATAATGTTACTTGGTATCACTTGAGTCTGACATCGCGAGGCGTAGCCTGATAAGATGTCATGATGGCCGCTGATCACATGATGTCGCGAATTTAGGGTGTGGTCCCGCGTGCAACATTCATAGTGATTTACAGGTATGTATGTTGAGCTTGTATTTTACTTATGGCATGTTTTGTTCGTTGTAAATGCACTATTTTACACTTAAATTCGCATATGTTGCAAAATAATCGTTAGAAATGTTTTCATATTAGGTGGCAAGTACAACGCTTTATGGAGTCAGGTTTGTCCAGTTACGAACCCTGATTGCATTGTGTTTATCCTTATCATTTATTTCGTAAATTCGTTATCCATCTTTATTGTGGCAAGAGGTAGAAGAGGGAGGTAAAATAACGGAAAAAATAATGAAATGGAAATCCAATTCCTACGTTTTTTTTATTATTTTTAATTTTTTTTTAATAATATATTTTATCAACACTTCACTTAGTTTGCAAAATCCCAAGCTTATGTACATTGCTATTTAGAACAGATAGTACCTTACAGTTGGAACTACAAAATTGTTTACAACGCAGAATGGTTTGACAATAATTATGTTAATGTTGTAGTCAAGCTTCATACACATACCTAACTGGAATTCAAGGCAAACTGTAAGTACAAACAACTACTTAAATTCAATAGGATTTTGAACCTAATATACATGATCAAAACAAAATATATATGATTTATTGAATGCTCTATACTAACAGGTTGACTGCCACAATGAAATCAGGTGTTGACTCACCCTTGCCACGATGTTTTTTTTGTTTTATTTTGTTGAAAATAATCTTAGAAACAAATAACTTATAATGTAACTTTATTACTAATTATAATTACATAATAATTGGCGAGTATCAATTTTGATATTCGTGGCAACCGAGATAAAATTTTTACTGTATTGCCATAAGTATCAAAATTGATACTCACAAAAATTGGGTATGATGAAAACTGTTTACACATTTAGTACAATTTAGATATTTCAGGAGAATGATTTTTACATAAAAAATGCGATTTCACAAATAAACAATCACTTTTTTCAAGAATCTGTAACAAAAATTAGATTTGTTTTTGCTTATATAATTATAATGATACTCAGTTCCAAATGCTGGTTGAAATTACAAAGAATTCTCAACAGATAATTGTTATGTAAACCAAAAAAAAATGTTGTCTTCAGTTAGCATAAAAATATTACTTTTGTTTCACTTTATGTAACTCAAAGAAGCACTCTGCACAAAGAAAAATGTTGCAAATGTTACATTTTTTGTTCACTTGCTTGCACTTTTTCTGAGCTTCTTTCCTTCCAGAAGCAGCAACCAACTTCTTGTAGCAATTATTGCATTTACTGCGTTTTGGTGCTAAGGAAATAAGATTGTGCTGCTTCTGTTGCATCTGGGATGGAGAAGGTACAATTGTGTGTTTCTTGATAAGTTCCATCACAATACATTGTTTGAAGAAAGTTATTTCCATCTTCCTTCCAGTCACCTTCTTGAACAAAGAAAGTGAGTTGGTTACACTTGTTCCCATTATTATATCAAATGCTACTTTTCTATACCATTTAAGGCTTCTTCGTAATGCACTTGAATATGAATTCATTTCATCGGCCAGGTCAATCAAAGCTTTGCCTTTATTGTAATCAGCTACAGCAGCTGGCTTCAAAACTGGTCCTCTTCTTTGCTGCACTTCGTGTACTTCATCCCCGTGCTTTGTAGTAATCAGCAGGACGTCTCTTCTGTCTTTCCATTTGAGAACAGTTACCTTCGTTGAACTTCTCAGAGCAATAACCTCACCTTTTTGTAATTTTTTAGTTGTCACTGCTCTTGGCACAAACTTTCGATTGGAACGCATAGTTCCCACCAAATGAGTATTTTTTTGTAAAAGTTCATGTGCCAGTGCAATTGAAGTGTACCAATTGTCTGCATACAGAGTTCTACCTAAATGTAGATATGGTTCGGCTAGCTCAAGTACAACTTTACATGAAACAGCCATTCCAGGTTTGGCTTCTTTTCCCGCATAAATTTTGTATGCAATAGTATAAGCATCTGCGCAACATAATTTGAAAATTTTGATACCATACCTGTGCCTCTTGTTTTTTATATACTGGCGGAACACAATACGACCTAAGAAAGGCACAATAGACTCATCAATGCACATAAATTCTTCAGGTATAACACATTGAGTAAACTTTTGTACCAGTGTTTGTATGAGCCCTTCAATTTTGTGCAATCTGTTCCCAGGCTGTGCTGTTGCATTATCTGCACAATGAAACATTTGTAACAAAGCTTCAAATCTATTTCTTGACATTATTTTTGGTACATTGTTATCAAACAGAAATGACTTTTTCCAATATGAAGCGATACTAGGCATCTGCACAAGTCCCATCCACATAACTAAACCTAAAAAGTTTCTCATTTCTTCTCGATCTGTGTCGATCCATTTAGTCAAGCGAGAATGTCTTGGCAAATTGTTAGAACTTGAAATTTTTTGCCTTGCATATTTGTTAGTTTCAACAACTAGCAAATCAATCAGATCATTGTCCAAAAATAAACCATAGAAATCTGCTGGAGTTCCGTCAATGAGAATTTCAAAGAGATCTGGATTAACCCCAACAGATTCATTGTTGGGATTGTAAAGAAACCGTGCAGCACTAACCTGGTCTACTGGATGCCAAGTCAAAATACCATTATCATCTGATTCAGTATCAGAGTTATAAATGTTTACTGGAGGTTGCAAAACTGCTCCTGTAGTGCAAGGACTATTGGCGCTATTATCACTACTGTCTTCGCTTCCACTTGTAGCTACATATGTTGGGTCCAAATCGGAATCATCACCACACTCTATTACGTCGTCACTTTGTGTGTCACTGGAAAATCCTTCAATGTCACTTTCTTCATCTAACATTTGCCTAAGTATTTCTGCTTCTTTGTCTTCCATTTTTCAGCACTTCATTTACAATAATCATACACAGAAAGGAACCCCCAAGAAACTACCAACGAAGTCAATCTGTGCTTTCCACAGTAAAGAGAACACAACAGTGGTGCCAAGCCATTACGCTTCTGAGAGCAATGTTAGAAGTCTAATTTGTGCTGAAAATTCTGCTCCTTAATGTTAAACTAATGAGAAAGTAATGTAATATAAATTTATATATATCTTAGTGTAGAATTGTAATACTGCAACGCTACAACAATCGTTTAAAAGCTTGAAATTTGTAGAACTGTTTAACGTGAATAAACACCGAAAACTGAGTATCAGAAATGATTGTCAGTGGAAAATAAACATCAATGTGTGAGTATCACCTTTGATACTCGTGGCAAAATTGGCAAAGCAAGTGAGTATCTATTTTGATACTCATGGCAGTCAACCTGCTAACCACAAATATATGATTGCCCTTGTACTTTCACAATATGGGAACTAATAATCTTTACTAATATATACTAATTTGTAAATTTTTCATAAGCATGGAAACTATGATTTGGTGGACATTGAGACTTTAATTTCTTAGCTTTTGTACTTTAGAGTTATGAACAAACCTTAAAGCATGAAGTTATGATACACTTTTATTACGAGCTGTCCTAAATGTTTAAAGGCCAAGAAAACAGATAGTTATACACTTTCCACAACCGGTTTCTGACGTGCTTCTATGAAGCAAGATATCAGAACGGCGTTTATAAATTGTAGAACATTAAGAAATCGAATACCAAATCTATTCGAGTCCAATCTTACTTAGACTAACATGAACATGAATATTTGCAAGTTGTATAGATTGTATGCTAGTTACTAAGTAGAAAGGAAAAATGTCGAAAACAGGTGCGAACGACTTGTTCAGCCATTTACGTAGAAGGGCAAAATGAAATTGTGAAACAATCGCCTGATTTGTAATTGTAAACGATTCGATATACATGTGAATAGAACGGGTAGAATGGTGATGGAGCATTTTGTGCAATACTGATTTAATAACAACATATGTAATCCGTGTAATTCATATTAGAGGCATATTTCATGCTCTAGTAAGAATCCTAACACGATAACTCTGGATCATGCATAACCTAAAATTTTATATCCTATTCTTATTTTTCAATTACAAACAATTATTGTTTTGTATCTGTTGTGCAGATACGTTCAAGCGATATTCTCGCAGAAATTATGTTACATTATATTTGGAGCAAATTGACAATACCGGAAGTGTCTTCAATTGCTTTCAAATTCGGCATACTCACTAATTTTGGCCTCGTAATCACGAATCTGCAGTTCCAATTTGGCGATCACGTCTAGAAATTGCAAAATAAGTCGAAAAAAGTGGGTCCCTGAACGGAGTAAACACCCTTGATTTATGAAGGAAACAACTATTTATTGCAATGATTAGCGTTTGGAAACTATGTTTACGATCATCCTTAATTTTAACTATGCTTGCCTAACCTAACCTTACCGTAAATGGTACGTGGAGCAATCATGTTTTCCACCTTTACGCAAGACGCTATTTTCTCACATGCAAATGAACGCTCCATGCAACGGGTCTCACTAATTGCACAACCCCTGATCAACGTTGTGTTATGACTACGGTAGCACGACCGTTGTGCGGAAAGGAAGACGTCTTCATATCAGAAAAAACGGTTTCCATGTTAGTGTATGGAGAATCATAGCGGTAATTGACAAGCTTATTTTGCAATTTCTAGACGTGACCTCCAATTTTTAACTGCAGATTCGTGATTAGGAGGCCAAAATAAGTGAGTATACCGAATTTGAAAGCAATTGGAGATACTTCCGGTATTGTACATTTATATCTTGTATTTTCTCAACATTAAATAAATATATATTCTGCATCTATTTCAAACGTTTTGCTTTTAATGAATAATAACAAGTAACAAGCAATTAAGTACAAGATTTAGCTTTCAAGTTATTCCATTTTTGTCACATCCTCGATGAAATATTTGTCCTATTGTTCTCCTATATGTAGTAGTTACATTAGTTGTTCTCTTGTAGCTTGGTTGAGTTTCGGGCAATCAAGGCACTCGCATTGATCATATCGTTAGAAAACACGGAGTGGAATTTTAGCAACAGTGTATGCTAAAACTGCACCACGACGAAACGCCACTTCAAAAACCATAAACATGACCACTAAATTCTGAAAGTACGAAATGTTTTCACCTTTTGACATTGTAATTCGGATATTTGCGGCTACACACTGGAGACATCTGCACGCATGAGTTTGAACATGATGTAGACCTTATATATTCTGATATTTACTTAAATGCCTTTAATCGTAACAAAATGATAGGTATTCCAGGTTCTAGTGAATAAGACAATCTTTCATATCAGAAAATTTCTTCCTTACCGAATCTATATTAGTTGAATGGTTGTGTCTGGGAATTTGGGCCTATTCTTTAACATGGCTTTCGAACTCCACCAGCTCCTCGCCACATATAATTGGTACGAGCGTTTCTTGCTTAAAGCTATCTTGCGTAGATAATGTCAGTCACTCTTTTCTGCCCTCTTTGTGCCATATATTTATCTGCACGAGTAATTGCTACTCTTTTAGTTTAGTTGCAGTCTGCTCCGCTAATCGTGTTTGATGTAGACCTATTTGCGAACTAGGAATATCGTCCTTCAGAGTGGTTGACATGGTTGATAAAACTTCCGTTGTATTCGGAGTGAAGTCGTTTGCTTTCCACCAGTAACAGCATTGTAATGGATGGGTAATTATGTGGAGGTCCTAAGCGTCCTCGATTGATTCGTTTACTTTCTGTTGGTTTGTTGTTAGTTGTCAGAGCTTTGGTGTTGTTTTCGATAACCAGAAAGCAGTGCAGCAGAGAACTCGATGAGACTACAAGCCGAGCGTTATCGCACAAGGAAGTGAAAATACATTAACATCAGGTGAGAAAACATTGTACTAATGTGCAAATCGGTTCTTTTAAATGTACCAACTACAATATGCCATTATTGTAATAATTTGACTTTATTTTTTTATTTTTTTATTTTTTTCGCTACTTGGTCAGCATAAATAGTCTTTCCCAGCTGGTGTTCCATGACGAGCTTGCAAGGCTTGTCAGAATTTGGACGTATTCTCGTAATACACCTTTAATAACTGTTTTTGCTACAGCGTTGCTTATATATTTATACAACTGCTTTCGTGTTTTTACTACGACGCTTATATTTTCTTTCAGTTAAAAAACTTAAACAATTACATTTACATGCTGGGTACTAATTCAGTTTAATTAAAGGACATGGAATTTCACCGCCAATGATTTAAACGGTCTTACCCGATACTGTAGTTAGGTCAAAACCTTGTTCTAAATTGACAAAACAAATAAATTTCCTTCTAAACAATAGTAACCGTACTCTCTTGGCTAGGTCGTTTGTTGCTTTTGGTGATCATGACATACAATTGGTGATCAAACTTAATAAAATCAATGAAATAGAGACTATTGGACAAATAACATGAAATAAAAGCTGTAGACTAACAAATATTATACCCTGTCCCAGGAATCTGTAAAGCAAGCGAACGGAAATGAGTCGTCTGCGTAAGTAGTGACTGGACAGGGTTCGACCAATGAAGGCGTGAGAGCAAGGAGTGATTTGATGAATTTCATTTTGATTGATTTGCTTTATTTTATTTGGTTTTCGTGCCACTTTTTGCTTTTGGAGTGATGACATGATGAAATTGATGAATGAACACTTAGACATCCAGGCCGGGATTCGAACCCGTGACCCCTGGCGTCGTAGCGCGATGTGCTAACCACTCCGCCACGGGGTCCGGCTAGAGCGAGGGGTGCAAACGCGACTGCAGCTACCAGCAGTTTCTACCAGTGTGCTGTGCTTTACTTACCCCACTCGTTTCCTCCCCTTCTCTACCGTTATGTGCTGCCTTGCTCCACAGGTTTGAGAGACAGATTGTAGTTCTTGTGGTAGAAATGGTATTCACACTGAAGCTTTCATTCTAAGTAATAGCTGTATTTTCAATAAGTATTGTTGCGTGAACTGAAATTCTTACAATGGTTTATAATTGTTTACAGAATGTGGAAGAAATTTCTACTTTTGTGGCTCATATCGAATCTTACAACTCTTATTCACGCTGACGATTGGGAAAATCCTGACTTCATTGTGGTTGGTGCTGGTGCAGCTGGTGCCATCGTTGCCAATCGTTTGTCTGAGGTTTCGTCATGGAATGTCCTGCTGCTTGAGGCTGGTGGGGAAGACGATATTCCGTTAATAACCATTCCATCCTTGCTGCCTGACCTCAACCTGACCGTAATCGACTGGGACTACCACACTCAACCTCAAAACAAAACTTGCCTTTCCGATGGAGGCAGCTGCTTCTATACACGAGCCAAGGTCCTCGGAGGGTGCACCTCGCACAATTCCAAGTTCTACGTCAGGGGGAACAAGAGAGACTACGACGAATGGGCGAGGTTGGGGAATATCGGTTGGAGCTATCGAGATGTGCTTCCTTACTTTCTGAAGTCTGAGGATAACCGGGACGAAGAAATAGCCTCGAATTCCAAGTACCACTCTACCGGAGGATACCAAAGTGTGGAGAGGTTTCCGTATTCCGACGCAACGTCGCAAGCCATCCTGCGGGGTTTCAAGGAGCTTGGGTACACCGAACGAGATGTCAACGCGGAATCTCAGCTGGGGTACATGAGGATACAGGGTACATCCAAGGACGGACAACGTAGAAGCACGTCAAGATCTTTCCTGTATCCTGTACGTGGAAGAAGAAATCTCCGTATACTGACCGAGGCCTATGTAGTTAAAGTTCATATAAACTCTTTTACCAAGAGGGCAACTGGCATTCGTTATGTTAGGAATGGGCAGTCTTTTGACGTTCGCGTTCGTAAGGAAGTAATTTTGTCCGGAGGCACGGTCAATACTCCGCAGCTGTTGATGCTGTCTGGCATAGGCCCTAGGAAACACTTGGAAGATTTGAACATTCCTGTTATTTGTGACCTTAAAGTAGGCGACAATCTGCAGGATCATGTAAGCTTCCACGGTATTTACGTTACTTTGAACCAAACTTCAACAATTCCTAAGAACATACAAAAAGTGAGTGACGACTACTCAGAGTATTTTGTAAATTCATCCGGACCGATTTCGGGTATCGGTCCATCGGAGATCATACATTTCATAAAAACTAAATTTGAAGCAAGTGAGGGCGACTATCCGGATATAGAGTTCAATTTTCACACAATCACCATAAACAATCCCACATATATACCGAAGTTAGTTTACTATGATCATTTTATCATTCGTCCCACTATCCTTCTTCAGAGGAGTAGAGGATGCATACGCCTTAACTCCTCAGACCCTTTCGACAAACCTCTCATCTACCCGAACTACTTCACGAACGACGATGACGTAAAAACTATTTTGGAAGGAGCTAAAGTCGGCGTCAAGTTAGCTCAGACGAAAACCTTTCAGGATATCGGTGCCAGGTTGAACACCACCAATCTCCCAGGTTGCGAAGGGATCGAGTTTGGATCGGAAGAGTACTGGCGCTGCACGATTTACTATTATACGCAGACGATCTTCCATCCGACGGGCACGTGCAAGATGGGTCCTCGAACCGACAGCGATGCGGTTGTGGCTCCCGATTTGACCGTTAATGGAGTGAGGGGACTCAGAGTTGTTGATGGTTCAATCATGCCCATTACTGTGCGTGGAAATACAATGGCCCCAATAATGATGATCGGAGAGAAAGGGTCTGATTTGATCAAACGTTCGTGGATATTGTAATATTTCGCCAGGGTCTGTGAGCTAATGTATAAGCTACTTTTTACTGCTGTATACTTTAGAAATACATGTATCTTAATTAGATAACTACGTTCTTGAGGAATCTTACTGGTAACATGATTTGGTCTTGTTTCCATGATATAAAAGCCTTAAATATGCTAACCAAGTTGTTCTTATTTCCATAAAGAAGAACATGTAAACACGTAACACGTGACGTTTCTACCCTCTATCAGGGTCTTTCTCAGACTTAGAACCAATCAGGTTAAAACGTCACGTTTTAAGTGTTTTTCTTTTTACGGAAGTATGGACTGCCTTAATCAGCATATTTAGATGCTCACTGGTGTATACGTGAACAGAGTTCTGCACACACTAACAGACAAAATTGAACTACTTCTGTTTTCTATTTTGAGGTTTTAGATAAACTTAACGTCTCTTCGAAATTATAAAATGTATTTGCATTTTAAATTTATTTCAATGTAGTGTGTAATACATAACGTAATGACAATAGCCTGAAATGTAGCGTACGAAACTTTTGTTACGACACTCAATTTGTTTTTGCAGTTCTACTGCCCTTAAGTAAATTGGTGCTTATCGTAATGTTGTATCAATGGTTTGCAGTGTATGTGTTCTCTTGAATGCAACTTTGTCTGATTTTTTTTCTGTAAAGTAAATAGTTAATAAATATACAAATATTCTTGGATGATCTGTGTTACCAAATAAAATACCGTTGTGCAACAAGTGCAAGTTCACAGTTGTTTCATTTGAAGGACGAAATAACCTTTCTTACAGCTGCGATTGACTTCACTAATAATTATTTAGCACGGCATGTGAACTGCTACAAGAAAGGAATCCTTTGCCCCTCTCAAACGCTGAAGTTGGATCTGTGGGTGGATGATATTTATTATTCAGATATTTCGGACGTGCTCGGAAGGGTCCATGGCTCCTGATGGAGAAGGGCGGCATCAACGGTGCCCATTGGTATTCCTGACACTCATTATGCAACTTTGTTGTTTTTGTTCGTTTTGTAACAGTGCTGCTAACTTTTCCCTTTCGTGTACAACACTTCGCCCTTGCTTTCAAATGAAGGTTTTTGCATCTGCCTCATTTCCGATCATATCCCATTTCCTTCGACACTCACGTCACATTTCATCCTACAAAAGGAACCAAAGCAACCGAGGTGTATGTGAGTGTCGTCAGTCCCAACGGCCATCGCTGATGCACTGGTTCCCGGTCTTCAGGAACCATTGGGGTTCCCGACCACGCATGCATGACACCAGTGTATCCTGAGGAATGTGGTGTCATTTTTGTATGGGAGCCTTTCTGAGCTGTTGGAGGGTTTGTGGTGGGTTAGGACGATTGGCGATAGCTCTCTTCAGGAGTGTCCATGCAGTTTTGATGCACTTGTGGTTGGGGAATAAGCTGGCCATGGCTGTGATTGATTCTGCAGGACAGGAGCACAGGATCACCACCTGCTCCTTCAGGAACAGGATGGTGATAAGGGCATGGTGAGGTCACACAATGTTTCACAATGTGCAACATATTGTTTAGTACTGTACGGTGTATATTGAGCTCTCACTCAGCCAGTAATATTCCACCTAAGGTAGAGAGATATTGAACAGTTGTTATGATGCCACTTTAGTCTCTTGGTCTAGTTCTGATAAGGCTACTTGATCGTAAAGTGGATTCCATTTGTTGACTGCAACATTACTTCCTCCCGGGAAAGGTTCCACCACGCCACTGGAGAAAGTATGATCCAATAAATGTATTTGTTTATATATATATATATGTTCATAAAATATGTTTTCAATGTTTGACTGAAATTTCCCTTCGACATGAACATCCATGTTTTGTACGTGTTATTTACTGACCCCTACCTTCCAGTAAGAGTTAAGCTACTTTCTCGGGAGTTAAAACAATAATCAGCATTCTTATTATTTATGTTAAACTCGATTCCTCATACCCTCAGTTTTATGAGTTCATGATAATATCAGGAATTTTACTGTATTTTTACCACGATGGTGCTGGTTCAACTGCAGATAGTATGAGGCCATAGGCCAAGAATATCATAGAGAAAGTCGAGGTAACGTAACTCAACGTGACCCTATACGTTTTACGTATATTAGTGGTACGGTTGTGTCTGGGAATTTGGTCCTATTCTTTAACATGGCTTTAGAACTCCCTTAAAGCATTCTTGCGAAGATAATGTCAGTCACTCTTTTATTGCCTCTTTGTGCCATATATTTATCTGCACGAATAATTGATAATCGTTTAGTGACGGTCTGCTCCGCTAATCTTGTTCTTCATAGACCTGTTTGCGAACTAAGAATAGCGTACTTCAAAGTGGTTGACATGATTGATAAATTTCTAGCTTTTAACCCCGCTGCTACCATGAGTGCATTCGGTTCCACAGTGGACAGGAAGCAAAAAAAAAAAAAAAAAAAAAAATCTGCAGGAAAGCCTGGACTCCTAAATATCAGGTAAGCATTCAGTGTCATAATGTCAACAACACTTTTCCATAGGCGCAAGGAGAATTTTTTGGTTACCATATGAATTAGAAATGCTTCACTTATTCATTTAGCCCAACACAATACTCAGAATTTTCCAGATGTTTACATGGAGTGTATAACTCCACAGAATATTTCTTAAAGCTGCGAGAAATTGGTTTCAGTCTACTTTCATGTACAGGTAGGCTAAGTTGAAATATGTCTATAACATTCGAAGTACTAGAATGTACTTCAAACAGGTTCATAATGCGCTCAACCCTGGAAGTAATATTTTAACAAAAGTCGATTTGAGAAAATACGAGGTCTGGCTAAAAAAGTACGAGACTAGCATCTTTGTCGGAAGTATACGTGCAGCAGTGCGGAGCGCATGCGCGGGAAATAAACCTTGAAGCTTCAAGAAGCTGATTCAGAACCCCGCGTCGCTGTCTCTCGTAGTTAATCTGTGAGCAGTGCTGCTTAAATGCGGAGGTCAGCAATGGTGTTGCCGCAAAATGGCAAATATGAATCTCGAGCAGCGCATTATCCTCAAATTCCTGGTGAAATTAAAAGACTAACAGAGTAAGTGACCACCGATTCTTTGTCGATGCTCACTATGTCTGCTATCATTGGAATGCTGAGCCGGCGATCGTTCCGAACAATGTCCTTAATTTTTGCCAAATTTTCTTTTGTTCTTGCCGGGCTTTCGGCGTATTGAGCTTCCTCGCATCAAATACCATACGCATCCTGCAACAGTTTCACACATTCACTCGTATATTCCAAATTCAGTTAAAGAATATTGCAGTCATAAGTTTTAAAATGATGCTTGAATTTTTGAAAAATTTACAATAGCCTCCCGTTTAATGAAGTCATCCTTAACCAACTGGGATGGGATAAATTTTATCACAAGGTTAGGCCTCTTTAATGTATATTTACATCCTTTCGTAGTACACATTGATATCTGCTGATTTCTGTATATGCAAGGAATATCTGCATACCGCCATATATCCTCGACTACACCCTTGTGTATATGTCTCGTGCAACAATAATTGAATTGGTCACATAAACAAACCATTTTTGGTTAATAGACAACTCCAGCACATTATTTGGTTTGCCCAGTTCAATTTTCTATCTTAAGTTGTGTAAAAATGTGTGTTAAGTACTCAAATTATATATATAAAAAAACGGTAAAGTACTCCCTTGTGTTTGCACCACGCCATGAAGGCGTGTAGAGGATGTGCAGTTGGGGCCTCCCTTTTGTCACCAGTCGGGGATCGAACTCGGGTCTCTCGCATGGTTCTTAGACGCCCTAACGACTGACCGTAAGCTAATAAATTGTTGCTTTTTACGATCCTATTCTTCACTTGCAAACACCGTTTAAATGCATCCTGTGCACATAATTTACTTTATGGTATTTGAGATTAACTTAAGCTTTAACTAGTCAATGTGCTAGCTTTCCGTTATTTCGAAAATTTCGTCAGTTAATAGAAATGGACAGTTTAACAGGCAATTGTATTAAAATAAAAATAAATTATTTCAAATTCATCTATTATTATCATATCAACTATTTTTGGGAAGGGCCCGACCCTGTGGCCGAGTGGTTAGCACATCGCGCTGCAACGCCAAGGGTCACGGGTTCGAATCCCGGTCGGGCTTGGTTGTTTGTGAATGTCCATCATCAATTTCATCATTTCATCACTCATCCCCATCTTCGCAAATTAGCCAAGAGGCACAAAACGCGAAGTAAAATAAACTAAATCAATCAATCAATCAATCAATTTTTGGGAAGGTGGTTATGATTACTTATTTTGTGGGGTATTGTGTCCACAGTCTTGGATCGGATGGGCACCCCTGTTTATTTATTTATTTATTTACGACTTTGTTTCCATGGTGAAGTTAAGGCATTATTGCCTTCTCTTCCACTTAACCAATAACTATAGTGTTAAATTTTTCTTTACAATTAATTGTATTCAATTAAAAAATGAAAAATATAAATTAGAAATAAAGTGACAATAGAAAAACAAGTAATACAACTAAAATTAAAATTAAAATAAAATAAAAGTAATACAGTTTGCATACGAGGAGTCAAAAACTGGATTAACCATTAATCACAGTAGATCATTTTTTACTAACACAATGAAAAATGTATCTGAAGAAAAATTAAAAATTAAAAATAAATGCAGTACAGTTTCTATATGAACACACACACACACACACATACATATACAACTACCTATAGAGAAGGCAAATTTCGTTAGCTAAAGGTATTATTGATTGTTTTCTGGGAATTCATTCTAGGTGTAATTTTAATTTTCTTTTGAATATTACAATTGAGGAAGAGGCTTGGATTTCGGTCTGTTCCAGTGTCCTGCAGAAGTAACGGTAAAAGAATTGTCGTCAAAGTTAGATCTGTGGAGAGGAATGGATAGCAGAGATTTATCACGTGATCTGATGTTGCGGGAGTGAAAGTCCGAAAGATAATAAAACCGCCTGGAAAGGTATTTAGGATATTTTATTTCTAAGGCTGTGTACAGTAGGACAAGGTTGTGGTAAATCCGTTTATCACTTAGTATCAGCCACTCGACCTTCGCATAATACGGCGTCAAATGTTCAGAATATTTTATGTCAAATACGAAGCGAATGCAGGCATTTAGCTTGCTCGTCCGAATAAACAGTGTCACAATAATCAGTTATAGGGAAGACAAGAGATTGAACAAGTTTGGTTTTTATACGTTCGGGGAGGATGTTTTTAAGCCGGTAGAGAGTGTGTAGTGCACCAAAAGCTCTTTTACATACTGAAGTCACGTGTTCTCTCCAGGTAAGATGATGGGTGAGCTTAAATCCCATATTTTTAACTGTAGTGGAGAGAGGCAAGTGTATATCAATGACCACGAGCTTAGGGAGATTTAATTCGTCAATTTTGTTAAGAATCTTTGGGGAGCCTACGAGCATACACTGGGTTTTGGTCGGGTTGACGTGCAAGCCGTAGTCTACCGACCACTTGTTGATTTTCTTCAGGTCTTTGTTACACATTCGGTTGCATACAATATTTCTTGAGGAGGGAAGGAAAAGTATAATTGAAAGTCGTCGGCATAGATGTGACACCTACAGTGGTTAAGCACCGACGGGAGGTCGTTTATATACAGTGTAAACAGGAGGGTGAGAGGTAGAGCTAAAAAAGTTACTTTCAGTAGACAGCTGTCATAAATAAATTCTTTATGGAGATTTTGGGGAACGCCTCATTGACCTGGGGGGATGGGCACCCTGCTTTTAAGAAGTACCTTTGCAAACACTGGATGGAACGCAATTCACAGTAAGAGATTTCAGTAAGTTTTGGTTGTATTGAAGATTGGTCTTTCCAAGGAATAGGATAGATGGAAGGCTTGTGTTGCTGCAGCCATAAACCTTGGGTTTTAAGAAGGCTAGATAATTGGGCGGGTTAAAGTTACATTAGTGTAAGTAACTTTTTTAAAAAAAGCAAAGGGTCTCATTCACAGCACTCTGCTGATCAACACAACATCTGTTTCCTTTATCACTAGACCTTAAACTGTCATCTGTAGCCAGTTGAATGAATCTCTGACTTACTTCACGTTTTCTGTTAACAAATTGACTTATCTCGATCTGGTTTCTGTGTCTAAGTATTTTTTTTTTTAACAAAGTGACTTACACCACTGTAACTTTAACCCATCCAATTAGTTAGTTAGTTCGTTGAATTTGGGGGGAAATTGAGAGAGTGAGTGCGCTTGCATTTCTTTACACGACTCATAGTGGATGATCCTATTAAATACAACCGTATGCGATTGAAATTAGCAAAGCAAGGTTCTTTGAACTTGGAGGTTACTTCCGACACCTGAGTGTGCACGAAAATCGTTAAGACAATAGTTTTCTCCAATAATTGCAGATTTCGGGTAATTTATTTTATATTTATTATTTATTCATTTATTATTAACCAGTCGCCTATAACAGAGCGAATGCTCCAATTACAATAGGCATTACAATTTGATTTGCTATATACAATATCATTTACATAGATACATAATACGTGATACAAACACATACTCGTAGTAATTATTACACAAAACCTTAGATAAATACGAACACAAAAAGTTTACAAATACAAAAGTTACACTAATACAAAAATTACATAGGTATATATATTACAAATTTTGAACAGAGGAGAAAACTAAAGGACTGAAGAAACAAAAAAAATAAACAAGTAACAAGCTGTAAAAGCTTGAGAATATTAAAGAAATTATACAAATGCCATTATTTAAATAAGAAACAGCAATAATCAATACAAAGCAAAGTTCAAATTCGAATTCATTTATATGTATACAAAATGTAATTCTAGATATATGAGATAAAAGCTATATATTGTATTCGAGACTGTATATACTACGTATATACACTGTATATCACTCTAGAATTGGATCTGTTTTATTTGTATATTATTTCTAATATGTTATTTAAACTATATAGAAAGTTCTAAATATTAAAAGCAAAATCCAAATCAATTCCATTCGAGGCAATATTATTATGTTTACTTAATAATCTAATGATTGGAGAATTTTGATGGAATTTTGTGTTTGTTTTATTGCAGTAAAATGGTTGTCTTACTCTTAATACCTTATAATTGACGTTATAGTTTATCAACTGTAAAAGATTTTCACACTCAAGTATACCATTAATAAGTTTGTATAGTAATAAGTTTTCTCTTTGTCCCCTGTTATGTTGAATGTTTACTTTCTTTCTGCTATAAACTTTTCTTGGTTAGTCCTGCATGAGAGAGTAAGAGTGAAGAAGCCAAACGCTATCTGAAGGAGAAGTATTGAAAATACTTGGGAGTAGAAGATGCAATGTAAATGACTGTAAATACGAATGTGGAAATTGTAATTTATTGTAACTATTTCATTTCGTTGTTCAGTGTATATAAGCTGTTAGTGTTTATTGATCCATTTCCTATCGGCCGACGTTCTATTTTTGGTGTTGAATGTCGAAGTGCTCTCAACAAGTATTTTAGCATTTTTAGTTATACTTCGTGAACTCTAATCTAGTAACACATCTAATATGACACTCTTATCGTCACTTGACCTGCATCTTGAAGCAAAACTCAAACCCTTGCTCAGTTCTATTTAACCGGGGATCGAACATGGGACCGCTTGCTTACATGACGACAACGTCGCCACTGCGCCAGTGGAGAGGATCTGAAGTATTCTTCCCAAATGTAGTGTGAAGTAATGGAATTTCTGTTGTTGACAGATTGGCAGAATTATCTTAGTTTACATCCTTCGTTTTGATAATATGAACGATAATAACTGATTATCGCATTTCGCTGGAAAATGTTCTCAATTAGCATGGCTGATTTACCGAAGAGTTTTTGCAACAGTAAACATTTCTGTGTCTCAACACCAATTTTCGCCTCTCATTGCTATAGTCTCGAAGAGTTTACACTCGTACACAAATGAAGTCAAAATTACTTAATTCTTGACATGATACAATACAAATACAAATCCGAAATTTACATAATCTCTCTCTGCTTTCTGTGTCTGCTGTGTATGTGTGTGTAGTATTTCACACTTTGTAATGGTTGTTTTCGGAATTCCTAGAATACAGTCTAAGTGTAAGACCAATGTAGCTACTAGCTCTCTTAGGAACTTAAATTGCTTTGAATTCTAAATTCTAGGCGAAGAAATATTTAAAATGCGATTTCACTATTTTGCAGGCCAACCAATCATATCGTCGCATAATGCATCACATACCTGAACTTCACGTACTTATCTGGATCCTGTTGACAGTCATCACATTTATTAATGGCGGTGTAGTGGATGAGGTCGACTTCGTGGTTGTTGGTGCTGGTGCGGCTGGTTCAATAGTTGCCAGTCGCTTGTCCGAGGTTTCTTCGTGGAGAGTCCTGTTGCTTGAAGCTGGCAGAGACGATGATCTGCCTGTGATCTCCATCCCTGCGATGACGCCACTCCTATTAGGCACCTCTCTGGATTGGAAGTACTACACTCAGCCCCAGAATAACTCCTGCCTCTCTACAGGCGGCAGGTGCTTCTGGCCCAGGGGTAAGGTCCTTGGAGGAAGCAGTTCGCACAATGGGATGATTTACGTCAGAGGGAACAGGAAGGATTACGACGGATGGGCAGAACTTGGGAATGACGGCTGGAGCTACGAGGACATTCTGCAGTACTTCCTGAAATCGGAGGACAACGGAGACAAAGACATAGCACAGAACACCCGATACCACTCTACAGGAGGATATCAGAGCGTGGAGAGGTTTCCATATGCAGACGACAATGTGAAAACCACTATGCAGGCTTACAAAGAGCTGGGTCACACTGAGCGTGATATCAATGCAGAGTCTCAAATTGGATGCATGATCTTACAGACCACGACCAAAGATGGTCAACGGAGGAGTATGTCAAAGTCCTTCCTTGCACCAGTACGAGGGAGAAAAAATTTGCAAATTCTCACCAAGGCTACTGTAGTTAAAGTTCTCATAAACTCTCTTGCCAAGAAAGCAACCGGTGTTCGTTATGTTAAGAATGGGAAGTACTTCGATGTTTTTGTTCGTAAGGAAGTCATTTTGTGTGGTGGCTCCATAAATTCCCCGCAGCTTTTAATGCTATCAGGTATTGGACCTAAGGAGCACTTGAAAGCCCTGAAAATTCCTGTTATTTCAAACCTTCGAGTAGGTGATAATCTACAGGATCATGTCACGTTTGATGGTGTATATCTTAGTTTGAATCAAACATCCGTCATTCCGAAGAGTTTGATTGAAGTGAGTAATGATTTTGCAGAATATTTTGTTAATTACTCTGGCTTATTTTCGGTCGGTTCTCTTCAAGTGAAAGCTTACGTCAAAATTAATTTTGAAGGTTTGCATTCTGCACGAAGAACAGAGGAAGGCGTTCCAGATATTGACCTCACTGTACAACGTTCCATTTTAAACAACCCACCACTTGTATCGTCGTTTGCTTACTATGATCATATTATCATTCGGCCAACTCTTCTTGGTCCCAAGAGTATTGGCTACATGCGTCTAAATTCCGCTGACCCTTTTGACAAACCTCTAATCTATCCCAACTACTTGACGGCGGACGAGGATGTAAAAACTCTGATAGAGGGGACAAAGCTTTGCCTCAAGGTATCTGAGACGAAAGCATTTCAGAGCATCGGTGCCAGGTTGAACACCACCAAACTCGAAGGTTGCGAAGAGTTCGAGTTCGGATCGGACGAGTACTGGCGGTGCACGATGTACTATTATACGCACACGACTTTTCATCCGTTGGGTACGTGCAAGATGGGTCCTCCAAAAGATCGCAGTGGGGTTGTAGCTCCTGATTTGACCGTGTATGGGGTGAGAGGCCTCAGAGTGATTGATGCTTCAATCATGCCAGTGATTCCGCATGGAAACATAATGGCACCAACAATGATGATCGCTGAGAAGGGCTCTGATATGATAAAGGATGCATGGAGATTGGATTGAATGGTGGGATGTTCGTGATGTTTGTTCTTAAATGACTTGAAGCTTCATCTTCAATGTATACATTTTGTTTTGTTGCGGCTCGTGTTTATCTTTTTAGGCAAATCCTAGCGATGAAGATGATTGATGAGAAATTAGTGAATGAGCACTCAGAAAGAGAAAAAAGATTCCTTAGTAAGGACTAGAAACTCGGAGCGCCGTTGGCGAAATCGTGTGTCCAGCAGTCATCACTGTCGGTCACTTGTTAGCTTAGTTACTCAAGATTAAATGCTGATATACTGAAATTACTTCCTCGAAATTTTGTTTGGCTGTTTCGTGTTAGTTACGCGAACCTCTAATTTATCTCGGACCACATTGGAACTTAGGCTTGTGCCAGCAAAGAATTTTGTTAACTTTGTCCTCTTTCGAAAATCTGCTTCCGATTTTCAAAATTGTTGAAGGTTATTTCTATCTCGAGCTCCTTCCTGGAGCACACTCGTGAATCTTCGCATGGTTTGCTTTCGTTGTTTGCTGATATTTGTGACACAGTTAAACTATTTTGTATTATTTCACACATCTAGACAGCGACAAAGTAAAGTTCACAAATATTCACTTCAATGCTCAGGAAGGCATTGTAAGCAGATGTAATTTTGCAGAATTTGGAATATCATAGCCGTTTCTCGAATGGAGAGACATTTTTCGAAGTCGACTTTGTTGTCTAAGTCTAAAGGTTTTGCAATACCTTATCTTTTCCCAATTAAATATTACTGTGTAGGAACGTGTACTGGTGACCATGCTGATGCCCAACTCCGCGGTAGAGTGTTTAGCAGAGCGCACTACGACCCAAGGGGTCTCAGGTTCGAATCCCGGATGGGCACGGGTGTGCTTTGTGTCTTTGCTATATCTTAATCATCCTCGCCGTCGTGATTATCTAAAAATGGCAGAAAGGCGACGCTAGTTACCATATATATTGTTACGCATATCCACTTGATAGGTATTCGTATATCTCGTATATATCTGAAATTTCTGCAAATGCGTTGTGTTGCTTTCATACATTACATATTATTTGTAACTTGTAACATAATTCAAAATATGAGTTCGTTTCATCATTTTATGTCCGAGTGTCTTATACCTATATGGCAAACAATTAATTTTAAGACAATATCCGTGAATAACTTACGTTTAATTTGTATTGTATTTAATGTGATCTTGAAAACACACTTGTTGATTAATCTTGCTGATTGAGATTATCACCTATTACTTGATGTGGCACACCTCATTCGTTAACATCTGTCTGTTTTAGAAGATTGAGTATCAAAAGTGTGTACGTTATTAAGTATTAATCTTTGTACGTAATAATAAAATGTATAATGTGTAAAAATGCCTGATTGTAAAGCTACGTACCGTTAAATAAAACTGAACTTAAGGAACGAAGTCCGCCAGTTCATTCTTTAATTTTAGTACAGGTATTGGAAATAGTTTCAATTTACGATATATTTTCTCCAAGCATTGGTTTCCTAATGACATACTGGTATTGGTGAATATTGGAGTCTGCCCAATGTTGTACTCCATACGGTTAACGTAACGTGCTGAAAAGAATAGAGTCTTACCTGAGGTTGTGAGAGTTTCAAATAATGTGGATGCAATTTCGTAATTTTAATCCCAGTTAATATGTATAACCATCCACAAGCCTCGTCTGCTCCACATGGTTTTACTTATCCCGTTCGTTCATCTCATATTATCCTGTCTGCCAGGAAATTCCTTGCTCCCAAAGCCACTATGTATATGGAACAAAGTTAGCTCCCAGTAAATTTAAGGTATTTTCAAGGTTCTACGAATTATCACTTCAACATCCATATGTCATATGCATCATTTGCTGTCCCCCCCCCCCACCTTTCCTCAATTTGCAGTTAAACGGCTTACTCCCAGTGGGGGGCGGGAGGAAATGGTCGACCTTTTTTCTTATCTATCTCGCACACAACACTTCGTTTCAAGTTCACTTTCTTTAAGTTTATCATTATTTCTCGTTCTTTGCCTTTATTACCACGACGGTGTACAGTTTCGCAACTGAAATATCAGGCGAGGAATCATTGCTACTATTCCAACAACTCTTTTGTAAGTACAAGAAAAATATTTCAGCTACACGAGAAATTTGTATTTAATATTTATTTAACCTAACAAAATGCACAACATTTTACACAATGTACAAAATTTTTCATTTGTAATTAAGAAACTATATATATTTTCGAGGTTCATTGCACCACAAAATAATTTATAAAGCTAGAAACTTCAGTTAAATCGCACTTTATGCATAAGTAGGGCCACTAGAACTACACTAAAAGTTTTATAACATCGGAACTTCTCATGTATCATTACCAAGTCAACCTTGGTATTAAGTCATTTTTAAGCAATGTGTTTCGATACCCGGTGGAGGCACATAGTGGTTCGGATTCCACTTTAAACTGTAGGTCCAGTCTCGATTAGCCTTACTGTGCATAAAGTGTACTTAAAACAGCAAATCAATCAATCAATCAATGAATCAATCAAACAATGTGTTTCACATAAAATCATATCGAGATCTTTGTCAGTTCTGATGTGCAGTTCGAATTTCTAAATTATTTTCGACAACTTCCAGTTTGAACAAGGCATTTATAATTTACTCGGTTATGAAGAATTTTATTGCAATATTGGGCGTCTTAAATGTAATTAAATTCTTTTGAGCGAACAATGATTGATTTATTGGTAGTCGCTTGTCCGCCACCTTTGACAAATCGCGAAATTGAGGATGAGTGAGGAAATGATGAAATTGATGAAGAGACATTCGCAAACAACACCAATGCCCAGGCTGGAATTCGAACTCAAGATCCCTGGTTGAGCGTATATTGATACGTCACAATTTCTTTACGAATAAATTCTTTTACTTAGAACTTAATCTCTGTATACAAATTAGGACATATAGAATGTAAAATTAGAGATCACATGCAATATTTTAAAAGTTACACTCGCAGTGAAGAGAAATCTAAATATTTCCATTACTACCTTTCAGGCGTAGAATGACCTTTCTACTCGTTTTCCTTTTGTTCGAGTTTGTTTACGGCTCTGGTTTGGACGGCGTTGACTTCGTGGTTGTTGGAGCTGGTGTAGCTGGGTCTGTGGTTGCCAGTCGCTTGTCTGAGGTTCCTTCCTGGAACGTCCTCTTGCTTGAAGCTGGAAGAGACGACGAGTTACCGGTGATCGATATTCCAGCATTGGCGCCTCTGATGAGAGGCAGTGCCTTGGACTGGAATTACTTCACTCAACCACAGAATACATCCTGTCTCTCTACTGGCGGCAGATGCGCCTGGCCAAGAGGTAAGGTTCTTGGAGGCAGCAGTTCATATAATGGAATGATTTACGTCAGAGGAAACAAGATAGACTACGATGGTTGGGCAGAACTTGGGAATGAAGGCTGGAGTTACGAGGATATTCTACCTTACTTCCTCAAATCCGAGGATAACGGAGACGAAGACATAGCTTCCAATACACGTTACCACGCAACTGGTGGATTACAAAGAGTGGAGAGGTTTCCGTATGCAGATGCCAACGTGGAAATTCTTATGCAGGCCTTGAAAGAGCTGGGATACACTGAGCGAGACATCAATGAGGAATCTCAACTTGGCTACATGAGGGTACAGACCACGTCGAAGGATGGTCAGCGCAGGAGTATGTCAAGATCATTTCTTACACCCTTTAGAGGAAGAAGAAATCTACAGATTCTTACTGAGGCTACCGTCGTGAAGGTTCTCATAGACACTATTAGAAAGAGAGCTACTGGTGTACGCTATGTTAGAAATGGAAAATCATTTGAGGTTTATTCCCGTAAGGAAGTGATTTTGTGCGGTGGTTCAATAAATTCTCCCCAGTTATTGATGCTCTCTGGTGTAGGACCTAGAGAACACTTGGACGACTTGAAAATCCCTGTCATTTCAAATCTTAAAGTAGGTGATAACCTTCAGGATCACGTAAGTTTTGAAAGTATATTCGTTAGTTCAAATAAAACGGTAACAATTCCCAAGAATTTACATGAAATGAACAATGAATACTTAGAATATTTTGTTAATTCCAGTGGGCCTCTCTCGGCCAGTGGTACTTCCCAGATAAGAGGTTTTGTGAAGTTGAATACAAGGACTTCGCAGGAGCAAAACGAAGACGTTCCAGATATTGAGTTCGAATTTGGACGGGTCACTTTTCATTACCCAGAGTCTCTATCAAACTTTGCTTACTATGATACTATTTCCATTCGCCCAACCGTTCTTGTTCCCAAGAGTAAAGGCTATATACGTCTAAATACGTCCAACCCCTTTGATAAACCTCTCATTTACCCCAATTACTTGACAGCGGAAGATGACGTAAGAACTTTGATGGAAGGGACCAGAATTGCCCTGAAGTTGTCTCGTACGAAAGCCCTCCAGGATACCGGTGTCAAATTGAACACCACCAAGCTCCCTGGTTGTGAGGTGTTTGATTTTGGATCTGATGAGTACTGGCGCTGCACGATGTACTATTATACGAGGACGATTTACCATACGGTAGGCACATGTAAGATGGGTCCTCCAACCGATCGCAGTGCGGTTGTAGCTCCCGACTTGACTGTGTACGGAGTGAAAGGACTCCGAGTTATATATACTTCGATCATGCCAGTGATTGTGCGAGGAAATACAATGGCGCCAGTGATGATGATCGGAGAGAAAGGGTCTGACTTGATCAAAGGCACGTATGAGTTATAATTATAGATTCGGTTCCTCGGTCTGTGAACTTTATTACTTCGGTACGCAGTTCAGTTAGATAACTTGGCATGTTAGAATGAATGGTGGGCTTTTGTGACTGTATCTGTGCCAGTAATTTTTGTATCAAGTGTAATTGTAATCATCTGATTTACCACATTTTGTTTTGCCATTTAGACTATTTGTAATTCCATGCTATAAGTTTAATATGTGACGTTAGATCCTTTTTCTATATAGATTTGGAACAGCATATCGGTAGATCTGATTTGACACTCTCAGAATTGTTATCTATCCAATACGGGGAAATCACAATGTCGATGTTAATGTTTGAAATGTGTGGTTAATAGGGAAGGTGAAAATTAACTATCTGAAAGTAAGTAAATAACCTTTTATCGATTTGTTAGTGGGTATTGAGCTGTGTTGTACAGTGGGATCCATGAGTATTACCTTGCAAATTGTCCATCACCATGTTCGTGCACTTTATTTGACCCAATAACAGCTTCAAGAATTAAAAGAAAACTCAAACAAGCTGTTGACTACTTCTTCACCAGCATACATAAAAATCCATCGCTTAAAAACACACAGGATGTAAGAGAAAAATTAATGAAAATAGTCATGGACAATTTGCACGGTAATACTCATGGATCCCACTGTACGCATAGAAGAGAAGTTAATTCTTGAAAACGTTGTGCATGAATTGCAATGTACAATAAATCAGAACATTTTGTTGCTTCTGAAGGTAAAGAAAATGGTTTTGTGTTTTATTTCTTCATGTGGAATATGAAAAATTAAAGATACATATTGCCCAGAGTTGTCGATTCTTTGGTTATTGCCTGTTATAACACACCATGCTTGTGCTTCATATGGCTCTTTCCTTGTGTGTGACAATTGTGTAATGATCTGATATAACCAGTTCTTTAAATACATCAAACAGTGCCTAAAAAATATACACGTTCCAGTGCAATTTGCAGATTGTTTATATTGACCATCTTCGTAATTGGGAGTACCCTATTTTAATTTTTACCTTAGATTGTCATCTTTTGCCTTCCCATGCTGCCAGAAACTAGTTCGTACTTTCAATGCACAAAACATTGCCATTACAAGAAGCTTGTAACAGCAGCATATTATTCGTAGAAGGCAAAATTGTGCTTCCTAGGTATATCAAGGTCGATATTTCGAATATTGTATAGTGATTAGCGTTTTTTCTCAGTTTGCTTCAGATATATAGATATAGTGAAAATAACTGCATGAGAGCGTTTTCTGATAAGAGCGTCTTTTGCATTAAAATAAGCCTAGAAAACGTTAAGTTCCTACATCAGATACTTTCTATTTGTCCTATCTGCTTTTACTAATACATTTGTATTCATAGTTTACCATATAAATGCTTAAAATCTTTCTCGGGCAGAAATTATTATTGTTTAATAACCTAAAGTTGAAAGTACCAGTACATACCGCGTGAGTGTAAATATAATTTTCATGCTATTGAAAACCTTTTTTTTCTTCTTCAACTGGTGTATTAACTTCATATCTGTTGGTTAGAAAAGAAAGAATCGCTTGATCCGGTCGCACAAAGAACGTTCTATCCAAAAAAAACCAAATGCTATACAAACAACTAAACAAGTGGCCCTGTTGCTTTCTCTTTTAAGTTTTTCCTCAAATAGGAAGTTCTACGATGCAGAGAAATCTTCCATCTGTTCATAAAACTTGTCAGTACAAACCATAAACACTATTATTTTTTTCAACTTAAAGTCTCTGCTAAAATGTTGGTTACAATGTTGTTCATGTGACCGTTTCATTTCCCGTTACATAACATTTTGCAAATATTAGTTTGCGAATAAGATCACCATAGTTTCATAACAATAAGTCTAAGTTAAGGTTATTAAACACACACCATTACTTCGTTAAATATATAGAGCAAGTAGTATTTTGCAGAAATTCAAGATCGCTGGTAAGGCTTAAGTAAAGTAACAACGACGCCCACAGCATTTTCTCTCAGTGGGGCAGAGTAAGATTTCATATCTTGGCCGTCAGTCATAGAAACTTTTATTACTATTATTGTTCAAGAGATGTTAATGAAACACAATAAAATAATTTTAGTTGGAGATTTTAATGCTGGTGGAATTGACTGGGCTACTGGAAATTTGTATTGCTCTAATTATTATGTTAAAAGAAAGGCTGAAAAAATTGTTGAAGTCGCAACACTTTCAAATCTAATTCAGCACAATGTATTGTATGACCCTTCACTGCCTTTTAATGTTTTAGATCTGCTACTCACTAACATTTCCACTTGTAACATTAGTTTTAATGAACATCCTTTTTCTAAAATTGATAAGTTTCATCCACCGTTTTCATTTTATTTTGAATTGGATAGGTCTAAAAAAGACAATATAGATACAAGGGAAAATAATATTTATAGATGTCTTAATTTCGCCAGAGGTGATTATGTGAATGTTTATAATGAATTGTTGCATTTACCTTATATGGTTGAAGTATATAATGATGTACAACAATCTGTTATGGAACTGACTAGAAATATGTATGCAATATTAAAAAACAATATTCCTTCAAAAGTTAAAAGAACAAACAATCAACTGCCTTGGATGACAAGGAAACTAAAGAGAATGATCAATAAAAAGAGAAGGTAACATGATAAATTTAAACTTACAAATAACTGTGAATATTACAGTACTTATTCCCAATTAAGGAAAGATGTTAAAAAGGAATATTCTAATGTAAGGAGCATTACTACTCCTCCTTAGAAACAATGTTAATGGTGACAAGAATGCTTTTTGGTTTCACTTTAATAGAAAGAAGAGAGAAAATACTATCACTGAAATTATTTATGATAATGATGTACTGTTCAATGAATATGATATTGCTAATGCTTTTAGTGAGCTTTTTCACAAATCTTTCTCAAAAAGAAGTCATGTAAATTTAAAAAATATTAATCTTCATTCATACACCAACTTAATTGATGTACCTGTTATCTTGGAAAAGGATGTAAGTGATACAATTAACAAACTAAAAGGCAGGTCTTCAATAGGTCCTGATGGCATACCTAATTTTATTTTGAAAGCAAACAAATATGTTTTTGTACCATTGTTAACTAAAATTTACAACATGTCACTTACTTCTGGAATATTTCCAGATATCTGGATAAATGTGTTTATTGTACCTGTAACTAAAAACAAAGATGGAAAAGCCAATGATATTAATAATTATAGACCAATTACTATATTAAATTCCATGGCAAAGGTTTTTGAACACATAATTGCTGACTATGTGTCTTTTTCGTTTAAACAATATATTGATGGAAATCAGCATGGATTTTTTTAGAAAAAGGTCTACTATTACAAATTTATTAGTTTTAATAGACTCTCTTAAATCTAACATTAGGAAGCAATCCCAGACCGATATTTTATTTATTGACTTGGCTGAAGCTTTTGATAGTGTCAGCCATCAGCTATTAATTTACAAACTCGACCAAATGGGATTATCACCACGATTTCTGAAATGGTTTTCAACTTTTTAGTAAATAGAAGTTTCTCTGTTAAGATTGGTGAAACAACTTCTTCTAAAAAAAGAAATACTTTGTGGAGTACCTCAAGGGCCGCCACTTGGCCCAATTCTGTTCGCTTCTTTTATCAATGATGTTACATTATCTTTTAAATCTAGCACATGTTTAGTATATGCAGATGATATAAAAAATTTTAAGAGTACTTTAACAAATAATGATGTCGCTCAACTTCAGGCTGATGTCGATAGAATGACATATTGGTGCAAGATTAATGAAATGGAAATTAACTTGAAAAAGTGTAAAGTTTTAAGATGTACTAAGAAAGTCCATTATATAGTCTCCAACTATTTTATTTATGAAAATAAAATCCAAGTGTTCGACAGTCATAAAGACTTAGGAATAGTAATAGACTCCTCTCTCATATTTGATGAGCACATTTCAGAAATTTGCAAAAGAGCAAAGAGAATGCTTGGTTATATATTTTTGTCATGGAAAGTTTTTAAAAAGGAAGATACTTTAATATTCCTGTATAAAACGATAGTTCGTCCTATTCTTGAATATGCAAATGAATTATGGTTTCTGACTGCAACCAGTCACCTTCAAAAAGTTGAATCAGTTCAAAAAATTTTTATCAGGTTATTATGCACAAAGTTTAAAAAGAATTACTATGACCAACATTACTCTGAATGGTTATCACAGTTGAATATGTTTTCCTTAGAAGAAAGAAGAAAAATGAAAAGGATACATTTTGTAGAGAAGATATTAAATTTCCAAGTTGACAGTGAATACTTTTTGAATAATATAGCTTATAAAATTCCCAGATATTCCCATAGGTATATCTCAATTCTCACATGCCTAAACAAGGCCAGAGGTTTAGTAGCTGATCTTGTTGAAACCTACAATTTGAATTTATGATGATGTATAAGATTGTAGGATCCACTGTTTTATTTTATAATAACGTATTCATTTTTTTTAATTTTGTATAACATAGTGGTTGTTTAATCGTTATCATCACTTCAATAAATATGATAATTATTATTATTATTAGAACAATACACAGTTAATTGCACAATATTATATAACAATAAACAATTATTAGTATCAGAGATAACATAGATCTCGTTGAAAACTGTAACTTGAAGTGTAAATATGCTAACTTGTTATGTTATGTTATTCTACAGCTTATGTATTTTATTTGTGTAACTTTGTACTTTTGTATTTGACTTAGTGCTGTATTAGGTTTCATACTGTGCTCAACACTTAAAATAAACGATTATTATTATTATTATTATTATTACTACTACTACTACTACTATACAAATCACAAAATTCAAATTAAACTGAAAATACTTTAAAAAACAACTGGAGTCGCCTTGCTTCCTTTCCAAGAAGATATATCACTTTTTTGTGATCAGTTTTATGTCTCTATGTACTTTTTCACAATTCACAGATATCAAACACAGACCACTTAATCTACTGTCCTACATGGTGCTTCTGATCCATGTTTTTTCATGCCGAAAGGTACTGTAATAATAATAATAATTCAAAATGAAGGTGTGTGTATTATCAAGGTCAGATCCCGACTTGGAGATTTTTTTTTTGTAAATCCGAGTAGCCAAGAAAATCCAATGGATTTTATTTAAAAGCTTGATTCGCGATTCTCTTGTTATTTTGTTGGATATGGTATTTAATTGCTGTAACTGACAACCTGTAAATCGCGGAAAACAATATTGTTTGTTATAGAATATCGCTATAATGTGACTTTTCGAATTTCATGAACGTTCATCCAAATATCTCTGGGGGGCATTTGCGGGCGCCTTGGTGTCAGAGTTTGTGTAAAATCTTACTCCATTGCACAATATGGCTTGACTAACCATACTGAAACGTTCGAGTTGAACTTTCTTACCCTAGGTTGAGTCTAACCTTAGAAGCTATTTTATTTTGTGCGAAAGACATTGATCAATAGTGTGTTTGGAGAATAATCAATTTCTGAGCCGGGATGTGATTCAGCATTTACATTTTCTAGCATCTCGTCACTAAAGAATTTGCAAACAGCTCTTGTGGTTCTTTGGATTGAGAATGGAGCAATTAGGTGGAGAATGATTACTTTCCACACAGAAATAAGAAGCAGAAGTAACTTGTATAAGGTTAGAAAGCAAACAGATGCCATTCGAAGATTTGGAATTCGAATCGTGAATACTGTTTAATTTTTGAGAGTTCTATGTAAATGTAACTCTGATGGGAGGCTATTGACCTGACATTGTTTTCCCTTGTCAAGTTATTTCTGATAAAGTGCCGTTGCAAACGCCAGGCACATCAGTTTTCTAGCTCCCGCTATGGCTATTGAGGCTCTTCCACTGCTCAGATGCGATTAAGACATTGACCCATTGTCATTTGAAAGCAGTCTTCCGTTGGAGAAACACAGATAGATTGAGAATATATTCTTCGCCGCATGATCGCCTGTTTCTTACGCACGGAAAGATGCCGATACTTCATTCATCTCGCCGTAATACTGAACTTAAACCGCAAGAGAAATAGGTAAATATATACTTTCTTGTGTTTCTTCCTTCTTCTTTCTTTCTTTCTCTAAGCTCTTCCTTTTTGGGCGTTTCTTGTTCTCTTTCGTCTGGTTTCTTGTATTTATCTCCTTTCTTCTTCGCACAAGTTCACGCACGGAAGTTTGTCTAGCACACCATAAACCCCTCCTTCTCTTTCTTCCTCCCCTTCGTCTCTTTCTCCCTCCCTTCGTCAACGGCAATTTTGAATGGAAGATATCAGGTCCTGTATGCGTGTGTGTCTGTCTGCGGGAGAGAAATGTCTCTGTCAGAAAGTGTGAACATGTGTAGGACGTTTACGTTTGTGTGTGTGTGTACGAGAGAAAGTCATATGTGTGTGTTCGAGAAAGAGGGAGAGCTGCATGTATGTGCTTGTGTGTGTTTATGAGTTAATGTGTGAGTTCGTGCGTGCGTATAGTATTTCAGATATTTGCCATTCGGAATTCTGTTACTCTGTTACTCAGTAAGGATGTACAACTAGGTAGCTGGTTCTCTCAGGAAATTAAATTGCTTTGAACGTTAAAATCGTGGTGAAGGGTTGTTTCAAAAGACGGTTCTGCTATTTTGCAGGCCAACCAATCGTATCGTCACATAATGCACCTCATACCCGATGTGCAGGCACTTCTATGGTTCCCGTTGACCACTTATAAACGGCGATGTTGTCGAAGAGGTCGAATTCGTGATTGTTGGTGCTGGTGCCGCTGGTTCAATAGTTGCCAGTCGCTTCTCCGAGGCTCCTTCCTTGAGCGTCCTGTTGCTTTTTACAATTACTATTATTTTTTAAAGGTCGTTACCTTACAAGGCAGTCCGCACGTACACCCACAGAAACAGATAAAAACCAAAATAATATTAATGATTAGAGATAGATCACGTAAGGCCCCCAGCATTGCATAAAACGTTTAAAATTCTGTGCTAAGTCATTGTACTTCCTCATCAGTATTGTCTACTATGGAGCTGCCGGGTAAATATATCTGTGAAATATTATTTGTGCTTTGTCCGAAAGACTATCTGTAAAACTTAGTGCCTACAATGATTTGTGAATATCTTCCTGTGACTGACTGTAACTGTAACAAACTGTAATCTTGGTGTGTCTAGTGACTTTGTTAATATATATGTTTACTCAAAACCTCAAGTGTGAACTTTATTTATTTTAAGTTAACTATTAAGCTTACACCGGACAAACGACACGTTCTGCGAAAGATTGTATTCTCTACACTTCCCCTCGGAGGATGCAACAATATTCAGAACGTTTTTGCGTTAAAATAAGCGAGCAAGCCTTGGATTTCTACTTCATATATCTTTGATTAGCTCCTATCTACTTATACTAATACATTTGGACTCGGGGTCTACCACGTAAACAAATACAGTCTTTAACTTATAGGTATCGTCGTCGCTTTGTAATCAAGAGGTCCCGGGTTCGATACCCGGTGGAGACACATGGCACAGTGGTTTGGATCCCACTTTAAACTGTAGGTCCAGTCCCTATTAGCCTTTCTGCGCATAAAGTGGACTTAGAACAACAATTCAATCAATCAGAAATCAAACTTCTCTGTCGACAAAGATCTCCCCAACAGACAAGAGAGCAGTTTTTGTCGGGAGTCGAACCTGGTTAATCCTTCTGGTCTATGAATTTCCATATGGTGGCAATGCCAGTGCATACCATGTAAATATAAATACTACTTTCATACAATTTTTCATCACCTAATGTAGCAACTACTACCTGTTGATTCAATCAGGCAGGACTTATTTTCACTTATCGTTTTGCGAATAATAGTTTACAAGCATTGTCTAATAACAATTTATGATTTCCAAACCACACCATTACCTTAGAAATCTGTTTATTTAGCCGTGTAAAATGAAATCTTTTTTACAAGATATTTTACATATGTGGTGAAGATTTTTACCAAAAATATCACAGAATAAGCATGAGACGGATTGTATAGTTCCGAATTTTCGTGTAAATAGTGAACAATACATTTTGTCTTCAGAGTCATACTATACTAGACTAATTTTACATTAAAATGACTGTGTAAGGACTGTATGGGAGAAGAATCTGGATGATGTTAATTTGAAATTCTTAGCATTGGAATTGTTTAAAAACATCGACATCAGTAGTGTTTTATTTGCCACTACACTTACATTTAACAAGGAATAGCTACTAGTTTCGATGTATAGAAAATTCTTGCATTGGAGTAAATACGTAGGAGCAGACATTCATTCTAGCATCAAAATCAGGTTTGGTAAGTTCTTGCAGGTTCTGTGTTTGAAATGAGGAAGGTAAGTAATGTTCTAAAAGTCTGTGTTGTCTTCGGAGACAGGTACGAAAATATTTTCCGTTAGAGAAAGTATGTAACAGCTGAATATAAATTGGTATGAGGCAGCATTGTGGATGATTGCATTTGAAATGTCTACATTTCGAATCTTGAATACTGTTCAATTTTCAGAGCTCTGTGTAAATTTAGTGTTGGGAAGCTACTGACCTTACAGTTTCTTTTCTTTTCAAGTTATCTTTGAAAGTCTACCGTTGCCAACATTATTCACAACAGTTTCCTAGTTTCCGGTATAGCTCCTATGGCTATTCCACTGCTTATTCGCGATACAGACATTGGACCCATTGTCGTTTGAAGACTGAGGTCCGTTGGAGAAATATTCCATTCTTCGCCGCACTTTCGCCAATTTCCTACGCACAAGGAGATGCCGATACATCATAGTCTTTGCTTCATAGTAAACTGGGTAAATATATATTTTCTTATTTTTCTACATTCTTCCTTTCTCTTCCTGTAAGCTCTTCTATTTTAGTTATTTTCTCTCTTGTTCCGTTTCGTTTGGTTTCGAATGTCTATCGCCTTTCTACCTCGCCACACAATCAAGTTCCCCGTGCATGTAGCACCGTGCCATGAATTCACAGTAATGGGATTTGGGGGTAGCCCCCCCCCCCCACACACACATTCTCGATCTCAGCCAGTTTGGAGGTGATGTGATCAGAACCACGCTCCGGCAGTCTTTACCCCCGAGGCTGTGTGAGCCCCAGAGCCGCTTTATGCGCTTTAAGGGGACGGAAAAATTCCGACCTTAGATCACTCACCCCGGGACACAAACCCGGGTAGGCCTTCCCGTCTAGACCATCCTGATTCTATCAGAAAACTAAATGAAGCACATGTAAAGCTTCACATATTTATTTCATTACAATCAATGAACATTCTGTTTAATGTGTTTGCAAGAAAATTTCCAGCAGAAAGTAATTGTACAAGTAACAGTTACGCCACAAGTACCAGGAACTGTAACCGAGTTACTTTTTGCATAGAGTAACTGAAACTCGGTAAGTTTTAATAAGTAACTTTCCGAACGAATACAATTCATACGAAGAGATTGTACATAGTTTTGGTTGTATTGGTAGAGCAGAAAGAGAGAGTTTGTACCCTTGCATTTGTTACACTACTCGTAGTAGTAAACGCCAATGATCCGATTAAATGCATACTCATGCGATTGGAATTTGCGAAGGAAGGTCCTTGGAATATATTAGGTTACTGCCGACACCTGAACGTTCATGACAGTCGTTAAGCGTGCGTCGTTAGAATCGTTTTCTCTAATAATTATTATTGCAGTTTTCTGGTGATTTATTTTCCATATTTTCTCTTTGCCCATCTTTGGGTGAATGTTAACTTTATTTTTGTTTAAAAACGTTTCCGGTGTAGTGCTCACTTCTGCACGAGACAATAAGAGTTAAGAAGCCGAACGCTATAGCAAGGAGAAGTGTTCAACATACAGGTGAGTAGAAGGTGCCACGCAACATTATAAATACGTCATAGTTCAATGTAAATTGTATTTTTTGTAACTATTTCCTTTCGTTTGTTCGTTCGTTGTTGATTGATCTATGTCGATAGTGGCGTATTGTTGATTTTTATACGGGTGGACTTTGAGCTTTATTAGGAATACTAAAATCACGGCAATGGAATGTTTTAAAATGTGCTTGTACTCTTTTGCAGGCCAACCAATCATAACTTCATATAATGCACCTCACACTTGACGGCTATGCACTCCTGTGGTTCCTGTTGACAGTCACCACACTTATTAACGGCGATGTTGTGGATAAGGTCGACTTCGTGGTTGTTGGTGCTGGTGCGGCTGGGTCAATACTTGCCAGCCGCTTGTCCGAGGTTTCTTCGTGGAGCGTGCTCTTGCTGGAAGCTGGCAGAGATGATGACCTACCGGTGATATCCATCCCCGCAATGATACCTCTCGTAATAGGTAACTCTCTAGATTGGATGTACTATACCCAGCCTCAGAATAACTCCTGCCTCTCTACAGGCGGCAGGTGCTTCTGGCCCAGGGGTAAGGTCCTCGGAGGAAGCAGTTCCCACAATGGGATGATTTACGTCAGAGGGAACAGGAAGGATTACGACGGATGGGCAGAACTTGGGAATGACGGTTGGAGCTACGAGGACGTTCTGACGTACTTTCTGAAATCGGAGGACAACGGAGAAGAAGAAATGGCGCAGAACACCCGATACCACTCTACAGGAGGATACCAGAGTGTGGAGAGGCTACCATACGCAGACGCCAATGTGGAAGCCATCATGCAAGGATTGAAGGAACTGGGGCACAAGGAACTGGATTTCAATGCGGAAAGTCAGCTGGGGTACATGAGGACACAGACGACTTCCAAGAATGGTCAGCGTAGGAGTATGGCAAAATCCTTCCTCGCGCCAGTGAGAGGAAGAAGAAATCTGCAAATTCTTACTCAGGCGACTGTAGTTAAAGTTATAATAGATCCAAACGTTAGGAGAGCTATCGGAGTGCGTTACATTAAAAATGGGGAGTATTTTGATGTTTATGTTCGTAAAGAAGTAATCTTGTGCGGTGGTACCATAAACTCTCCGCAGCTTCTAATGTTATCTGGGGTAGGACCCAGAGAACACTTATTGGACTTGGATATTCCTGTAATTTCCGACCTTAGAGTAGGTGACAACCTGCAGGATCACGTAAGTTGTAACGCTGTGGTTTTGGATTTGAACAGAACAGCATCAGTTCCTAAGGACTTAGCTGAAATGAGCGATGACTATCTAGAATATTTCGTGAACTCTACTGGACCACTGTCGGGAATGGGTTCATTACAAGTTATCAGTTTTGATAAGATCAACTCCATTAGAAAACATTCCGATGACATACCAGACGTTGCATTCTACCATCTACCAACAGAGAGCAGGAAAGCTGGTTCATCACGTTTAGGTACTAACTTCGCCTACTACGACCGCATTACCATCCTTCCAACTCTTCTTGCCCCAAAGAGTAGAGGATATATACGTTTGAATACAGTAGATCCTTTGGATAGACCTCTTATATTCGCAAACTACTTCTCAGACGAAGATGATGCAAGAACTCTCTTGGCAGGGACTAGGAATGCCGTCAGGTTGTCGCAAACCCTTGCCATGGAATCTATCGGCGCTACCTTGAACAGTACAAGTCTGCTTGGTTGCAAGGATGTTGTTTTCGGGTCAGACGAGTACTGGCTTTGTGCGATGTACCATTACACACAGACACTGTATCATCAGGTCGGTACGTGCAAGATGGGTCCTCCGAGCGATCCTGCTGCGGTTGTAGCTCCTGATTTGACCGTGTACGGGGTGAAAGGACTTCGTGTGGTTGATGCTTCAATCATGCCAGTGATTCCGCGTGCAAATACAATGGCCCCAACAATGATGATCGCAGAGAAGGGTTCTGATTTGATCAAAGGGACTTGGAAGTTGTAGTGTATGCTTACTGTATTTCAGTTGTATGTTTTGTGTAAAATATTTGTTTTTGATGTATTTGTTTTCTTGTAGTAGTTTATAGTAATGCAGTAATAATTGTGTTTTGTATGAGCGTGTGTCTGAACACTGCGTTACGATATAACAATCAAAAATATACAATTACCCTAAATTGTTTGTCTGAAATACTCTTATTTTCATGTCGATGTTATTTTTTTGGTAATTCTTGTCTAACGTTTTTACCTTTGCAAGTTCTTTTCTGCTTCCGAAGTGAACCACATTACACCTTTGTCTTTCAAATCTGATTACTTTTTCTATAAATGAAACTATTGTAATATGTTCTAAAGATTTAATTTTATTCCGACATATGATATTGGATCGCAAATTTAATGTTACCATCTGACAATGCTTCTTATGATGCTAGTTTTTGATTCCATAATCCTTTCATAAATTGTTACAGTTCCAAATTATAGCGCAAGACATGAGATTTTTGCGTTCTTAATGTTTTTGAGCTGAGTTGTGTCTGTAAGAATTGTTAAAAAGGTACCAGAGATATCTCAAAGAGAAATAAGTAAGTAATTTATTTTGTTGAAAATCACTGTTTTGTTTAGTTTGTTTTTACCCAATAGCAATTTAATGTTGAATGTTATCAGTGTGTATTCCAAGCTCTCTATTTAAATTGTATGTGAATGATGTGTAGCAGTTTCTGCATGTCATTAATTTTTGTGTGATATATGTATCACATCTATTGTACATCTGTGAGCTGAATTTGGCGAATAACTTTATTCAGCACACACAAATATGTTAATTAATGTATGGGTAGAAATATCAGTTGACAAAGATGACTTAAGTTCTCATGTATTACTGACTATACTGTATATTCCATTACTTTGTTACAGTAAAACATTTATTGCAATAAATATTATGTCCTGTGTTCTTGCCTTAGTACATTATTTTATGTTTTGTGTAAAATATTGTGGTTTTTTATGTATTTTGTAGATTGAAAGCACCAACCCTCAGTTTTATGTTGGCGATTGCAAGTTCCAAATTTTGAGTTAATAAAATTGTTCATATGTTTATGTTGAGAAATTATTAAATGTTATGCAGTGTTATTTGTATTTGTTATAACCCTCTTACATTGTGTGCTTAAGGTTTCGTTTAGAATTGATGATATGTGAAAGGACTGTGTGTTTTTTAGTTGTTAGAATGTCGAATTGTATATTCTATAAATTAATTTGCTCTCTGTTTGATCAACTCAAACACGCCAAACTACTTTTTTGTAACCTTCTGCTTTTTTATGACTCCCAACTAATAGAATAGAATTTACCCTTTCGTACACCTATTCAAGGTATTGTTCACACATGTGTGTCGCAATTCATTGTCCAGCCCCTGGACCTTGCATCAAATATTAACTCATTCGATACATTGTTATTATAAATTGAATCAGGAAGAAGAAATGTACAATCGCAGTTCTAATGATTCGTGCTTAATTAAAGCAAAGGAGGAAGACAGTAATAATTTTCGTTCGAAGGTTCTTTATGCTGACTTTGAAGAGGAAGTGCACGATGCACCGTGGCTATTACAGAAAGTTAGCTGTTGCTAATTACACATATTAAAATGAAGATAATAGTAGAAGGCCGATGATTTTCTTGCAAATGATGTGTGAAAGTTAGATTACAGCGTGCATGTGTTTGTGAACTGAAGTTGGGTGCAGAGGAAGATTGTGCAATAACGTTACCAATTAACTACGTCAAGACAATCATATTTCATTAATTATTTATTGAACAGTGATTGTATTAGTTTTCTAGTCCGTTAGCTATTCAGGTTTACTATGTATATTTTGTCTTGTTTAGGCTAATGTTCTTAGCTTAAATTTTACATACTGTATAGTGCCGCCCCCGTAACGGAGTGGTTAGCACATCGCGCTACGACGTCAGATATCCCGGGTTCGAATCCCGGCCTGGGCATGGATGATTGTGAGTGTCCGTTCATCAATTTCATCATATCATCACTCATCCCTATCTTCGCAAATTAACCAAAAGTGGCACAAAAGGCGAAGTAAAATAATGCAAATCAATGAAACTGTATAGTGAAGATAGCCAGTTTTCCTCCGAGATAGTTGATGCGTATGTCGCAAAGGTGGTGCTGACTCGGCTGCTGGATCATTCTGCGCTCTTGCGTCGCATTTACGAACTAAATGTGCTCTCGAAATGTGGTCGTCTTTTGTTGATCTTTCTAGCTAAGTGCTACACAAATGATTTGCTTTAGGATGTGTCATTGCTTTTATTATTTAATTTGTGTCGTCATTTCACCATTCCGATCGTCGCAAATAGTGTAATACGCAGATTATTACATACATAAGAAACAAGTTAAATTCATGTTTGATATTTACGTTTTCAAAGAATCATTTGCCCTACACCTTTCTTTGCATCTGGTTGGTAAGTCTATTACAGGTAACAAAATTCGTGTAGCTTCAACGAATATTGACTACAAACTGAAAATCGGTAATTTTAATTCAAAATATGTGGCATGATTTGTAATCCAAAGAACAAGCGAATTTTAGGAACAGAATCTGCTGCTAGTAAAATTATATAAGAAAATATGTAAGAAGCTGAATTTACGCAAGGAGTGTGAATACTCTTGTTCTATTATAGATCAGTATATATACATGTATATCAGAGTTTCCCTGAAAAGTGTTTTAATCTTTAATCTGGCAATTATCACCACTTTTATTTTATAGGTAACCCCTATTGCGAACAGGGGCGGCGCCAGAAATTTTCGACCGGGTGGGCAGTATAAATGTAAGACCATATATAGTATATATGTGTATATAAGACGTATGTATATCCCCATCTCTCTTACACTTCCGATTTTCCTCTTAATTCTTTTCTAATATATTCTCACATCTTGTTCCATTTCCTTTCGTCTTGTCTCTGATGGACACAATTATTTCAAGCAAGTGTTTACCAATGCACATCCATACCCCAACCATACATTCTAATCACATTATTTCATGCATGTTAATACAGTGAAATAAATGTGAATTAGGTTTAAGCTTGTGTTGCAAATACAAGGCACATACTTCATTTTATGTATTCGGCGACAATGATAGAAAGTGCGATGTTAGACAATCGTGAAGTTTCTCGTAATTGAAATGTATGTTCCTGAGCATAGTATTTTCATCGTATGAGTTTTTGACTGAAAGAGTTTTCTTACTCCTTGGTGGTCACTTTTCTTTGTATTAAAGGTTTGTACAACTGACAAATCTATCTGAATGTTTGTAGTAGCTGCGATTGGGTGCCAACATTTGAGGGGCAAGGACAATATACGTTTTCTTGGTAGCATAAAGAGGGCATAGTGCGGGGGCAAAAAGTGGCAAAATGTGGCGGGGAAACTGCATTCCCCACTTCCCTGCCCTCCTAATCTTCGCCACTGATTGTTTGGATTAAAATGAACTTCTTATTAGGAATGATTTAAAACACACACGGAAAACCAAAACTTTGTTCAGTGTGCATGAAGTATTCCTAGGCTAATGAAAGGTTACTTTGACAAAATATCACTCATAAGTAATAAACAAGTAAGACTGAAAAATCTGTTCAGAATTGAAGAGATTATTAGCTAAGTTGCTATTCCTTTTCTGAACAGTCATGTTACTAATGCGGGAGAAACAATACGCTTATGGTTACATGAACATATTTTTTGAGGTAACAACATTATTTAGGACACAAGGAATTCATAGAAGTTGATCACCGTGCCAGTAATAATTCATCTATTTTTCATAGATGTCTTGAGTTGTATGTCCTGACCATTTCGAACACACTAGAATGTCAACCTCAATCCTGTGCAGCAAACCCTGGAAACTTTATTCTTTCAGGGCAACAAGTCCCTGGCGCCTGGAACCACTGTCAAAGTAATAATTTATGAGGGTTTGTATTTTGAGTATCAGCATTGTGTTTGTTTTCGCCCCTTCGTTACATTCATCTAATCACTATTGAACCTTACCGTCGTAATTATCAAAATTAGCAGAAAAATGACAAAATAAAACAAATCAACCACAACTTACTCTTCCAAAAATGGAGTTTCATTAGTTCATACCTCTTAGAAAGTTGAGATGGTAGTTTCAATTGCACATCGTTTCATTAGTGGATCAAGGCAGCTAATTACGTGAACAATGACATTGTTTACCGAAAGTCTCAAATATTTGTCTCAGGCAATCACCCTCTTAACATGGACGCATCTTCTGTGGTGATAAAATGACACGTTTTGTGCGAGTTCTTTCTGTAGGTTGAGTCCCGATTAGCCTATCTGAGCATAAAAGTGAGCTTAAAAACAAATTTAACAAAATCGTCTTCTGGATACTTTGTGACATAACTTTATTTTTCTTTACTTCAACTGCATCTACAGATTCTGTTGACATTTTCGGCTGATTCATATGCCAAAATTTATGTGTGGAACGAGGATTTCTAAATAGGATAAGCCACTCATTAGCAATTGAATAATTCTGTAGCTTTTTGCACACATAAATGGTTTATTAAAATTTATTTACTTAGGTATTGTAGTGATTATTGTGATTCCTACTTATTAGTAGAACGAATATAAAGTTGATATTTCGCATACCATATTGATATATGAAGATGACAGGTATATAAAAATTGTAACGAAATAAAAAAAGGACACTTCTGGAATTTGAATGCAGAGCTAATTAAAACTATATTATACTCTGATCACATCACCTCCAGATTCGGTCGAGATCAAGAAAGTATGGGGTCCTAACTCCACACCCCCTATACGCCTTCATGGCGTGGTGCAGAGCAAAGGGGAGCACTTTACATTACTTTTTATTATACTCTATATCATACTTAAACCCGAAGGTTTATGGTTGCAGCAACACAAGCCTTCCATCTGTCCCTATCCGGGGCAAGATCAATCTAATCTTTCCCATCCTTATCGATTTCTTTCAGGTCCATCTCAACGTTATCCCTCCATCCTCGTCTTGGCCTTCCTACTGGTCTCTTACCATCAGGTTTCCCAAGAAGAATCCTGTAAACTATTCTTTCCTCTGCCATTCACGTCACATGGCCTGCCCATCTAAGTCTTCTTGATTAAATTATTCTAATAATAATTAAAAAGTCGAAATAATTTATTGTGTTCCTGAAGAAAGTAACGCTAAGTTGAGGTTTTTATTTGTTCATTTGGAGATTTTTTAACCATACCCAGGCAGGGATTTATATACGTATGTGGAGGACCGGAGCTGCAGTCCTCAAGTTCACCCTAAATTCTGATCTAATTTTGATCATACCCTGCATAATTTTGAGCCTCCTAAGCCTACTAGCGGCTTTTAATCATGGAAGTATTAATTTGATCACAGTTTTTGTTTCAATAGCTCTAGTAATTACTTTCACTTTTTAATGACAAAATTGGCTTTCTATGGGTTGATAATATGTGAATACTTCAGCATAGATAATATTCACAAGTAAAATATACATGTTATGAATACCAGAATGCACCCATTTATTGAATCATTCATATATCACAAAGTATATGTACTTATTGAATTTGATTGGGTGGGCAATCGGGTGGGCGCTTGCCCACCCGTGCCCACCCCTGTCGCCGTCCCTGATTGCGAACATAGACATTCCGTGCTCGAGTGTTGATTTCTTCACATTCCCCGCCAGGAGCGCTGTAGCAGCAGCTGCATTAAAATCTGCCATCGAGAAACCAAATCTGATGGAACAAAATAGCTTCTCTTTGTTTGGTACTAACGTATTTCAGCAGTTTTTAGTATTGTTATTGTGAACTTTCTAGACACAATTATAGAAATTTTTCTTTTGTTATGCATAACGGACGCCTCATTCAGTCTTTTCATGCAAACTTCACTTTTTTTTCTTTTTTTAGCTACTTCTGCGCTTCTGGTGAGGAATATCTAAAAATGTGAATGGTGGAAATATTTTCCATAGTTTTGTGTGAATAATGAATATACTACGACACAACGTTTTCCCATATTTTATTATAATATTTGAAATGAAACATATACAACAATGAACATATTTATTAATCATGTGTATACTCTGTCATAACAAATTTTCAATCTTCATAACGTTCTATGATGAAATTAATTTCTTACGGAAGACAACTGTTCTTCAGTTTTCGCTTGTTTAATCGTTCGGTGGTTGATATCACCTTCTGTTGACTATAAAACTATGAGTGTAATGCCGCTAAACAGCGAAAATGGAACGCTAAAATATCCTTACCGCAAAGTAACATCTTTTTGACAACAAACTACAACATTAATTATTAAAGTTTCAAGGTTGTTTTGAAATATTTGCTTCAATACATGTAAAAGGTATTCAGGAGTTAGCGCAGATAAGCCTCCTAAGTACTGATGTTTGCAAGTTCGTCTGTGAATATAAATTATAAATACCTAATGTTATCTTCAGGTGGTAAGTTGAAGTGCGTTGCGCGGAAACTTTCCTTTAACGAAATATAGTTATTAATTTTTGGTATGTGTATTCTGATTTTACTTGGCTTTTCTGTCGCTATAGGCTCGTGTGACCATTATGGCGAATGATAATGAGATGAAATTAATGAAGGGATGTCCATTTCCTCGCAAGGACACGAACCTGGGAATATCTGATGAGATTGTAAGTTCGGCGCCTAGTCGACGTACTTAGTTTTGGGTTCAATTTAAATGGTTTTGCAGAGTGCCACTGAACAACATCGTGTTTAGGGCATCAATACCCAGGGATATCTATTCACAATTTTCCGTCTATGGGAGGTGTAGGTTTGTATTTAATGGTGTATTTAGAGCCAAGAGGACCACAAATTGGACCTTTGTGGAAAATTTAAAGCATGTGTTTAGGAAATTTTGGAGTGTGTTAGAGCGTGTCGGGGGTGAGTAAATAAATCAATGTTGGTGGGGTGTAATGGGATACTTCTAAAGACACTCAACCTCTCTTCGAATTAGTTGTACCTGGGCTGCAGTTTTGAAGGCTGAACAGGATCTGGCGCCTGTGCTTACAACCAGGACAATCCTCTGTGAGGCTACAATTGTGTCGTCTATATGCGTTTCTTCCTTTTTCCATCTCATCACTTTTCATTTCCATCGTCGCGATTAGACATCGCTCTCAGAAAAGCAACCAAAAAAATAAACAATCATATCCAAATCACACTTGTTGACGTTTTGCTTGTTTCGAAGCTAAGATCCCCGGAAATTTTCTGCCCCGTGTGTATGCAGCCATGCGGTACATATCCAGGGTTGCCACCCTCGTTTATTTTTTCTGTCGGACACCCACACTAAGATCTATAGTTTGTTATGGTTACGTTTTCGCGCTAGAACGAACACCACAAAGGTGAAGTCGTCCTACCACCCACATATAACCTGTCCTGTTACCATTAAAGAAAGGCTTCTTACGTTGTGCGTATAGTTATACACTCTATAAAATGTAGCCCTTGCATTTGTTATTTGCACAGTATGTGTGTAAGCCATTTGGTATTTTCTTTAGCATCGCTTTTATGACACATTTCCCTAATTGCAACGATAAGGACGAGTGATGCATGATTAGATGAAATTGATGAAGAGACACTCACAGCGAGTACCTATGTCCAGGCCGGGGACTCGAATCCGGGAATTTCGGTGGCGAGGTCGAAAGCCGAACACTTACCGGTCTTGGCCACTGAGACTGCTAGAGCTCCCGTCAACTAGGATACGATACGCTGTCGCCACCATAAGCGGAATATTTTTACTAGACTGTTGCTGCCCACTTATAAACGGGCGGTGAAAAACTAAGAACAAAGCTCGACCACTAACCCAGTCTTTTACGTAGGTTCTCGCACAGTTCTTGTACTCGTATTCTGCTAGTTGATGGGGGCTTTCTGTGCCTTTAGTATATCTATTTGCTAGAGTCTTGTATTGGTAGAAGACATTTGAAAGTGATGACTTCCAGACCTCAGTTATCAGTCTGATATTACTGATCCATGAACTCTCATCTGCATTTGTAATCACTGCGAAAGTTGTTTGATTTAGGTATTTAAACAGCGCGCAAGCTGTTAAACTGAAAGCTTAGTAACCATCCTAAATCATATTGCCAGCATTTGCGATCACTTTCAGTGTCCATGAATTTCCGTGAGTAACTTGTAACGAAGGCCACCAGTGGACTATTTGAATTGCCACGTTTGCTTGATTAAGTCTGCCCCTTTCTCGGCAATCATTACCGTTGGAGCATGTGTGTTTGCACGTATAATAGTAGGCATTACGGATGCGTCGATGACTCTCAGTCTTTCGATTCCGTAAACTTTCAGCTGCGGGCTGACGACGGCGTCCAAGTCATAGTAAGGCCCCATCTTGCACGTCCCAACAGGGTGGTAAATGGTCTGCGTGTACTGCCGAGCCGTGCATCTCCAGTAGCCGTCCGTGCCGAATTTGTACTTCACGCATCTTGGAAGCACCGTGGTGTTGAGCACGGCGCCGATGTTCTTCAGCGCCTTGCTTTGAGCAAGTTTGGCGCCTATCTTGGCGCCTTCCACGATCACGCGCAGGTCGATGTCGTCTGCGAAGTAGTTTGCGTCGATCAGAGGCGCCTGGGTGGGGTCGGTGGTGTTGAGACGGATGCGCCCGACGCTCTTCGGCTTTAGGAGCGTCGGGGCGACGACGAAGCTGTCGTAGTAGCTGAAGGGTTGCCCGGATTGTCCCCTCTGGACCGTCGGTATGAAGTGGAACTGGATGTCGGGGCTGTCGTATCTCAGCAGAGGGGAGGTGGTTCTTCTCCCGCGCGGATAGTCCACCGTGGAGGCGTCGGAGTTGTTGGTCTTCACGAAAGACACCACTTGGAGGACGCCAGTTGCCGTCAGAGGGCCTGTGTGGTTCAGGTAGTACTGGCGGTAGTCGAGCACCCTGCTGGTTTCTCTCGTCGGCACCGTCGCGCTGACGTTAAGGCTCACCACGACCCCGAGGAACGAGACGTGGTCCAGCAGGTTGTACCCAACCTTAAGGTCCATCAGCACCGGTATCTGAAGCTTCTTCAGGTGCTCCCTGGGACCGACGCCGGACAGCATGAGCAGCTGCGGTGACCCCACCGCTCCGGCACTGACGATGACCTCCCGCCTCGCACGCACCACAAGCTGACGGTTACCTTTGAGGTACCGCACCCCGACGGCCTGCTTGCTCACCGGGTGGATGTATATCTTGATCACCAGCGCCGCGGTGACGACGCGGAGATTGGTCCTGTTCCGCACCGGCCTCAGGAACGCTCTGGCCGAGCTGCAGCGTTCCCCGTTCATGGAAGTCGTCTGCGCTCGCATGTACCCGGTCTGGAACGGTCCGTTGACGTCCCTGTACTGGTACCCAAGCTCCCTCAGGCCTCGCAGTAGAGCGCCGACGTTCCTGTCCGCGAAGGGGAGCTTCTCGACGCACTGGTACCCGCATCTCCCGTGGTACTTTGCGTTGGCCGCTATCCTAAGGTCGCGGTTGTCTTCAGACTTGAGGAAGTACGGGAGGATGTCTTTGAAGCTCCAGCCGTCGTTACCCAGAGCGGCCCACTCGTCATAGTCCTTCTTGTTTCCTCGCGTGTACAGCATCCCGTTGATGGCGCTGGACCCTCCAAGCAGCTTTCCTCTTGGCCAGCTACACCTCCTGTCCTGCCACGCCAAGCAAGACTTGTTCGATGGCACGGTCCGGAAGTTCCAGTCGATCTCCGAGCCTTGGACGAGAGGTATCATCGCCGGGACCTCGCTGACCGGCGACTCCTCCCCGCCAGCCTCCAGCAAGACCACCGTCCAGTTGGCGACCTCCGACAGCCTGTTGGCCACCACCGCTCCGGCGGACCCTCCTCCAACCACCACGTAGTCGTACTCCTCCCAAGACTTGGCCCCGCTGGTCGCCTGCAGCCAGAAGTCGTGCTGGGCTCCCTCGACGTAATGGTATGCGAGGACCAGGAGCGTCAGGATTGGTCCGCAGTATGTCCATTGGCTTGGCACGCAGCAGTTCGACCCCACAAGAATCCATTCCATTCTGTCATTAGGAGGTCCTGAAATGATAGATTTCAATCAGAAAATGTGCTTAAAGTACCCATGCTTCCATATAGTCATACTCTTTCTCGGAAATCTCTGGGGCAAGGCCACATAAGCGCAGAGATAGGGAGAAAGCGAATGCGAGGACTTGAAGAGTACACGCTGATATAAACAGCTGGAAGCTGCAGTCGCTTTCCCCCTCCACACAATCCCGTTCCCTCGCATGTTTTTACTGGTCGAGCCGTCGCGCGCCACTACTTGCGCAGAGACTTGTTTTCGTTCACTCGCTCCAGAGATTCCCTGGACAGAGTATAACTATACTAGCTATCGCAATATTTACATTCCTTCTCAGTATCCAAAGCCGTACCTTGGTAAGGGCAAGGGGGCGTTTACCCCTCACCCAAAATTTTCAGCTTCATTAAAATTTACAACTTAAGGATAGGCTACTTTTGTTAATCTCTGGTACCTGAGGAGCAAAGTAATATTGTGATTTCGTAAATGTAGAGTCAATTAGCAAATTGTACTGGACGCTATTTTTATGGGATTGAAAACTTATCGAACCTGCCCCACCAAATTTAGCCTCAAGTTACGCCTAATACTTATAATTATTTTTTTCTTACGAGATACCACATTCTGCTATGTATTCTTCATCCACTGTAAGAGCGAAATTCTTGTAAACAACAACAATAATAATAACAATAATTAATTTCTTCATTAAACGGCGAGTTTCATCCTGGGACTGATCTAACACCTATGTTAATATATGCGTATAATATTGCATATATAAGCAACATATACAATTGTAAAGTTACGGGTAGCTATACATAAAGAAATACGCATACTCAATTCTTGTGTCTGATTTATATCTGCATTACGGAAATTGTAATTTTATTTTATTTGGTTTATGTTTTAAACTAACGACGTGATTCTCTGGAACAGCTGAAATTTAAGTTGTCGCAATAAAAACTTTCTAATATAATGCATATAAATGACACTGGTCCATTCATTTCGATTTCATTATAGGCATATTTTGTATTGCAGGTCTTTCTAGTTTGATTTATTCTGTAATTGTATGAAAACAGACGTGTTTTCTATATATGCTAGTTCTTTGCCATATAAATTTGTATCCGATAGTTAATTAAAGAATTGTACCTAGTCTGGCCATAAACACTATTATAAACTTTCGACTTGGACTGTACATCCGGTAGTCAGGCTCATGAACCATGCTTGTGCTGAATTTCACTCCTGACCATTGTGTGTTCATCTGTGAAAGAGCAAGCGTGTATCTTCTTGTGCTTAGCATGGAGTGGGGCGAATATGAAAACAGAGTAGCCGTAATTGCTCTGCATATGGTTGGGAAGTCACTCACTGAGATTTTCCAGCCCCTAAAAATCCCGAAGATCAGCAAAAGGTTTGTGTATCAGACAATCCAGAGATTCACTGAGACTGGTAGCATGAAAGATCGCCCAAGAGTTGGTCGACTTCACACCGTATGAACAGCTGCGGCTGTTAAAGCAGTGCTGGCTCGCATCCGCCGAAATCCCATCCGGCAGCAAGTGATAATGGCACAGGAGCTGAACATTTCACAACAATCAATGATCAGGGTACTTAATGAAGACCTTGGAATTGAGGCTTACCGGTGGAGTACTGGAAATTTCCTGACGACGCAAGTGAAGAAGCAGAGGGAACTGAAATCGAGATGGCTCCTGCAGCGGTACGTTGCCAATGGGCATTTCAGGATTCTCTTCACTGATAAGAAATTGTTCACCTTTGAATAAGGTTTTAACCGCCAAAATGAAAGGGTGTATGCTTCAAGCTCTTGAGAAGTTTGTGAGAGAGTTCCCAAAAATCAGAGATGCCACCAGGCCTCATTTTTGAGAAAAGGGCTTAAAAGCCGTACGAAAATGTATGTGGAAAGTGTCCTGGACCCTGTAGTGACACTGTTGAACCAAACAATGTTTCACAATGAACCCTGGATGTTCAAGAAATATACTGCCCCAGCTCATAAAGCAATGATGACGCAACGGTGACTGGAGACCAGTGTACTCGATTTCATCTCCGCTTTTGATTAGCCATCTGATAGCCATGATCCTTGAACTACGAATTGTGCCCAGAGCTAGAGGGTACTGTCTGGAAGAAGAGGCACCCTATAATTGAAAGATAAAAGTGCTCCTTGATAGCAGCAGGGGCGGACTTTCCCATCAAGACCATCCGTGCTGCAGTAGATGCCTGGCCAGGGAGACTTCGAGCCTGTGTGAGGGTGAAAAGTGTACATTTTGAAAACTGATTGGTGCTATTTGTATGTAAAATATGTAAGTGTAACATACTAAAAGAACATTTAAAAATCTGAAACCATATTCAATTTATTCACAAAATAGTGTGTAACAGCATTTATGGCCAGACTAGGTAATTATTTTTTCATTATGTGATATTGAATATTTAACATTAATCTCAATTTTCTTTTTCTTTCAGGTAAGAAACTCTGTCCTGGCCGACATTTTTGGCATCTAAAATCAGTAAGTGTTGATTTTCCTTCCTTTTTATTAACCATTAGGCAAACAAACGTTGGGGTAGTTTGTACTTAACGCTGTTTTAGTCACCAATGTAAAGAAAGTATCAAATTGCATTTCCGTGCATTATAAAACCAGAAGCCCTAGGTAAGGCATGCCCGTATTCATTTAGTCTGTCGCTTCATCTATTTCATCAACTCGCCATTCATTCATCGCGATTATGAAGCAGGGAGAAAAGCGACTCACAAGAATAAAGAAAATTAAATTACAAATCAACAGAGCGTATAATGTTCAGTTGTGGGGACGGTATGGGCAGAGGCGTAAACCGAGTCCAAGATCTGGGCTATCTCACTGTCACGTGGTCCTAGGCTATGAGTATAAATAAGTTTACCAACTTCTAAGAAATGAGGTTGCCAACTCAAAGGAAATCAGGTTTCCAACTCATAAAAAATCACGTTGCCAACTCATAGGAAATCAGGTTGCCAACTCATAGGAAATCAGGTTGCCAACTCTAGAATCACCATCATCATATCACTGATATGAATTTTGTTTACAATGTCTGATCAATTTTTCTCCTGTATTTTATTCTCTAGACTCCAGGCTTCGGAGATAGCCTAGCTAGCCTGGAATATACGCTGCTGTGTATGGGACAAACTTGTAAAAGAATCGAGACTGGAAAAATCTTCTCGAGACGAGACGAGGGTCGAACTATTTACAAGTTGATACTAGATTGCTACACTGCCAAGCCTCGCCTCATCTCGACATCATGCCTTCTAGATACTCTATTCTGGGTGGGCCGAACTTTTATATTTGTTTTATAGTTTTATGCAATAATATATGCCATAAGTAGGCTCAGTGGCTGTTGTTGCCTATTTCACTCAAGCGCTGGTACGAATGCAACTGCCTTTGGAATGCCTAATCTGTGAAGATGATGAAAAATCTCTCCATACGAGAATTCATCAATTTTAATGTCTATTTTCTATTTTTCGTTGCTTCTCTCCTGTCTATTTTGAGTTTTTAGTCCTATCCATCCTCGTCCTGGTTGCAAACCTTATTCACCCTTACTTTCCAAATAACGACATGACATCGGATAGTGGAAATAATATATAGGGTTTTCCAATAAGAACGATATGATTTTACAATGAAATAAAATCAAAACTATTTCAGATACAACCAAACTTTTTATATTATTTTGAAGCATCGTTTATTACATTATGTTTTGAATAACACATCATTTCAGTGTCCACCTCGACTTCGTGCACACGAGTGAATTCGATGAACCCAATTTTCGATGACTTTGTGCAATAACTCGGTCCTAATGTCACGAATGTTCAATCTTAATTCATTAAGGGTTCGTCGTCTGTTTACATAGGGATTTCAAATAACCCCACAAAAAGCAATCTACAGAAGTTAAATCAGAATTTCTTGAAATTATCCTTTCACCAAACTGTTCTTGCAATACGTCGATAGTGGCATTAGCAGTGCGACATGTGGCACCGTCTTGTTGGAACCACATGTCCTCCAAATCTTTGAGTTGCTGGTTTAAGTCCACTTTATGCACAGTAAGGCTAATCGGGATTGGACCTACAGTTTAAAGTGGGATCCGAACCACTTGTGCCTCCACCGGGTATCGAACCCGGGACCCCTTGATTACAAGGCAAAGACGCTACCACTGCGCCATGGGGGAGGCCCTCCTCCAAATCAATTTCATCTAAATTTGGCCACAAGAAATCTGTTAACATCGATCGGTACTGCTCACCAGACACTGTCATCTCCTACCTAGTTTTGGGAAAAATGGTCCGATGATGCCACCATGCCATAAACCACACCATACAGTGACCTTTTGCGAATGCAAGGGCTTCTCGTGAATCTCTTGTGGATTGTTTTCACGCCAAAAACGACAATGTTGTTCTTCATCTGAGAAGATTTTTTTTTTTGCCCAAAATTCTGATTCTTTTCAAGTTTCAAAAGAACGCATATTTTCAAAAACTTTTTTGGATAATAACGAAACGTTTTTGAAGCGTGTATTTAGCCATGATGACTTGTCACAGTATACTAAACACAAATGACAACTAGTGACAGTTACTCGTAGCTGCCAGTTCGTTTCAAAATCATATCATTCTTATTGGAGAACCCTTTAGTACACGTAAAAGTATCATTGGGAGGTGCATCAACTTATTACGAAATATTTTGATAACACTTAGTTGTTACGTTGAGAATTTTTTTTAAGTGTGTAGTGATAAAATATTTTGTTTTTGTATTGTTATGAGCGGAGACTTTTTTTCTAAAATAGAATAAACACTCAAATTATTGGCTGGACTTGATCCTCAGAGGCCCATGTAAGTTGCCGCCACTGGACTCTTCCGACGTTTTGAAATGATTTATTGGAATATCCGCCCTCTTCCCCAACTGGAAATCTAGTCACCTCATCCTAGAAACGCATACAGATTCATTTCATTTTGGTTCACAGAGTCGCCTCAATATAAAAATTTCGCCCTGGCGGGGTGGATTTTTACCGTCCTTCCGCCCTTTCTGCCCTTTCTACTTTCCACCATTAAAAAACAAGACCAGGTTATATATGTAAGTTATTAATGACAAAAAAATATAACCTTGTTTTTAAGATACTTCGAGCTTTAGTGTTAAAGAACGTGTTTGTTGTAGGTAGGTGTTTATTTATACCTACATAATGGCATGAAAATAACAGAAATTAGCTTAAATTGCTGCATGATTTTGTAATATACAGTAAACCCTCTTTAACACGAATCCCAAAGGAACGAAAATTCAAGAGTTCGTGTTAACAAAATTCGTGCTAACCGGGGACTCAAATTTTATTGTTGCAACACAGTTCTTTCTACACATTAACCATTTACAATAGGTATTATGTATGTCGTCATAGAAAACACTAGTACAGTACTACAGTAACTAACTTTTAAAAAAAGAACTCGCAGATCATTTTTTGGTGAAAAATTCCTTTATATTGCGCTTTCGCAAAATACGATAAGACCTCTTCATAAGAGCAATAATGCCTTGATCCAAAGGCACTTGATGTTACTCGTACTGGCTACGTCTTCAAGAATAGAGGAACACATCTGAACACACAACTGAATTTGTTGGTTAAATACGTATAAGCTCATTGTTGACGCGAAGATCGCAATTGTCGAGCAATTGCACCCAAGTTTTAATCTTGATGTTACTTATACTGGTTATGTTTTAAAGAATAGAAAGCATATTTGAGCACATTGTTGATCTGAATCCGTTGGTTACAATACTGTATAAGTTGATTGTTGACAAGATGATAGAGATTGTTGAGCGATTTCTTACATACCTAGCAGAGGACAGACAGAGGAACAACAGAAAAGAAGTTATGAAAAACTTTGAAAGTTCGTGTTGAATGAGATCTAATGACCAGTGATGTGCCGTAGACTATAAGTTTACGTCTACATGCGTTGTCTACACGTAATCTACGCGTGGATTACATTGGTTTGTAGTTTACATAGACTACGTAGACAATCTAAAGTGCATTAAAATTAATTTTCAAGGGCTTCATGAAAAGAAAGTGACATTTTCAACTATGTTGGTTTCTAACGAAATGAAAAGAACAATATTTACAACAAAATTTCTCTTCTCTTCTATTATCAACTTTGGAAGAAGATAAATAGTATGCAAAAAACAACAACAGATGGCAGTCGTGAGGCAAGATTCGTCTTTTCTACATAAAGCACTAGAATATTTCTTATATTAGGTTTCTTCCTAGATGAGAAATTGTTCGAATTTGAAAGAAAGGGTATGAAAAGTTCTCCACACACATCAGCAACTGATACGAAGTATAATTTTCTTTTAATTCCACGGCGCTCTTTGCTAAGTTATCACCTTTCGCCATGTTGTTTACATAGATTACGTAATCTACGTGTATAACATAATCTACGTGTAGAATGTAGACTATCGTTGTTTACGCGTAGACGCACATCACTGCTAATGACGCAATGGACTAAAAAACAGTTCGTAATTCGTGGTTACAGAAATTCGCGTTAACCGATAAAACTTTCTATAAGATATAATACATCCCTGCCGGGACCAACATTTTGTTCATGTTAACCGAGTGTTCGTCTTAAGCGAGTTTGTGTTAACGAGGGTTTACTGTACTTATTAATTAATGGAACACTTTAAAAAAAATAGTCATAAACCCGGTGGAGACACACAGTGGTTCGGGTCCCACTTTAAGTTCTACGTCCAGTCCCGATTAGCCATTCTGTGCATAAGGTGGACTTGAAAATGAACTTAAACAAGCAAATAGCCAGGGTTTTGTTCAGCATAAGGTTTTGGAACTAATCAAATACGACGTCCCGACTTGCCCGGTCTTTAAGCCGCCCCTGTAGAGTCATTTCGGAAAATGCCCTTAGAAAGGTTCGTCTTTAATGTTTAACCTTTACTCGTATTATGGTCGATTTTTCGACCATGCAGTTGATTACAAAATTCCTGTTTTCTGTATTATTTTGATACTTTTCTGTTATGTCTGAAACACTTACAGTGGGTTAAACTAAGCTTTGGCACGTCATGTGGATGCACCCCCCCCCCTCCCGACTCCAAATTTACGTATGGAAGATGGCGCGAATTTTAAATTCGTACATTTATTTGACAAAAAATGTTATAACTCGTAGACTATTTGACCAATCTACTTCGGGTAACTTTTGCAGCTAAAACATCAGGGCATGCAACCGTGCAGAAATCAAAACGCCAAAGAAAATAAGAGGGGTTGGATGGGCCGCGGCCCCCAACTTTCAACGAAACAATCATAAAAATGGGGAATTTGCCCCCTCTTCCCCCGCTATTTTGAGATGGGGACGCAAACTTTAGCCTTATTTTCAAAGAATGGTCCTTTCTCAACCGAATGAAAGTCATTTCATGTTCTTGGCTGTATTATATTATCGAATATGTGAAACCAGGGTAGCTACGATTTTTTGATTATGAAATTCCCTGACTTTTCCAGGTTTTCCAGACCAGAAATGAATTTTTTCCAGACATGTTTGTCGTCATGATTTTTGCTTTTGAACCTCATGTTTTTCAATTAAATATGCAGGCACGTTAATTATTATGAATATGAATATACACAGTTATTAGCTGAAAATTTACCAAGTGATTAATATAATGGAATTCAATGAAAAAACAAATTGTACTTCCCCATTTTCACTAAGCCATTACAATTAAGGTGGTGTAAAAAATCAATAAAAATGTGGCATATATCAAAGCTTTACAATGTAACCTGTATACAACCTCAATTATATCAATACAAATGAGAAACAACAGAAAATTAGGTCATGTACCTTTAGAAAATATGCAATACGTTTAATGATTATATTTTTTAATTTATTGAAAATAGCACATATTTCGGAAATTCAGAACGTGAATGGGGCCGGTGACCAACCATACACCTAAAAAAATATATGACCAACCAAATTCCCTGACTTCTCCAGGTTTTCCAGTCGCGTAGCAACCCTGGAAACAAACTCCCCATTTTTATGATTTTTTTTCATTGAAAGTTGGGGCCGCCGCCCACCCAACCCCTCTTATTGGCTTTGGCGTTTTGATTTCTGCATGGTTGCATGCCCTGACGTTTTAGCTGCAAAACAAGAGTTACCCGAAGTAGATTGGTCAAATAGTCTACGAGTCATAACATTTTTTGTCAAATAAAAGTACGAATTTAAAATTCGCGCCAAAGGCCTCGGCGAAACCGGGGTTACTTTCTGACGACCCCCTCGGCAGAGTAAAGGCTATATGGGTGTAACTGCTCGCACGATACTCAAACAACTTTTTGGCCATGGCCCACTCTTCGTCATCTGACGTAAGCCCGGAATAATTTCGTTGTTAGATTAGCTTTACTTGTCTTTAACATAAATGCACTACAATTTTTCTGGGCTTGTCTAAGAATGAATTTATTATCATAGAAAACCTAAACTAACAACGAAAACATTTAGTTTGACGTCAGAATGGCGGGGATTGACCAAGACGTTGTTGGAGTCTTGTCCGATAAGCGAGTTCGATATTACATACCCTGAAGATCCTACGAAGTCCACCAGCACATGCCACTTAACGCGCCGCACACGCAAACCAATCTTCCACTCGCAAGAATCCATTTGCTATTAGCAACGATCCTGTTGCTAATGGCGGTTGCCCAAGGATTCTTTGTGGAACTTTCGGTTTCTTTTTCCCGGCGCCCGCAGATTTTCCATGCTCAGCTGCACTTTCGGGTGAGTTAATTTCCGAATGGAAAAATTGTTCTTTTCCCTTTCGCTTTCGAGGAGCCTCAACATTCAGAAATTCCCAAGAGCTTCGATGCACTCGGCGGATACGTTTCGACATCTTGTTCAATGCAGTTGAGGCAATTTGCGGTTTTCCTTTGAACTCGAGAAGCCGCTGTGGATGAAACGGACCTACGACAATGACAGGGTGTTCCAAAAGTCACGGAACTCTACCTTGATCGCTCATAACGTGAAATCTGTAGGTGATATTTCAATCGGACCTCGTCCATACTTCTAAAACCAACGTCCTTTCATTGTCACTTTACTCTGTACAGGAAATAGCATCGAGCGACCACAAAAAGAGAATTTTCAGCCAGAATCTTTCGCGCATCTTCTCCTCCATCCGTTCAGCTCTGCCTATGCTGAATCCTGCTCCACTCTACCCCTCCCCCTCCACGCACCAGTACAATGCACAGGACATACGGTTCTGTGCGTTTTTTTTTGTGAGAAATTTACTATTTGTTTGACGGCAGTGTGTGCCAGGAATCATCCTACGCACGGGTGATCTTTCTGAGCTTCCCTTCATCACTCATCCTCATCTACGGGAATAGCCAAAAGTGGCAGAAAAGCGATACTAAATAACAAATCAAATAAAACCACATTTGTCTGCTGTTGCAGCTGTAGCGCGGTGGTAGCGTCGTCGCCTTGTAATTAAGGGGTCCCGGGTTCGATACGCGATGGAGGCACATACTGGTTCGGATCCCACTTTAAACTGTAGGCGCAGTCCCGATTAGCCTATCGGTACAGAAAGTGGACTTAAAACACCCACTCAATCAATGAATCAAAAACATGTACGTGTCAGGCCTCCCCGATAGAACAGTTGAGACTTCGTCGCCTTGTGATCAAGAGGACCCAGGGTTCGATTCAGGGGGGAGGCACATAGTGATTCGTGTCCCACTTTGAACTGTTTCGTGATGAACTTCCAAAGAATGTGAAGGACTGTTGACCGTAAACCATCGGACTATGCTGTTGCCAGCAGAACATTAAGGACCTATGTCTAGTAATGTTTTGAAACATGAAAAGGTACCAACGTGAAAGTAGAGAATGCAAGATGTTTGAAGTTATCGCCGTTCACCAAAACCCCAACTCAGCGTGACTGTTACGAATTTGATATCTAGGAAGAATGTCCAGGCAGTATGCAGTTATAGTGCCTCGAGGAAAACTTCAATGTCACTTTCCTTTTGCACTAATTCTGCGGTCGCGCTTTTAGAATAACTGCAGATATTGATTCTCTATTGTTTACTTGTGACCTCCTTTCTAATGATAATACTATTAGGAGTAATTTTCCAGCAGGAATTATCCTTGCGATATGAAGTTATAATTTACTTGCAAGTCGTGATGTCTGTAAGATGTAAACTAAACCACGTGACGGTCAGAAGTAGTTCCCTCTCCAATTTGATAAATACCGTTGTATCTTGACCATTTATATATTCCTTTACGTAGCACCAACCTCCGCGGCGGAGTGGCAAGCACAGCTTGCTACGACGCCAGGAGAGTTCCGGTTTCGAGTCCTGGCCTGCGCATGGATGCTCTTTGTGAGTGTCATCAATTTCATCATACAATCACTCATCCATATCCTCGGTGTTAGTGGCAGAAAGCGAAGTAAAACAATCCGAGGCCCTGGGCTAGATGCAGAGTTGTTAAAGGTCCAGGAATTTTAAATGAATTAAATTCCGGTCCATGAGAGAAAATCAGCAAGCGTAAATAAGTTCTGAACCGTAAAGAACCTGTTTTATCTGTAAAGTATTTCAATTCGGTCCAGGAACCTTTTTTCGGGCTGAATTTAAATTCGGTCCAGGAACCATTTTTCCGGCTGAATTTAAATTCGGTCCAGGAACAATTTTTCCGGCTGAATTTAAATTCGGTCCTGGAACCATTTTTCCGGCTGAATTTAAATTCGGTCTAGGAACCTTTTTTGGGCTTTAACCTTTCCGGATCAGTTTAAATAGGGTCCAAGTTTCGTATTGTAATGAGACAATACGCAACTTGATCCCAATTTAAATTGTGCGAGAAGAAAAGGTTCCGATCCTGCACTGGCACCCATTTGAATTAATCTTTAACAGCCCTGGCTAAATGAGAATGCCAGGGCCGTATCCGTTCTTTAAATTTGGAATCTAAATGCGCATCGATACAAAATCTTCATGCATTAGTCAGCAATGGTCTTAAAGTATTAAAATGATAAGAATTCCACTCACCCAAAAATATGTATTTCTCTGGAACTGAACGCGCTCACGACTCCTGAACAGTCCCAAGTTGAGGCGATGCCGTTCTCTGTGTGGTCGTGTTTATTTTTAAAACTTCAACCTGGAGGAGCTTGTTACAGAGGATGCAGTTGTTACAGGAAAAACCCGAATAATTCTCAGCAAAATACAAATATTCAGATACACCTCGCAAAGTTTTCGCCGCTCAGCGTATGCAAGCACTTCTTTCGTGGCGCTTGTGTTTGAAGGAACTAACAGAACATGCTGTTGAAGAATTCTTCAAATAGTCCGTAACAGTGAAGGGCAAAAATATTTATGTGTGAGTATGAGTGTGTGTGCCCGTATCTATAGGTTAGATTAAATTTCTTACATTTCTTTGTTTTTTTTTATTCCTCTGTAATGTTTATATATTTTTTCTATCTTTTTTCAATGTTTCAATATTCCACATTCAAATTTTTTTTGTAAACTTGTTCAAGTGAAGGAAAAGGCTCCACAGCCTTAAGTTCGCCATGTAAAAGAAGACGAAATAAATAAATAAACAGTCAACATCACAAACGTCACCAACATTAACAACACCAGACAAAACATTTTTCAAGTCTAGACAATGTTTCATCGCACATATCAATCATAAAGCCAAGCGTCTAGATGTACTGGGCGAGCGCTTCAAAACTGGCTTCTAAGTTTGATTTGATGTTATTTATCATAACATTAAACTATTCGATCTCTATCGGTCTTCAGTATTTATTAAAGGCTCATCACAACTTTCATTGCTAAGCAGCTTTGTTTCCTGCGAACAATTCTTGTCATGGATGTCAATTGAATGTCATAGTTATTTTTTTTCTTCCGAACTTCTGTTCCCACATTAATCTGTGATAATGAAAATTGCTAAAATGTCTACTTTTTTCTTCCTTTGGGTACTCTTCGTCATTCCGAAAGGGACTCTTTATTCATACCTGTGTAGCACATAATGTAAATTAAATTCCTTGGTATGTGTCGGTGGGGTGGGGATAATGCAGGCTTTCCGTCAAACGTCACTGATTTAAAACGACTTTGTGTTCCGATAGTGTAATTGGAACTGGACCTACAGTTTTTAAAGTGAGTGAACCAAGGAGCTTAACGTAGCACTCTACGACTCAGAACAATCGGGTTTGAATCGCGGCCTGGTTGGCATTCGTGAGTGCCCCTTTTATCAATTTTATTATATCGTCACTCATCCTTATCGTCGCGATTAGCCAAAAGTGGCAGAAAAGCGACGCTAAATAACAAGAGAAATAGGACTGGGCCGACACAGATACTCTAACCGATGCTTGAACATTGTAACAATTAAAACTTGTTAAAAATATTGATTACTGTTACCGGGTGTGCATGTTCCACTCCAATTATAACCATAAAATTTACCAGTTTGGCTTCAAAATATTCAAAAATTACATCAGAATCTTTAAAATACCTGTTACGTAATCGCAAAAATACAGTTTTTCACATAATATTTGCGCAAAATCAACGGAAGCTTTGTACTTTGCATAACTTCCGGGAAAAATGGACCCCACGAAAATGTCACTCTCCAATTTTGCGGAACCCGCAAAATTATCAAAAGTATCATCTGGTATGATAAAATAAAATACCAAGTATCGGCTGATATCGATACAGCGGTATGGGTATCGGCTCAGCTCTACAAGAAACTAATCAAGGATCGAACCACTGTTCAATGCGTGGCACTTGGTTTGAAGGTGAGAGGCCTTGCAGAACTACACTCCAAGTAAATGGTAGGTGCATGAAGACGTTGAATCCTGTCACTTTGATCAGCATTTTCGCTCCTTCGCTTGGACGTTCCGTTCCCAAGTCGAGAAACCATCGCTCTTCCCACAGCGAGTCTCCGTCGGCGCCTTTTGCAGTTCCCAGGGGGCGCCTGCTTTGTGTCGGGGACACGCTCTGATAACAACCTCGCCTCCAATTTTTGCGTAATCACGTTTTCACTTCCGAGGTGATTCGCACGCAAATTACCAGAACGCACGTTAAAATACGAGTTTCCAATCAGATATTTATCGCTATATGTAAATTCCCCCCCCCTTTTTTTCCCCTTTTACATCTACCGACTTTAATGTAAAGATTGTAGCTAGACCAGAACAAGAAGAACTTGTAAATAATGAAACATATACGAGACCAAACCTTTCGAGACGAAACCAATTTGGGAACTTTGAAGTCCACGTTATGCACAGATTGGCTAATTGAGAGTGGATCTACAATTTGAACCAGGGATGTTGAAGGTCCGGCAATTGTAAATAAATTCAATATCGGTGCGGGAGAGGATATCAGGAAGCGTAAATGGGTTCTGCACCGTAATGAGATTCATGCCCGTTTCGCCCATTCCCCTTTAGCCCAGTACCGGAAAACTTGTTTTATTGATAACACGCCCAAGAACGAAAGTACCGTTTCGCCCAGAGGGAAATGTGGTATGTAGAGCCCGGAAGTTTGGCAAAATGCCTCTTTTTATCTTCTGCATATATTGATAAAAAATTTCCGGATATACGTTTTTTATGTTGTTTCGAATGTTTTAAAAGCCTTTTCATTTTGCCTATTTTGTCTATTTGGGACCCCACTGCCTATTTTTAATTATAATGCTTTTTTTTTTGCCTTTTTCAATGAAATTTGACCATTTTTTTAAAAAAATATGTTTGCATTTATTTTTCTTCCGTTTATTATGTGAATAATTTTCACTTTATTTAAGTAATATTGAACTCACGCATGTTTCAACATTGCTGAAGGAGAAAAGTGTGAGAAAAAAGTATTTCATGCTCAGTTAGGATATTGCCTTTCGGTTAACATTTCCTTGTGCATGATTAGCTGCTGAAGTGGAGAGGTTGATTGCGAACACAAAGAAGATATTTCTGAAATCTCCCTCTCGAACCCGAACATTTCAGGAAGTTGGGCCTGAGCTTAGTTTACCTCCGCAACCAGTCTTGACCAGATGGGGAACCTGGATATCAGCAGCTATATATTATGCTAACATCTTTGAAAAAATCAGTGAGGTGATAGATGCTCTTCCAGAAAATGAAGCGGCTTCAATTGGTGAAGTGAAAAAACTCCTGTGCTATTCAAGTTTATTTTTGCATATTATGGTGCATTGCCAGAGACAATTACAATTATAGAATCCATGAACATCTACGAGGAATCTATGCAGCAGATGATGGAAGAGCCAGGAGAAAAGGGGTCAGCTGTTGCGGAAAAGTGCAAACGGGTAGTGAGTGCAAATGAGGACCTGAAACAATTGAAAACAATTTGTGATATTCTAAAAGGTGAAAATGCTGTTACCGAAATGAGTTCAGCTACATTAGCTTGTTTTATGTATGCTGCAATAACTTCTGTCGAAGTAGAAAGATCATTTTCTATTATGAAAAACATTTTCTCTCACAGACTACTATCAATGAATGTTGAGAACTTAAAAAAACAGCTTGTAGTTATGTGTAATCACGACGGAGAAAATTGAAATGCTCTTCCCAATGTAGATTTTAACATTTTGCCAGAGATTATAGATAAAAGTAAGTGACTTCCAAATGTGCCTTTCTTCGCTTTATTTTGCCTTTTTTTCATTTTTAATGCCTATTTTCCACATTATAAATGCCTTTTTGCCTGCCTATTTTAACGAAAATAAATGCCTGAACTTCCGGGCTCTAGTGATATGTAAGCTAACCTAACCTAACCGCACTGGCTAATACTTTTGTTGGTGTTGTGTTTGTACTGTGTATTCTTATGTACATGTATCTTTATTTCTGTTATTAATGCATTAAACAGTGCGACAAGGCTCCCCTTTGGAAGCCACACCTGATTATTTGGCTTCTTACTTTCACATTTCCCTTCACATTCAAACCATCTTTTGAAAATTCCCTCTGGGCAAAACGGTACTTCTATTCTGGGGCGTGTTATCAATAAAACAAGTTTTTCGGTATTGGGCGAAAGGGGAATGGGCAAAACGGGAAGACACACCGTAATGAACCTCTTTAACTTTAAAGTATTTCAATTTGGTCCCGGAACCTTTTTCTCTGGATCAATTTGAATATAGTCCAAGTTCGGTATTGAAATCAAACAATTGGCAAACAATGTTACGAAACCCAATATCACCCTTAGAATTTATGGGTCCCTGGACCTTTAGCAACCCAGGAGGCTCTGCTGGACCTTTGGCATTCGAATGGGAGATTTTTTCAAATTTTCCTCTCCATTCGAAAAACCACTTGCATGTTACAAAATCTGAAAAATTACATACGTTTAGAATTCCTTGTAGAGCATTGACGTGAATTTTCGTGTCGTTTGCTTTCACTGTTATCTAGACATTCTCAATAGTTTCATACGTAAGTATATTAACAACGAAGTGAACGACAATAATCATCACAAACTTCTACATCTTTGATGATACACAGCCAGGGCATTTTTTTTTTCCTCAGTGGGGTAGCAGTGCTTAAAGTTGGGGTGATGCTTTCCCCCAGTTAAGAGAATTCTCACAAAACATCCCCAGCACTGGGGTAATTTGCATAGGCACTTAATCTGCTGACTTTTAGGACACCCCTTGTCCATGTTTTCCCTCTACAATTTCAAAAATTGAATTATATAAAGTCTTTGCATATATGTCATGGAGGTGATGGCATTAGTCCCCCTGGCCCTCCTCTACGGGCGCCCATGTAAACAGCCCTAAATCTTCAACTTGTATTCATTACAGCAATGCTTGTAACTTACCGCTTTCGGTGTTCTCGGCAACTCCTCAGCTATTGAGATCGTTCCTGCGGAGTCCTGGGCCCCAACTGGAGGGTGATTTGCAAGAAGCCGATGGTTCCAACACAACACTTTTTTTGCACCCGCAAAAGCCACAAGAACTCCACCTCTCCACCAGTCTCTTCGATTTCCCGCTTCTTGCCGCTCAGCGCAGACATTCGTTTGTTTAAGCCAAAGAAGGTGCATGCTGAGACGGTTGAGGAGAAAACAGAGTTGTTGGTTTTCGGTGAAATCGTGGTCATTAAAAAGTTTCCCACCTGAACTTGAGAGAAGACCGGCATTTCCTTTGGAAATCATTCGTGCGACTCGGATGCATGTCTTTCATTTAGTTACACAATGTTTACATTTTTTTCTCTATGTGTACAGATACAGAAGTGTATACAGTATATATTGAAAGGTTCCGAGTTCGAGCCCTTGGGAAGATTGGTCTATCATTGTGTTTGCCCCATCATCAATTGAAGCAGTTCATCGTCATCGTCACGATTAATCTAAGGGGGTGAAAAATGACGTAAATATGCCACATAGAGAGAGAGCAAATGCATTGCTACGTTACACGACCTGTGGTCTCATCCTCAAAGGTCCATGTTCGAATCTCTGTCTGCGTCGATTACTTTCATCTTCATTGTCATAATTAGTAAGATTTTACAGATAACTTCCTTAAATATGAGAATGCAGGCGATACAAGCCTCTCCAGCTTCTTTGGTGGAGTGATTAAACTATGGCACCTGACCTCAAGGGGTCTCCCCGATGGCGCAGTGGTAGCGTCGTCGCCTTGTAATCAAAGGGTTCCGGGTTCGATACCCAGTGGAGGCACAAGTGGTTCGGATCCCACTTTAAACTGTAGGTCCAGTCCCGATTAGCCTTACTGTGTATAAAGTGGACTTAAAACGCCAAATCAACCAACCAACCAACCTCAAGGAACTAAATTTTGTGAATAAACTGTTTTCATAATGTTAGCAGAAAGAAAGTATGAAAGGCAGTCTGTTGTTGTTGTTGTAAAAAAAAAACTGGCATGTTTAGCTTTTGATGTTGAACACCAGGTATAATCTTTACTTTTCAGTATAACATGTAACTAAGATTTTGTTACGTCATGAATTTTATGACAACTGTTGGAAATGCACTGCAGTGTTGTACGACCTCATGCAACCGTAGACATTTGTATCTGACTTAAAATTAGAAAATAGGATTATACTATACCATTTCGTGACTTTTTTTTTATCTAGTATCTTTGCTGAAATGTTGCTTTCTGGTGAATTAAAAGTGAATGACATTTTCGGCAGTTTTTTTGTGTTCATGTCAGACCCTTCAACAGAGATTCCGTGTGCAACATTCGAGTTAATATTCGTATCGTTTGTTGTCGCTACTATCTAATCTGATGTAAGAGTTCCGTATCTCACAGATGTTCTGTTAGTGCCGCGTGGTTTGTAGTAGTGGGAAGGAAAGCAAGCTCAATATCCGGCACGTCCCTTTTGGTAGAAGACATAACTTTTACGAAGCTTGAAACTTGAGCGGGGCCAGATGCTGAGATTGGTCCCGTTGAATTTACAAAATACTCTAAAAAATTGTCACTCATCTCCGTGACATCTGTGGGAATTGTTGATGTTCGGCCCAGATTTACCACGATACTAGTAAAAGTTGGATGATCCTGTAGATTTTCACCCACCTTCAGGTCTGCAATGACGGGAATGTTCTATTCTTGTAAATGTTCCCTAGGTCCTACACCAGACACCATTAGGAGCTGCGGAGAATTAATGGCACCAGCACACACGATGACTTCCTTACGAACAAAAACCTCAAACCTCCGACCATTTTGAATAAAATGCACACACCCTTAGCTCTCTTACTGCCTTTGTCTATTAGAATTCCAGCTACTCTGGCTCGTGTGAGAATCTGGAGATTTCTTCTTCCTCTAAATGGAGTAAGAAATGACTTTGACGTACTCCTACGTTGGCCATCCTTGGACGTGGTCGGTAGCCTCATGTACCCTAGTTGAGATCTAGCATTGACGTCCAGTTCCTTGTACCGCAACTCTTTGAAACCCTGCATAAAGGCTTCTACATTTACATCCGCATAACGAAACCTCTCTACACTCTGTAAGCCACAGTCGCATGGTACAATGTATTCGATGCTATGTCTTTGTCTCCGTTATCCTCTGATTTCAGGAAGTAATGAAGAACATCCTGGTAGCTCCAACCAGTGTTACCAAGTGCTGCCCATTCGTCATAGTCCTTCCTGTTTCCTCTAACGTAGAGCATTAGGTTGGTCGAACTACCTCCTCCGAGAACTTTAGGAAGTTGGCCCAGACATCTTCCATCCATTTGAGCGAGGCAAGCTTTTCTCTCCGGCTGGGAATAGAGTACCCATTGCATGGATGGAATCTGGGATATGTGACCACCCAACGCTGGGATAGTTATGACCGGTAAGTCATCGTCTCTTCCAGCTTCAAGTAAGAGTACGTTCCATGAAGGTACCTCTGAGAGTCGACTGGCAACCACGGAACCAGCCGTTCCACCACCGACAACCACGAAATCAACCGTTCTGACACACAAGATCCTTTTCGTGAAAATTAATAAGATTTCCAGTTGCCATATGTAGATTCCTGTTGTCATTGTCTGCACAAGTGTTGGTATTGTCTGTAAAGGAGGATGTTACGTACCCAATAGGACCAAGTAATGTGAATAGTTTGCCAAAGACGAATAGAGATGGCAGCACCAGGCGTACAAGGTTAAGAATTGGCATAATATATATGAATAACTATAAATAAGAACAACGGAAATTGGAAAGATGAAAAACAATAGAATATATTATAAGAAGACAAAAAATAAATATGAAAGAAGTAAATTAATATATATATTTTATTAATCAAGTCAGTTATCACATGTAAGTTAATATGAAAATTAAGGAAGTCAAAGCACTGATACAAGTTTGTGTCTTTGAACAGATATTGCATCTGTATGATTTATTTACCATTCCCGTAGAGGAAATTTTGTTTACATCAGTGACGAGCGCGTTCTGATCGACGCCCCACAGCACTTTTTGGTTGCGCAGTTTAACTGTAGCACCTACTTGGATGCGCATGTCAATCGGCTGCACCAAGTATACACTCTGTTGTACCTAGTTAGTGGTGGCGCGTTCCGATCGAAGCCCCAAGGGAGGATATTAGTATTATTCCCAAAGCTTGGAGGAAAAAGTTGGAAAAGGATAAAGGAATTCGTTAAATAGTCAAAACTTAAATAAATTGAAATCCAGAAGGAAGTCCAGATCCAGACCGTCCATTGAGAAGGAAGTCCCGATCCAGATCTGCCCATTACGAAGGAAGTACAAATAGAAGAATATCCAAATAGAGAAAATAAACAATAAAAAGAATATTGAGATGAAAATTGACTAAACGAGAAAATTATAGAAGAATGTAGCTTATCATGTAAATAGTCTTACTCCATGTATCCTGTTTTAAATAATATATTCGTTTAAACGTCTCCATTGGAAGGCGTCCTGTCTGGTTTCGTTGTCTACAAAGAACCCTACCCTGTAGATAAGATAGCTGAGTTTCAAGATTAAGGTTTATGTACCTTTGCACCAAATGAAGATAGCAAGGAACAAAAACATATGTATCATATTTTGTTTTCTCTTAGTTCTAAACAACACACATACTAGTGACATGATTTTTCAATATTTTATTCAGCAATATTTGTGAATTTAAGGAAGACTAACAGTAACTTAGGTCAGTGTATCATGACCGTTATGAATTCATAAGTCAAGCTAGTCGCTCTTGAAGTTGTTATTTCTTAATGATCGTTGCATTTCAGTTACAGGAATAATTGTAGTGGTATTTCTTCTGCATTTCATTCGTCGCAGAACACCCATAATATGTATTCATGCACTAAATACTACAGGAAACTTCAGAAAATTCTAGTGATACTCGTCATTTTTCTTCTTATATCATAAATTGTCCTTTTGTAAATGATTATTACACTGCTGTAACTAAAGTCAATTCTTACTCAAAATCAATCCAAAGATTCCCAGTTTTTTCCCTTGTTCATACGTGCATTTAACACGTATATAATTGAAATTCCCGAGAGCGCCTCTTAATATTGTTCCTTGCTATATCTCTGTGTGTACTTTGTACACCACACACACAACAAAATGACCCGAACCCTGTGGCTGAGTCGTTAGCACATCGCGCTGCGACGCTAGGGGTCCTCGGGTTCGAATCCCGCTCGGGCATGGTTGTTTGTGAATGTCAATTCATCAATTTCATCACTCATCCCCATCTTCGCAAATTAGCCAAGAGGCACAAAACGCGAAGTAAAATAAAATCAATCAATCAATCAACAACAAAAGGAAGACAGTAGAAGCCACGATTGGTTAGGTTGAAGTTAGTAAAATAGAGTCAAACTTCAGGAACGGTTTATTCTTTAACATGCTTTATACCAACAAAGAAATCACAACAATCCATTGCTGTTCGGTTCTTCACTCCTCGGATACCGTTGCCATTTTGGACATTGAGGTGGGCATGCGGCAAATATATATCAGTATATTGTATAAGTACCGTGCGTCCATTTCGATCTGCAGCCGAGAGATCGGGAGAAGCGTGGCGGGTGACACTGACGGAGATGCCGACATTTGCGGCCTGAAATGCCCGCTTATTTTTATGGACATATGCAGACATTTATATAAATATTGCAAAACGAGCACTAACCTGTGTTATAAGAGTATGGTTTTAATTTTAGTAGCTTAGTGACTGTATGTGCCGATGATTTTGACACGCCCACCTCTTGTGAAACACGGCGTAGAGGTTTTTTTGGAGAACGTTCTAACGCTGCACCAATATCATCGAGTTTTGCTTCGGTTAGAATCCGTCGTTTTTGCTTAGGTGTTTTGAAATTTAACGATACAGTTTCTCGTAATTTAAGGACAAGATGTCTAACCGTATCTCTGTGTGGAGTTGAAACGCATGGGAATTTCTGTACAAATTACCTACACACGTCTCGACACGAGTTTGTTTTCACGTACGTGTCATACATAAAAAATCTTTGTTCTAACGTGAATCTTGCGGCTGGCATTCCAATCGTCTCACTGACACGTCACACATACACACTACAATAACACAAACAAGTAACTGCAAGTAACCAAGAATAACACTCTTGCGCACAGTACGAAATTAACACGCTCTTGGTTTACATTGCTCGCCACTATATTTACAACTCTGTCTTCATCTAGTCGCGAAGGAACAAAAATCTCGAGCTCGGATATTTCGGATTGCAAGGAAGCTCACGAAAACCATTCACTTTTATCGGTTTCGTCTGCAGTGTAATCCTGATACAGTGTTGCACATTCGAAACCTCCAAACGATTCCCATGGCCACAAAACTCTTTCAAGGATATAAACTTAAACAGGACGTTACTGGTCAAAACTATGATTAAAATGCTTCATTATCTGTGGCTCTTAACATCGTTTCTATAGCGTATTTATTTGTGTATATAAGAGCAGAACTTGGATGAATTACAGAAGAACTTTTGCGTGTTATAACACAGGTTAGTGATCGTTTTGCAATATTTATATAAATGTCTGCATATGTCTATAAAAGTAAGCGGGCATTACAGGCCGCAAATGTCGGCGTCTCCGTCAGCGCCGCCCGCCACTCTTCTCCCGATCTCTCGGCTGCAGGTCGAAATGAACGCACGGTATATACTATATAAGTAACATTGATGAAAATATTACGTCCGTCTGCCCTAGAGAGTGATAATCCCGATTACTACACAAACACAGACAGTTTCTGATCACTTACAGACTGGTTCTTTTCGCCGTTAGTTTTCTATGGGAAGTGAATTTTTTGCATGTCGAACAGGCTCTGACAGTCTTAGCCCTTTTCCCCATACTGCATTATGTTCAGTAACATTTATAGTGTCCCCTTGCATGCTGCGTTTGGCCTATCAAGGCAGTGAAGGTGAATTACTGTTACATGATTTTTTAAATGGGGCACTCACAAAGAAATTTCCAGGTTGAAGGTCGAACCCGTAATCTACGATGGTGAGATTGTAAATCGACTACCCAGCTCAATGGTGGAGGTATATTGAACTTTAAACTGTAGGTCCATTCCCGATTAGCCTATCTGTGCATAAAGTGCACTTAAAACAACAGTTCAATCAATAAATTTTTCTAAAGTAGAGAAATTTTCAAAAGATCATTCCTGGTTCACGAATAAAACCCCCGTCGTAACGTTTAATATTTCCATTTTATCTTAATATTAATGGCCTATAACTCCCAAGGTTAACAATTTAGTTTCAGCGAGTACATTCCTACCCACACACACTTTTTCCTGGACCATGTACCTCATTCACCATTCCAGATAGGAGTAATTAATGATGGATGAAGGCAACATAAATTATATCATTTACTAGTTCACACGTATTTGGAACAATCTGTAGCACGTCCATATTTTCAGTTTTTCTCGGTGGATGCACATGATGGTTCGGATCCAAATTTAAACTGTAAGTCCAGTCCCGATTAGATTTTTCTGTGCATAAAGTGGACTTAGAATAAAATCTCCATAAAAATAGAAGATTTTCACAGTTGTTGGCGCATGTTAATTCAGTAAAACTAAAGCTTTGCTACTATCCGTCACGCAGTTTGGTCAGTTTTAAAAAATCCGGATCACTTTCAATATGGACTAGAATGTATCATTAAAATGTATCATTCCGTAACATACGGCTACCTGACTACGAAATAAATAGCCAATGTTTCATCCGCCTTTTTATTATATACTCCTAAACAAAATTTTCTAACAATCCTACTGCTGAAAGTGTCGAAGGGTCTACACAAATGAAGTCACATTAGAGTAAATACAAGAACCAGTAGACTTACGTAATATTGGAGAATTCAATTTTCCTTCCGATTGACTGACCAACCTAATACTGTACTCTCGCCAGCGAAGACAGGTTTAAATTTCCACATATTATCAGCGTTGATATGTAGAAGTGCACATGCTGCGACAAACTCACAAGTTTTCCCTGCAATGTATAGAATTGTTGGGGCGAAAGACGACTTTAGAGAATTATGACCATGTAGTATTGATAGGTGTGGAGTGTGTGAACTGGTCATTGTGCATAGAATAATGAGGAATCATGGAAATCTAGCTCAGGTATCAGTAGGACAATTAAGTATGAAATCTAGTCACTGAGGGAATCATAATTCTTTACTAGGTTGTGTTTTTGGCGGCCAAACTATCTTGTATTGTGTCGAAGAGCTATGTTTATTTTTTGGGGTGGGGTTTAAGTCATAATACAGCAAATATTAGAAAAATGGAATTTAATTAAGAACTACAAAAGGAAATTGAACATTTAGTTTTCTTTAAAAAAAAATGGTTGTTTGTTGATCAGTTTATGTGGATGGAAAATATTGCTGTATCAATATATTGAAATCAGGAGTACAAACGTACAGCAATGACTTAGATCTGCACATGAGGTTTATTACTGTGGACATTTTCGTGTCCTCTTTCAAGCACCATTCTCTTTACTGCATTACCTTCTGTGAAATGTCACCCGCTAGGCTCATTCCAATGACTGAATGTTTTAAATATGTTAACAATTGACGATGAACCAAACTTCTCTTTCGTGATCTGTAACAAGAGGCGCTCTTCATATCCACTACTCAAAGCTAGTTCTCCGTGATCGTATCGGCTTCTCTCTCTGGGTTCATCGTGGTAGGTTTCGGGTTTCCGCTGATCGCGACGACGGTCCATTGGGGTTCGTCATCAAGCCCATCTAGGTGGGTAAGGCCATGGAGAGTCAAGGGCAGATGTGAAACCAGAAGTCTCCTATTCGGAGGAGAAACATCGGAACGCCATAGAATATGGTGACGATGACGCCCTCTGCTATTCTGTACTGAACCTGTTGGGATGAACACCTCCACTGCTGCGATTCTTGTCCGAATCAGCCTGAGTGCCATGGCTGACTACATCTGAACCTTGCATCTGCCTAAGCAAGGGAGATTACTACAAATGCACAGCTGCGTTCGGACAGGGCTAAAACTAAAATTTGTGGATGTATAGTAGGTGGTCGAAGATAACTGTTGAAAGGTCATCAGTAAAGAGGATATAACTTGAAGGTCCGTATAAATCACTGTACAGGCATAATATACAGTATATCTTAACCTTATTTCAGAACCACGCAAACATATTATCCAATTTGCAACACATGAAGTTTCATTACGTAACGACCGCTGAAATTGTTGTGTGTGCATCCGGACGCAATTTTCTTCTACAAACAAAACAAATAAGGAATCACTTATATTTTCTCCTTTCAACAATTCCAACTGCAGTTGCAGCCCAGGACTCTCCAAGTCCACATTAAGATGGGTGCTGTAAAGTTGTTGGTCTTTAGTTTCTATTAATATTAGCCTCATATTCCCCATCAGCTCTCTTAATACTTCTCCATATATTACACACTTACATTTGCTTCTTATGTTTATCATACTGAGAATCGAGCCCAGATTTACTTGTAGTTATTTGATCATAGGTAAAATGCAATGTATATTACCATATGGCTACAGGGAAACTCATGAAACTAATAATATGTGATAGAGTGAAGGAACATGACAGTACTATACAAGGAAACGAAAGTCTCAAAGACAGAGCTTCAATACCCTAACCTCAACACCGAATGTCACCCGGGTGTGCAATTTCTAGGGACTTGTTTTATTTATGTTATAATTAAAAACTTAGCTACGGCTAGACCTTTCTCTCGTGTCAGAAAAATTGCTTCAAAAATGTCTTGCCCTTTGCAAGAACGTCAGAGAATTCCAATTATCAAAAAATTAATTCGTTTAAAAATATTCCTTCCACAGTTTTCTTTCGCTAGTATCTAGATACGTGTAACAGAAAAAATGCTTCAAAAATGTCTTGCCCTTTGCAAGAACGTCGAAGAATTCCAATTGTCAAAAAATTAATTCGTTTAAAAATATTCCTTCCACAGTTTTCTTTCGCTAGTATCTAGATACGTGTAACAATTCCGTTGCACGAAATTGAATTTCGAATTTCTAATTCCACACTTTTTTTTCTCTCGAAAGAAGAGGTTTCAAAAAGGGTTATTTTACACAAGAAAAGTGTACAGCAGAGATTATCAAGACAGGTTTCTATGGATATATCTTACATTCAATTACAATAAATATAAAATCGAAAGTAGTTCTTCTGAAGGCAATAGAAGAGATGCACTCTAAACCTGTATGTGTAAATTATAGTTAAGCAGAGGTAATGGAAAATAAATGAGATAGTGTTCTAAATAAAATTCGTGAACAAGTGCCAAGGATGATGACCTTTACGAACGCCAAGTATCCTTGATCATATCAGATCCCTTCTCAGCGATCATTACTATCGGTGCCATAGTATAACTACGTACATGAACTGGCATGATTGAGCCATGGATTACTCGAAGGCCTTTGATCCCGTGAACAGTCAAGTCTGGCGCTACGACTGCACCGGGGTCGCTTGGAGGACCCATCTTGCATGTACCTATGGGATTGGCGAATGGCAGCGTGTAATAGTAAATTGCACAACGCCAATAAGAGTCTGATCCGAACTCAAACTTCTCGCAACCTGCAACGTTTGTAGTGTTGAGCTTGGCACCGATGCTTCGCATTGCTTTCGTTTCGGACAACTTGACGGCAAGTTTTGTTCCTTCTATAAGCACTTTAACATCATCATCATCAGAGAAATAGTTGAAATATAAAAGAGGCATACCCCAGGGATTGGATACGTTTAGTTTCAAGTAGCCCACACTCTTCGGACGAAGAAGGATCGGAGCAATTGTGATACTGTCATAATACGCGAAGTTTGTGGTTAGCGGGGGTTTGTCTGTGGTAGTGGAGACAAGAGCAAATTCAATATCCGCGACGTCATCTTCGTCAGAAGACAGAACATTTGCGAAGCATATCACTTGGGTTATGCCGGATGCTGAGATTGGTCCCGTTGAATTAACAAAATACTCTAAATAATCATCACTCATTTCAGTGACTTGTGTGGGAATTGTTGATGTTTTTCCCAGATCAACCACGATGCTTGTGAAAGTTGGGTGATCCTGTAGATTTTCGCCAACTTTGAGGTCTGCAATGATGGGAATCTTTAAGTCTTGCAAATGTTGCCTTGGTCCTATACCTGACAAAATTAAAAGTTGTGGAGAATTTATGACACCAGCGCACAAGATCACTTCCTTACGAACAAAAACATCAAAACTTTGGCCATACTGTATAATACGCACACCCTTAGCTGTTTTACTGCCTTTGTCTATGAAAATTTTAACTACTCTGGCTCCGGTTAGAATATGGAGATTTCTTCTTCCTCTAAATGGAGTTAGGAATGATTTTGAAGTACTCCTACGTTGGCCATCCTTTGACGTCGTTTGTACTCTCATGTATCCAATTTGAGATTTACCATTGACGTCCACCTTTTTGAACCCCAACTCCTTGAACCCCTGCAAGGCGACTTCTACATTTTGGTCAGCATAAGGAAACCTCTCTACGCTCTGTAATCCACCAGTCGAATGGTACAATGTGTTCGATGCTATGTCTTCGTCTCCATTATCCTCTGATTTCCGGAAATAAGGAAGAACGTCTTCGTATCTCCAACCGGGATTTCCAAGTTCTTCCCACTCGTCATAGGCCTTCTTGTTTCCTCTAACGTAGTGCATTATGTTGGTCGAACTACCCCCTCCGAGAACTTTAGCTAGTTGTCCAACGCATATTCCCTTTTGAGCGAGGCAAGCCTTTTCCTCTGGTTGCGAGGAGATTGGCCATTGCAGCGAAGGAATCTGTGTTATGTAACCTCCCACCGCTGGGATATTGATCACCGGTAAATCATCGTCTCTTCCAGCTTCAAGTAAAAGGACTTTCCATGAAGGTACTTCTGACAGTCGACTTGCAACCACGGAACCAGCCGTTCCACCACCGACAACCACGAAATCAACGTCTATGGCACAGAAGACCCCTTTCGTGAAAATGAAGAATATGAATTCGAGTTGCCAGATTCTAGTCGTCATTGTCTGCTCAAGGTTTGTTCTCTGTAAAAGAAGAACAAAGGCATTTGTATCATATTTTCTTTTCTATTATCTCTGAGCATATACTATTGAGAAAGTATTCCAAAACTAAGAAGTAATCACGAATATTTGCATATTTTGTGAATTTGAAGTTAGGTTATTGACAGCAGTACAGTATATCATAACACTTGAGGAAGGTATTCTTATTGGTAGTTGCATTTCAGTTACAGGAAGAGTTACAGAAGTAAATCGTAGCAGAGCATCCTAAATTTTATTTATGCACTAAATCCTCCACCAATTCAAAAAGTTCTTGTCATGTTCGATTTTTTCTCTCTCAACGCTTCATAATGCTGTAAATGATTCATTAAACTGCTTAAACTATTTTCAGTCCTTTCTCAAAATCCATCCAAAGATTTCCAGTTGTTCCCTTCGTCACCTGTGTTTAATCCTATAGTGCAGTGGACACCGCGGTTGGTTTACAGGGTCGCCGCGAAATGTTCCAATATTTTCAATGAAATGATATGATTTTTCCAAATATGTGCTTCTTTAGTACTTTTTACATGTAAAATGCTTCTGAATTTGAAATGTGTGTTTATTTTTAACATTATGACAAGCAACGCAGCCACAATAACTGAGCGTTGCAAGTGTTATACAGGGTGTTTCTAAAGGTCGTTTACAACGCTTGGGAGGTGATTCCTCACACGAAAACAAGCAAAAAGTCTAAGTTCCATTTTTACGACTGAGGCTTCGTTTCCGAGATAGGAGCCTCGCAAAAGGTGACAAAGTGAACGTCACACCTAACTGGGACGAATACTATCACAGATAGAGAGGCGGTTCCAAGGGAATCATAAAGGAATCGTATGTGCTCAGTCCGGAAGTCACTATGAAAAGTTCACTGCACGCATGCGCAATGGAGTCCTCAAAGGAATTGGGGATTTCCAGCAACAACAATGCATGGAAAAGGTATGTAACGCAGCAAGAAGGACCGTGACAATGAGAAATGCGTTCAAGACAACACATCCCGACCTCAAACATCAAAACATGACCACCGAACACAAAATCCGAAAAGTTGAGCACGGTTGCATACCCCAGTTACACGCGAGGAATGAACGAATCATGTCATGTGGCATACGAGAGACAGGAGGAGGGAAAGAAAAACACAATATCAGATGATTGCGACAACGTGTATTTTTACACGCGACAACTACGTAATATCCCCCCCCCCCCACACACACACAACAAACAACAAATGCTACAATATCTTACGCACAGACAGTCCGTGTCACTGTACACCAACTGAAGATGTCACTTTCACCACACAAAGGGGGTGGGGAGCAATACCAAAAGTGTTCGCACGCGATCATTGTGACGCAAAAGAGACCAGTTTTGGAAGCGCTGCACAGGCAAGTCTGGCTCTCGTAGTCTACGTTTGACCTTCATGACTGCTGTTCCCGCGAGAGGAGCTCGAAGGGTTGGTTCTCTCCGGCAGTCGTCCCAATCGTGTTGCAGGTGCTGGGATATGATCAGCAGTTCGCTCTAGGTTGTCATACGCATTGAAGAGTACTAGTATGTTGCATTGAAAGAAGTTGACGTGGTGGAGTGGGCAAGTCAAGTATCGCAACAATTGGTCTGTGGTGTTCGTACGGTGATACGGCCAATTTGTGCAGTGTGCCAGTGTTAAACAAAAACAATACTTTGCAGTTCCAGCTCCCTATTACACAGATGGCTGCGTATACGACCCAGCAGCTAGCAGAGATGCATCTCATGTATGGGGAGGCACGTGGTAATAGCCGTGAGGCAAGGCGTCTTTATGGAGAACGCTTTCCACATAGACGTTTACCGTCTCACACCTTCTTTCAGGTAGTGGACAGTCGACTGCGTGAAACAGGGTCAGTGTTACCACCGCGACAAGAAGTTGGAAGACCCCGAAGTGTACGCACACATCAGTTTGCAGAAGATGTGTTAACAGCGGTCGCAGAACATCCTGGCACCAGTACGCGAGTGCTCGCTCGGGCACGAAACACGTCTCATGTGAATGTTTGGCGAGTGTTGTCAGATGAAGGAATGCACCCTTTTAAACTGCAGAAAGTACAAGAACTGTTACCTCGTGACTTTCGCCCTCGTATGGAGTTTTGCCAATGGTTGTTGCATCAGCTGGACACAAACCCTCACTTCGGGGCAAACGTATTGTGGACAGATGAAGCCATTTTCACCAGGATGGATGTCTTCAATAGTAGAAACAGTCATGTATGGGACTTTGACAACCCACATGCACTTTTTGTGGCCCATCACCAGCACAGGTTTTCAGTGAATGTGTGGTGCGGGATAGTACATGATCATTTAATTGGACCATACATTCTCCCTGTTCGCCTGAATGGTCGCACGTATCATGCATTTCTTAGTGAGGTTCTGCCTGAACTGTTGGAGACCGTACCTTTGGCACTGCGGCAAGAAATGTGGTACCAACACGATGGTGCACCAGCTCATTTCGATCGTAATGTACGACATTTCCTGCATGACGTGTTTCGCAATAGGTTCATTGGTAGGGATGAGCCTGTGCCTTGGCCACCGAGGTCGCCAGATCTCAACCCTCTCGATTTTTTCTTCTGGGGAGAAATGAAAACCCTCGTATACGACACACCTGTCACATCAGCTGAGGACCTCGTTGCTCGCATCAACGTCGCCGCCGCGACGGTAGCAGATACACCTGGCTTGTTTGCTCGTACTCGACAATCCTTGATTCGTCGCTGTCATCTCTGCGTAGAAGTAAACGGCAGACATTTTGAAAACCGTCTGTGATTATTGCCCTCGGCAAATACCAGTGAGAACACTTTTGGTATTGCTCCCCACCCCCTTTGTGTGGTGAAAGTGACATCTTCAGTTGGTGTACAGTGACACGGACTGTCTGTGCGTAAGATATTGTAGCATTTGTTGTTTGTTGTGTGTGTGTGTGTGGGGGGGGATATTACGTAGTTGTCGCGTGTAAAAATACACGTTTTCGCAATCATCTGATATTGTGTTTTTCTTTCCCTCCTCCTGTCTCTCGTATGCCACATGACATGATTCGTTCATTCCTCGCGTGTAACTGGGGTATGCAACCGTGCTCAACTTTTCGGATTTTGTGTTCGGTGGTCATGTTTTGATGTTTGAGGTCGGGATGTGTTGTCTTGAACGCATTTCTCATTGTCACGGTCCTTCTTGCTGCGTTACATACCTTTTCCATGCATTGTTGTTGCTGGAAATCCCCAATTCCTTTGAGGACTCCATTGCGCATGCGTGCAGTGAACTTTTCATAGTGACTTCCGGACTGAGCACATACGATTCCTTTATGATTCCCTTGGAACCGCCTCTCTATCTGTGATAGTATTCGTCCCAGTTAGGTGTGACGTTCACTTTGTCACCTTTTGCGAGGCTCCTATCTCGGAAACGAAGCCTCAGTCGTAAAAATGGAACTTAGACTTTTTGCTTGTTTTCGTGTGAGGAATCACCTCCCAAGCGTTGTAAACGACCTTTAGAAACACCCTGTATAGGCCTGACTTGGGGGCCGCGGGAAAATCTTGAAACAGTAAGGGTGCCGTGGAACGAAAAGGTTTGGAAAGATCCCCTGCTAGTAGTGAATCGAAAACTCCAGAACGTCTTTACATATCGTTCCTTACTGCATGTGCGTGTGTGCCTTGCTGAACAATTTACACCACACACACACAAGGAAGATAGTAGAGGTCTCGAATGGTTATATTAAAGTTAGTAAAATTCATTCAGACGTCTGCAACGGTTAGTTCTTTTCACAAGCTTTTTACCAACAAAAATCCTACAACAGTGCATTGTAGTTCGATTGTACATTCCTCAAGTACTGTTGCCATTTTCGACACCGGGGTAGCCATGCGCATGATATATCTTATTCCATCTACCCCAATCAGTATTCAAAACACAGTTTTGCTGCCATCTACCGATAACTTTCGAGAATATCAACTTGCGTGACTTTTCTACCTACATATTTGAATAACCTTATACATATTATTTTACCACATTGCAGTATGCCCTAAATAGTGGCTTGCTAGATAACTGCACATCGGCGGATTCATATCAATTTTGAACTGGTTTTCTTCTCTGCTAGTATGCGATAGAATGTGTAGTCATCTAGGCCAACCGGCTCTAACGGGTATGATCCACATCACAATTATCTGTTGTGTTGTTTTTTTTTCCTCTGGTTGTTTTCTCTTTGTGTTTACCGAGTGCTTGTACGCAGCCTTTGCTTTCTTGACAATTGTTGCAATTTTCTGTTGAGACAATTTTTACTTTTATCTTGATAATTAGGAATTGAACACAAACAATATTCTCAGAAATCAAAGAGTTAACTTATAGTAGTGATTCTCACAATGATAGCTTAATATAATCTATTTTAAGTAATGTGATACACAACACACTATTACCAGGTGAATTGAATCGTGATGGAATTGTTAACAAAGCGAACTACGACGCCAGAGGTCCGCTGTTCGAATCCCAACCTGGGCATGGGTGTTCTTTCTCAGTGCCCCTTCCTCAATTTCATATTATCAATCATTCTCATTTCCCGTTTGGCCGAGAGTGGCAGAAAAACGAAGTAAATTAAACAAAATCATCGATCATTAATTGAATCGGTCACACGAACAATATTGTGTCCAACAAAAAGAAAATGTCACAGAAACATCAAAACAATCAGCCATGATTTCTCTTATACGTTATACGTTTTTCCTCAAACAGGAAGTTTCACGGTGCAGAAAACTTCCATCTATTCAGAAAATACTATAATATAGAAGTCAAAGACATTTTTTCTCCAATCCAATTCTGTCGTAAAAACTGTTCGTGTGATCGATTCAATAACTATTAGTGGATCGTAACGTTCATGTGAGTAGATTCTTCTATTTGACGAGAATTCTATTTTCAATAATTCACCAATCTCCTTCAAAAGTATAAACAATCTACGACAAAATCGCTGCCAACAATGTTACTAAAAACAAGTAGTAAAACGTATCTCCATATGCCTATTGTTAACTACTTTCTGTTTTTATGAAAAGGTTTACGCGTGAGCCTTTTCCTACATTACGCTGTTGATAAAGGTAACTGCACAAATAGTTCTGAGGCACTACCGCTGATAATAATTCTCTTTCTTCCAGTTTTCCCCTCTCAACGTCTCTTTCTCTTCTTTTTATTTTTCTTAAGGCACTGATTTTGAAAGCAAAGAAAGAACACTTGATATGAAGCTTGTGGATATTCTCACCTGTTAGATGTTGGTATCTCAGCATTTCGAACACGTACTTTAGGAATGAGCTTGTATTTATCGCTTTGTGACATTCTTTTACCATTTCATGCGATACCTGGGTGGGAAAGGGTACTTATCAGACAATGATCTGACTGCAGCTATTACGAGTTTTCTCTCCGTAAGGAGTTTTGGTCAGCTTTCATCTACAGTTGAATACTATGTACTTGTATTCCAATTTTTGGTTTTTAGCTACAGGTGAATGATGGATGCTAAGAGTGAAGGTGGTGAGATTGTGAGTTGACCATTGAGCGACCTCAGGAACAGCCAGTAGTGAAGTGGGTAGTTCCGTCATCTAAGAAAGCAGTAAGAATACACTGGTTTGGATTAAGATTTCAATTGTAGATCGAATGCAGATCGCCCATGGACATCGATAATAATTGTTGTTGTGATTGTCAGACCATGCCATGTAATTAAGTAATACTTTGATGTCATACAGCACAACTTGTAATTGACATAGAGGAAAACACTTTGTTGTAAGTGATTTACCAACGCCTAAAGTGTTATTTTTTTGTGCCAGGTATTCAATAAGATGGTGCACTAGGTCTTAGACGTGAGAGATGTCCTGGACAGGATATTTCCAGCACTTTAAATTGGAAGAGGTGGTCCAATTGCATGGCCTCCTAGATCCCCTGACATTACTCCCGTGGACTTGTTTTTGTGGGGCTATGTCAAAGACACAGTGTACAGCACTCCTGTCACTGGTCGTGATGATTTGAAGGCCAGAATAACAGCTACCATGGTTACAGTTGACAGGGAAATGCTAAAATTTGAATTTTAATTAGATGTTGTATGCGCCACCAGAGATGCGCATGTTGAAGTAGACTTAATACACAATAAGACTTTGATGGTAAAACAAATGGTGCATGGGATCTTTATTTTTGTTATTTGCAAGTTGTGATGTATAACATCAAAGTTGTAGGGTATCTTTAGGGACACCCTGCATGATTGTTATTATGATAACACTGGGGAGACTGTTCTGCTTGAGCCACTTCAATGTTAAATATACGGATTGATTGATCAAATTAGGCTATTTTACGTCGCTTTTCTGCTACTTTTAGCTCATCGCGACCATATGGATGATTGATAATATAGCGTGCTCCGCCACCGAGGTAGGCATTTTGTATTCTGAAACGCATAGGTATTTTATTTTGGTATGATCTACCTTGCAAACACTTTGAGAATAGATCTTTGGAAGTTAAATGGGAATTTTTCTATTTGCATATTTTGTTATTTGATATCGCTTTCCTGTCACTTTCGAAAGTGATCAAGGCTCACTTACAAAGAACACCAATGTACAGGCTACAACTCGAACACGGGATGGTCGCGGTTAGCCGAAAGAGGATGAAAAGTGATGTGAAATAGCCTAATGCATTCATTCATTTGAACCAGGCAGTTTCGGTGCCGTTGTCCACATCATGTTGCCAACTATCAAGCCGGGTTCTGAAAATCTTGACTACTCTTAATCAATGAAGTAATGAAGTAAACAGGCTGATCTGTACTTACATGATGTTGAAGGATGCAATTCAACGTTCCTTGCGTTGGAATGTCCAACCAAGTACTGCATGTTGGCCAGGTAGAGACAGGTTTCTGCATTTTATCAGCGTTGACATGCAGAACTGCACATGTTCAACATAGCTCGGGTATCAGTAGAACACTTCAGCACGAGCTCTAGTTCCTTATGGAACTGGTTTCTGTCTTCAAACCCAAACATTTGTTAGGTTCTGTTTATGATTGCCAGACTCTCTAGTATTGTCCGCCGAATTCTCAAACAGCTATTATTTCACAAACCAGTAAGGGAAAATAAGGTAAAATCTAACAGGATCGAAATAAGAGAATCAAACTTTCATTTTTTGTTAGTACCTTGTTTCTATTAAATAACTTGTTGAAATAACATTTATGTGTAAATCTTACGAAATCAGCAATACAAAAGTATGTGAATCAATGACAAGAATCCATACATGAGGTTTATATCTTCGCTGCTTCTTTTCACAATTATTTGTCACTAATATTAGCTTTGTTGTACAACTTCCTGTGAAGGTGATGCAGTGCGGATTGAGTGTTTTGTCAACAATTGAATCGGTCACACGAACAACGTTGCTTTGTTGTATCCAACAAAAACCTAACGCCACAGAAACAGCACAACAATCCGCCATGTTGCTTTCTTTTGTATGTTATTTCTTAAATAGGAAGTTTTATGGTGCAGAAAACGCTTCATATATGGGTGTCACTACTATATTCTCGAAGTCAGAAACAATTGTTCTCTAACTTTACGTCTCTGTCGGTAAGCTTTTGTTTTTAGCGTTGTTCGTGTGATCGATTCAGTTTATGATATCTAGTAACTGTTGGCTAGAAATTGCTAAGAACGGGCGGTGTGAGCCAACAAAATGATGACGTTACTACTCAAATCCACTTCTTCTTGATCATATCTGCCCCTTTCTCGCCAATCATTATAACAGGAGCGTTCGGATTTCCGCTGACGATTGTTGGCATGATGGAAGCGTCAATCACCCTTAGCCCGTCAATACCGTGCACGGCGAGTTCGGGACTGACAACTGCTTCGGGATCGGTGGCAGGTCCCATCTTGCATGTCCCGACGGGATGGTAGAACGTGAAGGTGACGTAACGCGCCGCGCACTCCCAGTAACCGTCCGTACCGAAATCGAACTCGGAACATTCAGGAATTGTCTTTGTGGATATTTCCACCTGCAGTTCCTTCATGGTCTGGGTGTTGCTCATGTTTACCATGATCTTGATGCCCTCGACGATTCTTTCAATGTCTTCCTGGGCGTCGTAATAGTTCGGGTAAATGTAGGGTTGGGATACGTCCTGGCTTCTGAGCTTGATGTACCCCCTGCTCTTCGGTCGGAGAAGTTGAACAAGAGATATGAAAATATCTTTTGGAGAATCTGGTCGGTACACTGCCTCGTACACACCGTCAACTAAGCCAATTATGTTCTTCAGGTTTTTCCTAGGCTCGACGTCATCACCTCGGAAGGGCATGAACCCGATCTGGATGTCAGGATGGTCACTACTGTCCTTTTGGTACTTGGTGTGGATGAACCCGGACACTTGGGATACCCCTGCAGTGGTCAGCGGGCCTTTACCATGCACTAGATAATTGTAGTAGTCGTCAATTAGAGAAGTCTGCTTGGGAGGTTGCGACAAGAAAAAGGTTGGTCCAACGAAAGCTACATGATCTTGCAAGTTGTGTCCTACCTTGAGGTCATGTACCAGCGGCACGTCTATTTCTTGGAGGTGTTCTTCAGGGCCTACGCCCGATGCCATGAGAAGTGTTGCAGAATTGACGGTGCCCGCTGACAGTATGACTTCCTTTCTCGCTCTGATCTCGTACTCCGCTCCTTGCTTTGAAAACCTTACGCCGCGCGCTTGCTTCGTGGAAGGATCTATCAGCACCTTCTGGACCATGGCGAACTTGGCGACGTGAAGGTTGGTCCTACCTTGTATCGGGTTGAGGAAGGCCTTGGCACTGCTATGCCGCCTGCCGTCCTTGATGTTGGCTTGCGTCCTGCCGAAAACGGCTTGCCTCTCTCCGTTGTAGTCTCCGTGTTTGTACCCCATCTCCGCCACTGCTCTCATGATCGCATCGTCGAGGAAACTCTCCTCCGAGAACTCTTTGACGGTCAGGTACCCGCCGGAGGAGTGGTACCTGTCCTCCAAGAGCTTTGCATCCTTGGCGTCCTCTGACTTCTTGAAGTAGGGCAGAACGTCCTCGTAGCCCCAGCCAGTGTTACCCATCGCTTCCCACCCGTCGTAGTCTTTCTTGTTTCCTCTGACGTAGTACAAAGCATTGAGGACGTTGGTCCCGCCTAGAACCTTCCCTCTAGGCCAAATGGACCGGCCGTCCACCGTTCCAAGGACCGACTTCCCGTTTCCCTCAGCGCGGTACTGCCAGTCCCCCTCGGTCCCTTGCAAGTTGAAGAACAGCGCCGGTATCTCCGAGGTAACGGGCGGGTCGCCACCGGCTTCCAGCAGAAGGACCTTCCAGTTTGGAACCTCGGATAGTCTGCTGGCCACGACGGACCCTGCCGATCCAGCACCGACCACGATGAAGTCGTACTCGTCCAGAAGGACCGTTGTGTCCTGCGGGTGGAGTTCTGGGTCTCCCAAGTCGCACTGGAGCTGCATGAGCGTGTTGATGAGGTTCGAGAAGAGGACAGCGCTCAACCCTGTCACGTGTCCCGGGCATGAGTGTCCTACGGCACAGGATCCGTCCATCCTTTGTCGCTGCAGTGACCTGGAAAACAAAACAAATTGTTTCACGTTACTATACGGTACCACACAAAATCCTCTGATATATAGTCCAGAATATACAGTACCCTGTATACCCTGTCTCAGCTAATTGTGGATCAAGGCTGTGCATAGCGTCAGAGAAGCCAGGGAAATTTATTGGCCAGAGCGAGGCAGTAGACACCGATGGGCAGGCTGGTAACTTCAGTCGCTTCCCCCCACTCCATGCAATTCCGGTTCTCTCACGTGTTCATTGGTGGAGCAGTCTCGCGTCACTACTTGTGCAGAGACTTGTTATCGCTTGCCTGCTCCACAGTTAGCTGGGGCGGAGTATAGTGATCACGGACATATATTGAGAGTGGTTCAGGGAGCCGGATCAAAACGGTAACTATACAAACCGGCACGAACGAAATTCTACACAACGACTTGCTTGAATTTTCTTTCTGTCATGGCGGAGGGTGGGCAACTTGACAGTTAGGAAGCTTTTAGTAGCTTGAAACCCTCCATTTTTTAATAGTAATTACTGGAAAACCGAAATGGTACAAACTCAAATTTGAATCTCATGACATATGTCAATCTTATCACATATTTCAATCGTTTGTATCACTTGGTGGGGGACCAACTTCACAGCCTGGCCGGATTAAGGAGATAGTCGGGAATTCACGAGTCGATCGTTTGCCTTATGTTACCTTAACTAAGGAATGCTTTGCCTCATTTCTAAATTCATGTTAATATGTAGAGAAACGAAACGCTAATTATATCCCTAGACACGCAGTAGCAATTATGTCCGCTACTACGCCGAGCTTATATAGTGGCGCTACCGTCGCCTAGGGTATAAACCGCTCGTTTAATTGCTCTACCTCAGGATTCATAATAGGTGTTTTAGTTGTGACTTTAGGAAGTCCAAGCACCATAGTTAGAATAAACTTTAATGAACAAGAGAGTGCTTAATACGCAGGCGATACTCAAGGCGCGGAGTTTTTTACATATTGTCGAAAACTTTTGTTATTATATATTTTTTTTCTCTGTCTAAAATATGATACGCACCCACTTATTGTATCATTTTAAGTGTTTAATATGTTTAAGATGTTAATTGTCTGTGATGACGTAATTTGTTTTGTTCAAATGAGTAGTCTGTTATGGTTATGGATCAACCTAAAAACATTCGATTGTGAGTTGTTAGGAGAGAGATATTATTATGAATGTTGGAAAGTAATGGAAGTGATTTTGGAAATGTGAATGTAGTAATTTGTGTAGTGAAGAACAATTATGAACTTAATACAATTTTGTTTCTAATAAGGAGTTTAATTGCGAGTGCAAGTTGGTAAGGTTTACGTAAGCATATCCTGATCTGATTTCCCACAACCTGAGGGCTTCATAGTAGGCTGGTAAGTCTAAGGCTCGCCGTTGAGGAATAAACGTAAGTTGTTCCATTGAGAATAATCCGGGGAACGTAGCAAATATTGCATTGATTGACAGTCGAATATCTATCCTGAGCATGTTATAGCTTGGAATGTTAAATACCTTAAACTGCATGTGTAGTTTCTTTTCATACATATATATCATTTTAAATCTTAAATATATAAATATCGCAATTTCGCTTCAAGTTACGGCATTAAACAGGTCCTACACGACTCAAGTGTGCATAAAATAAGTTTCTTAAAGGCATTAGTCTCTATTAAATTATTGAAATTTCATAATATGCGATACTATTTTGTTTAAGCGCTATAATTTATACTAGCTTATTAGTTACATCACTATAAAATTTTAGTTCACTAAATTAGCAAAGTTCTGTATCAAGCGCAAGTTATTGAGAATATTTATTTCATATGAATACGTCGACGACAAGATTATATTGCGCCCAAATAACATGTATTTTCCCTCTGATATTGGAGCATGACTAAATCCTGGAAATCCATTCTGCCATCGCAGAATGATTATGGTTAAACCACGACGGTTTTAGTTTTAAGCTTTGCTACAATAATATGGTTAGCATATTTTAGAATGAATAGAGATAATTATAGATTATTCAGTTTTAGTGATGTTACCATTATATAAGGCAATTATCGCATATTTATAGATTAATTGTTTTATTTTTTAGATGGTCGACTTTAAATGTGCATCGTTTCCCGTGTAATTTTGTATTTAAGTACATTTTTAAAGACCACTTGCACACTATGAGTAACATAAGAGACTAAAATAACATTTTTTTTTACACAGCAAAGTTTAAACGTGCTTCTACAATTAAAAGTCACCATTAGGGAAAACAAAGGCAATGTTAAATGCGTTTTCATATGTCCTTATAGCCACTGTAATATGGTATTTTCATTTTAAATGCACAAGACCGGTTTTCTCATCAAAAGTAAAGTAGAAGAAGCAATACATTCAAGCAAAGTTACTAGCGACCAGTATTTCACAGCAAATCGTCATGTATTTTAGAAGTAATCGATAAACAAAGCGGGCGTACATACCTAAACGAATCTATTTCGTCATTGTCATTGTACAGTTAAACGCAGAAGCATGTTAAGGACATAGGCATTGATGTAGATGCATGCAACACATTATTGACGCAAAGGGTACATTTCAACGGGATCCGAGAAACACAGCAGCGGCCAGAGTTCAGTTACATGGCTTTACACACAGTGAGTGTAAAAAGTGTTTGGACACAGGGGATCCGCTCAGGGTTGTGGGTGCAGGTAGGCGAGTGGAATGAAAACCACATTACTCTACCTCATATACTTGTTTATCTGATACAATAGGAAAATACAAAATATAAAAAATTAACCATCTATAACCAATAATAACGAAAATATCACATATTTTGAACACAAAAAGTCTTTGGACACTTGCCATTCTTGTCCATATTTTCTGCAAAAAACACAAGCATTTAATATTTTGTTGGATTTCCTTTGGCACGAATCACTGCCCGAAGCCTGTCTGGTACAGATTTAACCAGATCTGCAGCAATCTGAGGTGAAATGGCGTTCCATTCTTCATGCAATACTAGTTTTAGGTCGGATTTGTTGGATATGTTTGTTTTACTTATCTGTTTCTCTAATACACTCCATAAATTTTCTATGGGGTGCAGATCTGGGGATTGAGGGGGTGTGTGGGTTGTTTTGGGGTGTCATATAAGAGCAACAATTTTGTATTAATGGCGGTATGCTTAGGATCGTTTTCCTGTTGAAGCAAGTAATCATTACCCAATTTCATTTGAGCCGCATTAGCACTCAAATTATTATTCAATATGTCAATGTACATGTATTGGTCCATCGTCCCCTCTATGAAATGCAACTTGCTGACCCCGGCAGTACAACCCCATACTAAGATTAAACCGCCATCATGTTTGACAGTTGGGATTAAGTTTCGCGGCTCCAACTCTGTATTTCTTTGCCGCCATACCATATGCCTACCATCCGACCCAAATATGTTGAATTTTCTTTCGTCCGAAAAAATGACCTTGTTCCAGAAATCTGCATCGTAATTGCGGTGGTATAGGGCAGATTCCAAGCGCTTTTTTCTGTTTATTGCACTATCCCAAAATTTCTTCCTGGCGACTCGTCCATGGTGGGCATTTCGTCGGCATACATTACGAACTGTACTGGAGGAAACTTGCTTACCTCGATCTTGAAGGCTTGCAGCCAGTGTCGGAGCACTAGTTTTGAGGTCTTTTTTGATAGTTCGCAAAATAAACCGTTCGTCTTGCAGAGAAAGCACTCTTGGTCGTCCACACCTCGGCTTATTTTCTACTGTTTTTCTTTCGCCAAAGCGATCTATGATCACGTGCACTGTCGATTTATGAATTCCGGACAAGCGTGATATTTCCCTTAACGATTTGCACTGGTTGTGTAGCCGGATGACTTGCCGACGTTCACAAACGGTGAACTCTCTCCTTCCGGGACCCATGTTGCACTATCGTGTTCAATGAGGCGGAGCTACTGCCAGTACTGAGACTTGCGAACTGACAACTGCGAGCCCAGAGGTTGAATGGGTCAGTGGTACGTGTATGGCAATCCAGCTTTATTGATCGTGTTTTACAGGGGTCCTTTTTAATGTTTTTTACTAAGTGTCCAAATACTTTTTGTGCCCATAATTTGTGGCATTTTTGTTATGATTGTTCATGGATTGTTTATGTTTTGATATTTTTATTTCGTTGTTGTGCCAAGAAAGAAAGAATTTGAGGTAGAACCATTGCACTTTTATCCCGCTCACCTACCATCATCCACAACGCCAAGAGGATCCATTATTAACGTAACTACAGCAGTGTCCAAACACTTTTTACACTCACTGTATCTTACGCGCTCGAAACTACGACCGGACGCACCGCTCCCGTTATGGGATCAGGTAGCCAGCCAGCAAAAACCAAGGTCGCAGGAGACATGTAGAGTTGAAGCAGGAAAATTATCGTAAGCAGAAATGATGACGGCTAAATTCCTTAGGCTGTAACAGGTTGCCAAATTGTTAGAACGTTGCCAAATCAACGCCAGAATTTCTTAGAAGTACGATTTTACAAATGGATTTTCCTTTTCAACTTGAGCTATTTTCATTAAATCATAACAATCAGAGATCGAAGCGTAATCAGGAACGTTGGTACGATGTGAATACAAGTATAACGCACGTTTCAGTAAATCCTGGAGAGAGACGAAATAAGGTAGGTGTGGCGCAATTTCGCCACGTTAAGCTTTGAACGACCGTTACAAATTCCTGATAAGTATGATGATAACGTCTGTACTGGAAATTGATAGTATATATGTTACGGTATGTGTGGAAAAAAATTCACGTTCATGCGCTATTAATCAGGTGCTTCAAAAGACAAAAGAAAAAAACCTTGCAACTGGCGAAATTGCATACACCCTGTACACAATTTTGCCACCCAGTGTAAACAGAGGGGCAGGACAAACCGCGCTACAAAACAAACATATTTTCACCCCATGAATATAATGAAAAAAGTATAGATAGTAATGACATACATAATATACAGGGTGGACCAAAAGTCCCTTACCACCCCTTGTAAAGATCGTTTTAGTGGAAATTGATGAATAACAACCATGTGTGACCACATTAGGCCTAGGGGGAAGTCATAAGGGGGGGTGCCCTTGACGGCGGCCATCTTGAAAGCCGCCATCTTGGATACAAGTCCAGTTTTGTAAATAGGAAGGTAGGCATGCGATACATGGCGAAATTGAAAGCACTTCCAATGACTACACAAATGGGGTGAAAATATGACTCTCAATGTATACGACACAACACTATACATATCATTGTAGGCAGAAAGCGTTCGTCTTCACAATGCAATACTTGCTACATAGCTTCGAACCCTCCTTCCTGGACAAAAGGACCGCACTTTGTTGCTCTCGATCTTATAACAACGCTACGTCTCGCACACACAATGGCTTTTCCGTCTAGCTCCTCCCCATCAAAATGAGACAAAACAAGATCAGCGTGCGCTACCTACCTATATACTAGCACCATCTGCCGACTTAGGCCGACGTGTTGGGAAATACAGGTATCTGGCAGAATTGAAAACATGGCGAAACTGCGCACACACACCTTAGAATTTCACATTGTCGCCAGAAAATGTACCTAGACTAACCCAGACGATATACATATATTTTTTTTAACTAGGGGAGACAAATCAATCGAATCACGACATATATCATTGGTACATTACGGGGACAAATAAATTAAAATTCCGATTGCTTTATAAGCACTATCCTATTTTCTTTCTAGATTCTGGTATAAACGTCTTAGCTTTCACAAAGCTATTCTCATCATATTTTTTTTTTTTATTATTTTTCCACTAGGAATTAGCATTTTAGTCATATTTATTTTAATGGTTATAATCTAATAATTTATTAGTAGTTTAAATATATTTCAATTGATAAAGGCATTTTTAAATCATGAGTAGCAAAATATTATACTTGAGTTTTGTACCAGAAGTTTGGATCAAAATAACCCTTTCCAGAAAAATTTTCCCATCCTAAATCTACGCTAATATTACCTTTACCTTAAACCTGTTTCAAATTCGAAATTCATCAGCTGTCGGCCAGAGAACAGCCAGTGTCAGCCGCAAGGGAAACAATTCGGCATTCCTAAACCCGATGGGAGGGTGTCGATCCAGGAACCATGAGGAGCGTACGCAGTATCCTGACAGCATTTGCCAGAATGCTGCAAACATGTTCCAGCTTTAATCTACAATGGATCAAGGAAACTTTCTCTCCCTTGTTAACGTAGTTCGTCAAGTACCCCGCGATATGCAATGTTCCAGAGAATCTACACGACCCTGCATACATTGTCATGCAGTGTCTCGAACAGAGATCTTACATAGAATCTACAAGGCCAGCAGTAAAAATTTTTACAACAACGACATGTTTCAGAGGGTAAACTACATGATTTCACCGCTAAAGTGTCATATTACACTCTTAATATACATATTACATGACACATTTCCATGTCACATACAACTCTACGAACTTACGGTGAAGAAAGGCTATTCGTTATTTCTCATTCAGTGTCAACACAAACTTATTATGTAATTTCAAGTCTCTTACCTTGAACCGGTGCAACGACTGTCTCGTGTAGATAAACACGTCTTGTGTCGCAAGAGGCTGGTCAGGCTCTGACGTGACGTATTTGATGAGTGTGTTTTCACGGCCAACGGAATGTGACGTCAGCAGGGCTGGCGCTAGTCGATTTGCAGCCCTGGGCGGTAGCAGCAGATAGCAGCTCCCTTTCGACCCCCCCCCCCCCGTCATTACGCAGCAACGGGAAATTGAAAATCAATATATTCCTAAGTCATAGGCGCCGACTCCATGTTAACAATGCGGAGCAGAGCCCCCCAAATAATTTTGCTTAAGAGGATCTAATGTATTATTTTGCTCTTGTAAAGTTTACTCTGAATTGTGCTACATGAACTTAACTTTAAATACACATTTGAAATGTTCTAGACCATCAATTTGGGGAGCTGAGACCGCTAAACCATCAACTTTGGGGGGCTATGACCAGCAACAGCCAAACATATGACTTATTACTATATATTAAGTATGTAATTATGAGTATTGTTAAAATTTTTACTAAAAATAGTTTCAAAAGACGATCAACATGAATAAGGGTAGTGGATGGGATGTTTGGGCTACAAATGGCTCTAACATGACATTCAGAACGAGATCATTGATATATTAGGGAGATCTGTTTTGCGCTCCGTGGTAGCAGATATTGAAAGTCGGGAATATTTTGCTTATATGGTTGATGAAACTTGTGACATATCCATCCGTGGACAATTTATACTCTGCATTCGAACTGTGAATAAAAATTTTGATATTTTTGAGGAATTCATGGGCTTGTATGAGATTCCGAACACTGAGGCCAAAACTTATAAAAGGGAGAGAGTGAGTAATTCATTAATTTATTTCAGTGATCAGAGCCCCCCAATAATTTTGACAAGTCGGCGCCCCTGTTCTAAGTAAAACATCAAACTATAAAATAAATAATGAGATTTGTTACGCCATTTCGATACTATTAAGCACAAAAGGATATGTCGCTCGACCACAGTTAAACTTTAAAAAATGAGACACTCATTTCATATTATTATTATATTTTATGAAAACTCTCTCTTAAACGTATCTTAAATGTAACAAGTATTAGGAAAGAAATGAAGGCTTGACTTCATATGTTTGCCGTTGTAGGTCTTTGATATATGATTGGATTTTTAAAAGAATTACATGTAATATTCCCGGATCTCCCGTGTGGGTGATCTAAGGTATGAATTCTTTCCTGCGTTGTCCCCGCATAAAGCGGCTCTGGGGTTCACCAGTCTCAAATTTATGCTTACCTGGGAGCAACCCTGGGAGGTAAAGGCGGCTGGAGATTGGTGCTGATCACATCACCTCCAAAATGGCCGAGATCGAGAATGTGTGTGGCTCTACCCCCACATCCCCTAAATGTGCCTTCATGACATGGTGCTATATGCACAGGGAACTTCACCTTTGCATGTAATATTATTTTTCGTATAATTCTATCTTGCATACAATGTAAAGAAGCGTGTTTCAGACATGATTGACCGAATATAGTATTTTTATTAGCATTAATTTTTTTAAAAAAAAACTTTCTTCGCCACTTGCCACGGTTACCGACAGAGTTAATAAATTCGATGTTCTACACTCACATTAGGTGCAAAATCATGACCCTTTATCAGTTTAAGGTCTCCTTTGGTGTAATTGTTTTATTATTGGTGAAAGCACTTTTAGTTCATATTTGAATTCAGTAGCCTTCATGTGTTAACATTCCGGCAAGTTTTCTAAACTTTTCAGACAAAAGATCAGATGGCATGTCTTAATACTTACTAATATCATAAAATAAATTGAAAAGATCACTATTATGTTTAAGCTGCTCAAATATTTATCTTAGAGCTAAAATAATCGTCTTGGACCTGGTAATAATAATCGACTTTGTACCATTTTTGTGGATCTTCAACAGTTTCATCATACTGAAACTGCTTCTTCTTTCGATTTCGGCCCTGTACACTGTTGCCTATTTTTGGATCATCTATATCTAAATTCGATGCCAATTCTTCCTTATCAACCGGGACTCAAAGGTCGCCGCCCCCCGACGCCTCTACGAGTGTAGAGAGGAAGACCCTACCAGGCTGCCAAATGGCGTCTAAGAAACTTTGAAAATCTTCATCACTCCTGTTTTTTTTTTCAAAGCTCTGATATGTTTGCAAGAAATCTTCTAACAGCATCTAACACATCATAGATTAATGTTTTGAAGACATTTGCTCATTACATTACGTGATGTAAAAAGTCATACCAGATGAGCAAAGGAATGTAAAGCCACACAACTGGTTTGCAATACAGTGAGACTCATGTGCGACCATTCGGACAGTTTTATTGTCGCCAATTATTTGAAGGAGCGCATCATAGACCTGTCCCACGTGATATTTCAACGGAGGCATGGAATCTGCTTTCCCACCTTGTGGCACTCAGTGGTTTTAAAGTGAGACTACTGATATGTTCCTTCAAAATGGTGGGTTGGCATATATTAACTTCCAAGTTATATATGTAATATAATAATATATCTTTCAAGTTTTCAATACGCTTATTTTTTTGTTCTCTTCAAATTTGCTGCTCTGGGCGGTGGCACGGTTCACCCCCCCCCCCCCCTTCCGCCGGCTCTGGACGTCTCTACATCAACAAATGCATGCGTTCACTTATTCAGCAGAAACAATGCATTGTGTTATATGTTCTTCTGTGTCGGTGGGTTTATAGGATATTCACTTTGGATGGGTTCATGGTTTGTACTTTATTATTTTCATGTTTTGGGTATTTTATTTTTGTTTTTGTTTCTCATTTTATAATAAACGGTACCCCTATAAGATTGGATCAGACATAAAGACGAATTCAAAAGGGAATTCTTTCCCTGAGAGGGACATCGTAACGATCCGTAGTATCTTTTAATTATTATGGACAACGAACTCCAATTTTCAGTCATTTCAACCAACGTTTTCCAATCAGGAAATATTCAGAAACATCACATGAATGCAGTGTCAGACGCACGGAAGCTCTTGCTGGTCATCAGCGGTATAAACATGTAATCAGACGAAATCCAGGAAGAGGCTGCAGGGCTGACTGTGCATTTGTTTAGTAAATTGAATTGCAATAAATGTCTGGAAGGCAGGGAGATCAGGGCAGTTGTAATTCAGTGATTGAGGAGCAAGTTACGATTGAACGAACGAGGAGGAGGTTCTAGGGAGAGCGTAGAGTCACACTCTACGTACAGTCACAAGCATAACCTCAAAATGCAGATCTTCAGTTGGAATGCAGAGAGAGGTATATTCTTACATTAGCCATGCTGATCCAGTCTTTAGGGGTGTGAAACTCAAGTGTCATGTGTTGCCATTCAAGTGTGTAAATTTAGTACCTCTAGCGCCTTACCACCAAGCTCACCACGAGCAGAGAGTAGTTTACCATCAAGGATGAATGATGATTAGTGAGCTACATTCCCAAAAGATCCCCCATACCTAAGGGTATGAGACGTTATCATCTTTCATCCTCATCTTCGCGATTAGCCAAAAGTGGCAGAAAGGGGAAGTGAAAATATCGAATAATGAAAAGCAAATCTTGATATCTCCCCCTTGTCTCACTATCTCACCCTCCTATCTCAGTCTGTTTCTCTCCCTTTATCTCCCTCATTACCTATTTCACTTTTTCTCTATCATCTCTAACTTTTACCTATTAATTTCTCCTCACTCTGCTCATTGCTGTATTTCTTCCACAATACTCTTCCTCTCTCTCTCTCTCTCTCTCTCTCTCTCTGTGTGTGTGTGTTTGTGTGTGTGTGTGTGTGTGAGAGAGAGATATATATTCCTAAAACATTATTAACATATCAAAACACACACAGTTTACAAAACATATAAGCCTCTATGTATAACCGTTTAGATTTTTTTCGGAAATGTTCTGTCAGCTCCCTATCCGACAAAAAAGAAATGCCACAATTGTTTATAACGGAGTCCAAACTATTACTACAAGTCTTGTCCGAGCTCGAACATAGTGCTTAAATATTTATCTACCGCGCGTGCGTGTATTAAAGTTCGACACCGTACGACAGTGTGCTGAATCAGGACAAATATCACGATACTCAAAACCCACACATCGTCACGAGTTTTTCACTATGATTCTCCGAATAAATTAAACAAAATAATCCTTACCTGATGAACAAATTTTAGTTCCTTCGTTGCCAGCCAGAGGTCGTCCTTCAATAACCAGTCGGCACTGATATGATAAGGATGTCGTCACATTACATAATCAATGTCGGCGGATGCCTCTAACGCAGGGACGGTTTTTATCTCTGAGCTCAATGCTCAGGCGAGATATCGAGCAAGTTTGATCTGGTTGCATCCATACCATTCAGATAAAGATACTAACGAGTTCAAAGTCTTCTTAAACTTGGAGTGACATTTTATTATACGTGAATAGCTTACGGTATATATCGTTGCTATAATGATAAGAACATGATTGTGTAAATTTTGACTTTTTCACCTAGTGTAGTCTATTTTTTGCTTATATGTTCCTATGCTATGACCCAGTAAACAGTCATAAGTAGGTAAACATTACACCAATAACAGGTTTTACATTTATACATGTTGGTCACAAAGTGGGCGTACACTTTTTTTCTCGATACTACAGTGGTGGTTGTTGTTATAGCGATGTGACCATGTACCTGATAGGTCACTTGTCCAGAACATCGGTATGAAGAACATCATGATCGTCGCACAGGTGAATTCTGCGCCATGTCCTATCACCATCAGAGAGTTCATTAACATGTCAAGTTAAGGCTTGCACTTTAAGATCAAGTTTCATGTGTTTCATCATGGTCGAACGATTGCAAATCCACAACAATTAAACATACTTTCCGACGAAAAACCACTTTGTGACTAGCCTGTATAAATATTATTATTTCCCAGGACATTAATGGCGCAGTGGTAGCGTCGTCGCCTTGTAATCAAGGGATCCCGGATTCGATACCCTGTGAAGGCACATGTGGTTCGGATCCCACTTTAAACTGTAGGTCCAGTGACGATTAGCCTTACAGTGCATACAGTGGACTTAAGACACAAAATCAATCAATGAATCAAACCCAGGACATTAAATATTAAAATAGTTTTATCTCAAAGTGAGGTTTAGCACATTGGTGGTTTTGTCATTGGTCCGACTATATATATCACTGCCATTTAAACTTGTCATCCCTGTACATGTATAAGATACGCAACCGCACGCACTGTAGAGATGGTATCGAGACAAGGTCGTCTCGTTTGTTTGAGTTTCGTTTTGAGTCCACTTTTATGCACAGATAGGCTAATTGGGACTGAACCTACAGTTTAAAGTAGGATTCCATCCACTGTGTGACTCCACCGGGTATCGAACCCGGGACCCCTTGATTACATGGCGACCGCGTTACCACTACACTATCAGGAGGCCCTTAGGCGGACTGGTGTGTGTGTGCGTCTTAGTACGTGTGTCTCCGCCTCGTCTCGAGTTGTAAAGGGTCCTGGGTTCGAGACCCGGTGAAGGTACAGTCACGGACACTGCCGGCTTGTAACAATTCCATTGAAAGTCAATGTTTTCATTACAAGCCGGCAGTGTCCGTGACTGTACATAGGCTAACTGGATCTGGGCCTGCACTATCTCTTCAAAAAATTGTAAATGCCTGCCTCATTTTCCATCTCATCTCGTTCATCTCGGTTCGAAATATATCGCATAAGCAATACCTGCAGCGTGCCATTAAGGCAAACAATTATATTAATGTTCTCCACAGTTTAGTAACGGATTAATCTTTCAATTAGGATAAACAAAATAAACTACCTCTAAATAGCCATGTAAATAAGAGAAGTATTTTTTTCTGTTGAGAGCGATTAATTCCGAGAGTTACCTCATCTCGGTATCATACCTACACATGCATGTTTCTTTTCTTGAGGAGAACAATGAGTTAGTCTTCAGACCTCGGTTTGTTATAGTGACAACACATACGATGACGACATAAACAGCTGATAAGAAATACCGTTTGCATGTATACATACTGACATTCTAGTACGCTATTCTTTCAACACAAATGACAAGCATCTTTTTTTTGTCACCTATGAGAACCTACGGACACGTGCCGCCAGAAACAAGTACTGCGTATGTGGGTAGTATTTCCAGTATGGTTGGGTGACAATTGTTGCCCGAGGCAACTGGCAGTAGGGCACTGTTAATCGTTATCGATATATAGAATAACATTGCCGTAGGCAGCCTTTTGTATTCTGTAAGGGATGTACTCTTCCCATAAGGCATCAGGTTAATATTATATTTCAGAAATACTATTAAAAGCACTTACCAGTTAGATTTCAATATTTGTAGCTTTTTGTAAGTGTCCATTTGGACCTAGTTGAATGAAATTCCTTCTTTTGGCTATTAATTACAAGAGCTTAAAAATTGTACTTGAGTATCAATTACGACATCTATTCTAGATGTAAGCGAACATACAGGGGATGGACAAAGATATAGAAACACCTGCAGAAATGAACATTACCTTTATTAATATCGAGTAGGACCACCTTTGGCACGCAGAACGGCCTGCAGTCGACGTGGAATGGACAAATACAGGTAGCGTATGGATGTCAAAGGGATGTTGTACCATTCTTCCTCCAAAGCAGCTGCAAGTTGTTGTAGATACGATGGTGGTGGTTAGCGGGCTCGCACACCTTGGTCTCCAAAACCAACCACAGGGGCTCAATATATTGAGGTCTGGCGATTGTGGAGTCCATGGCAGATGTGACACTTCATCTTCGTGCTCATCAAACCAGTCCTGGACGATTTGAGCTGTATGAACACGGGCTCTGTCATCTTGAAACACGGCATCACCATCTGGGAACAAAATTTACACCATGGGATGCAGCTGATCACTCAAAATGGTTACGTAGTCCCTGGCAGTGACATGTCCATGCAGGGTGATGATGGGTCCGGCAGAATACCAGGAGATGGCTGCCCAAATCATCACTGAACCACCACCATGCTTCACTCTCGGTAACAGACAGTCTGTATCGTACGCTTGTGATGGCGTTCTCCACACGTGCACTCGGCCAACAGTTGGAAACAATGTAAAGGATGACTCATTCGACCAGATTACAGTCTTCCACTGCTCCATTGTCGAGTTTTTATGGGCGTTGCACCACTGTCTCCGTCTAACAGCATGGTCAACAGTCACGAGTGGTTTGGGAATTGCAGATCTGCCATGAATACCCTGCATGTGGAGTTCTCTTCTGACTGTTTTGATGCTAACAGGGTTTGTAAGCACTGTATTCAGCTCAGCAGCGACTTTTGGAGCCGTGGTGATCTTCTGCTTTGTCACAATCCTACCCAATGTGCGTCTGTCTCTATCACGCAATGTACACTTGCGTCCACGCTGGTGCTTCGCTGATGCGGTTTTTCCGGATGTCTCGTAGGCAGTCATGATCTTCGAGACTGTGCCTCTTGATGCACCAAACATTTCCTCTACTTTCGTCACGGAAGCTCTCACCATACGCGCACCCACAATTTGCCCTCTTTGAAACTCTGTCAGCTCAGACATGATTCACGATAACCTGCACGGACCCGTCACTAAACTGTAACTGACCCATCTGTCAGGTTGTCCAGGATGTATACCTCACAGGAAGTGCCAGTGACCACAGCGCCACCTACCATTCAGCTGCAAATCGTGTTTGAAATGGCTACCTGTTTCATACAAGGTGTTTCCATATTTTTGTCCATCCCCTGTATGTGACGTTTGCTGGTTAAACTTTTTGCACGATTAGAATTAGTTCGTAAATATTTCGAATTATAACACGAAGGTGAAGATACAAATTATATGGGTCTATGTATTAGGAAAATAACTGAGCAATATGCAGTTTTTTTATATATATAAAATATTTATTTGTTGTTGACAAAATCCATGCACGAGTTAAGTTCATCAATTGGTATTATATACATGTATGCACATAATATTTACTCTCAATTATTCCTTTCATAGTAAATAGTTACCAAATTTCATTACACTTTTACAGAATTATATTCGACTTATTCAGATATTTTGTAAGAATATAGATTACCGATGATGAATTTGAAGTCAGTAAACAAGGCAGTGTCAGTTGCGCTTGATGTCCACTCCTGTAAAATTCCTGTAAAAATGGTTCATAAAAGTTTGCATTGAAATATAATGTGTTTTGGAGTTGCAGTATATTCATTGCACGAACAAACTGGTGAAGTTACTAAATTCTTCTTGTACAGGTGAGCTGCGAGGATAGTGTGATTTAACCTGCAGCGCATTATAGTTGTGAGGGAACTTCGGGAGAGTTGAATCTGTTTAAACCAACATTCCTTTGGAATTCTTTCTTGTATAGAATAGTAGTCCTTACCTCATTGAGTGCCAGTGTTTGTCCACAAGCTTTGCCAGTCAGTAAATAGTATTTTTTGAGTGCGTGATTCCAAAACTACGGACGGAAACTTTATTGAAAGCGGTCGTTGGATTGTTTGATGCACTGCATATTTTGCCAAAGTATCTGCTATATTGTTCCCTTCTATTAAAGAATGTCCAGGTGTCCAAATAAAGTTGATATCATATCCCGATCCCGTTAATTTCAGTGTGAGTATTTTTATGTTAACAATATACCATTCCGTATGACATGAACATGATGCAAACTGTAAAGAATTTAGGACAGAGGCAATATGCAGTTTACTATTACCTGTATTTCGATTTTGTTACATCCATTGCCATTGCTATTGATTTTCGTTACCATAGCAATGCTAGAATTCCAAATATTAGTTCATTTATACAGAGTTTAGCGCAAAATAACATAAAACCTAATTACGTTCTACAAAGTACTTATTATACATTTTGTAAACCGTTATTAGAAGCTGACATGTATAATATGAAATTAATAATTTCAATAAACATATAATTATATTTTGCAGATCCACAGGACCGTCACACATATCAGATAACTTTCATCGATAGATCCATTTTTTAATTCGAGATCACAGCCTGTATAATTAGTATTTTTCGTACATATATTAAGCCGTCTAATCAAGTTTTTCCGGGTTCGATATCCGATGGAAGGACAAGTGTTTCGAATCCCACTTTAAACTGAAATTCCAGCCTCGATTAGCCTTACTGTCTACTTAAATTCAAAATGCAAATTCCTACTTTAAACTGCAGGTCCAGCCCTGATTACCTTGTATTTGCATGGAGTGGACTTCAAGACGAGCTCAACGGAGCAAAGATTAAAGTAGGTGTTTGCGGTTCTCTGGAGGGAAATATTGTAGGCAAAGTGAGATCGTTTGACAAACCATAATGTGTATTTGTGTCATTTATGACCCTTGACGTCCTGTATGATACACTGTTGCGACAGCGATAGTTAGCTCTGATGTTGTAAAGGAAGGTTGTCAGTCCGGTTTCTTTTATTGCGTTGTCTTTGTTGCCGGGCAAGTTCGAAGGTAACAAAATTCCGTTGGTAAATGCAGTTGGACGAGATACCGTAACACTCTCTTGATCGACTTGAATACTCTAATATAATGATATTGTTTGAAGCACTCGCAAGACTGACTGCTTTATCGTGGTGATCATATGTCAAGAGTACTTTCGACTGGGCACTGTCAACATCGTCGATTCGATGGTTCCCTTATGACATTATATCCAGTCCTTCTTTACTAAATCGGCACCCTTCTCTCCAATCATTATAGTCGGAGCGTTAGTATTTCCACTTATGATTGTCGGCATTATAGAAGCATCTATCACCCTCAATCCCTGAACTCCCCGCACTTTGAGTTCAGGATCCACGACGGCGTCCGGGTCGGTCTCTGGTCCCATCTTGCAAGTCCCCACCGGATGATAGATAGTTATAGCCACGTGTCGGATGGCGCACTCCCAGTAGTCATCAGACCCAAAGTCGTGTTCCTCGCAGCTGGCAATCTTCTCTGTGCTGATCCTCGCCCCGATCTTCTGAAGAGCCGGCGTTTGGCTCATTGCGATGGCCAGCTTCACGCCCTCGATCAGCGTGAGGACATCTTCCCTTTCGCTCAGGTAGTTGGGGTGGATGAGAGGGTGCTCCAGCGGGTCGCTGCTTTTTAGTTTAATGACTCCTCTGCTCTTTGGCCGGATCAGCATGGGAACGCTGATGATCGTTTCCGATTCAGAGATTGGTTTCTTGAAAACGGCCTCGAATACCTCTCGCCCGTGTCCGAATACCTTTCGCAGCACCTCTGGTCCAGCGGTGTCGTTTTTGAAGTAGTGGTTGTATAATAGTTGGATGTCTGGGAAATTGCCGGCCGCATCGGCGTACGTGGTGTTCATGAATGCAACAACCTGAAGCGCGAGCCATCCGGACAGTGGACCCTTTCTGCGGACCAAGTACTCGTACGCTGCGTCAGGAGAGAGTATGTCGATCTTCTCTGGTGACACTGAGGATGTATCGACGTGGAACGTTGGACCGAAGAACATCAAGTGGTCTTGAAGGTTGTGGCCAACTTTTAGGTCTTTGAGTACCGGGATTCCCAGTTCGTCCAGATGCTCCCTTGGGCCGATGCCCGAGAGCATGAGGAGTTGAGGGGAGTTGACCGTCCCAGCGGAGAGGATGACCTCTTTGGCGACTTTCACTCAGTGCCGCCCGCCGTTCTTAAGAAACTCCACTCCTTCCACCGCCATGGTATCTTGGTTCACCAGGATTTGCGTGGCATGGGCGAATTTCGCTACGTGAAGGTTCTTCCTGTGCCTGATGGGGCCGAGGAACGCCGGGGCCGTGTCGCACCGCCTCCCATTCCTCACGTTCGCCTGCAGAATCGAGGCTCCGGTCTGCTTCTCTCCTTTGGGGTCGCCAGCAGGATACCCGAGCTCCCCTGCAGCTTCGATTAGGAGATCGTTCAAAGGATTGCCGCTCTCAAAGCGCCCCACGGCCAGCGGCCCTCCCGTTGCGTGATAGGGCGAGTCCATTAAAGAATTTATGGTGGCGTCTTCGGATTTCTTGAAGTACTCCAGGACATCTGAATACCCCCAACCTGGATTACCAAGGGAAGCCCAGTGGTCGTCGTCCTTCCTGTTTCCCCTCACGTACACCATCGCGATGATGGTACTACTACCTCCAAGCACCTTCCCTCTAGGCCAATTAGAACGCTGGTTGTCGAGTCCCAGAGAAGCAGTCGCTTCCGGTTCAGTTTTGTACGTCCAATCCACGTTGGTCTGCTGAAGGAAGGAAATTAGAGACGGGACGAAAGCGACTGTGGGAGGATCCCCTCCAGCCTCCAGCAGCAGGACCTTCCACCCTTCCACCTCGGTCAGCCTGTTGGCCACCACCGACCCTGCGGAACCTGCACCGACAACCACGAAGTCGTACTCGTCGTGGAAGGCGTTCTTATCTTGTGGATACTGCTCTGGGTTTCCGAGGTCGCACTGGGCTTGGAGGAGAGTGGAGATGAGGTTGGCGAAGAGGACTGCGCTGAGGCCGGTAGCATGCCCTGGGCAAGGATTGGGGATCCCTGCTGGACACGAACCCAGCTCCATTCCTTATCTGTTAAGCTCCTAAAATCAAAAGACAGTAATATTTAAGATTCCAGGAATATGTGCGTACAATACCCCTTAGAGGATGACAAATTTTTAATTGGCATTGTTAGATTTCTTGGTTTCACCAAAATATGCATCGGGCAGGAATCGACTGATTGCTGACCTTTCGAATGATCGCTCACAACGATCACTTTTTGCCAAGTCTACAACCTCATCCATCTGTGTACATTAAGTATCGACAAAAATACTTTATTTTCTATTTGTCCACCTTCGGGCTTTAAGCTCTTTCTTAACGTGTAATTTTTGTGTGTTAGTATGTGTGTGTATGTCGGGGGGAGGGGTGTTACAGGTCTTAAGCTTTACGAAATGGACATGGATAAATACCTACACTTTTTCAGAAATAAAACGTTTTTTTTTTTGCGTTAGTATAAGTTTTGGTGCACTATTTTTTTTTATTTGCACTTAAAGTAAGAAGCTATGTTGCAAAAACATACCTTACATACCAACATCCCTTTCTACACTCCAGTACTACCATTATGTAATTTCAAAAAATCATTTTATTCTGACTTAATTTTTGTTCAATATCAGATCTTCACTGTATTTCCACGGCTTTCCTTCTTATAATCTTGTTTCATAGCTGACGTGTTAGACTTGCTAAAGACACATAATGTTACCTGACTCTTATACCAGGATCCCACTTTCAAGTGTAAGTCCACCAGGATCCCACTTTAAAGTGTAAGTGCAGGTCGGAGTAGCCTGTCTGCGCGTAAAGTGGACTTTAAAGACACAATTCAGAAACTCAGAATATCTCACGTTCATTCCAGATTTGAATCCACAATTGATGTACAGTATTTACCACATGATGTGATACTGTCTCTATATTTCGGAACCATTATTATTATATTCTACCCTCAAACGCGCGTGCCCACGTAACACACACACACAGGGTTGTTGAGAATGAGAAGCAACCCTTAATATTGTTTACATTATGTATTGGTGCATTTTGCTTACCGATTAGTAGTTTGTTTTTCTAGCAGTTATTTATTTATTGAGAAAATTCCAGATACAGCATAGGTGGCCATTTTACACTGAAATTGTCAACAATGGAAAAGCAATAATAATAATAAGCAAAATAATAAAACTAACAGAACAACATAAACGTGAATAGCAAATGAACAAAAAAATAAGTAAAAGATGGCACTATGTGATATTAATTACAAGCATTTCTTCTGATGTAAAACCGTCTTCTGTCCTTCTTACTTTCTTTCCTTCAATTTTACTTTACAGACACCCCTGGCACCCCTGGGAATGTATAGGGTTGGCCCCTACTTCTTTCTTTCTGAATGATCGAGTGAGGGAGTGGGGGAGATAGAGAGAAGCCTCTACCTTCCTCTCTCTCTCTCTCTTTCTTTCTCTCTATCTCTCTTCGTCTTCCTTCTTCTCTTCCTCCTCTTAGAGGAATCTAAGGAGAGGAGACCCACCACTACCACCCAAAATAGATGGGAGAAAGTAGAGAAAGAGGGAATAGGAGAAGGATAAGGAAACGGAGAGAGAGAGAGATAGAGAAAAAAAGAAGGATATGGAAAAGGAGTAGAGGGTTAAAGGAGAAGGACCTGGGAAGATAAAGAAAGAAAGAAGGAAAGAAGGAAGCGAGGTGGGAGAGAAAGAAAGAAAGAGAAGAGAGAGAGATAATTCCCTTCTCTCTCTCTCTATCTCAGGCGGAGGAAGGGGGAGAGCGGGAAGAGAAAGAGAGAGATAGGGAAGGTGTCCACTTCTCTTTCTTACTTGTCACCGCCTTCCCACACCCCAGCCCTAGGGGTGCCAGGGGTGTGAGAGAGAGAACAGAAGAAAGAAGAAAAGAGACCCTCTCTTGCCCTTCCCCTTTCCCCTAGCAAGAAAGAGGGAAAGAGGGGGAAGGAAGAAGAAGGAGAAGAGGAAAGCGGCGGGGGAACCTACTTCTTCTTTTCTATCCTTCTCTCTCTTTCCTCCTTATTCCAAACCACCTCTCTTTTTAGACAAAGGGGGGAAAAGGTCAAGAGAATGGAAATAGAAGTGAAGGCGGAGGGGAGAGCAGAGGAGAGAAGAAAGAGAGAGAGATGTGTGTGTGTGTGTGTGTGGTTTTCTTTCTCTTCTTTCCTTATACCACTCTCCTCCAATCCCCCAGAAGGGGGGGTGGGCAGGGGGTTATATGGCCCTGGGGTCTCAGTCAGAGATAAAAGGAAAAATCTCCCCGATTGCATAGAAAACCGAAAGGCAAACTCTGAGGAAAATATATCAATACTTAAGGGGACATCATTGTATTGTGCTGCAAGTCTGTAAAAGAGAGGTCTTTTTTGAATTTCTAGTCTAGTTTTTTTTTTTTGTATAAAATAATCTTGTGTTGCGTGTTGTGCACATAGGTACTCGAAAGTGGAATTCCTCAAGAAGTGTGTTGCAGCGGATTTTGCCATTCACAATTTTGTATAAATAACTGAAATCATTCTGCAAACGTCGTTGATAAGCAGATTGTAAGTTTAGAAGAGACAAGAGATGCGGAGATGAAAAATTGCGTAATGAGGGAACCCTGTGACGGACTATAGCTAGGAAGACGTGAAAGACTGAATCGATTCTAGAGAGCTGAGTGGGACAAGCCATGGAGCAGACGGGAGAGCAGTATTCTATTATTGGGGAAATGAATGATTTGAAGTACAAGGTGAGGGCTGAGATGTCACTAATTTCAGTGAAACGGTAGAGTAAACCTAAGAAACGCATGGCCTTTTTTGTGGTGCATAAAATATGTTCCTCAAATGTGAGCTTTTGGTCTAAAACAATCCCTAGGTCTTTATGAGAGAATACTGCTTTGATATTATTGCCAGAGATGGAGTAAGATGACTTTAACAGATTCTTCTTGAGAGAGATAGTAAGAGTAGTACACTTGTCAGGATGTAATGTAAGGTCCCATGTCAGGCACCAGGAAGTAAATGTTGTTATGTCATTCTGAAGAAGATGAGTATCGTCGGAAGTTGAGATTTCTCTGAAAATTTTACAGTCATCTGCGAAACGAAGGTAATTACTAGAGGGAGCTGTGAGATGGTCGGCAAGGTCATCGACGAATAATGTGAACAAGAGAGGTCCTAGAACACTACCCTGTAGAACTCCAGAGAGAACAGGAAGAAAGTTATCAAGAGTTCCTGGAAGAACGACACGTTGTTGGCGATCGCTAAGGTAATCTGCGAGAAGGGTTAGGACGCCGCATCTCATAGCATATGAGAGTAAAACAGACAGGTTTGTAAGACAGGAGCTATCAGGAAGAAAACCATGTTGCTTTGAGCTTAGAACGGAGAAACAAATTTGTACAGTCTGTCTTTGATTACTTTTTCACAGATGATGGACAGAGGAGAGAGTAAGAAGATTGGTCTTTAAGAAGAAACACGATTGTTGTTAGCACTTTTGTGAATCGGTGTGATGTTAGCTTGTTTCCGAGCGTGAGGAAAGATGCCTTCCGAGAAACATCTGTTCAAGAGAATGGAGAGGGGATAGCACAGGGATTGCACAGTTTTCCTGAGGAACATGGTGTTGATATCGTCCGGTCCCAGGGCACGATGAGCTGAAAGAGACGTCAATAGACTCTTCACCTCATCGGGTGTAGTGGCAAGCGTTGTTAGAGAGGAGGAACATACTGGTCTTACGTTTGGCAACGCTGAAAGGGAAGACGGTGGGCAGAAGTTACCGTGAAAATAAGCGTTGAAGAGTTCTGCCCTTCGGTCGCCTATCGCACTTTCACTATCATGTGTGTATCCAGCTGGAATCTTGCTGTTTTTTTTATGGGGGGGGGGGTTATTAGATTAAAAAAAGTTTTTTGGGTTTTCCGGGATTGTTGCAGTGATATTGTCTATATGTTCCTTATATTTTTTTCGAAGAAGTTTACCGATTACTGAATTACTGATCAGGATGAATAATGAAATAATGTAATGTTTATTTGTATTTGGTCATTCTAACGCCATACTCCTGTATTCTAATTGTCGGCGCAAAGCCATTAGCAGGAAGTAACTGCGTTATGTAACCAAGAAAACAGCGAAATCAAGCAATGAAGAAGAAACCATCTTACCTTCGGAGAAGTCCTGAAGATGTTTGCTTTGCCAAGTCAGCATGGAATTTCATCGGAGCAGTTGATGCTGGTAGCTGGGTTAGTTTTCGTGACATTGAAACGTTGTCCACTATCAATTGACTTATTGAACCTCTTATCTGCCCGATAATATATTATGTGCAATTTATGTAAATGTATTTACAGTAATTGCCGAAGGGAGTAAGTAATATATTCGTTTGGAGGCCACGCATGGGAATATTGGAAATGAACGGAAATGTCAGTTACCATGTACTTTTTCAAGATTGATCATGACAATAAGAGTGAATTTTGAATTGCTGCAGTAGGCAAGGAAATATAATCTCTTGACTTTGTGACAAATTATCTTCATCACTGTTACGTATTATTGTCCAGTCTATATATTGGCCTTCCCGATAGCGTCGTCGCCTTGTAATCAATCGATAACCGGTGGAGGCACATGACACAAGGGCTCGTATCCAACTTTAAACCGTAGGTCCATTGCTGATTAGCTATTCTGTTCATAAAGTGGATTTAAAACAACATTTCAGTGTCCAGTCTGTACGAAGAGGTTCAATATTTCATTAATTGGTCGCTCGATAATTCCAGGGGAAAAAATGATTCTGTATGACTTTTGGCACAGACAGGCTAATCGTGATTCAATTTTAAAGTGGGAACCGAACTAGTACGGGCCTGGAAAGGTTTGGTTTGGTTTGAGTTGGTGTTTTAAGTCCACTTTATGCACAGTATGGGTGATCGGGACACCGGGTATCGAACCCGGGCCCCGTTGATTACAAGGCAATGACGCTACCACTGCGCCATGGAAGACGCCCAGGGGAGCCTGAAAAAAGTAACGAACCTGGGACCCTTTGATTATAAGGCAACGACGTTTCAATTACGCCATCGGATAGGCGTGACATTTCTGCAACACTTTGTCATTAATAATATAATACGTGATTTACCAGTTTCTTATTTATTGTTACCAATAAACCTGTGATATCTTTCCAGCTTCTTTTTTTACGGATATTTTCTTTCAATTAATTAATTGAAGTATATATTGGATTACATGCGATTTTATTGTGTTTGAGGTTTGTACATGATTATGGTACATACTGTTTATTCTTGTATTTGCGCCTGAATACGGCGACCTGAATACGGCCTGACAGAAAAATAAGGGAACGTGTTTTAGTAATAGTGTAGCATTTTTCGGGTTAGAAAAGCAATACTACTTTTGAACAATTTTGGGGGGAAAGTTCTTGCAATGTATAGTATTGAATATTTGTGTTAATTTGTTTCAACTACGATTTGGCAAACGACTAGTGCGCTTTTTTCTTGGCGAACAAAAAGGATGGACATTTTTTCTCAAGTCTATGAAGACAGATCAATGTACTATTACTGTGTAATTGTTCTTCCGTTTATTCGCACACTTTCAAAGCGTTACATGATATCCAGACGAAATACAAGTCGATTGTTTCGATTGACTGTTAAGTTTGTGAACGATGTTAAGGCAATATATCTTCTCAGTTTTGCAATTCCACACATTTTCACAGACGTCTGCTTTCCTAGTTTTCTTCCCTCAGCCAATCCTTCTTCGCCAGATCCGCTCCTTTCTCGCCTATCATTATTGCAGCTGCGTTTGTGTTCCCGCTGACAATCCTCGGCATTATAGAAGCATCGATCACCCTCAACCCGCGCACTCCCCGCACTTTGAGTTCAGGGTCCACGACGGCGTCCGGATCAGAATCGGGTCCCATTTTGCAGGTTCCTACCGGGTGGTAAATGGTCACAGCAGCCTGCCTGACGGCGCATTCCCAGTAATCGTCCGTTCCGAAATCGTGAGCCTCGCAACTTGCGATCTTCTCGGTGCTGATCCTCGCATCGATCTCCTGCAGTGCTGATGTCTTTCCGTTGGCAATGGCCAGCTTGATCCCTTCGATCAATGACAGGACGTCTTGCTCGTCGCTTAGATAGTTAGGGTGTATCAGAGGGTATTCCATTGGATCGGTGTTCTTCAACTTGATGAAACCTTTACTCTTCGGTCGGAGAAGACTGGGTATGGTTACCAGGACGTCCGATTTGGAATTGGGGTTCTTGAACATGGCGTCGTGTGCTTCCGTCCCGTAGCCCATTGCCGTTTTCAAGGAGTCGATCCCGGGTTCGTCCTTCTTGAAGAAGAAGAGATGTTGCATCTGTATGTCAGGATACTCGCCTGATGGGTCCGCGAATTTCGTGTTCATGAACGCCTGTGCCGATATTCCCACCCATCCTGCAAGAGGACCTTTTCTGTGCAGAAGGTACTGGTAGGCCGCATCCACAGATAGCACGTCTCTTCGCACTGCGCCCACTTTTGATGAATCGACGTTGAACGTTGGTCCGAAGTACATGATGTGATCCTGAAGATTGTGTCCCACTTTGAGATCCTTGATGACTCGTATCCCCAATTCTTCCAGGTGTTCCCTGGGTCCGATTCCCGACAACATGAGCAGCTGAGGAGAGTTGACCGATCCGGCAGAGACGATCACTTCTTTGGTTACTTTCACTTGATGCTTGATCCCATTCTTTATAAACTCCACCCCTTCGACCGACATGGTTTCCTCGTTGATGATGAGCCTCGTGGCGTGAGAGAATTTCGAGACGTGCAGGTTCTTCCTGTCCTTGATCGGACCAAGGAAGGCGGTTGCCGTGTCCGCTCGTGTTTTGTTCCGTGATGTCGCCTGCAGTAGGAACGAACCTGCTTGTCGTGCGCCGTTGGTGTCCATGTACTCGTACCCGACCTCCTTCAGAGCGTCCAGCATCACCTGGTCTATGGGATGTTTCTCAAATCTCTCGACGGACAGGTACCCTCCCGTCGAGTGATACGGCGAGTCTTTCAAAGAGGGTATACCGATATCTTCCGACTTCTTGAAGTACGGCAGGACGTCGGAGTATCCCCAGCCGGGATTGCCAAGGGAAGCCCAGTGGTCGTAGTCTCTCCTATTACCCCTGACGTACACCATGGCGTTGATGGTGCTGCTACCACCAAGAGCTTTTCCTCTAGGCCAGTTGGATCTCTGGTCCTTGAGGCCGAGGGCCGCCCCAGCCTCGGGTTCCGTTCTGTAGTGCCAGTCCGCGCTCGTCTGCTCCAGGGCGAAGAAGAGTGCTGGCATCCGCGAGGTAATCGGAGGGTCCCCACCAGCCTCCAGCAGCAGGACCTTCCACCCTTCCACCTCGGTCAGCCTGTTGGCCACCACCGACCCTGCGGAACCTGCACCGACAATCACGAAGTCGTACTCGTCGTGGAAGGCGTTCACATCTCGTGGATACTGCTCTGGATTTCCGAGGTCGCACTGCGCTTGCAGCAGAGTGGAGATGAGGTTGGTGAAAAGGACTGCGCTGAGGCCGGTAGCATGCCCTGGACAAGGGTTGGGGATCCCAGCTGGACACGAACCCAGCTCCATTACGGCAGGTCTTTGGTTGAAGTATCACACCTGGAAGTATAAATAAACAGTCGGTGTCAATTAATTATACATCTCTGAAACATACTGGTAAAACTAAATTATAGAATACACCGATACAATTGGGAAATCACTTGTTATTACTAGTTGTCAATGTGTTTTCTTGATAGTGAGTGTAACAGTCCGATCTCTTCACTCTCCCTAATGTAACGAGGTACTCGTACTTTTGGTGAAACCGTATGGGAACCATGTTATTGACCCACGTAACAGATATACATAATCAAAAGTTAAAAGTCGCTGGCCGTAAACACAGCCCGACACTGGAATTGTTTCCCTGCAGCCCAGACAAATAACAACAACAATAAAAATAAGCAGAAATTTCATTCTACAGTCTTGTTCTCCTTGAAATACAGGGAATGGAGATTCATCAAGTATAAAAAGAATAAAATACCCGACCCCCACTGATTGGTGCGAACCGACAATAACGAAATTATTGAGCATCCTCACCACCAATATGTGGAATCACCAGCTTTGGTAAAGCTCCGGTGTGCAGCTGAGGCCGGGCGGACCTGGACTGGCGCCCCAGGAGGTGGGTAGCCGCCCTCGGGAAATTTTAAAGTGGATGTTCGTCGATAAGTGTTGAGATTTTCCCCGGGTGTTTTAGTGTGTGGGCATGGAAGCCGTTAAAAATATTAGAACTTTTAACTGTTTGTTTTGTTTTGTATTGTTGACATTGCCGTCCAATGGAAGTCAAGAACCCTTACGAAGGGCAGTGGTAGCTTTTAGCTAGCTTCTGAAACGCGATGATGGAGGTGGTGAGGAGGTGATGACGGACAATTTGTTAGTGAGTAATGTGTACTTGTGTGAGGTTTGATTGGTTATGGTTAAGAGTCATTTTTGAAAAGGAAAATCGATAAGAAACGACACCTAAATAGTATGGAGTATAACCCAAAAAGCTAGATTAGAAGAAAAAGGGGGAAGACTCGGAAAAACGGAGTGAAATCAAAACAGAGACAGTAGAAACCCAATTAGAGGAAATACGAAATAATTTTAGATTTTTAGTAAATGAACTGCAATCAGCAATTGCGAGGGAAAATATTTCAATATCAACAAAGGCATTTCTGACAGAAATCACGAGTGAAATCCTGGCAGAGTACGAAGACCTTAAAACGCAATGTGAAGTGGCCCTATCTCTAAATGAGGAACTTAAAAGAGATAAGGAATTCTTCCAAGAAACTCTTAAGAAGCAGAGTACACAAGAGAAGGTGCATAGAGAAAGTGCATCTTATGCAGGAGTACCCAACCGCAGAATGCAGACATACCAAGACCCTCAAGACCAGCAAAGCCAACGGTATTTATAAAATCAAGAGAGAAAACGCCTAAGGAAATGCAGTCCATGATAACAAGCAAAATTGTCCCAGTAAGAGACAAAATTAGAGTGACTGTCATTAGTGCTACACGATACACAGTTATAGTAGAAGTAGCAACACAAGAGGAATTTCAAAGAATGATAAACGATCAGAACGTGCGATCGGAGGGCTTAATTATGGAACCAAGGAAAAAAGGAACCCCAATGTAATCCTTTATGATGTACCTAAATCATATAATGACAAGGATCTAGCAGAGGAATTGTATAACTGAAACTTTGATGATATAATGACGGAAGAGGAGTTCACCAGTTACATGAAAGTAAGTTTTAGGACTGGTAGGCGGAATGAAGAAACATCACATGTAGTCCTGGAAACCTCCTCGATAATGAGGAATATTATTCTCAGAAAAGAAAAACTCTACTTAAACTTTCGTATGGTTAATGTAAAAGACTACATCTCTATTCCCAAGTGTTTTAAGTGCAACGACGTGGGCCACATAAGGAAATATTGCACTAGAGAAGAGACATGCAATATGTGTGGAGAACAGCATGAGGAACAGCAGTGTTCCTCAAGTGTAAGGATATGCATATCGTGCAAGGCCCAGAGCCGTAATTGCCAAAGGCAGGAATGCCCAACATATAAAGATTTAGACTGATAGCAGGCACTAACTATGGCTAGTAAAAGTTGTGCTATGAAAAGGAACTGTTTCAAGATTAGGCTCTTACAAATAAACGCTCAAGGGTCGGAACTTGTCATGAATGAACTCATATATTATATCTCAAATAATGAGATGGACATAGCACTTATACAGGAGTCCTATCAAGTGAGAGGGAAGATTCAAGGACTGGATTCAACCTGAACAACACTTATATATATTCCACTCATACAATTCTTTATTTCACTAGACACTACTGATCTAAGATTATAATATTAAATTATATTTTCACTATATTCTGTAATAGTGATATTATATTATTCTTATACATGTATTTTTCATATATTATTTGTATTTCTTATTGTTAAAACACGAAAACGAAATTGGAACCCGTAGTACACAGTGGCACATAATTCAACTGTCCAACTTGGTTTTAATCTTCAGGAACCAGGGTGGCTTAATCTTTCCCTTTCCAATGTTCCCTTTCCCAACTCCACTCTAGTAAAACCACAATCCTGTAAAGTCTTGTTCACATAAAGTGGCACATAATTCAACTGTCCAACCTAAAAATCTGCAACTTTTTCTGAACAGGAGTGTATTTAATGTTGTAGATGGTCCGGGATAGCTGCTGACTGTTAAGTTGGTCAAAGTCGCAATCCCCTTTCAGACTAACGAAATTAAGGACTCGTGAAAACGCAACGAATTTTCCAAAATAATTCTAGTATATTCATCAATCAATGCTCTACATTGTTTTATCCAAATCAAGTAATTACGTATTTATAATAATTCTGTCAAACTTCACATAACCTCGAAAATTTTAAAAGTTGTTAGAGTAGTAGAAAAATCTAGTAATCAAACCTTTTTTGTAATAGGTTAAGGGTATTTCTTTTAAGTTACGTAAGTGGTTTTATAGCTACGTTATTTTTATTTCCAAACAACACTTTTTTCATTGTAACATTGCTCAACAATAAGACTTTTATATAGCGTGTGTAACATCCAATAAAATACATATACTCAACAATTTTCATAAATAGAATGACAATACATAACAAATCAGTGTTCCAGATGCAAGACAATAATTGTTTTGAACAAGTGAGGAATCTGCTGTTGATCTGGCAATGTATGCATGCCCATTTAGACAAGTTCTTAAAACCATATGCCAATAAACCCAACCTTTTTTTAGAAGTTCGTATTGGTTAAATACAATATATTGTTAGATTTTGCACTCAGAACACGCGTTCGTGACATAATTCAGTGCATTAGTCATGTAATTTAGACAAGTAAAATGCATCTTTTGGAAAACAATTTAGTATCAACAAGATGAACTAACCATATTTTATTGGTTGGGATTTGTATCTATGAACGTGATTAATTTGCCTAGCAAGTTACCAAACAATATCAACTGACGAATGCAAGAGCAAATAGCCACAGAAGATTGGTAATAAGCAACATGGTCTAAATGTGAGGTCCTGTAGTAGTTGCAGCAAAATGCCTTGAACATTTCTTTTTAGTTTTTGGAACCTGCCGAAAAGTCGCTTTTTGTAGGGTAATAGTTTATTGCACCCAAGACTTTAATATGTTTAAGTTCTCAAATTTTAGCTAAATTTCTCAAATCCAATTAATCTTTGGTATTTTTCACTTGATTCCGCAAATAGTCCATACGTTGCACTAGTCCAAGAAATTGTCAAACATACCCTTTATTTTTAACTGGGCGTGACGACGATTTTGGCAACTGTAACTCACTCGCAAGCACGCGAGGGTATCTGGAGTGTTCTTTCAAACAATGCACTTTCGAGAAAACAGCACTCTACTTGAAACGGAAGAAGTACGTGATCGTGGGTCTAGCGCCAATGTCGTCGCAGGCTGCAGCTACTTGCCACTTGATGTAACCAGATTAAGTGTTGAGATACGAAAGATACGGTTGCGATTCGTACTATGCTCGCCACGTAATGTAGTCTAGATTGCACTAGTTGCGATTTATTACGAAGGGTGAAGAGATAAGCACGAAAAGTTGACTACTTGCGCGCAACGTAAATAAGCAGGAAGTCGAGGGCTTTCAAGATAAACGTAACGACTAAGTTTGTTACGTAAGAATTTAAATTCAATTTAAAGAACGAAATGCAAAGTAGCCGTTAGCATCGCCGTCCATACTTATGCATTAACAAAAAATACTAATCTCTGACGTTCTTAGGTTTTGTACTGAAGTCTCTGACGTTCCCTTTACCTAAATGTAAATCACTATAACGAACCAGTCATAGTAGCTTCATGTACCTATTAATGAACTGCGTATATTTTCTTTGGTATTTTTATGTTATTCGTCTTTTTTCCATTATTTTTGTCGCTGTGATATTTGGAATAGTAAATAGAAAAGCTTATTTTGAAAACGTTCCTAGTATATCAAACAAATGTAAGTGGCAACTTAGTAAGTACATATAAATGTGCTGTGAAATGAGTACTACACAAACAGCATCCACATCCGCGACTCCTTCCAGCATTGTTTCCATAAAAGTTGCGCATTTTCGAACCTACTTTGTCACACAATTTCACGTTTTTCTTGCCGCTTAGATTTGTTAAAGCAAAACAGGCGGTTTGAAAAATAAGTCCCACAATTGCTGCATATATGAAAAAAGATGCACCAACTATGTCTGTCCCATGGTTCAAGTTTATCGTCGCTGCCGTCGCAGCACTTTAAGCTAACCGTTACATCAAGGAGATCGACTTGGTATCTTCTCTGCCAGCATTACATATTTATCTCTAAACAATCTCCTAATTTTTTTGTGCCTTTCTCTTTGTGTGTTTGTTGGCAAGGTAGAAACGAACAAAACCTACCCATAAATGAACATTTTATATGTTTCAGCAATTAGAAAAGAGTACTATCTGGTGTACTAATATTGTGTTTGGAAACGCGTGATGCAGTCATAGCCTCCGTGCTTATCATGTCTCTATATTCTTGCAATTAAATTAAATGTAAATTGTAGATTAAATGTCGTACTCCTAGTGTATTTTGTGTCGTTCATGTTTTTTGTTACTTGCCCCAATTATGTTCTTTGTGCTTATGTAATAGTACAATTCTATATTGAACATTGTAATTGGGCATACACCTGTTGTGTTCCAAATAAATAAATGGGCTCTTTGTCATCAGCACATTGCTTACATGTATAATAATCATCACACTCAAGGAGACCATCCCAGGCACTCCGCAGTACATATTTTGCATTTTTCCAATTACGACAAAACTATATTGCACTCACCTTCTTAAATATGTCACTCAACATGACTCTTTGTGTTTTCGACACACATTTCCTCGGTATAATTCCTGAGGTATCTGTTGTAGACAATGTGTTAGTTTGATGTCTTCTCTTACATTGTTAATGTACCATTATAAGTTTGTATTTGAAACTATTCGTATTAGAAACTGTTCTGATTGTGCGACTGTTAATAGTACCAAAACCTTTTCGATTCAGCTGTGGACGTCAAAAATAATTACATTTAATTAACAGGAAAGGAACTGTCAGTTGCCTTTCCCACCAAAGTTTGCTATGTATGAATTTATTTTACAATCTAGTACGACTTTGTGTGTATGAAAGTGCGAAGTTGACAGTACCCCTTGCCTTTCGAGTATCACACTCTAGAAAAAACTGAAAACTTAAGTACTAGATTGGTTGTAATTTCCTTCTTAGTGTTACTCGGCTTTAATTTTCACTTTTTTGTATTTACTTGCTTTCTAGGACTTTTTAAAATTTTAATTTGCTAGCATTATTAGGCGAGCAGGCCCTCATAAAATAAAGTGTCTAATTTCGAAATTTTCGGTCTTGCTACTCAAGGTCACAGGTTCGAGTCTTTTTGGAATGGACGTGTTTTGTGAGTGCTGTCACTTCATCATTTTTAAATAATCATTACTCATCCTCAAATTTAGTGGCAGAAAAGCAACGTAAATGCAAAATGATTGCACGTTGGAAAACACTTTAATCTCTTTGTACAGTCACGGACACTTCTGTGTTGTAATGGTCACACTGAAAGTCGATGGGTTTGTTACAATCCAGTTGCGTCCGTAGGTGCACCGTCCAACTAAGGTGATATAATACATGGCCCCAATTTGTTGTTATTGCTTCTCCTAGTTATGTTTTATTACTAAAGCACTATTTCAGATTGTTTCAATTATAATTGGAAATTATATTATATTTTTTTCTTTACGAGTAAATTGTGTTTTTAGTATTTCTAGGATCTCAGATATCTAGCTAGTTGATTTCAAATAAAATTATTTGTGTCATCTTTAGCTGGTATTTATCCTTCAATTCATTAAATTTTTCACAATAGAAACATTCATTGCGTTTAATAACATACTATGGTGTTGATTGTTTATTTTTATTATAATTCTAGTTCTGGAAACATATTTGTAGTACACGAGTGCGTAGATGTCACATTGCAGATGTTACATAATAAATATCCGAAAACGCTATTGGTAATGCAATACATGAATATTAAATTTGTTTTGATTTGTAGTGTGTGTGTTCGGAACGCAACTTTCTCGAACTCAATCTTGGAGCCAATCCTTCTTCACCAAATCGGCGCCTTTCTCCCCGATCATGATGGTGGGCGCGTTGGTGTTTCCACTGACGATATCAGGCATGATGGATGCGTCGATTACTCGAAGGCCTTTGACCCCGTACACTTTCAGTTCCGGGCTTACCACCGCATCGCCGTCCGTGGCGGGACCCATCTTGCACGTGCCTACAGGATGGTAAATGGTCGTCGCCGTGTGCCTGACGAAGCATTCCCAGTACTCGTCAGAGTTGAATTGGTGCTCCTTGCAGTGTGGGAGGATGGTCGGGTTCACCTCCGCTTCGAACGGTTTCATGGCCTCCGACTGCGCCATGGCAATCGAAAATTTGATGCCCTCAACGAGAGTCAGCACGTCGATTGGTTCCTGAAGATAATTGGGGTATATTAGAGGGTGGTCGAACGGATCGGAAGTCTTCAGCTTGATGACCCCCGTGCTCTTCGGACGGAGTAGGCCTGGCACTGGAATGTACACGTCGGACAGTTCGTTCGGTTTGCGGTACATGGGATCGAACACTTCCTGGGTGTACCCGTACCCGTCGCAGGTTATGGACATGCTTTGGGTGCTGTTTACTGGGTAGTACACATGTTGCATTTGCACGTCTGGGAAGTCATTTGACGGATCTGCGTACTTGGTGTTGATGAACCCTTGCACTTGGATGGTGTCGATTCCTGCAAGTGGTCCTCGTCGGTGCACGAGAAATTGGTACAGTTCGTCGATTTGGCGTCCGGGGTTTGCCTCCGCTTTGGACTTGTTGATACTGACGCTGAGGCCGATGACCATTATATGGTCCTTAAGGTTGTGGCCCACTTTGAGGTCCTGAACGACGGGTATGCCTAGCTGCTGGAGATCTTCTCGAGGTCCGATGCCCGACAGCATGAGGATTTGCGGCGAGTTCACGGCACCTCCTGATACTATCACCTCCTTGCTTGCTCTCGCCTGTAGCGTTTTGCCGTCCTTGACGAACTCGACGCCGTAAGCTTGTTTGGTGTCCAGGTCGATCAGGACTTTGGTCACGTGAGCGAACTTGGCGACGTGGAGGTTCTGCCGCGCTTTGACGCGGTTGAGGAACGCCTTGGCGGTACCGCATCTCGTTCCGTTGACGGTGGACGTCGTCGCGAAGGTGAAACCTGTCTGCCTGTCGCTGTTGATGTCCGCGAGCGTCGGGCACCCGAGTTCCTCGGCCGCCTTCAGGAGAGCCGCGTTCAAGGGTCTCTTGTGCGACACCTCCTCCACGCTGAGGTACCCTCCCGGAGAGTGGTACCGTGTCTTCAGCAGCGACGGGACCTTCATGTCCTCGGACTTCTTGAAGTACGGTAAGACTTCCTCGTAGCTCCATCCGTCGTTGCCTAGAGAGGACCAGTAATCGTAGTCGCGCTTGTTGCCCCTAACGTAGAGCATGGCGTTGAGGGTGCTGGTCCCACCCAGAACCTTCCCTCGCGGCCAGTTGCACCGTTGATCTACCATCCCTAGACACGCTCCAGGCTGCCGCTCCGTCCTGTACTGCCAGTCCACGTTGGTCTTCTGGAGAGTCGCAAACAGTTGCGGCACCTCGGCTGTTGGTGGTGGATCCCCACCAGCTTCCAGCAGCAACACGTTCCAGTCCTGTATCTCGCTCAGTCTGCTGGCCACCACCGCACCAGCCGATCCCGATCCGACGACTATGAAATCGTACTCGTCCCTGAAGTCCCGCACGTCCGGAGGGTTGGCTTCTGGATTTCCCAGCTCGCACTGGGCCTTCAGGATCGCCGAGAGGAGGTTGGCGAAGAGGACTGCACTCAGGCCGGTCGTGTGCCCCGGGCAAGGATGCGCAATGGCTGCTGGGCACGAACCTAGCTCCATTTTCCTTGAGTGGAGACCGGTATATCTGAAAGGCGAAATAATTGACAGTACTGTGGTGCGGTGGTGGCAATGCAATGATTATATTCCATGTATTTATCAGACATTATAGTTATTATATTAAAAGATAGTCCTTTCCTCGCTCAAAGGGTGGTGTGAACAATTTGGATGCCATGGGGGAAGGTTCACTGTTATTACCCGATGTTAGTGCTTGAGGGAATAGCTTGGGTTTGTCAAGGACCGCAAAATTCAAAGAAAAGAGCATACAACGTTGTTGATTGGGGACATTGAAATGAAAAAAAAATGGATTTGTCATCACTTGACCTCTTTGCACCCGTCCCATTTTACGGGTCCAAGCTTCTTACCGTAACTAAAACCAACACTCAATTTCTTCACTTTCCTTTCTATTCGGCAAAAATCCAACAACTCTCCTTACCTAGTTTAAAGCCTGAAGGCTGCAAAGGGGCACTCAGCATATATACTGATAAAACATAGGACGGCACACAACCGTACAAATCTATAGGTCCAGACGTGAAAGCTTCATTGGTCTGCAACGTTACATTTACCAGTGGTGTTGACTTCTTGCTGCCTTATGCTAAGGTCAGTCCTTACACCCTGCAGGCAGCGTGGCTTCAGTCTACTAGACTTTTCGCGTAGCGCCGTCTAAAGTAGGGTGAGGCCCTACCCCCAACTAAAAAAATAAATGGACGAGAGCGAGGGTTTCATATGTTCCATATTGAAATGGGGAAACTAATCTCAATTTTAGGATACGGGCACGTTTTAATATATTTTTTATCATTGTTTTATGATTCCTGCAGTTAGGAATTTTATAATGTGTATTTCACAGCTTAAGCAGCAATGTTCTATTTGGATTTCTGTAAATGTGGCATATCCATATAGAGCCGTGAACCTTTATTTATTTCTGATGTTTTTTATATCTAAATTACTTCAGTAGCAGTATCTTTCCATGGATTGACCTAATTATGTATTGTGTTATATTTTATTTACTTTACGTATTTAGAATTTGAGCAAATGTAGTAGATTCAGTTCCTGTTTGTAAACACACTAGTACTCATGAGTTGAATTTATTGTGTTTATGGTGTGACTGGATATTATAGCGACATTACCAGTAAGGATAAATACTTCAATAAAATGGCGTATTTTAACAACATCTGGTGAAGGACTAACCTGTATAGCTATTGTAACCTCAAAATGTCCTTTTTTTTACATTGAGTTGGAAGTAAAAAATATATATATAAATCGTGGTTAATTCCATTTGCTCTGCTTGATTTTATTAGTATTTGTTGTATTTATTTTTAAGTACAAATGTGTTGTAAGTTTCTTTAAAAAGTATAAGTGATGCCGTTTAGGTATTTGGAAACCATAGTGCTCCATTATACCATACTGCTAACAAGTGAAATTTTACTACTTAATTTATGTTCTTTTTTGTTTTAATTGCTTAACTTGTACTTAACTTTGTGGTTTTAGTTTCTTATCACTATGTAATTACATATTCTATGCCTTTCTAGATGCATACCTTGAACACGAAAATGTCAAGGAATTATGTAACTGACATCATTTTGCATCACATTACATATTTTTGCATATTTGCCAGAATATTATATATTTTACATATTTGCTATTTTAGTTTAAATAAAACAACATTGTTCGGTAATTGTTTCCTATCATAATCATTTTTCCTATATTTTCGATCTCTGAAACGTGATGAAGAAAATTTGTATCTAGGTATGCCATGTGATGTCATAGTGCTTACGGTCACCTAAAATTTACTGCCAAGTCGAAAGACAGGCTGAAGGAAACAAAATAATACTGGAAGTGTTATTTATCGAAATATGCTGGAGTTTCTCTCCCCCCGTCCCGTCTCCCCCTGGTTACATATGTTCGTGTCGCTTTTAGGTTTAGGCAAATCACCTAGAAACTTGCATCGGTGAACAAGAAAGTCTACTTTCCTGTACGTAGCGAGTTACACAATATGTTCCCTTGTACAAAAAAGTACATAAGTAGCTATGTATTTTCATTCGATTGTTCTTTCTGTAGACCTTTTTTTTTTTTTACAATTTGTTACGACGAGCTCTCGTACATATTTACATATTCTACAATAATTTGCGATGTGAAAAGTAATTAATGGTTGACAAAATTGGTTTCTTAAATATGTGAGCGTTGCTGTGCTTTTTTCAGTTTATAAATTTGATACAAATTTTAATTTGAACTACTTACGTCTTTAAAATTACGTTGAATATGTTGAAATAAAATAAATATGTAGCAGAATTCGTGGAAGTGCTTGGATACTCGATTATTATTAATATTGCATATTCTATGATAGCTACTACATATTTAGCTACATATCCTTTTCATAATACATATTTAGGTATGTATTTTATCAATTATTTTTACATATTTATGTACATATTTTGTACTTTGATATTACATAAGAAGCCTGCTTCTACTTATTTGATTTTTTTTACTATTGTAGTAAACTGATTCGTAAGGCTTGTTTGCATGCTGTTTTCATCAATATAGTCCAATGCATAAATAAATAATGTGGGGGAGGTAACGCTGTAGATGAGAACTCAACATGAAGATATACTAAAATCTATTATAATTTTTCTCCGCGCATGAAAAGAGGATATTGAAGTTTGTGGCCTATAAAGTAATAGGGTTGATAGAAATTACTAATATTCACAGAACATTTGTTAAGACCATTAATTGCTAGTCATTATTCCATGTGCAATATGTTGGTTTAATTAACGTACCGTTACATTAACCGTTGCATTAACCACGGCCAGGATGATAAACAAATAGAGCAAATTAGTTAGAGAAACATCCATGCCCTGTGTTGATGGTAATAACCAAGCATTTGCCTGTAGTGACTTAGGAGAACTAGGAGAAACATTTTATATTAAGATTGGATCCTGCAGTCACTGAATATGATATTGACTACTCGACGTATTTGTTCAATATGTATAAAAATCTACTTTCACATTTATATGGATTTGGCCCGTCTACAGTAAAAATGTCAATTTGTATATCTAAATAGTTATTTAGCGTCATTTTTCTGCCACTTTTGTGTAGTTGCGACGATGAGGATGGGTGATGATTAGATCAAGTAAGTTTAAGAATCGGCACTCACAACAGGGTGACTTCTCACCGGGAATTCAGCGTGAATGTTTCTTCGTAGAAAAATTGTAACTTTTGTTGATCCAAAATGCTTCCCCGAAGGACGTTTTCACAGTTTAGCTTTTGTTTTTATGGAGGCAGGAAAAGAGAGGTGCGTGGAAACTAAAACAGAATCCTCTCTTACTTTTTATTGTCCTTTACAAAACAGTGTATAGCTATGTGACGGACAGATGGAAGATTATGGCAAGGTAAGCTATCGTTAAGTGTTTGGTAAATGTGAGTTTGAAATTCTTACACAATTAATAATTTTCCTTAGATTAATATATTCCGTAACAATTGTTACTTGTGTTATGCATTTCGATGATAACACCATTAAGCCTTGTTTCCATGACAACCAAAAACTCAGTATGCTGACCAAGGCTGGAATGTATTTTAATTGAGTAAAATATACAGTAAAGTTACGTTTCAACCTTCTAGCAAGGTCTCCTTCAGATCTGTACCAAATACAAAGGAAATAAGGTACAAAACAGGAATATGTATATGTACACACACATACACAAAAATCACTCCCCTCCAGACACAACTGAATCAACAGTTGACATGAGAAGGCCACCTGCTGGAACACCTGGGAAGGAATGTTCCAGATAAACAACTTTCTAATAATCTTGTATCTTGAGGGGAGAGATTTTTGTGTGTGTGTGTGTGTGTGTGTATATATATATATATATATATATATATATATATATATATATATATATTAATATCTAAGAAACTAAAAGTTAAAATATACAAAACAGTAATATTGCCTGTAGTATTATATGGGTGTGAAACTTGGTCCCTTACATTGAAGGAGGAACACTAATTGAGAGTATTTGAAAATAAGATCCTTAGGAAAATCTTTGGACCTAAAAGGGATGAGGAGACAGGTGAGTGGAGAAGGTTACATAATTTCGAACTACATAATTTGTATTCATGTCCAGATATTATTAGAATAATTAAATCAAGAAGACTTAGGTGGGCAGGCTATGTGGCACGAATGGGAGAGGAAAGAGGAGTTCACAGGATTCTTGTTGGGAAACCTGATGGTAAGAGACCTGTAGGAAGGCCAAGACGAAGATGGGGGGACAACGTTGAGATGGACCTAAAGGAAATCGGTAGAGATGGAAAATAGTATATAGATCTTGCTCAAGATAGGGACAGATGGAAGGCCTGTGTCGCTGCAGCCATGAACCTTCGGGTTTAAGAAGGCTAGAGAGTTATATATCTTCCTGTGGTGTATCTTATTGCATTTCTATTTGGTACAGAGTCTGAAGAAGACCTTTCTAGAAAGTTGAAACGTAACGTTTAGTTTATGTTTTAAAATAAAATAAATTCTGCCTTGGTGAGCATATTGAGTTTTTGGTTATGCATTTCAAGTCTTCATATAAGTATGTGAAATGGAAAATGTAAACTCCACACCTTAAATAATTTAAATATAGGCTATATACCGTTTAATTTAATTTAATTGGAATTTTTGGATACATTAGAATCACGCAGACCCTTTATATCGTGTGTATGTGATGGTGAGAGGCGGTAATACGTATGGTTGAAATGGAGAAAGCTTCTGCTTGGAGTCTTGAATTTTTGGAAAGTTCCCCTTGAAAACCGTGAATTTTACGTGAATTTATTCATGGTCCTAGAGTGTTCACCCTGCACAAGGAATACCAATTCTGAGGCCTGGACTCGACTTCGAAGAGTCTACCACTTGAGACTCGAAACGAGCCGACTTACAATGACTGTACACGTTTGTCGCTAAATAGTAACAACACTTCTCAGACCTCTTCGATCTCCGTTGCAGAGTGTTTAACACTACGCGGCACGACGCCAGGGGTCCTTGCTTTGGCATAGGTGTCCTGTGTAAGTGAACCTTCGTCAGTGTCATAACTCATCCTCACCGTCGCGATTAGCTCAAACTGGTAGTAGTGCGACGCTCAATAACAACATTACAGATTGCAGCACTTCGAGGATGTTCAGTGCTTAGTGCAACGTATTTGTCCTGCTCATTCTGTCCATGTCCCACGTTTTTTATATGTCTGTGTATTTTCTGCTTACTTTTGGTTAGTTTTCTGCATCTTGCTTGAATCGCGAAGACAAGGATGAAAGTTAGTAAAAAGGGTGATGAGACACACGCAATGGGTTCGAACCTGGGACCTTTAGTATCGTGCATCTCTGTGTTGATTGATTTAGTGATGGATTTGGTTTATGGAGATGAGTGATGATGTGATACAATTGATGAATGGACACGCAGAAACACCCATGACCGGACAGGGATTCGAACCCGGGAATCTTGGCGTCGTAGCGCGATGTGGTAACCACTCCGTCACGGAGGTCGGCCTTTAGGTTGAGCACGGAGGACAGTGCCATCAGTCTGTCTGCAGTAAGTTGTCCTTTCTTCGCCTTCGAGGATACGCGTTGTGCACGCAATTCTTGCTCGTTTAATAGAACTTACCTGGGAAGTCCTATCCAATCCTACCCGCCTTCAGTCTTGTATGTCGGGAAATTCCATTGACAGTTCGCACAGATTACATGCCACAATTTTCACAGTTAATGTACCACAAGTACTAGCAACCACGTCAGAGATTCCTGTGGTTATTGGCAACGACAGTGAGTTGCAAGAACCAGATCCGACGAGATCGCCCGGAGGAAGAAGAAGGTGACCAATGATTGGCTGGTAAACAGCTGATTTCTCTCAGCTTTTTCCTCATACAGCATGTGCCGAAGAATACTTAACCACTCTTCTGTAACATTAGGGATCCTAACTTGTCACTATCCAGAAAGAGGAGGCTGTGAATTTCTTGATCTCTAACCACTAAGTTCACTTCTTTTAGAGCATCAGTCATGAACTTGAAGCTCTAATATGTATCTCGATGTAGGTTGTGAGTTGGAGTCCTTGCTAAGGATGATGTAGGCCAACGAGGCTCTGGCGTATGAACCTACTGCCAGTATAATCCTCCGTAGGGTTTTGTCATCCTGTGTTTATCCCTCTGTGTGTTGGGTGTCCCTTTACCACCTCAGAGTTTAACATGGCAAAGGAATTTTATTCGTCAGAGACATGTTACGGTAAGAGGCTGTATCCCGTATAATGTGACGAGTGCAATATAACCCAAGTGTTGACGCACCCAAAAATGTCACTTCAATCAATCAAATCCTGACTAAGGCATATGGAGCGTCAGGGGAAGGAAAGCAGGCAAGTCAACGCTCATCAAGCTCCAGAAAAATGAACTTTTAATTGCCAAATGTTGCTGAGCATGTAAATGAAAGTTACAAGTAGCGTATGCTTTGATGAATGGAAGTGTCAAGTGCATGAAACGAAAGACTGCATCAACATGGCAGGATTTACACCACTACATCGCTTACGACAGAAAATTGACTTCTCTGTTCCCCCCCCCCCCCCAACTCTTCAAATGTTTTATTGTGATTGTTCACACATCAGTTTCATCATTCAAAATTATTTTCGCGTCCAACCTACAGTGTTAGGTTAATTAACAAACATACATGAACGAATGTCGGTTAGGAAAATATTCTTTTAAGTCAACCTTCCTTTAAGGTTTGTAATACATTATCAAATCACTACAGGTTGTTGTACGGCATCGAGTGCTAATAACTGTCATCTCTTTCTCTCTCTTTCTTGCTTACCACCGTGGCGGAGTGGATAACACATCGAGCTACGGCGCTAAGGGTCCATGGGAATCCCGGGCTGGGCATGTGTGTTCTTTGTAAGGGTCCCTTCATCAATGTCATCATAGCATCACTCACCCTCTTCATCGCGATTATCCACAACTGGCAGAAAAGCGAAGTAAAATAAACCAAATCAGTCAAAGCCTATCCTTCTCTCCCCCCTCCTCTCACAAGCATGTATGTATCTTTCAGCCCGCAGTGTAACGCCCCACGAAGCCAGAGGTTACAGATTCGAACCCTTGTCAAGGCAAGAATAAAACTTTGTTTCACGAATTCTTCCTCATCGAGAAGTAGAGTAGCGACGTAATTGTGACGAAATAAGATTAAGTGTCCTTATATCTATACAGTACATGGATTAGTGCCCATGCAAAATATCATACCTGATACCGTAAACAAAGATGCACTTTATTTACTCTCTTGCTTATTTCCGCCATAATATAAAAATAAAATTAAAAGAAACAAGAACCTTTATAAAGAAACCTACCGTGCAAGAATTGGTGATGCCTCCTTGAAGTCCTCTTGACGATGTAAACCTCTGTGATCTGGTGGTAATTGGACCTGTATTCGATTACTGTGCGTTTAAACTCCAGTTGAGCTGTGGTGACCTTTAAACTGTTTGGTCAACCGCCGAACACAAATTGACCTTTCGCTTAAAGTTATCGTGAAGCCTTGAACGTTTTTATCTTAACGACTGGATTCCAGCAACTCATTCTGACTCTCCTGAGATTATTATTCAGATTGGGATTTCTGATTCTGCCGCGGTTGTTTTGGCAATTGCAATTTTGCCCACTGTTTGCGTTCCGGACCGTACAGGACCAAAACTGAATGTAGAACCTGTCCGGCTGTGAAGGACCAGAAATGAATGATGATCCAAACCGGTAGGATCTAAATGTAAGTGAAATTGTAGGTACCACTTACATATCTCTGGTATGGATTGTGTCGCTACAGGGCAAAGTTCACCGCGATCCTCTTGGTAGTTGTAAAGAAAACACAGGCACACACACTGATAACCATAACTATGTATTATAAGGTATATGCACATAACACTTGATTACACTTCCCATGCACTCCTGTCTAGGGGAAACTGTTTACACGAAGTTGCAGCTGGGGTTACAACAACGCGCCACTAATGAAACGTAGCCACGTTGGGCTTACGGTATCCATAATTGTCCGCGACGGTTTCTGGCTGTGTCCCGAGTGGCCTCTCTACGCACACTGGCTGGAAGTAAGATGGCGGCAACTAGACACCGCGCTAAGATTGAATTAGCCAATGGGAGTGCAGGTTACTTAAGGCATTTGAAATACACAAATAAACAATTGAAGCTATATGCAATATAAAATATATAAAGAAAGAATAAACATGGTTACTTTTATAGATAAATCTCCAACATACTCCCCCCCGTTGGAATGTTCACATCCAACCTAACACTAGGGGATACATTGTCAATGTTTTAGCTCATGGAGCGTCTTCTTCCCAATGTGGTAAAGGCACAATTTTGCTTAATGCTCTCTTGTAGACTCCGTCTCTAGTACGAACGGTGACTACGCGCACTAGGTTATCCCTTCCCGGAAACACTTCTTGGATGACGCCGACTCTCCACGAGAGTGGTGGAAGATTGTCCTCCTTTAATAGCACTGGTGTGCAAGGCTTCAAATTCGACTGAACGGCTGTCCATTTCTGTCGCTGCTGCAGGCTGTGCAGGTAGTCCTGAGACCACTTCCTCCATACTCGCTGCTGGAACTGCTGTATGCGCTGCCATCTGGATAATCTGTTGGCAGCCAGATCTGTAATGTTTGGTTCAGGAAATGAGGTTAGAGGACCTCCAATAAGAAAATGACCAGGGGTAATGTAGCTGAATTCATCATGAGAATCAGGGAGTGTGGAAAGAGGACGGGAGTTGAGGCAGGCCTCTATTTGGCATAGCAGAGTTACTAGTTCTTCGTATGTTAGCACGGCGTTTCCTGCTACTCTTCGAAGATGGTATTTCATAGACTTCACTGCACTTTCAAAAATCCCGCCGAATGATGGACTGCGTGGTGGAGAATACTTCCATTGGAAATTCTCTTCTGCTGCAAATCTGTTAATGTCCTTGTTGAATTCTTGTGATTGAAAGAGTTTACGTAATTCCTGCAATTCATTTTTAGCACCATGGAACGTCGTAGCATTGTCGCTAAAAATACTTGCACACTTTCCTCTTCTCGCGGTGAAGCGTAGTAGAGCTGCGATGAAGGCTTGTGATGTCAAGTCTGAGACAATCTCTAGATGAATTGCCCTTGTGGCAAGACAAGTGAAAACTGCAATGTAGCATTTTCCTGTGGATCTGCTTCTTGCGGCCCCGGTCTTGATGTGGTATGGCCCTGCGTAATCAACGCCTACGTGATGGAATGCCTTGCTGGGTCTCACTCTACTGGAGGGTAACTGCCCCATCAGCTGCTGGGCGGCTGAAGCCTTCAAACGATAGCATATGTTGCACTGATGAATGATCTGTTTGACCACCTGTCGTATGCGAGGTATCCAGTATTTCTCACGAAGTGATGATATTTGAAGCTGTGGACCAGCATGCATAAGTCTCTTGTGTTCTGAAGCTATCAGAATTTTCGCGAAATGACTCTTCGGATGAAGAATAATTTGATGTTTGCTTTGAAACTCCAATTCACTGTTTTCCAATCTTCCTCTGACACGAATTACTTTTTCATTGTCGAGAAATGGATGAAGGTTCCTCAAAATGCTTTTGTTGTGTACTTGCTGCTTGTCAGACAAATCTTTGATTTCCTGAGAGAAGAATGCACGTTGTGTTATCTTGATGCAGGCAAGTGTGGCGCCTTGAATTTCAAAGGTGGTAAGGTCTTCACTCCTTTTCTCTCTTGAGCTTCTGCAATTGCTGACGAACCCTTTGCAGAGTGACACTACTCTCAGTAGCTTGGATAAACTTGAATATATAGATATGATTTCTTCTTCAGTTGTTACATGAGTGACCAATGTGGTAGCTGCTACCTTACGCTGCTCTGGAATAGTGTTGTCGTCTGGACGGAATGCTAAACTGGATGATGGCCACTGTGTCTCCTCTTCTTGGAGCCAGGTGGGTCCGTGCCACCAAAGCTGAAGTGATCTGATAGTTTTTGCATCGACTCCTCGATCACGAGATGTAGTTTCCTGGAAATGTTTTTCACAGGCGATTTCTTCTGGCGAAGGCAACTTATCATGGAATTCCTCCAAATCCCAAAATCTCTGTAAATGGAAATTGACTGTATCTTCTGTGCGAACAAAGAATGACTTCGAAGGTCCGTTCGTAGATGGTGCATTGGGAATCCTTCCTGCTACAATCCATCCAAATTCAGTGTTTTGCAACGCTGGATAGTTTCCTGTTATTGAAAGTTTTTCTGGCTTGAGAATCGTGTAGAACACATCTGCAGACAGAAGTAGGTCAATGTTGCCAGGTGTATGGAAGCTAGGATCTGCTAAATGTATGTCACTCGGAATTCCCCATGTGGAAGTTTCGAGCCTCTGCGCTGGCATCGAACCTGTGATGTTTGGCAAGATGGAACAAGATATATCCATGGTGAATCCACTTATGCTGGATTTAATCTGCGTCTCCATGGTGTGAAAGGCTTGGACTGTAGCTTCATTTATCCCTTGGATAGGTATTCGGCGTTTTTGTTTCTTGATGCGTAGCTGCTGAGCAAGATGCTCTGTCATAATATTACTCTGCGAGGCTCCATCCAAAAGTGCACGACATGGGAGCCACTCGCCGTATGCGTTCTTGATTTTTATGACTGCTGTGGCTAGGAGAACTTGCGAAGTTTCTCTGTTCTTGACAGAACAATATGTTGCTTTAGTCTGGGCATCATTATCCTGAAAACGAGTATCATCGCCTACTGCCGATTTACTTCTGGATTTACTGGACTGCTTCTGTGTTTGACGTTCTCTGTTGTTCTTATCTTCATGAAGAAGGGAATTATGTTTCTCGCCGCAATATTTGCAAGATCCTGCCTTGCATCCTGACCTAAATCCCTGGTGATCTGACTGTCCAAGACAATTGAAACAGATCTGGTTTTCTCGAAGAAATTTGTACTTCTGAGCTATAGTAGCTGCTTTGAAAGAACTGCACGCAAACAGCGGATGCTTATTATTCTTCATAGTATCCTTGCAATACAGGCATGAAGGAGATACAGTAGAAACATACGATCTTGAAGGGGAAGGATGCGCAGGTTTGTGACTTTGTTGTTTGGTGTTGCCACTAAACTGTGGTTTGAATGTTGATTTTTCATTGGAAATTGGTTTGAATTTCTCCAAAGCCTTGGTTCTGTGCTCTAGAAATTGAAACAAACTGTCAAGAGTGGTGAATTCAGAATCATTCACTTCTAATTCAAGAGCTTTTCGTGTGGTGGCATCAAGCTGAGAAGTAAGATGCTGAACTAACACTATATCTGATAGTGAACTATCTCCTGCTAATAATTTTAACGCTGAGATGGAACTGATAGCTGTGTTTGTGAACGCTCGCAACTCTTCTGCGTTTTCTCTCGACACTGGTTTTATATGCAAAATATCATTGACGTGTGAAGCAGCTATGAGACGCTTGTTGTCAAAACGCTCTTGGAGTTGTTTCCACGCTACACCGTAGTTGGATGCTGTAATTGGTATGCTTTCAATGATTTGCAATGCCTCACCCTTCAGTGCGACACGTAAATACTGGAATTTCTGAATATCTGAAATATCCGAATTATCATGTATGAGCGAAGAAAATGTGTCTTTGAATGATACCCATTGGGTGTAATTTCCACTGAAATGCGGAAGCTCTATTAATGGCAACTTGACTTGAGACTTGCACGAAGCCCTGTGTTCATTTTCCGCGCCGTCTGTGTTTGAATGATTTCCCTCAATTAATGTTAGCATCTGCGACTTGAGATCGAAATATGAAAGTTCGATTGTCTCTCGAACTGCCGTGTGTTCATCGTCTGTGGCTTCAAATTCAATGCAATCCTGAATTTCTTCTATCTTGGGCCATAATGTGTTCAGTTGCTCCAGCCGAACCTTGATCTGTTGAACGTTCGGCGCCTCTGGATCAACACTGCCAATGTACGACTGCAATCTCGTTATTTGCCCCCTGTAGGCGGCACGTTGCTTTAGAAGATGTGCTAAGTCTGCCATGCCTCAAGGTGGGAGGGACAAGCAATGCGTATTGAAATGAAAGGAAAAAATGAGGAAATATTGAACCAAACACTGTTGTACTCACCGATCTGGCATTCACTGGACCATCTGGGCATCTGAAATCCTGGTTAGGTTGCAACACTGCAGGTAGTCGTTGACACTGACGAGTACTGGAACAGCTGATGCACGGTCGCCATGGTGATGTCACGTCTGCACGCGTGTGCTGCTTGATGCAACTCTCCGCGATACGTTTCTCCTCGCTCCCGCACGAAAACGAACGAAAAGCCAGTCCCGTGAAGGAACAGAAAACTGCAATCTAAAAATAACTCAGGGACACACCACCGGTGTATGACGTCATGTCACTGGTCGCCGACCGAAAGTCCTCGTACAGCGCGAGGGGCGAAGGGAGCGGAGTGTGAAACGTCACTGACAAGCGAACAACGAGAGCGCTGGCGGTCGGGGAAGTCCCGATCGTCCTTCAGCCACGTGGAAAATATCTGGCGCGCTACAACGAATGACGTAATGCTATCAATAACTTGTCGTTACTGTACTTGTAAATAAAGTTTGCACAACACAATGCCCCTGAAATCACTGATGGTAACGTACCTCATGTTCAATACAAAGGAGATCGCGGCCTGCGGAGGACCAAAATGTTTGCGTTCCGGACCGTACAGGACCAAAACTGAATGTAGAACCTGTCCGGCTGTGAAGGACCAGAAATGAATGATGATCCAAACCGGTAGGATCTAAATGTAAGTGAAATTGTAGGTACCACTTACATCTCTCTGGTATGGATTGTGTCGCTACAGGGCAAAGTTCACCGCGATCCTCTTGGTAGTTGTAAAGAAAACACAGGCACACACACTGATAACTATAACTATGTATTATAAGGTATATGCACATAACACTTGATTACACTTCCCATGCACTCCTGTCTAGGGGAAACTGTTTACACGAAGTTGCAGCTGGGGTTACAACAACGCGCCACTAATGAAACGTAGCCACGTTGGGCTTACGGTATCCATAATTGTCCGCGACGGTTTCTGGCTGTGTCCCGAGTGGCCTCTCTACGCACACTGGCTGGAAGTAACTACCGCGCTAAGATGGCGGCAACTAGACACCGCGCTAAGATTGAATTAGCCAATGGGAGTGCAGGTTACTTAAGGCATTTGAAATACACAAATAAACAATTGAAGCTATATGCAATATAAAATATATAAAGAAAGAATAAACATGGTTACTTTTATAGATAAATCTCCAACACCCACGGAGTTACAAACTTACTTTTCTAAGTAGCCCCATTCGATTACCTGTATGTTGGAAATATTGACCTCCTACTGATGTATGCTGGGAGGCTATGAATTAGTACCAACCTGCCACAGTTGATTGATCCATTCATTGATGTTGTTTATTTTACTCTGCTTTTCTGCAACTTGTGGCTAATCGTGAATTTGAGGATGAATGATTGTTTGGGATTTGACTGGGATTCGAACACCGGGACTCCCGTGCTGACCACTCCGCCACAGAGGTCGGGAAGCGTCCTGCCAGAGTGCTTGAGTGCTCGATTGGCATTCGCACCAGTGCGTGGGGGTTCCGTTTCATCTAGTAACAAATCAACATTCATCACCACGGTAGCCGTAAACAGATCGCTTCGGCGTTCCAGAGCATTTAGTGGTCGACTCACGACCTCACTCCTGGTTCGAGTCGCGCTCGTGCACTTCCTTGTGGATGTCTCCTCGTTACATTCATCTAATCATCCTATCGTTGCGATGAAACATGAAGTGGCATGAAATAAGATGATAGATAAAGGGCAAAGCTGAACAGAAATTTAAATTACAGCATATGAGGACAAACTCCATTGGTGTCCTCCTTGTACAGTTTTCTCCTGCCCTCCCAGAATTACCTCATCCTCACCCTCCTGATTTGAATACTTCATTGATAAGCTCCTCGTTAGAGTAATCATTTGTATTACTTTCAAATTTTGGATTCAGGAAGTCTCTTCTGGAAAAAAAATTATGCTTACATGATTTAAAATGTTTGGAGCTCTTTCAACCATTTTGAGGCCCGTTGGTCCAGTCGGTAGAGCGTCTGGCTGCCATGCAGGAGATCAAGGTTCGGTTCCCTGGAGTGAGTGACTTCAGATTGGAATTTTCCCATCAAGGTCTCTACATAGAGAGCTCTGGGGGTTAACCCAGTCTCCAAAAACTGAGCATATGAGGTCTAAATGCGGGCAGTTTTTTCTTCACCTTCACCTTCACAAATGGTCGAGATCGTGAATGTGTGGTGCTCTACCCCCATATCCCCCTCTATATCTTCAGAGCATGTTGCAGTGTGCAGGGTTGTAGCTTTACCTTTACTTGTCAACACTTTACAAGAAGCATGTAAACATATACAGCTATAAAGCGAACTTACAGAATCATTTCGCATCCACCATTTTAATGTGCATTGAGGTTTCCTGATGCGTTTCACTACGATGTAGTCAGTCAACGCCTCTACTGAGATCTACTGTACACACGATTATCCTAAGACATATAGGTTGCACTCTGGCACTAATTCATGTTAGCGATTACGAAACTGTTTTTGGTGATAGCACTTCTGAGTGTGAGTTCGAAGTAAGTAGCAGGAGGTAGTGGATTAATCATATGTAGACTATTCTTTGCTATCATAGACGTTAATGTTGATATCAAGCGCTCCCTAGTTCGTTTCCCGATGAACGAACGTGGCACAGTGCTTCAGTTCCCAACCCCGATTACCCTTATTAAGCCTTAACGAGAACTTATCTCTGTAGCTACTGCAACTACATTTGCACTTGAGCAACGGGACAATTGATTAAGCTTAGTTTTTTCACACATGCTGAAATTTGAAATGACCAAGATCTAAATTATAAGAGAAACGAAGAAAAGTGTAACTACTGATGAATTTTCTTTTGTAAACTGTGCTGACATTACAATCTCAAATTATCGAATTTACGTTACTTAACCCAGATATGCCTGATTTTTTTCTTTAATTTTTCTTGTTTTTTGTGTTTAATGCATTAAGGAAAATCAGATTAATGTAAAAATAGTGTTTATTTTGAAATAGTTTCAACTATGCTCTTGAGGGTGTCCTTTTAAAAGGACAGTAGGCATTGAGGGGTACATTATGTTAGTGTAACGAAGTAATGCACATTATTCTTCAGCGAAAGAAATGTTATTTAACATGAAACAAATATACACAAATAATAACATACTCTAATTGTTTGTGTGGTAGCTTACAACCACAGACTCAGTTCGGTAAGAAGAGGAATTGTGGTAAAAAGATTATCAGAGATGATATGATAAGGGTGAGACCCAATAGATTGTAAAACATCAGTGTACATGAGCACCACGGATGGGCCAAAACGAAGTAGCCTACTTTGTATTCATCAGGTAGTTTCGTTTTTGCACCCTGATATGGCTCCATCCAAATAACATATCCATTACAAGTAGCACCAACCCACACCTTGTAGCCGTACCTGATTGGTTAGTCGCGAATAAATTGCTTGCATCCGTGGCGACCATAATATGGCACCATTGCCTCATCAGCACAGTGATATTCGAAGTGTGGTGCCATTTCCCGACATTTCTTATTCAATATGTTGAAAAGAGGTCTCACTTTTGCAAGACGATCACTTGTGTCCACATGCTCATTATCGCAACAATGCAGATTTGACATAATAAATTCGAATCTGTCTCTAGACATAGCATTCACAACTGCGCCATTGCTTGTATCTTTGCATTGTTCCCAATAAAGATGCCTTCTAGGAACCTGGTTGTATCCACTCAACAAAATAATTCCTAAAAAGCACTTCATTTCATCTTCACTGACATCTCCTGATTTGTTCTTTCTCGCTGCATATCTGTTAGTTTGTTCTACCAACAATTCAATAGCATCATCAAAGAAATGCAAAAACATTTCGAGTGGCGACTCTTCATTATATACTTCCTGAATTGTTGGCTAGTCACTAAATGACACCTTCAGTTTTCCTTTAGTCCACGTATATTATTTTCACTAGATGACACTGAGAATCTTGTTTGTTGTTTCGGGAAACAGTTTAATCCAAATTGCTAATTATCTCATCGTTGTTGGAAGGAAAGATTTCTGCTTCAGCATTCAACTTAGATCCTGGTAGGTTATTGGGTGAAACTGAATCATCTTCTCCAGAATCTTCATCGGTGACATCTCCTGTGGCATTGGTTGGTGGCATTATTACAATATCCAACTCATGTTGTAAACTATCACCATCATCATCATCTTCCTCCTCAAGGATGGAAAGCATTTCATTAAGTGTAAGACCTCTGTAATATAAAATTTACGTAATATAAATAAATGTATGTAAATGTATATATATATATATATATATAAATGTGTGTATATATATATATATATATATATATATATATATATATATATATATATATATTGATGATGATGATGAGTTGTCTGCCTGAAGGCAGGTCTTTTGACCGGAAGGTGGCTGGGCAAGGTAAACCCATGGTGGTTTGTCATTGCCTTCCATGGGATAAGGATGAAATGGACATTTACAAACAACCATGCAGGAGCGGCATTCGAACCCGGGACCCCTAGCGTCGCAGCGCGATGTACTAACCACTCGGTCATGGGGTCCGGCATATATATTAATGTATTCAATAATAATACTTATAGTAATAAAGTTTAATATATTAATATGTAAATGTATATAAATGATGAAGGTAAACACAAAGAACCCTCAAGTGCCTACTATCCTTCTAAAGGGACACCTAACTTTACATAATTTTTGCATCTCTGTGTATTAAAATTTTGAACATTATTTGGTTTTAGGCAAACACATATGAACCTAGCAAACGTGTACTGCTCATAAAGTAACTGAAACATTTATAAAAGATAACAAAACTTACCTTTCCGTTCTGCAGTGTGAAGAAAATGATATGGCTTCACAGACTCATAAACACAAATAAGGAAAAATAACATATCAAAATGCATTTTGTTATGCTTTGTTATAAGAACAATGCAGTGCTGCAAAATCGACAAAACTAGCCTCGAGCAGAGTTTAGGACCCCTCCAGAGGGATTTATATTCAAACAGGCAAAGTGTCCTTTTAGAAGGACGGTAGGCATATCTGGGTTAAAATACAAAAGTTGCACATCGAACATTGGAGCACGCCTAGCAAATCTTAAAGTTCCTGCTTATTCCAAGTAGATTTGATTAAATCCGCACCTTTCTCTCCGATCATAATAACTGCGGCATTAATATTTCCGCTGACGATGTTCGGCGTGATTGAAGCATCAATGACCCTCAGTCCTTTTAATCCACGCACTTTAAGTTCGTGATCCACCACTGCATTTGGATCTGAGGCATTCCCCATCTTACAAGTTCCTGATGGGTGGTTTTGAGCAAGGATGGTGTTCTCTGCAAAGCACTTCCAATAAGCCTTTGAACTGAATTCCTCATCGGAGCAAGTGGATAATTTTCCCGTACACATTTCCGCGCCATAATCCTTCATAGCTTTAGTTCTACTCATATTGATGGCAAATACAATTCCTTCCAGAATTACATCTAGGTCTTCTGGATCGTTCATGTACTCTGGGTATATTAGGGGCTGGTCTGAGGGATCGGAACTCCGTAGCTTTATTGTGCCGCTTGTTTTTGGACGCAAGTTAACTATCCAAGGTACGAGGAGGTTCATATCTGTGTCTGGTTGCAGAATCGAATGATACAGATCATCACTTATACCACGTCTTTCCCTCGTGGTCACTTTGCGTTCAGGCTCTCCCACAGGAAATGCAAGGAACGTAAATTGGATATCTGGGTGGTCGATGTTGGGATTTGCAAAACGCGTGTTGATTAGTCCATTAGGATTTGCTACGGCTCTTGTCAGTGTCCCCGTTCGGTGAATCAAAAAGTTGTAGTAGGGGTCCACTTCTATTGTCCCATCACACGAGTTAACTTTCTGAGGACTGCAGAATGCTGGACCATACACACTCGGGTGACTTCGTAGATTGTGCCCCACCTTCAAGTCCACGTACGACGGTATTCCCAGTTGTCGCAGGTTCTCCCTCGGGCCTACACCGGAGAGCATCAACAACTTTGGCGAGCCTATTGCACCTGCAGACAAGATGACTTCTTTGGTTGGTGTGGCGATGTAAGTTTCTCCATCTTTGAGGAATTGCACCCCGTACACTGTTTTGGTATGAGGGTTAATCAAGAGTTTCTGAACCATAGCAAATTTGACTATATGAAGATTCGGCCGTGTAGATGCTGGAACCAGAAAAGCTTTCGCCGTGCTGCACCGTGTCCCGTTACGCGTTGTGACTTGGTACCGTTCAAACCCCAGCTGTGATTTCCCATTGGCGTCTATTTCTTCGTACCCGAGCTCCTTGGCTGCCTCAACCAGAATTCTCTCCATCGGATAGATATCGGGATTTTCTTCGATCGTTAAGTAGCCATCTGTTGAGTGGTATGGCGAGCTCGAAAGTTGCGGGATCGTCATGTCTTCGGATTTCTTGAAGTATGGAAGAACGTCCTCGTATCCCCAGCCTTTGTTACCCATCTTCTCCCATAGGTCGTAATCGTTCCTGTTTCCCCTGACGTACAGCATGTAGTTTAGTGTGCTGGATCCACCCAGTACCTTACCACCTGCAAACTTGCACCGCTTATCTACGTGTCCTGAGCATGCCCTGGAGTTAGGTTCGGATAAATACTTCCAGTCCAACTCGGAATCGAGTAGGCTCACTGCATTCCCTGGTATCTCCGTGCTGATAGGTGGATCGCCGCCAGCTTCCAGGAGCAGAACCTTCCAATCGTCGACTTCTGACAACCTGCTGGCCACCACCGATCCTGCGGTACCTGCTCCGACCACTATGAAGTCGTACTCTTCATCGAATGGGTCCTCCGGGATGTAGGGAACTCCCTCTGCGAGGTCGCACTGTGCCTGGACGATTGTCTGTATCAAGTTCACGAACATTGCCGCGCCAAAGCTGCTTGGATGCCCTGGGCACTGAGGCTGATGAATTGCTGAACATATGGACTCCATGGTGGCGAAATGTCTGAAATGAGAAAGAAACATCTTAAGTAATTTAATTCTTTGAGGGGCTATGATTACCTGTGCTGGTCCCATATTTAAAGAGTATTACCCGTTAACAGCAGCATTGCCCAAACTCGCGAGTTCGGAAATCTACGGGGCAAGGTAACCCTCGAGTTAGATCAACTTGCGTTGCACTAATCTGAAAGGCATTGCATGCCGTGCGGTCACTAATCACTAGGTTTCTGTAGCGTAACGCAATCTTATTGATGCGTCGGGATCGAAGAAGAATGGCAAGAATTGACAAGTACCGTAAATGGGTTTTATACTCTCCACGACTGAACCGATATGGGCATTGTTACTATGGATGAAGGTTATTTCAACAGATCGTCATCTCAATCACGTCAATTGTCACCGGCACATGTCTGACACCCTGTCAGAATTCACTCTGCTTACTCCCTTGCTCACTTCATCCCCGATTCTGTCACAAATCTGTTCACTCGCTAACTGTCCACCTTCTCTCGATTCTACAGCAGTCTCCCCAGTGAGTGACCTAACGATTGAGGAATTACTTCTTAAGCATTCCGTTTTCTGCTTGCTGCTATGTTAAGGATAATAGCAGAGTTGTCACTTTTGCCCAACGTCTTGGGTACGATACGGTGGAATAGTAGCTAGCCTCAAAACAAGTGGCTATTCGTTCCACAAGTGGAAGTGCGTGATTGGTTACCCGTTTATAAAAGAGTGGTGCTACTCCTGGCGTGGTAGAAATTAGGAAGACAGGATTTAAGTAACGGGACATTGGTATCTGTAAGCAGTGACAAGCAACTGGCAAGATACAATTTCCAGCACATACGTCTTTACTTGAATAAATTGTGATATAACTAGGAAAGGCACATTACTTTCAAACTGCGATGTTCTGTTGCTTTAATCTAAGCCACATTTAATTAATAAAATAAAATGTTTTCCATATATTTTTATATTGGGCATGTGTGAAGATCCAACATGTGCATTATGTCTATAATGTGTCGTATTTAAATAATAAACAAAGGGAAACTGTATGTTGCAAAATTGAATTTTTGACTTAAAATGAGTTTTCCCCCCTAGATATTATTGCAGCTTGCAGCCGTAAAGTCTTGTGGTCTTATAGTTTTGTTTGTAGCAGATTTCGGTATACATCTAGCACTACGTAGCATTCATGATCATTTTGTAGCTAATATTTATATCGCTAATTGTATTGATATTTTTCATGTTTATTTTCGTTCGTTTGTTCTACTGAAGAATCGATTTCATGTACAATTCTGCTTTTAATTGTGTCATTTTCCTGTAAAAGGTTTTGCAACTGCTATTGTAACAATTGGAAACCATCGTAAAGGCCGAATCACACGGAACTGGATATCCAGTTAGTTGGCGCTGAGCTGGCTACCTGCCCGGATGTGATGGCTGCCTGGCTGGCTGCTTGACTGGTTTGGAGGAATGAGGACTATACACCGGATGTTTACATGTCTGTGCTTCCTTGGCGCGGGCGGGAACTTCACTTCCGGTTTTGATATGAATAACATTCAGTAAAGGCATTGTCTTAAGAAAAGGCGACAATCATTTTGTGGCTTTTGGGTACAACACAAGGTTGTGAACAAATATTTTTTTCTCTGGCATCAGTGCACAGTTTTCAGACAGGTCCAATACGGAAATGTCAGAGGATTCAGGCAGAAAAGCGAAAAGACTGGACACAAACACAAGGGAATAGGCTCTATAGTCGACATTACATCACCGGAATAAATCAAATGAAAGTATTTTACGTGTTTAGAACATTATAATTGTCTACCGCACATGTGTTGATTAAATTTAAAAATTGGAACTGTTTATAATCATTCAGAATTCCAAAAATTATAGTTTTATGTGAGGTCACACAATGTAAACTTTATTAATAAAATTTTTACTAAGATCTAAAGTCTTTTCTTGAACGATACTTGCAATAGTTAATAATAAAATACAATAACTGTGCATTTTAGTACTGTAACTATAACATTTAAAAGAATTAATGGAAAATAGTTGTGCTGGATATTGACTCGGCTTGTGGATCGAATAGCATGAAAAATTAAATAATAATAACAAATTTCGAATAAAATTTGTATATGTAATTAGTTTAGTAATTGGTTATTGTACAATAACATTTATAACTGTCGTAATTATTACTACTACTATTCTACTTTTATTAAAGGCCTTTACTCCTACAAAAATTCTGACGACACTCTTCTCTAAGCCATATGATAAAATTAGAGGAGCTGTGTTTGAATACACAACATCAGAAATTATATGTTTTTACTGTTGTAAGATTGAAGTATTTTAATTTTCATAATTTATGTAAGGTTTATTTCAACCTGCAGAAGTCTTAGCACGAAACTGTTGGTGGAAGATCAACATTGTCTTGGAAAATATTAGTAATTTGTCCCTTATATCTGCATCTAAAGGATCCAGGAATTTCATTTTTTTCCCCAGATACTTTCGTTTATCTCTATCGCTTTCAAATTTCAAGCGATCTAGTCAGTATGCTATCTTTCGTAACAAGATATGCTCGAAGATAATCTGTATCCCACTTGTTTACATTGGGAATTTGGTCAAACCGGAAGTTCTTTCCCAGTCATCGATAATCGAATTGCCTGGTCGATTATTTTTTGTTTACTCAGGAATAACCCCTTAGGACATGTTCTAATTGCTACTGGCTTTTCTCGACTGGATTCTGTGGAACAGCTAATCACAGCAAAGTTTGGGCATGTGATGATAATTTGTGAGTTTGCAAAGGGGAGATTTTTGTCTGTGGTTTCCGAGTGTTGGCTGTTTTTGTTAGTTTCTCGATAAAAAAAAAAGGCAATGAGATGACGTGCAGTGCATTCGTGTCCAGCTCATTAATATTTAGGTATTTGTGCAAAGCGATGAGATGTGTACGTGACAAATAAAATTAGCCGAAAATGAAGATCCTTATTATTACAAGTGTATGTTAGATTTTTTTAAAATTTGTGAATGAATCCTGCGAATCTCATGTATGAGTAATAAATATGCATACCCGTAAAAAGCGTGTTCGGTACGCCTTGATTACTATATTTTTTTCGAGCCAATCTCTAGTCCACACTTTTCTTTTTGAATTTTGAATTTTTGAATTTGAATTTGTATAAAAACTTTTTGGGTGCGTCAGCACTGAGGCTATTTTGCACCCGTCACACTATACGGGTTCCAGCCCCTTATGATAACAAAAATAAAAGCGTGTCTGAAAACTAAAATTTTCTTACCGTGGTTAAAAGCTGAGGCTAAGGAGGGCGCTCAGCACAAATAAGGACAAAACAAAGGACGACACAGAATTATACTTCCCATTGGGCCAGTCGCCAGAGCCCCGTTAGTCTGCAGTCCAGGGTGTACTACGTGGAAGTGAGGTTGACTTTTCTGTGCACTAAAAGCACAAAGCAGTAATTCGCCTACAGCATTCTTCAAATTGCTCGTCCATCTTTACAGTACAGATTGCTCTTATGGGAACAAAGGTCTATCGACAAGTACGCGGTAAGAAGTATCATTTGAGGCGAAAGCTAGCAAATGAGTAGCCAGTTGAGCGCCAACTAGGGCATTCGTACTGAATATCCAGTTCCGTGTGATTCAGGCTGAAGAAAGGCAATTTAGAAAATACCTCAAAGTACAATGAGTTTTTTTTTGTGTTTTTAATAAGTTGCTGTCATCCGGGAACTTTTCTAACGTTGGAAGCGGCCCCGGCGCGCATCCAGCGTCGAATGACATGGTTACCTGGGGGAAACCCTGGGGGGTAAAGGCGGTCAGGGGTGTGATGCTGATCACATCACCCCGACTCACGACCGGATCAAGAAAGTGTGGGGCGTTATCCCCACACCCCCTATACGCCTTCATGGCGTGGTGCTAAGCACAGGGGAGCACTTTACCTTTTTACATTCTTAATGGAGAGGAACACATTTTGTATGTTTCTTATCAATCTCGTGTGTGGATGGCTATGATAAATGTATTATCAAACACATTTTGTAAGAAAATCATACTCGTTCTTAATATATACTTTGCACATTATCCTGTAATTGGCGTATGCTTACGTATATTGCTCCTGCAATTTTTAAACTCTGTTAACGCTCTTTTTACTCCCAGGTTACTCGCCTTTTCCGGTGGTGCAACATATACTCGGCGTACTCGTGGGTTAGGTTAACTGTTAGTTTGCCCTTACTCGCCAGTTAATCGATGTTGGTGCAAAAGGGCGACAACTTTTTTTTTTCTGGTTGTTGCGTATTGCCTACAGATAAAACTCTTCGTCTCAACATGAAAAATAATAAATAGGTATGAGTAATGTGTAGGAAGAAAATACTGATCACATATCGCACATATGATAAATATTTAAATTGAATTTTATTGAAAAATATTCTGCTCAGATTGAGGAAGGGTTTGTGTGGAAGTGTTCAAGGCGTGCACATACGTGTTAAAGTTAGGTTTTTTTAAGTTCACAGGCGTGCTGCTCGGGACCGGACCTACGGTTTATAGTGGGATACCATCCATTGGGTATCAAACCAGAGGTCCCCCAATTACAATTACAAATGACAATCTGAGTGACGTACTGTGCATATTTGCAGTCGTGTTGATATAAAAAGCGAAAAAAAATTATATAAAAATGATGTGTTGAAGTAAACCTTTTTACCCCTAGCGGTGAGGATATGTTTTGGAGGTGTGTAACATTCCAGATGTCCAATAAAGTTAGAGAAGATGATTTTATAAACACCCACATCTTGACGGAACATCCGTTTGAGTGTCAAGTTCCGTCAAGCGGATTATTGTTGTGATGAGAGCATAGAAGCTCATCACTGTTTTGATCTGGCTGGTATTCTCCACCAGAGCCCCGCTACTCTTTGTCTCAAGTGCAGAGCGTCCTAAGACGCCAAAGGTCCCGGGTTAGAATCCCGGACTGGGCATGGACGTTCTTTGTGAGTGTCCTTTCATCATACCATCACTCATCCTCATCTTCGTGATTAGCCAAAAAGTATCAGAGAAAGCGAAAATATCGGGCGTTGTGTTCGGTGAAAAAGACACAGCTAGGAAGACACATGCGACTGAAAGAATAGGAGCTGTATCAAGGCCAATCGACAAGTTGCCTGGGTCGGGCGGCAATTCTAGGAAAACGTGTACCTTATGACAAACCACTCAGTAGCAAGAACTGTACCGGTAAGAAAACCTTCTGACCTAAAATGCTGACGACTCGGTGTCAAAGCAATATGCAAATTTCTTTGGTTCTTTGGTCAACTTGTTTGTGTTCTCATTGTTACTAGTTAAGTGTAAGGGCAAATGTGTATATATATATATATATATATATATATATATATATATATATATATATATATATATATATATATAAAACGCTGCTCTTAAAGGGTGGCGGAAGAGATGACGGTCTAATGACGTCAATTTCCGCTGCCATACGACTACGTAAAATATATTACCAAGACCGTTTTTAAAGTAATAACAAACATTACATACTTAACCTAATTAATGTAATTTTAATGTTTCAGTTTTTACAGAAAATATATTTACGGGGCACTCAACCCCAATTTCTAATTATAATCCCCGATGGCGTAGTGGTAACGTCGTGGACTTGTAGTGGAAGCACCCAGTGGAAGCAGTTATTGGTTCGGATCACACTTTAAAGTGGAGATCCAGTCACGATTAGCCTACCTGTGCATAAAGTTAACTTAAAACAGACTCCAAACATGCGCAATCATCATGTAGCTTTATGTATCATATTTTTTTTTTAAAGTCAGTGTGTCAAATTTTGAAGGTAGAATATTGTAAGTTTTACTTTGACTTCAAGCATTGTACACTAATTGGTTACTCACCGGCTTTGCTTTGTTTTCCTGTTTTCTCTTGCAGTATATTTCGCTTCACCTTCCACTTTGTGCATTCTGCTGTTGCTCGTCCACAGAAACAGTTTGAAAATATGTGGCGTGGTAACCAGTACAAGGATATATCACACCATCGTTGTTGGTTCATTTGTTTTTATGAGTAGGCTTACCTCATTTTCTCCCACGCAGCTGAAGGCGAAACTGACAGTTTTCAAAGAAATTGTTTTAAGACCACTTAGTGCTCAGTCAGAGTGCTCAGTCAGGCTAATCGAGAATGACGTGTGTGCTTCCACCGACATTCATGGACACTTCTGGGATGTACCATTTTCATTGACAACTAATGGCAATATTACAACCTAGAAATATTCCAGATCTTTTTCTAATTTGCTTGATGCACAGTACCGGAGATAGTCATCTGCGTATTAATACGAGTATAATGCAAAACCAAATTTGTCGTCCATAATATCATTTATAAGCATGTTAGAAAAACTTTGGACCCAGAATAGATCCCTGTGGTACACTTACTCTCGGGTATCAATACTGTGGTCCTGGTCCTGTCGATGATTCAGTTAAAGAATATAACAACTTGCAGTACAAGCACCCACCTCGATGTTCGTCAAGAAGCAGGCAGAGAATTCAATGTAGCACAACACTTTCTGCAGACTTGCAGTAGACATGCATCGTTGGGTGGAAGAATTGCAGCTCTAGGAACATCAATTCCTACGAACACCAAAAGATAACTGAGATGGGGCTCATAAAATAAGATCCATCATGTAACCGAAAGTGCTTCACATATCAAAAATTTCAAACCTCTACACCAGTGTTCCGCAACCTTTTTTTACTCACGGCACACCACAGACGGGCCTAGACTCAACACGGCACACCAAAATGTCTGTCCCCTCAAAATCATATGAATCTTAATATAAATACGAAATATTACGTCGTTATGTAATCAATTATTATTATTATCATCATCATTGTTATTATTATTATTATTACAAAACATGAATAGACTTATGCATTTATTAAAAATTTATTAACTTTAATTCACTAGAAAATTAGAAAATACACATTTCTAATACGAATTTTAAAGTAAATGACTCTACTCACACCTTCAATGTGATACTTGAGCCTGCTTAGCTGCACACAGACGGCTGATTCGTGGCGGAATCGTTGACAAAGCAAACCTCATTTCTTCATCGATGGATTTGAGTATCTCTCTCTTTGATGTTTTAATTGCAGTCAACGTCGAGGAGCCCATTTCACACAAATAAGTAGTTGAAAATGGTAATAACACATTAACTGCCATCTCGGAGATAGCCGGGTATTCACTGCTTATTGACAACCAAAATGTATCCAAAGGCACTTCGAAAAATTTTAATTTCAATGTTCTGTCTGCTTTCAAATCTGCCAGTTCCTCTTGTGATCGTAAATTTTTCGGAAGATATTTCGAATCCATACTGAATGGATCACGAACCCAGTCAAAATCTTCAACGCTCTCTCCAAATTATTTTTTGAAAGTCTTCTGCGAGAGTACTAAATGTTCTTTAATTAAGTCCATCAACACCTTGTTATCGTCAGCAAGGGGCCATACAGTTTGGAACATCTCACACGATCCATTTTCAATTGTCTGTGTCCACAAGTTCAACTTATTAATAAATCCTTGAATCATATCCATACTAGTCAGAATATTTTCGTTTCTACCTTGCATTTTTCTGTTTACTTCATTGAAGTGTACGAAAATATCGGAAAGGTATGCCAACTTAGATACCCATTGATCATCTGCAAATAAATCCGCATATGCAGAGCACAGATGTGATAGAACTGAACTGAAATACTGTAATTGTTGTCTGACAATGTGTGGGTCCTTCGGCGAAGGAAAAGGGCAATAAAGTTTAAGAAGCGGCGACAAACAGGCACAAAACAGCCAGTCGTACACAAAAGATGCAGTATTACAAGCAAATAACTCGCTTGAATAGATCTATTGTATGACTGGTGCGGGCCGCTAAAAGGCACACAAAGCTTGCCGCCTGTAACCCATCAAACCGGCCCAATATTACAGGCGAGAATACATATAAGATGAGCAAACCATAACAATATTGAGTAAATAAAATACATTTAATTTCTATGAAAACATAAAAGTTATCAGCAAGAATTAAACAAGCACCTTCTTACTTAAAATCGACAATTAATTTCTTACGATATTAGGTAAAATTTCGCGTCACACCATTCACCTTCTGACGGCACACCGGTTGCGGAACACTGCTCTACACTACACAATTAAGAAAATGCAACACGATAATAATAACAATAATAATAAAAAAAGCAAAATACTTTCACAAAGGGCGTGTATTAATGTTACAATTCAATATTTCTCAACTGAAACTACTCCAGGGTTTGGAAAATAAAACCCTTGCTGTCGACTCAAAAATTGCCACTCACTAAGAACATTTGTATTGGGATTCCCTATGAGCCAGCTATTTTGGAATATCCGGAACTGCATTGGCGTTTCTGATGTTCCGTGCTGCTAAAATTTATCGGGAAAATTACGAATTATTTGTAAATTTTTCAACCATTTCAATGAGGATAAAAAATTTCTGTTGACTTTTCTCCATAATCCTAACATATACACCTTGCCCTCTATTATTCGTTTATTTTAAACATTAACGAAACTGTCTATTTGGAAATGAGTTCCAAGTAACTTTCCTTGCTGCAGTTACTATCAAATGGTCCGGGGTTCGATCGGTGGTGGAGGCATGTGGCACAGTTAATTCGGATCCCATTTTAAAGTATAGTCCCGGTTCCAATTTCCCTACATGACCGTAAAGAGGCCTTGAATTAACTTCGACGATTACATTTCTGCTCTAGAATTTTTTTTCCCAGTGGAGGAAAATAACAATATTCAGCACCGAAGTTCTTTTTTGTTTCACAATTCCTGGAGTTTTTAAAATAAAAGCGACGTGTTATTGCATCAGAAAGAAAGAAAGATGCTATAAATATTGATGTATTTCCTTTTGTTGAGTTCTTCTGACAGAATACTGACATTGCTTATATTTACGTTACTCAAAATACAAGAGTTGTAGATTTTATAAGTGCGTTCGACATTTGAGTTGACCTTTTTAAATTTAATTTATCTGTTTATTCCAAGTAGATTTGATTAAATCCGCACCTTTCTCTCCAATCATAATAACTGCAGCATAAGTATTTCCGCTGACAATGGTGGGCATGATTGAAGCATCAATGACCCTCAGCCCTTTCAATCCGCGCACCTTAAGTTCGTGATCCACCACGGCATAGGAATCTGATGAATTCCCCATTTTACAAGTTCCTGCTGGGTGGTTTTGAGAAATAATGGTGTTCTCTGCAAAGCACTTCCAATAAGTCCTTGAACCGAATTTTTGATGAGAGCAAGCGGATAATTTTCCCGCGCATAATTCCGCACCATAGTCCTTCACAGCTTTAGTTCTACTCATGTTAATGGCAAATTGTATTCCTTCCACAAGTATATCTAGGTCTTCTTCGTCGTTCATGTACTCTGGGTATATTAGGGGCTGGTCTGAGGGGTCGGAACTCCGTAGCTTTATTGTGCCGGTTGTTTTGGTACCTACAAGACCTATCCAAGGTACGAAGAGGTTCTTATGTGTGTCTGGTTGCAGAATCGAATGATACAGTTCGTCGTTTATTCGACGCCTATCCCTCGTGGTCACTTTGCTTGCAAGGTCTCCCGCAGGGAATGGATGAAACGATAACTGAATATCTGGCATGTCTATGTTGGGATCTGCAAAACGCGTACTGATAAATCCATTAGGATTTGATGTGGTTTTAATCAGTGGCCCCGTCCTGTGTATCAAGTAGTTGTAGTACGGGTCCACTTGTGATGAGTCATCACACGAGTAAACGTTCTGAGGACTGCAGAATGCTGGTCCAAGTACACTCGGGTGATTTTGGAGATTGTGCCCCACCTTTAAGTCCACGATGCACGATATCCCTAGTTCTCCAAGGTTCTTCCTTGGGCCTACACCGGAGAGCATCAACAACTTAGGCGAACCTATTGCACCTGCAGACAAGATGACTTCTTTGGTTGACGTAGCAGTGTACGTTTCTCCACCTTTGTGGAACTGCACCCCGTACGCTGTTTTGGTATCCGTGTTGATTAAGAGCTTCTCAGCCGTGGCGTGTTTGACTATGTGGAGGTTCTGTCGCCCAGATGCTGGAACCAGGAAAGCTTTCGCCATGCTGCACCGCGTCCTGTTACGAGTTGTCATCTGGTAACGTTGAAACCCCGTCTGTGACTTCCCATTCAAGTCTAGTTCTTTGTACCCAAGCTCCTTGGCTGCTTCAACCATAATTCTCTCCATCGGATAGATATCGGGACTTTCTTCAACCGTCAAGTAGCCATTCGTCGAGTGGTATGGCGAGCTCGTAAGTTCCGGAATCGTCATGTCTTCGGATTTCTTGAAGTATGGAAGAACGTCCTCGTACCCCCAACCTTTATTTCCCATGTTCTCCCATAGGTCGTAATCGTACCTGTTCCCCCGAACATATAGTATGGAGTTTATGGTGCTGGAACCACCTAACACCTTGCCGGCTCCAAACTGGCATCGCTCATCTACGTGTCCTGAGCACGCCCTAAAATTCGGTTCGGTTAAATACTTCCAGTCCAATTCGGAGTTAACGAGGTTCACTGCGTTCCCCGGAATCTCCGTGCTGATAGGTGGATCGCCGCCAGCTTCCAGGAGCAGAACCTTCCAATCGTCGACTTCTGACAACCTGTTGGCCAACACCGATCCTGCGGTACCTGCTCCGACCACGATGAAATCGTACTTCTCATCGAACGGGTCCTCTTGGATTTTCGGAACTTGCTTTGCGAGGTCGCACTGTGCCTGCACGATTGTCTGTATCAAGTTCACAAACATCGCCGCCCCAAAGCTGCTTGCATGCCCTGGGCACTGAGGTTGATGTACGGCTAAGCATGTGGCATCCATAGTGGTGGAATTTCTGAAAAGAGAGAGAAACGCTTCAGTAGTTTTAAATGTTTGAATAGCTGTGGTTACCTGTGCTTATACTCGTGAGTTTGAAAAATCTACAGCTCAGGGTAACCCTCGAGTTAAGATCACCTACCATTGCACTAATCTTATGCACGTTTGCAAGCAAGAGTAAACTCACAGTTATCCCCAGAATCACTGAATATCTGTTGCACCAACAGATAAGTCGGGTAAGCGACGAGTAAAAGGAGGGTCAACTTTACCCTCCGAGATCGGCGAGTAAAAGTGAAGTCAACCGACGCGCATCGAGTAATGACTGACTGCCTCTGCAACCGGTAAGGTATCATTCCAGAATTTCAAAACTAAATAAATGTAAAATGGGAAGTAATAGATTCAAACTATGTACATAAAAACCTAGAAATATATACTATGTGAACATTCTGCAGTACAAGATTTGTAAAATTCCGCATGAAATTCAAACATAAATATACACCCAGCATTCAGCCCTACTTGGAGTAGAACCACGCCTTCACGAAACAGGTATCCAATCACGTACTTCTAACTGTATGACGTTTAGGTATTTGCTTTGAGGATAGCTACTATCCTAGATTAAGGCCATTGTTTTTGACTCGCGCGTGCTGCAATGTCTTCCAGATGGGTCCAATGGAAAATGATCCTAGCTCGAGGATTACCCTGACCTGTGGATTTTCAAACTCGCGAGTTTGTGCAACGTTCGTGCAAACCGGCATAACAGGCATTGCAGGTTGTGCTGTTCACGAAACCCGAAGTTTACTATGGGATGGTATCTAGCCTCAAAGCAAGTGCCTGTACGTTCTACAGATGGAGGTATGGGATTGGTTACCGGTTTCAAAAAGTAATGGTTCTACTCGTGCGTGGCGTGGCAGAAAAAATGAGACATAGGATGCAAGTAACGGGCATTGGTTTCCGTAAATAGTTACAAGCAACTGGCACGAGAAGATTTCAAGCACGTAATAAAGACGGGGAAAAAACTTATTTACGTTAATAAATTTTCATATATACGTATTATTGCAGCTTGCGGTATATATGTTTAAGAATTATACATATAACAGTTGGGCTGAAAAGTTCATAGGCTGACTCATAGATGGCGTTACTAGAATTAAATCCATGTGATTTTTACTTAGTACTAACCTTCAAAAGATACGTGTATAAATTTCACAGATACCGGATAATTAGTTCGTGAGATATAGCATTGTGAGTGAAGCAGCTTTTGTTATTGTGAAAAAATGGATAAAAAAGAATTTCGTGTGTTAATAAAGCATTGCTTTTTGGCGAAAAAAAATACTGTTGAAGCCAAGGCTTGGCTTGATAAACATTATTCGGACTCTGCACCAGGAAAATCAACCGTTGAGAAGTGGTTTGCTAAATTTGAACGAGGCGAAATGAGCATCGAAGACGATGCACGCAGTGGACGCCCCAAAGAGGCTGTTACCGACGAAAACATCAAAAAAGTCCACAAAATAATTTTAAATGATCGTAAAGTGAAGTTGATCGAGATAGCTGAGACTTTAAAAATATCAAAGGAACGTGTTGGACATATTGTGCATGAATATTTGAACATGCGAAAGCTGTGTGCAAAATGGGTGCCGCGCGTGCTCACAATCGATCAAAAGCAACAACGTTTTGATGATTCGGAGCAATGTTTAGCGATATTCAGCCGTAATAAACACGAATTTTTCCGTCGATATATTACAATTGATGAAACATGGCTCCATAACTACACTCCAGAGTCCAATCGACAGTCAGCCGAGTCGACTGCACGTGATGAACCGAATCCAAAGCGTGGAAAGACGCAACAGTCGGCTGGCAAGGTTATGGCATCAGTATTCTGGGATGCGCATGGTATTATATTCATCGATTACCTCAAAAAGGGCCAGACCATCAACAGCGATTATTACATAGCGTTGTTGGAGCGTTTAAAGGATGAAATCACGAAAAAACGGCCCCATTTGAAGAAGAAAAAAGTGCTGTTTCATCAAGATAATGCACCGTGTCACAAATCAATGAAAACGATGGCAAAATTATATGAATTAGACTACGAATTGCTTCCCCATCCACCATATTCTCCAGATCTGGCCCCCAGTGACTTTTTCCTGTTTGCAGACCTTAAAAGAATGCTCGCTGGAAAGAAAGTTAGCACTGATGAAGAGGTAATCGCCGAAACTGAGGCCTATTTTGAGGCTAAAGAGAAATCGTACTATAAAAATGGCATCGAAAAATTGTATGACCGCTATAATCGTTGTATCGCCCTCGAAGGCAACTATATTGAATAATAAAATCGAATTTTGTCAAAAAAATATTTTTTACTATGTTAGCCTACGAACTTTTCAGCCCAACTGTTATTTTACATTGCAAAGGTTACGTGCAAATGTAGCTGTCGATATACTCGTATAAACATAATGGAAGTCCACGAAAATCAAATGGAAGAGGAAAATTCTGTCTTTATAGAAATTGTTACTCTGACGACTCATTGTAATTGACTTAACAATGATTCGTCAGAGTCAGTTTTTACAGAGACAGTTTTCCTCTGGGTCATTCCACATCAAATCAACGCAAGAAACTAAGATTTTGACACCCACCAACTCCGATTTCGATGAAATTTGGTATACACCTTTCCTTTATGGTTGAAAGAAACCCCCTATTTTTTTCACTCTATCTGAAACGGTTTTCATTTTACAGCACTTTGAAATGTCATCAAATCAGTGTTGTCTGTCACTCTTGAGACCCTCGACACAAGATACCCTTGCTTACATTTTATATATTTTCTCCTTAACCAATCATCAGATCTCTTTGAAATTGTACACAAAGTTCAATTAAATAATGAGGATTTCAGAAAAAAATACATCAGCACTCAAAAAATTTACAAATGCCTATAAAAAGACTAATATTGGATTTGTAGCCTAATTTTTGTGGTGGGAAAACTAGGTTACGAGAATCTGAATTTTCATCATGTGGGTATGATGGAACCAAAAACTTTTGATATTGAAAATCTTCAATGATGCTCTTTCTCTACAAAAAAATTAAAATTTTGGTTTTTTTATTCCTTCTAACGAAAATGTTACGTTTTTTGTAAATTGCCTAAAATTACAGGGTCAAACCGTACCAAATGGTCCAGCACTGGTCGCTCGACCATTTTTAAAAATTTTCATTTGTTTGTCGTTATAACCCCTGTACAAGGGTAGTTCAAAACAGGCTTTTTTTTCTAAAAGTAGACTTCGTTTGAAAATGGCGGCCATTTTTATTTCATGACTTGCAACATTTTTGGCCTGTGCAGACAGTTGCGATAATTATGATATCTCAGCTAAGAAAAAAATATAGAAATCTTGGTTAAAAATCATTGTTTTCATTTCATTTCAGGCTACATTTTATGTTCCGCATCTTTTGCACCACATCTAATGCAAATGGCTGAAATTTAGGTTCAAAACTGACTGATATTCAATTTTGAAGGGAAATGAATGTATACATAGGATATTATTTTTAGTAGGTAAGCAAAGAAATATCAGAACTATATTTTTTTTTAGAGGAAACATGTACATCCAAAGTTTCAGCAAATATTTGAGCTCTGTTACTGGTTTCCGATTGAGTTAAAGAACTTTGAAAATGCTCATTTTTCTTAAAATTTGGACCCAAATATATGTCTGGTTGGAAAGGTCTTCCCAATGGCATAGTGGTTACTTCGACGTTTTGTAATCAAGGGATCCCGGGTTCGATACCCAGTGGAGGCACATACTGGTTCGGATCCCACTTTAATAAACTGTAGGTCCAGTCTCGATTAGCCTTCCGTGTATAAAGTTGAATTAAAACTGAAATCAAACCAATATCTGGTTGAGAACCTAATAAAATTTGAAATTTCGAGATTGATATTACATGATAACAAAGTTACAACAGGGGGAAGTTTAGCAAAAACAGAGAAATTTACGTTATTAGTTACAATTATAATGATTTGCTTTTAATGAACTATCATGCAATTACATTGATTGTACGTATTAATTAATTGCAACATACGAATGGCATAGTAAGCCCGTTAGTAGCTATTATCAAAGAAAACTTGTCTACGGCTATGTGTCAAATATTTTCTGCTGAAACTTTGGATGTACATGTTTACTCTAAAAAATATTATAACTCTTATATTTCATTGCTTACCTACTAAAAATAATATCCTAGGTATACATTCATTTCCCTTCAAAATTAAATATTAGCCAGTTTTGAACCTAAATTTCAGCCATTTGCATTAGATGTGGTGAAAAAGATACGGAACATAAAATGTAGCCTGAAATGTACTGAAAACAATGCTTTTTAACCCAGATTTCTATTTCTTAGCTGAGTAATCATAATTATCGCAACTGTCTGCATAGGCCAAAAATGTTGCAAGTCATGAAACAAAAATGGCCGCCATTTTCAAACGAAGTCTAGTTTTAGAAAAATAATGCCTGTTTTGAACTACCCTTGTACAGGGGTTATAACGACAAACAAATGATTTTTTTTAAAAATGGTCGAGCGACCAGTGCTGGACCATTTGGTACGGATTGAACCTGAAATTTTAGGCAATTTTTAAAAAACGTAAAATTTTCGTTAGAAGGAATAAAAAAACAAGAATTTTATTTTTTGTAGAGAAAGAGCATGTCTTTGCAATGATTTTCAATATAAAAAGTTTTTGGTTCCATCATACCCACATGATGAAAATTCAGATTTTTTTAACCTAGTTTTCCCACCACAAAAATTAGGCTACAAATCCATTATTAGTCTTTTTATAGGCATTTGAAAATTTTTTGAGTGCTGATGTATTTTTTCTGAAATTCTCATTATTTCATTGAACTTTGCGTAAAATTTCAAAGAGATCTGATGATTGGTTAAGGAGAAAATAAATAAGATGTAAGCAAGGGAATCTTGTGTCGAGGGTCTCACGAGTGACAGACAACACTGATTTGATGACATTTCTAAGTGCTGTAAAATGAAAACCGTCTCAGATAGAATGAAAAAAAATAATAGGGCGTTTCATCAACTATAAAGGAAAGGTGTATACCAAATTTCATCGAAATCGGAGTTGATGGGTGTCATGACCTCGTTGAAATGGCATGGAATGACCCCTCTTCCATTTGATTTTTGTGGACTTCCATTATGTTTATACGTGTATATCAACAGCTATATTTTATAATCCTGTACGTGTCTTATTTCCCCTTTATAAATAATAAAGAAGTGAGACGAGGATTATATTATCTGCGCAGTGGAAGTTAATTATCATTCAGTAGGTAATTCAACTATTTAATGTAAACTTAATATTATTTCAACCATAATATTTATTAACAAATCATATCATTAAATATACTTTCCAAATTTATATATGCATCACATGGTTCATTTATAACCAATCAAAACACCTAAGAAACACATTTTAGTTAACTCAACAAACATAACTATGTATTATCTCCCAATTAAATTATAACAGTCCGTCCAATTAGATCGTCAAAAGTCAGTACGTAACGGCTATACGAGTCCGAGTCAACTGCAGCCCCGCCCAAAACCCCCACAGCCAACATGACCCGGAGCAATTTACCCTTAAAAAAAAGAAATCCTTCTCTAGCACTTTTAAGAAGTCAAAATAATTATATTAACGTTAGGCAAATTACACCAGGCCATGCAGGCCCAAAAAGGGTGATACACGGAATTACAGTATACTCAGCCTGTGTCCAGTTAGTCCTACGTCTCCCCCAGTCGGCAAGGGTCTGCCACGCCAAACTCCTGGCTCAACCAGCGCAGAAGCTTGGCCAATGGCATACCCTACCTTAGTCACATGTATATTAAGTCTTCAATACGTCACCAATGATCTATCGTACACTATGGGCTTACAATTTGCACATAACCTTTGCAATGTAAAATATAATAATTATACCTACATACGTGTGTGTTAAAATATGCATTATACAGGGTTATTACAAATTATCTTTCCGATTACAAACTTGAATAACACTCAGATACATGAAAATGGTATCAATGGATAGGGAAACTCAGAAAGTTTTGTATTACATTTGGTTCACAACATCACATCACATGTGCTCAATATGAGCTCTCTGTGTCGCGCGACACACATCGAGCCTGTAGTCCAATTCCTGCCATGCATGTTGTAACATTGAACGATCCACTAATGCAATAGCCCCTGTGATGCGAACACGAAGATCCTGGATGGTAGGTAGTAAAGGTGGCCAATACACTTGTTGTTTGACAAAGCCCCAGATAAAAGAGTCACAGGGTGTAAGGTCGGGGGAACGTGGAGGCGAACGCCCAATCCATTTCTTTGGTAGTCACCTATTCAGTTCACGCCTGACGTCTAAGTGGAAATGGGGTGGTGCCCCATCCTGTTGAAAAATTAAACCTTCGATATCCTGTTCCAGTTGTGGAAGAAGCTATGTCCGTGACATTTGTAGGTACGAAATTCCCGTGATTGTGTTGTCGTCGAAGAAGAAAGGGCCATACACCTTTTCATGACTGATAGCTCGAAAAACATTCAGCTTGGGGGAGTCGCGTACATCCTCCACATAACCTCTAGGATTTTCCAGACCCCAGATCCTGACATTATTTTTGTGCACCTTGTCCAACAGGTGGAAGGTGGCTTCATCACTGGACACCAATGATTCCGTGAAACCATCAGTTTCCACTTCGATTTGTATGTCCTTGCAGAAAGACAGTCTCTTGGCTTTGTCGTCCGGTCTCAGGGCCTGCAACAATTGCAAACGTTAAGGATGAAACCGCAAACGTTTGCGTAAAGTCTTCCACATAGTTGGTTGCGGGATGTCCAATTCTCTGCTGGCTGTGGTGGTGGATTTCTGTGGACTTCGTACGAAACTCTCTCTCACACGCTCCACAGTTGCCTCACTTACTGGTGGACGGCCGGTTGACTTTCGCTTGCAGATGCACTCCCTTGCTTTAAGGTCAGAATACCACTTACGGATACTGGGGCCCACTGGGTGCATCTTCACCAAACGTCCTTCTAAAATTACGTTGCACAGTGATAACAGGCTGGCAGACGTGAAAATCCAGCACACAAACAGCCTTCCTGTCTTCTTTCGCAGCCATTTTCTCTCCTATCGCCCCTAGCGACGAAATCAATAACTACGCGACAGTTGTACCAACCAGTGAAAATTTTTGAGTTTCCCTTGCCGTTGACACAACTTTCATGTATCTAAGTGTTATTAAACGTGAGTTATTCAAGTTTGTAATCTGAAAGATCATTTGTAATAACACTGTACATTATAATCATATTAGATCACATTTTCGTAATCTGTAATTTTAAGGCAGTATATTGTTTGAAATATAATATTTCAAACCAATTCTGGGGTAGAATTTCAAGTATTGTCAACTGATCCCGAAGATATACAGTCAACTCACTCCACATACGGGGTGAATTAACAATTGACACTCTTCGAAAAAACAAGGAAAACAAGCAATAACTTCACAAGTTTTAAGATCATAGTGAATTAAAAATTCGTAGTGGTCGAGGAAACTACAGATATTGCTCATTGCGTTTAATCAATAGTAGATCATAATTTTTAAGAGCTGCAAAAATTTAAAGAAGAAAACATGGGCAACTAGAATTATATGTCGCTCTTAAAGAAACGATTTTATTTCGAGCAATGTGAGAAAGAAATCATGTGCATTTCACGTTATTCACTTCACTTTCATTTCTTGTTCGCCGGAGAGAGGAGTATAAATACCCTTCTGACTTTTTAAAATTAGTCCCTTTTTTCCTTTTCTTATAACCTTTCGAAATCCTGATTGAAATTTACGAAATTTCCTTCGATTCCTGAACATTTAATTTCTTCCTATAATTCCGATTCTGCGCATCTGCACGCACTACTGTCTCAAACAAGAATGACTTAAAAATTGTTGGCAGTCTGGCATAGTTGTAAAATCTGGCAAAATGCGGGGATTGTCATTCTCCTAACCAAGCAATTTGCACCGGCATTCCAAATGATAAAGGATCTACTAAACTTGTATCGAATTCGTCGCCTGCAATTTGGACTTTAGGTATCATCATTATATATTTTTGCTCCGTGCCGTTGAGGGCCTTTATCATTTGGAATGCCGGTGCAAATTGCTTTGTTAGGAGAATGACAATCCCCGCATTTTGCCAGATTTTACAACTATGCCAGACTGCCAACAATTTTCAAGTCATTCTTATTTGAGACAGTAGTGCGTGCAGATGCGTAGAATTGGAATTATAGGTAGAAATGTTCAGGAATCGAAGGAAATTTCGTAAATTTGAATCAGGATTCAGAAAGGCTATAAGAAAAGGGAAAAAAGACTTATTTTAGAAAGTCAGAAGGGTGATTTCGAAAAAATTGTTGCTACCTTTAATGACGTTTGAAATTTCGCCACGACCGATAAATGAAAATAATAGTGTTAGTGTTATAGTCGAATTCTTATTTTCAAGTAAATCTCAATACTTATATGGTATGTTTGTTATTCTGATTCGATGATACACGTGATGCAGAAAACGCACAAGTTCGCTTGTGGAACTATATATATATAGACACACACACACACACACATACACACACACACACACACACTCAGTGGAACCTTGATAACTCGAATCTCAACAACTCGAATAAAACCTTGATAAGACGAATTTTTGTACAGTTTATGGGATGCCGTTTCAGCTCAATAAGTCGAAGTTTTAGTCCCACGGACCTCAATAAGTCGAAGTGTAGTTAACTTTAGACCTCTATAACTCAAAGTCGGCGATTTTGTCCCTCCATAACTCGAACCTTGGTACCTCGAATTCCCCCCCCCCTCCTCAAGTTCGAGTTATCAACTTTCCACTGTATATATATAGTTTTTTGAGAGCTGAATTTGAAACTCCAGGCGCCACTTGAAAATCCTTACATTTTACATTCCCAATGAACACTAAGAGAAGCTGTTAACAATTACACAGCAAAGGCAACCTAACTTTCACATAAAAGATTCCGAAGATTTTTGCGGGCTGCCACGCTTCACATATCCCGCCCCACCCCTAACAACGGTGCTGGAAGGGAATCAGCGTAAAATAAAAGCCCCTGCCATTGGTAACAACCTTCGTGGGATACAAGAGATCTGACCAACAAGGACGTTTGGAGCTCACGTGACGGTCACCCCCTCCCAATTTGTGGTTGAAACAGCAAAAGTAGACCGCCGCGCCATCTAGTGGCAGCCGCGGTTTTTTGCCCGAGGGAGCGCAGCCACTTATAAGCGGGACTTACTGGTCTGATATTTATTGTTTGTCTGTGACCGAAGTGACCTTCCTAAGGAAGGTTATATATATTCTAATATATAGCATATATATTATTATATGCATTCTAATATATAGAAGACGCTACAACATTGCTTCAGGTTTTAAAATTTGGCTAGCAATAGTGCAAGAATTTACAATGGCATGTTTATTATTCTCATTTAATGATACACGTTGTAAAGAAAATATGCATACACGAAAAACATACTGTACTATTTAAAAAAGGACAAGTATTGGATATGTCCACAAGTGAACTTGATCTATTTTTAAAAGAAATATCTGGATTTGAAAATGCAGGTGCCAGGCGAGAATTTTCAGGAGCCATGTCGACTGCATTGGTCAACCACTGCCATGAGCTAACATTTTCCATTTCAGGCACTGAATGAAGGTTTCAAGAATTGAAGCAAAACACAAGGAAAGTAAATGGTAGCTTCTGCACCCGCAGGAGTTCAATTTGATTCCTTACAAATCCTTGAGATGAAAGACGAAAATAACTGACAATAGTAACAGACACTGTGCCTGGTTACATTTATGCTCCTCATTGTACATGGTGCACTTCAGCATGCCACCCTAAATTTCATACTCTCACCGCATTGCGATGCACAGTACTTTAAGTGCAAATTCGTAGCTCGGGTGATTTTAGCATAGGCGTAACTTGGCGGGGGCAAGGGGGGCATTTGCCCCACCAAAATCTGCTGCATTAATAAAATTACAAATTAACATTACTTGTGTTAAACTCCTCGAACCTTAGAAGCAAAGTAATGAGTAATTTTCATGATTTTGCAAACTTAACAGTTACTTAGCAAAATATGTTATTTTCATAAGATAGAAAACTTTAAGCCCCAAGTTCGACTCTAAACCCTCCCTCAGAGTTAGATCCCAAGTTCCACCCTTGTTTCATAGCTTCCCCAAATCATATTATATAAATTCCCCAGAGAGAAATTTGCAGAATTCTATTTCCCTCCCATGATTTGAATTTTTTTTTTTTTGCTTTATTTTACTTCGTTTTTTGTACCACTTTTGGCTAATTTTCAAAGATGGGGATAAGTGATATGATAGAATTGATGAACGGACACTCGCAAACATCCATGCCCAGTCCGGGATTCGAACCCGGGACCCCTGGCGCCGTAGCGCGATGTGCTAACCACTCCGCCACGGTGGCCGAAGATTTCTCTCCCATGGTATGAGTTTTAAAAAAAAACGAACAGACAAGTTCCATTCTGTTGTAAGACAAAATTGTGCTTTTCTACTTACATTATATATCCTATAAATCCTCATGCAGTATCCTTGAAAACTCCTCCTAGTGAATGATGCCTAAAACTGCTCCAAGCTGGTTGAGAACTTAGGAAGCCAAATTCCTGAAAGAGAGTTGCAAAATTTAGAACAATGCTTATAATTTTGCCTTGCCTAATTCTAGTGTGTGTGTGTGTGTGTGAGCAGGGTGCAAATTCCACTTTTGGTTTTGGAGGAGATGCCATATCTACTGCTTGATTCAGCCTAAACAGGAGATGTGTACATTTACTAGGATGTTTTGCACATTATTGTTAATGATAATATTACCAACTGCAACAAAACAATATAATAATAATAATAAGAAGAAGAACTACGCATTTTCACCCAAAATATGTTTCCCAGGCTTCCCTGTTGAGTGATACTGAATTTCTAGAAACATGCTCATGAATTGCAATTGCATTTTGCAACATTGGAATTACTTACTTTTTTTTCTACAACAAAATAAAAATAATTTTATAGAACCAATAAATTACATTCGTAGGAGCTATATAAATGAATTAATTGGTAAAGCCAATTCATCCTCTCGTTTTCTCGAGCAAGGGTTCAATGTAATAAGGATAAAAATTTTAAAAAAATAGTAGATTACTCAACAATTAGTCAATAATAGCAGAAATCTAAAACGTTATCTATAGTCAGCCCCTATTTCTTGATAATAAGCCGTGTAGATACTACCAGTTTCCAATGACTGAAAATTTGAATTATTGCACCATGAAAGCACGAAACCATACTTGATTTCCGAAAATCTATGTAACTATGATTTTGGGGGAGGATATTACGGTATATTGAGGGGGGAGGATTTCTGGCATTCCCTCCCTATTAATTCACCCTGTGTTTGTACAAGAACTGAATAAAGATAACATGAAATGAATTTCTGGCTACCTCACTTCCCCTTAACTTAAACTCTTACATATTTGAATGTGAATGTGTGTGCTACCAAGTGATGTGATGCAAAGGGACATTGCCCTCCGTGAACTATGAAATACAGTAAATCCTCGTTAATCCGGATCCCGATAAACCGGACCTTGCTTAATTTGCTTATTAGCATGACGATCTTATTAAATTCTGTATCTATGCATTCACATACTCGGGTCATTCACGTAGTTTTCTATACAGTGAGGCACGTATCCAGGGCCCCCTCCGAAATCCTACAAATATCTAATTTACATAGTGCATAGTCGTAAGTAATTTTACTTAGCAGGATAAAACATTAGATGGAAAAAAGCTTAGTGTATAATAAAGGAACGAGGTTATATTTGTATATTCTACCATTTAATCCAAAGAATAAATGTACCCACAGCTCTCAAAATGTATAGTTTTCTTTGTGAGACGTCACACAATATAAATGTTATGAGTAAAATGTGGTCCTAACTTCTAAAGCCTTTTCTTAACGGAATGTGTAAAAGTTTATAGCAAAATAGAATAACTACGAATTTCAGTACACTAACTGTATACAATGTAAGAAACATAATGGACAAGACTTGTGTTGGATATACACTCATGCGGTGCGGTGGATCGAGTAGCAATGTCTCTTCATTTATATAATACTGTAATAATGATAATAACAACAATAAATTTGGGTCAAAATTGATTTATTTTTAATATATTATAAGTCTTATTGCAAAATGACATAACAGTGGTTATAATTATTATTATCATTATTATTTCTACTAATCAAGTTTTATCAGTGGTCTGCCCCCTCTACAAATATTTCTGGCGACACTCGTGCTGATAAGGGTTGAGCTCCCCCCCCCCCCCCCGAAATAAAATCCTGTATGCAGTAACAGCACAGAGTGGTTACAGTACACAGAACACTACCGTAATGTGATTTCGAAACATCACAGAAACTCTTGATGTAACAATTTTTCATGTACGGAAGATTAAGAAAACAAAAAGGAAAATAATGAAATTTATTCACGAACTTACCTTGGAAGGTTGCAAGTCTCTCCCGCTAACTTCCCAACTGGTTATTCACTAGCAAATTCTTCCCAAAATGGGTTGCTTTGCTCCTTTTACAGTTCCACCAGCCCAAGGGCAAAGGTCCTTATCCATTTATTGTCTGAGGCAGAGGGAGGGGGGAGGAGAGTGTGTCATACCATTGGTCCCCGAGAAAGGCGCGCGATTCTAAGAAGCCTTTATAACTGTTTCCAAAGCAAAGCTACAACTTGGGGGTATGAACTTTCCAGCCTGATCATTACCAGTGTGTGGTTGGACATCGGTTAGTTCGTTGAACTCACCAGCCTAAATATTGCCTATTTTTGTGGGAGCAGGAAAAGGTTTATTATCTATAGCTACAACTTGGGATATTTTTCCATTGCTACTCTCCATGTCTAGCACATGGGGCGGTTCATTGCCAAACTTTTCCGCTAGAGGCGCCACCCCTGTTGTGTCCCAGAGGGTGCTGGGGGGTGACGTCAGCGAGGCGAGGACTCAGCTGTGGGCCGCTTAAAACCATGTAAAAATCATACATGTTTATCGCCTCACAGAGGCAATTATAACTCTTCGGAAGCAATGTTCACAACATATATTTCCTTTTCATTGCCTTTCTGTCCCGTTTTCGAGTGAATCGTGGTAAAAGAAATGGATGACAACGGAAGAACTTCGTCATGAATTCACACATATTGTGGTCCTTTAACCTTATTTCTCTACACTACTGCACGCAACAATGAGGGTAAATGATTCTTACATGAGGCAGACACAATAGAACACCCTAAAAAGTCGTAAAGCCAAACAATTTTAAAGGCCTCTGGATGTGGGGCGAGGAATTTTGTGCACATGGCATATTTTCATGCAAATTGTTAACTAATTTAATTAAATATACCACAAGTTAACCGCAACCAGATAGAGAGAGAGTAGGATTGGACGGAAAAGTTGAATTGAGTCCCTTTATATATACAAGAACCAGTCTCAATGACACAGCGTTCATGGTAACGTGCTAGGAAGGCAAGAGTCACAGTTCGAACCTTCGTAAGGCACAGATATAGCAATATGTTTCCTTTCCTTAGTTTGATCACTTCATAATTAATCTTCATCGTAGCGATAAAACCAAGAGGTAGAAATTCGCCTTAAAATAAACTATATACATACGCATGACTTCTTCCTTCGATGATTAATAAGAACGAATATCAAAATAATAAGATAAGAAGAATTTCCTATGATAAAAGCGTAATTTGAATATATTTTCGTAGAGTTGAATTTTCATTAGCTCACATGCTTACTTGAACGTAGATCGAGCGCTTTGCAAACATACACTTTTATTTCATTTTTGATAATTCCAGTGTCAAATGGTCACCTGTGCTGTATCTGGAATGTTCTAAATAAATATATCTTTACATTCAGTGTTGATTGTAAATTAATAGGCAATATGTCAAATTTTGACAGTATAATATTCTAAGTTTTAATTTGACATTTGGCAGTGTATACTAACTTGTTACTCACAGGCTTTGCCTTCTTTTCTGTATATTTCACTTCACCTTCCACTTTGCGCCTTCTATTGTTGCTCGTCCACAGAACCTGTTTAAAAATATGTGACGTGCTATCCAGTACAAGGATATGTCGCACCAACGTTGTTGGTTCATTTGTTTTTATGCAGTCTGAACTTTCTCCCTCGCAACTGAAAGCGAAACTGACAGTTTTAAAAAGGATTGCTTTAAGACCACTTAATGCTCAGTCAGCAAGGGCCCCCGCAGATGAGCTCTCCCCTCCCCCTCCCCCTTACTGAGATATTTTCTAAAAGTTCATGTGGCGATATTTTATATTATTTCTTCCATTTACAGCAATTGACTGCCATGTCCAACAGAATAAGGAGTGAACGTTTTCACAAGAGACATTTCAATCTTGTTGACTTGTCGTAACTAGAGGTGTGCTGACCTGAAAAATTTTGGTCTGGACGGAATTGGGAAGGAAAGATTAATAATACTGACGTTCTGGACTGAAAAAATCTCCATTTTCCGTCAATGTTGGGAATTTTTTGTTCCAGATGCGGTGAAAATTTCAAATAGTACACACTATTTTCCCGTCAATTGATTGTTTATGAACAGCTGGAATAAGAACTTTTAATTTCAAGAAATTTCAGACACTTTTAGCACAGTTTTTGACCTAGGCCGCGGTGAAATTTAGCAGCCCCATCTCTTATTCTGTTTGGTAGCAGAAGTGGAAGCAAAAATGCGAGTGGTCCTCTTAGCGGATTATAACAACATTTCTTGCGAATGGCGATTTCCAGTGGGGGGTCCGTGCACCGGTTTTCCTGCCTTAGTTTATGCTTCTTGTATCTTTATCTGTGCTTTTAGCGTAAAGATATCAAAAATTAACCAATTTGCAATAAGACATTCATCTGCGTATTGATACAGTTCAGTACCAAATTTGTTGTCCGTAATATCATTCATAAACATATTTAAAAGCTTGGGCACAGAATGGATCCCTGTAGTACACCGACAGACACTTTTATACTGTTCAAAATCGAGTTGCCTACTTATGTATCGATAGCTATCAATCCATCTCATTACAACGGCAGAAAAATTGAATTACTGATGTGTTTATAAATTTCAGTGAACATTGTGAAACACTTTACTGCTATCCAGTGAAATAATACCTTTATGATCTAACATTTGCCGCCTGTTATGTAATAGTTTATGCAAGAGTAATTTCGTTGAGCGATTTTTCCTAAAAGAGAACTATTAGAATGAAAATATTGTTCTACTGGCTCTCTATTACCTTCTGAAGATTCAGACTTAAACCGGATTTGGACGAGAGCTTTTTCTTTAACATTTTTGCTAGCATAAATGCTATGTAAATGCTTCAGCAGATAGCACTTTACACGAAAACATTTCATGGAACATTTCCGTTAGCTCTTGAAATTACATTGTATGCTACATACAGCACGATAGGCACATCGAGTTACACCATATACGGCGAGTGCACGGTGTTTACAATTGAAAAACTAAAATATTCTTCCATACGAGCACAGTAAACGTTGTAAAGTATATATTTAATCAGCGCCATGCTTCTCTACCTAAAACCATTTAATACGAAACGTAATTCCTCTCGGTTGAATAATTATCGTGTTTTAAAAATGTGAAGTGATACGTTGCTTACATCTCACGCGGCCGCCATTACAACTGCGCTCGTGATCTAGAGGTCGCTTCTGATTGGTTACGCTACGAAAAATGCTACGGACCGAGCCTATCCTTGAGAATTGCCATGAAATATGCCATGGCATCTGAATGTTAAGAAAAAATGTAAGGAAAATGCTTTCGTTTAAAGCGGGCTTTAGTGAGTTAGTTGCTGACATAGTTCGATAATCACGTACTTACGGTTGAGTTGGTGTTTTAAGTCCACTTTATGCACAGTAAGGCTAATCGGGCCTGGACCTACAGTTTAAAGTCCCTGACTATGTGTCTCCACCGGGTATCGAACCCAGGCCCCTTGATTACAAGGCGACGATGCTACCATTGCGCCATCGGGGAGGCCTTACTTGCGATTGAGACCCCCTCTTAAATATACCAGGAATTACTAATTATCGGGTATCAATACTGTGTATCTGGTCCTCTCGGTGCTTCAGGTCAAGAATGTGACATAGCGTTCAGTACAAACATACCTCATGTTTGTCGTGTGGCGGACAGAGAATTGCAGCAGCACAAGGCTGTCGGCATATTTGCAGTACAGTGGCAGCTCTATGAGAAAAAGCAAAATACTTCCAGAAAAGAACATGTCCAAATGTTACAACTCAGTATTTATCAACTGAAACAACTCCACTGTTTGGGTAAGAAAATTTTTGGATTTCCATAACTGCATTGGCGTTTCTGAGTTCCGTGCTGCTAAGATTCATCTGGACTCACGGATCCTGTGCAAACTTTTCCACCATTATAATGCGCATACATTTCTTCTGATGTATCTCACCATTATCCTAATACATACTGGTTGCCTTCCATTATTCGTTCAAAGTACCAAGTAACTTCCTTTGCTGTCAGTAACTATCAAAGGGTCCCGGGTTTGATCCCTGGTGGAGGTATGTGGCACAGTGGATTCGAATCCCATTTTGAAATATAATTCTGGACCCAATGTCCCTACCTGAGCATAAAGAGGCCTTAAACTAATTTTGATCTTTACGTTTCTGCTCTAGCTGTTTTTTCAGTCGAGCAAGGTAACGATAGAAATATCAATAGCCTATTTAGCACCTAAGTTTGTTTTCCTCATTTGCTGGATTTTTTTAAAAATACAAGCGCGGTGTCATTACATGAGAAATAAACAAAGGTGCTATAAATATTGATGTATTTCCTTTTGTTGATTCCACCTTCTCAGAATACTGACATTTGCAGATTTTAGAAGAGCCCGACATTTGAGTTAACCTTGTTAAATTTAATGTATCTGTTTATTCCAAGTAGATTTGATTAAATCCGCACCTTTTTCTGCAATCATAATAACGGGAGCATTCAAAGTTGCGCTGGCAATGGTCGGCATGATGGAAGCATCAATAACCCTTATTCCTTTTAATCCGCGCACTTTTAGTTCATGATCCACCACTGGCTTGAGATCTGAAGCATTCCCCTTCTTACAAGTTCCTGACTGATGATAGAAAGAAATGACGGTGTTCTTTGCAAAGCACTTCCAATAAGTCTTTGACCCGAATTTCTTGTCGGAGCAAGTGGGTAACTTCTTCACGCATAATTTCGCACCAATATCCTTCAGAGCTTTAGTTCTACTCATATTGATGGCAAATTATATTCCGTCTACAAGTATATCTAAGTCTTCTGACGCAAGAGACTTACCTAAGGCACGATGAGCTCCTTCTCCAAGTCTGGTTGCAGAATCGAATGATACAATTCATGTTTTATTCGAATTGTATTCTTCATGGTCGGATTGGCATTACTGTCTCCCGCAGGGAATGTAAGGAAGAATATCCTGGAGGTCCGGGTTGTCGATGTTTTTGTTTGCAAAACGCGAATTGATGAATCCAGTTGGATTTATTATGGATTTCACTATCGGCCCCGTTCGGCGAATCAAATAGTTGTAGTATGGGTCCAGTTCTGTTATCGAATCTCACGAGTTAACTTTCTGAGGAAGGCAGAAAACTGGTGCCAGCAGAGTGGGGTGACTTCGCAGATTGTGTCCCACCTTTAAATCCACGATGCACCGTATTCCAAGTTCTCGCAGGTTCTTCCTTGGGCCTACACCGGAGAGCATCAACAACTTGGGCGAGCCTATTCCGCTTGCGGACAAGATGACTCTTTGCTTGATGTGGCGATGTACATTTCTCCATCTTTGAAAAACGCACCCCATACGCTGTTTTGGCATGAGGGTTGATCAACAGTTTCTGAATCATAGCAAACTTGACTATATGAAGATTCGGCCGTCTAGATGCTGGAACCAGAAAAACTTTCGCCGTGCTGAACCGTGTCCTGTTACGCAACGTCATTTGACAACGATCAAAACCTAGCTGTGACTCCCCATTCACGTCTACCTCTTCGTACCCAAGTTCCTCGACAACTTCTAACAGAATTCTCTCCGTTGGATAGATATCGGGATTTTCTTCGACCGTCAAGTAGCCATTTGTCGAGTGATATGGCGAGCTCTTCAGTTCCGGAATTGTTACATCTTCGGATTTCTTGAAGTATGGAAGAACGTCTTCGTACCCCCCAGCCGTTATTCCCCATCTTCTCCCACAGGTCGTAATCGTACCTGTTTCCCCTGCTATACAGCATGTACTTCAACGTGCTGGAACCACCTAATACCTTGCCGCATGAAAACTTGCACCGATTACCTACGTGGCCCGCACACGCCCTGAAGTTCGGTTCGGATAAATACTTCCAGTCCAACTCGGAATCGAGCAGCGTCACTGCATTCCCCGGTATCTCCATGCTGGTTGGTGGATCGCCACATGCTTCGATGAGCAGAACCTTCCAGTCCTGGACTTCTGACAGCCTGTTGGCCACCACCGATCCTGCGGAACCTGCTCCGACCACGATGAAGTCGTACTCTTCGTCGAATGGGTCCTCCTGGATTTTTGGAACTTGCTTTGCGAGGTCGCACTGTGCCTGGACGATTGTCTGTATCAAGTTCATAAACATCGCCGTTCTAAAGCTGCTTTCATTCCCTGAGCACTGTGGCTGGTGGACGGTTCAACATGTGGCTTCCATGGTGGTGGAATTTCTTAAAAAGAAAATTAATGAAACGTTTTAGGTAAATAGATTGATCAAATGTTTGTGTGTGTTAGATGCAAGTGTATACGACGTGTTGATAAGCGATCAGAAGATAAAATGGTGTGTTGATGTAAAAACAGAACCTAACTTCCTTAAGCCAGCATTTTTTTTTGCCGAAATGTTGTTAAGGTTGTAAGTTTCGAGATGTTAAAATCCAAAGAGACGCTTTCTTATACGCACATACACGTCTTATTGCCAAGCGATTTTTTTTAGTGTAGCACAGTGACAGCATAGAAACCAATCAACGCTGGTATTAGATATTATGCCCCGGAGCCCCTATTGCTATCAAGTAGCCCCCAATTGTTCTCACGATGCTGGGTGAACACCGAAGCTTTTGATCTCCCACGGGATCGAATCCAGCAACTCCCGCAACAAGAGACAACCGCATAATATTCGGCCACGCTAAAACTCTGTACTGGTGTATTGTAATCTAATCAATACCACTATGGTATGATTGGTTACGGCTATGATATCTATGGAAGTACTCTGACCCTTTGAGGATGTACGTACTACAACTTACTTTAATGGATGCAGTTACATGCCGAAGTTTGTTACCGTTTTCGGGAGTGGATCTTGAGGCTTTACCTTGGTATGGTATACTGCTGGAGTTGCATCTCTCGTTTTTAATTGCCGAGGAAAGCAGAAAACAGGTCGTAATACACACACACACGCACTTACACACATATACACCTGCCCTCCACGCAACATATGTTCGTTTCTACGTAAGTGTCTTACTAGAAAGTAAGTGCAAAATGTTAATCACCATTTCCTTTCGGTGTATTCAATAACTTGAAACTCCCATAAAATTGTAAATGAATTACACGACTTCTTTAAACTATTATTCAGATTTTATTTAATTTTTGTTGTTTAGCGTGGCTTTTGTGACACTTTCGTCATGCTAAGGATGAGTATTGATAGGATGAAATTGAGGAAGGCACACTCATAAGAACACCCACACCCAAGCTGGATTAGTACCCATGGCGTCTTAGGGCTCGTTCTACTACCCACTCCTTCATGGAGGTCGGCCCAACGGTTAGCAAGAGCGAAAATCATCATCATAATAATAATCCGAAGTGTCGTAAAGTGGGTTTCCGTTTTGACTATAGTGCAAGCATACTTCATAAAACTCTCTTTGCAGACACGAACTTACTTCGTGCGTCCAATATTTCATTAGCTGCAAAGAAATAATTGTTCTGCTGTGATATATTCTATGATCTGAGAACGTTTCTTGTCAATGGAATATTGTTATTGTTACCCCCTGTTTCCGTGGCATAGTGGTTATCTTTACGCGCTATGAGGCCAGAGTTTGAAACCCTGGTCAAGCATGGGTGTTTCTTTGTTTGTTCCAGTTCATCAGCGAATATTCAATCTCTTCATCGGCTTAAGCCCAAGGATGGGGGTGGAATACCAGTCCAAATTATGAATAAAGTCTGCACCGTATTTATTAATTAGTCATTTCAAATGTTGAGTACCCATAGGACCAACACAAGATGTATACCACAATTTAGTTTACGAGTACATCTAACGTAAGTTTGGCAGCAACATCTCGAAGACAACAGACCACCTAGTGAGGGACTGTACGAGAAAAAAACCTTCTCGCCTACAATGCTAAAAGTTTCTAGCTTGAATGCTGTGTCAAAGCTATATGGAATTTTCCTTGGCCAACCTGTTTGTGTCCCCAGTGTTACAGTTTCAATATAACTGTGTAATATTTCCGCTGCCTTGAAAGAATTTGCCTGACAGGCTATTACATACTGAACCTAATTATGGTCATTCTAATGTCCGTTTTTATCGAAAATAACATATATTTAATTTGAACTGAACTGCAATTGATAATCATCAACTGGGGCTGCCCAGTGTTGTAGTTATAACTTTGTCGCCTTGTTGTCAAGGTGACAAGGGTTCGATACCCGATTGATACACATAGTGGTTCGGATTACACTTTAAACTGTACGTCCAGTCCCGATCAAGTTATATGTTTCTGAAATGGACTTAAAACAAACTTCAAGCATGCATAATAATAATATATCTTTATGCATTATAAAGTATTAAGTTTAGATTAAGACGGTTGCATACCGTTTTTTTTTTTTTTTTTTTTTTTTAATTAACAGCAGGTTGTTAAATTTTGACGGTACAATATTGTCAGTTTGACGGTAACTTCTAACAATCCTTACTAATACAGTATATTACTCACCACTTTTGTTTTCTGTCCTGTTCTCTTCTTGAACCAATTTTCCTGTGTGTGCCACTTCATCGTTTACTTCCCGCGTTCTACTGTTGCTTTATGCAGAACCCGTTTTAAGGTATGTGACGAGTATCTGGAACAACGATTTATCATTCGTCAGTTAATTTATGTCAACGTGGAAGAACTTATGCTTTCTGCACTTTCTCCCCAGCAACTGAAGGTGAACTTGATATTGTTTTAAGGCCGCTTAATGCTCTGATAGCCTAATCAAGACTTAGATATTTGCATGCACTGGGAACGGAAGCCTTGGTGGCAAGGCGACAATGTTACCACCACGCTATGTGTGAGGCCCAAAATCAGTTTTTAGAAAGCGAGTACTCAGTGTGTTAAGTGTAATGCAGCAGTGACATTATAAGACCGCGAATATCTTATAATTATTAAATTATTAACGGCTATTACATATTTAAACTGAATTAATATAATTTTTATATTTCAGTTTTTAAAAATATGTTTATAGTTTACACGACTGTACTTTATAATTATGCATTTTTATGAAAGAATAGGGCCTCCCCGATGGCGCAGTGGTAGCGTTGTCGCCTTGCAGTCAAGGGGTCCCGGGTTCCATACCCGGTGGAGGCACATAGTGGTTCGGATCCCACTTTAAACTGTAGGTCCAGCCCAATTAGCCTTATTGTGCACAAAGTGGACTTAAAACACCAACAATCAATCAATCAATTTATGAAAGAATAACCAGATTCATTTTTTCCTAAGCTGTATCTCTCATTGCTGTACCAAAGAAGTACATGTAGGAGTGTGTATCTGTGATGTGATTAATATTCCAAACGGTTAAGCCTTGCGGTGCAAGGGGTGATCCCTTTTGATGACAACCAAATGTAACAACAATAATACATGAAATGTATGTCAAAGTGACGTGCAGATATCCGAAGATCCGCATGCTCTTATAAAACCAAATTTCGTTGTCCGAAATATTAACTTACAATAAAATTAATATTTTTCCATTGTGTGTACTCTCGTGAGAGCCAACAGCGACTACTTTGCTAACATGATGTAAGATGTTTGGCCTATTCTTATGAAGGCTGCTTCTATATTCGGCTATTTTCAACGTATCTATTTCACTTTTACAAGTGTCCTGCTTGTGTCCATCTTTCCTCTTCTATATCTATTGGAGTCCAATTTTGTAATCGAAAGATAATTATTAAAATTATTATTAGGGTATATTATTTAATTAAAAGAGAGAGTGGGAACAGACTGCGAAATTCATAAGGCCAAAGCAATACACACATGGAATGAGACCAGAAAAGAACAAAACAACGTACATTACAGAGTTGACCTTGCACATTTTAACGTTCCTCCTTGTTCCAAGTATCTTTAATTGAATCCGCACCTTTCTCTGCAATCATAATGACTGCAGCATTAATATTTCCGCTGACGATGTTCGGCATGATTGAAGCGTCAATGACCCTCAGTCCTTTTATTCCGCGCACCTTAAGTTCGTGATCCACCACGGCATTGGGATCTGAAGCATTCCCCATCTTACAGCTTCCTGATGGATGGAACAGAGAGATGACGGTGTTCTCTGCAAAGCACTTCCAATAAGCCCTTGAACCGAATTCCTCATCGGAGCAAGCGGATAATTTCCTCGCGCACAATTCCGCCCCATAGTCCTTCACAGATTTAGTTCTACTCATGTTAATGACAAATTGTATTCCTTCCACAAATATATTTAGGTCTTCTTCGTCGTTCATGTACTCTGGGTATATTAGGGGCTGGTCTGAGGGATCGGAACTCTTTAACTTTATTGTGCCGGTTGTTTTGGGACGCGAGAGAATTACCCAAGGTACAAAGAGGTCGGTATCTAGGTCTGGTTGCAGAATTGAATGATACAGTTCATCATTTATTCCAAATGTATTCTTCGTGGTCGCTTTGCCACCAGAGTCCCTCCCAGCGAATGAAAAGAAGATGATTTGAATATCCGGGTTGTTTATATTGGGATTTGCAAAACGCGTATTGATGAATCCGTTAGGATTTGATGCGGTTTTCACAAGTGGACCCGTTCGATGGATCAGAAAGTTGAAGTAGCTGTCCACTTCTGGTGTTTCATCACGCGAGGTACCTTTCTGGGAGAGACAGAAAGCTGGTCCAAGAACACTCGGGTGATTTTGAAAATTGTGCCCCACCTTCGAGTCTACGATGGGGGTTATCCCTCGTTTTTGAAGGTCCTCCCTCGGCCCTACACCGGAGAGCATCAACAGCTTCGGTGATCCTATTGCACCTGCAGACATGATGACTTCTTTGCCTGATGTAACAGTGTACTTTTCTCCGCCTTTGAGGAACTGTACCCCGTACGCTGTTTTGGTATCCGTGTTGATTAAGAGCTTCTCAACCGTGGCGTATTTGACTATGTGGAGGTTCTGACGCCCAGATGCTGGAACCAAAAAAGCTTTCGCCGTGCTGCACCGTGTCCTGTTACGCATCGTCGCTTGGTAACGTTGAAACCCCAGCTGTGACTCCCCGTTCACGTCTAGCTCTTCATATCCAAGCTCCTTGGCTGCATCAAGTAGAATTCCCTCCATTGGATGGATATCGGGACTTTCTTCAATCGTCAAGTAGCCCTTTGTCGAGTGGTATGGCGAGCTCGTAAGTTCCGGAATCGTCATGTCTTCGGATGCCTTGAAGTATGGAAGAACGTCCTCGTATCCCCAGCCTTTATTTCCCATTTACTCCCATAGGTCGTAATCGTACCTGTTCCCCCTGACATACATCATGTAGTTCAATATGCTGGAACCACCTAATACCTTACCGCCTGGAAACTTGCACCGTTTCCCTACGTGACCCGGACAAGCCCTGGAGTTAGGTTCGGATAAATACTTCCAGTCCAACTCGGAATCGAGCAGCGTCACTGCGTTCCCCGGGACCTCCGTGCTGATTGGTGGATCGCCGCCAGCTTCGAGGAGCAAGACCTTCCAGTCCTGGATTTCGGACAGCCTGTTGGCCACCACCGATCCTGCAGATCCGGCTCCGACGACGATGAAGTCGTATTGTTCATCAAACGGGTCCTCCTGGATTTTTGGAACTTGCTTTGCGAGGTCGCACTGTGCCTGGACGATTGTCTGTATCAAGTTCGCGAACAATATCGCAGCGAAGCCGATTGCTTGGCCTGGACACTGGGACGTATGGACTGCTGAACATGTGGCATCCATGGTGGGGAATCCCTGAAATGGAAAATCAAAGAAACGTCTTAAGTAAATTGATTGACAAAGGATTTGTGTGTGTTAGATGCGAATGTGTAATATTGTGGCCACACTGAGGTCTAGGCTGTCTTTGCTACGTTCTTTGTGTTCGCTATTCTATGTGACCACACCCAAGAATCTAGGGGGACTAAGTCCGTTCTGTCCTTCAACTGAGGAGTGAACAATGTGGCTGGTTTGATTATTTTGATCGATTTATTGCTTTTGTTAGCATTGGCTATGAATCGGGATCCGAACCAGAAATATCTGAGAGTTTCCGTACGTGTTCTGTTGGTATCCCAAGTATATAAGCTTGTTCTTCTTCCGCTACCGCTTGATCTCATCTAGGAGATTCTTTCGCGTCGGCAACTGAACATCGAATAAACTCCGTGAGCTGGGCTAGCTTATTTATAGTCTCTGAATGGCAGCTCGTGGGCGTGGCGGAAAGCTGAACTACATATCATAAATTGCACCGTTGTAAACTCATTGGACTCACACAGTTGCCAAATTCGCGTAGCAAATTATTAATAAATTACAATGTAATAATCCCCCCTCCAAAAAGACGTGGCGGGGACGCAAAACAAATCGAATTAGCGTTTACTAACAAAGAAGAACCTTGCAATAATAATATTTTCGACTTTGCAAAGGCAGCGTTACACAATATGAAGTGTTGAAACAAGGTTACAACGTTACCAATGAATAGCACACATAACAATACAACAGTAGCGTCAACCTCTCAGAACATAATTCCCAATCGAGGTGCCCCGGGTTCGATACCCGGTGGAAGCCCATTGCACAGTAGTTCGGATTCCACTTTAAACTGTACGTCCAGTTTTGATTTGCCTATCTACACATAAAGTGGAATCAAAGTAACAATTCAAACATATTGCATAATAAACACTTTTAACATGAATTTTAAACGTGTCACTTTCACAACTTGATACAATGTTGACCACCCAGGACCGTTTGAAAAAAGTTATCTCTCAATATATTGTTGGTGCTGCCATTGCCAGGGTCTGTGACGGAGTCGTTGACTTAAAGTGTTAAGAAGCCAGAGTTCATCATCATCGTCGCGTTGGGCCAAGAGGCAGGAAAGCGACGTAGAATATCCAGCCATGAAATCCTCCACATAAACAATCTGTCATGAAATTTGTGAGTAAAATCAGAAGCGAAACTAGTCACTTCAAACTTTGTGTGTTCATAAGATCAACCAAACATATAAACCTCTTGCACAATTGAGGGGTTCAAAGCACAAGACTCCATTGAACACAGTTTTATGAGAAATACACTTATAAATAACTTAGTACTATGTTGAGCTGTTGGAGCTGCTTCTATGAGCTAGAATTTGAAACTTAGGATGATACCTACTTCTACCACTGAAATGTTGATACTATTTTATGCATATAATTCGGTTTCCAAGAAAAGTGCTCTGAGTCATTTCAGTTCCACCACAAGGCTATCCTTGCTAGGTTTCCAGAGTTTTACAACAATCTACATCTTACAGGCCAGAGGTTTCCTGATGTAATTTCTAATGTTCGATAACCGTTTAGGCACACAGCGGTTTGGATTCAACTTTGTCATATTGTTAAGTTTTGACTGTGGAATATTGTAAATTTGGCATTAACGTTCAACATTGTACACTATTTTCTTACTCACCGCCTATGCTTTCTTTCTCGTCTCCTTCCTAAACCAATTTCACTTCACCATCCACTCACGCGGTCTGTTCTGGCCATGCTCGTCTCTAGAACCAGTGTTGGGAGTATCCAGCGTGGTAACGGGAACAAGGATTTGTCACACAATCGTTGCTGGTCTATTTGTTTTTATGTCAACTTCAAATATTGTATGCTTTCAGCATTTTCTCGCTCGCAACTGAAGCTGAACCCGATATAGTCCTTATACAGACGGTTTTCGAAAACTTCGTATTAACACCACTTTATGATCAGGTGGGCTAATCGGGACTGGACCTATGTCTTGTACCCCTTGATTTGGGGAGACCATAAATCAGTTTTTACAACGAGACTACTGAGTGTTAAAGGTTGACTAGAGAAATGACACCTAAGATCATCACTACCGTAACTGTTATTACATATTTAAACGTAATTAATATAATTTTAATAATTCGGTTTTAACCTTCAAGTATTATTGACGTTAAAAATCAGACAACTACTATGGAGGGATCTGTCAGACCGCTGATCTGATTTTGAACTCTTAACTGGCTGTTTTGCTTTTTCAATTTCTGACGCGTTTCACGTGACTTTACAGTTATAGAAGAATGTTGATTGATTTGATTTATTCTACTTCGCTTTTGTGCCACTTTTGGCTAATTTGCGAAGATTGGGATGATATGATGAACTTGAAGAATGGACACTCACAAAAATCCATGCCAAGGCCGGGATTCGAACCCGGGACCCCTGGCGAAGGTTGTGCTTTAAGTTTGCCATTGTAGCTTATAGCGTCTACACAAGGTACAGTCACGGACACTTGTTGGTTGTAACTATTCCATTGAAGGTCAATGGGATTGTTACAACTCAGATGTGTCGTGGCTCTACTCAAGCTAGTACAAGGCCCGAATAATCTACAATGACAATACTATTAATTCTTAACGTACTTACTGGAAAGTATAGTATGAGGTTAGCTTTTCTCTAAGTCAATGTCCAGTTCTACCACGGCCTTCAAGTTTTTGTGGATTACTGGTTAAGAATTCTCAACTACAAATATGGAAAACTTCCAAAAGTTTTATGCAACGAGATTAAAGGAACGAATCACTCTTTTTTTGTGTGTTTTGCAGTTATATTTCGACGGCACGTGTTTGTTGTACACCATATTAGTTGAGCTTATCAAACTGCAGTTTTTGCTACCAGCTTCGTTGCCGATGGACTTTCAGACTTAACGCTGAATTTTCTGGTTTCCAGTCCGAGACCGTGCATAGGTCTTATTAGTGAGTACTCTTTCATCAATTTCGATCTAATCATCACTCATCATCATCGTCGCGGTTTGCCAAGACACACTGGCGTACTCAGAGGGGAGCTGAAGGAGCTACAGCCCCCTCTGAAATGTTGAGAAAGTTAAAATCGTCAAACAAAATCAGTGAAAAGCTCGGGAAGATCCAACGTGGTTAAATGTAAATTTGCCTTAAAATGACCCCCGAGTGGAAAATTTTTAATACACGAAATATCTAATTGTGTGTGGCGCCTCCTTAGAAAGCAGCTTTCAACCATCCACTTTTACAATTACAGCCCCTCCCGAGAAAAAAATCTTGCGTAAGCCAGTGCCAAGAGGGGATGATGGAAAGCAAAGAGAGATGACAAAAACATTTCTGCTATTTTCATAAGGATGTGGAGAGAAAGAAGTGAGAAGCTGAAGACGAATTATCCGGAGGGGGATTCTCCAAGAAAATTTGCAAGTCTCCATTCGTGTTCATAGAGAAATATGAGTTTATATGTACACAGTACATAGTATATTTGTTATGGGATAATAGTAATAAATAATGATATAAAAGTAATAAATAGCGGCAATGTTTATCAAACTGTGTGTCGAAGTGTTTAGGATAGGTTGGATGCATGCTGAAACGTTCATGGAGGACAAGCAGTGTTAAACAACTCAACAACTAAGTGCTATCACAATGTTAAAAAAACTTAAATGTTAAACTAACTAAATGCCAATATCTTGAAAAACTATCAAAGAAATATGCATAAGATCAATTTAAATGTTATGAATAATAATAAAAGGTACCGTTATTTATTACTTTAATATGATTATTTTTTACCATTATCCCATCAGAAATATACCATGTAACGTATAACTACGTTTGGCCCACACTGGAGCTTAGACAACAACATTTCGTAATCCTAAATATTAGCTCACTATGCAATAAACATTCCTCCATACAACCTTCTGTCTTTTTGTGCTAGTCAATAACCAACAGGATACTCCCTTTTTTTAAAAAAACGCTTTGATTGATGGTTTGGCGATCTCGCTACCGACGATTCATCCTAGAAATAAGCATTTCTTTGTGTCTAAATTCACTAAAATCTTATATGCACGTGTTTTTGGAATGAAGTTTTCACTCGTAACTCAGTAAAAATGTCACTTCATTATCTTTCTTCCTCAAAGGAGTGTGGAGTAGCGACTAAACAATAAAGCATTAGTGAAAACCATATTTTTTTAAAAAAATATGTATTTATTGTTATACAAATCACTTCTCGTAGCACAGCGAGTTACACATCAACAGTTCGGAGTCATCATTGCTTGATAGTAGGATATAGGAGCACGGGAAAGGCAAAATTTGGTGAAGAGAATAGCATATAAATTTTTCAATACATACTATATGTATTTTTTCGTTTGTACTTCCGTATGAACCAGAAATACCTACCAACCAGCCAACTTGTAGGCATTTGTACATATTACTTATCTATCCTGGGTTGAAACCTTCTAGAAGACAGGAAAATTCTTCTTCTGAAGCTTACACACAGAAACCAACATTAAAAAAAGAAATGCATGAAATCTGTAGCTCAGACAAAATGTTTAATTAAAGGTATCATCGAGAATGATGGAGGACGGTGCATCAATTTATGCATTCAATAACAGTTCGGCATTAAAAATACCCAGTTACATCATATGATGTACTGCTGCTTTACCTTTACAAGTGATATACAAGAGTGCATCAAACTGTAATCTTGATTCTTGATAAAGGCCAAGAAACACATATTAGTGCGTCAATTGATGTTTTATAGATTTGATGCATTTATTTTTATGTGTGTATAGGTGCAACTATTCTTTGAATATTTGTGAAGTGATGAGACAAGACACTGAGTCACTAAGATCTAAGCAAGTTGCTAACTTTAAGGGAACAAGTATATTCAAGGGATTGCTGAAAAGTTCGTAGCCCGACCAAGTTCCCAAACTATTTAGAGGAAGGTCAAATTTTTCTTGAAAGTACATATCCTTGTATGTACATATACCAAAAGGCATCGCAAAATTGACAGGCTTTCTTGTTGTTTCAGTTTTATTACGTGACCATGTCTGCTCTTGTGTTTCTCCATGACAATGCCTCTGCCCATCAAGCAGCAGCAACACAGCAGAAATTGCGAGACCTGGGCTTTCAGTGCCTTGTCTCCATCGGACTACTTTCGGTTTCCTTGGCTCAAAAAAACACCTGAAGAGACGCCATTTTGCCTCAGATCAGTAGGTGATTACTGCCACAGAGCATTGGTGCGAGGAGCAAACTTCAGAATTCTTTAAAGTGGTTTGCAAAAGTTGGACCATCGGACCAGAAAGTGCATTGAGCTTCGTGGAGAGTATGTTGAGTAACTATGAAGTTTCATCAATCCAAGTGCATTCCTTCTACGTCGGGTTTCGAACTTTTCAGCATCCCCTCCTACATACGAGTATTGCTAGAATACAAAATAGTGTAGCTTATTATCGACATAAATTTATTTGGAAGTTACTTATTTTGATATTGTGCTCTAAGGCATTATATATTTTAACCGTCCACTAAGCACGGTGCATCTGGGGAACAATAGATATCTGAATAGGGATCAGGTCAGATACTCCGTCACTACTAAGGAACCGTCTACCGCTACGTAGTGGGTTTTGTTTGTATCCCACGGTTAAGTATGGACCTTCTATTGAGGTTTCTTATATCTGTTTGATTATTATCCTCATTATTCTTTCAGTAAAAGGAGAAAAATCAGCGCTTAACAGAACTACACGTAGAGATAGAAACAAGGTGATACCAATAGTAAAAACATTTCAATATCCATGGAAGAGAGCCTGTCGTTTTTAGGTTTGTCATGACGATGAATATAATTGACGATTTGATGAAACTGATGAAAAGACAGACGCTGTGATGAGATTCTAGAAACTACATAAATATCGATTGTAATATAGACCATCACTCGTGAGAAAATGGAAGGAGGACAAGGAAGTAGAGAAGAAAGGAGAAGAAGACGCAATGACCTGGAATGGGGGACTGAATATAAACAAAGAATGGAAGAAGGTCTTAGAAAGAGTGGAAAGGACAAAAGCGAAGGAGGAGAGAAGGAGGCTGAAGAATGAAGAAAGAAAGGATAAAGAAAAAGAACCTGGGATAAGGAGTCCAACCACATTCCAGATGAACGGAAATGTTTTATCACCTGCTGGAACACCTGGAAGGAATGTTCCAGATAAACAACTTTCTAATAATCTTGTGTCTGGAGGAGAGAGATTTTTGTGTATATACAGGGTGGCTCAATAAGTCACTTAACACCCTCAGTACAAGGCCACTGCGGCATGGAATGTGAAAATGGCGATGACCAATCATTGCCTGGCCAAGGGGGAACCACATTGACGCCACCCACACGGTCGGCGGCCATCTTGATGTCCGCCATCTTGAATTCAACTTCAGAATTTTAAATGGGAAGGAGGTCGTGCGACATATCAAAACGGGCTAGAATTTCACGAGAAATGCAATGGTGAAGGTTTTTTCGACGTATCTTTAACCAGTAAAAAGTTATGACTGAATTCTTGTACCAATTTGCTCCTTTTCGAGGTGTTAAAAAAATGCCTTAAAATTTGTTTAGCGCATCGGTAATGCATCGAGATCAAAGTGACGTCTAGGGAGAGAAGTTCGCATGCCATTGCATACGATTTTAATCGGATACATCCATGAAGAGCTGCTCATTATAAATGGTTGTCGCGAACAATTTACAGTGTGACGCTTCCATTGAATTAAAAGTCCTTCACAGTGACAAGGCTAATGTTTATGTTCATAAGGAAGTTCATAAACAGAATATGCGACCCTTGTCATCTGATAACTAACTTTGGACGGAAACTGCTTCATAACGTTCCCATAAGTGTTCTGATGTTCTTCCCTATTGAAAAAACTCTGTAAAAAGTACCTTCTTCCACAAGCAAGGATGAAAAAACCTGTTTATTTAACAAATGCAAGTATCCCTAAGCATTTAAGGTTCCGTTGATGGAAAATTGACTAACCAATCGTGTTCCACACAGCACGCCACACCATTAACTTACCAACACTAACCATTCAGCTTTGATCTGTCGAAAATGGGTTATCAGATAAAAAGCATCGAATATTCTGTTTATGAACTTCCTTCTAAACATAAACATTAGCCTTGTAACTGTGAAGGACTTTTAATTCAATGGAAGCGTCACACTGTAAATTGTTCGCGACAACCATTTATAATGCGCAGCTCTTCATGGATGTATCCAATTAAAATCCTGTGCAATGGCATGCGAACTTCTCTTCCTAGACGTCACTTTGATCTCGATGCATTACCGATGAGCTAAACAAATTTTAAGGCATTTTTCTAACACCTCGAAAAGGAGCAAATTGGTACAAGAATTCAGTCATAACTTTTTACTGGTTAAAGGTACGTCGAAAAACCCTTCGCCATTGCATTTCTCGTGAAATTCTAGCCCATTTTGATATGTCGCACGACCCCCTTCCCATTTAAAATTCTGAATTTGAATTCAAGATGGCGGACATCAAGATGCCGCCGACCGTGTGGGTGGCGTCAATGTGGTTCCCCCTTGGCCAAGCAATGATTGGTCATCGCCATTTTCACATTCCATGCCGCAGTGGATTTGTACTGAGGGTGTTAAGTGACTTATTGAGCCACCCTGTATAAATCGTCCTGTTTTGTACCTTATACCATTTCTATTGGGTACAGAGTCTGATAAAGACCTTGCTAGAAGGTTGAAACGTAACGTTTAGTTTATGTTTTAGAATTAAATGAATTCTGCCTTGGTCAGCATATTGAGTTTTTTGGTCATCACTCGTGTCTAAGATGTAGTCTGTGGGAACTGAAAAGGTGACGTTGCATTCTCCTCTCTTTTGAGTTAGGAGACATGTTATCAGTGTCAGCATTGTCAAACGTTGGAACACAATTATTACTACTGTCATTAGGGTTCTACATGAATACCTGTGCTCGATTAACAAGTACAAGTATAAACGTGCTAAGAGTTAAACTGAAGTTGCTTCAATATTTAGCGCAGCAAGCCCCTAACTCAGCCAGGACTTCTTGATCAGGTCCGATCCTTTTTCGCCAATCATCATGATCGGAGCGTTTGTGTTCCCCGTCACAATCGTAGGCATGATGGATGCGTCAACCACGCGAAGCCCCGAAACACCGTGCACTTTCAAGTCTGGATCCACTACCGCACTGTCGTCCGTTGGAGGTCCCATCTTGCATGTTCCCACGGGATGGTAGAGCGTAGTCGCTTGGTGTTTGACGGCGCAGGACCAGTACTCATCGGTGCCGATCTCAAAGTCTTCACAACCCGGTACTTTAGTTGGGAGCAGCGTGGGCTTGAAGGTCTCCATGGCTTTGGTGCGCGAGACGTTCAGTGTGAACTTGATTCCCTCGACGAGTCGTGGCGTGTCGTCCGGGTGCGTAAGGTAGTTTCCAAAGATGAGAGGGTGCTGGAAGGGGTCTGTGCTCTGCAGCATGATGGATCCTCTGCTTTTGGGTCGGTTTAAGGTGACGAGAGGGACGTAGATGTCGGTGGCTTGGTTCACGTTGTACATCTTCTCGTACACTTCCTCCGTGAATCCTGCCGCCTGGCTCATGGTGCGAGGGCCTGCTACGTCGTTGGCTAGGAACTGGATGTTTTGGATTTCCAGATCTGGGTAATTTCCAGCAGGGTCCGTGTACTTTGAGTTGACGAAAAATGCGGACTTGACGGTGTCCATGCTTGCCAGAGGTCCTGTACGGTGGATCAGGAATTGGTAGGTAGCGTCCAGCTTATCCGTGGGCGACTGCTTGACTTTGGAATCGATACGGTACGTCGGTCCGTAGAACACCATATGATCTATTAGGTTGTGTCCGACTTGCGAGTCTTGAATGACCTCTATTCCTAGTTCTTGCAAGTGGTCCCTGGGTCCTATACCCGAGAGCATCAGCAGCTGCGGGGAATTCACCGCTCCGGCAGACAGAACGACTTCCTTGCCTACCTTGACGGTGTGCGTCTTGCCGTCTTTGTGAAACTCGACCCCGTAAGCTGTTTTCGTAGCAGGATCGACAAGGATTTTGGTCGCGTGCGCGAACTTGGCGACGTGGAGGTTCTTCCTGTCTCGAATGGGTGCCAGGAACGCCTTGGCACCGCTCGCTCTGGCGCCGTTGTCTATGAAGCCGTGAAGGTTTGCAAACCCTGTCTGCTGAGCTCCCGTCGGGTCGGTGTCCTGGTAGCCCAGCTCTTTGGCGGCGTCCTTGAGACCGTCCACGAGCGGCGAGTTGTGCTTGAAGCTCTCGATGCTCTGGTACCCTCCGACAGAGTGGTACGGCGTCTTCGCAAGACACGGCGACTTCATGTTTTCAGACTTCTTGAAGTACGGGAGGACCTCCGAGTAGCTCCAGCCAATGTTCCCCAGGGACGCCCACTGGTCGTAGTCTCGCCTGTTCCCTCGCACGTGGATCATCCCGTTGATGGTGCTGCTTCCTCCAAGAACCTTACCGCGAGGCCAGACGCACTGCCTACCCTTCATCCCCAGACAGGCGTTGTCTTGAGGCTGCGCCATGTACTGCCAGTCAACATCTGTTCCTTGCATCGAGTTGTATATGGCGGGAACCTCCGAAGTGACGGGCGGGTCGCCACCGGCTTCCAACAGCAGCACGTTCCAGACCTCCACCTCCGTGAGGCGGTTGGCGACTATGGATCCTGCCGTTCCGGAACCCACCACGATGAAGTCGTACTCGTCCCGGAAGCTGCGGACGTCTGGCGGGTACATTTCCGGGTTCCCCAACTCGCACTGAGCCTTCAGGAGTGCCGAGATCAAGTTTGTGAATAGGACAGCCGCAAGTCCAGATGCATGACCTGGGCAAGGATTAGGAATACTGGCTGGACAGTGGCCAACATCCATTTCTGTGCCTGAAAAATACAAGAATGCCTTCCATAATACAATATCCTTCAAGCAAACAACTTTAATAATGGAACTGACGGAGAATAGAAAAAAGTATAAAAGAAGAGAAATTGCATTACGTTAGCGATACGTAACGTACCTATCAGTAACCCTACAAAATAGCTCAGTCTATACTTTATAATTCTAGTTGTTTTTGCTTGTTGTGTCGTAATATGGCCTCCAAAGTCTCCATATACAGTGAGATTTCAAGTATTGTATCATTATTTACAAAACTTTATCTACACGATAGGTCATTTGTTTTCGTCACATATGATTCTCATAGTTGGCTTCTTTATATTGACATATTTGATGATGTGAGCATTGTACACTCCTGTTCACATAAAGTGACACACTTGATAGGGCTAAGCAGTTTAAGATTGTGCCACTTTTTGTGAGCAGGAGTGTACAATGTTTTTTTATCATGGGTTCGTAATTTTTCCTTACTTCTTAGGCCACTCTATGGGTCGTCGCGATTGGCTGAAAGGAACAGAGAAGCGACACCAAATAACAAGAAAAGCTAAAGCATACAGAAGATGCGTTAACTGAAGTGTGAACCAACATCCACATGTTTGCACTGCGATATGACCCCAATGGATAAATTATAAAATTAACAGTATGGATTTGAGTTCAGCAAATATTCGTGCTTGCTTATTCCTGATCACGTGTGGATGTTTGTAATTATATTACTGAAAGTAAATCATAATTTACTTTTTCTTAATTTATTTAACTTTATACCTCTAGGGTATATCCTCTGCTTTGAATAAGTGATACCACATAGAGGTAAAAGGGAATTGCATGAAACAGTATCAAGATTGCAGGAAAGTGTTCAATATATCCGGCTTGCATATTAAATCAAACTCATTCCAGTGTGAATGGCATGCTCTTTTCCTTCGAAATTTGTTGATGAAACAACTAATATATTCCCATCCCACTGTCATTCCAGATTTTATAACTATCGTAGTGAGTCAAATAGTTTATCCCTAATGTAAGGTTAATCAAGGGGTACTGGGTTCAATACCCGGTGGAGGCACATGGTGTTTCGGATCCCACTTTAAACTGTAGATCCAGTCCCGATTAGCCTTACTGTGCATAAAGTGGACTTAAAACACCTAATCAAACCAAAACTAATGTAAGGCATGACCTTTTGTTAAGGCACACAAATGTCAACCTCCTTTCCACGCAGTAAACCCTCGACTGCATTTTGCAGACTAACGAGGCTCTGGCGTGTGGACTTACAACCAGTTAATTCTTTGTGGGGATCCTATTTTGTCATCAATGTAGGTTCGTGATTGTATCTTCATCCATCTCATCAACATTCATCTCCATCGTCACAATTACCCGAAAGTGGCAACAAGACGACGTAAATAAAAAGGAAATAAAAATTCGTATAAAAAATTCTAAGATTTTTGTGAATTAGTATTTTACAAGGCACTGAAAACTAATAATCCGACTAATTTGATCAAGTTTTGTGATAGTACTTTAATTTTTTCCTAGATGGAGTGAATATTGGATGGAAAAGGTGAATTTTGTCACCTTTAAAAGTGAACATGTGCCTTCTGATTATGGCTACGCTACTTCGAGTATACATACTGAATTATGGGAATAGATGGTTTAAGAAGGACAATGAAAATATTTTGCCTTAAACAGTATAAGGCTTTAGTATCATTGGCTAAGCTAGCGCCAAGGGGACAGCGTAGTAAAGATATGGGGCCTCCGTGGTACCATGGCAGTTGCTTCGTCGGCGTGTAATCAAGTGGTCCCGAGTTCCATGCCCGGTGGAGACACGTAGTGGACCAGACGTCCTCTTTTGTCCGGACATGTCCTCCTTGTTCGGTGTCAGTCCGGGGTCCGGACGGATTTTCTTGAAATCCGTAAATGTCCTTTTTTGGAAAGAGTATGCTGCATCGGCATGTGCTGTACATAGAATGTATCCGTTCATAAGGAACATCATTTGTTATTTCACATCAAAGGCTTGGATGTTTTACATCGCTTGGAGCTCGTTAAATATTCGAGCTATGCTCGCTGAGCATCTGAGAGCTCATCTACCATCACATTACCCAAACATGTCATCAGTATCATAAGACAGCATACTATTATTCAGTCTCTGCAATTCCGTTATGCATGCATACGCGATACTAAGTTTTTAAGGATGGGAGAAACGAATATGAGACAGGGTGTTAAGTAGTCAGTCACATTTCTCTGTTGATGAAAGAGTGCCAGAAATGTTCACGGCAATAAAATTATATTTTTTGTCCCAACCTAAACTGCATAATATATTAGTTCAGTTTTGGAAATAGGTTAAACCATCCCTAACAGTCAGGATTCCAAATGGACATTTTAAAAAGTGATAAATTATTGGTGGTTTCTGCATTGTAAGTGTCTGAAACTTCTTGAAACGTATTATTTATTTCAGAAAGAAAAGCAGGAAAGAATCACTCAATGGGAAATGACGTGTAGTAATCGAGATTTCCGCAGTGTCGGGAAAATTCTGAATACTTTCCGTCCCGAAATTGAAAATTTTTCCCGTCCCGAACGCAGGGATTTAAAAACATTTCCCGTGCCGATCCCGACCCGGCCAAAAAAATGATTCAGAATGGAAATTTGCATAAAACGGAACGCCTTACTTTCGTTATCATGCTGCTGTCTGTTTTTATCTCCGATTACAACAGTGACGAGACGGAACGGGAAGGTTCCAGATACTTATGAATCCGGAACGCCGTTCCGGTCAGCTCCGGTCCATTTGGATCCCTAGGTATCTCTATGTACGTTAAATTTATGTCTTTGTGAAGAGGTGGTGGGTCTGACAGCCCCCCCCCCCTCTTTACTTTTCCACCTCCCTCCGTTTAGCTAGGGTTAAGAGTAATAATGGCAAATGTGTTGCGATTTTTTTGCGGTGTCCTCTTTTTTTGGGGGAGGGCTATGTCCTTCTTTTTCGCCATGCTTTGTCCTCTTTTTTGAATGTATGTGTCTGGTCACCCTAGGTTCGGGTCTCACTTTAAATTGTAGCTCCATTCCCGATTAGTCTTTTTGTGCATAAAGTGGGCTCTAAATAAACTCAAACTCCTGCTGGCATTATGGATAGAACTCGCTTTTTTTCTTTCTTTTTTTGGCGTAAAAAAATACAAAAAAATGTACTCCAACTTACCTACTCAAGTTCCTTCCCCTTTCTGTGACAGCTGTAGTTTGTGTTGTGAACGCGGTCGCTCAGTCAAACGCTATTAGAGTTTTATTTGTTGATCAGTCACCAATCCAGATGCTCGTATTGAAAGATCATGTCCTTCGTATACGTTGACTGTGAACTTTTGGCATCATTCTATCAAAACTTATGTTTTGAGCGTTGTATTTTTAGATATAGTTTTTCGTCACTATAAGTGGTTACATAATCACCCTATGTGTTCGATAGCTCATGTTGTATAAGCATGCAAAATGGAGCTTTGATAACCTTTTCAAGAAGTCTTTACAGTGATTTTCTGTGCACAAGATCAAGAAAAGACCTCTCTTGCATATTTCTTATTTTCCGTATGTATTCGGCCAGGAACCTTCACTAGCGAGATCCTGGATCGAGCACTCGACGTGTTCATACACCAAGACTGGGAGAACAGTCCAGGGTTCTTAAAGAGCCAGGAATTTTAAATAAATCAAAATCCGGTCCAGGAGAGAAAATCAGCAAACATGAATGGGTTCTGAACCGGAAAGAACCTTTTTATCTGTAAAGTATTTCAATTCGATCCAGGAACCTTTTCTCCGGATGAATTTAAATACGGTTCAGGAACATTTTTTCAGGATCAATTAAAATACGTTCCAGGAACCTTGTTTCAATGAAACAATGCGCAACTTTGACCGAATTTGAATTGTGTGAGAAAAAATGTTCCGCTCCTGCAGCGGAACCCAATCGAACCCATTAGAATTTATGGTTTCCTGGACCCTTAACAACCCTGGAACATTCCGTTTCGAAGTTTGTGTTCTATTTGTTGGTTGAATTCAACTAATTTACGTCGCTTTTCTGCCACTTTTGGCTAATCACGAGGATGAGGATAACTGATAATATGATGAAATTGAATCAGGGACCCCTGTCGTCGTAGCGCGCCGTGGTAACCACTCCGCCAAGGATGTCAAGAAAGGATGCAACTTCCTCCATATTTTAATCCAAAAAGTTAAACAAGCTGCTACTTTCTGTTATGAATACTACAAACACATAACAGTTACTCATAACACGTAACGGCCTACCCGTTGGCGCAGTGGTAGCGTCGTCCCCTTGTAATCACGGGGTTCCTGGTTCGATACCTGGTGGAAGCACATAGATGTTCTGATCCTACTTTAAACTGTAGGTCCATTCCTGATTAGCCTTACTGTGCATAAAGTGGACTTAAGGCAAGAAATAAATCAATCATGACACGTAACAATGCTTTGGAATAAACCTCACTTTCAACCTCCACTTATTAGCATTAGAAAGAGCTTTAACGTTTCCTAAAGTAACAGAATTAATAAAATATAAATACTTGAATTGGAACTTTTATACATACATACCAGTACTAACACCCATATGGTAATTTTCAATGCAAGGCCATGTGCATGATGCAAAAACACAGAATTTTGAAAATATTTTATTATCACGAAAATTAAATTATATAAATATTGGTTGCATATTATTTGTATATCACATATGCCATATATAAATTTCTGATACATGTATGCGGTTTGCTTTGCAGATCTATTAAGGCATTTGTACACTTAATGTTTCCTTCCCACCTGACATATTAGTCAGCAAGCGAGTCCATTACCGAGATGGTCTGTGGTTGGTACTATCACACGAACAGTCATTGGATTAAGAATTTGGCATGATTAACATATTTTTAGATCATGATATAGTGTATTAATGTGGACATACTTCTATGTGTGACATTATTTTCCCTGGTATACTCTCAAACAGACTTCATGCTGTATGTTTCGTAATGCATTTATTGCTGTTGAATGCGCAGTGGAAGGTAAGAACATTGGAAAATGCTTTCTGATGTGGTTTTGTCATTCTTCAGTCCTTCGTGCTTAGATGTGCTTTCTTGATTAAATCTGATCCCTTTTCCGCTATCATGATGGTGGGAGCATTGATATTTCCGGTCACAATCTTTGGCATAATGGAAGCGTCGATTACTCGAAGTCCTTCGATGCCGTTAACTTTTAGGTCCGGATCTACAACAGCGCTGTTGTCGCCGATAGCCCCCATTTTGCAAGTCCCAGCAGGATGGTACAAGCTGGCGGCAACTTGTCTCACAGCGCAGGACCAGTACTCGTTCGAACCGAATTCGTGATGTTGACAAGCCGGGAGCGGCTTAGGGGTTAATCTAATGTTGTATCTTTGCATAGACTTGGTCTGTGACACATTGATGGCGAACTTGATGCCCTCTACAAGTGTTGACACGTCCTCCTGATCTGTCAGGTAGTTTGGGTTGATGACCGGGTGCGTGTTCGGATCGGCACTCTTTAGTTTTATGTACCCTCTGCTTCTGGGCCTGTTCAGCGTGACCAGCGGTACGAGAACGTCGTTCTGCTTGTTCACGTTGTACATGGCGTCGAACACCTCTCTCCTGAAGCCAATGAACTTCCTCATATCAGCAGGACCTTCGAAATCTCCAGCCTTGAATCGTAGGTGTTGGATCTCTATGTCCGGGTAGTCCTCGTGCGGATCTTGGTACTTCGTATCGATGAAGAACGCTGACTGGAGTACGTCGGTACTCGCCAGAGGACCCGTTCTGTGAATCAGGTACTCGTACGTGTCGTCCAGCACACTGTCGGGCACCGCGGTGTCCGAATCGTAAAGGAACGACGGTCCGAACACCACCACGTGGTCCTGGAGGTTGTATCCCACGGGAAGGTCTTGAACGACTTGTATGCCTAACTCCTCTAGGTGCTTCTTCGGTCCTATCCCCGACAACATCAGCAGCTGGGGGGAGTTGACCGTTCCTCCGGACACTACGACCTCCTTCCTGGCTTTGACGGTCACAGTTTCGCCGTCCTTCTCGAACTGGACGCCTAAAGTCCTTTTGGACGCTTCGTCGATGAGGATTTTCGTGACGAATGAGTTTTTGGACACGTGGAGGTTCTTCCTGTGTCCGACCGGTCCTAAGAATGCCTTAGCAGCGTTGGCGCGCGTTCCGTTCGCTATAGTTCCCAACAGATTGGTGAAGCCTGTTTGTGTTGGTCCATTGACGTCAACCAGTTCGTACCCAAGCTCCTCCGCGGCGTGCATGAACGCATCCGCTAGCGGTGGCTTGTAGTCGTACTGGTCCACGCTCAGGTACCCTCCGGCAGTGTGGTACTCAGTGCCTGCGAATTCTGGTACCTTCATGTCCTCGCTTTTCTTGAAGTAAGGGAAAACATCCTCCCATCCCCAGCCGGCGTTTCCCATGATGGCCCAGCTGTCGTAGTCCCTCCTGTTACCCCTTACGTACATCATGGCGTTGAGTATGCTGGTCCCACCGAGTACCTTCCCTCTGGGCCACAAGCACTGGTTGTTCTCCATACCGAGGCAGGCGACGCGTTGAGGCTCCGTCTTGTACTGCCAGTCGACATCGGTCTGCTGCAAGGAAAGCCACGCGGATGGTATCTCCGAGCTGATTGGTGGATCGCCCCCGGCTTCCAAGAGCAGTACCGACCAGTTCTCGATCTCCGATAGCCTGCTGGCGACGACCGATCCTGCGGAACCTGCTCCCACCACGATGAAGTCGTACTCCTGCAGGAGGTGAGGTTCGTCCTTCGGGTAGATGTCGTGCTGTCCCAGGTCGCATTGAGCTTGCAGCAGCGTGTAAAGGAGGTTGGTGAACAGCGTGGCGCTCAACCCCGACAGGTGGCCAGGGCAAGGGTTCACTATTCCGCTCGGGCACGAATCAATATCCATGGCGGATTGTCTTCGAAACAAGATTGTGTTCACCTGGAAAGAGGAAAATTGGAATTAAAAATCTGTGTCTACATCTCAGTGATTTGAGATCATCTACAGATCTCTATATCTGTGCAGAATATATAATTTTTCCCCCCCGAAAACATGGTTTCAAAAACGAATAAAGTTGAAGTTAGACCTTTGTTGATTGGAAGATTTGGTTCATTTTCCTTCGTTTTTCTGCCAGTTTTGGTAATCATTAAGATGAAGATGAGTGATGCTATGATAAAGGTACACTCACAAAGAACATCAATTCTCAGGTCAGAATTCCAACCCGCGACCCATGGCGTCGTAGCGCGCTATGGTAACTGTTCCGCCTCTGAGGTTGATTCGTTTGCGACATAGTAGAATGAGATAAGAACATTTAAAAAAAGATAAGCATGACCGTGCGGGAAGGAATGATAACATTGCGGCCTCTAGTTTTCGATATTCGAAAGCTCCCTTCTTGCAGATATACGTATAATTGGTCATAATCAATTCGATGAAACTCTGCTTTAGATAATGTAACTTTTATGGAGATAGGTGGTAAACATCCGTATCGTTGTAAAAGGCAACCCTTAATAACAAAAATATAATTCAGATGTTTTAAGAAAGTTTCATTTTGCCAGCATTACCAAGTCTGCATAGATTTTCAAAACCTCGAAGAATATTCAGGCGAGCTCCGTGGCGCTGCGACACCAGGGGTCATCGGTTCAAATTCCGGGCTGGGCATGGGTGTTCTTTGTGAGTGTCCCTTTATCAGTTTCATCATGTCATCACTCAACGTAGAGATTGACAAGAGTGGCAGAAAATCGACGCTCAAAAACACAAATCAATCAATGGAAACATTCCGAAACTCTGACAATGCATGGACAAAATGTGTTATAAATAATAACTTTTTGCAGGTTAATAATAATGTTTTTGAGTTTGTCAAATATTAAATATTTTTGTATTTTTAAAAAATACAAAGATGAAATTTTTTTACTAGTAGTATTGAATTACATCCTAGACCAAGAGATTTTGAATGACGCCAGTGTCAAGTGTGTATTTTGAATAGTTTTCAAGTTAGGGTAATTTTTATTTCTCAAGACGTTATCATAAACGGATTATTTTTTTCAACACTTTCAGCAGTAACTCCTGCTCCTAACTATTCAGATAAGAAAATAACAAGCGAGACTGTGATGTTCAAAACTAGGTTGACAGGTTGCTATTTGATTGATTTGCTTTATTCTACTTCGCCTTTTGTGCCACTTTTGGCTAATTTGTGAAGATGGGGATAAGTGATGATATGATAAAATTGATTGATTGATTGATTGATTTGGTGTTTTAAGTCCACTTTATGCACAGTGAGGCTAATTCGGACTGGACCTACAGTTTAAAGTGGAATCCGAACCACTATGTTCCTCCACCGGGTATCGAACCCGGGACACTTTGATTCCAAGACGACGACGCTACCACTTCGCCATCGAGGAGGCCCGATAAAATTGATGAATGGACACTCACGAGCATCCATGCCCGGGACCCCTGGCGTCATAGCGCAAAGTGCTAACCACTCCGCCACGGGGCCCGGCGTCACTATTTGACTCTCACCGACATATGGATGAAAAATAGAATTTAATTTATGTTGGATCGAGCTGTTATTTGTTCTTTCAACACATTTTGTTTCTATTACTCTGTTGTCTCTGAGATAATGGACAGTGACAGAGATGGACGGACAGACACGCCCGTTGTAAGGATATATTATTAGCTTTATTCGATAAAAGCTTCCAAAACTTAACTAATTAAAGAAATTGGCAATATACTGAAGTGTATCTTCTCCACTAACATAGGAATTTACAAGTAATCATGATATTAATTGGAATTTCTTTCCTTTGCAGGTATGTGCAACGCACGACATTAACTCTTAACTTCCCGGACAAGGTAACGTACTTTGAGTATCTCTCGTTCATTTTGGAGGGTATCTAGGTGGCATAGAGTTAACGTTGACACCTTGTAATTAAAAAGACCCAGGTTCGATACCCGGTAAAGGCGCATAGTGGTTCGGATTATCAATATCATGAAAATTATATTGATGTGGGAGCCATTTGGCAAGAAGTTGGACTTCTTATACTTCTGTAAAAGGCAGTTGCATACATTTTCTTCATGGCAATTACAAATTAAACTTTGGTATCTTATTACATGTGCGTATCTTCCCAATTTTAAAAAAAAGACTAAATTCTGTAAAAATGATCAAGATATTAACTTATTTCTACCACAGTAAAACTTTCAGAAACAATAAAGAAAAATGATAAGAAAATACTCAGAAGTCCAGAGCCATCTATTGTTCACCATAGCAAACCATATCTCAACATGGTAGCGATTTTTAAAAATCTATTTTGCTTTCGAATTATTCAATAATAACATAAAATCAGACAAAATTGTCAAAAAACTATTCAAATTTGTTATTATAAAACTTTGTAAAAATTATGGCAACCTGTATTTGATTCTGGAAAGAAAAAATATCAATAAAGAATGAGGTGAAAAAATTATCATCCAGCTCCGTTCGGTAGGTTTCAGAATTCTTAGGGAAATATTAGGGATAAAACTGCAAGAGCAAATTTTGACAAAGCCGTGCATGGCCTAAGGTCTGGACCATCCGTCCGTACATGTACGGTCAAAACCGTACGGTTTGCAACGCTGCGCTTTCACCACTCGATTTTCCTCCTCCTCCTCTTCTTCCTCTGCCGATATGCGTGGTCCTGCTCTACAGTTAGCTGGGACAGGTTATACATACAGGTTGCTCATTACATCGCACGTATTATGTATAGATTGCGTATGTATGGAGGGTAAGTCTTAATTTTAGTATCAGGTCAATTATTTCGAAACTGGTAAGAAATTTCAGGAAGAAACCATGCCTTCTGACAAAAATGCATGGGTCATGTCGAGTGATGATATTTTAACCCTTTGTGGTGCCCCAGTAGGGGAGTACATAAGGGATACCCCGAAAATTCCAAATGGTCAAGGTGGTAGTATCTCGTTTGATAGATCTCTTAATCCCAAACATCTTTAATTGAAAATAACTTTTGGGTGTGGCCTAACGTATTCTAATTGAGTTCAAAAACTGTGGTATAGATTTTTCTGTATCCTTATATCCGTAACACACTATCCATCGGGTACCGTAAAAATGAAATTCTTTTGAAATTTTTAAACCCACGGATTCACCCTTTATGTATTTACAGATGCATTAACAGGGTGGCTACTCACCGGGAATTCCTTGAATTCCGGGAATCATGCGTGAATTCTACGTGAATTTTTGTACGTAGACGTGAAAAACTGCATATTTTATTAATCCAAATCCCATTGAATTCATACATATTTATTAATGCCCTTAGGCAGGTTTTCACAGTTCTCTTTTAACCAAGGAAGAAAGAGAAAGCTGTGTGGAAAATAAAACAGAATTCTCTCAATTCCTTTACTTTCTTAGTCTTCTTTGTAGAATAATCTATCTCACAGACGGAATATTATTGGAAGATATCTTGAAGTTGATAGGTAAATTGCAGTTTGAAATTCTTATACAATTAACAATTTTTCCTAGATTAGTATATCCCGTAACATTTGCGACTTGTGTATCAGTATTGTGAAATGGCAAATGTAAAATTCGCACCTTAAATTAAATATTTTAAATATACATACCGTTTAATTGAATTGAACGAGAATTTTTGGATGAATTGGAATCGCAGAAACCCCTTATATTGCTAATATATTTGTGTGTGTGACTGTGTGAACGTGGACGATAAGAGGAGGTAATACGCAAGGTTGAAATAGAGAAAACATCTGCTTGTACCCTTAAATTTTTGGATGCTTCGCCTTGAAAACTTATAGCTATGAGTAGGGACATTGAATTTTCGCGATGCGCGAAATCTCGAAATGTGAAAAAAATACATGCAATTTTGAACATTCTGCGTGTAACTACATTCTCAGTGATGAAATATGCATGAGTTTTATTCGCGAAGTAATGCGAAATGTGAGCTTTTCCACGAAATTAACGCTTTCTCGCGAAATAACCGTGAAATATCATCAAATTAAGTAGAAAGCATGCAAAAACCGGCAACCGAGGTTGTGCGCGCAAACTGTCGATTTGTAACGATACGTTTGCCTAAAGTTTCCTACCACTTGCAGCTGAAGAACGTTTTATCTTCGATCACATCAGGAAGACGCTGCAAATTTGAATTTCCCATGCACATAATCTCAGTTCGAAAACTTCGCTCCCTGTCAAGCTGCATTCCTTTCTTCCCCCGAATGTCTTCTCAACTTCCAGTTTCATCGAACTTGCTAGCTGTAGCAGCGATAAGATTAGTCTGTTCCCGCACATCAAGGGAAACGATGGTGTCATTGGTGTTCAGTCATGAATGAATTTTGTTTATCATCATGTGATTTTTAACATGTGCTTATGTATGTGCAGTAGTGATTATTTTATTTGTTGGACAGCAAGGATATCCTTTAAATACATACAATGAATACATCAATTGAGATATGCAATTTAGAAATGAAGTGATTTTGTGTTGATGTTTTCTTTTTGGTTGGACAGCTAAGTACTTGTGCATGTGTACAGTATATAAAAATGAAGTAGTTTATCAATTTATAGCTCTTTTGTATGTTGTTTCCTCTCATGATGAAAAAGTGTGTTCCAATTATTTTTTCCACCGCTGGTATATACCCCTGATCTAACATTTTATTTACCGCTCTCCTAAGTTTTTATTTACCATAAATTTGTCTCCCTAGCTATAAGTATTTTCTTTAGCTGCTACAAAATTAAACTTCTTGTGGTAGCCTACACCCGAAATATGTTTGCTACATAATTGTCTTTGGAGAGAGATAGAAGGTGTCACTTGACCACCTTTAATATTAAAAAAAAAAAAGAAATATCCAAGTACACCCACCCTGAGGCACCTTCCTACAGCGATACCAAGAATTTTCAAAATACCACCACTCACGCACAGTTTCGCGTATGATGACATAGAAGGTTCTGCTATTTTATTTTACGTTCGGAAAGTATGGGTCTGTTACGATCTTGGACTCTTTTTAACTCGTACAACAGTTTCTGGGAGCTGATTCGAAAACCATTGTTCAAGGTAAAAATTATTTCCCACAAGAGTTGCGAAACGACGTCACTCCCCCCCCCCATCACTATTTAAAATTTTCGAATCAAACCCTGGGGGAAAAATACACACCATGAGCAATCCCCCCTTTTTTGTTTTTGTGCACTGGCGTTTATGGTTTGTAGATTTTTTATTCGTTAGGTACATTTTGAAATATTTTTACCATGCTTAAATTACCTCAGTTTTTATTCATTTTGCGGTGCTATTCAAAGAATTTTTACGCGTGGAGGCCCCTTTTGGAAGTGTAGTGCCGTGGCTGGAGCCCTCCCAATCCTCCTCTAAACGGGGGCTTCATTTAAGAAGATAAATTTTTAGGTTTTTCATTAGTTTAATGAAACTATACCCGCAAACAGGCTGTGATTCAACCTCGGAATGTTCTGAGTAGAGACCCTGAGTCAATCACAATGTGTGTGAGTGTGTGTGGAAGAAAGTGTAAGTGAATATCGTGGGAATTGTAAGATATGGAGAAGGGCATATATTGTCGTGTGACAACCAGAGTCAGTAGACTGGGGACACGTGACTCCACCTTACAGCTAAGGATCATAAGTGGATGTGACTTCAAGTAGAGGAGTTCAAACAAAACTGAAAACAGTATTTTTCGAGTTACGTTCCTCTGGTTCTTTTACGATGATATACGTATACAACTCACATCTAAAGTAGTTAATTTGTGTTTAAATTACTCACTCAAGCAAAAAGAATGTAAATATTTACCGTATTTTATTGTGTTCCTCCTCTTGGTGAGTTTTACTATCCTCTTCTACATGTAGCTGGCGTTCCCTTGGGTGTGCTATCGATATGCAGCTCCTTCGAAGTCTGCTGCGCTTGACGTGCGTTTTCTACCGAGACGACTCCACCGTATATTGACCTAGAACTCATATAGATGGCGTTGTTATCTGTTTACATCTGAATGTACTGTTAGTGTCTTATTCAGGCCGTTCGATGACCGACGGCCAAAGGTTAAGTCCATAGTTTTGTCCCTGTTAGAAGTGTTTTCATGTTCGGTCTTCGGCCAGTCAAATATGTTTACCTTGAAGAAATTAGGAAAGTTGATGGGAGGCACATTTCACAGTATATTTGCAGGGGAGCAGGAAGGTTAAAGGATAACCTCAGTTTCACCAAAGGTTCGCCAGGTGCGTGGGCTTGCGCAGTGTTGATGGCTTCCTGAGGAATAAGTTTTTCTCGGAAGTTTTCAGTAAAATATAACTGTATCGCGTTATAATGAATGGTCCTGGATTCGAATCCTTGGGCGTTTCGTTCTCTTTGTTCCGTTAGGGCGTCTCACTGTCGCACGGGAGACCCGGTCGATTCCAGGGGTGGATAATATCACTTCGTAAGTGACTCTGGAGTACACCCAGTATCTATTTTATATCTGATAGAGCTTTCTCTCTTCCTTTATCTGAATTATTATTATTAATAATAATGTCTTATTTAAATACAGATATAAAGGCGTGCAGAGTCTTTTCGTACACTCAACAATATACATCAAATTATGCATTAATATACCAAACATAAATTATGTATACTCATTGCTCATATGCCTAGACATACACACTATACTCAAAAAGTCATCAGTATGACCATACTGTATATAAAACAAAAAAATAAATACTACACAAAATATTTAAAAAGTTACTTTAATACAGCCATTCTGAAGAGAACTGCGTATGCATTTGCAGAAAGCTCATTGTTGAAATGTGATTGTTTTTTTTTTCAGAATTGCGCCTTATCAAGATCTAGTGCAAGTATCGGAATATATCGATCAACGTACCGATTCATGCATATCGATTAGGCAGCTTCGAGAACATGGTGATCTATTCGGAAATGAATTCTGTGTAGACGGGAACGTTAGCATGAGTCAAAAGTTGTATTTTCACCTCTGTGCCTCAAGGTGAGGAAAAGAAGTCTTAAAATATAGCCACGAGATCGAAGATAAAATGGTGGGTGAAATGTCAACCCCTCTCTTTGTTGTATCTCGCTGGTTTATTATTTACTCTGAAACACCTTCGAGAACCTTTCTGTGGGAGCTTATTTTAAAACTGTATATTTACAAACACTTAAAGAGTTTAACGTGCCATATTGGTCTCCTGTTTCCCTGTCACGAAGATTTTAGCACGTACAATTCTTGAAAACAGCAGCTACTACTAGAATGAAATGGCTTACCCAAATACAAGGAATTGAAGAAATTATCACAGTTTTTCTACATGCAAGTTAGGTCACTTCACATCTACAGAAAAAATGCATGTATCCTGTCATTGGAACCAAATTTGCTTGCAGATAAATGTATATATTGGAGAGACAGAATCATGCATGAACCCCCTTTCCTCTTTGTCTGTGGTACAGAGCATGTAGAAGTTGCGAGGTGGATATGTCTATAATCCTGTTGAGATATCTTACTCAAGTATCTACCACGCATGGTACTGAAAGGGTATTGTAAGGATAAAGTTATGAACTAGTATCCCCCACTAGCAATTGCAGACCATGCCTCCTAGCTAACCCCAACGCTCAACCAAACGTCCCCCTTGCTAACATTTCCCACTTCAAGCGCTGGATATGATTGGTATGACGTTTGAAAAATTTACAGACACCAAATTTTCTTTAGTATTCAACTTCTTTACACATACCAAGTGTATTTCTACCTGGTTGATTATAGATAAGATAAATATTTTGTTTAATGCGATTACAAAGTCAATGCATTATGCCAATTTCGAACCTGTGGTTGGAAATATCATGTATTTAGGATTTTTTTTCGAGGGTTCGTAGCGTTTAAATGAGGCGTTAGACAAAAACCTTATTGAGAAGGGTGCTTTGCTCGTAAGTTGAAGACATATAAATTGCCAAAAAAAGACCTATAAAAGCCCTAAAAATATCAAAAAAGGACCTAAAATCGCAAAAAAAGACGTATAAATGTGATCCAAATTAATTAATAACTTCAGTTTTAATTACATATTTCATGAATTTAAAAAATACAAAATTCTGGTGGTATGGAACACACAGTGCGAAGAAAACTATATGAATGAAATGCGTCTTCTTTCAGTCCAAAAATGTAATTCTCTCGTTTCAGGGATGGTTCAAATTTATTTATTTATTTGATTTCTTTACTACAGAAAGAATGTTTAAGAGGCGATGAACTGATGATGATTCGAATTGATAATTGGCAGTAAAATCTTATTCGATGAAGCTGAAGTTGCAAAAAACGCCGTTGAGACCTAAAAAATAGGCTAAAAAAGGACCAATAAGCCAGAAAACGCCGAAAAAGGCGAAAAAGGACAAATAAAACCCACCTGTTTCTGGCCTACAATGACCCAAAATGAACATATATTATGTTGGGCCTCGTCTTCGGACACTAGGGAAAAAAAGGATTTTTCCTCAACTTCCGAGCTCTAGCATTTCGAGACGAGAACGACTGAACCGTTTACACTCGAAAATAGTACGAGATTGCCAAGTCTCGTCTCGTCTATATCATCACTAATCTCTACAAACAATGTATGTAACTTACCAAGCTGCTTCAATGAACCTCCGACTCTCCTTGTCAAGAAAGTTGCATTTGAAACTTAAACGAACCAACTACTATGGTTATCTGGTCATGCACGTATTCGACGCTGGATATTTTGGACTGACCGGACATCTATGATATCGGTATTGTATTGGAAGAGATCACATCGTTAGTATTTTTAACATACATTTTAGATGTCATATTTGTTTACAGTTGTTATAAAATTTTCTTGTGCGATCTTCCCAAGAAAAATGCTCATCATCACAAGCATTACGTTCAAGGATAATCGTTGTAAGTCGTTATGACGTCCTTCACATGGGAAAATTGTACTCTGAACAAGTAGTGGAAGTTCTTGAGTAATCCGGAAAGAAATTACAAAAAATTGGCTTGCATAAACGTGGAACATAGCCTTGAGACATCTGTAATTGCTACTCAAGAAAATCCTTTTGCTTGAGCTTGACAGTAGCACCAACCAAATACATACAGGGGAAAACTATAGCTTTTGATATTTGTGCAGAAATACAGTTAAAGGTAAATCTAACGCCTGTGCATCGCAGTGTACCATGACTAAGCTGGGGGTGGGGGGGTTGAAAATAGAACTGCACACATTCTCGAACTTGGTCAGCACGCTCCAAGCACCTTCGGTTATCAGTAGAGCCCAGATTTTTCGAAATATCAAAGTACAAAATATGTACACAAATATGTAACAATAATTTGATGAAATATGTAGGCTATCTAAATATGTGTTATCAAAAGGATATGTAGCTAAATATGTACTGTCAGAGAATATGTAATATTAATTATAATAGAATATCCAAGTAATTTCAAGAATTCTGCTAGATATTTATTGTATTTTAACATAATCAACGTAATTTTAAAGACATAGGTTGTTCAAATTAAGATTTGTATCAAATTTATAAACTCAATAAAGCACAGCAACCAACTTTGTCAGCTATTAACTATTATCTTTCACATCGCAAATTATTGTATAATGTGTAAATATGTAATAGAACTGTTCGTAACTTTCGAAACAAATTGTTTTAAAAAAAAAGTGTCTACAGAAAGAACAATCGAATGAAAATGTATACCTACTTTTGTACTTTCTGTACAAGCGACCATATTGTGTAACTCGCTACGTACAGGAAAGTAAATTGCTTGTCCACCAATTCCAAGTTTCTAGGTGCTTTGGCTAAACCTAAACGCGAAACGAAAATACAGTTCCAGTTTTTTTTTGGGGAGGGCTGTCTTTCAGTTTGGTAGTCTATTTTAGGTGACCGTAAGCACTTTGCATCTCATTGATTAGAAAATATGACATCACATGAGATGCAAATTTTCTTCATCATGTTTCAGAGATCGAAAATATAGGAAAAAAGGATCAAGAAAGGAAAAAAATTGCCGAAATATGTTGTCTTATGTAAAGTAAATTAGCAAATATGTAAAATTGTAATATCCTGGCAAATATGTAAAAATATGTAGCGTAGAACTTATGCAAAATGATGCCAGTTGCATAATTCGTTGTCATTTTGGTCTAGAAAGGAATAATTACATGCAAATCCTAGCTCTAGTTATCAGTCATTCCTAGGTACCTGTTGTTCAGAAGATCCGCTTATGCAGTGACAGTCATTCAACCTACCAACTAGGCCACTGATTAATTTTATTTATTTTATTTCGTTTTCATATTCACAATTAACATATTCAATACCGGTTTGCTACTAAATTGAAGTATGTTTTCATTAAATAATTCATGCAGGTTTAAGTATGGACTGTATATTAAAAAGTTTCTGTTGATTAGAGGAAGGCTTACAAGGCTTCAAGGGCACGGGTGTATGCAAAGTATTCTTATGTACTATTGGTATCACTGTAACGACACAAATTCACCGGGTTACGTTCATTAATAAAATCATTCATGATCTTTAGGTTCTGGGTTCGATCCAGAGGGTTTCAGAACTAATGTACGGATCTCCTCCTTCCATTCAGTTCATCTTGATACAAGTCCATTAGTCTGTTCGTTGAAATATTTGTCGTTAATGTACAATAACAGAGGACTCTTTTCAATGCTCTGAAAGAGAAGAAGTGGTTTAGAGATTTAGTGCCTCCACGATGACGTAGTCGTCTTCTAATCAAGAGGTTTGATACCCGTGGAGGCACTTAGAGATCTGTATTCCACCTTTAACTGCGGGTTCAGTCCGGATTAGCCTATCTGTGCATAAAGTAGACTTAAAAACTGAAAGCGATTTGGTTAAAGTACGTGAGGTGCACGCGTAAAATTAAATTTCGATGTAGTAGACTAAACTTTAGTTGAGTCATGCTTTCTAACACTAACACGTTTTATAAACTTAACCACTTCTTCTTAACGAGATCCGCTCCTTTCTCTGCGATCATCGTTGTCGGAGCATTAGTGTTCCCCGTGACTATAGTTGGCATGATGGAGGCGTCGATGACTCGCAGTCCCTCCACCCCTTGAACCTGAAGCTCTGCGTCAACAACCGCATCCGGATCGTCCTTGGTTCCCATTTTGCACGTTCCTACAGGATGGTAAAGGGTGGACGCGTACTGTCGCACCACGCACTCCCAGTATGAATCCGTGTTGAATTCAAGATCCACACACCCAGGGATCTTCGTCTCCGACAGTCGAGGCTTGAATTCCTGCATTGCCTTGGTCTTCGTTAGATTGATGAAATACTTGATGGCATCCACTAGACTCAAGACATCTTGCTGCTGGGTGAGGTAGTTGGCGTATATGAGAGGTTTGTCGTGCGGGTCTGTAGTTTTCAGCTTGAGTATTCCTCTGCTTTTCGGCCTGTTTACGATTGGAACTGGAATTAGCAGATCGGAGTCTTTGTTCTGACCAAGGATTGCTTCCCTTAGTTCTGGAGAGAATCCCATGACTTGTCCAATAATTGGAAGCATTAGATCGTCACCTTTGAGGATTTGCACATGGTGGAACTCAATGTCTGGGTAATCATCGTTCGGATCTGCATACTTCGTGTTTATAAATCCAACTGTCTGCGCAAGGTCAATGCTTCCCAGAGGTCCCTTTCTGTTGATAAGGTAGTTGTACGCGTCATCCAGGATGCTTTCTGGATTCCTCTTCACCTTGGAATCTACCAGGAACGTTGGACCGAAGAGCTGGACGTGGTCCTGCAGGTTGTGCCCTACGTTCAAGTCGTGGACCACTTCTATCCCGAGTTCCTCCAGATGTTCCCTTGGACCCACGCCCGACAGCATGAGGATCTGCGGGGTGTTGATGGTTCCTCCGGACACTATCACTTCCTTCGTGCACCCAACCTCCTCCTTCTTGCCATTACGTTCCAGCTCGACGCCGTACGCTTTACGCGTCGAAGGCTCTATCAAGATCTTTGTCACCAAGCTGCGTTTCGCCACGTGGAGGTTTCCTCGGTTCTTCGCCGGACCAAGGAACGACTTGGCGTGGTTGCACCTGGCGCCGTCCCTCAGGAACCCGTGGATTTTGGTGTATCCGGTTTGCTGCTTTCCGTTGGTGTCCCGTTCCTCGTATCCTAGTTCCTTTCCGCCGTCGATGATCCCTTGCACCAGAGGAGATCGGTACTGGAATTGCTCGATGGTTTGGTACCCGCCCACGGAATGATACGGACACTCCCCGAGCGATGGCGTTCGTATGTCTTCGGACTTCTTAAAGTACGGGAGAACATGTTCGTATCCCCAGCCTTCATTGCCTAAGGATTCCCAGTGGTCATAGTCCTTCCTGTTGCCTCTGACGTACACCATCGCGTTGATGGTGCTGCTACCTCCAAGCACCTTCCCTCGAGGCCAGTTGCACCTTTGGTCCTTCATACCTAAACATGCTCCCGGTTGAGGCTCTGTCTTGTACTGCCAGTCCACGTCGGTCAGCTGCAGACTGTTGTAGAGCATGGGCACCTCTGACGTCAGGGGCGGGTCTCCCCCTGCTTCCACCAGCAGCACGTTCCATTGGTCGATCTCGGAGAGTCTGCTCGCCACCACGGATCCTGCGGTCCCGGCACCCACCACAATGAAGTCGTACTCTCTTCTGAGGACGTCCACGTCGCTGGGATACTGCTCGACATTCCCGAGGTCGCACTGCGCTCTCATTAGACTGGTGATCAAGTTCGTGAACAGAACTGCGCTGAGGCCCGTCACATGTCCTGGACATGGATTGGCGAGTCCGGTTGCAGGACAGGAACCATCCATTGTTGTAGTTCAATCTGTAAGGTAAACAAGTGAGTACGTTTCAGTTTCCTGCTACTATTTGCCTTGTGAAAAAAATCATGTTATCTTGTAACTTGTAGGTGGTACTCTCATCACCAAATCGTTACACCTCGGTGTGTTTAAGCAACTTCACGAATACAGTTATTTTAATTTGAACATAAAATTGAAAGAGCTGGGCCAGAATGAGTGTATGTAAGTGTCAACATCTTCTTAATCTCTTAATTTTATCATTTTTCAAATCTGCTGCAACGATAGCTCAAGATCCCATGCACAAAGAAAACTTTATTTTTCTTGCACAGACTTTTAAGAAATAATTTAATTCCCACAGCACATTTGGCATATCGTAGCTAAATGGGTAACCCTATAGCTTTGCAATCGTGAATAACCATATTGCATTCTTTGAAGAGTACGTGCAAGTACAAAGAAAACAACAAATCTTCTATTGTAACTTTTTTACTTTTTGTCAATTTCATTGAGCCATACGGATTTTCTTTCATTACCAATGTTTGTCTAAATTGGATACAACCCACAGTACCTTGTTTTTTCCATTGTCGTATTTTCAGTGTCTAAACTTATGAGCAGAAACGTTTCTCGCATCAATCCTAAAAACTGTTACGTACATAGGTATATGCCCGAAGGAGCCAACGCGTGATTATCTCAGCATCTGCTAATCGACGTACCAGGGACATCGCATTTGCGAACCGTAACTCGGGTCCAACTTTCATAGAACAAGAAAAGAAGTGTTTGATTGAAGCAGAATTTGGAGATTGCTGATAGATACATTGCAAGTACCACAAAGGTAACCATCAGACATTCAAAGATGTCCACCTCTTCTCAATTTCTTATTTTTCTCATTAAGTCTGATTCAACGATAGCATAAGATTCCATGCTTGATAAAATGGCCTGCAGAAGTTTAATATAGTCTGTTGATATTGTATCAGTCCTTTAAATGTTTTTGATACCAGTGTGTGTGGGTATGTTTGTCAAATCAGTTCTCAATAAAATTAATGGGCCCGGATACAATATCAGGGACTGTGTTAGACTTCTGGAGGTCATCGTTGAATGTCTGGAGCATTTACCATACATCTAGCACCAATGGCCAACACTTTTTTATTGTTTAGGAAAGCGGGTATTAAAACTTACAGGAAGGGAGGGAGAAGCATCTTAAGAATAGTGAAGAATGCAAACAAGAAAAAAGAAAACAAAGAAGAGGAAGGGATTATCTACGAAGTGAAATGTAAAGAATGTCAGTGTGTGTGCATAGGAGAAACGAAAAAGAGGCTGAAAGACAGTTTGAAACAACATAGGGATGATGTACGACTTAAGAGAGAGAGAGAAATGCGATATTAAAACACACGAGAGAAACAGGACATGACATAGAGTGGGATGAGGCTAAGCAGATAGGAAGGGAGAAGAGAATACTAGTGAGAAAATGGAAGGTGGCCAAGGAAATAGAGAAGAAAGGTGAAGAAGACACAATGAACTGGAATGGGGGACTGCAGATAAACAAAGAATGGAAGAAGATGTTAAAAAGAGTGTAAAGGACAAGAGAGAAAGAGGAGAGAAGAAGGAAGAAAAAATAGCGTGAGATAAAGAGTCCAATCACATTCTAGATGGAAGAAAATATGTTTAGCCTTTTAGGTGAAAGTACAGTTGACAAGGGATAGCCACCTGCTAGAATGTTCCATAACAACTTTCTAATAGTCTGGAGGGGAGTAATGTTTGTGTATATATATCGTCCTGTTTTGTACTTTGTTACATTTGTAGTTGGTGCAGAGTCTGAAGAAGACCTTGCTAGAAGGTTGAAACGTTAAGTTTAGTTTGTTTTATAATAAAATAAATTTCTGCCTTGGTCAGCATTATTATTATTAGTAGTGGGGTTTATGCTACGGACAGCACAACTTTTAAGTGTAGAAAAGGCGAGGCTATTTGATTGAACAATCAGATTTGCTTATACTTAAAACAAAGCCAAGAGAGGCCTATACCCTAATTTTTCAGGTGTGATATGCTCTGATTTTTAAGAAATTCTGAATTTCTAGTGTAGAAAAGGCGAGGGCTCAACAGATAGATTTACCTATACTTAAAACAATGCCAAGAGGGGCCTATACCCCAATTCTTCCAGTGTGACATGCTCTTAATTTTAAGAATTTTGAATTCTAGTGTAGAAAGGGTGAAAGCCTCTCAGACAGATTTGCTTATACTTAAAATTATGCCAAGTTCCCATATGATCTTATTGCTTATAGTGTGTTTTTTGTCAAAATCCCAGGAATTGAATTTTAGTGTAGCTCAGATTGATTCTGCCATGTATATTAATATAAAGCTTATAGTTACTGGGTTCTGAGGCCCAGTGGAGTGTGGTGCATAGCCCCATGGTTTTTATTGCCTTGCAATCAGGAGGCCTCTGGGTTTGAGTCCTGATAAAATGTGAAGCCTCTCCTGATGGCAAAATGTTAATATTGTTGCTTTGTAAGCAAAAGGCTCGGGTTTGAGTCCTGATAAAATGTAAAGCCTCTCCTGATGGCAAAATGTTAATATTGCTGTCTTGTAAACAAGGGGCTCCGGGTTCGAGTCCTCATAAAATATTTAAGATTGAAAACATGTGGCAAAATAATATGTCCACAAGTGGGATTTTGAGAATAGTTGATATACAACTCCCAGATCTGAAAACCTGGTAAAAAGTGTTTTACAATAATATATTGTACAAAAAACTGAATTTTCTTATTTTTTCATGTTTTATAACCACCTCCTCAATACAATAGGAGAAGAGCGGGTAAGCATAGTTAATTGTTTGCGTGCTTTGCCGGCACGCAAGAGACACGCTAGAAGGGGGAACATTAATGATTTTTCTGTATGATTCACTGAAGGGGTCATTAATCTTTCAGCACGACAGGGGAAAAAGTGTAACAAATTCCTAGTCATGCAAGACAACATGTAAAAGTGTAACAAAGATTATTGAGATAAAGATACATATTTTCACACAGTGGCAATGAACTGTACCCCCCTCGTGCTGAAAGCAATTCTATTCTGATAATATGAGCCTAGGCAAAGACTTAGAAAATATTACGGCAGTTCAAAATCCAATTTTGTCTGCATTAAGGTCTCAGAACCCAGTAAAATGTGGGCATATTCCATATTGAGAAGTGTTAATATTGTTGCATTGTAAGAGGCTTTGGGTTTAAGTCCTGATAAAAGATTGAAATATGTACAACTGTCCACACATGAGATATTTACTGCTAGCTGATAATACAGCTGAGGTTTCAAAGCTGTCAGAGTGTCTGGGACCTCTCTGACAGCAAAGTGTTGGTATTATTGCTTTGTAATCAAGGGGTTTCTGTGTTTGAATCGGGTCTCTAGAACTGCTCTGTGACTCTTTCATTTCTTACATCATAAACATATGATTTTTCCCCTATGAGAATGACACTTCTTTCTCCTCTGCTCAGACAGATTCGGCCATGTGTGTAAAAGTTATATCTGTATGATTGTTGTTTATAAACTTGTCAAAAATATGGCTTTTTTGTATGAAAACATGCAATCCTGAATACAATTCTGGTTTTGTCTTGTTCTGTTAATATAAACACAAGTGAGACTTACAGAATATTTATTGTACAATTCAAAATTGGATTTTGAATTGTATTTAGTTGATATAGAGATGAGGTTTTAAACCTGGTGAAGTGTGTTGTACATCAGCAAAACTATCACCAAAACCTAGTTACTGCTGTTGTTTGGGTATAAAAGCACCAGCTCAGCCATTAACTGCTGAACCCAACTGATATTTTTATTAAGTATAAAGTTTGGAATTGAAGCCCAGAAAATCTTATATAATAAACTACAAGAAAAAATGCCAAAACAAAAATATTGCAATCAGTGTAATAAAAATATATCTAGTTCTCATTGGGCTAGGCATTGCCGTATTTGTAACTCTAGGAAATGCAGAAAGGCCATGAAAATATGTCCAAGATGCCATAAAATATTAAGCAAGGCATATTACAAATGGCATAAGTGTAATTCTTATGTACAGTCATCAACATTGCCCCCACAACCATCCACATCTGCTCAGAAAAGAAAGCACGAAGCACCTGTTAATACCAGAGCAGCAAAACAGCTACGCCATGCACCTATCCGTAGCAGTTTTAATGCCCAACTTAGGGATTACCAGTTTGTATCAGAGCTAAGATGCGGCATTGAGAATTTCTTGAACAGTATAAATTCTGATCTGCAGGCAATTCTTAATGCACAAAATGGCTCTTATAAGCTCTCCCTCAAATTGTTTGTACAATATAAGAAACCAAACGGCACAAAATTTACACAGCCCCACATAACAGAAACTGTACCTGTATATTCAAATGCAAATTCAGACAAAATAATAGGCAATTTGATAGATCAATTAAATATCAAACACTCTGAATTTGCAGCAAAAGAGTCTGGATGGACCCTATGTGGCTCTCCACACAAGCTCTATGTTAATATTTCTGAATTCACTCCATTACAAGGATCTACATATCTGCCTTTGCCTGCTAATATCAAAAACAAAAGAGCCGTGGTCAATATAAAAAACGCCGACCAGAAATGCTTTTTGTGGTGTATATTAGCTGCTTTGTATCCAGTTTCAAGGGATCCTCAGAGAATAAGTTATTACAAACAGCATGAATATGATTTTGACGATGTAATGGAGGGTTTGGAATATCCAATGTCAGTTCAGAATATTGATAAATTTGAAAAAAGGGCCAAGCACATCAATGGCAAACAATTATCTATTAATGTATTTATTTGTTCCACTGGCAATTGTCCGATAGCACCTCTCAGAATCAGTACAATTGATGATGAATCTGCTATTCCGATTGATCTGCTCTTAATTGAAGGGGATGATACATACCATTACACTCTGATACATAATCTTGAAGCTTTAGTGAGAACACAACTAGACAAAACTCATACAATATTTAAGTTGTGCAGAAGATGTTTGACTGTATTTGATGGTCAAAAAATGGTAAATGGTGTTTGTGAAAAAAATGCAGAAATTGCCAAAAACAAGCTAATTGAGCATCTGAAATACTGTGGCAACCATAAACCTGTTCATATGGTGATGCCCAATCCAGGTGAAAATTGCAAATTCAAAAAGTATGAAGCCTTGTTGGAACACCCAGCATATATTGTCTGTGATTTCGAATCGAACCTCAAACCTATTGCATTCTGTAGCCCAGATCCAGAAGAATCATCAAGTACACCATACCAGCAACATGAACCTTCCAGCTTTTGTTGTGTGGTTGTACGGGATGGTGTAGCTAGTGAACCATACTTATACAAGGGACCAAATGCCATCAAAGAATTTGCACATAGAATAGAAAATGTGTGCCGTGACATAGCATCTAACATCTTATTAATATCAAAGCCTATGTTGCCTTTAACAGAGGAACAGATTGAAGATTTCAACAAAGCAGAAAAATGCCCGGTATGTGATTCCGAATTTTCAGATACAAATATCAAGGTGAAACACCATTCTCATACAGATGGTCGATATAAACAGGCCCTGTGTAATAGCTGTAATATTAAGATCAAGAGACCAAGATTTATCCCCATATTCTGCCATGGAGCATCCAATTATGATTTTCATCATCTGATCAGGTACGAGGGGTTTGAGAAGCAGAATTTAAACATTTTAGCTGAAAATGATGAAAAATATATATCTATTAGCAAGATAATTAAAGTTGATGGTGTTCCTATTCACATAAGATTTCTTGATTCTTACAGATTTTTATCAGCTAGCCTGGATACACTGGCCTCTCAATTACCTGATGATGACTTGAAAATCACACGTGCCTCGTTTCCAGATCAGGAGCTGAAATTAATTAGGCGGAAGGGTGTATATCCATACGACTATGTTACAGATTTTTCTAAATTCGATGAGTGTTCCCTGCCACCACAAGAAGCATTTTATAGCAAAATCAGAGGATCTGGAATTACTGATGAAGATTATCACCATGCCAAATTGATGTGGAAGAGTTTAAATTGCCAGACATTTGGTGATTATCACATGGCATATTTAAAACTTGATGTGACCCTCTTAGCTGATATATTGCAGGCATTCAGAAAATCTTCCATGCAAAATTATGGACTGGACCCAGTGTATTTTTACAGTGCCCCGGGCCTAGCATGGGCCGCAACATTTTTCAACACCAAAATGCAATTGGATCTGATCCCAGATCAAAATAAGTATCTGTTTATGGAGGAATGTATAAGAGGGGGGATGGTGCAATGTTCCCAGAGATATGCCAGAGCAAATAACAAGTACATGCCTGATTATGATCCAACACGGCCATCAAATTATATAGTGTATGCGGATGCAAACAACCTCTATGGTCACGCCATGATGGATAAATTGCCATATGCAGGGCTTGAGTGGGTTGAAGATTTCAATATTGAGGATCTTCAGGATTTTGATGACAGTGAACATGGCCTCTTCTTAGAGGTTGATCTGACAATTCCTGATCATTTACACAACAAATTTTCTGATCTGCCCCCAATTCCCGAGGTTCAGTGCTCACCTGGCTCTAAACAGAAGAAGCTCATGACGACACTGGAGCCAAAACAGGGTTATGTCATATATTATAAAAACCTCCAATTCCTGATGAAACATGGTGTCCAAGTGACCAAAGTTGGCAAAGTTTTGAGGTTCAGGCACTCAAGATGGTTGAAACCATACATTGATACAAATACGGAGCTTCGAACATCTGCAAAAAGCGAATTTGATAAGGGCTTGTTTAAATTGATGGTGAATTCAGTGTATGGCAAAACAATTGAAAATGTCAGGAAACATACCGATGTTAAAATAATTACTGACCCCAGCCTTAGCAAAAAATTGGTTGCAAAGCCCAACTTCAATTACAGAAGAATTTATGATGAGTACATGGCACTTTTCAACATGATGAAAACAAAGATTAAGTTTGATAAACCTATTTATGTAGGGGCTGTGATATTGGAATTGTCCAAATTACATATGTTAATATTATATTATGACGTGCTGAAACCTTTTTATGGTGATCGTGTAAAATTATTGTACATGGACACGGATAGTTTTATTCTTGAAATTCAAACAGAAGATGTTTATCAAGATATGTCACAGCCTGAATTGTTTCAATACTTTGATACCAGTGAACATACAAGAATTCAACAACACCACAACAAAAAGGTGCCTGGCAAGTTAAAAGATGAAACACTTGGTGATGTTATTGTGGAATTTGCTGGGTTAAGTGCCAAGATGTACAGTTTTAAAACATGTAGTGCTGTTGTCAAAAAAGCCAAGGGCATTGGCAGAGTGACTGTTGAAAAAAATCTCCAATTTGAAGATTACAAAAATTGCATCAAATCACAGAGTTCAATCAGAACATCAGAAAATAGAATTCAGAGTGAGAATCACTTGTTGACTTCAAATATTGTAACAAAAGTGGCCCTGGACCCACATGATGACAAGAGATGCATTTTGTCATGTAACATACATACTTTACCTTGGGGGCATTGTGATTTGAAAAGTGGGAAACAATGCCCAATTACAGAGCATGATTTGAAATAAATAAACATGCCTATGAACTTATTTGGGTTCAAAAAACAGGCTATTATGGACCTGCCCACACCACAACCCTCTCCTGATTTACAATCTGTAATGTCTAAACTGAGTGGCTTGTTAATTATTCATCTGAACAGCATACTTACAGATAATGATGAAGAAACAGGCAAAACATTGTACATATTTAACAATAATTTAAATCATTACCAATTACCTGTAGGTGGGCAATTGCAATTTATTACAACCCCTGAGGGTGATGTCAAGATTTCAGTAGGGGGAAATATTTATAGAATGAAGCACTCAAACATGGTTTCCGGCACTGTATATACTGTTTCTGCTGGTGACTGCTTATATATTGAGGTCCCTGGATCCTATGACAAGCTTATACCCTTTTTTATAGAATTAAGAATCAGATACTCTATAATAAATAACCATTAAAAGAAAATGCCTAATGATATATTTGGCCATACAAGACATGAAGATCACAGTGATGAGATTCTGATGCTTGATGTCAGAGTCAAGAAATTGAGAAGTGATTTACAAGCTTTACAAACCACACTCAATGCCAGTCTTCAATTAGAAATTACAAATCTGCAATCACAATGCATGGACCCTCTTCTTAAAATTGATTCTGAACTCAAATTGCTGCTTCAGAAATATACTGACCTGGCAACATTAGATAATTTTCAAAGTTTAGAAGAAGCTGTAGCAGCTCTTCAAGCAAAATTTAAGACCCAGGCCACCAACTCTGAGCAATTGAAACAGCAATTGGAAGAGCAGATAAATAATGTCCAGGCACAGCTCCAAACAATTGTCAAAAGCATAAAATCACAAGAAGATTTTGATCTAGTGATTTCCACTCTAAAGGAACAGATTCAGTCACTCCAGATACCTAACCTGGACCCCTTGAACAATGCCATAGCCGAGGTTAAAGAAAAAATTGAGACACTTGAAAATTTTATGAACAACTTGCCATCTTCTGATGCTTTGAATGCAATAACTCGGAGTGTTGCAAACATCAAGCTGCAACTTGAAACATATGAAGATTTTGGAAAAATTCAAAGTTCCATAACCCATCTTGAAGGTACAATAGCAGCAGTGCAAAGTGATTTGGCAAATGTACTAGAATCCAGATTGCCTGGGATTGTAGATACCCTTGTCAGTGTCCAGCAACAAATCACAAAGCTTGAAAACCTCAACACCGAATCTGAACTATCTCATTTTCATCACTTGATCGATGATATCCAAACAAAGCTTGAAATTTTACAACAATCCACACCCTCTCAGGCAGATATAGCCCTGCTCCAAAATGCTATGCAAAATGTGGCTGATGCTTCTGAATTAAACAATGTAAAATTGGCACTTGAATTTTTGCAGAATACTGTTTCAAATCTTCCCACATCACAGGAACTTAAAAATATAAAGAGGGCAGTGAATAGGATATTGAAATCAGAAGATATCAAGAATATCCAGGCAGAGATCAAACAACTTACTCAGACAGTGGCCACTCTACCAACCAATCAACATATTAATGAATTGCATGCCCTGTTTGAGGATATCAGAAGACAGGTCCATGATCTTACTGCTCAAAATTCAAAATTGGCAGTTGTTGAAAATTTGCAACAAATTGTAGCTAATATCAAGCAACAGCTAGGGACCATGGAATCCAATCAAGCAAATGCTCTGTCTGTTTTTGCTACCCAGCTTCAAGAGATTGTGCAACAATACAAGAAACTTGTTGTGGACATAAAGATCAAGCCAGGCCATGATGATGTTGTTAGGACCATCAATGAGCACCTTGAATCTGTAACAAGCAGATTGCTTACAGCAGAAAAGGAAATAACGGGCATAATCGAGAATCCAAAACATACAGTAATTCTTGAATTGTACAGCATCCCCAACAAAGAATATGATTCACCATTTACACCAGGTGGCAAAATATATATGCTGTCCCCTGCACAATTTTATTATCAATTTTTTGTTGGGGGCACACTGAGACCAATCAAGATCAAATATTGGCATCAACCACAGGCACACCACTACCCTACCTTATCAATAACAAATGCTGACAACAAACCAAAAATCACCAGTGTAGAGTTAGAGGATTTTACAGATCCCAATACATTAGAAACAGCATATGTTGAAGATGATGGCACTTTGGAATTTAAAATACAAATAGGGGACAAATTATATTTAGAAAATCCTGTAGTATCAGCTGCTGAACACCCTATAGTTGCAATATTCTTGTTTACATATTATGTCTAGACAAATTATTGTTGATGAATTACACAGACAAGCCAGACATAATTATAAGAGACTGCCAGTAGTCACAAAGGGCATAGATGATTTATGGCAGAGCGACTTGATTGAGTTGGCAAGTGGGCAGTTGAAAAACTTAGACAAAATCAACAAGGGCTACAAGTATCTACTCACTGTAATAGACACATTTTCAAAATTTGCCTGGGCTGTGCCACTCAAATCCAAGACTGGAAAATGTGTTACAGAAGCCCTCAGGACAATCATCAATCATTCAGGAAGATCCCCGCGCTATTTGCAAACAGATAATGGCAAAGAATTTTATAATTCAGTGTTCCAACAATTTATTAAAAGCCAGGCAATAAAACATTACTCGAGTTACAGTGACCTCAAGGCCTCGATTGTAGAGAGATTCAACAGAACCCTAAAAAATCTTATGTATAAACAATTTACACTTCAAGGTAATTATAAATGGATTAATATTCTTCCAGAACTTCTACATAAATATAACAACTCGGTCCATTCCACAATCAACATGAAACCCTCTGAAGTAACTTCATCTGATGAGCAAAAATTGATCAGGACTGTTTATTATCCTAGATACCAGCCAACAACAAGAAGGGCCAAATACAGGGTGGGCGATCAAGTAAGAATCAGCAAATATAAGCACTTATTCAAAAGAGGCTTTACTAGAAACTGGAGCACCGAATTATTTACAGTGGTTCAAGTTAAACCGGGGACCCTTAACACATATATAATAAAAGATCACCGAGGAGAAATTCTCAAAGGCAGGTTCTATGAACAAGAGCTCAGCAAAACTAAACAGCCCGACACATATCTCATAGAAAAAATCATCCGCAGAAAAGGCAACAAGTTATTTGTCAAATGGCTGGGTCATCCGGAAAACAGCTGGATCGATGCAGACAAAGTGATAATATGAACACCTGGGATGTTATAAAGAGGCTGCCAGAACCTGAACAGCAGAATAAGAGAAATGGCAACTTGCTGCCTGATAATATTAGATGTCTTATTGTTGGGCCATCTGCTTGTGGCAAAACTACACTAATGGTTGATAATTTTTTATTGGCACCCAACTGGTTAGACTGGAAAAACAGGCACTTGTATGTCTTCTCTAAGAGCTTGGAACAATTAAAATATCAGCAGCTGATGAAGCTATATGATGGATTGGATATTGCCACTTTTGAACCAGATGTTAAGCCACTTCACGAATGTCTCGATAATTCTGTTGTTGTGTTTGATGACGTTATACTGGATAATCAAAACAAGGTTAGAAACTTCTTTACACAGGGCCGACACAAAAACATTGATTGCTTCTACCTGGCACAGACTTTTTCTAAAATACCGAAGCAGCTGATCCGAGACAACAGCAATTTTATATGTGTGTTTCATCAAGATCATACCAACCTCAAACACATACATGATGAATATGTAGGTGGGGACTTGAGCTACAATGATTTTTCCAAATTTTGCAGCAAGTGCTGGAACCAGGACAGTTATGGGTTTGTCACAATTGATATGACAAGAACACCTAACACTGGCAAATACAGAAATAAAATCAACGATTTTCTAGACGTTGAGACATAAATAAACAACCATGAAACGACCAGTCATTGATGATCTTAAGTTAAGAGATTATCTTGTAAAAAGATTTAAGGGATGGAAATCAGAGAACCGGGGAATTTATGAAAAACACAAACAAACAGAACAGCCTGTAATTGATGCTATTAATAATTTAGGTAAGAATATCAAAACTGTTACAGAGCAGAATCAAAATTTGCTCACAGAGCTTGTACCTGTAGCTGCAAGAAACATATTAGATTATCCATTCACCCCACTTTCCAGCATTCATACACCTAGTCCTGTTGCTCCTAGAAGAATTGAGGCTAGTCAGGATCCTATTGAATTGGGTCTTCTTGCTCAAAAATATTTAACCACACCTAAAGACAACAAAGATGAGGTCTTTGGCTTATATGCCGACACAGAGCTTGATGGCAGCATTATTCATAGAATCGGTAATTTCAGAGTAACTTTTATGGGGGATGATATAATTGTATATTCAGAATCTCGTCTCGGAGAAAAAGGTGCTTTTGTTAAGTACACCGGCACACCTGGATTGTGGGAACTGATAACTAGGAAAAGGCCTGGCAGCTATACAGATCAAGATTATGAGGATTACAAAGAAATATTAATAAAATCAGATGCTCTATACCAGAACAATGATCCCACACAAAAAAGGGTCAAGTCTAGCAGTGGGGCAAAATACAATAATTTAATCAAGCCCATATGGTCACAGATCAAGACTGGCAGTGGAATCAAACAATACAACACCCTGCCTAAAGAATTTGTGTGGGTTGATGATGTCAGGAAACTTGTAGATAGGTTGCTGGTGATAGCCGGGGAGGAAAATGCTGGCAACCACAATTTTTACAATGAAAAGGTTGGAATTATGGACATGATAAGCACAAAATTATCTAATTTTATAGTGAATGACCCTAAGGGCATTGGATATCTCATAAAAATTATTAATACTCTACCACCCAAATTTTGGAATGTTTCTGAGGGTCGGGGGTTGGTTAATGACATTATAAACAAGCTGCCATTTGAACTACACATTCCAGGCTATCAGTATTGTGGTCCCGGTACAAAACTGGATCATAGATTAAACAGAGGGGACCCTGGTGTTAATCCCCTAGATGCTGCTTGCAGAGACCATGACATAGCATACAACACACATTCTGATCTTGACAAGAGACATGTTGCAGACAAGAAATTAGAAGAGGCAGCATTTGGCAGATTTGTAAGCAAAGATGCTTCTTTAAGTGAAAAAATAGCAGCATTGGGAACCACCATAGCTATGAGCACCAAACAAAAACTGGGGTGGGGGCTGTGAATATGTATATAATAAACCTAAAATGAAGGCCAAGGGTGTTATGTATCAAATACCTTATGCAGGTCTCAAATCTCTTAAAACTATTGACAGTCTTTTGACCAAAAAGCAGCGCAAGAAAAAAAGCTCTTGTCTTGCAAAGGGACATGGTATGAAATTGTTGCTTAGTACCCCCCAATTAAAAAAATTACAGCAATCAAGAAAAAAATCACATGTGGGGGGTTTCATATTTACCATCCCTGCCATCTTAGCTGCTCTCGGGGCTGTTGGGAGCTTGGCTGGGGGTTCAGCCGCCATAGCAAAAACGGTAATAGATGCCAAGAAAAATAAGGCAGAATTAGATGAGCAGAGGCGCCATAACCTGGCAATGGAGAAAAAAGGCAAAGGTCTTAAGAGAGCCATGAATAAGTTTAAAAAAAACAAGAGGCGCTTACAAACCAAGATATTGAAGCTTTAATCAAGCCATTGGGCATCAAACATTTTAGAGGTGTGTACATGTCTGATTCTTTGCCAGAACAACCACTCAACAAAGAGTGTGGCATTGTTAATTTGGATAAGTACAAAAATCAGGGCACTCACTGGATCTGTTATCTTAAATATTTAAACGATGAGGCATTTGTGTTTGATTCATTTGGAGGTGTTCCACCTGAAAATTTAGTAAAATATCTAAATTCAGCCAATCTTTATTACAATAATGCCCGTGTTCAAAACTTCAAAGATGTTAATTGCGGACATTTGTGTTTATCTGTTCTCAGATATATGTCTCAAATAAATAAACCATCAATTGAAAATTTTCAAAAAGCCTTGTGGTATCTGAAACATCATGGGGGTATTCCATCTCACCAGCCAAAATTCAATATTAAAACTCAAATTGCATGATGACATAGTGTATCCCAAAACAATAGCTCTCAGAGCATTTTACGGCATGTACTTGATACCTAATATTACTCACCACAACAACACAATTGCAGTTGGGGATCAAAAAATTGTCATCACTCCAGGGCAGTATAATCTGTCCACTCTAAATGCTCACTTACCCAGAGGTGTAGTTTTAAGTCAAAATTCTGTCACTCACAGAGTAGAAATTGTATCTGCTACAGAAACAGTGCATCTGGGTACTATAGGAGAGCTGTTAGGCTTTGAGAACAACACAAAACTCGAACCGGCCATCAAACACACTGCTATGAATATACCCAAATTCTTAGCCATAGAGACTCTGAATATTCACTGTAATGTGGCCGAGGGTATGATCACCAAATCAAATGGCATAGGCACTCACAAACAAACCGGCATCATTGCAACATTCAAACCTAATTCCGAATTCATGGAGCCGATCATCTACAATCCATCCCCAACATTATATTTTCCCGTGTGTCATAACAGAATAGATTACATTGAATTGATGGTCACTAATGAAAAAGAAGAATTAGTTGATTTTGCTGGAGCCACAACAACTGCCATCATAGAGATTAACATTTAAATAAAAATACATACAATGGAAAATATTGAGAGTTATGAGCTACAATCGTTCCCCCCAAACAGGAGGACATTTGCAAATTTAAATCAACCCAACACAGAAATAGAGGTTGATCTTGATGTAGGGGACGGCTTTATACACCCTCACAGAGCAGATCTATACATCAAATTTGATGTTGTAAAGCTCGATGGTACAGATTATCCGGCAAATTCAAATATAAGATTGGTAGATAATTTTGTGCCGCATCTGTTCTCTGAAATTGAGATCAGAAAGCATGGCGTTGTTATAAACAGAGTGGATTATCCCGGCATTACCTCCACGGCTTTGGCCACACTAAAATTATCCAAAACCGAGGCTTCATACTACCAAATAGGTGGATTTGAGGCTGGTGATAAGATATTATCCAAGAACCACACAGTGCTGTTCCCCATGCGCCTGTTGCCAGGATTCTTCTCGGATTACAAAGAAATTATGTGGAAGGGTGGGTTAAGAATTACATTTAGAAGAGCTGCAAATGATAATAATGCTTTGATGAGGTACAGTGCAATAAACCCCACAGGGGAAGTTATGCCTAATACCCTACCTGATGAGGGCAAGTGCATTATTCAGACTATGGAGCTAAGAATCCCAGTTGTTGAATATGAGGCCAGTTACGCTCTTAAATACAAAGCAGATATAATAAAAAATCCACAGATTCCTCTGCAATTTTACACATATCAATGCGTACAGAAGCCTGCCGCTGGTACTTATTATGAGTTTGATGCTACAAATTCATTCTCCAGCATACAATACGACATGCCTGATTTTGTAGTGGTACTGTTTCAGACTGGGAGACACAATAATCAGGAAAAAAATTCAAGTAAATTTGATAGCTGCAACATCAAGAACATATATCTTAAAAATGGCAGAAATGAGGTATTTCCTAGAGAAAGTTATAATTTAGACATGTCCAAGGATGATTTTCTTAAATTATATGAGGCATTTTCGGCTTTCAAGAGGGTTACTACAGGCAGTACTGACATGTATTATTCACCAGATGAATTCAAGACACAGAGACCCATGTTTGTAATCAACACTTCAAAAAGAAAACAGGTTGTGGTCAATGACAGGACAAACATTAAAATTATCTGTGAATTCCATGAGGCTTTACCTGAAGACACCATTTGTAGTGTCATTCTCATAGGAGAAAAATCATATGTTTATGATGTAAGAAATGAGAGAGTCACGGAGCAGTTCTAGAAGATATTTGTTCTATTATCCTGTTGTACAACACACAAACCTCAACTGTATTATCAGCTAGCAGTGAATATCTTATGTGTGGGCAGTTGTATATATTTCAATCTATGAGGACTCGAACCCGGAGCCCCTTGTTTACAAGACAGCAATATTAACATTTTGCCATCAGGAGAGGCTTTACATTTTATCAGGACTCAAACCCGAGCCTTTTGCTTACAAAGCAACAATATTAACATTTTGCCATCAGGAGAGGCTTCACATTTTATCAGGACTCAAACCCAGAGGCCTCCTGATTGCAAGGCAATAAAAACCATGGGGCTATGCACCACACTCCACTGGGCCTCAGAACCCAGTAACTATAAGCTTTATATTAATATACATGGCAGAATCAATCTGAGCTACACTAAAATTCAATTCCTGGGATTTTGACAAAAAACACACTATAAGCAATAAGATCATATGGGAACTTGGCATAATTTTAAGTATAAGCAAATCTGTCTGAGAGGCTTTCACCCTTTCTACACTAGAATTCAAAATTCTTAAAATTAAGAGCATGTCACACTGGAAGAATTGGGGTATAGGCCCCTCTTGGCATTGTTTTAAGTATAGGTAAATCTATCTGTTGAGCCCTCGCCTTTTCTACACTAGAAATTCAGAATTTCTTAAAAATCAGAGCATATCACACCTGAAAAATTAGGGTATAGGCCTCTCTTGGCTTTGTTTTAAGTATAAGCAAATCTGATTGTTCAATCAAATAGCCTCGCCTTTTCTACACTTAAAAGTTGTGCTGTCCGTAGCATAAACCCCACTACTATTATTGAAAACAATATGATTTACATAAACATGAATTGCGAAAAGTAACATCTTATCTTGCAAATGGTGCCCATTTTGGTCCACACATTGCTGGAGTCTGTCGCTGAAACTTCTCTTTTCTGGGGAAGAAAAAGACCTGCCGATTGTTGTTTTGTTATTGTATCGCTTGTTGGGGTCATTGGACGGGAAGTGGTGGGGATTCCACTCCTCACTAGCTACCATTTTAGTCACCATGGAGCCGTGGAACGCAACACACCGCCCTTTCATTGCCGAAACGCCATTTGCAAGATGCTATTTTCCGCAGTTGGTGTAAATCATAATTTTATTTTCAGTAATAAAGCTAGCACATAAATAGAGACGAACTCTTTTTATTTATTGTATTTTATCATTATAAAAATCATCAAGTTTTCGTGCCACCCTCTGTATATAATTTGTATCTATGTCGTCGCTTTGTAATCAAGGAGGCACGTAGTGATTCAGATCCCACTTTGAACTGTAGGTTCAGTCCAGATTAACTTATTTGTGGATAAAGTGGATTTAAAACAAGAAACTAAAGAAACTCGTGTGCGTGTGCTCTCGAGCTCACCGAGTTTATTCTTTCACCCAAGCTTCCTAATTTTTATATACCTGTACATGTACTATGAATACTTGATTTACACGCAAACAAGGGGAAACATCTTCGGACACATACTTCAGATGTTATGTCAGTTGCCAGCAAAAATTAGAGCAAGTACCTGTGAGCAATTGTCTTTTTAGGTACACTCATTTGACTACTAGTGTCAACAGGGACGTCGTTAGGGGGGCACGCGGGGGCACTGGCCCCGGCAAACGTCCACGTGGCCCCGGGAAACTGTTCTGTATTTGCTGGAAATTTTACTTTCATGGCAAATATTGCAAAATAATTCTTAAGTAAATTTTGCTTGCAGTTTGAAACACTTCGTCAATTTTCAGTAGCACAAACCCAAGCAAGGCATTTCTTTCTTATTTCCCTGTTTCTTGCTTGTTGAGCACAAACAGATGTATTAGCAGATAGCAGAGGATGCAGTTAATGGTTTTGTGGTCCGCCCCGGTCAGGGAAGTCTGACTGACACCTATTGAAAATGCACTTTTCCTCCCTGCTGCACACCAGATCCAGGCTCCCCCAAAACCCGCACTTTCGCTTCATCTGGCCCTGCACTGGCACCAAGGACGACACAAACAGGAAGATTTAGCTGCCGGTGTCTAGAACTTTCTGGGTTAATTATTTTATGGTTCAAAAAAGATATCCCCATGCGTTTCAAATTCCAAGAACAGAATTCTATTGCTTGTCCCTTTTCCGGCGCGGGAATGAATGACGTAGCGGTTCTTCTCACATGCACTCAACCCTCCTGCTAATTACCTGCCCTGCAAAGGAGGAAAAGGCCACTTTCTGAAAATTCGGAGAAGGATCGAAGCGGTCGGTTTGTCTGTTGATTTGATTGATTGATCGATTTCTTGTTTTTAAGTCCACTTTGTGCACAGTAAGGCTAATCGGGACTGGACCTACAGTTTAAAGTGGGATCGGAACAACTTGTGCCTCCACCGGGTTGTTGATTTGGTGGACAATTGATATCTGTCAGATAGTTTGAAGTAGGGTTTGTGGTGTGATCGTTGGTTAACTTCTGTAAACGCGAGAAGATAGAATCACGAAGTGTTTGTGATTTCGTTTTCCTACATCGCGAGTGAAATGTCGAATGATAAGCTGCCAGATTGTCTTCCTCTGGAAACAATGGATCAGGATTAACTGATCGACCAAATGTCCAACATATTGACGTTCTAAAAGAGTCTGACTACCACACAAGATCCTGGGTTCGACTTCCATGGTGGTTGATCTCATGTATAATGAAGAATAATCCACGTTTCAATTAAGGAAGACAACTAGGTGTGTAGCAATTTTATTTACAACCGTCTGCATGCTCTATAAGTATTATGTTACAAAATGTGTATATCTTTCTGACTTTCTATGATTTTTCTTCATTTAGCCTCCACCTGCAAATGCGGAAGCTGCTGTTGCTTGGCAACTAAGGTCCGAACCTTTGACCTCTGATTTCGTAGCGTGTTATACTCAGTGGAATTCTTAGGACGAAAAAGTGTAAAAGTAGGGTGAAGAGAAGCAAAATTATACGATGCATAAAAAGCCATGTTTAGTTCTTTATGCACTTTATGCACAGTAAGGCTAATCGGGGATCCGAACCACTATGTGATTCCACCGGGTATCGAACCCGGGACCCCTTGATTACAAGGCGGCGACGCTACCACTGCGTCATCGAGGAGGCCCAGAAAAACTTAACAATTAGTCAGTAAAATTAATATTGAGGGACAGGCCTGCGAAGAGTTCTTTCATTCGGTTGCGCGTGGTCATCACATCGAGTCCCATAGTTTCGAGAGCAGAATTTGCTTCCATATATATCGGTTTCAAGTATTTCCCAAATTATCCTCACGATATTGGAACAATCAGCACAGAAATTTTGGAACTAATACAAGCAGGCACGTACCCAGGGAAGGGGCTCGGGGGCTGCAGTCTTTCCCCGAAATCCTACAAATATCTGATTTTAATAATGTGTAGTAGTAATTAAATTTACTTCATTAACAGGATTAAACATCTTGTATATGGTAGTTGCAATATAACAAGAAATTCATCTTCAGCGCATTTACCCCTCCCCCCAACCTTTTCGCCTTTAGATGGTGGCTGACAATAAGGGATAAGCCCCTTCCGAAATCAAATTCTGGCTACCGGCCTTTTCATTAGGGATCGAACCTTGTACCTTTCAATTGATTGATTAATTGAACTGGTGTTTTAAGTCCACTTTATGCACATTAAGGCTAATAGGGACTGGACCTACAGTTTAAAGTGAGATCCGAACCACTATGTGCCTCCATCGGGAATCGAACCCGGGACCCCTTGTTGAACCTGCCGAACCAAAGACGAGAGCGTAATCATTTGAGCGTGTGGGAACTTTGTTTTATCCAGTGCCATCATATATTCAGTTTTCCACACACAAATAAGATTAATTTTAAGAAATTAGACGTGTGCATATAATTTCTTATCGTCATCATTTCCCAATGGAACAATCGGATGCCATAGAAGACTCGGGCCCGCCCTTGAACTAAGAGATACCGGATTCGATTCCGGTATGAACTGTATACATGAGATGCCTAGCTTGAACTCATTACGCACACATTTCATATTTGCATTGTTGCCAATACTTGTAAATCTGGTTCCAGCACTTTATATCTAAAACCACGGAAAAGGGTTTTATCTACTTCTCAATTTTCTTCGATCAAATTTACAAATCTAAAGACTAATAACATTGTTCTTGGTGTATCAGCCATTAAGCTAATGAGTTCATTCTGGATTTAGTTTCCCGAATAATGGCTGTGGAATTCGCGAGTCTATATCTGTAGATTGTGGGGGCTACAAAATAAAATTATGTTCCTTTCCAATTTATTGATTGATTGAGTTGGTGTTTAAGTCCACTTTATAGACAGTAATGCTAATCGGTACTGGTTCTACAGTGTAAATTGGGATCTGAACCACTATGAGCATCCACCGGGTATCGAACCCGGAATCCCTTGATTACAAGGCGACGATGCTACCAGGCCCTTGCTCCTTTCCTTTCCAAGACTCTATATATATATATATATATATATATATATATATATATATATATATATATATATATATATATATATATATATATATATATATACAGTATAGGCCTATATGGTGTATAAATGGTTTGTTAATTTATAGTAGTTTGATAGAAAATGTCTTACGTTTTGGCCGCCCCAAACTGATCAACCTAGGTACGTCCCTGAGTGTCAATTAACATTAACTTACCGAATTGCATAAATAGACGATTCCCTTGTTCCGTTATCAAAAATTCAGCTCGGAGGCGTCTCGGCAGTCACCAATTCGCCACGAGAGGAGATGCAAGTGTTTTCTCTGCTTCTGGCGACAGCAGAAGTTGATGGCCTGATCCGGATCTTGCAACTCAGATTCGTCAGGTCAGCAGAGGTTATCGTGCGATACGATTACGCACTTTCGACCTCTGTGAGATAAATTTTGTTTGCCACATATCGATAATTTTTATTATTATTCTTTTTGTTGAAGATATTTTGTCTCGAATGGTCGTAATATTTATTGTCTGATTTTCGTAAGAAACTATAGTTAATGATAATCCAAAGTATTAATTTGCAACAAGAGTGCTTTTAAACCTTCTATGATTAGTCACCTTGAATAAGATAGAGTAGTCTAGTTATGTCAACGTATTTGAATATTACATTAGGGTTTCCCCGCGGCCATACTGGGAATGTCGTCACCTTAAAATAAAGGGGTCCCGGATTCGATACCCGGTGGAGGCTCATGGTGGTTCGGATCCCACTTTAAACTGTAGGTCCAGTCCCGATTAGCCTTAATGTGCGTACAGTGGACTTAAAACAAGAATTCAAGTGAATGTTAAATTTTGTCCCTTGTGTAAACCTGGAAACTGGCCTTCAGAATTCCGTTGTGAATATTTCTATTTGTATTTTTGTCATTAGGGTCGCTTTTCTTCCTTTTTTCGATAATCGCGACGGTGAGAATGAATGATGATGTGATAAATTTGATGAAGGAACGCTCACACGCCGGGAACTGAACTCGTGAACTTTGGTGGCAATATCGAAAGCCGACCACTTAACGCTCCCGACAACAGAGCCAGATGTAGTTAGTATTTAAAAGAAGATGTACAGTATAGGTCTATAGTTTCGCCTTTAGTTCTAACTCTAAATATAATTTTGGAAGACATAAACGGATCATAGATTTTTCTTCCTAAACGTATTGCTAATTCCCTCGAAATTATTTAATGTTAGTTTTTTTTGGCCTTATATGGCAAAATATAGCTGTCTAATTTCATAAATAGCCCAGACATGATGCAGTGAGAGTAGACAAATCTTAACGAACAAAGGAAATCGACTTTAACATTCAACAAGGATTTCTCGATCCTGTGCTGAATAAACTCACGGTGGGTGATCACGTTAAGTGATCGCGTTGGACTTTCGATCTCGACGCCGATATTCCCGGGTTCGAATCCCGACGTGGGCGTAGGTGTTTATTCTGAGTGTCCCTTCATCAGTTTCGTCTAATAACTCTTCGTCATTGTCGAGATTAGCCAAAAATGGAAGAAAGGACAAAACAAATAGTATTCCTTTGATTTTTCTTATTTTCCACTAAGATGAAAAACTCTCTGGGAGAACTTCTGCCTATTCCACATACACACACAAAGATGTATGTATGTATATGTATATCTTGGAGAGAGTTCTTCAGGATTATACATATGCACATGGGGCGTTCCATGTGAAAGCGCCCCTGAACCTCAATTTTTAAAATTAAATGCAATTCTGTAACTTTATCCTATCTTGTGAGTGAAGAATCTAAATTTGGCATTTGTATAAGAAATGTGTGTATATGTTTATATATATATATACAGGGTGTTTCCGAGCTGATGATACAAACTTTCAGGGATGTTGGAGAAGGGCACATGTATCAGTTTGAGATAAGGAACCCTGGTGCGGAAACGACATGCAGTTAGTCGAAAGTTATAAGCGTGAATCGGTGCATGAAGATGTAGTATTTACTTTTATTACCTGCACAAGTTTCACAAGCTGCTACATTCACAACAGTTGTTCAAAGTGGCATCCCCCAGCTTCGCTGCAGGCATGTCATCGTCGCACAAAGTACTGGCGTACCCGTTGGAACAACCCCGGGGTCGTTCGAACATTGTCACAGGCAGCGAGAATTCTTGCCAGGAGATCCTCTTCAGTCTCGACAGGTGTTTCGTACACAATCATGAGGGATGGGAACAGGAAACTCCACTACTGCACTGCAGATGGCGTGATGTGTACGTCTCAGACATGGTCAGTCCCGATATGAAGGTGGGTCGACTGCAGTCTGTGTTTACAAGTTGAAAGGAACATATAGCAAGAGGGAGTCCTGTTTCGTGGCCAGGTCGGTCACCTGATCTGACCCCACTTGATTTCTTCTTGTGGGGTCATGTGAAAAGTCTTGTGTACGAGACGCCTGTCGAGACTGAAGGCGGATCTCCTGGCAAGAATTCTTGCTGTCTGTGACATTGTTTGAACCACCCCAGGGTTGTTCCAACAGGTACGTCAGAACTTTGTGCGACGATGTCATGCCTGCAGCGAAGCTGGGGGATGCCAATTTGAACAACTGTTGTGAATGTAGTAGCTTGTGAAACTTGTGCAAGTAATAAAAGTATTACATCTTCAGGCACCGATTCTCGCTTATAACTTTCGACTAAGTCGTTTCCAGACCAGGGTCCCTTATCTCAAACTGATACATGTGCCCTTCTCCATCATCCCTGAAAGTTTGTATCATCAGCCCGGAAACACCCTGTATATATTGGACAGTGGTTAATGTTTTTGTTTATGTAGTTACAATGATTGATTGATTGATTTAGTTTATTTTACTTCGCGTTTTGTGCCTCTTGGCTAATTTGCGAAGATGGGGATGAGTGATGAAATGATGAAATTGATGAATGGACATTCACAAACAACCAAGCCCGACCGGGATTCGAACCCGGGACCCTTGGCGTCGCAGGTAGTTACAATGAGTATATGCAAGTAGCATGAATATAAGTTGTGAACTTGCCTAAAATGTATGCATACATCCGTTATGCCTCATATGTCAGTGTAAACTAATGCAAAAGGAATAACTCTTGATCCTCGAGAAACTGCAGTAACATTGAAATTCACTGGAACACATGTCACTGAAGTAGATCAAAATAATTTTGTATCACTATCAATAAGCACAATTATAATTCATCACTTTCTTAATTAATAATGGCCTTTTATATGGCTGATAACAAAAACAACATACAAGATCCAAAGACAAATTCTCAGAAATATTCTATAAAACAAAAGAGAGAATAAACAGCTGTCAAAATATGGCTGAATAATGTAAATTCGCCTGACTTTATGAGCATGCTGCTGGCAACTGAGTGCACCAAAGTGCAGTCAAATAAGCACAGCACGACGATTGAAAATTAATGCAGTTTATATCTTCCCCCAACCTGCCATGTCATGTTATAAAAAAGTCAAACCTTGATTCTTATTATTAACATCGACTGGGTGTAGCACTTTGTAGGTTTGGTTTTGCTTACAAAATTAGATATATATGTATGTCCCACAGATAACTATAGAAATTCTTCAATGAGTTGTGTACAAGTCCATTTGAAAGATATAGTATAGTAAGGTATAGTCTGTTGATCAGTCTTAGATTGGTTATGTCTTTTAGGAATTTGCCAGGAATGGTTCAAGACAGCAACTTTTACTGTTACTCTTCCACAATTCTTTGAAACACTATATTTCATTCACTTTAAAGCCATTCTTCTTTAATCATATCGGCTCCTTTTTCACCTATCATAATCGTCGGAGCGTTAGTATTTCCACTCACTATAGTCGGCATGATGGACGCGTCGATTACCCTTAAGCCTTTGATCCCGTGCACCTTCAGATGGGAGTCCACCACGGCGTCGGGGTCCGAAGCGGACCCCATCTTGCATGTGCCGACAGGGTGGTACAAGGTGGAGGTCACTTGCCTGATGGCGCACTCGAGATACTCCTCGGACATGTATTCAAGTTCCGAACAGCCTGGGAAAGGCGTCGTGCTCATCTTCATCTTGTGCTCCTTCATCCCTTGAGTCTGGCACAGTTTGATCGCGGTCTTCACCCCTTCCTTGATGGTAAGGATGTCCTGTTCGTCGTCGAGGTAGTTTGCGTGTATGAGCGGTTCTTGCAGAGGGTCGTCGCTCTTCAGGAGGACCCTACCTCGGCTGTTAGGTCGCAGGAGGACCGACACAACGAAGAACAACCCCGAGTTGGTTAGCTCCCCGAAAAGGGCATCGAACATTTCCGGCGTGTGTCCGAGCGCTCCCCGCATGACGTTTGCTCCAATGGTGTCGTTGGCTGGGAACTTGAAGAAATGAAATTCGATGTCCGGGTGATCTTTCGGTGCGTACTTGGTTGTGATGAACCCCGTTACTTGAGTCTCTTGGAGGGTCGCTAAGGGGCCCGTCTTGTGGACGAGGTACTGGTAGGTGATGTCCAGGATAGCCGTCGCAGGCATAACGGCGCCTTTGCTGAACTTGAACGGCGGCATCATGGTCATCGTGTGGTCCTGCAGGTTCTCCCCTACCTTCAGATCCTTAATCGTGTCGATGCCTAGCTCCTGAAGATGTTCCTGTGGTCCCACGCCGCTCAGCATCAAGATCTGGGGAGAATTAATGGCTCCTGCGGACAATAAGACCTCTTTCTTCGCGCGTACCTGCATGCGCTCACCCCTCTTCTCAAACTCCACCCCGGTAGCTTCCTTGGTGTCGGGGTCGATGAGCAGCTTCGTCACGTGCGAGAACTTGGACACGTGGAGGTTGCGCCGATCCTTGACCGGGTTGAGGAAGGCTTTGGCCGTGCTGCAGCGGGCACCGTCCCTCACAGTACCGTCCGCCAGGCTGAAGCCCCTCTGCTCCTCTCCGTTGAAGTCGTGTACGTCGTACCCCAGCTCCTTGGCGCCGCTGAAGATGGCATCGACGAGAGACGACCTGTACCCGAAGTCCTGAACGGTCAGGTACCCGCCGGTGGAGTGGTGCTTACCGTCTTCGGCTCTTGACGGCGTCTTCATGTCTTGAGACTTCTTGAAGTACCCCAGCACATCCTTGTACCCCCAGCCGGAGTTCCCCAACGACTCCCAGTGGTCATAGTCTTTCCTGTTCCCGCGGACGTACAGCATGGCGTTCATGGCACTCGTCCCCCCGAGCACCTTACCCCTCGGCCACTTGCAACGTTGGTCCACGAATCCAAGACAGGACTTCCCGTCCGGTTCCACCGTGTACTTCCAGTCCATCTCGGAGTTGATGAGGGACATGAACACGTGTGGAATCTCCGAGGAAACTGGAGGGTCCCCGCCCGCCTCCAGCAACAGTACTTTCCAGTCTTCCACCTCGGACAGCCGGTTGGCGACCACCGCTCCGGCAGATCCGGCACCCACCACGATGAAGTCGTACTCCTCCAACGGCCTGGGGACGTCAGCAGGGTAGAGTTCCGGGTTGGCGATGTCGCACTGCAGGTTCGTCAGCGTCGAGATGAGGTTGGTGAAGAGAAGAGCGCTGAAGCCAGTCACGTGGCCCGGACATGGGCTACCGGATGCTGGACAAGACTCCATATTATCGCTGAAAGACAAGAGCGAAAATTAGTTGCTGGACTCCTAAATAACAGATGCATATTTGAAAGTTCATTCACAATGATTTGCCACGACACGTGGCCAGTGGCGTGCCCAGGATTTTCGAAAGGGAGGGGTTACGTATTCTTTTTCTTTGTAGCCAACCCTCATTTTGTCATATTTTCATACCTGTGACGTTCTTTTTTTAGGAATACTGGTCTAACGGCGGGGAGGGGTGGGGTTATAACACCCATCAACCCACTCCACCCTTGGGCACGCCACTGCATGTGGCCATAGAAGCAGGGTTGTTAAAGGTTCAGGATTTTTTTATAAATTCAATTCCGGTCCAGGAGAGAAAATCAGCAAGCCTGAATGAGTTGTGGACCGTAAAGAACCTTTTTACCTGTAAAGCATTTCAATTCGGTCCAGGAACCTTTCTTCCGGATCAACTTAAATACGGTCCAGGAAACTTTTTTTTCAATCGAACAACTTGGACCGAATTTGAATCCCAATAGAACCAATTAAAATGTATGTGTTACTGGACCTTTAACAAGCCTGCATAGAACACAATAGTACTTGGGCACATTAAATTATCCATGATTTCTTAAAATTTTCCTAAGGGGAGTAAGGGATGACCTTTGGATACAAGTCAACCTTATTTTCACGTTGTACACCCCGGTAACTACAATCTTGCAGGCCAACAAGGGTCTGGCGCCTGGACTCAAGGCCAGTAATAGCCTCTGTAGGGTACACAAGATAACAGGCCCGTAGCCAGAGGAGGGGCCACGGGGGTCATGGCCCCATCCTCGAACCATAAAATATTTAAATGTGAATCTATAAAATGGTACGAAAATAAGAATTTTGCAACTTTGTAAAAGGTAAAGGTAAAGTGTTCCCCTGTGCTTAGCACCACGCCATGAAGGCGTATAGGGGGTGTGGGGGTAACGCCCCACACTTTCTTGATCCGGTCGTGAGTGGGGGTGATGTGATCAGCATCACGCCCCTGACCGCCTTTACCCCCCAGGGTTTCCCCCAGGTACCCATGTTATTCGACGCTGGGTAGGCGCCGGGGCCGCTTCCACCGTTAGAAAAGTTCCCGGATTTGAACCGGCCGGGGATCGAACCCGGGACCTTTAGCATGGTAGTCAGACGCGTTACCGACTGAGCCACCGCGGCCACCTTTGCAACTTTGTAAAAAATTCAATTTTTTCCTTTGCATAAATGAATGTGTTTGTTGTATAGAAGTCTGTAGTAGTTTTAGTTTTATAATCATTGATGCAAGGGTACCACCGTGGCGGAGTGATTAGCAAGACACGCTCGGACGCAGGCGAGTTCCTGGTTCCAATGTCAGTCTAGGCATAGGCGTTGTTTGTGTGTGTGTTTCTTCATCAATTTCATCATATAATGGCTCATCCTCATCGTCGCGATTGGACAAACGTGGTAGAAGAGAAACCTAAAATAACCTAATTGAATCAAACTACCAGCATTTCTGATCTTCTCCTAGTTCCATAAATTCAGATCTAACCCCCCCCCCCCCTTAAAGAAACTCTGGTTACGGGTCTTAGCAACATACAGTCCGGCCAAGGAAGACGAAACTACCTGGAAAGGACGATTCCAAACGCGAGAGGGGAAGCAGGGAGAAGCACTCGCCAAACTATCCTGTGGTATTTCGCTTGCGTGGGTTCGCTTGTGCTTATTACCGCTTTCTGTGTTGTGTTTGTGATGGCTCTTACATTTCGCAACAAACATTTTCGAAGTGGAATGAGGAAAATTGGGACGTTTTGGCCCCTGTTGCACATTCTACAAAACACCCTCGTTTTGCTAGAAAATGTCACAAGCCATTCAGTTACTATATTTATATTTATAATACTATATACAACAATATTATTATTATTGAATACTATCCTGATTAATGTTGTGTACATTTGTGCTAATTATAATATTTACTAAGAAGATCAATTTAATCGAATGATCTAAAATAAAGTTACTGGTTTACAAACAAGTTTATCTACTAATGTGACGATATGAATACTTTCCTGCTACGTTCTGTTTGCTGATATAGTATATGACTGGCTTACATAACCCTTACATAATTCGTAAACATCTCTGTGTGTATTTTGGCGGAGATGTTACTACGTTGAAACTTCATTACTGTTTCTACAGCAGACTATTTTCAAGGAACCCACTTCCTGTACAAAGCTCCGTCACCCCTATTTAGCCACTGAACGCGTCCGGTTGGCGCATGCGTACTCCCGTCCATGGTCTCGGCTAAGGCAGCCAGACAGTATACAAAATAACGATAAAACGTATATATATATTTATATAAACATCACTAGAATGCAACTGAGACTGCCACCCCTCCAGCCATCAATGACCATTGGCAGATAGAAATAGCTTCCAAGGTCACCCTGTAGTCAATTGGGTACTTAGAGTATGACGATTCAAAATAACACTGTGTATCGAGGGTCTGGAATTGTTTCACAGGGATGACCTTAAAAAGAATATGATGAAATAGTAAAACTAGACAAAGCGCAAGACAACAAAATAAAAACTCGGCGGAGATTATTTCAGTAGGTATAAAATTCTAACATATTTACCGTCGCGATCTACTAAACAGCTCACATATCATTGCGATTTATGCGTTTCACGTGCACACCCAGCTTTAGCTATGCAATTACGTTGCACTGTTTGATATTGTGAAGTGTTTGCCGTCTTCAAATAACTTCCTCACGTGAGAACCGTTTGGTGTACTTATGCAATCCGCGAACATTAGAATTCTCAGTTCGCATGCGGTAAGATAGTATGATAATTCATATTGGAACACTTACTGTGCGTCACTTCTGTTGCGAGAGAAATGACCAGCCAGGTCCGCAGTATATTTACATTTCAGTGTCTGTTCACTCATACGGGACAAATAATGTTTTTGAGGTATCTCTACCATCATATGTGATCAGTAGGGAGCTGGTGTTTAGGTAAAAAACACATTTTTTGTTACTTCGAAAGTTACCCATACTCGGTTCAAATTTCGAAACATATAGCTGCAATGTAATCTGCGAAGTCTCATTTCACATTAAAATCAGGGTTCCTAAAGGTCCATGAATTTTAAATAAATTCAACTCCGGTCCAGGAAAGAAAATCAGCAAGTATAAATGGGTTCTGGACCGTAAGATACCTTTTTATCTGTAAAATAATTCGGTCCAGGAACCTTTTTTCAGGATCAGTTTGAATACGGTCCAAGTTCCGTATTGAAATGAAACAATACCCAGCTTGGACCGAAATTAAATTGTGCGAGAGTAAAGGTTCCGGTCCTTGGAACCTAATAGAACCCATTATGGGCTCCTAGATCTTTAATGCCTCTCCGATGGCGTAGTGGTAACGTCATTGCCTTGTAATCAATGGGTCCCGGGTTCGATACCCGGTGCAGGCGCATGGCAGAATTGTGCGAATCCCACTTTATACTGTAACAGTTGGGCTGAAAAGTTCGTGACTCATAGATGGCGTTACTAGAATTAAATCCATGTGATTTTTACTTAGTACTAACCTTCAAAAGATACGTGTATAAATTTCACAGCTGCTGGATAATTAGTTCGTGAGATATAGCATTGTGAGTGAAGCAGCTTTTGTTATTGTGAAAAAATGGATAAAAAAGAATTTCGTGTGTTAATAAAGCATTGCTTTTTGGCGAAAAAAATACTGTTGAAGCCAAGGCTTGGCTTGATAAACATTATTCGGACTCTGCACCAGGAAAATCAACCGTTGAGAAGTGGTTTGCTAAATTTAAACGAGGCGAAATGAGCATCGAAGACGATGCACGCAGTGGACGCCCCAAAGAGGCTGTTACCGACGAAAACCTCAAAAAAGTCCACAAAATAATTTTAAATGATCGTAATGTGAAGTTGATCGAGATAGCTGAGACTTTAAAAATATCAAAGGAACGTGTTGGACATATTGTGCATGAATATTTGAACATGCGAAAGCTGTGTGCAAAATGGGTGCCGCGCGTGCTCACAATCGATCAAAAGCAACAACGTTTTGATGATTCGGAGCAATTTTTAGCGATATTCAACCGTAATAAACACGAATTTTTCCGTCGATATATTACAATGAATGAAACATGGCTCCATAACTACACTCCAGAGTCCAATCGACAGTCAGCCGAGTGGACTGCACGTGATGAACCGAATCCAAAGCGTGGAAAGACGCAACAGTCGGCTGGCAAGGTTATGGCATCAGTATTCTGGGATGCGCATGGTATTATATTCATCGATTAACTCAAAAAGGGCCAGACCATCAACAGCGATTATTACATAGCGTTGTTGGAGCGTTTAAAGGATGAAATCACGAAAAAACGGCCCCATTTGAAGAAGAAAAAAGTGCTGTTTCATCAAGACAATGCACCGTGTCACAAATCAATGAAAACGATGGCAAAATTATATGAATTAGACTACGAATTGCTTCCCCATCCACCATATTCTCCAGATCTGGCCCCCAGTGACTTTTTCCTGTTTGCAGACCTTAAAAGAATGCTCGCTGGAAAGAAATTTAGCACTGATGAAGAGGTAATCGCCGAAACTGAGGCCTATTTTGAGGCTAAAGAGAAATCGTACTATAAAAATGGCATCGAAAAATTGTATGACCGCTATAATCGTTGTATCGCCCTCAAAGGCAACTATATTGAATAATAAAATCGAATTTTGTCAAAAAAATATTTTTTACTATGTTAGCCTACGAACTTTTCAGCCCAACTGTTATGTCCAGTCCCGATTAGCCTTTCTGTACTTAAAGTGGATTTTAGGCAACAAATAAATCAATCAATCAATCCTGGATCTTTAACAAACCTGATTAAAATACATAATTTTATCTCTAGCAGATAAGACACATATTTGCAGTGAAAGAACATAAAATATACATATTTTTAGACATTCCAGACAAAATAAAGTTTCCGAATTCTTTGTGTAAACGCATGCTTTGGAGTTAATGACTAACTAGGTCAATTACGCGATAAATTAGTAAATTACTATCACACTTCGTTCTCCACAACACACCGGTCACTATTGCTACACTGCCTACAATGGCGGTGTACTAATGACCTACAGTTTAAAAGTGTGATCCGAACCACTACGTGCTTTCACCGGGTATCGAACCAAGGACCCCTTGATTACAAGGCCCCGCACTTCAAATTCGCACCTCCGACTACGTGTTTCTGTGGAAATATATTTCGGGAGAGGGGGGGGGGGGCGAAACAAGTGTGATAATAATAATGATAACAATGTTTAAATTAAAATAATGATAATTACATTCAATATATTAAAGTTGTTTTAATTAAAATGTTCAAATTAATCAACATATTATTATTACATGACTAGGTTAAAAAGGGTACAAGGATAGTGATAAAACAGCACGTATTCATTATCTAGCGTACTACGTATAGTAAAGATCTTCAAAATTTGTAAAGGAAAATGCCCTGCCAAGGAAATTAATGCCAAATAAATAAAGAATTGAATAATTTTTGAATATCAAAAAAGGATGTTAGATCCGGTTGACGAAAAGTAAAGTTCCTGGTAATATTTTATGCATATTATTATAAGTAGTAATAATAATAAATCTTGTATAAATCTTCTTTGCTCCCGTCATTCAAAATCGTATGATTCCAATAAGTTCGGTGGGAAGAAATAACCCTCGATTAGACAATAAGATTTTCATTATTTTATTTTAGTATTATTTCATCATTTTCAATAATTAATTTTATTACTTAGTAAGCCTTTCGGGCGGGGGGGGGGGGGCAGGATCCCCTGGACCCCCTTCCCTAAGTATATCTGCCCGGCGCGCCGCCATATTTCTGATTATATGAACGTGGCTTTTTGTTTTTAAACGAGCTGAATTTTTGTAGATAACAATTAATTAAAGCTACTGCTGCATAATAAATATTACAACTACAGCTAAGAAGTACAAATTCATGTATTACTGTTATTTTGATATCATTATGTAGGTTTTAAAGAAATACAGGGGTATTCAAAAAGAAAGAGCAGATTTCAAATGTTTATTTCTCACGAACTATAAAAGATAGAAACACGTGCTATACATCAATGGATAGAGGAAGGTTCAAAGTTTTATTGTTGAAAGTTTTAATGTATACACTCAACATGAGCACCCGACAAACATCAAAACGGTACTCCATTTCTTGCCGCACATTTCTAACTAAATTAACTGTAAAAAGAAACGCCATTACAGGCATTGAATGGAACTAATAGGCAGGTTTATAAAACTTTGAAACTTGCTCTATTCATTGATGTTAGGCACGTGTTTCTATCTTTTATAGTTCGTGAGAAATAAACATTTGAAATCTCCTCTTTGTTTTTGTATAACCCTGTACATGCCCACAACAAACATGTTATGTAACAGTAGCACTGCAAATATTTGAAAAATAAGGCTATTATTGTTGCTCGTTAAAACGGTAAATATACCCAACCTGTTTTTATGGAGGGCTGGTGGAAGGTAGGAATAGGATAGAAATTACAGGGGTCGTCAAAATCCACCTCGCCCGGTTGAAAATTTTTATCTTGAGACTGCCCTGTATTTTGCATGAATTCTTAATGCACCTTCAAAGCAAGACACAAACTGAGTTACGTGAGCCTTATCTTATCATTGCACACTTTAGACTTAAGTGCTAAGAAATGAACCTTCAACCTTGGGTGGTTTTCTCGTGACTTGCATTATCTTGATCTCTCTCGTCGTCTGGTGATATGAATGCATCGAAATTCGCGTGTAAAATGCCCATTTTATTGATCGGTTGAGTTGGTATTTTAAGTCCACTTTATACACAGTAATGCTAATCGGGGTGGACCTACAGTTTAAAGTGGGATCCGAACTATGTACCTTCACAGGGTATCGACCCCGGGACCCATTGATCGCTTGATTTAGTCTATATTACCTCGCTCTTCTGCCACTTTTGGCTAATCGCGACGATGAGGATTGATCAGTTCTAATGGTAGAAGGGACATTCACAAAACATCTATGGACGCAAACGCAAGCCCCAAAGCCAATACTGGCTGCGAGTCCAGTGGCCAGGGCCACGTTAGTCTGCAACAGTACAGTGCAAGGTGTAATGTGTGGAAGTGAAGTCGACATTTGCGTGCCTCTGAAGAAGGTCACCAATGTTTATGTTTAGTTCTAAAAGAATCGCAGAGGGTCAGGTTCAACTTCAGGGTACTGTCCGGAAATAGGAGGTAGAAAGTTCGAGTGGAACGGGTCCCCTTTTAAAATATAGATCCAATCTCTTTCATCTTATTTCTGCTAACAAAATGTTCTCGAGCTGGTAGAGGTGTGGAGAAACGTATCAACTCTTCTGAAATTCGGATTTGTGTTTGTGATATTTCATCACTAGGGCTTGGAAGTTCAAAAAAGACCAAAAAATATTTAAAAAAACGACCTAAAAACGGAAAAAATTACATATAAATGTGATTCAAATTAATTAATAACTTCAGTTTTAACCTCCCCACCCACTCCCTATACGCGGCACCTTGAGATCTTTGCAGGGGCGTGCTGAAAGCTTCAAAACAAGAGAAAGTTGCCACTTACAGCGCGACCTTCCAGACAAGTTACGGTTAAAGGAGCTTGTGCCGTACCTGCTTCAGTCCTCCAAAAATGTTTTTCTCTCGTTTCAGGGATGGTTCATATATATATATATATATATATATATATATATATATATATATATATATTTACCACAGAAAGGATGTTTAAGAGGTGATGAACTGATGATGATTCGAATTGAGAATGGGCAGTAAAAACGTAATCGAAAGAAGGTGAAGTTGCTAAAAAAGGACCAATGAGTCGAAAAAGGCAAAAAAGGACAAATAAAACCCACCTTTTTCTGGCCTACAATGACCCAAAATGGACATATATTGTGCTGGGCCTCGTTTTCGGACACTAGGGAAAAAAAGGATTTTTCCTCAACTTCCCAACCCTATTCATAACATTGCCCCGCGCGGCAAAGGAATAAAGTCCTGACAGAACTTGTCAGGACCTGCTCAGACTGTTGTAAAATAAGGAGTTTTACACAGGAAACTGCGAGGACGCTTACCTTTAGCAAGGTAGGCGAAGGTCAAGGAAACAGAACAAAACCAGGTGAGAGGAGTAGAACGGGGTTTTTTATGGGTATCGTCCAGAGGAGCAACAGCTATTGACTTATTCGTTTGCCGAGCAGGGTAAGTTTACTTCACCCTAACCTGCTCAATTTGCTCAATCAGAAGTGTTTAAATCAAAACATGAGTTTACATTAATGCTATGATAGTTATTCACTCCTGGCCCTTTGGGGCCGTCTCTACATTTAGTGGGGGTGAGCAACACCCCTTGGTTTGATCCACGCGTTCCAAAGGCTGAGACGCTAAGATTTAGCGTCGCTTTTCTGTCATTTTAAGTAATAGCAACAATGAGGATGAGTCACGTTTGGATGAAATTGCTGAAGGGGATCTTACAAGGAACGCTCAGGCCATGACTTGACAACTAAAGTGCCTTTTATCAATTGCATGACGTCATCACTCTTATCTCTTCGTTGCGATTAGCGAAAAGTGTCAGAAAAGGTCTACCTCATATTTTATTGAAGAGCCGAGTGATAAAAAATTGGCGACACAATGGCAACGAAACGATCTTCTTAAAACGTGGATTCGAACCTAGCAACTCGGAATTATCAGACTCCACACTTCGATGCTTTTACAGGCTTATCGGAATTGAACCTACAGTTTAAAGTAGAATTCGAACCTCTGCGTGCCTCCAGTGGGTGTCGAATCCAGGACCGTTTGATTGCAAGACGATCAGGGAGGCTCGAACGAAGGGGAACCAGGTGTTCTAGGTTCGAATCCTAGTTAAGGTATCACTACAGTTGGATCCATGAGTATTACCGTGCAAATAACCATCACCATGTTCGTGCACTTTATTTGACCCTATAAGAGGTTCAAGAGTACAGAGAAAACTCAAGACAAGCTGTTGACAACTTTTGCACCAGCATACATAAAAATCCATCGCTTAAGAACACATACGATGTAAGAGAAAAGTGAATGAAAATAGTCATGGACACTTTGCACGTTAATACTCATGGATCCCACTGTACATTATTGTTTGTTTTCATCACCATGCATCATCGTCGTAAGCCAATAGGTAGCAAAACGACGTTTGTTTAATTGATTTGGTTTATTTGACTAATCGCGGAAATGAGGATGAGAAATGATATCATCAAATGCGATGGGATACTCACAAGGAACACCCATGCCCAGGAGGAGATGCGCTAACCACTCCACCACGGAGGTTGGCAACAGAGCGACGTGAAATAACCGAAATAGGCAGACAGAAAGATCGTGAATTATTGTGACCTTCAGGTTTTCAAATGCAAGACTCTTTCCGCACACTCTTCGCTCGTGGAGGAGTTGGATCACTAGACAAGGAAATAACATATAATACGGATATTTTCACACAGTGCAGATCAGTTTTGCCCCAGCCACTTCCCTTAGATTGTATGGTTGCGCTTGGACTGTCTTGAACTCTGTACAGGAACAACTTTCACTCACCTTGGAATTGTCCTTGCCTGAACCGTCGAATAAATCCTCTGCACTCGGGAACACTCTCCGTGGAAGACTAAATCAAGCCCATCTCCAGGCAGCGTCTTCGCAGTGTTTCCATCCATCCATTCCATTCTTATCGCCTTCGCAATTCGCATCAACACAATTTATTCGCTCTGCGGGTAATGTACTCATTACACGGTGCAATAAGGCTTACAAGAGTTTGAGGGTTTTGTTTGTTAAAATCTACTTTATGCACAGTAAGGCTAATCGGTACTGGATCTACAGTTTGAAGTGGTATCCGAACCAGAATGTGTATCTACCGGGTACCGAACCCGCGACTCCTTCATTACAAGGCGTCGACGTTACCACTACACCATCGAGGAGGCTCAAGGCTTAGAGGAAAAAAAATATATCTTTGCCATGGCTTAATTGATTGGTGTGTTATTTTATGAGCATAAACGTTGACTTAACATTTGACAAAAATAACCGCGCTACAACGGCAGGGGTCCCGGGTTCGATTCCCGATCTGGGCATGGGTTCTTAGTCAGTGTCCCGACAACATATCGTCACTCATCTTCATGGTCGCGATTACTCAAAAGTGGCAGAAAAGCGAAGTAAGATAAACAAAAGCTCCTACTACGTATCTAACCCGAAGCCCCTTGATTACCAGTAGACGGTGTTACCGCCATGCCATCCGACAGGCCTACTATGTAAATGACGACTGACATTTTGTGTATTACACTACGTCTGTGTTAGTGTTACCAACTCTTGCACATTAACCATAATATGTATATGGCTGGAAATCTATTATTTGCGTATAAGTTGGCAATTGTGGCCCGGTGTGACTGGTTGATTGGCTGCAAAGCCGGTTCCTGCTTCTTTTTCCCTGCTGTCTTCAGGTTCAAGGAGACAAAACGCTGAGAAATGCATTGTATAGACCAGTGTTGCCATCCAACTAGATATTTCATGCACCGTGCCATAATTTCCGTTATGGGCTAGAGATTTAATCGGGAAGAAACACAATGATGAATTCGAGATAGTGTTATTAGACTTTGACACACCGAACAAAATATATTATTATATTTGTGAAAATACCTAACTGTGGAAAAAAAATGTGTTTCTTTTCTCTTCATTGTTTCCCTTGCCTCCAACTTTCTCGTTCATGCATATGTCTTTCATCCTTTCCTTCTTCGTCAATTTCTGTCTCTTTTAATATATTCCGCTATCTTCTCTTCATGTGCGTCGAAAAGGGAACGGGGGGTATCCCCCCAGTCAACCCCTACCTGGAAACTGACACCGTTCATTTCAATTTAAAAAAAAACAGAAAGCTGATTATTTTTTATAGTTATTAACAATAAGAAAGTTAGGTTAGTATTGTAAGAGAATGACGTGAACAATAGTTGCGTTAGATCGAAAAAAAATAGTGTAAAAAGAATGCAGGAACCAGGTTGTTATTCCATTTTCTACCATTTAATCCAAAGAATATATTGTTCGATACTTTCATTGATTTCGTTTCTTTTACTTCGTGGCACATAGTGGTTGTGATCCCACTTTAAACTGTAGGTCCGGTCCCGGTTAGCAATTCTTCGCATAAAGTAGACTTAGAACAAAAAATGTCAAAGTTATTTTTACGTCGCTTTCTGCCACTTTTGGCTAATCGGAAGAATGAGGATGAGTAATGATATGACAAAATTGATGAAGGGACAGTCCCAAACATTGCCCATGACACCCGGGATTCGAACCAGGTAACGTCGTTGGCGATATCGAATGGCGAGCAATTAAATCGCTAGTTGACTTCTGATTTTTTTAATGGTGGTCTCAGACTCGGTACCAACTCTGTAAAGAGTCATCTGGTGGGTGAAGGAGGGTAGATTAAATGGGGCGTGTTCCCCCCCCCCGATAACGTAAAGTCCATGCGTTTGCTTCGTTAACGTCGAAGACTAAAGAAACCCGCCGCCACAAACGTGGGTATGGCTAATTAGCGGGCGAGTTGTTTCCGTCCAATCACATTCAACCTTCAGCCAATGGGCGCAGCTGTCATTCTGCTCGTCTACTCCACGTGGAGTCCTTGAGCCAAAGGGCGCAGCTGTCATTCTGCTCGTCTACTCCACGTGGAGTTCTTGAGCCAATGGGCGCAGCTGTCATTCTGCTCGTCTACTCCACGTGGAGTCCTTGAGCCAATGGGCGCAGCTTTCATTCTGCTCGTCTACTCCACGTAGAGTCCTTGAGCCAATGGACGCAGCTGTCATTCTGCTCGTCTACTCCACGTGGAGTCCATGAGCCAATCGGCGCAGCTGTCGTTCTGCTCGTCTACTCCACGTGGAGTCCTTGAGCCAATGGGCGCAGCTGTCATTCTGCTCGTCTACTTCACGTGGAGTTCTTGAGCCAATGGGCGCAGCTGTCATTCTGCTCGTCTATTCCACGTGGAGTCCTTGAGCCAAACGGCGCAGCTGTCATTCTGTTCGTCTACTCCACGTGGAGTTCTTGAGCCAATGGGCGCAGCTGTCATTCTGCTCATCTAATCCACGTGGAGTTATTGAGCCAATGGGCTCAGCTGTCATTCTGCTTGTGTACTCCACGTGGAGTCCTTGAGCCAATGGGCGCAGCTGTCATTCTGCTCGTCTACTCCACGTGGAGTCCATGAGCCAATGGCCGCATCTATTATTCTGCTCATGTACTCCGCGTGGCGTCTCAGTCACATGACTGCAGATACGCTGTTGCCGTACTTTGCAACTTCAATGTGGAGACCGTGGGAAGGTTCTTGTGCGCGGAGGGACAAGGTATCGTAGAGTAGATGTGCGTTGAATGTGATTGTTGGAGCTGGTGGGCGCGCTCCGTCGACTTCAAAGTCAGCCGATCGTTAACGTAGCTAGCGCGTCGACTATAACAATAAGTCTCCAATGACAGGAAATGTAGATGGCACCGACTGTTGTGTCTAAAACCGACAAGGAGTGTAAGGGGTGGTACTTTGTGAAGACCCCCAAATGTCAACACCTGTTGCCGACTTCCTTGGCGTACTGGTTAGCACACCGCGTCAGGAATCTCCGGTTCGAATCCCGGCCTAGTCATGGGTGTTCTTTCTGAGTGTCCCTTCATCAATTTCATCATATCATCATTTATCCTCATCGTCGCGATTAGATAAAAGTGGCGGAAAAGCAACACTAAACAACAAATCAGTCAATCAAGTCAACCTGTCTTTCACGTAGAACACCCTACGGGGTCTCTCTTATCGCACAACACTAGAGCAACCTTGCGTTCTGACGTCACAGGGGAATGCTTTTATTATTAGGCTAAATGCCTAAGTTAAGTTAGGCTGGCTAGGTTTAGTACTCTTAGCCTAAGTAATACATTTTCAGTGTATTTATGGTAACAGAACCAAGACTGACAGACCTAACCTAACAATGTAGGCATTCGCTTGTCTGACGTCACAACACAAGGTTGCTCTAGTGTTGTGCGGTAAGGGAGACACAACACCATGGACTTCATTTTGCATACTAACGAGGCTCTGGCGACTTTACCTGTAGCCGTGATATTCCCCCGCAGGAATCGTGTTGTGTCGTACGTGTGTGTTTGCAAATGCCCCTTCATTCATTTCATCCTCATCGTCGCGATTAGCCGAAAGTGTTAGAAATGCGACCTAAACTAACCTAATTCAATGTAAAACAGTCAATATACCTACATACAGCGGAAAGCTGAAGAAGAACATCCCGCCGCGAGAAATGGTCTGTAATCCGCCACTGCAAGAAATACATCAAGTCCCTTCCCGTCCCTCCTAAACGCTGAGAACTCAGTGGCCATGAAATGTAGAATGATTGTGCACAAGTATGAAACTTATGTAACAAACTCGTTTCTCTTGCGTAACCTCTTCGGCACGAGACTGGAGGCGGTCACTCCACGTGTCTGCTCTCATGGACCAAAACAGATAAACAGGTTCAAAGCGTTGCTACGGCCATTTTGTTTTGCCCCTCTGGGCCATATTTCTTTCTTAAAGAGAGAGGTCATTTCCTAGTGTCAAGGTCGTCAGCATCATGATGGACGCACTCGTATTTGCAGATTTCAACGGACCTTTTGGTCGAGATTGGAATGTATAACCATTTTATGTACGGTTAGATTACTTTCACAAAGGCTCTGGTCGTCAGTAGGATGATGGACAATCTGAACGACAGATTTTAACGTACCTCTGGTCGCGATCATGGGTGTAGCTTGGGACCTAACTTTGAGGGGGCAGAATTAAACTGGGCCTGATTTCGAGGGGCCAGAATTAAACTGGACCTAATTTCGAGGGGCCATAATTAAACTTGGGCCTAATTTCAAGGGGCCGGAATTAAACTTGGGCCTAATTTCAAAGGTCCAGAATTAAACTGGGCCTAATTTCAAGGGGCCAGAATTAAACTGGGCCTAATTTCAAAGGGCCAGAATTAAACTTGGGTCTAATTTCGAGGGGCCAGAATTAAACTGGGCCTAATTTCAAGGGGCCAGAATTAAACTGGGCCTAATTTCAGAGGGCCAGAATTAAAATTCGGTCTAATTTCGAGGGGCCAGAATTAAACTTGGGCCTAATTTCAAGGGGCCAGAATTAAATTGGGCCTCATTTCGAGGGGCCAGAATTAAACTGGGACTAATTTCGAGGGGCCAGAATTAAACTGGGACTAATTTCGAGGGGCCAGAATTAAACTGGGACTAATTTCGAGGGACCAGAATTAAACTGGGACTAATTTCGAGGGGCCAGAATTAAACTGGGACTAATTTCGAGGGGCCAGAATTAAACTGGGACTAATTTCGAGGGGCCAGAATTAAACTGGGACTAATTTCGAGGGGCCAGAATTAAACTGGGACTAATTTCGAGGGACCAGAATTAAACTGGGACTAATTTCGAGGGACCAGAATTAAACTGGGCCTAATTTCAAGGGGCCAGAATTAAACTGGGCCTAATTTCAAAGGGCCAGAATTAAACTTGGGTCTAATTTCGAGGGGCCAGAATTAAACTGGGCCTAATTTCAAGGGGCCAGAATTAAACTGGGCCTAATTTCAGAGGGCCAGAATTAAAATTCGGTCTAATTTCGAGGGGCCAGAATTAAACTTGGGCCTAATTTCAAGGGGCCAGAATTAAATTGGGCCTCATTTCGAGGGGCCAGAATTAAACTGGGACTAATTTCGAGGGGCCAGAATTAAACTGGGACTAATTTCGAGGGGCCAGAATTAAACTGGGACTAATTTCGAGGGACCAGAATTAAACTGGGACTAATTTCGAGGGGCCAGAATTGAACTGGGCCTAATTTCAAGGGGCCAGAATTAAACTGGGCCTAATTTCAAAGGGCCAGAATTAAACTTGGGTCTAATTTCAAGGGGCCAGAATTAAACTGGGACTAATTTCAGAGGGCCAGAATTAAACTGGGCCTAATTTCAGAGGGCCAGAATTAAACTGGGACTAATTTCAGAGGGCCAGAATTAAACTGGGCCTAATTTCAGAGGGCCAGAATTAAACTGGGACTAATTTCAAGGGGCCAGAATTAAACTGGGCCTAATTTCAAGGGGCCAGAATTAAACTGGGCCTAATTTCAAGGGGCCAGAATTAAACTGGGACTAATTTCAGAGGGCCAGAATTAAACTGGGACTAATTTCGAGGGACCAGAATTAAACTGGGACTAATTTCGAGGGGCCAGAATTGAACTGGGCCTAATTTCAAGGGGCCAGAATTAAACTGGGCCTAATTTCAAAGGGCCAGAATTAAACTTGGGTCTAATTTCAAGGGGCCAGAATTAAACTGGGACTAATTTCAGAGGGCCAGAATTAAACTGGGCCTAATTTCAGAGGGCCAGAATTAAACTGGGACTAATTTCAGAGGGCCAGAATTAAACTGGGCCTAATTTCAGAGGGCCAGAATTAAACTGGGACTAATTTCAAGGGGCCAGAATTAAACTGGGCCTAATTTCAAGGGGCCAGAATTAAACTGGGCCTAATTTCAAGGGGCCAGAATTAAACTGGGACTAATTTCAGAGGGCCAGAATTAAACTGGGACTAATTTCGAGGGACCAGAATTAAACTGGGACTAATTTCGAGGGGCCAGAATTAAACTGGGCCTAATTTCAAGGGGCCAGAATTAAACTGGGCCTAATTTCAAAGGGCCAGAATTAAACTTGGGTCTAATTTCGAGGGGCCAGAATTAAACTGGGCCTAATTTCAAGGGGCCAGAATTAAACTGGGCCTAATTTCAGAGGGCCAGAATTAAAATTCGGTCTAATTTCGAGGGGCCAGAATTAAACTGGGCCTAATTTCAAGGGGCCAGAATTAATTTGGGCCTAATTTAAAAGGGTCAGAATTAAACTTGGGTCTAATTTCGAGGGGCCAGAATTAAACTGGGCCTAATTTCAAGGGGCCAGAATTAAACTGGGCCTAATTTCAGAGGGCCAGAATTAAAATTCGGTCTAATTTCGAGGGGCCAGAATTAAACTGGGCCTAATTTCAAAGGTCCAGAATTAAACTGGGCCTAATTTCAAGGGGCCAGAATTAAACTGGGCCTAATTTCAAGGGGCCAGAATTAAACTGGGCCTAATTTCAAGGGGCCAGAATTAAACTGGGCCTAATTTCAAGGGGCCAGAATTAAACTGGGCCTAATTTCAGAGGGCCAGAATTAAACTGGGACTAATTTCAAGGGGCCAGAATTAAACTGGGCCTAATTTCAAGGGGCCAGAATTAAACTGGGCCTAATTTCAAGGGGCCAGAATTAAACTGGGACTAATTTCAGAGGGCCAGAATTAAACTGGGACTAATTTCGAGGGGCCAGAATTAAACTGGGACTAATTTCGAGGGGCCAGAATTAAACTGGGCCTAATTTCAAGGGGCCAGAATTAAACTGGGCCTAATTTCAAAGGGCCAGAATTAAACTTGGGTCTAATTTCGAGGGGCCAGAATTAAACTGGGCCTAATTTCAAGGGGCCAGAATTAAACTGGGCCTAATTTCAGAGGGCCAGAATTAAAATTCGGTCTAATTTCGAGGGGCCAGAATTAAACTGGGCCTAATTTCAAGGGGCCAGAATTAATTTGGGCCTAATTTAAAAGGGTCAGAATTAAACTTGGGTCTAATTTCGAGGGGCCAGAATTAAACTGGGCCTAATTTCAAGGGGCCAGAATTAAACTGGGCCTAATTTCAGAGGGCCAGAATTAAAATTCGGTCTAATTTCGAGGGGCCAGAATTAAACTGGGCCTAATTTCAAAGGTCCAGAATTAAACTGGGCCTAATTTCGAGGGGCCAGAATTGAACTGGGCCTAATTTCAAAGGGCCAGAATTAAACTTGGGTCTAATTTCGAGGGGCCAGAATTAAACTGGGCCTAATTTCAAGGGGCCAGAATTAAACTGGGCCTAATTTCAGAGGGCCAGAATTAAAATTCGGTCTAATTTCGAGGGGCCAGAATTAAACTGGGCCTAATTTCAAGGGGCCAGAATTAATTTGGGCCTAATTTAAAATGGTCAGAATTAAACTTGGGTCTAATTTCGAGGGGCCAGAATTAAACTGGGCCTAATTTCAAGGGGCCAGAATTAAACTGGGCCTAATTTCGAGGGGCCAGAATTAAACTGGGCCTAATTTCAAGGGGCCAGAATTAAACTTGGGCCTAATTTTGAGGGGCTAGAATCAAACCTGGGGTTTAACTTTGGGGGAAGAGACTTGAAACGTTTTCCATCCCATAAAAACAGCGTCCAGCATTATTTGCTAAATAACTGACGTTTGCGAAATTACAAGTATTACTCTTTATTACTTTGCTCCTCAGGGCCTTTAACTTGTAAATTTTAATAAACCCGAAAATTGTAGGGGGGAGGGAAGTTCCCTTGCCCCCGCCAAGTTACGCCTATGGTCGCGATTATAATGGATGATCACTAGATGTAAAAATAACACGTGACGTAACAGCCCGTGATGGCCAGTGCCTACGTACCACATGCCTCAGCAGAGATGGGCAATAATCCAACCGTTTACGGGATGATCTGTGGTCAGTACGACGAACTCCCAATCATTGTTGTAGGTTTTCTACGACCAGTTTGCGTTACTCATTCCTAGCTTCCCAATTTCCTTACAACGATTGGTGGCCAGCGGTCCCATACACTGGCCGAAATCTCAGGAGGAAAATTGTTAGCTTTCTCCAGAAGACAGCGCCAGTCCCGTAGCCCGAGTTCAAAGTCTGACGCCTGCACCGCACAGCCACGGAGAGGGACAATCGCTGGATGTGCAGAGGGATTATTTTCCCAACGCCTCTGGCAGTAATTCGGATCCAACAAAATCCCGATCTGGACTGGACCTACAGTTCAAATTATAATCTGAAATACTTGTACCCGGATATCAAACCCGGCACCCCTCGATTACAAGTCGATTACGTTACTACAACGCCATCTCCGAAGCTGTTTCTTGGTAGCGTCGTCGCCTTGTAATCATGGGGTCTCGGGTTCGATTCCCGGTGGAGGCACATAGTAGTTCGGATCCCACTTTAAACTGTAGGTCCAGTCCCGATTAGTCTTACTGTGCAGAAAGTGGACTTAAATGATTGATTGAATTGTTGTTTTAAGTCCACTTTATGCACAGTAAGGCTAATCGGGACTGGACCTACAGTTTAAAGTGGGATCTGAACCACTGTGCTATGTGCCTCCACCGGGTATCGAACCCGGGACCCCTTGTGTTTCCGTACTTGTAATATCATACACCCTCCGTTGTTTTTGGCAACAACTTCCTCTCTGGTATGATATTTATCTGGTACTTTTAGCCACATATTGTCCACATAACTTTGAGTGATTGATTTGCTTTATTTTACTTCGCTTTTGTGACACTTTCGGCTAATTTGCGAAGATGGTGATGAATGATGAAATTGATGAATGGACGCTCACAAACATTCATGCCCAGGCCGGGATTCGAACCCGGGACCTCTAGTGTGGTAGCTGGATATACGAACCACTCCGGCACGGTTTACGGCCTTGTCTTTGTCGCTAATGTTACTTACATAGGTTCGGCCACGACGTCACCTTGAAAAGGTCGTGCGTATAGACGATACGGCAGGGAAGCAATATACAGAAACCGGCAGAGCATGTTTATGCATTGCATTCTCTGCAACGAGAACATGGTAACATTGAATACTTTATCGACTCGAACTTGGTACCCTGAAAATTGCCCTAACTTTTATTTCCTTAGCCTAAAGACGAGGATGAGTGATGATATGATGAAATTGATGATTCGACACTCACAAAGAACACCCAGGCCCGAATTCGAACATAGGACCTCTGGCGTCGTATCACGCTGTGCTAATCGACATCTTACTCACAATTGTTAAAAGTGACAATTTTCACAAAGTTCATCTGGCTAAATAAAATGCATTTGGCTTTCATGACATTAATTGTGATGCAAAATTCAAATACAAAATATGTTTTATTTTTGGTCACCAAAACAGTGGTCAACAAAACTTTCTTTTAGTGCGAAAACTCCTGTTGACCCTAAAGACAGATTTACATTGACTGAATATGTGACATATATAATATATACGATATATAATAGGCTATATAAATCCAAAGCATTCAGTCTTAATTGTAGCTGTTTTCAATAAGCTGGCAAGGGAAGTGGGGAGCGGGGAAGCAACCAATCCAGCGCGATAAGAAAAACAGCAGCCAGTAGAAGGAGGTTCATGTAGTACTTCTTCCCGCCGCGTCGTTTCTTTATCGGCGCCACTACTGTTGTCTGGTTGGTCTGTGGCGTAATTCCTGCTCCCCACTTCCCTTGCCAGAACTAGGACCGGCCGCCGTAAGAGTGGAAAAGATCTATAGACTGTGTGCATAAAAGTTGATCCAAAACACTTATAACTGTTCTTATATTATCATTTCTATAAACTAAACGGTGAAATTTGCTTGAATATTATTTGTAGTTAGTGGCAAATTAGTATTTAGTAAACAAAAAAAGACTTTATTAAAATGTTACTAATATACTTTTTGTCTGTCCTTTTTCAGGTATGTGATTTATTCTTCCCTAGAAATTTTAAGCTGGTCTTAATGTGGTAAGTTGCTTATTTACTTTGTAAATATTGTTTTCCTGTCATTCAGATACACACATATAGTGTTCTATTAAGATCATACAAGGTGGTCCAAAAAAAGGTATCAAAAGTAGTGACTACTTACAGTTACATTTTCTCGAGTCTTCCTGTAGAAAATACCCTTGCTGTATTGAGGCAGATGCATAGTGGGTATTTATTCTACGCGTTGAAATATGCGTGATTAGCACCAGTAAGTCTCCCTTGGTCAGCATATTTACATTTTGGTTATCATGGAAACAAGGCTTAATGGTGTTATTATTTACAATGTCTTTCTGGAGTATCATCTTCCTGCAGACTTGATGATTCTCTCGTGGGAAGCTTTTGTTTCCAATTTCAATTGCAGAACATTTCTAATTGCGATATCACGGGATATCAGCTAGGGCAGTTCCTGTTTAAGCGCTATTTTATTACTGTTGTTAATATACTGCCTCGGAGAAGTACTGAGAAGTTAGTTCGTGCGGTCGGACTGGATATTCTGTGTCGTTGAAGTGATGGGTGATTAGGTACGTATGTGCGATTAGTGTGCCAATTGAACTAACTGAAGAGATAGACAAACTAACCGATGTAGAGTTAAGATATTAAAATTTCCGGATATAATTCACAGTGGGTGTCGTTGGGTATAGAAAGCCAATGTGTTTTATAATATTGTTGGTTTATTACTTAAAATTGTTTACAGATAATGAGCAATTATCTTTTCATTGTATTAGATCTGTTAAAAGTACGGTTGGTTAAATGCTGTGATGTGTGTACATTCTACAGCATAGGCGTAACTTGGTGGGGGCAAGGGGGCACTTCCCCCCCCCCCAAAATCAGGTTTATTAAGATTTATAAATTAGGCGATCTGAGGAGCAAATGTCACAGTTATTTAGCAAATAATCATGGATGCTGTTTTTATTGGATGAAAAGGTTTTCGAATCTTTTCCCCAAAATTAAGTTCCAGGTTTGATTCTAACCCCTCAGAATTAGGTCCCAAGTCTGATTCTGCCCCCTCAAAATTAGGGCCAAGTTACGCCCATGTTCTACAGTATTCAAATAGCAGTTTCTGTGAAGATTTTGCGAAGAAAATTGGAATTTTCCCCTTGAGAGTACTTCATTTCAGTTGAACTGCTAAGCCGTAAACTTTGCTTGTACACATGTGGTTGTTCATTCTGCATGACACGATTCCCAGTGTTCACGTTTCGAGTTTTTGTGTTAGTATGGTCTTCTTGAGTTACGTCACCACGGCTACAACCACTGTTCCTTGATTAGATCACTCCCCTTCTCTCCTACCATGTACACGACCCCCATGATGTTACTGGACGGTATACTTGGTAGGACGGATGCGTCGATTACTCGAAGACCGGATACGCCATACACTCGTAACTGAGGATCCACAACCGCATCAGGATCGGTATCGGGTCCCATCTTGTTCGTACCGCACATGTGGTTCTCCGGGAGAGCCCTCTGCCTCAGCGCGCACGTCCAGTACTCGTAGGTGTCGTATCTGTGTCCTCGGCAGCCCGGTACCCTGTCCCTGTTCACGCGGGCGGCGACCTTCCTCAGCGCGCTCGTGTCGGCCATCTTGAACGCTATCTTTATCCCCTCTATGATGACCGCGATGTCGTCCGGGTGCGAGAGGAAGTTGGCGTAGATGAGGGGTTTGTCAAGAGGGTCCGCGCTGGCGAGCTTCACTGCGCCTCTGCTCTTAGGTCTCATTAGGGTCGGGACTATGGCGAAGTTGGCGATCTGAGTGAAGTGGCTGCAGGAGATGACGGATCCATTGCGGTAGCACGTGGTTGGTACCTCGGAGAAGTCTAGCTTCAGGTCCGGGTAGTCCTCGTCAGGGTTTACGAACTTGGTGCTGACGAAGGCTGTGATCTCTCCAAGGCCTCTGCTGGCCAGCGGACCTTCTCTGTGAAGAGCGAACTCGAAGCTGGAGTCCAGGAGGGAAATAGGGTGCGCGGTTTGGTTAGTGTTCAACTCCACGTCGTACCCGATGTGCTCCTGCAGGTTGTAGCCGACACGCAGGTCCTCGATGACCGGTACCCCGAGCTGAGTAAGGTCCTCCTGCGGCCCGATGCCCGAGAGCATGAGGATCTGAGGGCTGTTGACGGATCCTGCGGACAGGATGACCTCTTTGGAGACCCTCACGGTGTGCACGACGCCCTTCTTCATGAACTCGACGCCGTACGCGTGCTTCTGCACCGGATCCACGAGCACTTTCGTCACGTGCGAGTGCAAGGAGATGTGGAGGTTGGGTCTCAACCGGATCGGATTGAGGAACGCCTTAGAAGCGCTGAACCGAGCTCCGTTCTTGGTTGTCATCTGAGACCTCTCGATGCCCGTCTGTCTCTTCCCGTTCGTGTCCCTGAACTCCAGACCCATCTCTTGACCCGCCTCCACAAGGATGCCCATGAGGTCCCAGTCGTGGGTGAACCTTTGCACATGGAGGTACCCTCCGATGCCGTGGAACTCCGCGTCTACCTGATCCAGGTTCCCGTTGTCTTCGGACTTGATGAAGTACGGCAGGACGTCCTCGTAGCTCCACCCGACGTTCCCCAGGGACTCCCAGGTGTCGTAGTCTTTCCTGTTCCCTCTCAGGTACTTCATCCCGTTCAACAGAGTGGTTCCTCCTAAGGTCTTCCCTCTCGGTCTGCGGCACCTACCCCCAGGCGCACCTCGACAAGCGGTGTCTTGCGGCTCCGTCGAGTACTGCCAGTCGAAGTACGTTCCCTGCAGCCCCGTGAAGACCGCCGGAAGCTGCGCAATGGTAGGTTCGTGCCCTCCTGCTTCGAGGAGCAGGACGTTCCAGTCGAGGACCTCGCTGAGCCTGTTGGCGATCACGCAACCAGCTGCTCCAGCGCCCACCACTATGAAGTCGTACTCTGCGTCCACCGTGTCCACATCCAAGGGTTGGTTGTCGACGTCGGCGAGCTCGCACTGGGCCCGCATTATGATGTCCAGGAGACCCACGAACACGTAACTTCCTGCTGGGCACACGTCCCCGTGGGATAGTCCATCAGAGATGTGTAGGAATTCCATTTCACTGACGGTCGAGCCTGAAAACACGAGAGAGAAACCATGAGAAACTATGGGAAAATGATGGAAAGCAGTTCAGGTCATAACAAATACTAACTTCTTTCGTAACTTCGAACAAACTGTTGTGCTCTCTTTCAATTATTACAGCAAGCCTCTGTGGCTGAGTGGTTAATAGGTGTGCTACGAGGCCAAGGGTCCCGGGTTCAAGTCCCGGCATGGAGGTTCTTTGTGAATATCCTTTCATCGATTTCATCATATCATCACTCATCCTCATCTTCACGAGGGCCTCCCGATGGCGCAGTGGTAGCGTCGTCGTCTTGTAATCAAGGGCTCCCGGGTGGAGGCACATAGTGGTTCGGATCTCACTTTAAACTGTAGGTCCAGTCCCGATTAGCCTTTCTGTGCATAAAGTGGACTTAGAACACCAAATCAATCATCTTCACGATTAGCCAAAAGTGGCAGAAGTGCGAAGTAAAATAAACTAAATCAATCAATGAGATCCCGTTACGTGTGTGACATCCACGCATAAAATATAAGGTTCTAGACATGCGATTGGATTAATACATTCATTATGAAATGATTTCATAGAATTGTGAAGTGCTTGTGTCGGCTGTCAAGTGAACAAAACTTGAGTATGATGACGCAGCTTGAATGCATGAAAAGCATTAACGAAAATGTGTTCGTGTGTGGCGCTTCAAATATGTAGAAAAGTTGAACGTCATTTGTCTTTGAAGCATATAGGCTACACGTGCTAATTTTTTCTTGGTGAAACATGCAAAATTATATTCATTCACAAACATTTAGACCTGAATTAGGAAACAATAATAATTTTTAAATTAATTCATTTTGTTACACGGAGTAGAACCACTTTTCGTGGAATGTCCCATTATTACAAATAAACCGGCAAGTAACTCTAACTCGAACCTATTGATTGATTGATTGAATTGGTGTTTTGCGCCCACTTTATGCACAGTAAGGCTAATCGGGACTAAACCTACAGTTTAAAGTGGAATCCGGATCACTATGTGCCTCCACCGGGTATCGAACCCGGGGCCCCTTGATTACAAGGCGACGACGCTACCACTGCGCCATTGAGGAGGCCTAAACTGGAAAATATAACGTAGTCGTTTTAAACATCCGGGTATACGTGCTGATCACTTTTAATATAATTTTTTCACATGGATTCTGGTTGATACGGTCCGGAAGTTGATGACAAATAAATCCTCATCTTTTCTAAGTCTTTACAACAATGCTAAATCTGATATCAGTCCGTTTTCCTTCAGTTAGATCCAGAAAACATTATTTTTATTTCGCTTTTTTTTCTCTCTTCATTTTCGACCCCCCTTTTTTTTTTGCCTTTTAGGTATTTTTTCAGTATTTTTTTTTTTGTATTTTTTTGCCGTCTTTATTGCATTTTCGAAGCTTTGTTTTCTTCTTCCTTGTTATTTTCATGAATTTTAAAAGACATTTGCTAGCATAACTTACATATTTAAGTTTCCTGACATGCGACAATATTGTTTTAACTGAAATGTTCGGCAGTGCGTTAAATAATTTATTGTGGTGAATTTATTTTTCCTCCAGCAAACTTAAAATACTTTGTGTGAAGCCTACTTCGAGGTTCCCTTGGTGGCTTCTATTATTGCTTTAATCTGTGGTTTTAAAGTAAAATTAGTTATGTTATATATATAAAAAAATATAATCTGATGTACACTGTCCGATTACTGTATCTTGGAAGCTCCGCTGTGAAAGGAGGTGAATGACTTGTACAGAAAATCCTTGCGGTGTATTTCATATAACCTTGAAGTTCAAGGAAAGAGAATTACATTAGCACCCTTTGCTTCAGTAGTTTAAACCACCAAACAGTGAGTGGGTTTCATCGATTTATTCAACGACTCTGTTGTAATTTATGAAAAAATAAGTCTTTTAATTTCAGAGCGATAATTATTTTTAGGCCATTTTCCAAAAATTCTAAGGTCATTCTAAAGATTTTTTTTTTTTTACTTTTTTGGTCATCAGCAGAGACCGGATGTTAGGCAAAATGCCTATTCTTTCCTGTTAGAGATATGATGAAAACGAATGTTGCGAAGGCCAGGGTGGAGGGATTAGCTTAATTTAAAGGCAATTTAATTTTGCCGATATTGCCTATATTGTTTCACAAATGCCAGATATTGCCTATTTTAGGCATTTTCTTTAAAATTGGGACATGACTGAACTCGGTGCATACAATTTCCTGTTCCCAGGATTAGTTTCCGATGCTTCCCAGAAATTTAGAAATAACAGTTAGCGAGTTATTGCAGCTAATAAGGACTTGGACAAATTAAGGGCAATTCAACAAGTTCTGAAAGGTGAAAATATACAAACTGAGTTAGATCCACATGTTCTCGCGTGCTTTAAGTATGCTCCGGTAGCATCTGTGGAGGTTGAAAGATCTTTTTCAATTCTAAAAAATGTGTTGTCCGATCGCAGACATAACTTGTCGGTTGATCACCTGAAGAAATACCTTGTTGTGATGTGCAACCGCAATTAGTGCTTCTTATTCAGAGACTGCCAAACTGTACAGTACAAACTTGAAATGCATTTAAACAGATTCTTAGTTCGAACTGCTGTGTGGAATATATATTGTAAATTTTTTAACTGAAATAACCCTGTGTGCAATGATAAAGTGTATATTTAAATAATTTGCGTACTGGTTGGAAGTAGTCAACAATTTCTTTTGTCAGACTATTGTGTGTAGCCATTATACAATGGAAAATTTTGGACTGACGTGACTCCTGTTTGCAGTGATTTATTAAGTACAATATTGGACTGCTGTCTCTCTCTAATGATGAGCTCCTGGTTTATTTTAAGCAACTATAAAGAATGTACAGGTATGTTTCTATATTTTTTAAACACCTATTTCTTTTTGTATGTCTATGTTTATTATTTTGAGTTAAATTTAATTGCCTTTTTTTATTGCCCATTTGTATTTTAATGCCTATTTTACTGCCTATTTTGAAAATTATAAGTGCTTATTTGCCTGCCTATTTTATATGTTTTTAGTGCCTAAACATCCGGTCTCTAGTCATCAGCTTCAAGCTCGACGATATGTTTAGTGGCAAGAAAAGTCTTGTTGACAACACAGTTGGTTTAAATACAGAGATAAGCTTCAGTGTGGAATGATGAATGTTGTTTTGTTGTGAACAGTTTTTTCATGACAGTTTGTGTTGCGTTTTCTCAGACGTACCCACAAACACACCATTGTACCTGATGAACCTAACACATGGTTAGTGAACTAATTACAGCATGGTTGTGCAATGTCGACGCTGGGGTTATTGCAGACACGTCCCGGTGAGGCAGTCTTACCATTATCTATGAAAGCAGACGGGATAAACTTCGTTTTTCGAACTATTGTCCCGAATTTTCATTTGATATTTAGGTGTGGTGTCTGTTGTGTAGTAAATGCAGTTGCTCCTTCTCTTCCCATGTCCCGCCTTTTTTAATTAATTGATTGATTTCGTTTTCTTAACTTCGCTTTTCTTACACTTTTGCCTAATCGTGAGGATGAGTGATGATGTGATGAAATTGGTGAAGGGACACTCACAAAGAACACCCATGCCCAGGCTGGGATTCGAACCCGGGGCCCGTGACGTCGTAGCTCGTCATTCTAAACACTCCGCCACGGAGGTCAACGACTTCCAAGCGTTGTTATTATTTAGCGACAAATATGTAGTAAGTCGGCTCGGGAAAGTGCGCCAAGTGCGCATTGAGTGCACATTCATAAATTTGATCCACACATCCTCATCGTCGCCAACAAAAGTGGCAGAGAATACAGAGGGTGGCAGAGATATTTGTGGGACCCAGTCGGTTACATCCAATAAACCCCTAAACGCCATGCAAAAACGCATATTTAGACTAACGATGATTTATTTGGGTGACTGTGTAGATCCACCAGACCATTTGACATCCTGGCTTGGAAGCTAGTGTCGTTAGGCTAAGTTACGGGGAAGCCTGTAGTTCGCATATTTTCCGACGTTTCGGAAAGCTTGGCGCTTCTATACGATCATGGAACGATTTAATGTCACGGCTCTGTAACAATGGTACTTGTGGAGTAATCGTATATTTTCGCCTATTCTAACTATACAACCCTTTATCTTCCTTCAATTACAATTAGGGTTGCCAGACGTCCCGTATATACGGGATTGTCCCCTTTTTTAAAGAAATGTCCCGGTATCCCGGTAAATGTTCTCGGGACGCCCATTTGTCCCGAATTTAGCTAAAGAAATAATAAGTGAATGAGAATAAGTCGTGTTCTGAATTTTATAGTAATGCATTGAGAAAAAATGTCCCCTTTTAAAGGACGCCACGAGTTCACTCAAATATTAATATATTTTATCAAAATATTAAAAATTAGGGGTTAACAATGCTTTGAACACCAATTGATTTTGTAATTTTTAAAAATGTTATAAAAAATAAATTTAACTATATCCATGCCTATATAATCTGTATGTCCCGTTTTATTTTATTTTAGAAATCTTGCAACCCTAATTACAATAAAGAGTTGTTCAAATGTAAGAGAGAAAAGATTACATGCAATTTATGATTGCCATTGACGTATCTTGCATGGCCTATTAAAGTTTAAGTGCAGTTCTCTTCCAAATATTATTTTTATTTACGAATTAAAAATATTTCTGTGCAAAATAGGTATGATAATTCATACCACCATCAAAAGGAGAAAGCAATCAACAATACGATAGAATGGGGGACGCGAATGAACTTCATCTCCTAGTACATTTGGCAGCTCTATTTCAAGCTGCAGTGAGTGACTATGTGTTTTGGACGGATCTTGTTTGACTAATGGGATTAGAAATATTTTTCTTCTGAACAAGGCCAATGTATTAATTTGTCATTAGTACGGCTTATAAATAATTCAGCAGATTAATAATAAAGTTATAACAAAATTATAATTTACTTGGTGAATGGTAGCAAATCAACCCAACATACAAAAGGAAATAATCAAAGATGGCTGGTTTGTCATTAGCGTGGACAAGTGACATTAGCATGGTGGATTAAAGTTTCAATAAATAGATAGTTGTTAGTGAAAATTCACTTTTTATTCCTGTATAGCATCACAAACGTACACACATAGTATGAAGAAAGAATCATAACTTTTTGATCTTAAGAAAAATATTGTTTTCTGAAAGTTTACTTGTTTGCTGGGGTAGACTAGAAGGGGGAGTCCACGCCCCCATCCCTCCCCCTCTGGCGCAGTCAGTGACAACAATAGAAGTACCTACTCCTTAGCCAGTACAACCTTTCCGTATTAACTTCTATATGCAAGCACTCAACTTAGCAATCCTGTTAATATCTTATCAGTGTGTCGAGATAAGCAGAAAGAAATTTGTACTCTTATTGTTAACAAGTTCATCAAGATAATAATATCTCGTGGATAGGCTCATTTTATCAGCCGCAAGTGCTTAAATGTGTACTGCTGAAATTTGAAACAAGAAAAGGGGTGTAATGTCGAAATATTTCGTAAACATACACAGTCTTTAGATATATTATTTTCATCTGACAGGCAAATATATTTTTATTCTCGCCCAGTTTTGTTCTGTATATTTCGACGTTATTCTTGAGGACAAGAGATGAGCTATTTGAACAGAACTCCGATCTAGATAGCGTACGGAATCGAGAGCTTCTTCGCTCGAGCGAATAAACGCTCCAATAGGCAAAACGAGCGGTATACGCTCGAAGCCCAGTAGCACACGCATAACAGTAATTTATCTTTGGTAGTGGGCCTTCAAATTTGGATCGTGAAATGAAAGACGCAATGAAATTGAAACTTAGATGAACATAGTCATCATCTCCATGTTCAAATGTAGTTTAGTTTATCTTACCCAATAGCCAGTGACATATGAAAATGAATAGATGATTATGGGCTGAAACTACCTGGCGGATTTTTACACAGAAATATTTCTTGGATTATTGTCGCAGCGAAATGATATTAGAATCTATGCAATCAAGCGTATCACACTCGAGCGTAAGTAGTCCCCTGCAGTACTTTAATATGCAGTATGCTTGCGCTGAATTCATTCGAGACGAAATGAATGCGTAGATTTTGAAAAACTTTTCATCTGTGTAGTTGAGTAACTTTTATTTCTGCGAGTGTCCATTAGAACACGTGTATCCATTGGGGGGCGGGTCGAACGGAAGAATTTGTGTTTCCACTACTTTACGACCCCAAATTTGAACTATGTTTGCCTAACCTAACCTAACCTTACCGTGAATGGTTTTTGGGGCTATGCGTGAATGGTTTGTGGGGCACCGTGAAATAATGTTAGTTTCATAATGAGGAATCGTGCATTGTCGGTTGCTATCACGGACCCCCTCCCCTTTTTTCGAAATTCCACACGTGACCGCCAAATAATAAATGCATATTTATATACCCTAAATTATTGAGTATCCGAAATATGAACGAAATCGGGGAATTATCCGGTATTGTAAAATTTAGCCGAAACCAATTGATTGGTTTCTCCAAAGTTCTAAATTCAAGAAAGTTGTACGAAAATTATCCTGGTCAAAACATTGGACCCCATGATTTTCATTACCAAATTTTAACCCAAGGGATGCCCTAACAGTCCTGTGAATTTCGTTCCAGAAACTCGAAAAATGTAGTATAGAATAAATTTTGTAAGAACACTTTTTTTTTTGGGCTGTTTTTCTACTTCTTGGCTGAATGAATATGATGACAATGTAAGATCAACTGATGAAGCATGATTGGACATTCGACATAACAAATCATACCTTTCACAGAATTCAAGTGACCAGGGTTGTAAAAGGTCCTGCAATTTTAAATAAATTCAAAGAACCTTTTTACATTTAAAGTATCTCAATTCGGTCCAGGAACCTTTTTTTCAATGAAGCAAAACGTAACTTGGACCGAATTTAAATTCTACGGGGAAAGAAAGTTCCGGTGCTGTTGTGGAACTCAATAGAACTCATTAGAATTTATGTGTTCTTGAACCTTTAACAACCCTTCCCCCGGCTTTGTGGTGCAAGTTACAGGCTATTCATATTGTACACCTCCAGAATGATGTACTATATCACATGGTACAGCTCCCCTCCTTCTGTGTTTCAGTAATCATTTAGTATTAATTGATTCGTTTGAAGGAATTCTGATAATTCCAGTAAAATAGTTTTCTTGACAGTGTCATCATAACCGCGGGCATACGTAGTGAAGTTGTCATGTAAGTACGCTAAAATGCCAGAGGTTCTGGATTCAAACAAATTAGCCGGCCCCCGTGGCTGAGTGGTTATCAAATCGCGCTACGACGCCAGAGGTCCCGGGTTTGAATCCTGGCATGGATGTTTGTGATTGTCAATTCATCATTCATCCCGATCTTCGCAAATTAGCCAAAACTGGCACAAAAAGCGAAGTAAAATAAATCAAATCAATCAATCAATTAATTCTAACCACGGATAACACATGGGCGTGTTATTTTGCTTGTCCTATTATACATTTCAGCATACATCTCCGTCGTCACGATCCAACCAAGGGGGAGAAATCGACACATAATAATCGATGTCGAAAGCCACCTTAACTGTTTCGTAGAAAATACTACTCAGAATTATGCACTCCAAACACAGAGAACACTTGTTCCTTGTTTAAAAGTATAACGTGAACGTCAGCATTGAGGATATAGCCACCCTTGTCTGGACATTAATACTTTAGCGTTTAGCAAAAACAAGTTATGTAAGACATTTTATTAGGAGAACGAATATTTTGAAGATGAACTATTCATAAAAGAAAAATAAAACGAATGAAGGAACTAAATTGGATTGAATGATTCATTGAATTTGTGCTTCAGGTCCACTTTACGCACAGAAAGGCTAATCGGGAATGGAGCTACAGCTTAAAGTGGGATCAGAACCACTGTGCCATGTGCCTGCACTGGGTATCGAATCCGGGACCCCTTGATTACCACTACGTTATCAGGGAGGCCCCCAAGGAAGTAACATCATAAAACTGAGGCTATAAGGTGACAACGTAACCGTACATGCTGGCTCAGTCACCATAACCTCGATAGCCTGCACGAATGGAGTTTCTTCGTTGCACTACATTAACATTCCATCATATTCTAAAATAAGGTCACTCCGTACACGCATAAAATGTAAGCTGAATATTAAAAAGGGGTAAGTTTACCCAATTTTCATTGCAATATAGCCCAATTTGTTGAGGTGATGTGATCAACAGAACGCTCCGATCGTGTGGAAAGGTCACTTGGAGGGTTTGGTTTGGTTTGAGTTGCTGTTTTAAGTCCACTTTATGCACAGTAAGGCTAATCGGGACTGGACCTACAGTTTAAAGTGGGATCCGAAACACTTGTGCCTCCACCGGGTATCGAACCCGGGACCCCTTGATTACAAGGCAATGACGCTACCACTGCGCCATGGAGGAGGCCCGGTCACTTGGAGGGGGAGGAGGAATTCTTTGATACCTCCCCCACCCCCTCCCCTTTCAGGTTCAACACTGGAAATAGCCCACCCAAACTGGATGCAAGATGTAGTTTGTGACTTACCGGATGGGCGTCCTGAGGCTGTTGAGACCGATTCGCGGCGTTGGCCCCCCGAAAAGTTCGACTTCAGTTCAGTACACCCGCTCACTACATGGAATTCAGGATGGCCTACCGTCTACCACTCTTGAAGCGCAGCTTTCGCTTCGACCAGGAAAGTGTCCAGGAATATTTCCGGCGCGCGCGTCACTCCATGGACATCCTATTGTCCATTTCTTCCAGGGTGCCTGACCTCGACATAGATAGAGGCGTTCCACTTTCTTCAGGGCGTCGGGTCGTTGCACTGCTGGCATTTTCAGGACTTGTGGAATTCTTGTCAATGCAATACTTCTGAGAAAGTCAATTGCCACTGATTTTGAGTGAGATTTCATCTCTGCCTTCTTGAGACGTCTCAGTTGAGAAATTTGCGTCTTCGTCGGTAACGGCGTAGGCAACATTTTTGAAGCACAAGCTATTTAAAGAACGTAATTAGTAGAAAGAATGGCAACAATAATTATTATTACTACGGTTATAATTACTATACAAGAATAACTATTACAGGGTGTCTACCAGTCATGAAATTATGCTTGTGGGCAAGAATTTTTATATATTTTACAGTATAGTGTACTTACATTGTTATACCGGGTGTCACCTAAAATTACCACCGGAAATACTTCGTGAACAACAATAAATATTGAAAAACTGCTTTCGCAGATATAAAGGGGCACATGAAATTAGTGGACACAATACGTTCAAGTACGATTTTCAAGGCAAACTTAGTTTTTTTTAATGGAAATCCCATTTTATTTTTAGCTTATTTAAAAGTACTGAAAAAATCATTAAGAATGGTGTTTGTTGTATTGTAATACGTCAAGTAGTTCTCAAGTAATTGTAACGTGAAGTTGAGCACAGAAGGTGCATTCCCACTATGCCTGTCGGCAAAGCCGAGCGCAAATGCCGTCGTGCAAACAGCCTGCACGCATGCGCTGCATTTTTCCTACACTCGCAATAGATAAGTATCATCTCGGCCTTTTCAGAGTTTGAAAAAAACGTATGGTTAATCCGTGTACTTTGTTATGCCCTTGCTTCATTTGATAAAATTGATAAATCAATTAGAAAGAAAGAGAGAAAAATGTACGAGTATAAGATGCAAAGTTAAAAGGTTGAAAACTTAAAGATTTGTCATGACCAAACGAGAAAAGTGCAAGTTATCAGTTTAGCGGTATACCCACGTTATGGGCATACCTGACTTCTACCACCTGATAATATTCACCGGCTCCGCAGAGCCGTTTACATCACTCTAACATTTTCACAAAGTGGGTGGCATTGCAAAGTTTACCCATGATTACTTGCATAAGCAACAGTCGGAAAACACAAGATTCTAAAATACCTCAGGGCTTGCGGGGTGTGTATATGACCAACAAGGTGACCGGGATGGAGGTGACCAGTTACAAAGTGAGAAAAGGAAATCACGAAAGATAAGAAAAGTTTATTACTTATTCAAGCAGGTTCTCGAAATTTAACAAATTATGTACAAAAGGCTTTTCTTTCTTTCGGAGGTATCCAGGCTCTTCACTAACCCGGTGACAAAAATATACATCTTTCTACATCAACTTTATCTGGTTAGATGCTAAATAATCCTTTTTATCTCAGTTAGCTACTTAACTTTAAAGTGTATAATATACCCACAACCTTTTCTGGGTTATAAGCTAAACAAACCAAAACGACCTTAACTCAGTTAAACAAGCGGGATTTATTCTGCCTAGATGAGCCAATCTTATATTAAATTTAAACACGTTTATTTCAGTTACGTTTCAGACCCACTTGAGACATTTACTGGTTAATTAAAAGACAAACCTTCCTCCCTCTTTGCCACCTTTATGTGCATATACTTATTAGAGAAATATTAAAAAGGAAAAGGAAAGAACCGACCGGGGTCTTCCCGGGGTTTGAACCTGGGAGTCTGTTCCATAAAAGAAACTAAATACAAACCAAAAAGGGGTGGAGGAAAGAACCGGCCGGGGACTATCCTGGTTACGAACCTGGGAACCGGAACTTTACTGGGCCACATCTATTACGGGTCTCTGGTCGGGGACAACCCGGGGTTTGAACCTGGGAACCAGAAACCTTGGGGGACCCAGCCGGGGGCTTCCCGAGGATTGGTCCTGGGAACCGGGTCATTAAGGGCTTCATCTTTTGAGGAGGGACCTGGCCGGGGGCTTCCCGGGGTTTGAACCTGGGAACCAAGTCCTCCATTGCTGCTACTGGGCTTCTCTGGCAAGTAGGCCGTTTCCTGGATGTCTGCCAGTTGACATCAGGGAGCCATAAAGAGACTCAGCTTTCGGCCCGTGTGAGCTTCTTATATAGGTAGGGACATTGAATTTTCGCGATGCGCGAAATCGCGAAATGTGAAAAAAAGATGCAATTTTGAACATTCTGCACGTAACTACACCCCAATGATGAAATATGCATGAGTTTTATTCGCGAAGGAATGCGAAATGTGTGCTTTTCCACGAAATGAACGCTTTTTCGCGAAATAACCGTGAAATATCATCAATTAAGTAGAAAACACGCAAAAAACTGGCAATCGAGGTTGTGCGCGCAAAGTGTCGATTTGTAAAGAAACGTTTGCCTAAAGTTTCCTACCACTTGCAGCTGAAGAACGTTTTATCTTTGATCACATCAGGAAGATGCTGCAAATTGGGATTTCCCATGCACATAATCTCAGTTCGAAAACTTCGCCCCCTGTCAAGCTGCATTCCTTTCTTCCCCCGAATATGCATTTTAGAAATGAAGTGATTTTGTGTTGATGTTTTATTTTTGGTTGGACAGCTAAGTACTTGTGTATGTGTACAGTATATAAAAATGAAGAAATAGTTTATCAATTTATAGCTCTTTTGTATGTTGTTCCCTCTCATGATGAAAAAGTGTGTGCAAATTTTTTTTTCCACCGCTGGTATATACCGCTGATCTTACATTTTATTTACCGCTCTCCTCAGTTTTTATTTACCATAAATTTGTGTCCCTATATATAGGTAATGCAGGTGGCGCTGATGTACCGTACTAAGTCATAAATTTACACTAGCAAACCTCATATATTTATATATATATTGCTAACTGTGAAAATTTAGATTACCCATTTCTTTACTGTTGAAAACCCTAAACTAGAAAAATGCCAGAAAATATACATGTCAGTGAAACACAGCTGATATAAAGCATTTACCAATCTTTTTAAACAACAATGAGCATCGGCGGAGCGCAGAGCAGATAAGATAACACGACCATGGGAGACATAGAACATTAATGCAGCATTTCAACAATTAGAAATCGGAGTTATCAAATCTCAGCTGACAAAACCAAAACAGTGCGTTCAGTGAGAAATATCATGTAACTGCGGGCACGTTACGAGAGTTGATTGATTGTTCCGGTGTACTAAAAAATACCACATAAATGAATGGACGCCAATTAAATATTGGAATGATGTTAATGTACTAATCTTTATGTATGTAACTGATGGTGGAATGTTTAAAATGTATACTTTTTAATGAACAAATATTTGTTAACTCAGAAAGATGTATCAGATCCTTTTAGATTTTGATTTGATTTAGTTTATTTTACTTCGCGTTTTGTGCCTCTTGGCTAATTTGCGAAGATGGGGATGAGTGATGAAATGATGAAATTGATGAATGGACATTCACAAACAACCAAGCCCGACCGGGATTCGAACCCGGGACCCTTGGCGTCGCAGCGCGATGTGCTAACCACTTTTTTTTTTGTTTTTTTTTAAAGGAAATACCCCCTACACGGAGGTATCCCCCACCATTCACTCTTTTTCTCACTTTTACACTTCTCAATTCTTACATTTTTCTTTGTTTCTTATCAACTGGACGAACACAAATACCCATGCCTTACCCGGGACTCGAACCCAGCCACTCGGCCACAGGGTCGGGCCAGATCCTTTTAGATAATTTGTCAAAGCTTACTTATGTACAAACTACACATTTTATTCTAACCCGCAGTTGTTGGAACGTAACAACTTCCCTAAGCCCAACGCATAGTATGCAGAAGAGTAACATGTTTGTTATGATACACGAATGACGTCAAAACGGGGATATGTATGTTACGACATACGATTCAACTTGTGAGAATGTTTGTTTCAAGCGTCAACTTCACGTTACAATTACTTGAGAACTATTTGATGTATTACATTCTTAATTAATTTTTCCGACTTTCAAATAAGCTGAAAATGAAATGGGGTTTCCATTAAAAAAAGAAACTCGTACTTCCGTACGTAGTTGAACGTATTGTGTCCACTAATTTCATGAGCCCCTCAGACACCTTCATATCTGCGAAAGCAGTATTTCAATATTTATTGTTGTTCACGAAATATTTCCGGTGGTAATTTTAGGTGACTCACCCTGTATACCTATACTGGTATTTGATAGGATAGAATGTTTGGAGATCTAAAATTGTCTTGAGTTGTGGTAAAGATTTGTAGAAAGGAAGTAGACGATTATTTACAGTTCTTTAGACGTACATTAACAGGGTGAATCGGGACATCGCGTTGGCCAAGGAATGGACCAACTCTGGCTTTTTAATTCCTGAGAATCGTTTGTAGTGCTTTTATGAACAGCTTACCTGGACAGCTATGTGACGCTGCTGCTATCTGGTGAGGAAAGTGTGAAGTGAAACTTGATTGTTGTCGCTTCACGATTACGCTCCAAGCACCATTGTTAGTCTAGTTGGTTCCACGGTGCAATACCAACGTTGATTTGGTGCCAAATAGTGTATTTGGTGTTTGCACCGTTTGCACTACGTTCTGGACCGGTGGAGTGTGGTGAATTGGTCACATGGTGCGTGCTAAATAATCAAATGAACGTTTAAAGCAGCAGACAGGCATTTGTTGAATCTTCTTAACTTGAACACTGCTATCCGTGAACTTGGTTGAACGTCATTCCCTTGCACCAGCCTGACACCAGGATATGTACACCTACTCTATACCTAAATGCACGGCCATGAAAAAGGTTGGCTGGACAGAATTGCGCTGGTTCCACATGTTGGAAAGCAAAGCGACAAAAATTGCTGGTGCCCGCGCACTGTGGCAACGTCAACAGGATTGCGTTGCCTAGTTTGAGCGTCAGACCGACCTCTCTACGGGGCACTTTCGAATCCCATTCGACACAGCGCTGTTGATCGTGTGAATTGAGAGTTCGTTACAGGCCGCAGAAATGGAGTCCCAAATCTACACATTGGACTGCTCTAAATCCTCCGAAACTTCTGCTTGTGCTTCGACGTGGCAACAGTGCGAACGTCTGCCACCCACCTAATTTCATGGCCGTGCGTTTAGTGTCAAAATGTGTAGCGAACTAGAAGGGCGCACGAAATGGACCCCCCCCCCTTTTATCACATCTGAGATGAGGAATGACGTCATGCGTGTCAGCAGCAGTTGCAATGGCCATAGGAAAAGTCGCGTGATGAAATGTAAAGCGTAATTCATGGGCTGAACTAAACAACATGGCGGACAATGGAAGACTTGCGCAACAGGGATTACTGTGCTATTTTTTGCAGAAACAAACAGCATTGTTGTTTTCCACATTTCCATACTCGGTACGCTCCCACTAGAAAGATGATCCACAAACTGCATCATAAGTTTCGAATCCCAAACCTGTGCGTTCGCCTGAGAATATTGATGCTCTTCGAGTCGCTATGCATAGATGTCCGGGAAAATTGGATACAACTAGGAATATCAACGGATTCTTAAGAATGATCTCCATATGTATCCATGCAAGATTACCGTGGAGCAAGAACTCACACATGAGAAACAGCAGAGAATGACCCTTTTTTCCCCATTAGGGTGAGGATAACAACGCCAACACTGAACAACGTTTGGTTTTCTGACGAAGCACACTTGCACACTTTCATTTGGATGGTGGGGAAAAGATTTTCCGGGAAAAAAAATAGCCGTAATATTTAATGGAACTGAGAAGACTTCTGGTCCATGCTTGCAGTGAAATCACGAAACTCGTGCCGTAGGGTAATCGGTAACACTTCTGTTAGCTTGACATAGGTTATCAGTAACAATGCTGGCTGGTCATATTGAACTTGTGTGGAAGTAGTACATTTTCCAAAATGTGATATATGTTTCAGTTTTTATCTAAGAACAAAGGGGGGTCATTTCGTGTACCACCCTGTATATTCGTGTTTGAAACGTTCGAGTTAGTTTTCGAAAAGTTTGTATAAATGGCCCACTTATAGTACAGTAATAATCCGATACGATCAATGGGTTTTTCGCCTTCTGCTATCTAGAATATTATGAAAAGGGATGGTCAAATAACACTATACCTTATCATCAAGCCATTATCTCAGAAAAGACTTTGTTGTTCTCCACAGAAAGCACACGTGTATTGGCAATGATTGTCGTTGATTCACAATTCTATTTAAAGGCAAGTACTCAAATACAAAGGAATATATATTTTTTTAAAGACAACGTGTTCACAACGTGTATTTACACGTAAGCATTGAAGCAAAAATAAAGAAACGTGTTTGTATATTATCTGGAATTAAATCCTTGTCTGTAACTATGATTAAATAATAGTTGATTCAATGATAAGAGATTATCTATGTGGCACGTATATATATATATGTACACACCGTAAGTACAATGGAAGGGTCAACAGCTTTGAAGTAAGTTGTACTGATTTCCTCATTCGATCGTGACAGTATCATTTACAAGGAAACTTTCTAAGGTAATTCCCAATTAGATAGACTTCTAGACTTCTTGCTGTTTAAAAAGTAACCAATAGCCTCGTATAGTTGATTTGCAAAACTCAATATGCTGACCAAGGCAGAAATTTATTTTATTTTAAAACATGAACTAAACGTTACGTTTCAACCTTCTAGCAAGGTCTTCTTCAGTCTCTGTACCAAATACGAATGAGAAAATAGTATTTGTGTTTGATACGGAGTCTGAAGATGGCCTTGCTAGAAAGTTGAAACGTAACGTTTAGTTTATGTTTTAAAATAAAATAAATTTCCGCCTTTGGTCAGCATATTGAGGTATTGGTTATCATGCAAACATGGCTTAATGGTGTTAAACAGGGTGTCCCAAAAGTCCCTTAACAGCCGTCCTAGAGACGTGTAGTGCAGAGATTGACATGATTTGAGTATATAGTAATACTGTAGGGGTAGGGGGAACATGATTGCTGTGGGTGACCATGGCGGCGGCCATCTTGGTATCCGCCATATTGGATGGAGGTCATTTTTTTTAAATGGGAAGGTATATGTGTGGCACATAATTTTAGGCTAGAATTGCACCAGAAACAAGAATATGAAGTCAGTTTTCAGATATCTTTAATCTGTGAAAAGTTATTGATGCAATGTTGAATAAATGATGACGTATGATAAAGTATGGAAATTGTGATAACTGATATCATATCTCTTTTGTTGCAAGTGTAAGTGACAAAGAACATGATGATATCCAATGAGGAACGAATTGAGATCATCCTCATTTCCGCCGAAAGGAGTTCACGGGACATTGTCGCCAGTGTCGCATGTTAGTGTGGCCAATGTGATGAAGCGGTTTAAAGAAACGGGTGCAGTGCACGATAGATGTCGATCGGGAAGACCAAAAACAGCCACGGATGAAGAAACAACAACGGCAGTTCTGGCATCATTCGTGAAAAAAATATTCGACGACTATCCGCCCAATGTGGTGTTAGCAAGAGTTCGATTAGCAGGATTATGCCAGAACACAAGTGTCATCCCTACAAGATGCAAACGCAACAACATCTCAGTGAAGATGATCTTCACAGGAGGGTGGAATTTTGTGAGTGGTGTGTCGTGCAACTTGAACGTGACCCTGACTTCTGGCGAAACATTCTGCATAGCGATGAGGCATTTTTTTATACCATTGGTGAGGTCAACCGTCAAAACTTGCGGTATTGGTCCTCTGAGAACCCGCACTGGGTAAACCCGGGGAACGTGGTTGGGCCAGCAAGAGTTATGGTGTGGTGTGGAATTTGGAATACCCAAATCATAGGTCCATTTTTCATTGAGGGGACATTGAATGCAGAGACCTACCTGCAGTTGCTACGCGATCTTGTCTTACCTTCAGTGTGTATGCCGGATGGGTCTTTCCCAGAATTTTTTCAACATGATGGTGCACCACCTCATTATGGGAACATTGTTCGGCAGTACCTTGATGTTCAATTTCCTGGTAGGTGGATTGGCAGACGAGGACCAAGAGAGTGGCCAGCCAGGTCCCCAGACCTTACTCCTCTTGATTTTTACTTGTGGGGCCATCTTAAGGCCATGGTTTATGCAGTTCCAATACGTGATATGCGTCACCTTCGTCAACGAATCATTGAGGCCTGTGCCGCTGTCACTCCCGAAACTCTTTTGAATGTTCGCGTGCATGGGAGACTTGCTTACGGATGTGTTTACGGGAGCATGGCGAGCACATTGAGCACATTTTGTAGCGCTATAACTTTTCACAGATTAAAGATATCTGAAAACTGACTTCATATTCTTGTTTCTGGTGCAATTCTAGCCTAAAATTATGTGCCACACATATACCTTCCCATTTAAAAAAATTGACCTCCATCCAATATGGCGGATACCAAGATGGCCGCCGCCATGGTCACACACAGCAATCATGTTCCTCCTACCCCTACAATATTACTATATACTCAAATCATGTCAATCTCTGCACTACACGTCTCTAGGACGGCTGTTAAGGGACTTTTGGGACACCCTGTAGTTTATTTGATTTTGATTTGGTTTATTTTACTTCGCTTTTGTGCCGCTTTTGACTAATTTCGAAGATAAAGATGAATGATGATGTGATGAAATTGATGAATGGACACTCACCCATGCCCAGCCCGGAATTCGAACCCGGGACACCTGGGTTCGTAGCGCGATGTGCTATCCACTCCGCCACGAGGCCGGCACCTCGTCTAGTTTGCTGCATGTTTTGACACTGTGTAGTTCATATGTATACCGGTGCTAGGAAATGACGTTCAACCAGTTAGACGGATAGCAGTGTTCAAGTTCAGAAGATTCAACAACGGCTTGTCTTCTGCTTCATACCTAACACCCACTGAGACGCCGGAAATGCGCCACCCCGAACCTCAGAGTTGAAAATTCCATGTGCCTTTCCGAGTGTAGTCTACCCATGTCCCGCTCTGCCACGCTCCGAACCACACAGTCTCGCGGAACATTTTCCATGCTCGGCTTCAGCGCGGCCGAGCTTATCGCTTGCCGAAGCTAAACGAAGAGACGCTAAATTAGACGAGAGGGCATTTGGAGACGTGGCCAACCGAAATTTTCCATCGTAGTAACCTACGGAAATTCTGCGCTTCGGTTTCACGCGTTTCGCTTGAAGTGGGCGTGACACCATTTGATTTCAATAGAACAGAACATAAGTTCTGTTGCTGCGTTCTCCTGCGTCTTGGTGGGCTATATGGCTTAAATGTTCATTAAATTCGTTAGCACATACCACACACCACAAGGCTCCAGAACGTAGTGCAAACGGTGTAGGCAACAAATACACTACTTGACACCAAATCAACGAAATATACAAATCGGTCTTGCACCAACTAGACGCGTGAGGGCAGAGAGAGTCGAACATTTCTGCAAAACAGACGGCGCTTGTGTGTTTTGACAATTTAACGAAAATCTGTGTTTATTCTTTGGTCCTATCGAACTCCAAGGTCAGCTAGACAACACTAGGTTGGAGTGGAGCGAAGCGTCAAGTAGTAGGCTCAAGTCCTTTTTAAAATTCATTTTTTAAAAAAGTGTCATGTGGTATTTATGTTATCTATCTGCCCCTGTGCACTACGAACGGTTTACAGTCTGGTGTATAATCACGCGGTACGTGTTAACAAATCACATGCACCGTAATAACCGCAAACAGGCAATTGTTAAATCTCTTGGACTTGAACATCGCTTATTATCTGCTTGGTTTGTTTGCATCAGTCTCACAATGGAATGCATTTACAGCTTGTGTCAAAATGTGTAGTGAACTAGACGGGGATGATATTCTTTGTTAAATTACAATTTTATTTTCTTCCCGCGCAGGCGGCACAGGAAACTTCAGACGCCATGGCTTCCTGTTCCTGTGACTACGTGGACTATCCGATCCTGGAAAACTCGTGTGGATCTGCCGCAGTTGGTTTCATGAGTTTGCTCCAGACGCTGATCCACGTCCAGTGCACCATCGCAGATCCGTGCAACAGGGTGATCTCAGTCGAGGAGCCTTTGTCGGAGTACGACTTCATCGTCGTCGGCGCTGGGGTGGCGGGATCGGTCGTGGCCAGCCGACTGAGCGAGATCGAGGATTGGACGGTGCTGCTGGTGGAAGCCGGAACTCAGGAACCATCTACCGCCCAAGTGCCAGGGTTCGTGACGAAGGTGATGGGGACTCAGTATGATTGGAAGTACACGACGGAACCTCAAGGGCTGATGTGCGGGTGGAACGGAGGGACTTGTGGCTGGCCCAGGGGTAAGGTGCTTGGTGGAACGGGGGTGTTCAATTACATGATGTACGTCAGGGGACACCCAAAGGACTACGACGGGTTTTTGGAGGCCGGGAACACGGGATGGGGATACGACGATGTTCTTCCCCACTTCTTGAAATCTGAAGACAACGGAAACCCTGATTTGGTCGATCCAGGTTACCATTCTGTCGGAGGGTATCTTCCAGTGGAGCAATTCCCGTATCATCCGCCGATAACGCAGTCGGTGCTGGACGCTGGGAAGGAGCTGGGATACGAAACGGTCGATATCAACGGGAAGAACAGTACGGGGTTCACCATAAACCAGGTGATGGCGAAACACGGCGTGAGGTTCTCGCCTGCGAGGTCGTTCCTCCGTCCGGCCAACAACAGGACGAACCTCCACGTCATCACCGACTCGCTTGCCACCCGAATCCTGATAGACCCTGACACCAAAGTGGCAACTGGCATTGAGTACCTCAGAAACGGACAGACCGCGACGGTGAACGCGAGGAAAGAAATCATCGTTTCGGGGGGAGCCATCAACACTCCGCAGTTGCTCATGCTTTCGGGAATCGGACCTAGAGACCATCTTGAAGAACTGGGCATTGACGTCATACAGGACCTTCCCGTGGGAAACAACCTCCACGACAGCGTTGCCTTCTTCCTGGGCTTCAGCACTAACGAGTCCGACCACAGGGTACTAACTGTAGATACCGCCACAGAGTACCTGGAGAGCCAGAGTGGACCATTGGCGTCCACTGGTCTTTCGCAACTCAACGCGATGATCAGCTCCAAGTACGCCGAAAAGGACTACCCGGATATTCAGCTGAAGTTCGGCGGCTACATGGCGGACTGCACCAACACAGGATCTCCAGACGAATGCACCAGCGGATCGCCACCGGATTGCGGCAGGAGACAGTACAGCATCGGGGCAACAACCCTTCACACGGAGAGCAAGGGAACCCTTAGACTACGCAGCACAGATCCACTAGACCAGCCGGTCATGGACCCGAAGTACCTGTCGGAGCAGATAGACGTGGACACCTTGGTGGAGGGCGCCAAGTTCATCGTGGAGCTGATCAACACCGAGGCTCTGAAACCGTGGGACGCGCAGATGAACACGTACCCCGTCGGAGGATGCGAAGACTTCGAGTTCGGTAGCGACGAGTACTGGGAGTGCGCGGCGAGGCGCCGAGCCGGACCGGACAACCACATGAGCGGGACCGCTAAGATGGGACCCGAGGGCGACCCGGAGGCGGTAGTGAACCCGCAGCTGCAAGTGCATGGCCTAAGCAACCTTCGGGTCGCCGACGCTTCCATATTACCACACGTGACCAGCGGAAATCCAGCAGCAGCCATCATCATGGTCGGCGAGAAAGTTTCGGACATGATCAAGGAAACGTGGCAACAACAGTAAATGCATTCTTAGATTGACAGTGAAGTGTTTTTTTTTTTTATTTATGCGTTTCTTGGGGCAAATGGAAACAGGAAGGTTATTAATCTCCACACTGTAGATCAATTGTTTTCGTGTTATCTTTACCCATTTCAAAAGGGTTCAGTGAGTCCAGTACAAATTGCATGGCATGACAATTACAAGTGAAAATTAAATGGTAGCTCTTTTAAATTTGTAACAGAATCTGTGAACCGGAGAATGGCAAGGGTGGAGCCATGGGTGCGTACAGGGTGGATAAAAATAACGAATTTTATTAAATCACTCTAAACATGCAAATTTTTAGAGTGGTGCTAATTTTTTGTGACGGACTGTATGTATCGTGAAGTGAAGTGAAATTGAAACTTTAGTAAACATAGTCATCATGTGATGTTTTTTTTTGTCCTACCAATACACAGTCACGTGTGAAAATAAAATAGATGATTGTGGGCTGAAACTGCCAGGACAGATATATTATTTATGTGTGTCTTATATAATTAAAATTATATTTCATTGTATACGTTCGAGGGTGGGAGATTCGAGTGAGTACGATCGAGGGAAAGTAATTCCATGCACTACTCTAGTAGGAGGAATCAGGCCATTGATAAATCTTGAAAAGTAGAAATAATAACAATAATAATAGTGATTATGGTATGGTTGTTAGCTTACAATAATATGTAAATACTATAAACTAATAAAATGATCTAATTTTATAGCATGCTTATTATTATACTATTGTCACTTTATTATTATATCATTGGGGGAGACTTCTACGCCATTAACCATATACGCGAATATAACACAACTGTTTTCAATTATTTAACCCTACACCTCGTTCAAGAATAAGCTTTAAAAGTTAGGACGAAATTTTAGTCATAAAGCTTGTATGATGTCTCACATAAAACTCTAATTTAGGAGTTTTAAAGATACAGAAATTTAGTTTGTATCCAGTTTATTTAGGAATTTCATTTTTCTTTAGTATGAGCTTCATGTTTCAGTACATACATTTGTTTTGCATTTTTTTCCTTCGAAAATTTTAAGAGTATCTAAGAGCCTTACAGAAATCATCGAATGAACTCAAGATTCAGCAAAGCAGCAAAGGTCATTCTGGGATCTGCAGTACATATTATTTTTGAACATGATAACATATATTGTTTCTTAACTCTCAAAGTGATTTCAGTCAACCTGGTTCAAATCAAACGACGGTGCTTATGAGCGTAGCTTCAGCAATTTCATTTCAACCTCATCATCCTGATTTGGATACATAGACAAAAAGGTGTAATGTAAATCAAGAAATACCGAGATATATATCTCTCACGTGGAGATCAACTGAGGTGCTCGGGGATAAAACACTGTAAGTCACATTTTGGTCATTATTAAGTTACAAAGTAAAAAGTGCCATCCTTCAATTTTCTCGGGTAATTACCATGCGATGCAATTTGCGCTGGACTCATCGAACCCTTCTGTAATTGGTAAACACAACACCAAAACAAATTGTGTACAGTATAGCTTCTAATGACATTTCTACTTAATGAACTCAATGATGACCAAGATGTTGTACCGCTGGATTCCACGTTGAGAAGTTTGTGAAAGAATATTAGTTGTGTTCGATCGGCAAACTGAAAACATCTTGACCACTTGAATTTATTTTACATAATTGTTTATTTAGTAACAATAATTCCTTATTTGGGAATTTTTTTCATTTAACCTTTTTTTCCATGAAACAAATATTTTTGTAAAAATTTTAGCACCTGTCAATCGAAGAATGCATTTTTTTTATATCCACGTTTCTTTGATCATGTCCGAAATCTTCTCGCCGACCATGATGATGGCTGCTGTTGGGTTTCCGCTGGTCACGTGCGGGAATATGGAAGCGTCGGCGACTCGAAGGTTGCTCAAGCCGTGCACTTGCAGTTGCGGGTTCACTACCGCCTCCGGGTCGCCCTCTGGTCCCATCTTCGAGGTCCCGCTCTCGTGGTGGTCCGGGCTGCCTCCGTGCCTCACCGCACATTCCCAGTACTCGTCGCTCCCGAACTCAAAGTCCTCGCATCCGGCGACCGGATTGGTGTTCATCTGCACGTCCCACGGTTTCAGGGCTTCGGCCTTGCTCAGCTTCACGATGAACTTGGCGCCCTCCACCAAGGTGTCCACATCTATTTGTTCCGACAGGTACTTCGGGTCCATCACCGGCTTATCTAGTGGGTTCGTGGTGCGAAGTCTCAGGGTCCCTTTGCTGTTGGTGTGAAGGGCTGCGACCCCCATGCTGAACGGTCTCCTGCCGCAATCCGGTGGCGATCCGCTGGAGCATTCGTCCGGCGATCCCGTGTCCGTGCAGTCCGGCATGTAGCCGCCGAACTTCAGCTGAATATCCGGGTAGTCCTCTTCGGCGAACTTGGAGCTGATCATCCCGTTGAGTGGCGCCAGGCCGGTGGACGTCAATGGCCCGTTCTGACTCTCCAGATACTCTGTGGCGGCGTCTACAGTTAGTATCCTGCGATCTGATTCGTTGGTAGTCAAGCCCATGTAGTAGGCAACGCTGTCGTGGAGGTTGTTTCCCACGGGAAGGTCCTGTATGACGTCAATGCCCAGTTCTTCCAGGTGGTCTCTCGGTCCGATTCCAGACAGCATGAGCAACTGCGGAGTGTTGATGGCTCCCCCCGAAACGATGATTTCTTTCCTCGCGTTCACCGTCGCGGTCTGTCCGTTTCTGAGGTACTCAATGCCAGTTGCCACTTTGGTGTCAGGGTCTATCAGGATTCGGGTGGCAAGCGAGTCGGTGATGACGTGGAGGTTCGTCCTGTTGTTGGCCGGACGGAGGAACGACCTCGCAGGCGAGAACCTCACGCCGTGTTTCGCCATCACCTGGTTTATGGTGAACCCCGTACTGTTCTTCCCGTTGATATCGACCGTTTCGTATCCCAGCTCCTTCCCAGCGTCCAGCACCGACTGCGTTATCGGCGGATGATACGGGAATTGCTCCACTGGAAGATACCCTCCGACAGAATGATAACCGGGATCGACCAAATCAGGGTTCCCGTTGTCTTCCGATTTCAAGAAGTAGGGAAGAACATCGTCGTATCCCCATCCCGTGTTCCCGGCCTCCAACCACCCGTCGTAGTCCTTTGGGTGTCCCCTGACGTACATCATGTAATTGAACACCCCCGTTCCTCCGAGAACCTTACCCCTTGGCCAGGCGCAAGCACCTCCGCTACGACCGCACATCAGCCCTTGAGGTTCCGTGGTGTAGTTCCAATCGTAGAGGGTACCCTGCACCTTCGTCACGAACCCCGGCACTTGGGCAGTAGATGGTTCCTGAGTTCCGGCTTCCACCAGCAGCACCGTCCAATCCTCGACCTCGCTCAGTCGGCTGACGACTACCGATCCCGCCACCCCAGCGCCGACGACGATGAAGTCGTACTCCGACAAAGGCTCCTTGACTGAGATCACCCTGTTGCACGGATCTGCGATGGTGCACTGGACGTGGATCAGCGTCTGGAGCAAACTCATGAAACCAACTGCGGTTGATCCACACGAGTTGTCCAGGATCGGATAGTCCACGTAGTCACAGGAACAGGAAGCCATGGCGTCTGAAGTTCCCTGTGCCGCCTGCGCGGGAAGAAAAAAAATCAATTTAACATAAAATAGGGCCACTCCTCGTGATAGCATGTTTACTCTAGTACGCTACGAGCTTAGGACACATAGTATCGAATTCTCGCCATGGCAAGAATTTGTGGTTCTCCTAATTTCACCCTTCATAAGTCACTCTCATACTAACCTAGAGAGGTAATTATAAAGGTAATGCAACGTTCATAATCTAGGCCATTTGTGGAGGTGATCAGCCGTTTGCTTCTCCTCCCCAGGGTTATCCCTCTCCCTCCGGTTCATTCGAAGTCAGGTGACCCACAGAGCCACGCCATGCGTGGAACTTGCTGGAGACTTTCTCACCTGAAATTTGCCATCCCGGGAAATCAACCCGGGTCTCTCGCGTGGCAGTCACACACCATATAGACTGAATAGCTGCTGATCTTTATTAGAGCTATATGTCATACATTAAAGTTTTCTAATAGTTATGACCTATGATAATTACAATAATGAGCAAGACCAATACCTATTTACATCTGATTCCAAGTGAGAACGCTAGCCTCCGTGACGAAATGTTTAGCACAGTGCGCTTAGACGCCGGGGGGTCCCGATTTCAATCCCTACCTGGACATGAGTGTCCCTTGTGAATGTCCCTTCATCAATTTCATCATGTCATCCTCATCTACGCGATTACCGTAAAGTTGCAGTAAATTGAAGTAAAATATAGCAAATTAATTAAATGAGCAGTGAACGACATCCTCCCCTTTACCCTCGAAGCAAGAAGTTTTTTTCGCACACTCCTTTGTACGTGATCTCCCACTTCGAAGTAGCAGCTAGGCTACTTCAGTGCTTTCATTTGTGTGTGCTTGTTTTAAAAGTGAATGGCAGCTCGTGGTAGTTGCTGCTTAGGTGGAATGTTGTCCCAAAGCTAACAAAAGAATTGAGGACTTCATCCGGTTATGTCCTAATTGCGAACATTGCCTAAATCATCCTAGTTGCGAACACATACAAGTGAGGAAATACTTGCATGTCCTAATTGCGAACACATGTAACTAAAAAAACTGTTTTCAAACACAAATAAGGGTAGTGAATCAGAGAGACCGCTGGCTTGACTAGCAACAATATAGCCAACCTTATTGACTTATCATGATGGATATTATTTTCTTTATGTTGACGAAAAAGTGGCTAGGAGCACTAACAGCAGAGGCGTCTCGTGAACGCATCATGCGTCAATTGCGGGAAAACGGACAGCTTGCTCTGCGACGACATTCATGACCATTTCTACATTCTAATTACTTCGTATAGGAGAAGAATTTATTTTACACGAGAGCTCTGAACTAAGCTTATATTACATTTCTTGGATCTGAAGTGGAAGAAAGTAATAATTATTTTCCCACAATTGATGCATGCGTCACTTCAGATCCAAGAAATGTAATATAAGCTTAGTTCAGAGCTCTCGTGTAAAATAGATACTTCTCCTATATGAAGTAATTGGAATGTAGAAATGCTCATGAATGTCGTCGCAGATCAAGCTGTCCTTTTTCCCACAATTGACGCATGCGCAGCATGCACCGCATGCGTTCAGGAGACGCCTCTGACTATCAGGTATGAGGGGATTGATGCTATACATACATTTTTAAGTACAGTGTTATATGTTTTGAAATTTGAATTTGAAATTAATAATTATATTATTAAATGAGGAAGCTCTTTTTCAGTTAAGAAGTGTGCAGTATGTAGTCGTATGTAGATAATTGGCCACACTTTTATTATTAAATTATTTATACTTCGGCAACGACTTTAATCATGTCGAATTTTCTAGGTTAGCCCCTTAAAAAAAATCGTTAAAACACGCAGGAAATGGGAGAGAAAGTTGTAGTTCCAAAGGCAGATATTGTGTTCGCAATTAGGACACTGCCCTTCGAAGTTAATCCTGTTTAGGCAGCAAGTGTTCGAAATTAGGACTGTTCGCAATCTTATCACGAAAGTATACGCACGCATCTTCACGTTAGTACAAAATGCATCTAACACCATTTCTAAACAGCTAGAAATATTTCCTAATCGGGAATTACCTTAGAGAGTTTCCTTGTAAATAATACTTCGTATCACGATCAAAAGCGGAAATGAGTACAACTTATTTCCAAATGGCTGTCCCTTCCGTAGCACTTACGTTGTGTATATATATGCAGCAGATAGATAGATCTCGTATCATCGCCCAATCAATGATCATTTATTCATTGTAAGAGACAAGAAATGTATAATGCCCGATAATATAGAAGCGCGTTTCTTCACATTTTGCTGCGGTCTTTTTGTATCAATACACGTATCTATCTATTTTTATGTGAAAACGTTATCTCGGAAAGAGATTGCTTTGTATTTGAGTGCTTGTGTTGAAATGGAATCATGAATCAACGGCAACCATTGCTCAATGTACTTGTGTTTTCTGTGGAGAATAAAGAAATATTTAACGAGATAATGACTTCATGATAATGCATACTGTCATTTGACCATGCCCGTCTCATATTCATGATAACTGGACGCGGGAAACCCATTGTCGTGCCGTATTATTATTACTATTATACTAACTTATTTCTGATATTAGGAAGCAATCCCACATTTATGGACTTGGCTAAAACTTTTGATAGTGTTAACCATTAGTTACAACTTTATAAGCTCGACCAAATGAGGTTATGGCCCTAATTCCTCAAATGGTTTTCAAACTTTCTACGTACATTTGGCGCAGTGGTAGCGTCGTCGCCTTGTAATCAAGGGGTCCCGGGTTCGAAACTCGGTGGAGGCACAAGTAGTTCGGATCCCACTTTAAATTGTAGGTCCAGTCCCAATTAGCCTTACTGTGCATAGAGTGGACTTAAAACACTAAATCAACCAACCAACCAATCAAACTTTCTATAAAATAGATTTCTTTTTTTTCTGTTAAGATCCAGATAAGAAACATTTTGTGGGGTACCTCAAGATCACCACTTGCCCCAATTCAATTTGCTCCTTTTATCAATGATATTACTTTATGTTTTAAATTTACACATGTTTGCTATATGCAGATGATATGAAAATTTTTAAGAATATTTTAACGAATGATATTGTTGTTTAACTTCTGGCTACCCTCGATAGAATGCCATATTGTCATGTAATTAAATGGAAATTAACTTGCAAAAGTTTAATGTTTTAATATTTACTTAGAAAGTTCATTATATAGTTTCTAGCTATTACATCCATATAAGATCCAAGCGTGCGATAGCCATACGATTTGGGAATATTAATGAACTCCTCTCTCATATTTGATGACCACATTTTTTAAATTTGCAGAAGAGCAAACAAGATGCTTCGTTATATATTTTTCTCATGTAAAGATTTCCAAAATGAAAGTACCTTAATATAAATAAAACAATAGTTCGTCCTATTCTTGAATATACTAATGAATGAATGGTTTCTGACAGCCAAGAATTTCTTTCAAAAAGTTGAGTCAGTTCAATAGACTTTCCATGTTACTATGCACTAAGTTTAGAAAGAATAACTATAAACAGCATCATTCTGAATGGCTAATGCAGTTAAATATGTCTGCCTTAGAAGAAAGAAGAAAAATAATTTGATTTTTTTTACTTGTTGCTTTAAGTCCATTTTATGAACAGAAAGGCTAATCGGAACTGGACCTACAGTTTAAAGTGGGATCCGAACCTCTGTGCCATGTGCAGAAGAAAAATGAAAATGAAAAATTTTGTGCAGAAGATTTTATATTTTCTAGATAATAGTGAATACTTTTTGAGTAATATATCTCATAAGTGGAATACGAGGAAGGCCAGAGGTTTAATGTCTGATCCTTCCTGTGAAAAGCTATTATATGAACTTAGGATGGTGTATAAAGATTGTCCGAAAACGAAAACAAATTTCATAGTATTATAGCTTTATTGAAATACTATAAACATACTTTTACAAACATTTGTGAATAACGATTTTAAAATATAATATATTATTTTGCAATCAAGTGGTATTGTATTACGTGCATCCTTATTAAAAAGCTTCTGTCTTGCACTGTGATAATGAAGATAGTTCAAGATTTACAATATCTGTATATTGATAATTACATTTGTCTCGTTCTGATTGTTTTGTAAGACAGTATTGAGCGGTTCACTTTTGTTTACAAGGACACTGCATGTAAAATAACGGGTACATTTTGATTTTTTCCCTTATGATGAGTCAGAGGAATTCAGTTGATAATGTTGCAACAAGTATGCTGTACAATCGAACACATTGTGTGTGGTTCTCTTTCTCACAAAATCCGATGGCATTTCCTGTCGTATGTTGACTCCATGGTCCCTAATACGTACACTTTAAACACCTCATTTACAAGTTCTTTTTTTAATTATTTTCTTCCTGCTCTGTCTCTGCGTTTCAATTGTAAGCTCCCCAAGTTTCTTTCACCATGTCCGAACCTTTCTCGCCGATCATAACCAACGAGGCTGTTGGGTTACCCGACACAACACGTGGATATATTGAAGCATCCATGACACGTATGTTTGGAATTCCGTACACCCGAAGCTGCGAATCAAGTACAGCGTCGGGATCCGTTTCGGGACCCATCTTCACACTCCCCGCCTGGTGGTTTTCGGCGCCGGTGTTGCGTACAATTGCACATCTCCAGTACTCTTCTGTTCCAAACTCAATGTCCTCGCATCCCCTGGCTGGGTTTGTGTTCAGTTGAATCCCCCATGCTTGCAAAGCTTCTGTCTGACTTAATTTCATGGCTAACTGTATCCCGTCGAGGAGTACTGGCAGGTCTCTTTCATCAGTGAGGTACTTAGGGTCCATCAGAGGTGAATCCAGAGGGTTAGCACTCTGGAGTTGCAAGACTCCCCTGCTCTTAGGGTGCACAAGGGTGGGATTTATGGACACAGACCTTCTTCTGTCACAGTCAGTGGTTGACCCATCGGAGCACTCCGTGCCTAAACCTGTGGATGTGCACCCTGCTGAGTAACCATTGAAGAACATCTGCAGGTCTGGGTAATCCTGTTCTGCGTATGTGGATGTGACAAGTCCAGTAATCTGCGACAGGCCTGTGCACGCAAGCGGCCCGGTGTGGTTAGTAATGTACTGGTTCAAAGTTTCTGTCGTCAGTACCCTGTAGTCCGTCACGTTTATTGTGAAGCTCACACTTGTTGCGACGTGGTTGTGGAGGTTGTGTCCTACCGGCAAGTTCTGGATCACCTCTATCCCTACGTCTTCCAGATGTTCCTGAGGACCAATTCCCGACAGCAGGAGTAGCTGAGGGGAGTTGACAGCGCCTCCAGACACAATAACCTCCTTCCGTATGTTTACTGTCGTGTACACTCCCTCTTTCAAGAACTCTACACCAGTTGCTGTGTTTGTTTCAGGATCTATTGTTATCTTTGTTGCTACAGCTCCTGTGATGACGTTCAGGTTTGTTCTGTTTCTGACTGGTCTGAGGAAAGCTCTGGCTGGCGAATACCTTTGGCCGTTCCTGGTAGTCATTTGTGCCACGGCAAATCCTGTTTGGTTTCTTCCGTTCAGATCTCCGACGCGATAACCCAACTGTTGAGCAGCTTGTAGGATCGAAGGTCCTAGTTCAGGCAAGTGGGGGAAGTGTTCCACTGGAAAATAACCACCAACAGAGTGATAGCCCTCGTCCACCGAGTCTATGTTTCCGTTATCTTCAGATTTGAGGAAATAGGGGAGCACATCCTCATATCCCCACCCTTCATTACCGTCCTGTTCCCAGGCATCGAAATCTTTCGAATTCCCTCTAATGTACATCATCCCATTCAGCGCCCCGGTACCACCCACCACCCTTCCTCGCGGCCACCCGCACACACCACCACCATTCAGGCATGCATTCTCTTGCGGCACCGTCGTGTAGTTCCAGTCGAACCTGGTGTTCAGGAGCTTCCCCGCAAATCCGGGTACTTCCGCCGCCGTTGGTTCGTCTATCCCTGCCTCTAGAAGGAGCACCGTCCAGTCTGGAACCTCGCTCAGCCTGCTAGCGACGACCGATCCGGAGACCCCAGCACCGACGACGATGAAGTCGTACTCCGGGGCTGGTTGTTCCGTGGGAACTATCCTGTGGCATGGGTCTGCGATGCTGCACTGTGCCTGCAACACTATCTCGACCAGCGTCATGAAGAGGGCCGCCCCAGCTCCACATGTGTTTGTAATTACTGTCGTGTCTTGAAATTCGCAGCAGCCGCAGTTCGACATCGCTTCTAGTTTCTGTGGAAGATAAAACATAGTTAGATTTTTTTCCAAAACTATGGCGTACAATATCACAATATCAAAAAAGTAATTATGTGCGTGTGGCACGTCATTGAGATCACCCTTGTCTGGGCAAGAGTTTTTAGTTGACAGCCGATCATTCATACAAGGAAACTCACGTCGATTTTACATCAAGAACACAGATAGAATTTATATTCACTCCTCCGCTTCCCACTTCCCAATTGTCTTCACTTGAGTCATTCTTTAGACCCGGCCTCCGTGGCGGAGTGGTTAGCACAGCGCACTACAACGCCAGAAGTCCCAGGTTCGAATCCCGACATGTGCATGGGTGTTGTTTGTTAATATTCCTTCATCAATTTTTCGTCACAGTCGCGATTAGCCAAAAGTGAAAACAAGGTGAGTAAATAAGAAAAATCGAACGAATCCTCAAGGGTCCCGGGTTCGAATCCCGCTCAGGCTTGGTTGTTTGTGAATGTCCATTCATCAATTTCATCATTTCATCACTCAACCCTCCATCTTCGCAAATTTGCCAAGAGGCATAAAAACGCGAAGTAAAATAAATTAAGTCAATCAATCAATCGAACCAATCCTTCTTTACTTCTCGTCCTACTACCATCCACCTTGCTCACTTTTAAGTAGTTGAATTCACATATAGATCGTACTATGGGGAATCAAGTGAAAGTCTTTTATTTGTTTTTGTTTCTTTCTAATAGATTTTTACATATAGGGTTTCACAAGTTCGCTGCGTCTTAACCTAACCCATTGCTGATATCCATCTCATTTTAAGTCTGTGTTACTACTTGTTTACCTCAAGGATTCACGTGGAATTACTTATGAGACATTGCGAATATTCGTATTTCCACCCATCTGCCTGCGAAGTGAGGTCATTGTTGACCTCCGTTGTTGGTAAACTTACTGTTGTGGTAAGCAATTATAGACACATTGCACTTTCATTTGCCGGAGAATTGCTATGAGTTTAGGCTTCCAGATGTTAAGAAACCTATGCTCTTCTCTTGCGCAAATGTGGAGGAGGCTCACTTGACTAATATTACAGTCTTGAGGTTGTTTTGTAAGTTATAATTGATGCCATAAGTAAATTTGAGCTGCATGCAATATAATTTTTGACGTGCTTTTAAGATTTTCATTGGATCTCCTTGGGTGTTCTTTGTGAGTGTACCGTCCACAATTTCATCATATCATCACTCTTCACGATTAGCCGAAAGTGGCAGAAAATCGAAGTTAAATAAGTCAATCCTATGAAGCTGGTTTAGTACTTTTTTCTTCCTACAAGTAACACTTGTGGCACGACGGCGTTTGAGCCCTATTAACCCGTTGTCTGTGCGGCAAGTCTATTTCTCGAGCGTCAATTGACCCCTCTATCCTGCGAAAACATTAAGATGTTGTATCTCCGTTCGGGAATCGAACCCACAACCTTTCGCACCAAAGATACATATCACACTCCACAAACTGTATCACTACCTACCTGAATAACACTCCTCTGCAGTAATCTGTGATCAATTTTCAGTTGTAGCCAAAAATATTATCACCATACATACTCGAGTTAGTGCTTATATATATATACCACTCAAACACATGCGGCTGTTTTAGAGATAAGTGACATCATTCTACCATAAATCCATAAAGAAAACGGTAGTCTTACTGCAAGAGTGGTATTATCTTTCAGACAGAACTTTGAATAAGTTTTTCCTTTCACTATCTTCGGTAGAAAATTTGCGGATCATTCGTATGGGGCATAATTCCGTAAACATCATTCAAGGATGGCCGTTTCTTTTGTTCATTCAGCTAAAAAAAATGTGATAAAAATCAGAAAGTCTTTGTTGTGGCGCTTCGGTAGTGCTTCAATCAAAGTAAGAATTTCTTCCCCGATATTAAATTTGTGAGATAAGGAAAGGTTGTTGGACACCCTTGTGATCAATGTGTCTACGTGTGGTGTACATTCACGGTGGCACGTAGTGGGAAAAAACCCGGTTATTGTTTCTTATAGAAATACGTATTATCAGCATTGATGGCCTTTCCCATTAAATTTATTTACCGCTTGAATTGCCAAAATGGAAAAAATGAAAAGCATTGTGGTTGTCAAAGTATATACCAAGACGTAGTGTGAAGTAGCATCATGTCTGGCACAGATGATGTTGATCGTAGACTTACAAGGATTGGGCTCACTTGTGTAGTCTCATACACATATATACATATCTTTACACGCTCCGTGACGACCCAACTAATGTATTGCTCTGCTTAAGGAGCACAGTACATTTAAGTCGCTTTTCTTCCATTTTTGACTGATCGCAACGTTGGAAATCAGTGATGATTAGATGAAATAGATGAAGGGACACCCGTGTTCAGGCGACATAGCACACTACATAATGCTTCATAAGTGTCTGTTATAATTTCTAAAATATCGACAGCATACTCAAAGCAGATTGTTGATTCCCAATCAAGGTTGATATACAAGTCCGTGTGAATTATGTTGTAACAAGTTAAGGATTGCATCAATTTAGGTTGGAAATAAAATACGCCATGTGAAGTGCAAATACAAAGTTACTAATATTAGGTCAAGAATATTAGAGAAGGTTTCATAGATTGATTTGAATTATTTTACTTCGCTTTTCGCCACATGTTGCTAGTTGCGAAGATGAGAATGAGTGATAATATGATGAACGGATGGATACTCACAAAGAACACCCATGCTTAGATGGGGATTCGAACCTGGGACAGAAGTAAATAAGTAACGAAGTACAATCGGAAATGTGAGAAAACTTTTTTCAGAAAAGCTGTGAATATTTGTCTCGATCAAAGTATACCACGATACCTTTGTCCACTGACCACAACGATTCTATTTCTAATTTTGTGTTATTCTACCTTCACTCATCAACCTTCAACGTCGCATTGATTTCTGTCTAGTAGGCTACTCAGTGTTAAACTTTCAAACCCGTAACGCCACTATCGCAGGACAAGATTATTGCTTTTTGTTTTTTTTATATAATGAAAATTTACTCGTCCTTTCTATGTTACCATACTTAACATTTTTGGTGTTCTGTCCACATGTATGTAAAAGGGTCAATGAGGTAAGAAGTACACAGTTATGTATATTTAAAAAGAACTATATTTAATATCACAGCTTCTTACAGTGCCTTCGAGTATTCCTATACTGCAAAAGTATACAATAAAGCATGCTGTATTAATGAATCACAAGATCTGTCAATAATTCGATTACACTTATTACATCAAGTTAGGAAATAGAAATACTGTATATCATAGGAATGAATGATGTTATGACAAAATATTATGCATCACAAATGATTGGTTTACATGTTTTATCTATTCAATACAAGTTCGTAATTTAAAATCAAACCTATATTTTTTTCACATACAACACCAGATTTCATTACGCCAGGGAAAAGTAATGATACACACCTTGTTTCTGTTACCGTGTATGTTTTACCCGTTGTTACATAAACAGTTCAATGAAGTGATAAGTCAAATGTTGAAGTGTACTCGTACTTCAAAATACTATATTAAATATCACAGCTCCTTACAGCAACTTTGAGTATTCTTATACTACAAAAGTAGACAATAAAGCATGCTGCATTAATAGTTCTGATATGAACCAGAAGATCTAATTGTTCATTTTTTGATGACTGTTGCATCGAATTAATAAATAGACATATTGTTTCATAGAAATAAATTAGGTTATGACAATATTTGTGCAACAACCATTTGTTACATCTCTGGCTGAATACTGTTTTGTCGTATGTCCTTTTTTTGTTTGAATGAGTTGATGACGTTATCGTGTTTCGTGCATGTTAATGCTTCATGTTCTGAAGCCACACATCTGAATGTCAACTGGTGTATTCAAAATCCACATACGTTAAACTTCAATCAGCTCTCCTGAAGCGTTAGTGAAAATGGACATACAACAATGTAGTATTCAGCCAGCGACATGTCATATCTATTCAATATAAGTTTGTAAATTAAAATTAAACCTATAGTTGTCACGCATGTACCCCAAATAGCATTATTCAACTCCCCATGCCTTCTTCACCATGTCGGAACCCTTCTCGCCTATCATGAACAGCGATGCTATGGGATTACCAGTCACCATTCGAGGGTATATTGAAGCATCCATGACACGTATGTTCGGCATTCCATGCACCCGAAGCTGGGCATCCAGGACAGCGTCGGGATCCGTTAAGGGACCCAACTTCACACTCCCCGACTGATGGTTTTCGGCGCCAGTGTTGCGCGTGATGACGCATTTCCAGTATTCGTCCGTCGCAAACTCCATGGCCTCACATCCGCTGATTGGATTGGTGTCGAGTTGCATGTCCCATGCCTGAAAAGCCTTGGTCTGGCTTAGTTCTATGGCTATACGTGCTCCGTCGACGAGGACAAGCACGTCGCTTTCGTCGGTGAGGTACTTGGGGTCCATCAGAGGTGGATCCAGAGGGTCCGAGCTCTTCAGCTGCAAGACACCTCTGCTCTTTGGATGGACAAGGGTTGGGCTGATCGTGAATCCTCTCCTCTTCTCGCAGACCTCAGTCGATCCGTCCGAGCACTCCGTCTGCAAGCCTGTAAATGAACAGCCTGACGAGTACCCACGGAAAAACAGTTGCAGATCAGGGTAATCCTTCTCTGCGTACTTGGAGGTTACAAGACCAGTCATCTGGTTCAAGCCTGTCGAAGCAAGAGGCCCGGTGTGATTTGTGATGTACTGGTTCAGGGTCTCTGTTGTTAGTATCCTGTAGTCCGTCTCGTTTATCGTGAAGCTGACGCTCATTGCTACGTGGTTGTGGAGGTTGTGTCCCACCGGCAAGTTCTGGATCACCTCTACTCCCACATCTTCCAGATGTTCCTGAGGCCCGATACCTGACAGCAGGAGCAGCTGAGGAGAATTGATAGCGCCTCCAGACACAATGACCTCCTTCCGTATGTTCACTGTGGTGTACTCTCCGTCCTTCAAGTACTGAACACCAGTGGCTGTCTTTGTTTCCGGATCTATTATTATCTTCGTTGCCAGGGCGTCTATGACGACATGGAGGTTGGTTCTGTTCCTGACTGGTCTGAGGAAAGCCTTTGGCGGTGAATACCTTATGCCGTTTCTGGACGTCATTTGTGCAATCGCAAATCCGGTTTGGTTTCTTCCGTTGAGATCTCCCACACGATAACCCAGCTCCTTACCAGCTTCTAAGATCGAAAGTGCTATGTCGGGTTGATGAGTATACTGCTCCACGGGAAGATAACCTCCAACTGAATGGTAACCTTCGTCAACAATGTCCATGTTCCCGTTGTCTTCGGACTTTAGGAAGTAGGGGAATACGTCGTCATATCCCCAACCTTCGTTTCCGTCTTCCACCCACCTGTCGTAGTCTTTCGGGTTCCCTCTCATGTACATCATACCTTGCAGTACCCCAGTGCCACCCATCACTTTACCTCTAGGCCATCCACACACTCCTCCTTTATTCAGGCATGCATTCTCTTGCGGCACCGTCGTGTAGTTCCAGTCGAACCTGGTGTTCTGAAGCTTCCCGACGAATGCGGGGACTTCCCCTGCCGTTGGTTCGTCTATCCCTGCCTCTAGAAGCAGCACCGTCCAGTCTTGAACCTCGCTCAGCCTGCTGGCGACGACAGACCCGGAAACTCCTGCGCCGACGACGATGAAGTCGTACTCCGGGGCTGGTTGTTCCGTGGAAACTATCCTCTGACATGGTTCCACGATGCTGCACTGGGATTGCAACACTATCTCCACCAGCGTCATGAAGAGGGCCGCCCCAGCGCCACACGTGTTAGTGAGCACTGCGGTGTCTTGAAACTCACAGCAGCCACAGCTCGTCATCTTTTCTGGTTGTTTGGCTCTTTCTGTGAATAGTAAGACAGATATCACTGGAGGTATACTTCGTTTCAATTGTGAATGTTGTTACTCGTGATTTTATAGATTCAAAGCTAATCTACATTGTTCATAAACCATGATGGAAAAATATTCTAATGTTCATGCAGCTCAACACATTCACAAAATCATGTTTAGTACCCACGTGTATAAAGAGAGATATCATAGTTTAAGCAATTAGTAGTGAATTGTTGTACTCGGTAGCTCTCAGACAAACATCTAATTCATTTCGTGTTTTCTACCTCCTGCCCTTAAATTCAAGATTTAAGTAACAGTAGGTAAAGATAAGGCAAATTTAAGATAAATGTTTTAGGAGCGTACAAATTCTATTCTTGCTAATGTAATCACAACTGTGACGTCCTTTTCCAGATTTACTTTAACATGACGTTTCGGCTAATATTTTCTAATATTATTCTGTTGCGTGGATTGGACTGGAAGAATGGTTTAGATGGGATACGAGGCACTGAAATCAACCACAATAAGAAGTGGAGTCCAAGAATTGTTGATATAATTTCAGTTCTACTAGGCTTCGCAATGAAATGGAGTATTCTGTGATGGTTCCAGCTTCTCGAGAGTATAGAATATAATGGCTGAATTCTAGTTGATACAGCACTTGAAAAAATACAGTTGAAAGATCTGTTATCCCTTGAATACCCATAAAATACCTAACTTATACAAACCCATCACCCTTTTGAAGTCTTGAAAAATCTGGTACTTGTCATATATCAGTCACAGTAACCAATCTGTCTATATTATTGACCGTGCTCTAAATATCCATATTTATATCTCTACGGAAACTTATTTTGAATATCAATGATTCAACCTAGCATGTAGTGTGATCGACAGTTTTCAGTTCTTCTTCATTCCCATTAATGATGTTTATGACTCTGGATGAACACAGCGTGTCAGGGATCCTATTTTGGAATGTCCTTTCCACATGGCCGTAGGCAGGAAAAATTTTCGGGGGGGTTCAATCATAATTGTTCCCATTGGCGTCGCCAGAAATTTGAATAATAGAAATAATAACAATAATTGTACAATAATAATTAAAATTTCATAATAATAATACTAATAATAATTATTATTATATTATTGTCATATCCTTGAGGGGGCTTACTCAATCCAGCAGATGAGTGAATATCCAGCACAAGTTTTTTTTTTTTTTATACAGTGTGTACTGAAATGCACAATTATTATACTTCGTCACCTTCAAGAAAAAGCTTTAAATGTTAGATGAAAATTTTAATGATAAAGTTTTTGTTGTTTGACTTTAAAATTAAATTCTTGGAATTTTGAAAAGTGTGGAACCAGTTATTCTTTTTTAAAAACTTAGCCTGGTGCATGGATTGTAACCTCAATCGCGAGCGTAATGCGCTAAGAAACTGGAGATCCTAGGTTTGAACTCCTATCAAGGGGGATTTTCGACTTTATCGGACAGGGAATTTAAAAGCTGGAAAGGGAATTTTGGGACAATCATAAGGGAATCTTCAGTCTATATTCCTTGTGATGCAGGAACAACACTGGAAAGTTAACAGCAGAAGTGAAAATGGAGGGGTCGCGGGTTGGTTACGATTCTGAGAATAAATCCTGTTTCACTCAACTTTCAGAATTCCAAATGTATGAAAATTCTAGCTCGATCGTTTCAACATTGTCTCCTTGTATTTTTGTGATGTTTCGAAAAAAAATTGAAAATTTGTTACACATTTTGGTTTCTGAACTTCCATTAATCGAACATGTCGGAAGTTTCGGGGGGGGGGTTGAACCCTAGAAACCCCCCCTCTAAATACGGCCATGCCTTTCCAGCCTATCAAGTGTATCAGACATTTTGATAGTAGATTATTGTATAGATCTAGTCAGCAAACGGTATTCTACTGCGTGATGCGAGAACGGAATAGGCCAGTTGGCGACACTGGTGGCATTACAAGAACACCACCAGTGATTATTAATTGTGAATCATGTTGTCAGTGCCAAGAGATAGTTCGTGTTTCTCCTATGTGATTTTAGTGATAGCAGAAGGATATTACTTACCTCAACTTGATTCCTCTTCAAGTACTGTGTTCGCTTCTGGTCCCACAAGTGATGACTGTTGCAAGATGTAAGTAGTCCTTATATACATACCTACCAAAGTCATACATGTGTGATCCTGTTGATTAATGACGTCATGATAAGGGTCCGGGTTCAGAGACATCTATGAGACGAAACTCCCCCCCCCCCCCCACCCGCCCTCATCCTTTTGTGACTGTCTAGCTGCACGTATTTAGTCATCCCGATCAGAAGTTCTCTCTCTAAGAGTTCTGAATAAATTGAGATGATGCAAATTTGATGTTCAATCAGATTAGAATTTAGATAACAGAGAAAGTGTTTGCAAGCACGTAGCAACCGTTCCAATTGAAAGTAAAATATATTGTTTGAAGTCCCTTTTCTTTAAGATAAGAAAGGGTTGTTGAGAATATGTACATTACAATGATCACGTAGGGAATACGTCTACAGGAGCACGTACGAGATCATATTTTTTGACCATCTGTAATCATTGGCACAAAGGTTAATTTTCAACACATTTGGAGTCGATTACGGATTAGCAATACGAATTGTTATCAACAAATCGGAATTTCGTACAGTAACTAGGTGAGTATTGAAAAGGCTCAGAGCATCGAACTGGCCATTCCAAATCATACTTTAAGCTGGTTTGGTTTCTGTGAAGTCCCTGGACGGAGTTCTATCTGACGCGAGAACAGGTAGGATTTCTTTCTTACCCATTGTTCCTTGCTATCCTCATGTATATCTTGTTCCAAACGAGAACTAGAGTCTGAGTAAGAAGCAACTCCCTATTTTCAAACATTTATTTCTCCTAATGTATTTACTGTAGCATTGCAACTTTTTCTCACGTGAACTTCATTGCTTATCGTTAGTTTTCCTTCTAAAATTACAACTCCAGCGATTTCCACACATTTTCTTCCACGGGAATCCACATTTTCAAGGACCATCCTCGGGGATTAGGCAGGAACATCCGATAAGACTTGACGGATCTTGTTTTTAATATCATCAATGTCCTGTGTGAGTTTCGATTATTTTAGCATTCAGAACATGTCGTCTACCTTGTTTACTCCTCCACCACCGTTGCACCTGGTTAACAGACTGCACATCCTCAATTTTGGCTTTCCTAAAACAAATAAGCTTAGCCGACCGACCACGTCTCTGAGATTTCAAAAGGGTTTGAAATTGCACAAGCAGCGACATAAATGACACAGTAAAACAACATGAACTTCATTACAGTACCTACAACTTTACCAGATATACATTTTTTTATAAAAAGTTACTTTTTGCCTACCGTGTACATTGATATTATATCTGAAGTTCCTAGACGACACCCGAGACACCTATCTGTGTATATGGAACCGACTTTGTGTGTGTTGGACATACTCAGGGTGACTACTCACCGGAAATTCCTTGAATTCCAGGAATTATGCGTGAATTATACTTGAATGTTTCTCCGTAGACGTAAAAAATTTCAGCTTTTATTTATCCAAAAGCATATTTTCCTTCCTCAATAAAGATTAAAGGTAAACTGTGACAAGTTGCCTCAGGACATGATAAATTCAGATGAGATTTGAATTCATGAAAAGCTGCGTTGAAAATATAACAGAATTCTCTCAATCTGTTTATTCTGTTAGTGTTATTTGCAGAACAATCTATCTTACAGACGGAAGATTAATGCAAGATAAGATATGTTGAAGTTCCTTAGGTAAATTTGAGTTTTAAATTCTTATACAATTAACAATTTTTCGTAGATTTATATATCCCCCTAAAATTTGTGACTTGTGTTTGTAGATATATTTCGAGGCTGAGTATGGGAAATGGCAAATGTAAACTCAGCACCTTAAATTAAATATTTTAAATATATATATTCCGTTTAATTGAATTGAATTAGAATTTTTGCATACATTGAAATCAAACACACCCTTCATATTGTTAATATATTTGTGTGTGGTGATGAGAGATGGTAATACGTAAGGTTGAAACAGAGAAGACATCTGCTTCTACCCTTGAATCTTTCGAAAGTTCGCCTTGAAAACCGGGAATTATACATGAATTTTATCATGAGTAGTATAAAAGTATATAATATAAACCCGAGAAATGATGAACCCCCCTCAGGCAGATTTGGCTACACTTAAAACTTGCTCAACATGCCCATATGAGCTTTTTGCTCAAGTGTGGTACTCCGTCTAATCCAAGATTTTTGTAAAAATGCCCTCTGGAAGTTCCTGTGAAATGATAGCCCCCTCAGATTGATTTGTCCACACTTACAAAAGGCACTTCTGTCAGATTGTTGTCCATAAGCTTGTTAAAAATATGCCCCTCTTGATATTTTTTTTGCCCACACCTAAAACTAAGCTAAGATGCTCATAAAACCCACACCCACCCATATTTACTTCCGGTCCACTTCCGGTTTAAGTTCAATTGGGCACCAGGTTCAATTTGTTTATCTAATATTAAAACAATGCAATATGCAGAGGCCTTCTAGAATTGCTCTGTGACTCTCTCATTTCTTACATCATAAACATATGATTTTTCACCTATGAGAATAACACTACATATAGTGTCATCAGGGAGTGTATTGTGGAATTCACAGATAATTTTAATGTTTGTCCTGTCATTAACCACAACTTGTTTCCTTTTTGAAGTGTTGATGACAAACATGGGTCTCTGTGCTTTGAATTCATCTGGTGTGTAATACATGTCAGTATTGCCAGTAGTGACCCTTTTGTATGCTGTAAATGCCTCATATAATTTAAGGAAATCATCCTTGGACATGTCTAAATTATAATTTTCTCTAGGGAATACCTCATTTCTGCCATTTTTAAGATATATGTTCTTGATGTTGCAATTATCAAATCTACTTGAATTTTTTTCCTGATTATTGTGTCTTCCAGTCTGAAACAGTACCACCACAAAATCCGGCATGTTATATTGTATACTGGAGAATGAATTTGTAGCATCAAACTCATAATAAGTACCAGTGGCAGGCTTCTGTACACATTGATATATATAAAATTGTAAAGGTACTTGTGGATTTTTTAGGATATCAGCTTTGTATTTAAGAGCATAACTGGCTTCATATTCAACAACTGGGATTCTTAGCTCCATAGTCTGAATAATGCATTTGCCTTCATCAGGTAAGGTATTAGGCAGAGCTTCTCCTGTAGAGTTTATTGTACTGTACCTCATCAAAGCATTATTATCATTGGCAGCTCTTCTAAATGTAATTCTTAAACCACCCTTCCACATGATATCTTTGTAATCTGAGAAGAATCCTGGCAACAGGCGCATGGGGAACAGCACAGTGTGGTTCTTAGATAATATCTTATCACCAGCTTCAAATCCACCGATTCTGTAGTATGAAGCCTCTGTTTTGGATAATTTTAATGTAGCCAAAGCTGTGGAGGTAATGCCGGGATAATCTATTCTGTTTATAACAACGCCATGTTTTCTGATCTCAATTTCAGAGAACAGATGCGGCACAAAATTGTCCACCAATCTTATATTTGAATTTGCCGGATAATCGGTACCATCGAGCTTTACAACATCAAATTTGATGTATAGATCTGCTCTGTGGGGGTGTATAAAGCCGTCCCCTACATCAAGATCAACCTCGATTTCTGCGTTGGGTTGATTTAAATTTGCAAATGTCCTCCTGTTTGGGGAGAATGATTGTAGCTCATAACTCTCAATATTTTCCATTGTATGTATTTTTATTTAAATGTTAATCTCTATGATTGCAGTTGTTGTGGCTCCAGCAAAATCAACTAATTCTTCTTTTTCATTAGTGACCATCAATTCAATGTAATCTATTCTATTATGGCACACAGGAAAATATAATGTTGGGATGGATTGTAGATGATGGGCTCCATAAATTCAGAATTAGGTTTGAATGTTGCAATGATGCCAGTTTGTTTGTGAGTGCCTATGCCATTTGATTTGGTGATCATACCCTCAGCCACATTACAGTGAATATTCAGAGTCTCTATGGCTAAGAATTTGGGTATATTAATAGCAGTGTGTTTGATGGCTGGTTCAAGTTTTGTGTTGTTCTCAAAGCCTAACAGCTCTCCTATAGTACCCAGATCCACTGTTTCTGTAACAGATACAATCTCTACTCTGTGAGTGACAGAATTTTGAGTTAAAACTATACCTCTGGGTAACTGAGCATTTAGAGTGGACAGATTATATTGCCCTGGAGTGATGACAATTTTTTGATCCCCAACTGCAATTTTGTTGTTGTGCTGTGTAATATTAGGGATCAAGTACATGCCATAAAATGCTCTGAGAGCTATTGTTTTGGGATACACTATATCATCATGTAATCTGAGTTTCAATATTGAATTTTGGCTGGTGAGATGGAATACCCCCATGATGTTTTAAATACCACAAGGCTTTTTGAAAATCTTCAATTGATGGTTTATTTATTTGAGACATATATCTAAGAACAGATAAACACAAATGTCCACAATTAACATCTTTGAAATTTTGAACACGGGCATTATTGTAATAAAGATTAGCTGATTTTAGATATTTTATTAAATTTTCAGGTGGAATACCTCCAAATGAATCAAACACAAATGCCTCATTTTTTAAATATTTAAGATAACAAATCCAGTGAGTGCCCTGACTTTTGTACTTATCCAAATTAACAATGCCACACTCTTTGTTGAGTGGTTGTTCTGGTAAAGAATCAGACATGTACACACCTCTAAAATTTTTGATGCCCAGTGGCTTGATTAGAGCTTCAATATCTTGGTTTGTAAGCGGCTCTTGTTTTTTTTAAACATATTCATGGCTCTCTTAAGACCTTTGCCTTGTTTCTCAATGGCCAGGTTATGGCGCTTTAATTCATCTAATTCTGCCTTATTCTTTTTGGCATCTATTACTGTTTTTGCTATGGCAGCTGATCCCCCAGCCAAGCTCCCAACAGCCCCAAGTGCTGCTAAGATGGCTGGGATAGTAAATATGAAACCCCCCACATGTGATTTTTTTCTAGATTGTTGTAATTTTTTTAATTGGGGGGTACTAAGCAACAATTTCATACCATGGCCCTTGGCAAGACAAGAGCTTTTTTTCTTGCGCTGCTTTTTGGTTAAAAGACTATCAATAGTTTTAAGAGATTTAAGACCTGCATAAGGTATTTGATACATAACACCCTTGGCCTTCATTGTAGGTTTATTATATACATATTCACAGCCCCCACCCCAGTTTTTGTTTGGTGTTCATAGCTATGGAGGTCCCCAATGCTGCTAATCTCTCACCCAAAGAAGCATCTTTGCTTACAAATCTACCAAATGTAGCCTCTTCTAATTTCTTGTCTGCAACATGTCTCTCGGCAAGATCAGAATGTGTGTGTTGTATGCTATGTCATGGTCTCTACAAGCAGCATCTAGGGGATTAACACCAGGGTCCCCTCTGTTTAATCTATGGTCCAATTTTGTACCGGGACCACAATACTGATAGCCTGGAATATGTAGTTCAAATGGCAGCTTGTTTATAATGTCATTAACCAACCCCCGACCCTCAGAAATATTCCAAAATTTAGGTGGTAGAGTATTAATAATTTTTATAAGATATCCAATCCCCTTAGTGTCATTCCCTATAAAATTAGACAATTTTGTGCTTATCATGTCCATAATTCCAACCTTTTCATTGTAAAAATTGTGGTTGCCAGCATTTTCCTCCCCAGCTATCACCAATAACCTATCTACAAGTTTCCTGACATCATCAACCCAGACAAATTCTTTAGGCAGGGTGTTGTATTGTTTGATTCCACTGCCTGTCTTAATTTGTGACCATATGGGCTTGATTAAATTGTTGTATTTTGCTCCACTGCTAGACTTGACTCTTTTTTGTGTGGGATCATTGTTCTGGTATAGAGCATCTGGTTTTATTAATATTTCTTTGTAATGCTCATAATCTTGATCTGTATAGCTGCCAGGTCTCTTCCTAGTCATCAGTTCCCACAATCCAGGTGTGCCGGGATATTTAACAAAAGCACCTTTTTCTCCAAGATGAGATTCTGAATATACAATGAGATCATCTCCCATAAATGTTACTCTGAAATTGCCAATTCTATGTATGATGCTACCATCACGCTCCTTGTCAGCATATAAGCCAAAAACCTCATCTTTGTTGTCTTTAGGTGTGCTTAAATATTTTTGAGCAAGAAGACCCAATTCAATAGGATCCTGAGTAGCTTCAATTCTTCGAGGAGCAACAGGACTAGGTGTATGAATACTAGAAAGTGTGGTGATTGGATAATCTAATATGTTCCTAGCAGCTACAGGTACAAGCTCTGTGATCAAATTTTGATTTTGCTCTGTAACAGTTTTGATATTTTTACCTAATTCACTAATAGCATCAATAATAGGCTGTTCTGTTTGCTTGTGTTGTTCATAAATTCCTCGGTTCTCTGATTTCCATCCCTTAAATCTTTTTACAAGATAATCTCTTAATTTAAGATCATCAATGATTGGCCTTTTCATGTTTATTTATATATGTTTCAATGTCTAGAAAATTGTTGATTTTATTTCTGTATTTGCCACTATTGGGTTTTCTTGTCATATCAATTGTGACAAACCTATAACTGTCCTGGTTTCAGCACCTACTGCAAAACTTGGAAAAATCATTGTAGCTCAAGTCCCCACCTACATATTCATCATGTATGTGTTTGAGGTTGGTATGATCTTGATGAAACACACATATAAAATTGCTGTTGTCTCGGATCAGCTGCTTCGGAATTTTAGAAAAAAAATCTGTGCCAGGTAGAAACAATCAATGTTTTTGTGTCGCCCCTGTGTAAAAAAATTTCTAACCTTGTTTTGATTATCCAGTATAATGTCATCAAACACAACAACAGAGTTATCAAGACATTCATGGAGTGGCTTAACATCTGGTTCAAAAGTGGTTATATCCAATGCATCATATAGCTTCATCAGCTGCTGATATTTTAATTGTTCCAAGCTCTTAGAGAAGACATACAAGTGCCTATTTTTCCAGTCTAACCAGTTGGGTGCCAATAAAAAATTATCAATCATTAGTGTAGTTTTACCACAAGCCGATGGCCCAATAATAAGACATCTAATATTTTCAGGCAGCAACTTGCCATTTCTCTTAATCTGCTGTTCAGGTTCTGGCAGCCTTTTTATAACATCCCAGGTGCTCATATTATCACTTTGTCTGCATCGATCCAGCTGTGTTCTGGAAGTCCTAGCCATTTGACAAATAACTTGTTGCCTTTTCTGCGGATGATTTTTTCTATGAGATATGTGTCAGGCTGTTTAGTTTTGTTGAGTTCTTCTTCATAGAACCGGCCTTTGAGAATTTCTCCTCGGTGGTCTTTTATTATATATGTGTTAAGGGTCCCAGGTTTAACTTGAACCACTGTAAATAATTCATTGCTCCAGTTTCTTGTAAAGCCTCTTTTGAATAAGTGCTTATATTTGCTGATTCTTACTTGATCACCAACCTTGTATTTGGCCTTTCTTGTTGTTGGCTGGTATCTAGGATAATAAACAGTCCTGATCAATTTTTGCTCATCAGATGAAGTTACTTCAGAGGGTTTCATGTTGATTGTGGAATGGACCGAGTTGTTATATTTATGTAGAAGTTCTGGAAGAATATTAATCCATTTATAATTACTTTGAAGTGTAAATTGTTTATACATAAGATTTTTTAGGGTTTTGTTGAATCTCTCTACAATTGAGGCCTTGAGATCACTGTAACTCGAATAATGTTGTATTGACTGGCTTTTAATAAATTGTTGGAACACAGAATTATAAAATTCTTTGCCATTATCTGTTTGCAAATAGCGCGGTGATCTTCCACTCTGATTGATGATTGTCCTGAAGGCTTCTGTAACACATTTTCCAGTCTTGGATTTGAGTGGCACAGCCCAGGCAAATTTTGAAAATGTATCTATGACAGTGAGTAGATACTTGTAGCCCTTGTTGATTTTGTCTAAGTTTTTCAGCTGTCCACTTGCCATCTCAATCAAGTCGCACTGCCATAAATCATCTATGCCTTTTGTGACTACTGGCAGTCTCTTATAATTATGTCTGGCTTGTCTGTGTAATTCATCAACAATAATTTGTCTAGACATAATATGAAAACAAGAATATTGCAACTATGGGGTGTTCAGCAGCTGATACTACAGGATTTTCTAAATATAATTTGTCTCCTATTTGTATATGAAATTCCAGAGAGTCATCATCTTCAGCATAAGATGTTTCTAATGTATTGGGATCTGTAAAATCCTCTAACTCTACACTGGTGATTTTTTTTGTTGTCAGCATTTGTTATTGATAAGGTGGGGTAGTGGTGTGCCTGTGGTTGAAGCCAATATTTGATCTTGATTGGTCTCAGTGTGCCCCCAACAAAAAACTGGTAATAAAATTGTGCAGGGGACAGCATATATATTTTGCCACCTGGTGTAAATGGTGAATCATATTCTTTGTTGGGGATGCTGTACAATTCAAGAATTATTGTATGTTTAGGATTCTCGATTATGCCGGTTATTTCTTTTTCTGCTGTAAGCAATCTACTTGTTACAGATTCAAGGTGCTCATTGATAGTCCTAACAACATCATCATGGCCTGGCTTGATTTTTATGTCCACAACAAGTTTCTTGTATTGTTGCACAATTTCTTGTAGCTGGGTGGCAAAAACAGACAGAGCATTTGCTTGATTGGATTCCATGGTCCCTAGCTGTTGCTTGATATTAGCTACAATTTGCTGTAAATTTTCAACAACTGCCAATTTTGAATTTTGAGCAGTAAGATCATGGACCTGTCTTCTGATATCCTCAAACAGGGCATGCAGTTCATTAATATGTTGATTAGTTGGTAGAGTGGCCACTGTCTGAGTAAGTTGTTTGATCTCTGTCTGGATATTCTTGATATCTTCTGATTTCAATATGCGATTCACAGCTCTCTTAATATTTTTAAGTTCCTGTGATGTAGGCAGATTTGATACAGTATTTTGCAAAGATTCAAGTGCCAATTTCACATTATTTAATTCAGAAGCATCAGCCACATTTTGCATAGCATTTTGGAGCAGGGCTATATCAGCCTGAGTGGGTGTTGATTGTTGTAAAATTTCAAGCTTTGTTTGGATATCATCGATCAAGTGATGAAAATGAGATAGCTCAGATTCAGTGTTGAGGTTTTCAAGCTTTGTGATCTCTTGCTGGACACTGGCAAGGGTGTCTACAATACCAGGCAGGCGAGATTCTAGAGATTCTTGTACATTTGTCAAATCACTTTGCACTGCTGCTATTGTACCCTCAAGATTGGTTATGGTACTTTGAATTTTTCCAAAATCTTCATATGTTTCAAGTTGCAGCTTAATATTGGCAAGTCTCCGAGTTATTGCACACAAAGCATCAGAAGATGGCAAGTTGTTCATGAAATTTTCAAGTGTCTCAATTTTTTCTTTAACCTCGGCTATGGCATTGTTCAAGGGGTCCAGATTAGATATCTGGAGTGATTGAATCTGTTCCTTTAGAGTGGAAATCACTAGATCAAAATCTTCTTGTGATTTTATGCTTTTGACAGTTGTTTGGAGCTGTGTCTGGACATTATTTATCTGCTCTTCCAATTGTTGTTTCAATTGCTCAGAGTTGGTGGCCTGGGTCTTAAATTTGGCTTGAAGAGCTGCTACAGCCTCTTCTAAACTTTGAAAATTATCTAATGTGGCCAAGTCAGTATATTTTTGAAGCAGCAATTTGAGTTCAGAATCAATTTTAAGAAGAGGGTCCATGCATTGTGATTGTAAATTTGTAATTTCTAGTTGAAGACTGGCATTGAGTGTGGTTTGTAAAGCTTGTAAATAACTTCTTAATTTCTTGACTCTGACATCAAGCATCAGAATCTCATCACTGTGATCTTCATGTCTTGTATGGCCAAATATATCATTAGGCATTTTGTTTTAGTGGTTATTTATTATTGAATATCTGATTCTTAATTCTATAAAAAAAGGTATAAGCTTGTCATATGATCCCGGGACCTCAATATATAAGCAGTCACCAGCAGAAACAGTATATACAGTGCCAGAAACCATGTTTGAGTGCTTAATTCTATAAATATTTCTCCCTACTGAAATCTTGACATTACCCTTGGGAGTTGTAATAAATTGTAATTGACCACCTACAGGTAATTGGTAATAATTTAAATTATTGTTAAATATGTACAATGTTTTACCTGTTTCATTATCAACATCTGTAAGTATGCTGTTCAGATGAATAATTAACAAAGCACTTAGTTTAGATATTATATCAGAAGAGGGTTGTGGTGTTGGCAGGTCCATAATAGCCTGTTTTTTGAACCCAAATAAGTTCATAGGCATGTTTATTTATTTCAAATCATGCTCTGTAATTGGGGATTGATTACCACTTTTCAAATCACAATGACCCCATGGTAGAGTATGTATGCCACATGATAAAATGCATCTCTTATCATCATGTGGGTCCAGAGCCACTTTTCTTACAATATTTGTAGTCAACAAGTGATCCACACTCTGAATTCTGGATTCTGATGTTCTGATTGTGCTACATGATTTGAGGCAATTTTTGTAATCTTCAAATTCAAACTCTTTGTCTACAGTCACTCTGCCAATGCCCTTGGCCTTTTTGGCAATAGCGCCACTACATGTTTCAAAACTGTACATCTTGGCCCTTAACCCAGCAAATGCCACAATAACATCTCCAAGTGTCTCATCTTTTAACTTGCCAGGCACCTTTTTGTTGTGGTGTTTAATTTTTGAATGTTCAGTGGTATCAAAATATTAAAACAATTCAGGCTGTGTTATATCTTGATAAACATCTTCTGTTTGAATATCAAGAACAAAACTATCTGTGTCCATGTACATCAGTTTTACACGATCCTTATAAAAAGGCTTCAACACATCATAATACAATTTTAACATGTGTAATTTGGCCAATTCCAATATCACAGCCCCTACATGAATAGGCTTATCAAACTTAATCTTTGTTGTTTCATGTTGAAAAGTGCCATATTCTCATCATAAATTCTTCTGTAGTTGAAATTAGGCTTTGCAATCAATTTTTTGCTCCGGCTGGGGTCAGTAATTATTTTAACATCAATATGTTTTCTGACATTTTCAATTGTTTTGCCATACACAGAATTGACCATCAATTTAAACAAAGTTTTATCAAATTGGCTCATTGCAGATGTTCGAAGCTCTGTGTTTGTATCAATATATGGTTTCAACCATCTTGAGTGCCTGAACCTCAAAACTTTGCCAATTTTGGTCACTTGAACACCATGATTCATCAGGAACTGGAGGTTTTTGTAATATATGACATAATCCTGTTTTGGCTCTAGAGTCATCATCAATTTCTTCTGTTTAGAGCCAGGTGAGCAATCAACCTCAGGAATTGGGGGCAGATCAGAAAATGTGGTGTGTAAATCATCAGGAATTGTCAGATCAACCTCTAAGAACAGGCCATAGTTACTGTCATCAAAATCCTTAAGATCTTCAATATTGAAATCTTCAACCCACTCAAGCCCTGCATATGGCAGTTTATCCATCATAGCATAACCATACAGGCTATTGGCATCCACATACAGTATATAATTTGATGGCAATGCTGGATCATAATTGGGAATATACTTGTTATTTGCTCTGGCATATCTCTGAGAACATTGCACCATGCCTCCTCTTATACATTGTTCCATAAACAGATACATATCTTGATCCTGGATCAGATCCAATTGCATTTTAGTGTTTAAAAACATTGCAGACCATGCTAGGCCCGGAGCACTGTAAAAATACATTGGATCCAGCTTATAATTTTGCATGGAAGATTTTCTAAATACCTGAAGTATATCAGCTAAGAGGGTCACATCAAGTTTTAAATATGCCTTGTGATAATCACCAAATTTCTGGCATTTTAAATTGTTCCACATCAACTGGGCATGGTGATAATCTTCATCAGTGATTCCAGATGCTCTGATTTTGCTGTAAAACTCTTGTTGTGGTGGCAGAGAACACTCATCAAATTTAGAAAAATCTGTAACATAATCATATGGATATACACCCTTCCGCCTAATTAATTTCAGCTCCTGATTTGGAAACAAAGCACATGTGATTTTGAATTGATCATCAGATAATTCAGTGGCCAGTGTAGCCAGGCTAGCAGACAGAATTCTGTATGAATCAAGAAATCTTAAGTGAATCGGAACACTATTAACTTTAATTATTTTGCTAATGGCAATATATTTTTCATTATTTTCAGCTAAAATATTTAAATTCTGCTTGTCAAACCCCTCGTACCTGATCAAATGATGAAAATCATAATTGGATGCACCATGGCAAAATATAGGGACAAATTTTTGTCTCTGGATCTTAATATTACAGCTATTACACAGGGCCATTAAGAATTTACCATCTGTATGAGAATGGTGTTTCACCATGATATTTGTATCTGAAAATTCAGAATCACATACCGGGCATTTTTCTGCATTGTTGAAATCTTCAATCTGTTTCTCTGTTAAAGGCAACATGGGTTTTCATTTTAATAAGATATTAGATGCTATGTCATGGCACTCATTTTCTATTCTATGTACAAATTCTTTGATGGCATCTGCTCCCATGTATAAATATTCTTTACTAACAACACCATCCTGTACAATCACATAATAAAAACTAGAAGGTTCATGTAACTGGTATGATGTAGTTGAAGGTTCATCAGGATCTGGGCTACAGAATGCAAGGGGTTTGAGATTTGATTCAAAATCACAGACTATATATGCTGGGTGTTCCAACAAGGCTTCAAATTTTTTGAATTTGGCATTTTCATTTGGGTTAGGCATCACCATATGAACAGGTTTATGATTGCCACAGTATTTCAGATGCTCAATTAACTTGTTTTTAGCAATTTCTGTATTCACTTTACAAACACCATTTATTATTTTTTTACCATCAAATACAGTCAAACATCTTCTGCACAACTTGAATATTGTCTTAGATTTGTCTAGTTGCTTTCTGACTAAAGCTTCAAGATTATGTATCAGAGTGTAATGATATGTGCCATCCCCTTCAATTAAGAGCAGATCAATCGGAACAGCAGAATCATCATCAAATGTACTGATTCTGAGAGGTGCTATCAAGCAATTGCCACGGCCAGTAGAACAAATAAATGCATTAATAGATAATTGTTTACCATTAATATCCCTGGCCTTTTTTTTTCAAATTTATCAATATTCTGAACAGACATTGGATATTCTAAACCCTCCATTGCTTCATCAAAATCATTTTCATGTTGTTTATAATAACTTATTCGCTCAGGATGCCTTGAAACTGGATACAAAGCAGCTAAAATACACCACAAAAAGCATTTCTCATCATTATTTTCTATGTTAACCACGGCTCTTTTGTTTTTAATATTGGCAGGTAAAGGCACATATGTAGATCCGTGTAATGGGTTGAATTCAGAAATATTAATATATAACTTGTGTGGAGATCCGCATAGGCTCCATCCTGACTCTTTTCCAGCAAATTCAGAGTGTTTAATATTCAATTGATCTATCAAACTGCTTATTATTTTGTCTGAATTTGTATTTGAATAAATAGGTATAGTTTCTGTTATGTGGGGCTGTGTAAATTTTATGCCATTTGGCTTCTTATATTGTGTAAACAATTTGAGGGACAGCTTATAAGAGCCATTTTGTGCATTTAGAATTGCCTGCACATCTGGATTTATACTGTTCAAAAAATTCTTAATGTCACATCTTGGCTCTGATACAAAACGGTGATCCGTAGCCTCCCCCATGGCGCAGTGGTAGCGTCATTGCCTTGTAATCGAGGGGTCCCGGGTTCGATACCCGGTGGAGGCACAAGTGGTTCGGATCCCACTTTAAACTGTAGGTCCAGTCCCGATTAGCCTTACTGTGCATAAAGTGGACTTAAAACACCAACTCAAACCAAACCAAACAAAACGGTGATCCCTTAATTGGCCATTAAAACTGCTATGGATGGGTTCATAGCGTGGCTGCTTTGCTGCTCTAGCATTAACAGGTGCTTCATGCTTCCTTTTCAGACCAGATGTAGATGGTTGAGGGGGCAATATTGATGACTGTGCAGAGCAAGTACCTTTATGTTTATATGTGAAGTATTCCATGCTATATTTTCTATGGCATTTAGGGCATATTTTTGTGGGAGTTCTGCATTTGTCTGGATTACAATTGCTTTGATGCCTAGCCCAATTGGGGCTGGTTATATTCTTATTGCATTGATTACAATATTTTTGATTTGGCATTTTTGTTGTTTATTATATAAAATTTCTTGGGGTTCAAATCAAAATTCTATGCTTAATAAAAAATATCAGTTGGGTTCAGCAATGTGCTTTGTATACTTAGTGTGTGTGTGTGTGTGTGTGTGTATGTGTGTTAATATTTTTGGCTTTGGTATTTATATAAAATTTCTTGGGGTTCAAATCAAAACTCTATACTTAATAAACCTATGACAGGTTGTACAGGATAGCCTACATGCACAAAGATAGAATAAGTATTGATCCACTGAAGCACTGACCTTTCACAATTGCATGTCTGCACAGGCATGTCGTGATGTGCATGGAAAGGCATTGACCTAATACCATGTGTCATGTATTGATCTTGTATAACAAACTAGGGCAAATATAAACCCTTTGTTCAATATATTAGAAAATTCTATATATTGAATCAAACAAACCTATAATTCAATTTATACAAATCTGCTATATTTTTGTGTTTTTTTTAAAAAAAAATTAAGAGGAGCACTGCAACAACACATCTGTACTCTTCAGCCACTCTCACAATACTAACTGATATGTAATACAAAAAGCTCTTGCATCATAATTTGTTGCACAACATAATGCAAAAGCTCTTGCATCATAATTTGTTGCACAATGCAAAAACTCTTGCATCATAATTTGTTGCATAATACAAAAGCTCTTGCATCATAATTTGTTGCATAACATGATGCAAGAGCTTAGTTTTAGGTGTGGGCAAAAAAAACATCAAGAGGGGCATATTTTTAACAAGCTTATGGACAACAATCTGACAGAAGTGCCTTTTGTAAGTGTGGACAAATCAATCTGAGGGGCCTCATCATTTCACAGGAACTTCCCGAGGGCATTTTTACAAAAATCTTGGATTAGACGGAGTACCACACTTGAGCAAAAAGCTCATATGGGCATGTTGAGCAAGTTTTAAGTGTAGCCAAATCTGCCTGAGGGGGGTTCATCATTTCTCGGGTTTATATTATATACTTTTATACTACTATCATGGTCCGTGAGTGGCCACCCTGATTCTTTTACTGCTACATTCATAAGTGACATCCCTCGTACCTCGTTTATCACCCTTGTCACACACACACACACACACACACACACACACACACACACACACACACACACACACATATATATATATATATATATATATATATATAGGGTGACTGGTAATTAGATGTATTCCCTGAAAGGGGTTAAAGTAGAGACAATTTGCAATAAATTTGACCATATGATACCCCGTCCGAAAATTAGTAGTTTTTGAGATAATCGAATTTCTATTGTTTTTCTTTTAAATGACAATTTTCCACATAAAATGATGAATTGAGAAAAAACTGCTCATTGTATGGAACTTATTTTTCAGCATTTTCTCATAGCTAACAAATATGTGTTGTTGTTTTTTTCAAATAACAATCACATGTAAGTAACGGGTTGGTCTAAACGTACAAGTGATGATAAAAAAAATGCACTCTTAGTTTACTTGGCAACGTATTAATCACAAAAATGGTATGACACGAAGCGTACAAATTACTTACATTACTTCCTTGTGTTATCTGCTATCCAACAAGGTACAAATGTTGCTAACATTCACATTTGTGTACATGAAATAATTCTTCATTTCTCTTCATGTGAATTGAATCAATGAACAATGCAATTAAAGAACATTACGCGTCTTGCTCAAAGTGGGCACCTCCGTTACGAATGCAGGCACGCAGGTTTTAACGGACATTTTTACGGACCGGTGTCTTGTCATGTGGCTCCAAATATAAAAGTCGCAAGGCACCAAATCGGGGATCGAGCCGGCCAGGGAATCGGGCCGCCTCGGCTAATCCATTTATTTGGATAATTTTCATCCAGCCACTGTCGCACGCCCAGGCAGAAGTATGGATGGGCGTCATCAACAATCATTTGATCGAGCCATTTTTCCTGCCCCAAATCTTAAATGGCATCACTTATGAAAATTTTTTGAGGAACAGGATGGCAATGTTGCTGGAGGATGTGCCTCTAGCTACAAGACGTGACATGATTTATCAGCATGATGACTGCCCAGCTCGATCCCCCGATCGATTTAACGCCTTGCGACTTTTACATTTGGAGCCACATGACAAGACACCGGTAAACTCGCAAGAAGAGCACAGGGAGAGGATCTTAACAGCTGGTCAACACATCAAGAACACCATCACATCACGAGTTAAGAGACCAAATGTCCGTAAAAACCTGCATGCCTGCATTCGTAACGGAGGTGCCCACTTTGAGCAAGACGTGTAATGTTCTTTAATTGTATTGTTCATTGATTCAATTCACATGAAGAGAAATGAAGTATTATTTATTGTACACAAATGTGAATGTTAGCAACATTTGTACCTTGTTGGATAGCAGATTACACAAGGAAGTAATGTAAGTAATTTGTACGCTTCGTGTCATACCATTTTTGTTATTAATACGTTGCCAAGTAAACTAAGAGTGCATTTTTTTATCACCACTTGTACGTTTAGACCCACCCGTTACTTACATGTGATTGTTATTTGGGGGAAAAAACACTTATTTGTTAGCTATCAGAAAACGCTGAAATAAGTTTCATACAATGAGCAGTTTTTTCTCAATTCATCTTTTTATGAGGAAAATTGTCATTTTTAAAAAAAAAACAATAGAAATTCGATTATCTCAAAAACTACTAATTTTCGGACGGGGTATCATATGGTCAAATTTATTGCAAATTGTCTCTACTTTAACCCCTTTCAGGGAATACATCTAATTACCAGTCACCCTGTGGGTGGGTGTGTGTGTGTGTGTATACATATATATATATATATATATATATATATATATATATATATATATATTGATGCGTTCACTAATTTCGATTACTTAAATTACGGAGATCGTTACTGTGAACGCTTTAGGTAGATGGTAGAGCTAGGTTACGGTAATGGTCCCCATACAATCTCGCTGACAGGCTTCTGGCAGGGAGTGGAATGATGTCAAGGGATGTAGACGACGTACATCTTACCTCTCGGCCAAGCGGTTGAGTGAGGACGTCAGGCGACAGAGCACGGAGTCCTGAATTCGACGGCCCACGGTCTTCTTGCCCGTGGCTTGGCGACGAAGCACACGCTGGTCTTGAAGTGTCGGCCCTAGAAAAGGCGCCGGGACGATGGTCTGACCGACGGCTACAAGTTGCAGGCCGTGGTGCTGAAGATAGTCAACTCGCGAATGTACTGCGGTTGCCTTAGGCGAAGGCTTCGTTTCGGTTTCCCGAGCCGGGCTGAAACCTGAAAGGTGTCGAGGTCTTCGCCTGGTAGGTGGTATTCTTCTGGTGGTCCTTGAATTCTGAGACTTGACTGAGCCTCGAATTCTGGTGCTTAGGTCTTTTAAGCTGCTGGCAAATACTTCCTAACTACTTGGACAGCACTTCCGTATTTGCCAGCCGATGGCGGGCTTGAACCCGGTAGCATCGAAGAATGCCGTGTCTCCTGACGTCATGTGTTTCCGCTATTTGTGGAATTTTACCTTGGGTTTGTAAATTGTCGCTTGACCGATCACTGACGTCTGGCGAGAGATTTTACCTTTTTTACAGAGTCTCCCTTGAAGCGTTCCACAATAACTTAAGTAAAAAGAAGTACCCGGAATTTGGCTGGTAAAAGTCCCACATTGAAGGTATCGAGAATTCATTTTGTCCGTAGGATGGCAGCACTGTACTGAATGACAACGCAGAGGGGGTAGAGTAATCTATCCATCAGTTTGTGCACAGCAGCTGTTTACGTTAGTTGTGTTGACGAGTGTCCTGCGATTTGCTGAATGGAGACAAATATCGAGCGAGGAATTTGTTTGAAATTTTGTGTTGTCAACGGACTGTCGTGTGCTGAATCGTTGAAAATGCTACAAAAGGCCTTTGGTGATTCGTGTCTGTCGAAAACGCAAGCGTATGCATGTTACAAGACTTTCAAAGAAGGCTGAGAAATTGTTGCTGATTTGCCCCGTTCTGGTCGACCTTCCACGTCAACGACTGACGAAAACGTCGGAAAAATCAGGACAATGGTGCTTGAAAACCGACGTGTGAGTGTGAGAGAGGTAGCTCTTGAGCTTGGCATATCACACATGTCCGTTCACAACGTTTTGTCTGATGCGTTAGGAATAAAAGGCGTCGCGGCACGACTTGTTCCGAAGGAGCTGAATTTCCTGCCAAAAGCATATCGCAAGGATGTTGCTGAAGACATGATTTTTCGAGCCTCTAGTGACTCAACCTTCATGAAACGCATCATAACTGGTGATGAGACATGGGTGTATGAGTATGAAATGCAAACAGGTTAACAATCTTCGGAATGGCGCTTCGAAAATGAACGAAAACCCAAAATACCACGCAAAAGTCGCTCAAAAATTAAGGTCATGCTCATTGTTTTCTTTGATTATCGTGGTGTTGTGCACTCAGAATTCCTTTCAGCGGGACAAACTGTGAATAAAGATTTTTTTGTGACCGTTATGAGGCGTCTGCGTGAGAATTTTTGCCGGAAAAGACCAGAGTACGAAAAATAATTCTTGGATTTTGCACTACGATAATGCGTCGTCGCACACGTCGACTCTTGTTCGCGAGTTTTGGGCCAAGAACTCAACACATGTCCTCGCCAAAGCCCTATATCCTCCAGATATGGCCCCGTGTGATTTTTTTCTTGTTCCTTGACTCAAGTTACCACTTCGGGGAAGGCGTTTTGAATCAATTAAATCCATTAAAGGAAATTCGCAGAAGAAACTCAGAGCACTGTGTTTGATAAGTGTTTTGAAGACTGTGTTAAGCGTTGGCATATGTGTGTTGCATCTGATGGGGCCTATTTTGAAGGAGGCAAAATAAATGTTTATGATTAACCACGTATTTTGTGTTTTATTCACAAATTTCGAGTACTTTTTGTACGTAGTAGTTTAAATATATATAATGAGAGAGAGAGAGAGAGAGAGAGAGAGCTTCAGGTACTCTTCGCAATGGTGCAACAATCTACTGTGATTCAAAGCTATTAACAAGCTCTGTTCAAAAATACCATGTGTGTGTGTGTGTGTGTGTGTGTGTGTATATATATATATATATATATATATATATATATATATACATTATACATGGTAGGTATTTATATACATTTACATCATTAAAACGAACGATTCTCAAACGTCAATATTTTTTTCCACTGAATGTTTGTGTGACATGATCCCCGTTTATAACCAAAGCATAGTATGTATGTACACTCCTAGACTGTAGTATTTATTTACGCTGCAATAAACCCAACCACGTCTCCGCCTAAAACTTATTATTATCATGGAATGGCATGTTAATGTCCTCTTCGGACGTTTTTTCCCCATTTCTAGAGCTTAACAAAACTGAACGAGAACGGTTTTATCTTGCCATAGATTATGACTATGAGAGCCTTCTATATATCATGTGAAGAACTGCCATTAACATGTCGAAACTCACTATTGCACTTTCTTCATTACTCTGTTGTTTCCCTACAATTTTATGTACATTATTTATTGTGAATTTTGTTCTTTCCAGGTACGCTGACGTTCTTCACTTTTCACCAGAGCAGAAACTTCAAATATCTAAAAAAAGGAAAAGAGATAAGTGGCCTTGTACTTTTATCTATCTCACTACACACATTGCATCCAGATAAAGTTGAATTGATTGCGGATGGTTGATTTATATAGGAATTACGCAACTTTTATTCCTACCCCCCCCCCCCCCCCCCCAATCTTATATGATACCTTTCACGATTTGGAAGTGCGGTACAAAATAACTTTCTCGTTCTTCATATCTTGTGCACATATAGATTGCGCAATGAGTTTGCATTGATTCAGTTTGAATTTTTGTGATAACTCCACTTTATGCACAGATAAGCTAACAGGTTTATAATGGCATACGGACAACAATGTGCCTACACCGATTTCGAACCCGGGACCCCTTGATGTCGAGGTTACGACGTTACCATCAGGAAGTCTTATCATCTATCAAGCTGCTAATCAAGTGGTTATTCATTCCGATGAAGGATATATGTGACTCTCCTTTCGTCAAATTCATCATTGTCTTGTTAAGATGGGTTATAAACGCTTTGACTAATTTCGTTCAAATGCATTACCAGACCAGACCGACCACTTGTTGCTATTAAAATTTCATATCATAAATAAGGGTGGCAAATCTGGATAAAATTTTATCCGGATTTCAAGTATTCCGAATTATCCGTTGCATCCGAAACGGATATAGGCATCCCCCATGGCGCAGTGGTAGCATCGTCGCCTTCTAATCAAGGGGGCGCCGGGTTCGATACTCTGTGGAGGCACGTAGTGGGACGGATCCCACTTTAAACCTAGGTCCAGTCCCAATTAGCCTTACTGTGCATAAAGTGGACTTAAAACCTTAAACGACGGAGGCGTTTTCAGCGCGAATTTTAAACTTCCGCATATTTTTAAATAACATTTTATATCTCTGGAACTAAGAACGCTGGAGGTACAAATTATACCTCGTTTTGTTCAGTACGCATGGGGCTATAAGGCTATGCTATGAAAACAAAATTTTCCGTTATCGGGTAGAAGAAGAAGAAGAAAGAAGATAAACTTTTTTCTTTTTTACGAATTTGTGATTCGTCGAACCCCCACGGTAGCAACGCCGGGACGAAAAGGTACAAAACGCTACCTACACATTGTCTGATATGTTTTTCATTATCGTGGAAAAAATTGCACACATTTTGCAGATACTTTCCGGGAAAGAGAATCAAATGTAAAGCAAGAAAATATCGAACGTGATTTTAAGATATATGCCCCCTTCCCAAATATGACAAAAATGAAATTAATTAAACCTTACTAATTGCTAATTACATACCCCAATACTCATGCAGAACTCATAACATGTATATTCGAACGTTATCCGAGACACAGTATGTTCAAAATGTCACGTACTACGTGAAAAGCTCCTTGTGACAATATGTCACAACCCGGCATTTAAGGATTAAGACACCAAGCCAATCAATAACCGAGATGGATATATTATTTTACGGGTCATCACTTTCCTATTTCACTGTACGAAATTTCTACAAATCCTTCATCAAATCTGTTCTATTCGGATATTGTGACAATTCCTAATCGAGAGATCTAACTTTTGCTCCTAAACAATGAGAAAGTTCTTAATACACATTTAAAAGTTCGACTGATGTACTAAAATTGGTTGAACTTTTGTTCCTTAATCTATATAAATGTAGCCTAGTCTAGGTAAATAGAAGCAAATTTTGAAGATCCTGCAAGATAGATAAAGTCAGGTTCTCTTTCTCAAAATTGAATACTGTTCTCCGATCTTGTCTTCTTCATATTTAGATAGACTAAATTCTGTTATAAATTTCTTCCTGGTCATCTTTCGTTACCGAATTCTATGCACTAAACACCTACAAGAGCCTATTCTTCTGAAAATTTTAAATATCCAAACACCTCCCGAGAGACATAAACTGGCAGGCCATGTATTCCTGCATAAAATAGTAAATAGTACCATCAGAACTCACCGCCTTCTTCGGGAAATTCCCTTTCGAGTGACATTTCGCACAACAAGAAGCACTCGACTTTTCGCTTCTCGGAAGCCAAGGTTATGCCTCATCCAGAGTTCTTTGCTATACAGACTACCCAGCCAATTCAACAAGTTAACAGGTCAAATAGACATTTTCGATAATCAGGCACGTTTTAAAAGGGCTATTGTACAAAAATGTGTAAGATTCTTTATCGGATGTAATTTTTGTTTATGTTCTAAGTTTTGTTGTTATTTTAATTCTTTTTCTACTGTTATACATTCCAATGTAAAATGGCTAACGCTGTATTTGGAATTCTTGTTAAATAAATAATAATAATTTGCTCAAATGCAATACCGAACGAACCATCCACACTCATAGCTGCTAAAAAATTCAGCTCAAAAGCTTTAATATAAATTTACGACAAATAAATACGACTTGGCTCCCCCTCCGTGTCTAACAACGTTATGTTTTACAGGTTTTGTTGCAAAATTGTGACCCAAAAAGTTATGCCTTGTAGTTCGCATAATAATGATAGGTTTTCTTCCAGCATAATTTACACGCAACTCAGATGCAATACCGTTCAAACCTAGTTGGTATTTACCTGCAGTGTCATTTCACTAAGTTTAGAGGTGAAGGTGCGATTTGTATTATTCGTCAGACATACATCATTTCTTCTCATTTTCTTTGTTTTGACAACCACTGACCATGGTGTTTGTAGTTGTACTCTTAGTTCTTGCCCTCTAGTTTTTCCGTTATCCATATATCTCTAAATTTACACGAGTTCTCTTACCCCTTTCTTCCCACCTCTCCCTCCTTAATCATGCACAACTTTTTAAAAATTGTATTGCTGAATTGTGGCGGACATTTCGTTCCATCAGCTAAACGAACATGTAACATATTCAGAGTTGTAAAATTGTCCAACATGAACAGAATATGGAAAATATACACACGTACATAAAGTGTAGGCCATAGGCGTAGCTACGGGGTGTGCCGGATGTGCCTAGGCACACCCTAATAGGCTGCTTTATCAAAGAGAATTAAAGACAGATAGAGTAAGGTGGGGCAAGACTGCGCAGTTTGAGTTCATAATTTTATATTCAAGCTATGAAACTACAGACACACATGAAAAAAGCAATACACATTGCACTATCCTTTGCTAACTCACAGTAAATTTCAGAAAGCTGAATGAACAATATTTCTGCATGAAACAATTACAAAACCGTGACCATTTAAATGCGTAGTCTTACCCGCACCGCGGGGTAAGACTGCGATCAAGTTCGGGTAAGAATGCGCACTTTCTACTCAGTCACATTTGTATAAAAAGAAACACAAATCACCTTAAAAAGTTAATCTATCATATGGGATACATTTCTCGTGGCATTCTCACAATAGGCACAGTGAATCCCGTCCTGCACTTGGGTTAGGAATCGCTAACACAAATCACAAATAAAGGTTCCTGTTTCATACGAGGTGCAATTTTCATGCCACCACTCGTCACATGTGGAACACTGGATCCAATCCTCTACTGGAGGATCGCTGTACTTCTCATTACAACCTGGGCAATTGTACTCTTTCTTCTGGCGTTTTCTGCTTGTTACATCTTCTTCAACAACGATGTTCCGTTTCTGTTTCCCCTGAACTTTCTTCTTACTCTTCTCAGCCAACGAGGCTTCCAAGTTGACTTTGAATGGAGATCCAGTTAACATCTGAGACTGCCTTCCCTTTCGTCGGCGGTGCTGAATATGCTCTGCACGTGGAAGTGGTGATATCTGGTTAACGGAAATGTGCCCTTATGATCCAGTATTGTTAACCTTACTTGTTGAAGGCTGCTCACCTGGAGTTGGAGCTGATACATTTGTCACAGTAGAGGGATGAAACTCGTCCTCAGTGAAGATGTCTTGATTGAAAGGGCATAATCCAGTCACTTCATAGCCCTTCATGGCATTCCCAACTGTAGCTGCCTTCCCATATGCCTTTGTAAAAATGGATGCCACTTGGAAAACTGTGATTGGGCGACCCGGATGGATACTCATCCACTTATCACACTCAGATGAATAAAACGACTTCAGTGGACCAAAAAATGATATATCTAATAGCTGGGCCTTGCAAGCCACACACTTGCACCTGCAAGCCACGTGCGCAGTCGTGCCCCGTGTTGCATTCCTAAACAAATCACGTGATGCTGCCCAGCCATTGCACAAAGCAATGGAAACTAATACACAGGTGGACTCGGCATTAACACAGCTTCTTCTATCCATCAACATCGTAATATTGTATACATGCACTGACGTAGTACTCAAAACACGGAGTACCAAAATAAATAGCAAACACCCTCATAATCTTTTTACTTACCTCTCTCAGTACAAGGAATTTCAAACGTATCTTCACCACTGTCCACAGCTAGCTACCATCTTGGACGAAGTAACGGTGGTGCAGTGGTGCCAACTGTGTGTGATTTTCACCTCGAAAAACCGGTGCGCAGTCTTACCCGCCGCGCAGTCTTACCCCACCTTACTCTACTTCAGTAAGAGTGAAAATAAGCGGCAGTTTGTAAGAAGTTGAAGATGTCATTACTTGGTACAAACGTGTGGATTATCGCTGATGAAACGAGTGTCTATAGATTTTCGATTTTCTGATGTCATTGGAGAAAGAAGATATTTACTGAATTATACTCTGTACTACAGCGCTTTTCTTCTATACCTGTCACAAGCTGCACGTGTGAGAGAGAGATTTCTCCAAGCTTATCCAAGTTAAAACTAAATTAAGAGCCACTCAGAAGCAGGATAGATTGGAAGCCCTGCTCTTGCTATTTGTGGAACAGGAAAAAGCTTAGTCTATTGATGTAAATGAAGTTATTGATGAGTTTAAGAACATTGTACCTTTTTACAGACGTCTCTTGTTATAGATGACGTCTATTTTGATGTATTTGTTTGCATTTATGAACATTTTCTGTGTGTATAATTTCTATGCAATTTGATTTTTTTCTACTACATATATTCAGAAATTTTCAACACTGTCATTTAGTGAATTTATATTCCTTTACAAACATCAGTGCAGTTAAACAGCCAAGTGATTGTGTTGCAAAATATGCTATTAAAAAAGTAAAATACCTCATTTTTTGCTTTGTGCTATTACAAACAGTATTTGTTTTTTGTTCCTTTTTTGTGATTGTGTATGAATTTGTATGATTGGGTTTCTCCCATGGTTCTGTGTAGCTTATAAGAGCCAATAAGGTTTGAACTTTCAGCCCTCCCCCATGCGACGCGGGAGGAAGTATAAATATGGCCTGTGTCAGAGGACCAGCAGAGTGTGTTTTTGAACTGGATAGCAGAAGGGAGAGCGATCTTCGGGCTCCAGTGGCCTCCCACGAGAAAAAGCATCCCGAGGCAGTTCTGCCGATGCTCAGCTTTCCACTTGGCAGTTCTGCCGTGGGGCTCACGTTAGAGGAATGTAAATAATGTAACTTAGAGAATTATTGGAAGAATCCGAGCCTAGTTTTGTTAAATTGTAAATAAATGTATAAAGCCCATTTCTGCGAGTTTTCAGCAATCACCCTGCAACATTAATTTCAGTAAGTTCTTGCCTGTGATTGATTCTTTGGTTCGGAGCGCTCTGGTGAGGAACGGGATGGGAACCCAGGACTAACGAGCCTATTTAGTTGTTTATTTGGGTTTTTCCTGCCAGCAGCGGCCCGGTAAGGGTGGAATGTTGCGGAACAGTGCACACCCAAATATAAAGTTCTAGCTACGCCTATGGTGTAATCATTTTATAGTAGAAGCTTTGCAAGGAAGTATATTAACTCTCTTCATAATTGAACCTTTTTTAATTTCATTGTATTATACTTGGTAACGGAAAGATACTTCATTAACTCACTCACAGGGGTATGCTTAATCGCCAGAGAGAGATAATGTTTCAGAGTCAAGAGAACGTAATGGACAGGGCGTGACAGTGAGACGCGCCTGTAATTCGACAATAAACATGTCAAATAGTAAAATTCAAGAACCTTTCGTTTTTGGAGAAATAAATGGAATTCAGATCCCTATGTATATGGATACCGGGGCTAATATATCCTGCATGAGTTTGTCTTTATTTCGGAAATTGGAAGGAAAGGGGGCGAAATTACGTCATACCAAGCTGAATGTACAGTTAGCTGAAGGGAAAACAACCACTGTGGGACACGTCTTTTTTAATGTTACTTTCTATGGTCAACGGGTCCGAGAGAAATTCTTTGTTTTGGAGAATCCCCAGAATGACCTGATCGCCGGTAGAAGTTTTATGGCCAGGGCGAAGATTTTAATTGCACCCGCGTTGAACGGTTGGGCTTTTCTGAATGAAAGGGACGATATTAATATTATTCCTTTTGACACAATTGGGAAGAAAGAGAAGAAAACTAGTGACCTCCTGTCTTCCACTGTCATTCACGTAGAAGAGAACCATGACCAAGAAGTGTTGCAAACCCCCAGAGCCGAAAAAGTCAGGAAAAAGAAAAGGTTATCGGCGAGGAAAGGAAAAGATCATATTCCGATTAGCGACCTGAAGGATGTGAATGAGAAATTCAGTAAGTTCCAGGAAAAAAGGAAGAGAAAGAAGCCTACTTGCCTGGGAAGAGAGGACTCTGGTTCGAGTCCCGGTACTTCGGCTGCGCGGGAAACGGATCAAGATAAAGTAACCTTAGTGGACATTAAGGAAGATGTAATGTCACTTACTACTTCGGATGATGATGGACGGAACAGCGAAGATGAAGAATTGTATTGCTCTGTTTTCTTCAAGCGTCTTTTGAGAGACAACCCTGACACCGCTTCTGTTGAACTCCTTGGTGATGTAACACCTGAGCCTCGTGGCGAAATCAACAATTTCACTCAATCAGCAATAGAACCTAATGCAAAGAAGTTGGAAGTAAATGAAATAACAACCGGCAATATAAACTTGGAAGATAAGCGATTATGGGCAAGAGAGCAACGGAAGGACCCATATTTGTCTTTGTTAATTGCGTGCCTTAAGGGAGAGGAAGTTCAATTGGATGAGAAAGTGAACAGGAAAGTTTTCGATCTTTATCTGAGCACTTCTTACCTGGATGAAGATGGGATTCTCTACAGAAACATAGAAGAAGGGAAGGTGATGTTTCCCGTGTTTGGACAGCAGCAAAAGATTTGGACACCGGATTCGTTGAAACCCGAAGTGCTGCGAATATCCCATGACGAAGCTCACGCCGCACATCCAGGGGCTGCAAAGACACTGTTCAAGATTTTGGAACAGTTTACGTGGAAAAATGTTTACTCTGATGTTAGAGATTACTGCAGATCATGCCTCACCTGTTTGAGATACAATCCAGATTCTTGTAAAAAGATGGGATTCATGAGAAGTCGCAATCAGCCACGCCCAGGAGTGAAATTGTATGGAGATTTGTTTGGACCATTTCCGATCAGTTATAGGGGACGTTATCGCTACGTATTTCTCATTGAAGATTCTTTCACGAGACACATGTTCTTGGCACCTTTGACTACAGTGACAGCCAGGACAATTTCCAACGCTTTATTGAAATATTGTCACCTTTACGGCTTTCCATCGATATTTACCAGTGATAATCGAGGTGTGTTTCGTAGCCGCCTGTTTCGCCAAGTACTGAGAACCATCAACTGCAAACCCGTACCGCCCACAAGCAGATCATGCAGAAGCAGCAATTGAGACAGTAAAGAGAGCGATAGCCAAGTTTTGCACGGAGCACAGCAGGTGGTCAGAAAACTTGGATTCGATCGCATTAGCAGTGAACAACCAGGTGAAAAGATGCCCGAAGCGTGACGTACGGTTTCTGGTGGAAACGAAAGGCGCCGGGGAGAATGATCAGCTGACCCAGAGACACCCCATGGAGCTTCGGGGGAAACAGCTGGGTAGACCATAACAAACCAGTCTTTTCTCCTTTGCCGATCCCTTACAAAATAGTTTCTTTAAAGGGACAGTTCTAATTGAAATCTCCATTAGTTAAAAGTTTATTTTTATTCGGAGGCATATTTACTCGCGAGTGTTTGCACTTTCTGTAGTAATTAAGCAGAAAAGTGCCGCGAATTCACGTGCTGGATATTACTCCTACCCTAGGAGTGGATGGGAAGAGGTTCGATCCCAGAACCTCACAAGAAGGAAGCCACCTGGAAGAGGACGTCCTTGCCAAGGATGTTAAACAGCCCACACCTGGAAATGGACTTCACGACGATGAATTAGGATGTCACCGGTTCCAGAGATCACAGGATGCAGTGAGGAACATTCGGAGAGACTTATTCCGGAAAGTGTAAAGTCAGTGAAGTGTAGTGAAGCGGACGGTGTTAGTGTTTTTTTCTTTCAGGCAAACCTCACCAGGACATGAGACTCACAGACTTACCTGGGGTAAGCCCTTTTTTTTCGATAAGGGGAGTATAATACTGTTACAAACAATATTTGTTTTTTTTTTTTGTTTCTTTTTTGTGATTGTGTATGAATTTGTATGATTGGGTTTCTCCCATGGTTCTGTGTAGCTTATAAGAGCCAATAAGGTTTGAACTTTCAGCCCTCCCCCATGCGACGCGGGAGGAAGTATAAATATGGCCTGTGTCAGAGGACCAGCAGAGTGTGTTTTTGAACTGGATAGCAGAAGGGAGAGCGATCTTCGGGCTCCAGTGGCCTCCCACGAGAAAAAGCATCCCGAGGCAGTTCTGCCGATGCTCAGCTTTCCACTTGGCAGTTCTGCCGTGGGGCTCACGTTAGAGGAATGTAAATAATGTAACTTAGAGAATTATTGGAAGAATCCGAGCCTAGTTTTGTTAAATTGTAAATAAATGTATAAAGCCCATTTCTGCGAGTTTTCAGCAATCACCCTGCAACATTAATTTCAGTAAGTTCTTGCCTGTGATTGATAATTTGGTTCGGAGCGCTCTGGTGAGGAACGGGATGGGAACCCAGGACTAACGAGCCTATTTAGTTGTTTATTTGGGTTTTTCCTGCCAGCAGCGGCCCGGTAAGGGTGGAATGTTGCGGAACAGTGCACACCCAAATATAAAGTTCTAGCTACGCCTATGGTGTAATCATTTTATAGTAGAAGCTTTGCAAGGAAGTATATTAACTCTCTTCATAATTGAACCTTTTTTAATTTCATTGTATTATACTTGGTAACGGAAAGATACTTCATTAACTCACTCACAGGGGTATGCTTAATCGCCAGAGAGAGATAATGTTTCAGAGTCAAGAGAACGTAATGGACAGGGCGTGACAGTGAGACGCGCCTGTAATTCGACAATAAACATGTCAAATAGTAAAATTCAAGAACCTTTCGTTTTTGGAGAAATAAATGGAATTCAGATCCCTATGTATATGGATACCGGGGCTAATATATCCTGCATGAGTTTGTCTTTATTTCGGAAATTGGAAGGAAAGGGGGCGAAATTACGTCATACCAAGCTGAATGTACAGTTAGCTGAAGGGAAAACAACCACTGTGGGACACGTCTTTTTTAATGTTACTTTCTATGGTCAACGGGTCCGAGAGAAATTCTTTGTTTTGGAGAATCCCCAGAATGACCTGATCGCCGGTAGAAGTTTTATGGCCAGGGCGAAGATTTTAATTGCACCCGCGTTGAACGGTTGGGCTTTTCTGAATGAAAGGGACGATATTAATATTATTCCTTTTGACACAATTGGGAAGAAAGAGAAGAAAAGTAGTGACCTCCTGTCTTCCACTGTCATTCACGTAGAAGAGAACCATGACCAAGAAGTGTTGCAAACCCCCAGAGCCGAAAAAGCCAGGAAAAAGAAAAGGTTATCGGCGAGGAAAGGAAAAGATCATATTCCGATTAGCGACCTGAAGGATGTGAATGAGAAATTCAGTATGTTCCAGGAAAAAAGGAAGAGAAAGAAGCCTACTTGCCTGGGAAGAGAGGACTCTGGTTCGAGTCCCGGTACTTCGGCTGCGCGGGAAACGGATCAAGATAAAGTAACCTTAGTGGACATTAAGGAGGATGTAATGTCACTTACTACTTCGGATGATGATGGACGGAACAGCGAAGATGAAGAATTGTATTGCTCTGTTTTCTTCAAGTGTCTTTTGAGAGACAACCCTGACACCGCTTCTGTTGAACTCCTTGGTGATGTAACACCTGAGCCTCGTGGCGAAATCAACAATTTCACTCAATCAGCAATAGAACCTAATGCAAAGAAGTTGGAAGTAAATGAAATAACAACCGGCAATATAAACTTGGAAGATAAGCGATTATGGGCAAGAGAGCAACGGAAGGACCCATATTTGTCTTTGTTAATTGCGTGCCTTAAGGGAGAGGAAGTTCAATTGGATGAGAAAGTGAACAGGAAAGTTTTCGATCTTTATCTGAGCACTTCTTACCTGGATGAAGATGGGATTCTCTACAGAAACATAGAAGAAGGGAAGGTGATGTTTCCCGTGTTTGGACAGCAGCAAAAGATTTGGACACCGGATTCGTTGAAACCGGAAGTGCTGCGAATATCCCATGACGAAGTTCACGCCGCACATCCAGGGGCTGCAAAGACACTGTTCAAGATTTTGGAACAGTTTACGTGGAAAAATGTTTACTCTGATGTTAGAGATTACTGCAGATCATGCCTCACCTGTTTGAGATACAATCCAGATTCTTGTAAAAAGATGGGATTCATGAGAAGTCGCAATCAGCCACGCCCAGGAGTGAAATTGTATGGAGATTTGTTTGGACCATTTCCGACCAGTTATAGGGGACGTTATCGCTACGTATTTCTCATTGAAGATTCTTTCACGAGACACATGTTCTTGGCACCTTTGACTACAGTGACAGCCAGGACAATTTCCAAGGCTTTATTGAAATATTGTCACCTTTACGGCTTTCCATCGATATTTACCAGTGATAATCGAGGTGTGTTTCGTAGCCGCCTGTTTCGCCAAGTACTGAGAACCATCAACTGCAAACCCGTGTACATTAATCCATACCGCCCACAAGCAGATCATGCAGAAGCAGCAATTGAGACAGTAAAGAGATCGATAACCAAGTTTTGCACGGAGCACAGCAGGTGGTCAGAAAACTTGGATTCGATCGCATTAGCAGTGAACAACCAGGTGAAAAGATGCCCGAAGCGTGACGTACGGTTTCTGGTGGAAACGAAAGGCGCCGGGGAGAATGATCAGCTGACCCAGAGACACCCCATGGAGCTTCGGGGGAAACAGCTGGGTAGACCATAACAAACCAGTCTTTTCTCCTTTGCCGATCCCTTACAAAATAGTTTCTTTAAAGGGACAGTTCTAATTGAAATCTCCATTAGTTAAAAGTTTATTTTTATTCGGAGGCATATTTACTCGCGAGTGTTTGCACTTTCTGTAGTAATTAAGCAGAAAAGTGCCGCGAATTCACGTGCTGGATATTACTCCTACCCTAGGAGTGGATGGGAAGAGGTTCGATCCCAGAACCTCACAAGAAGGAAGCCACCTGGAAGAGGACGTCCTTGCCAAGGATGTTAAACAGCCCACACCTGGAAATGGACTTCACGACGATGAATTAGGATGTCACCGGTTCCAGAGATCACAGGATGCAGTGAGGAACATTCGGAGAGACTTATTCCGGAAAGTGTAAAGTCAGTGAAGTGTAGTGAAGCGGACGGTGTTAGTGTTTTTTTCTTTCAGGCAAACCTCACCAGGACATGAGACTCACAGACTTACCTGGGGTAAGCCCTTTTTTTTCGATAAGGGGAGTATAATACTGTTACAAACAATATTTGTTTTTTTTTTGTTTCTTTTTTGTGATTGTGTATGAATTTGTATGATTGGGTTTCTTCCATGGTTCTGTGTAGCTTATAAGAGCCAATAAGGTTTGAACTTTCAGCCCTCCCCCATGCGACGCGGGAGGAAGTATAAATATGGCCTGTGTCAGAGGACCAGCAGAGTGTGTTTTTGAACTGGATAGCAGAAGGGAGAGCGATCTTCGGGCTCCAGTGGCCTCCCACGAGAAAAAGCATCCCGAGGCAGTTCTGCCGATGCTCAGCTTTCCACTTGGCAGTTCTGCCGTGGGGCTCACGTTAGAGGAATGTAAATAATGTAACTTAGAGAATTATTGGAAGAATCCGAGCCTAGTTTTGTTAAATTGTAAATAAATGTATAAAGCCCATTTCTGCGAGTTTTCAGCAATCACCCTGCAACATTAATTTCAGTAAGTTCTTGCCTGTGATTGATAATTTGGTTCGGAGCGCTCTGGTGAGGAACGGGATGGGAACCCAGGACTAACGAGCCTATTTAGTTGTTTATTTGGGTTTTTCCTGCCAGCAGCGGCCCGGTAAGGGTGGAATGTTGCGGAACAGTGCACACCCAAATATAAAGTTCTAGCTACGCCTATGGTGTAATCATTTTATAGTAGAAGCTTTGCAAGGAAGTATATTAACTCTCTTCATAATTGAACCTTTTTTAATTTCATTGTATTATACTTGGTAACGGAAAGATACTTCATTAACTCACTCACAGGGGTATGCTTAATCGCCAGAGAGAGATAATGTTTCAGAGTCAAGAGAACGTAATGGACAGGGCGTGACAGTGAGACGCGCCTGTAATTCGACAATAAACATGTCAAATAGTAAAATTCAAGAACCTTTCGTTTTTGGAGAAATAAATGGAATTCAGATCCCTATGTATATGGATACCGGGGCTAATATATCCTGCATGAGTTTGTCTTTATTTCGGAAATTGGAAGGAAAGGGGGCGAAATTACGTCATACCAAGCTGAATGTACAGTTAGCTGAAGGGAAAACAACCACTGTGGGACACGTCTTTTTTAATGTTACTTTCTATGGTCAACGGGTCCGAGAGAAATTCTTTGTTTTGGAGAATCCCCAGAATGACCTGATCGCCGGTAGAAGTTTTATGGCCAGGGCGAAGATTTTAATTGCACCCGCGTTGAACGGTTGGGCTTTTCTGAATGAAAGGGACGATATTAATATTATTCCTTTTGACACAATTGGGAAGAAAGAGAAGAAAAGTAGTGACCTCCTGTCTTCCACTGTCATTCACGTAGAAGAGAACCATGACCAAGAAGTGTTGCAAACCCCCAGAGCCGAAAAAGCCAGGAAAAAGAAAAGGTTATCGGCGAGGAAAGGAAAAGATCATATTCCGATTAGCGACCTGAAGGATGTGAATGAGAAATTCAGTATGTTCCAGGAAAAAAGGAAGAGAAAGAAGCCTACTTGCCTGGGAAGAGAGGACTCTGGTTCGAGTCCCGGTACTTCGGCTGCGCGGGAAACGGATCAAGATAAAGTAACCTTAGTGGACATTAAGGAGGATGTAATGTCACTTACTACTTCGGATGATGATGGACGGAACAGCGAAGATGAAGAATTGTATTGCTCTGTTTTCTTCAAGTGTCTTTTGAGAGACAACCCTGACACCGCTTCTGTTGAACTCCTTGGTGATGTAACACCTGAGCCTCGTGGCGAAATCAACAATTTCACTCAATCAGCAATAGAACCTAATGCAAAGAAGTTGGAAGTAAATGAAATAACAACCGGCAATATAAACTTGGAAGATAAGCGATTATGGGCAAGAGAGCAACGGAAGGACCCATATTTGTCTTTGTTAATTGCGTGCCTTAAGGGAGAGGAAGTTCAATTGGATGAGAAAGTGAACAGGAAAGTTTTCGATCTTTATCTGAGCACTTCTTACCTGGATGAAGATGGGATTCTCTACAGAAACATAGAAGAAGGGAAGGTGATGTTTCCCGTGTTTGGACAGCAGCAAAAGATTTGGACACCGGATTCGTTGAAACCGGAAGTGCTGCGAATATCCCATGACGAAGTTCACGCCGCACATCCAGGGGCTGCAAAGACACTGTTCAAGATTTTGGAACAGTTTACGTGGAAAAATGTTTACTCTGATGTTAGAGATTACTGCAGATCATGCCTCACCTGTTTGAGATACAATCCAGATTCTTGTAAAAAGATGGGATTCATGAGAAGTCGCAATCAGCCACGCCCAGGAGTGAAATTGTATGGAGATTTGTTTGGACCATTTCCGACCAGTTATAGGGGACGTTATCGCTACGTATTTCTCATTGAAGATTCTTTCACGAGACACATGTTCTTGGCACCTTTGACTACAGTGACAGCCAGGACAATTTCCAAGGCTTTATTGAAATATTGTCACCTTTACGGCTTTCCATCGATATTTACCAGTGATAATCGAGGTGTGTTTCGTAGCCGCCTGTTTCGCCAAGTACTGAGAACCATCAACTGCAAACCCGTGTACATTAATCCATACCGCCCACAAGCAGATCATGCAGAAGCAGCAATTGAGACAGTAAAGAGATCGATAACCAAGTTTTGCACGGAGCACAGCAGGTGGTCAGAAAACTTGGATTCGATCGCATTAGCAGTGAACAACCAGGTGAAAAGATGCCCGAAGCGTGACGTACGGTTTCTGGTGGAAACGAAAGGCGCCGGGGAGAATGATCAGCTGACCCAGAGACACCCCATGGAGCTTCGGGGGAAACAGCTGGGTAGACCATAACAAACCAGTCTTTTCTCCTTTGCCGATCCCTTACAAAATAGTTTCTTTAAAGGGACAGTTCTAATTGAAATCTCCATTAGTTAAAAGTTTATTTTTATTCGGAGGCATATTTACTCGCGAGTGTTTGCACTTTCTGTAGTAATTAAGCAGAAAAGTGCCGCGAATTCACGTGCTGGATATTACTCCTACCCTAGGAGTGGATGGGAAGAGGTTCGATCCCAGAACCTCACAAGAAGGAAGCCACCTGGAAGAGGACGTCCTTGCCAAGGATGTTAAACAGCCCACACCTGGAAATGGACTTCACGACGATGAATTAGGATGTCACCGGTTCCAGAGATCACAGGATGCAGTGAGGAACATTCGGAGAGACTTATTCCGGAAAGTGTAAAGTCAGTGAAGTGTAGTGAAGCGGACGGTGTTAGTGTTTTTTTCTTTCAGGCAAACCTCACCAGGACATGAGACTCACAGACTTACCTGGGGTAAGCCCTTTTTTTTCGATAAGGGGAGTATAATACTGTTACAAACAATATTTGTTTTTTTTTTGTTTCTTTTTTGTGATTGTGTATGAATTTGTATGATTGGGTTTCTTCCATGGTTCTGTGTAGCTTATAAGAGCCAATAAGGTTTGAACTTTCAGCCCTCCCCCATGCGACGCGGGAGGAAGTATAAATATGGCCTGTGTCAGAGGACCAGCAGAGTGTGTTTTTGAACTGGATAGCAGAAGGGAGAGCGATCTTCGGGCTCCAGTGGCCTCCCACGAGAAAAAGCATCCCGAGGCAGTTCTGCCGATGCTCAGCTTTCCACTTGGCAGTTCTGCCGTGGGGCTCACGTTAGAGGAATGTAAATAATGTAACTTAGAGAATTATTGGAAGAATCCGAGCCTAGTTTTGTTAAATTGTAAATAAATGTATAAAGCCCATTTCTGCGAGTTTTCAGCAATCACCCTGCAACATTAATTTCAGTAAGTTCTTGCCTGTGATTGATTCTTTGGTTCGGAGCGCTCTGGTGAGGAACGGGATGGGAACCCAGGACTAACGAGCCTATTTAGTTGTTTATTTGGGTTTTTCCTGCCAGCAGCGGCCCGGTAAGGGTGGAGTGTTGCGGAACAGTGCACACCCAAATATAAAGTTCTAGCTACGCCTATGGTGTAATCATTTTATAGTAGAAGCTTTGCAAGGAACTATATTAACTCTCTTCATAATTGAACCTTTTTTAATTTCATTGTATTATACTTGGTAACGGAAAGATACTTCATTAACTCACTCACAGGGGTATGCTTAATCGCCAGATCATAGTTAACTCTTATCCTCACGAATGATAAAGACAAGTAACATTCAAACATTTCAATAAACAAGTTTTGAAATGACTCTTCGTGCCATCTACCGAGAAAGCTGCGAACGAAATCTATGTCACAGATAACGTTCAATAGAAGCAAAGCTTTTATACCGAGAGTTTTAAAAACTTAGAACATTGTGTAAACAAAAGCTAATTTATTTTACAAACATGAATATACATTTTACAACAATAATACTTTTTATTACATGAATATTCAAACATGCACTAAAGCATACAATAAATAACTAGTTGAAGAAAAATTTCTTTGTGAATTATACATTTCAAGAAGAGTTGAAGTTGAAATCTTTTAAAAGCAAGCAATTTACTGTGCCATCGTTACGAATTGATTTACATTTTTCATGAACTTATATAAATACTTAGGCTTGAAAGTTTTAGTAGTTGAAGTAACTATGCACTATTCAGTGTCGGATGCAAGAACATTTTCAATGTAAACAAATACACATGGCTTGTCAGAGCTCCTATTGACTGTTCGAATGGCAACTGTGCAGTAATTTTGCTCGTAGGAATTTGGTGCATGTGATAAAGCTATACCACTCAACATTGCTGCTATAGTCAAGTTAGGTACGATAAACACATTCGTGGACAAAATAACACCAGAATTAATACATAGGAAAAAGTATTTTCCAGATGTCTTGTGGTTTGTTTCCACTAACTTCTTTCTTCTAGTGGATGTAGAATAATGGGTTATAAATATTTATCAGGAACAAGAACTAAGTACTGTACTGTTTCATCTTTTTACATGTGTAACAGCAGAACAATGTGAGAAACTTAATCAAAGACTTGTTATTACAATAAATGACCTACTAAACCTTTCATGTAAAGCAGTTGAGAAGGATAAACACACCACTTTCACTTTTTAATCGTCGATATGTCTCTGCTTCTTCATAGTTCCTATGAGGAAGCTTCACTTGTAATAGGACCAATCCCGCATGGGGAAGTCATTGTCAACATCCAGACAGATATCGAATCTGTTTAATATTTGGAAAGTCGTGCAATAACAGCAGGATTCAGTAAGCTTCCCTCATACGGCAGTTTATGTGGAGAAGTACTTATGGAATAGTTGTAGGTCAGTTACTCTCCAAGTAATTCCAGACAGTTCCTAGTTGATGTTTTGTCCTGAGAGAGGGGGGAGAGAGAGAGAGAGAGGGAGAGACAGAGAGAAAGAGAAGCTTTACGGTGTTCTGAGCTTCCAATCATGTTTCGTGAAATTGCAACCGACAGTTCAATCACGTCCTTCTTCGCTTCCAGCTTCGCTAATTTGACTCGCATCTGTGGTAACAGACTTGATGAAAGTCGTCTGACTACAGAAGAAACTTGCAGTTCAAGCACGTGAAGATTATGGTGGTGTTGTAGGTTCTTTGTATAACTGATAAGGGAACAGTTGTTGTGAGGTGACGACTGAGAACTTTTCCCGAGTCTCGCCACCACGTTGAGGTTCTTCCGTGCACACGCACGAGTCTACATCTCATCAGGTACGTTGTAATCTTCCTTGATCATATGGGCACCTTTCTCGGCGGCCATTATGATCGCGGCGATTGGATTGGCGTGCGGCACTTGCGGGAATATGGACGCGTCGATGACCCTGATGTTCGGTACTCCGTGCACCCTGAGCCTTGGGTCGACTACTGCTTCCGGATCACCCCCGGGACCCATCTTTGTAGTCCCAGCTTGGTGATTCTCCGGTAGAGTGTTGTGTGCGACTGCACATTCCCAGTACTCGTCTGTCCCGAATTCGTATTCTTCGCACCCCGCCGCTTTGGTGGTGACCAGCTGGAAGTCCCACTTCTTGAGGGCGTCAGTCTCGCCCAGTTGGACGGAGAACTTGATGCCTTCGACCAGTGTTTCGACGTCCCTGTGCTCGGAAAAATATTTGGGGTTCATCGAGGGTGCGCCGTTGGGACCGAGCGTGAGGTACCCTTTGCTCTTGGGGTTCATCACCGTCGGCCTGATGGAGACGCTTCGCCGTCCGCAGTTGCCGATCGAGTGATCCGTGCATTCCTCCGGATCGCCAGTAGAGGAGCATCCTGATTGGTAGCCGCTGAAGTAGAACTGGATATCCGGGTATCCCTCTTCGGCGTACTTGGTTTCTATGTACCCGGTCACCTGAGACAGACCGGTGGACGATAGAGGCCCGCGGTGGGGTACGTTGGAGACGTACTCGTACAGGGACTCCTCGCTGAGTTCGTTGACCGATGTGTCGTTGATCGTGAACCCCACGGTGAAGGAGACGTGGTTGTGAAGGTTGTGTCCGACGGGTAGGTCCTGTACGACTTGTATTCCTAAGTTTTCAAGGTCTTCGGCTGGTCCGACGCCCGACAGAAGCAGCAGCTGGGGGGAGTTGATGGTTCCGGCCGACAGCACCACGTCCTGTTTCACCTTGGCGACGCCCGGAGTCGTGTTGTTCAGCAGGTACTCGATGCCCGTCGCCCTCTTGGTGGTCGGGTCGATGACGATCTTGGTGACGGTTGTGTCCAAGAGTACGTGGAGGTTTGGCCTGTCCCGAAAAGGCCTTAGAAAGGCCCTGGCCGTGGAGACGCGGACGCCATCCAGGCTGTTCATCTGCGCCACGGCGAATCCCGTCATGTTCTTCCCGTTGAGATCCAGGGTGACGTTTCCTCTGTACCCTAGCTCCCTGGCCGCGGCCATGATGTCGTCCGCCAGCACAGGATGGTCCGGGTACTGCTCCACTGGAAGGAGACCGCCGCGTGCGTGGTACCCTGCTTCAACCCACTCCGGATTCCTGTTGTCCTCCGACTTCAGGAAGAACGGGAGGACGCCGTCCCATCCCCATCCCTCGTTCCCGGCCGATTCCCAGTTATCGTAGTCCTTGGGATGCCCTCTCATGTACATGAGCCCGTTGAAGATCCCCGTCCCGCCAACAGCCTTCCCTCTAGGCCACCGGCACACCCCTCCGCTGTTCAAGCAGGCAAACTGTTGAGTTTCGGTCGTGTAGCTCCAGTCCAGCACCGTGTGGATCATCTTCGTCAGGAAGTAAGGAGTTTGGGCAACCGTCGGTTCTGGCGGTCCAGCCTCCACGAGGAGCACGTTCCAGTCGGCTACTTCCGTCAGCCTGCTGGCGACGATCGCCCCCGCGACTCCTGCGCCCACCACCACGAAGTCGTACTCTTCCAAAGGTTCGGGTACCGATCGAAGCCTTCGGCACGGATCGGAAATGCTGCACGTCGCCCTCAGAGTGGATTCCACGAAGAGCATGAAGACGGTGGCCAATGCTGGGCAGGCGTTTTGCAGAACTGGTGTATCCTGGAAAGCGCATCCGCAATTCTCGAAGTCGCCCATATTTGCAAGTTGAATTTCTTCACCTGCAGGAGAAATGTAATGACGTCACTTTAACTTTATATTTTACAATCACGGCCATCACATCATCTCTCTAGTTGAGTCAAGGTTATGGACACTACGAAATCCCTTTCCCTGCTCTTCTAACTCTAGTGTAATGTGTGTCTCACTTACTGCTAGATAAATCAGTCTTAGTAATCTATGAGCGTGTAATTAGTCTGAGTGCCACTCAACAGACCCGAGTTCGATCCCAGGAGTGGATGATGTAAGATGAAAATTTTCGAGCTTAAAACGGCTTACGGCTCACACAGCCGCTCTAAACGGTGGAAACCACTATGGCCAAGATCAAAAATGTGTGACGCCCTACCGCCAGATCCTCTATACGCCTTCATGGCACTGTGCAATGAACAAATATAATGTAGGCTAATAAGCAACCCCAATTTTCAATAAGGGAATTTTCTTCTGAACCAGGAACTACACGAAAGAGTATGGCCATGAGTAAAAGTCGATGGGGTGCAGGTGGAGTGTGCTTCCAAGAATAGAAACTCTGGCTCTGTCCGAAAGGTACAAAGTAGATACTTGAAGTATGGTCTTGACGGAAGTGACGTCATCTAGTACAGTTCGAAAGCGCCAAGAACAGAAGCACGCAAGTGCACAGCTCGCAGTACAGATGGTTGCTGACTAGGTCACGTGATTTCCGCACTCGTTGTTCATTTGTTTAAAATCACGGAGGCAGAAAGCCAGCTACACAGGTTAAATATAGTTAAGGGCCAGCAAGTTGTTGGTTAAAGTTCTTCTAATGTGTGGAAATGTATATTTGAAAATGCTATGTGATTTCTACGGTGAAGAACAAGTGTTTAAAATGCAAGGAAAACAACGAGTATTCAGTGTTATCTACTGATCGTATTTGGCGCTGCAGTCGAAGTGCAATTCGAAAGACAACACTTCCAGTCCACGACTTGAAGACCGCACTCCAAGACCATACTCGGAGGATGCTCGCTTCAAGTACGGTCTTGCATCTTTCGGACACGACCTGTTTCACAAAAGTTTCAGAAATTGAAATTGTTTCAAAATTACTAGCTGGATTGTTCGGAGGAAGGATTCTTTGTAAAGTTTTCAATAAGGCATTTAACATGATTTAGATTTATGAATTTTCATTTATCCAACATGCCAGAAGTTAGGGGAGATTTGACCCCCCCTTTCCCCCCTGTAAACTTATCCAATCAACTTTATGAATATCTACCACTGATTTCCTACTTACCCAATACAGTAGAGTTAAGCCAATCCTTCGAATAAGCACAGAACCCTCAGGACACCACAATTGCCAGATAAAGCAACCTGATCTTATTTATAAAGAACCCTTGTGCAGCGTGGGTGATCATAGTTCACAAGCACTTGAAGATACTCATACGAGTGCCACATGTCTTCCTAATCGACATATTTTCACTTATCAATGTGGTGGTGTAATTGGCAGGTGATGCTATTTCGGAATGATACGGTCAATGCAATGCAGAGAAGCGCTCAAACAATAGATCTCTTGACCTTAGCCGATAAAATGTAGGAGATCGCTGTCAGAGGTATCGTCACGTGACGCCATGTCCTTCTCCAACGTGAGATTTATCTTAAAAAGTATGTGCTGTGTTGATTTCGTAACTAGCAATTGGTATTATTGTACACTTCATGCTTATACATTGCCGAGCTTGGAATTTCGTAAGTAGGGGAGTATATGGTTCATGTTTTTGGTTTAAGAGCCAAAGTTACCCATAGTAGCAGTTATTTTCCTTCGGAGTTCTAAATGTAACTAGCTACTTTCAAAAGTAAGTAACAGTAAATGACACAGTTACTTTTTGCAGAATAAGTAACGTTACTTTTACGTTACTTTACAGCCCTTAAATTGTTAACTTTTGAAAATTGGTAACGTGTGGAAAGAGCTAAACTTGTCAACTGTATTTCCAAGTATGTCTGTTCTCTGGATGCTAAGGTGAAAGGATTGTAGTGAAATTGCCTGAGGCAATGATGCTAGGCTTCATCGCAGTGAAATTGCCTGAGGCAATGATGCTAGGCTTCATCGCATGTTAAATTTAGAACATCTACTTTTTATTACAATTGGTCATTACTAATTGCGAGCGAAGACTTCAGTCTTTTGGATATACGTATTACTGCTTTTATTTGAAACATGGTATTCGAGGAGAATGTGTTTAAGGTATATGCATATATAGAGTAAAATGAATGATCGTTCAAACAAACGCGACTTCTAGTTAGATCATTAATATCTTGTAATAATATACATATATAAAGATTTTATATTAAGTACTGTGAGAAACATAAATAATACACCTGTCAAAAAGCGATCGAAGCCAGAACGTAATTTTTTACGATTATTTCTTTGCAAACTGATGATAATATTAATTTATTGGGGCGCCAATGGTGTCAATTAGTCCAGCGACCTTTACTTTGTTTTCAAACTTTGCTTTTCTTATTCATTCGACGAGCTATTTGCCTCGGCAACCGGCCCCTTGGCCCCTCCCGTAGATACGACTCTGATCAGAAGCATTTGGGATATAGAAAGCATACAGTGCTACTGTATATGTATGGTGCCACAGACTTTCAACATTATTCGTCATGTATTTCTAGGAAATTTCTTTGCGACATTTTCCCAGTTAAAAGTGTTAATTTTTCTTACACTATTACATCTGTTTTACCCACATGGCCGATCTTTTCAGGTCCTTACTTTATTGGTTTTACATGTTTGGCTGCATTGAAAGTCAAAGAGAAACTATTATTTGTAATAATTGAGGAAAGTTTAGCAGATAAATTTAAGCTTAAGAGTTAAGAAATTGTTTATTTTTGTTAGTATGATCAAATATGCACAGGGTATTCTTAAAAACAAAGTTATCCAGGCATTTCTAATAATAAATAAACAAGCTAAATTATTTTATGGTTCAGTTAAATAGCACAATCATCGTTAACAATAATGCTATGTCAGAAATATTAATGCTTTGGCTGTTATGTTTAATATTATATCTAGAACGACTATCGGGATATGCTCTTCATATATACACGCTATTGAAACGTGCAAATGTCATTAAATTTAAAATCTGTGTTTGTTATTTTCTGATTATCTTAACACGTGCCTGCTGACACAACTTCACATGTCACTGATACAGGGTTTCAAGTGTTGTTATATGGTTAGATTATTGTTTCGTATTCCACAGCTACATGTATGCCACTTGAGGATATTTCCTATTTATGTTATAATATCATTAAGCCTTGTTTCCATGATTATGAAAAACTATATATGCTGACCAAGACAGTAATTTATTTTATTAAAAACATAAACTAAACGTAACGTTTCAACCTTCTAGCAAGGTCTTCATCAGACTGTATCAAGTACAAGTACAAGACTTTTGTTAAATCTATGGACTGCACTCCCAAACTCAATAGTGAAATGTATTTTGATTCAGGCATTGAAATAAAAAAAAGAAAAAAAAAGAGCGAAGCTGTTAATGAACAAAGTTTGGTGGCTACAATCTGTTCATATCATCGTTTAATGCCTGAGCGGAATTCCTTTCTTTGCGGTTTATACCAATATTTTTTTTTACAATTTTTAATCAATATTTTGATTGTAAAGTAGGAGGTATACAGAATAAAGTTACTGAACTAAACAACACCCCCAAATGAAACTCCTGAAACAATTTCAAGTTACGTTCAGGACATTATGATTCATATTATTTGAAGTTATGTTAATCTTTGAACATTTCTTTGGCATTCCACGTCATAATGCAAATATTGAGAGAATATTTTTATTAAAGTAAGGATATCGAACTGAGAGAAATAAATTTCTCAAAGAGGGTGTAAAACGTTTGTGCTGAGTCAGTATAATCAAACACTTTGACTGTTCATAAGTTTCATAAGTATATTTTGACTAAACCTGAAATTGTTAGAAAAATTGGACCGTGTCAGAAGCATGACTGAAATCACGTGCAGTAAGAAGTGAATTGTTTAGTTTTGATTACAAGCGTGAAAATTTTGTATTTAAGAAATAATGAAAAAAAATCATTACCATTTTTAAATCTGAAAATGTGTCGGTTGTACATTGTTTGCTAAAATGTTCGAGTAATGTGTATTATTTACTGAGATTGATTTGTGTCCTACATTTTCGGATATCATGATCTATTTTTCCCTTATAGTGATCTGGTAAAGCTATTGAAGGACCTATTGACGATACGTTTTATTATGGAGGGAGAGAAACCTAATATTCTTCCCATGTGCCGCGCGTTGTGCTGTATTTGATATTTTGTATACTTCTGTCTAGATTACATCAAAGGGTAAGGAACGAGGGAATAGATGATATCACGTTAGCTACAATTTGATTATAACAACTTTGATAGACTTATATAATCAGTACTCTCGTTGTGTGACCATGCTAACTCTTGCAAATGTAGCTTTTGAGCTAAAATGTTTGTATTAGCTAGATACTTTAAATTACTGCAGGGCATTTTCATAGAGAATCCAAAATGCGTCCTTTGATACAAATGTGCACGGTTTTTCACTCCGATAACTAGGACCGGATTTACCTCTTTGCCGCCCCTAGGCTGAACAAGCTCTGCCGGCCTCCATACCGTTTATCAAGAATGAAAAAAAGGTTCATTATTTTCTGTATTACTATTTTTACTATTAACGGCATGCAGTAGTAATTAAATGATAGTTACATGCAAAAAATGTAACAAAGCGATATGACATAAATTATATAAATTACATTTTAACATTTACCTTGTTTTTCAGAGACTTTTATTTAGGTGATAGGACAGAACGCACACTGGGCTCATCAACGGCACTTTCCTCACATATTTCCTGATTACATTTCTGTATAAAAAAGAACTGATTTTCGGAACCTTCTTCAGAAATGCTTCCTGCTTTTCATCTTTCTCCGCTTTTCTCCTTTTGTATTGTGACCCACTGAGTCTTACTCTTTAATCACTCATAATGAACGTAATGACGTTTTAAACTTACCCCAACAAACGCACGTCGGAGACTGACACACGCGAGACGCGACACACCACCTACTTCTTGAATAATATTCTCGAGCAACTAACAGTAGAACAGTATAATGCGAAACCCCTTTAATAATGCTTGCGCCGACAGTTTAATTCTCAACAATTCAACGCGAAACACAAGCTTTTGATATGCGGCCAATGCCTGCAGTAACAAGGAACTGCGTTCCTGGAACGCAGCCAAGCCGGTGTTTTCTTTCAAAAGCAAGCGGCAGGCTCCACGTTCTTGCCGCAATCACCGACCCGGCTCAGCACAATACTGTACATTCGAAACAACAACGTCGGTAATTAAAACAACAAATTAGTAAACTAGTTCCGAGCCCTGATACCCTATCTCTCTTAACCCTGATGCACACGCGCCGGGGTGGAATCCACCCCAGACAGTCTCTCTTCTTTACTATAGTGCAGAAGGCCTTAGAAAGAGCGTTTCGCGGGCTAACAGCAGACGTCGCTCGCACACTATTGCCGATACTCTCGTGTCGTCTGCTCCTCAGCCGAACAAACAGGCCGAGGTAGCAAGAGGCAGAGGTCATTCACCCTTCCAGAAGGGCGCAGCGAGTTAGCTGTGGCAACCGGGCTCGCTCATTCGCGGACCTGATTGGTTCTCGCAGACACACCCCCATATTGTTGTCTGCTGTAAGCCCGCGAAGCGATCTTTCTAAGGCCTTCTGCACTATACGTTTAAAAGTGTTTTGTTTCTGTTGGCGGCCTTCCGGGTACCTTTCCGTTGTTTCCCCCTCTAGTCATTGACTCAAGGTCAACCAGTTTGCGCGCCGCTGTCACTCACTGAACATCGTCAAACTCTGCCAGGGGTGTTTTACACCCCAACATGTGCTTACGTTACACATTTCCAAAACGCTGCTTTTTTTAGTTTTTGTTATTTGTTTTAGATAATTATGTTTTTTATGAACTGTAGTCTAGATGGTGTTTTAAGTTGCATATTTAAAAAACCTCAAAAAATGGATAATTTGGGTAGCAAACAAGCGAGGATTTTGTCCATGTTGGATGAGTGTGGAAGTGATAATGGATCAATTGTCGGCGAAGATAGTGATGCAGAACAAGACAGTTTACACGAAAGTGAACATGATACAGACACTGAACAAGACTGTGACAGTGGTAAAAGTGAAGAAAGTGACAGTGACAGCGAACTACCATTGGCTCACAGACTCAACACTTATACAGGGAAAAATAAAACTAATGTATGGAAGAAACAACCACCACCACAAAACGCAAGGACAAGAGCTCATAATATTGTAAAGTACACATCTTCCTATTGTAAAAGCCGCTGCTAAAGAAGCCAAAACCCCACTTGATGTGTATGATAGACGAAAGCATAATAGACAGCATTGCACAAATTTGTGTATAAACACAATACGTGACAACTATGCTCGAGATCGAGATGCTAATCTTACAAACAGGGAAGAAATTAGTGTCTTGGTTGGACTTCCGTATTTCGCTGGTGCCATGAGAGCTAATCATCTAGACTGTAAAGATGTATGGAGCACTGATGGAGAAGGCATAGATTTTTTCCCTATAGTAATGGGAATAAATCGATTTCACTTTTTATTAAGGTCCCTTAGATACGATAATATAAATACGAGAGCGGCTAGGAAATCTGTTGATAAGTTAGCCCCAATAAGGGATATATTTGAAATGATAATTATAATTTCAAAAATGGGTTTTCGCTTCAGAGTGTGGACGAAAAGTTTGAACCTTTCCGTGGAAAATGACCCTTCAGGCAATGCATCAAAAGTAAACCTGCTAAATACGGTACATCTGCAATATGGAGGTGTATGCCGGCCAACAGCCTAATGGGCCATGTCAAGTATCTAATTCCGCAGCGGATGTTGTTAAAATACTAATTACTTCTTTGACAGTTACTGGAAGAAAAACTGGTTTCCTTTGATAAAGGATCTAAAAAATAATTTCAACTTAACTTGCACTGGAACTTTACGTCGAAATAAACGAGAATTGCCTTTGGAACTGACCAACACCAAAGAGAGAAAAAGACACACAAGTTTATTTGCATTTACAATGACAATTGTTTCATATACGCCTAAACCTGGAAAGGTCGTACTATTGAGTTCAACAATGCATCACGATAACGAAATAGATAAGCAAACCGGTCCAGAGCAGAAACCTGTCATCATAACCGACTACAATCATAACAAAGGTGGCATTGAGGTGGTTGACAAATTGTGTGGTACATATTCTGTATCTAGGAAAAGTAAACGCTGGTCATTGACTATTTTTTTTTTTTTTTTTGGATTGCTAAATGTTGCCGGAATAAATGCATGTATTATTTATAAGAACAATGTAGGCCTTGATCAACAAGTTCTAAGAAGAATATTCCTAAAACAATTGGGCAAGCAATTGACTAAGGCTCATATTGCAAGTCGTGCTTCCCTTCAAACGCTACCACTTTACATGAAGGTTGGTGCCAAGCGTCTCAGCGGAGTTCCGGAAGAGCCAGGACAAAGGAAAGAAGAGCTTCCGGTCGCTGTGAAGTCTGCCCACGAAGCAAGGACCGGCACACTCAGTCATCGTGCTGTACCTGTAACAAGCTTCTGCGCAAAGAGCACACCTTCATCTACTGCGAAGAATGGCGTCCAGAATAAATTTGAACATTCACTCACAAGAACCTTTGTCAGTAGCTAAGTAATATGTTGTAAATTTGATTTAAATTTTATAATTTTTTATAAATGTATCTGTTTAAATAATACTCTTGTTTAGATTTTATCAAAAATTCAAAAGAACACTAAACATTTTGTTGGTTTGGGAAATTTTTTTATGAAATCATAAACAGCTGGCTAACTTGACCCTATGGTGATTTACTAATACATTTGTATAATGAACCTATGACTAAAATACCTTCAGTTGTTTCATTGCCCTGTCTTGTAACCACATGAAAGTAAAAGACTATTATTTTTGGGTACAGTTAACATTTTTAGTTTTTTTAACGATAATTTAAAATACAGAAGAAAAATGTAACTGTCTAATCAACAATTATTCAAACCACAGTTGTTTTATTTAGCTAAAATATGTTTTAACTATTATGGAAAAGACTAATTGTTAACAAAAACTTTTTTACTCATACATTTGTAAAAAACTGCAATATAAGGTGTGGTTGTGTCACAAATATTCACGCGTGTTTATAAGGGTTAAGAGATATTCTTCGTTAACTTATATTTACAATACAACTACATTGTCATTCCATTCGTGAGGCAAACCGAGAATTAGGTATTCCTTATAAATTTAAAACAAACAATCGTGACCAAAGTGCCTCTCTAAGCCCGGGCCTATGAGGCCTTTTGGAAAATCCGGACCTGCCGATAACACATTAATGTGCATAAGCTGCACTTTTGTTTCGTGAAAATCACACAGAAATGCATCAAAGTGCATTAATTTTGTCAGGTGCTGTTCCATGTGATGCACTAAAAGCATCGTGTCAACATATCAGACAAAATCATTCTATTGAAACCAAACAAGTTTAACTGGGTCAATTGATCAAAGGCAAACCAACGTTCATTTTGAATTCATTTTGACTTCTGTACGTACCATAACAGAAATTTGGAATATACGTACATTTTGTGCAGTTGATACGTGGAAGATATATTAGTTGACAGCATTACAAAAATGTGTTCCTACTTCTAGGATACGTCAGCAAAAGTATTGCCATTAACATTTTCTGTGGTAATTTTGTAAACTACATATAAACGTGTCTTTTTCACCATTTCGTTTATTAAATCAGTTTTTCTTTTCTTTTTTCTTTTTCAAAAAACATGAGAGTTCGTAAACATAACTATTGATTGAGCCAATCACCAGTGGTCAAATTCTGGCCTGATAATGGGTGTTCTTTGAGAGTGTCAGCTTCATTATATCATCATTAATCCCCATCTTCGCGATTAGCCAATAGTAGCAGAAAAGTGAAGTAAAATAAACCAAATCAATCAATCCAACATGACTAAAATGCTATCGGTACACCCCTGTTCACATAAAGTGGCACACTTGATAGGGTTGAACAGTTGAAGATTGTGCACTTTATCTGAACAGTGTGCACTTTATCTGAACAGGAGTGTACAAGTAAAATAGAGTTTGAAAATATCATTGTTTATCAGTTATCGATATAATGGATCGTGTGGTGGTTGAGGAAAGAGATGGTTGTATGGAACCCCACTTTGTTTTTGAGTTATTGTGCCTGAACTATCTTAAGGTTTTCAAGCATTCACCATTACACAAATGATGCCTGCAGTGACATTCAGGATAAACTAATAAACAAGAGACAAGTGTCATCATTAGAATGCAGCTGCGTGTTCTTAAGATATTGAGGGGTTCCATATTATCAGCAGGTTTCCATATTACCACCTTTTCCTCTAGTATTTGCTAAGACAGTATTACATTGTTGTCTCTGAATATCATTATGTGTATTCGTTTATTCGAAAGCGGAGTAAACAGCGTTGTAAAATTTATGTAGACTAGTATTTGAATTTCGATCAAGTAATTGTACACAATATTTAACCCACTCTTCACCAGGAGGACACAAATAAATTAAACTTAACTTGCTTTCATTTTTTATTTAACAAAATATAAGTTACACATTCTCTAACTTAATAACACTCAGAACTGATTACACAATTCAAGTTAGTACGAATGTAATGTTTCAATCTTTATGAAGCAAAGGCGAGTGTGGACCATCAGTAAGAAATTAATCATATTTACAGTACAGTACAGACTATCGGTCACAGCTTTACGCACACATATGCATTTAGATAGTGACCATTCAATTCAGAGAGGGGCGTATGTTATGTCACACCCTTATACTTTGACGATAGAAGCGAGTATACTTGTATATTCACAGTACAATGTCACAGTATAACCTTGAGAGAATTAGTTGCATGAAACTTGTTCACATAATGCTTAGTTTTTGATTTTCATACAAATTATAACCACAGAAATAACTTGTGTAAACTTCGAATTCAGAGCCAGTTTTAAACTTAATGCAAACATGCTTGGGGATATGATGAACAGGTTCTCTCGGGCTATGGATCTGATGAGCTCTGGAAAGGTTTCAGAGTTTCGACAGCTAACGTCACTCTTATCTTCAGGGTAGAAGTGATAAGTGACAGAGAAGAAGATGAGAGTGACGTTAGCCCTCAAAAGCTTGGAATCCTTTCCAGAGCTCAACCGATCCATAGCCCGAGAGAATCTGTTCGTAATTCGTCACCAGGAAAGCTTCAATACTTACTTCATACTTGGAGATAGCTAACGGGTATTAGAAAATGTTTGATGCACAGCATTCACAAACTTAATTAAAACCAGATTTCTTACGTGGTATTGGTTCAGATTTGAAGACCTTATTTATGAGTAAGTGATTTCTCATTTAGGAATGCTTGTTGGTTGGCCGTAAAATTCTCTTATGAGATCTGAACCTTTCTCCGCAATCATGATGATGGATGCAATGGGATTGACTGGTGGTACATATGGGTACACCGAGGCATCGATAACCCTAATGTTGGGGACGCCATGGACTTGTAGTTGAGAATTAACCACCGACGTGGGGTCATCAGCTGGACCCATTTTTGCCGAGCAGCTCTGATGATTCTCGGGTACGGTTTCGTGCATGATGGCGCACCTCCAGTATGCGTCGTCTGCCAAGTAGAGGTCGTTGTCCGGAGGCGCGAAGTCCTCGCAACCTTCCACTATCGTGTTGTCCAGTTGGAAGTCCCAATCCTTCAGAGCGTCCGTCTGCGTTAGGTTGATAGCGAACTTCACTCCCTCTACCAGGATGCTCAGGTCTCTGTCTTCGGGGTCAGAGAAGTATTTGGGGTAGATGCGAGGATTGTCGGTGTAGTCCGGGCTTCCTAGTTCCAGGTAGCCTCTGCTCTTCACGTCGAGCAACGTGGGCCTGATGATGATCGGGCGTCTTCCGCAGTCCTTCGTTTGCGAGATGCATTCTCCCGCTTCTCCAGTACGGGAGCAGCCGCTGCAGTATCCGTTGAAGAACAGCTGGAAGTCTGCGTGGTCCTTCTCGCCGTACTTGGAGGTCAGGAACGCCGTCACCTGGGTGAGCCCGTTGGTGGCGACAGGTCCCGTTTGGTTGTAGATGTACTGCATCCCCGTGTCGTAGTCCAACTCGGTCACCGAGGTGTCGTTGATGGTGAAGCTCACCGCGGCCCCGACGTGGTTTTGCAGGTTTTGCCCGACCGGTAGCTCCTGGACCACTTCTATCCCCTGCGCTTCAAGGTTGTCTCTCGGACCAACGCCAGACAGCAGCAGTAGCTGTGGGGAGTTCACCGCTCCACCAGAGAGTATCACCTCTTTCCGTGCCTTGACCAGCGTCGTCTTGACTTCCCCGTTGACGGCGTACGAGACCTCGACTCCGGAAGCTGCCTTGGTTCCGTCGACGTCATCGATGACCACTCTTGAGACCATGGCGTCGATGATGACGTTCAGGTTCGGGCTCTCCCGGTACGGTTCGAGGTACGCGTTTGCAGTGGTGGTGTGGATCCCGTTCTCGTGGATGAACTGCGCGACGGTGAACCCTGTAGAGCTCTTGCCGTTGACGTCGACGTACCCTGAGTATCCCAGCTCCGGCGCGGCCTGCATGATGTCGTCTGCTAAATGCGGGCGCGTCTTGTACCTCTGGATCGGGAGCGGCCCGTCGTAGCCGTGGTACTCGGGTTCGATGTTCTCGGTGTCACCTTGCCGTTCCGAGAGGAGGAAGTACGGGAAGACGTCGTCCCATCCCCAATCTTCGTTCCCGTATTCCTGCACCCAGCGCTCGTAGTCGTCAGGGTGTCCCCTGGCATACATCATCCCGTTGAACACCGAGGTCCCGCCTACCGTCTTGCCCCTGGGCCAATCGCAGACGCCGCCCTTGCTGAGACACGCCTTCTCTTCCACCTCCGTCGTGTAATTCCAGTTGAGGACGGTCTTCTGGATGTGGTCCAGGAAGAACGGGACGCGGGTGGCCGTCGGTTCTTGAGGACCGGCTTCCACGAGCAGCACCGTCCAGTCCTCTATCTCGATCAAGCGTCTGGTCACTATGGCGCCTGCCACTCCGGCTCCCACAACTATGAAGTCGTATTCCTCGGCGAGTTGGTTTCCTTCGACGGTGACCAGCCTGCTGCAGGGGTCGGCAATGTTGCACGTCTGGTGGAGCAGGTTCTCGTACATCAGCATGAAGGTCGCCGCCACTCCTGGCCCACAGATGGCGCCGAGGAGGGTCACGTCCGCGAACTGGCAGTTGCAGATGTCGAACATTTCCATTGTGGATATTCCTACTCTGCAATGGAAGAGAGAAATTCCTAAGAAACAAAATCCAAAATGATATTGAAATAGAGTTTATTATGATACACCATTCAGATCTTCCGCGAATGTTACGTTTCAGTACAGAAGTTCCAATTTTGGATGTAGGATTTATACTGAGCAGGCCACAACCAAGGAAGTCTTACGAGGGCCACTATTTATATTTTGAGCCTTGGCAACACTGATTGAAGTTAGGCGCGATTTGACGTTTGCACGGAATCGTCTGGCATTATTGACCATAACGTACTTCAAATGTTTTGTCAATAGCTTCATTTGTGTTGTTTATGTTGCCTTGGAGATTGTGCGACAACAATAAAATGGAATTAACTCGTGAACATTTTCGTGTGATGATTTTTTACGATTTTCGACGTGGATTATCAAGACAAGAGTGGATCGATCAACTTACTTCCACATTTGGCGATGAAGCCCCATCCTTTGCCACTGTGAAACGCTGGTATAACGAATTTAATCGTGGCCGCCATTCGCTCACCGTCGAGATTCGCGAAGATGTCCAAAATCAGTTGTTGTTCAAGGATGCTGTGCAAAACCTAATACTGCAAGATCGTCATGTGACATACTGTGAGATTGAGGCAAGCATAGGCATTAGTTCCACCAGCATATATAAAATATTACATGATCATTTAGCTGTGAGAAAGGTATGTTCTCGTTGGATCCCACACAATTTGACAAAAACTCAAAAAGACGCTCGCGTCAATTGGTGCAAACAAATGCTCAATAAATACTATCATGGTGCTTCAAAAGACGTATATAAGATTGTAACAGGTGACGAATCATGGATATATGCATATGAGCCGGAACGTAAACAGCAGTCGACTGTATGGGTGTTTCAAGATGAACCCAATGCAACAAAAGTTGTTCGCGCTCGAAGCACATCGAAACAAATGGTCGCCTGTTTTTTCGGGAAAACTGGTCATGTGGCAACTGTGCCTTTAGAGGAACGTAGAACGGTCAACTCTGAATGGTACACAACAATTTGTTTGCCAGAGGTCTTCGGTCAAATACGGAAAACAAACAAACGCCGTGGGATCATTTTTCATCAAGACAATGCCAACTGTCACACGTCTCGTCTAACAACCGACTTTATGAACAGACAAAAAATCGAATTGATGGGTCATCCGCCGTACAGTCCTGATTTGGCACCCAATGACTTCTTCTTGTTCCCGAATGTCAAGAATAAATTGCGTGGCCAACGATTTTCGTCGGCGGAAGACGCCGTTGATGCGTTCAAAAACCATATTATGGAGGTGTCTCAAGAAGATTGGAAAAACTGCTTTGACAAATGGTTCGAACGAATGCAAAAGTGTATTGACCATAAAGGAGAATACTTCGAAAAACAATAAAGCAGTTTTCAATACCAAATTCCTGTTTTTTCATTGTTAGGCTTAAAATATAAATAGTGACCCTCGTACCAAGTACTAAAATAGAATAATGAAAATGAACTTTTTAGCATAATCGATGCTTATTTATTTCCTACGAATTTAAAAGACAAGAATTATTACTTTGGGATTATACTGCTTTTAAGGACAGTACCAAAGAAGATTTATGCAGTTATGAAAATATGTATAATTAGGAACATCCTTTTTTTCATTATTCAATACATATTCAATTCTTTATCTATTTCACATTAATTAACTTTTAATGCAAATTTGGCGATCTTATGTACACGCAAACTAGATAATAAATATATGCTGTTATTTTCATATTCTTGTACCACCTTTTTAAGTATTCATGTCATAATAAAAATGAAATATCAGTAAATTTACATATTTTAATTAATATTTAATTTAATTATCATTTGTTTTAATTTAAACATTATTATTATTTTTCCTGGGGTACTTGGTTCAGACCCCTCCCCATCCCCCACGAAATATATGTCTAGATATGTGTCTGCCAACCACATTTGTATGTCTGGCCTAGAAATAGTGGAGCTGTAGCTGTTGCAATTATTTCATGTATAGCATGCACCACAGTTTAATTTTAGATAAAAGTTTGGGAAACGTGTATGCTATAAATGAAGAATTGTAATTTCATTTTTTTTAACATAAAACACAAGAACGTTGTATTTTCGCGATGTTTTTCTTTTCTTAAGCACAAAATATGTTGAAATTCGCGAAAAAGGCCAGAATTCGCATTTTATATTGCGTTATTTAGCAATTTCGCATGGATGAAAAATGTTTTGAACATGTCAATACGTAAACATTTTTTTTCAGCAATTAACATATTTGTCGATGTTATCGCGTTTGCAAAAAGAATCAAGGTCCCTTATTATTGTGAGTGCAGAATGTGAAGTTGATGGTAAAGCATGTGTAGCGAAATTCGTGTTCTGCAATGCTTAGAGATAGCATTGTAACGGACAGATAACGCGTACCATCTGAGTACGACTCCCTTTCAGGTCAAGTCACGTTAGTGTTAATGAGTATCACGTTAGTCACGTAAAGAACTATGGTCTTCAGACTGTAATGTTAGCCTTAATGACTAGAGCACGTCCAAACACGCTAAATATGTACATATAAATATGTAAAACAAATGTATTATTTTTAGTTCTCTTCGCTCCTGTGCTATTTTGTAGTTTTGTGTCGATTTAATGGAGATTGCATCAACAACTGATCTGCATTCACTATTCTCGCAGTCAACGAGGATTATTTGTGAAACGTGGCCGTGGTTGGGGGTGGAGGGACCAGACATACACGTAGCTCCTATTTCTGCAATGCCTTGAAAGACAATTGAGTGAAACTAAGATGACGCAATTACCGATTTTTTAGAGAAATCATATTTAGAATATTATTCCCAATTATACAATATCTGTCCATTACGCAATAGAAACTTTATTGATTGATTGTTTGTTAAAAGTCACATTTCTGCAACTTTTGGTTAATCCCGACGATGGGATGGATGGTGATAAGATGGTATGGATAAATGAACTCTTGTCCAGGTATTCGCAATAGTTGCATGGGCTTACTTAGCCACGAAACTATTGCGAATGTCTAGACAACGGCGAAAGCAAGGATTCACGTGAATGCTCCAGAAGGAATTGTAACTTAATTAATAACTAACTAATCTCTAGCCTTCTTAAACCCGAAGTTTCATAGCTGCAGCAACACAGGCCTTCCATCTGGCCCTATCTTGAGCAAGATCTATATACTCTTTTCAATACCTAACGATTTTCTTTAGGTCTATCTCAACGTTGTCCCTCCATCTTCGTCTTGGCCTTCCTACTGGTCTCTTACCATCAGTTTTCCCAACAAGAATCCTGTAGACTCTTCTTTCCTCTCCCATTCGTGCCACATACCCTGCCCACCTAAGTCTTCTTGATTTAATCATTCTAATAATATCTGGACATGAATATAAATTTTGTAGTTCTAAATTATGTAACCTTCTCCACTCCACGCATTAGTTTGTGACTGTTCCAGTGCACATATGGTAGGTCGTAACGCTTTACATGGTTTTCCCGATGGCATAATGGTAACATTGTCGCCCTGTGATCAAGATTCAGTCCCGATTAGTCTATTTGTGCATAATATACACCGTGACACGGTACAGAATCAAGTCCTCTGCGCAAGTAATGACTAGTGTAGACTTATAAGCAAACTACATTAACTCTTTACCTGTTTCCCGCTTGAACACTCTGTCTGCAAGCCTCGGTCTTCTCGGAATACTTGTATCAACCGTACGCTGTTGGTTTGTAACCTAGATCACAAGAGATCTGAATGTGTATATATACACACATGTCCAGGGCCTCCTTCCGCAAGCATTGTGAAACAACTCGATAAGCATCGATACAGTTCTCTTACAAAATACTTAAATCCTGAACACCCACTTGAAAGAATGTGCGTACGTTCTCCGTGGAGAGATTTTTCCCTGTAATCTTGAAAACAAAAGAGAGCGGGCCACAAAACAATGATTCTGGGATGATAGTGCAAATCTTCGTGCAAGATGAAAGAAGATATTTTGAGAATATGTTGCTCTATTGTTTACCCAGGCAGGCGATCGTCACATGTTTCTGGATAACTTCAGCAGCAAATGGCGTTTGTTAGATGGAAAGAGTGTCCTTGAACATGTTCACGGGATCCACTCGAGGTGAACCATGTCAGCAGCTCCTTGCCCCACGTACACCTGACTTGCCTTTGAATGAAAGGCGTTAAAAATAGTTCCCCGTGACTATAGATTTCGATAAGATGTTTTGAATGAAAATTCAACCTGTCCTAAGTTCATCCAAAGATATGTTGTGTTGAGTAAAACAAGCATGGATGTACGAGTAGATGCTGGAGGTGATGCAACCGTCTACAAAATACTTGCAGGTGATTCTGGTGACTGCATGGGCATTGCAGATACCTGGTCAGCAACCATCTTTTTAGATTCACTATACTGTCAACTGTCGAATCCGAGCAGAAACTCAGGAGTCACAGCTGGTAGAATTGAGACGGCGAACAAGAGTTCTCCAGGAGTACGGTAAGTTTCAATGACCTCTAATTGATCTTTAGGGGGGGTATGGTGTAAATTGGATTTGATTTGATTTTTGAGCGTCGCTTTTGTGCTAATTTTGGCTAATCGCGACGATGAGGAGGAGTGATATGACGAAACTGATTAAAAAAGGGACAACACTCACCAAGAACTCCCATGCCCAGGTCGGAATTCGAACGCTAGCGTTTTACCTTTCTAAACTCCGTACCAGCTCACTGTAGACCAGGCGAACGAGAACAAGTCTCTGCGCAAGTAGTGACGCGAGACGGCTCCACCAATGAACAGTGAGAGAAACGGGATTGCGTAATGGGCGTCGGGAGTTACCCGATTTCCAATACAGCGTTGCAAACTTTAGAAAAGGATAATACGGAACGCACATGGCAAACGGACCGTATTTTTGTCTCCAGGTCCGTACGATTGGTTTAAGAATTTCTTAGGAACATATTAGGGAAAAAACTGCAAGAGCAAATTTTGAGATACCGTGCAGTTAGCGTACGGACTAAGGTCTGGACCGTACGTCCGTACAACGCTGCGCTTTCTTGCACCACTCTATTTTCCTCCTCCTCCTGTGCCGATATGCGCGGCCCTGCTGTACAGTTAGCTGGGACAGGTTATAGGTCTGGTTGCTTCGGATATGTCTGGAGTTGGCATCTGAAGTCGTATTAATGGGGTTGTCTGTAGGCTTTGTTGCGGATGTAAGAGAATTGCTAAATATCATCTAAAGATGCATATTTACTAATACAAAATGAAGCGCATTGAATTACTTGCTAACGAAGTGATCGCACACAAACACACTTAAGCCGACCTCCGTGGCGGAGTGGTTATCACTACGCGCCACAACGCCAGAGGTCTCTGGTTCGAATCCCCACCTGGGCATTGGTTTTCTTTGTGAGTGTCGTCTCATCAATTTAATCAAAATCATCCTCATCTTCGCGATTAGCCAAAAGTGACAGAAAAGCGAATATACAATAAACCAAATCAATCGATCAAGGCTTTGTCACCTAGTTTTACCTTTCTACGTCCGATTGCTCCAGAAATGCAAGAGTTGGCATCTGAAGTTTTGACAGAATAGCCAAAAGGAATCTAAAGATGTTGACTGATTCGGAACAAGTTTCGGTGAAGCACTTGCTACATAAACACATCTAAGTCGACGTACGTGACGGAATGGGTTGCAGAGCCCACTACGACGCCAGGGGTGCCGGGTTCGAATCCCAGTCTGGGATTGGTTGTTCTTTGTGAGTGTGCCTTCAACATTTTCACAATATCAGTCATCCTTTTTTTCACGATGAGTGGAAAGTGACGGAAAGCTAAGTAAAATAAATCAATCAACAAACACGCCTATTCACAAAATTCTTCCCAAATGAAAAGTACTCACTGCGGTACTGCTCCAAGACTGAAGACTTTCAAACACTAATCTTCCGACCCAATACCAAGTGTATTTATCGGCAATCAGTCCCACGCGTTTCCGACGTCTTGATATCATTAGAGGCGACATTGTTTCATTCGCGCACGTAACTGCAAACAGAACTCGAGTAGCGGAAACAGATGTCTCTGCTTTGTTTCATCAATAGTTGCCTCGCGGACACTACGGTGCACTGAGATCAGACATGTATTCTATTTTCTCCCGCCCCTCCTCACCCCAAACACACACACACACACTTAAGGCGTCCTGGCTTTGTAATCAATAATCCTCGGATTTTATGTTTTTAACGAAACTTTTGCCTTTGTGGGTAAATAAGCTATAGCAAGTTACGTCACCGTTTGATGAGGTTTTATGGTGCCTAGAATAACCTATTTTGCTTGTTGGAACCTATTTTAGGAGGTTTAAAATCCTAAATCAAACTTTTTTTTTAGGTTTTTATATTTTTTAAGGTTTTACAGGAGTTTTATATCACAAACATGTATTTGCTCTGTTTGGTGACGAAAAATTCAATGACTAATGCGTTTGAAACATACTCTTTGTCGATTTCCGTCCCTCCAAGTTCAAAGCTTTAAACAAAGCAAAAAAAATGTTCTGACGCCACTGTTACCTGCGCAGTCCAAAGTGCAAACTTCAGCAAAATAGTTTCTAAATTTTACTCCGAAAAATGTCTAATGCATAGTTTATAACGATGGTATTTGTTTTTCAAGCAGAGTTAAATAATTTTAAATTGCATTTTTTATATATACAGAGAACATACTGCTCACTGTTTTATTTATTTTAATTTATTAATCTTAACTTTTTCTTCTTTTATTTGAACAGTGCCTACATTTTAGAACCGGCCCCGAACACAAATATGAGAAACTTTACAATATACCGTCAGACGGGGTAACTTCCTACAGATTTTGGCATATTCTAATGTGGCCTGCAAAATCCGTGGCGAGTGACAACATGAAGATTATACGCGAGGAACACTTTGTCCTTTACAAATGCACTGAAGGAATACCAAAGAAATTCCAAAATATTAGGGGGGCAAATACGTCAGCATTTTCGTGACGAAGTTACCCCAGAAAATATTGTAACTTCATCATCTCTGCTTACGTTCCTAGGAGGTCAAACTTACCCCCATGAAGAGGTAAGATCGTCATGTAAAATGGTATGAATTGCAAAATATATCCTCTTGTCAAAGTAGTGACGTTTGTGTATCTTTTTTCTTATTTTATTTTAATTTTTTTTATTGGTTTTTAAACATTGAAATCTTACAACGTGTTTGAAAACAGAACAAGTTCAGCACATGTATCATAAGGAAACAAAGAGCAAGGTGTTTCGGTACAAAACGTAGACAATACAATCAGTCTTCATCTTCACATGCCTCACACTTGTAATATTTGTCTTTGGATCTCTTGTTACACATACCACAAATCCATTTCATACAGGAAACGCACCGAAGCCAGTCAGGGTCCCCTGTACGTGCTGTATTCACACTTTATCACGCAAGGATCTTCTGTGGACGATTGCCCCGTGCGACCATTCGTGTTACCGGTATTTCCAATTTGCCATGGCTCAATACTGCCGCAAGGAACAATCATTCTGCCTCTCCTCCTCCTCTGTGTCGTAGTTGTATTTGCATGGAGGAAAATGCTGCAAACAGTGCCAAAGCACAATCCAATTGCACACAACACACTTCCTCCCTTGATGTCCGCTCCACAACTGCACGTGTGTGGCTTCACACTCCCTATGTTCCACCAGCATGTGACTCCTACCGACATCTGTTGGTCTCATGACGAAGTTACCCTTTTGACGGTAGTGATCTGCGCATTTAATACCTTACAAGAAATGTTGGAAATGGCGTCCTTCTTGCAGGATACACATGTCCAGACGCCTTGCCATATTCCTAGCAACCTTATGCAGTACTTCTGCGGTGATATTCTGAATAGCAACAGTGATGTGATGCTTCAGCTCTTCTAAGGTGTGTGGAATCTGTCTGTAAACAGTTTGTTTAAAAAAGAAAAACATAGGAAGTAGTCCGGACTTGAGAGATCAGGATCTGGCGGTCTGTAGTCCTTGTGAAATAACCCTGTCGCCACAAAATTCCTTCGACGTCGCCATAGTTGATTTAGACGTATGAGAAGTTGCACCATCCTGTTGAAACCAGCACATTCGTTCATCAGGTTCTAACATTGCAACAAACTGGATAATAATGTCTTGGTAAATCTCACTGTCCACTGTGGTTTAAAGAAGATGGGCCTATTATGTGTCGCCCTGATATGGCACACCATACACCAACTTTCTCAGGATGGAGGGGAGACTCAACAAAGATGTGTGGATTTTCTGCGCTCCATGTTCGGTAATTTTGCGAAATGTACGCACTGTATTACTATTACTTTTCCCAAAGTAGTATTACCTTTTTAAAGATGTTCTTCAGACACTCGAATAACTTAAATATTCTTAAATATGCTCAACTTGTTTTTTAAAAAAAAAATTAGAAATGCAAACTGTGGATCGTTAAGTATAACATATATTCTGTCATGAGTTTTCCTATGTTTCTTCATTTCAAAATTTGAGGATGTAAACATCACAAGCCATGACATTAGAAAAAATATATCGAAGTGCGCGGCGTGTAAATGACGGTAGTGCGAGGGGCCGCCGACCACTCCCTACCCCTCGCACTACCGTAATTTTATACCCCAATGTCTTCCACCAGACAACAAACCACTGAATGGCGGGAAATGTACCAGGGTATACGTTCTAAGGTATATATTTGCGGTCCGCTGTACTAAACAATGCCGTGTAAGCACATAAGTTGTAAATAAATTTCAATCCATATATCTCTACTGTACATTTCTTTTAAACTTATCAGAATCCGGGTGCTAAGTTCTGCATAACACTTGTCTCCTTCTTTGTTCATTATCTTGGCAAGGTCCGTCCCAGTCAAGGTTGTCAACTTAAGTAGCTGCATGTGGATAATGATAAGAAGTAACATACTTAAATAAATATTTTTATTACTTTTTGTTGTATTATGTTACAAACAATACATTCATTGCTTCAATAAATAGCTATTTAAATATTGATAATTAAGGTATACACATTAAATAAACATACAAAGTAGGCACACATTTTTTTTTTTTTGTAAAGACTAGTTTCTGTCAATGGCACATATATTCTGCCTTCTTGGATCGTTGTGATATATATGTTTTCTTATCGCTTTATATTTCACCATTGCTGGAATTGCATATATAACATAAATAGGCATACACAATTAAACACCAGTGCGCGTGTTTGTACATAAAGGTATTTTACAAAGGATTACCGTTAAATGCTGCAAGCGATTCTATTAGTATTGGACTGACATTCACAGAGACAGGCTATGATATCACCCTTATGCTATACTATATAGTTAGTTCTGGAGTACTAAGTTAAGTTTTGAAAACTGAGAACATGTGTAGACTTTTTTTCAAAAGTATATAGTGTCTACAAGTGATAGATTCGAGAGCTGTTAACACACAAACGAAATATAGAATTCTTGCATCTACATTCACAGAAATTAAAGTTAGTTCCTTCCGTTCAGAACTCTGAGGGCAGCAGTGTCAATATCAGCTTGTAATAACTATTTTCCTCAAGACACAAGAGAGTTCATTGATTCGCCAAAATAAAGATGAAGTATACCACACATAAACTTGTAACTGTTCAATAAAACTGTAAAGGTCCAAGACTGACATGATCTTTAACAAAATTGCTTCTACATGGAGAGGTTGGAATTTTAAAATAACTATAATACTGAGTGAAGGGGAAAAGCCAAGTATATTATGCCGTCGTTGTGGACCATGTCTGCTTTACAAGATCAGAGCCCTTCTCTGCTATCATGATAATCGAAGCAATTGGATTCGCTCTGGGGACGAAGGGATAGACGGAAGCATCGATGACTCTAAGGTTGGGAACGCCGATAACTCTGAGGGCAGGATCAACAACGGCCGTAGGGTCGTCCTTCAGCCCCATCTTGGCCGTGCAGCTCTGGTGGTTCTCAGGCACGGTGTCCGTCCTGATGACGCACTTCCAGTACTCCATGTCGTCCACTGGGTAGTCCTCGCACCCGGCGACCTGCGTCGTGTTCAGCTGGAAGTCCCACTTCTTCAGCGCGTCTGTCTTGGCCAGGTCGAGGACGAACTGAACGCCTTGCAGGAGGATGTCCAGGTCCATGTCGTTGGAGAAGTAGTTGGGCTGGAGGACTGGGTAGTCCGAGAACGACTTGCTCGCCAGGGTGACGTTGCCAGTGCTCCTGGGAGCCACCAAGGTGGGCCTCATGTCTATCGGTCGCCTGTCGCAGCCGGGTTCCTCCCCCGTGACGCAGTGGGACGGGCACCCCATCTGGAACCCGTCGAAGAAGACCTGCAGGTCCGCGTGTCCCTTGTCGGCGTGCGTGGACGATATGAATGCCGTTGCCTGGGTGATCCCGTTGGTAGCCAGCGGACCCGTCTGTCCGTCAGTGTACTGCTGGACCGCATCGTCGGTCAGATCCGTGGTGTAGGTGGAGTTGATGGTGAACCTCACGTTGACGCCGACGTGGTTCTGCAGGTTTTGCCCCACCGGAAGGTTCTCTAGGACTTCAATGCCTTGAGACTGGAGTACTTGCTCCGGGCCGACGCCCGACAGCATGAGGAGTTGCGGGGTGTTGATCGCTCCGGTGGAGAGAATGACCTCCTTCCGGGCCTTCACGGTCTTGGTTTCTCCGGTTTCGGAGAAGAATATGTCTACGCCCGCCGCCACCCTGTTGCCGGCGGAACCTTCGATATTGACTCTGGATACCATCGAATTCACCGTAACATCAAGGTTCACCCTGTCTCGGTTCGGTCTGAGGTAGGCGCTTGCCGTTGACGTCCTAAGACCGTCCTTGATGGCGAAGTCCGCTACCGTGAATCCCGTTACCAGGCGACCTTCATTAATGTCCTCTCTGATCTCGTACTCCATCTCCGGCGCCGCGGCCACTATGTCGTCCGTCAATGCCGGACGCGTGGAGAACTTCCCGATAGGAAGAGGCCCATCGAAGCCGTGGTAGTAAGAATCCAATTCCTTATTGGCTTGGTTCTCGGATTTCTTGAAGTACGGCAGAATGTTATCGTAGTCCCACGACACCTCCTCGTTGGAAGCCCACTGAACGTAATCGTCCGGATGTCCCCTGACGTACATGATGCCGGTAAACACTGACGAACCGCCCACGGTTTTACCTCTGGGCCACGCGCACACGCCGCCGTTGACCAGGCACGCTTTCGCCTGCGCTTCCGTCGTGTAGTTCCAGTCGATGGCGCTATTGACGAGGAACGGCGTCAGGTACGGAACGAACGTCGCCGTCGGTTCCAAGGGGCCCGCCTCGACCAGCAACACCGAGTAGTCTTCCACCTCCGACAACCTGCTCGCCACCACCGCCCCTGCGACGCCGGCGCCAACGACGATGAAGTCGTACTCGTCCTGGACCACGTCAACGGGATTCAGCCTGCTGCACGACTGCGACACGTTCTCTGTCAGGTGGAAGAGCGTCTCCAGGGTCATCATGAAGTTCACTTGACACACGCTGCTCCACACGACGGTGTCCTGAAAATGACAGTGGCAGTTCTCCATCGTGGATTGGACAAACTGCAAAGACAATGTTAAATTGATTTTAGTAAATTGGTCTCATTGATTGTTCATTGATTTGCTTATTTTGGTTAATTTGAGAAGATGGGGATGGGTGATGATACGATATAGAAAGTGATTAATGAACACTCACAAACATACATCCAGGCCGAGGCCGGGATTCGTAGCGTTATGTGCTAACCACTCCGCCACGGAGCCGGCTAGTAATTGGTCTCAAAATACGCATTTCGGCACACAATGATAAGACCAGTGGCGACAACTTTTGAAAAACATTATATAACTGAACTCGGAGATGGGTTTTATTATTTCGATACAACGGTATATGTCATAAGGAGGCTGAGGATTTGCCCTGAAATACTGTTTTGTTCCTTACCCAGAAAATTATGCTTGTAAGGTTAGGACATTTCAGGTCATTTCTCAGAGGAATACAGCAATTTTATAGCGGTTGTTATTGCCTTTTTAGTCGTAAGTACCTATTTAGCATATAACTGTTTTTTGTGTGCCTAATCCAGGAAAATCACGAAAAATCTGTCTATGATTATAGGTGGGCTCGAGCTCCACAGGCCCATTTAAGTTAGCGTCACTGAGTAAGACGGACACTAAGCACTGCATGTATGCACTAATAGAAAATAAACTGATATTTAACAAAAATCTGAAAGGCAGAAAAAATTATAAATCTACGAATTTTCTTCTTTGATATGATACTACTTCACACGGTTCAGTTATATTTAATTTCTCTTTCCGGCTTGTAGTTTACTTGGCATAATCTGCAGTTCGGTAAAAAAGTATCTTTGTGACACGAGGTACTACACTGGTTTCATTTTGTACACACACAATCTTATGTTTTATCTAACTGCAGAAATAATGATTTATTAACTCTCATACTTAGAGTAATACTGAAAACCGTTATGGTTACAGCTGTGTGCCATTTATTATCTCAACAGTAACTTCTATTCTAAAATAAACACATTAAACCCCTTTACGAAAGCAGTTCCTCATAAATACCTTCGTAGTACAGTAATTATTTTGAGGGATTTGTAACAGGATTGGCCCGGGTGGGCCCAGCCCAGATTTCCCCACGCCGTTTTTTTTTCTTCAGAAATACCCACCAAGAAAACTACTCAAAATGTGTGTTTGTTTTTTCAGAAAATGTAGTACTATTGTTTTAAATAAAAGGTTCTAGAATTGTCAACAAAAAATGAAAAGGGTCTGAAATATTTGGATAAAATATTGAAGGAACAAAGCTTATAATTTTGAAATGTGGTAGGACTTTCGATATCAGTCACTTCCGTATGTGGGCAAGCCACATAGTTTCACCTGTGACGATCAACTTTAACAATAAATTTTTCCACGTATAAAACATTACAAAAGAGAATTGAGTATATTTTATTGAAATGTGAAAGCAGAATATAGTGAACTGCGCTATAATTAAACCAAACACTTTTCAAATGATTCATTTCATTTCTCAAAATTTAGTATGTGTGCAAATGTTCTGTTTTCTTTCCAATGCCTTCCTCTGAGACATTGTCCCCCCTTCCCCCCACCAGTTCAGTGCATTGATTGAACGCAATTGGTTGCTTGCCCATGTAGGATAAATGTTATTTGTTGTTAAGAGCTCTATACCCAAGAAGTCGAGCACTCTCATAATCTACCACAATTTCTTTTTTCCTTAAAAATAGGGGGTGTGGGGTACTCAAGTAAATACAATGCATACGTATACTTTCATATTTTTACTATTTTTTGACATTTTCAAACCTGTTTAGAGACTACAATTCCGAGCTTTGTGCATAAAACTTTCAGGAGCATTGTGACATCACTTGCACTGTAAATTCACAATAAAATTATCGAAACATAATGTACGATATAGGAGGAGCATGGGTGGGGTGGATGGGCAAAGATAGACAAGTCATCTATTTAGTGACCATGATAACATGTTTCTGCAAATAAAAAACTTAACAGACTGGAACGGTATTACGTGTGAGTGAAATTGGACAATGTGTTTCAAGATGGTGAATGAAAAACTGATTTTCCTCATGTTGCACGCACGCTCTATAGCATGCATTCTTTTTCCCCAAAACTGTCTACAATGCATTTTCAGAGTATAAGGAACTAAACTCAGTAATTGTACAGATAATTCGTCGGTCCGCAATTTTGTTGTAAAACTTTTAAAATTATATTTCATAGTTTAGAAGGACTAAAATTAAACTGTGTGACTCAGCTGTTAGCATATGCAGATGATGTAGACTTACTGGGGGATGATGTAAATACAATTACGAAAAATGCTAAAATATTTTTCAAAGCAGCTAAAGAGATAGGTTTGGAAGTTAGCAAAGAGAAAACTAAATATATATGCTTGCAGGCCGAAACCAAGTGTTAGGTAATAATGAAAATCTAATTATTGATAACAACTCGTTTGAACCAGTTTCCAAATTCAAGTACTGAGGAGTATACTAACAAATGAAAATTATATTAAAGAGCAAATAAAAAGCAGGCTTACTTCAGGAAATGCATGTTACTTTTGTCTTCTCGTTTAATATCTAAGAAACTAAAAGTTAAAATGTACAAAACTGTAATTTTGCCTGCAGTATTCTATGGATGCGAAACTTGGTTCCTTACATTGAAAGAGGAACATAAATTGAGAGTATTTCAAAATATGATCCTTAGGAAAATATTTGCGCCTGAAAGGGATGTATTCATGTCCAGATATTAGTGGAATGATTAAATCAAGAAGACTTATGTGGGCAGGCCATGTGGCACGAATGGGAGAAGATAGAAGAGTTTACAATATTCTTTTTGGGAAACCTGATGGTAAGACGAAGATGGAGGGATAATGTTGAGATGGACCTAAAGAAAATTGGTAGGGCAATTCCACGGGGGTGACGGGCAAGCTTGACAGGACTACCACAAAGATCACCCGATGAATGTTGCAAACTAATTTTTCCCTGCATGTAATTTCCCCAGGATCTGGGAATTGTGGATCCAAACTCTTACAGGAGCGAGAACAGGGTTGCATATGGCTGGGTAAGAACCCTCTGAACTTCCTCAACAGTCTAGGTCAATGTTGCAAACCAATTTTTCCCAGCATGTAATTTCCCCAGGAATGGGGAATTTTGAAGCCAAATTATCGCAGGCTAGGGGAAAGTGTGTCATATGGTAGTCATTGAACGCTTGCAGATGAGTTGAAAAAGAGGTCGTTGACCTTCAAACAACTAGAGATACAGTGGGGAGTAGAAAATTGTTGGCTGAGCGGGAATGGTTTATGAGTGCATCTAAAAATTACCGAAATGACAAGGACCAGTTCTAGCCTAGATCGCGTCTAGTGGTCTTGGTGCGTGGGATTTATTTAGAGGCAGCTTGTGAATACAGTAGAGAGTGGATTCTATTTTTGTGAATGATATGTGCTGTGTTGTGTAGTGAACTGAAATGAGGGACATAATTAACAAGCTGTCTATTCGGCTTACGAATGACGATAAGCTCCAAATCGTTGTGGATTTTTCTTGTATGCCCACTTTATGAACAGATAAGCTAATTGGGATCGGACCTACAGTTAAAGTTGTAACTAAACCACCATGTATCGGACCCGGGGCACCTTAGTTTCAAGGCAACGACGTTACCACTGCGCCAACAAGGAGTACACGAACTTAAAGTCGTGAAAATAGGTAGGTTGAAATTTTATTTTTATTCTCGTATGTAGGCCTACATAATATTTCACAATGTGACGAATTCAATCTCCCCAAGCTCACGGTCAATGGTAAGCATTTGCTTCTCTCCACTACTGTTAAAAATCTGGGAATTACCCTCAACAATAATCTTACCTGGAGAGAATACGTAAACTCCTTGTGTAAAAGAGCTTTCGGTGAACTACACTCTCTTTACCCGCTTAAAAACTTTCTCCCCGAACGGATAAAAACACAACTTGTCCAATCTCTTGTTTTCCCTATAATTGATTATTGTGACACTGTTTATTCGGACGTTAATCACGAACAAGCTAGACGCCTTCAGCGAATCCAGAACGCCTGTGTCCGCTTCGTTTTCGACATAAAATATTCCGAACATTTGACATCGTATTATGCGAAGGTCGAGTGGCTGAAATTAAGTGATAAACGGATTTATCACAACCTTGTCCTACTGTACAAGGCCCTAGAAATAAAAGACCCAAATACCTCTCCGGGCGGTTTCAATATCTTTCCGACTTTCACTCCCGTAACACCAGATCACGTGAAAAATCACTATTATCCATCCCTATCCGCAGATCTAACTTCTACGCCAATTCGTTTACCGTTACCTCTGCAGGACACTTGAACAGACTGCCCCCTCGAAATCCAAGCCTCCTCCTTAATTCTAACATTCAAAAGACAATTAAAATTATACATGCAAGACATTTGGACCCAGATTATATTCCCAAAAACGTTATACATTTAGCTCACGAAATCTGCTTGCTATGTATGTATTAGTGTGGGAATATGTATGTGTGTCCATATAGAAACTGTAGTGCTTTTACTTCTAATTTTACTTTTCAGTTATATTATTCATTGTGTTAGTAAAAATAATTAGCAATGTACCTAATTAATGGTTAATCCACGACTTGACTACTCGTATTCAAACTGTATTACTTTCATTTTATTTTCATTGTATCCATTTATCTTTTTTTTCATTGTTTATGTACATACAGTTAACTGTAAAGAAAACAGTTGACCCCTGTAATTAATGGTTAACTGGAAGAGAAGGCATTAATGCCTTAACTTCGCCATGTAAAGAAAGTCGTTAATACATAAATAATAAATAAATACCTGCTTTTATACCATTACTTTCGACTTTACTCGCAAATATTTAAATATCCACTACGAGAGAATTTTCTACCGCTATTCGGCTGTGTTTGTCACTTAATGGCGTTTCAAGCATATCACGTCAAGATTCACCCGAGTGAAGTCCTAGTAAATATTCACACAAGGTATGGCAACGTCGCAGTCGAAAGTTGCCGAACTTGCACGAGAGTTGGCGGGCTTACCCGAAACACTTTTCTCATAACCACGAACAAGATTTAGCTCAAGATATATTTATAATCTTTAATGTATAAATACAGCTGTTTCGAGAGATACATACCTGTTTATTATCTCCGTACCACCTCTGATAATATACAACTGCTTAAACGAACTAAATAACGCCACAGAAATGCTGAATTTATATGCAGAGCTGTTGTTGGTCGCGGAGACAAAGTTCATTGATGAATTCTAGATTGTCCATTCCATTCATAAAAACCCTTCAGACTTTTCCTCGTTCTGTCAAGTTGTTTACTTTAGGTAATTCCAGCTATCGAAAACAATGCTACCTTGCTCTTGAAAAACAGATCTGATAATGACTTTCGAAAGAATATTTTACGCAACGCTAATCATTGAAAAGTTGCATCAATGAGGGTCTCATCTGACTGTTTCCATGCCGGTGCACTGACTTTTTGTGTATAATTATCCTGGCCTAATTGCGCAAGTCGCTTTATCACCAGACGGTGACTGATGTTTTCATAATTCAGTCAAACGAATTACTAATCTTTGAAGGGCGCACTTGACGATAATTGCACAACTAAGTAAAGGGATTGAAGTTTTTGACAGGTGTCCCCCCCTCCCCTTTCGCATATTTCGTATTTTCATTGCCTGTGCGCTGCAGCCTCGGGTAAAAAAAGTTAGCTTTGCGAAACTGTACCAGTTACCTTCAAAAACAAATTTGTCACTTCTTAATTTGTCCGTCAGGTAAGAGTGTTGGGGGTCATCTTTTCGGCAGAATCACCGAAGAGTGGTGAAGCAGTGGGGGGGGGCATGTTTCAGTAGCAGTCGCATATAATATAAAACAATGCACAGACTAATTAATACAACGAAAAAATCATATTTATGCTGTTCTTGTGTAAACAAATTATCAAATATTTCAAGTAAAGCATTGCACTACCTGAGTGCGTTCGTTTCGTAACACCTGAATCTGTATGAATATGCACTAATTTTAAGTGGCTTACCTGCTTTTTTAATGCTAATATCCGTACTTCGCTCCTTAGATTAGCATACTTGCACTGTGCTGCTGAGTTCACCGTGACGATGAAATTCATACACAAGATCAACCAACAGTTTGCACTCGATAGAAAATAAGTGACTGTCTACCTGTAATTGTCACAAACACTTTGGAGAAAGTTTATCGTAAAGAAAGCAAGTGCAAATTAAATTATACACTATCTAGCCAGTTTCACCAGGAAGGATTTATTTGCGACGTCGCTAAATATTGCTTACGACATCTGATCGCAAGTACTTTCTCCAGTTCCATGTAAAAATGTCTTAATTTGTTAATCTATTAAGTACTTTTAGCGCGTAATTATTTATAATTGTCCACGATATAACGACACATAGTTTTGCATAATGTCCACAAGCCACGTTTCTAATAATGATTTAAACTTAATCTGTTCGCGCCCGTCATCCAACAAGAGACACTTTTCTTGTTTCGACCGCTGTTTGTAGCATTTCCAGGAAGGTAATGGTGCTGTAGGTAGACTAATACACATAAATGAGACACTCAATTACATCAAACTGATGTATTCGTCGCAAATATACATTATTTGCGACCAACCTGCAATACATCTTTTACATACCGTCGCTTCTCTCTTCACAGACTATTCACTCTCTCACTTTCAGTAGGCACTAGTGTCCAGAGAATAACATGGCGGCCATCTTGGCTCCAAAAGCACAAGGTACGGAACATAATCTGTAGTACTTCTCTCTGATAACCTGTCTGGGACGATTCTATGACTGAATATAGGCCTAATGTGTAAAATTGATGAGATGTTAAAGATAGGCACTTTGTGTTTGGTACAGAAGCTAGACCTAGTAAAGAAACTCATGATTCTAAACTTTGCACCAGGGTTGTTAAAGGTTCAGGAATTTTAAATAAATTCAATTCCGGTCCAGGAGAGAAAATCAGCAAGCGTAAATGGGTTCTAGACGGTAAAGAACCTTCTTCTTCTTTTTCTTTTAAGTATTCCAGTTCTGTCGAGGAACCCTTTTTTTTCCGGATCAATTTAAATACGGTCCAAGTTCCATAATTAAATTAAGCAATACGCAATTTGGACCGAATTTAAAGAGGAAGAAGGTTCCGGTCCTGTTTCGGAACCCAATAGAACCCATGAGTTTCTGAACCTTTGCACACTTTTTAAAGGAAATATGTATTGCACACAGAGGGGTCTCCTGAACGCATGTGCCAATTGTGGAAGAAAGGACAACTTGCTCTGCGACGACATTAATGAGCATTTCTACATTCTAATTTCTTCGTATAGGACAAGTATTTATTTTGCACGAGAGCGCTCAACTAACATTATATTACATTTCTTAGATCTGAAGTGCCCCATGCGTCAATTGTGGGAAAAGAATTATTACTTTCACTTCAGATCCAAGACATGTAATACTGTATAAGCTTAGTTGAGCGCTCGTGTAAAATAAATACTTCTCCTATATGAAGAAATTAGAATGTAGAAATGCTCATTAATGTCGTCGCAGAGCAAACTGTCCTTTTTCCCACAGTTGACGCATGCGCAGCATGCACCGCATGCGTTCAGGAGACGCCTCTGATTGCGCACTATATTATTTAGAACTTGCAGTGTGACTAAGAAATTAACCCATCTCTACATGTGAAAATACAAGCGTCAATTATACAATAATTTAAATATTTGCAATGTATTTCTCAATACCAGCGTGGCATTGAATACGGTACGGACTGACGTCATTGTTCCAGCCAATGAGCGCTCACTCGCAGCTGTTGAACCTTTATTAATCTTATCTGAAGTAAAGGCTGTGTGACGTCACACCTGTTTCTGAACAAAACCTTTAATTTTATTTCTGTAAACAAATTCTAGCACATTTTTCCTTCTGGAACATTTGTAGTTCTTTGTAATTTGAGGCAAATGGGAGGAAAACGCGTCGTGTGAACTTACGGTGTGTTTTCGAGAAAACAATAAAGAATCTGTTGCTCGCTATGTCTGTTCTGTAATATGTGTTCAGAGTTCTGTAGACCTTGGCATGTAAGCGAAATGAATGGTTTCCGGATGTACGTAGGCTGATGCTACAAAATAAATACGTCATAACTTCCTATGTGCAACTGATGTAATGTTTGTCTGTTGTGTCGAATAAATATTCGGAAAGTTTTCCTTCCTTCGCTAATTTATACAAAATTATTTGCCAAGTAGACAAATACTATCTTCCGTATTTAGCATAACTGTTATTAACATTTTTTTATTTATGATATGCACCAAGGGCGTACAAGGGAAGGGTCTCCACAAGTTCACTAAGAAAAAGCTAATATATATATATTTTTTTTTAATGTAGGCGATTACAATACACTGATCATGAAAGCAAGATAGTAGTAAGTTGTGATTCGTTCATGGTCTGGGGGGAAAGGGGTGACTCTTTTTTTTGGAACACCAAAATGTCAACCTCTATTCCACGTAGTGCATCCTGGACTGCAGTAGCGTACGCAGAATTTTATCAAGGGGGGGGGGTATTTCTAAAACTTTCTCCAAACTCACATTACCATTGTTTTATTATACTTTCATTAAATAATAATACTCATAATTAATTAATGATACTTATAATAATAATATACTATTATTAAGTAGTAGAGATCTACATAAATATAGTATTTATGAAAGCAATGGAACGAAATTAATTTCTAGTCATTCGATTTTTATCAAATTCTGGGAGCATTTTTTTGATTCTTTGTTATGAAATAATTGTCTAGTCAACGAGGTGAGACATTTTAAGTGTGAAGAAAATCCATAAAAACAAGAAAATATATTAAAATAATTGAAATAATCAAAGTATGCAACGGTGGTGTGACAACCACGCGGGAGATCCGGGTTCGATTCCCGAAATTAATTGGAATTTTTCCGGCTTCTTCCCCGCATAAATGTCCCCAATAATTCACATCTGGATTGTCTCGCTGTTCTTACCAACAACACGTTTTACAATAGTTAAGCTTATTGTCTTTTGAATAATTGTCTAGTGAATAAGGTGAGACATTTTAGAGAGGTGCATTCAAACGTGCCGTTGTAAACAATGGTGACTGTATTATTGCCCTCCTAGCCACGTACAACGAACCAAAAACTATCTTTAGTTAATTCTCATTGTTCACACAAAAAAATACATTTTAATTGAACACTGCTGTATGTAGAGGAGTGGCTGATGGGGTTACAGCCCCTACCGAAATTTTGAGAAAATCAGAATTTTCAAAAAAAAAATCGTTAAGAACTTTTAAAAATCAAAATGTGTAAATGCGAAACCTCATTCAGAGTGAGTCCCGATTACCATTTTTGTCTTTGAATTCAATTTTAATAAACTGAAAAGCTCTAAAAATACGAAATATTTTATTATGCATCCTGCCCTCCAAAACGAAGCCATGTGCTATCCACATTTACTACTCCAACCCCTCCCGAAAAAAATCCTGCGTACGCCAGAGTATTGAACAATGTTGCAACTGATATACAAAACAACTTATTTATCTTTTAAATCTTAGTTGCCCTCATATTTTATTTTCAAGAATTCGTGTTTATTTTCAAGGCATTCACTCTGAAAGACGTGTGTGTTTGGAATGCTGTGTTTTTCTCCGCGCTGCATGGAAATAATAATTGAAATTATTATTATTGTTATTATTACTATTATTATTATTATTATTATTATTATTTCTAGTACTAGTAGTAGTATATGTATTGTCGCAGATCGTTGACTGTGATAAATTGACCATTTTAATTTTTTTCCACGGCATTTTTCATAATATTTCACAAGCTCAAGGAGGGGGTTAAACCCCGTAACCCCCCTTGCGTACGCCACTGCTGGACTGTATTTTGCAGACTAGCGAGGCTCTGGCATCTGTGTGTTTGTTATCGTCCACTCATCCATTTCATCTTCTCACCTTTCATCCTCATATTCGCGATTAGCCAAAAGTGGCAGAAAAGCGAAGTAAAATAATACAACTCAATAACTCAATCAATCATTCGTGGTCTTATACGTCTAATATGCGTAATTTACGTATATTTCTGTACGTAAGGTACAGAGAATCAAACCCGGGTGTTGCGTGTGGCAGTTAGACGTCTTACTGACTTAACAACTGGAGTTCATCTTATCAACTATATTAAGAGTGAAAATGCCCCATAATAATAATAACGATAAAAGTAAAGTGCTCCCCTGTATTTTGCACCACGCCATGAAGGCGTGTAGAGGATGTGGAGCTAAGACCCCACACTTTCTTGATCACGTCCGTAGGTGGGAGTGATGTGATCAGCACCACGCCCCTGGGCACCTTTACCAGAGTTTCCTTCAGGTACCCACTTTATACGACGCTGAGTTTGAGCCGGAGCCGCTTGAACAGGTGGAGAAAATTCCGGGTATCTCGCATGGTAGTCAGACGCCTTAACGACTGAGCTACCGCGGCTGCAATAATAATAATAATAATAATAATAAAAATATATGAAAATGTGAATTTTGTAAAAAAAAAAAAAATATGGTCTAATGGCTAAAACCAAATAAATCGATAAACAATAACTGTTCCTAATGAACTTCCTTCTTTTACAGGTACGTCCACAAGTGATTGACGGGTGCTCTTGGACAATAGATTCACCGTGGTAAGACAATATAATTTGTAAACCCTAAATACTTGTGTGAAATGACGTAAGCACATGTACGTACACATAGCGCGCGCGCTTATGATTACATCTTTGTGGTAGCGTCTATAGCTTTGACAATACGAAGCTAGGGGTTCTGGGTTCGATTCCTTGTGAAGCCATAGATATTCATTGCATGTTTCTCATGTATTTCCTAAAGCCACCATTCATTCTCCAACAAAAGGGGTAGAAATGCAACATTAAGTAACCAAAGCTCAGTGTATTATTGTGGGGTTGATAGGAGGCATTCATTTATCAGTTTGAAATGAACAACTACTTTATAATGTGTCTTAAAAATATGATTATCTACCACATGCCTCGCCATGACGTACTGAAAGACTTGTAATGAAGTGGTCCCGGGTTTGATACCTGATTCAGGTACATAGTGGTACGGATGCAACTTTTAAACTGTAGGTCGAGTCCCCATTAGCCTACCTGTCCATGAAGTGTACTTTTAACAAAATTCAAAATCAATAACATATACTGAAAGTTCCCTCAAACTTGATGGTTAGTTGTGTTTGGTAAGCGTAATCATGGAATCTGCAAAAATAACTGATTTGATTTAATTTTTGTTTCTTTGCCACACTTTTCTGCCACTTTCGTGATTTAATGAAATTCGAGGGAAATATGATGAAGGGGATACTCCCAAAAAACACGTTGGTCTAGGCCGAGATTCGAACCAGGGACCCTGATCCAAAAATAGTTATCATGTGTTAGAATTACAAGTAAGTGTACGTTTGTTTATTTATCAACTGCAAGTAACGGATATTTACTTCCAGTAGCCTTAAGATAGTGACCTTTGTGAAACTTTGCCGATACCACTGAAGGTCAAGTTGATAAATCGTTGTGGCTGTTAAGCTTGGTATAAGTTTTTGTTATAATTATAAGCTGTAAACAAATGTGGTTAAATATTGTGTATTTAATGTTAAAGAAATGTACATTGCAGCTGTCCACAACTTACTTTTCAATATTAATACTGTATGTCCTTGCAATAATTTTACCAGTCTATGTGTAAGAAATGTCCAAATTAAATTGTGTAAGCAGAATACCTACCAGATGTTAACTGTTAGCATATCACAGAACCACTGATGAAATTGGAGCATCTCCAGCTTTGCTTGATCATGTCCGAACCCTTTTCGCCTATCATGATGGTCGCAGCTACCGGGTTCCCGCTAACCAACACCGGCATAATGGAGGCATCAACCACCCTGAGCCCCCGTACGCCGTACACACGGAGATGAGGGTCCACGACTGCGTCTGGATCGTGCTTGGGACCCATCTTCACCGTTCCCGCGGGATGGTTGTAGTTCCTGGATCCGTACTTCACGGCGCACTCCCAGAAGGGCAGAGTCCCGAAGGTGAAGTCTTCGCATCCAGGGTAGTCCTCCAGGAGTAGTTTCATCCTGACGTTCTGGAAGGCTTTGGTGTGGAGCATTCCCAGCACCATGTCCACTCCTTCTAGCAGCACCTGCAAGTCTCGCTCCTCGGAGAGGTAGTTGGGATGGATTTCCGGATGCTGGAACGGATCCGGGCTCCGGAGTTGTATCTTCCCTCGGCTCTCACCTCTCAGCACCACCGGAGATATGCTCAACCCTCCGGAGAGCTCGGTGTGGGCGCAGGCGACCATGGTCTTGTTCATTCTGCACAGTCCGGGGAACCAGCCGTAGTACAGCTGGAGATCCGGGTAGTCCTCACTCTTGTCCGCGTACCTTGTCTTGGCGAAACCGGTCACTTGGCCGATCCCAGGGCTCGAGTACGGCCCGGTCCTGTTCCTCAGGTACAAGAACTGGTTGACCCTGTCGTCCAGCACATCCGGAGGCAGATCCGTGAAAAAGTGGATCTCGAGTCCGACGTGATCTTGAAGGTTGTGGCCCACCTTGAGGTCCCGGATCACGTTGATGCCGTGGTGGGCGAGGTGGGTCTTGTCTCCGATGCCCGACAGCATGAGAAGCTGCGGTGATCCGACCGCTCCTGCGGACAAGATTACTTCTTTCGCGGCGCGGACTTCTCTGATCTTCCCGTCCCTGAGGAAGCGCACTCCGTAAGCTCTCTTGGTCGCATCTACGAGTACCTTGATGACGTGGGCGTCGAGGGCCACGTGGAGATTCTTGCGGTGCCTTACCGGGTGGAGGAACGCCTTAGAGGCACTGACGCGCATCCCGTCCCTCGTAGCGGCTTGTCCCTGCATGATCCCAGTCTGCTTCTCCCCGTTCAGGTCGCGTTCCTCCAATCCCAGCTCCTTCCCAGCTTCTAGAAGAACGTCTGCGAGTTTGGGCTTGTAGTTGAAGCGCTGGACAGGAAGATACCCGCCTTTACCGTGATACTCCTTGTCGATCGCGTCCAAGTTTCGGTTGTCCTCCGACTTGATGAAGTAGGGCAGCACATCCTCGTAGCTCCAGCCGTCGTTCCCCAGCTCTGCCCAGCGGTCGTAGTCCCTTCCGTTCCCTCTGACGTACATCATCCCGTTGATGTTGGTGGACCCTCCGAGTGACTTCCCGCGCGGCCATGGACACGCACCTCCGCGTTCGCGTCTGCAAGTGTACCGCTGTCGTTCCGCCCGGTACTGCCACGTCACGTCAGAGTCCCGGAGGAGGCTTTCCATGGACGGGACCTGGGTCATGGGCGCCTCGTGGCCCCCGGCTTCCAGCAGGAGGACCTTCCAGTGGAGGACCTCGCTCAGCCTGCTCGCCACCACCGATCCTCCGGCGCCGGCGCCCACCACGATGAAGTCGTACTCGTCGTCCAAGGTCTTGACGTCGATCGGTCGATCCGGAAGGGAGAGTTCGCACTGGGATCTTATGATGAACTCCACCAGCCCCATGAAGACTATGGACTGGGCTGGACACGTCGGGTAGGGGGAGGAGTGGAGGTTCATGGCGAGATCCATCTCCTACTCGGTTGGAGCGACCTGCAAAGAAGATGGGACAATCATCAGAATCCATATAACTAAGATAACATATTCAGAAAGGAAAATAATTCTTATGCATGTGTATTGTTGTGCTTTTAAGGGTAAAAAAAATAATAAAATAACTGATTTGATTTAATTTTTGTTTCTTTGCCACACTTTTCTGACACTTTCGTCTAATCGTGACAAAAATGGTGAGGCGTGATTTAATGAAATTCAAGGGAAATATGATGAAGGGGATACTCCCAAAAAACACGTTGGTCTAGGCCGAGATTCGAACCAGGGACCCTGACCCAAAAATAGTTATCATGTGTTAGAATTGCAAGTAAGTGTATTTGTTTATTTATCGATTTATTATAATTATAAATAATTATAAGAGTGACCAGATATAAAGGTTGCTTTGCTATGTTTTTTATAATATTGACTTTGTCCTATCCTGGACTCGTGCAAAAGTTTACGGCGGGTGCCAGATTTTTTTTTTATTTATTTTTTTTTGATTTTTTTTTTTTGTTGGGAATGGTGTTCGCGAATTAATGGTTAGCTGTTAGGAAGGTTTCCGACAGAACCATCAAGCGACATGCTTCCAATTGGCGTAATGTGGAGTCTAATTTTAAGGGGTCAGAATCAGACTTGGGGCCTAATTTTGAGGGAACCGATTCAAAACTGGGACTTAACTTTGGGGGGGGGAGAGGCTCGATTTCTTTTCCTTCATATTATTAAAATACATAGCACCCATGACTATTTGCTAAATATCTGTGACGTTTGCGAAATCGCAAATATTACTCTTTATTACTTTGCTTCTCAGGTTCTCTAACTTGACAATTTTTGGGGGGAGGCGGCGGAGGCAAATGCCCCGCTAAGTTACGCCTAGGATGCTTCCCATCCAATCTGTAGGAAACAATTCACTCCGCCTGCGCTGTCGCATATATATTTCCATATTAAACCCAAACCGTAACTAATGTTGTCGAACTGACAAGCTACCTTGCACCCAGTATAGCTAATAAAGGGCAAGTTGACGTTTTATATACAGACTTTTCAAAGGCATTCGACACGGTTCACCACGATATATTAATACAGAAATTAGCCAGCAACAGCCTTTCTCCTCCACTTATAACCCTTCTCTCCTCATACCTGCAGAACCGCCGACAATATGTCATGTATCAAGGCTGCAGATCGACTGCCTACATGGCAAGTTCAGGAGTCCCACAGGGGTCGAATCTTGGTCCCTTGCTATATTTAATTTTTATAAATGATTTGCCAGAGCTACTCACAAAATTTGAAACGTTAATCTTTGCTGACGATGTTAAAATATATAAAAATATCGTAAATGCTGATGACTGTACGTTATTACAAAAAGAGTTGGATAACTTGCTTCAGTGGTGTGAAATTAATAAAGTCAGCCTGAACTTAAAGAAATGTAAACATGTGTCATTCACCCACAACAAACAGCCTACTAAATATTCATATACTATTTCTAATGTGTTAATACAAAGTGAGAATATCGTTACTGACCTAGGGGTCACTTTTGACCAAAAGGTATCATTCCAACCACACTTTGCCCGCATTCTAAGTGAAGCTTCACAAAAATTTGGGATTTATAATGAGAATGGGTGATCAATTTAGAAAGAAGGAAACATTTCTATTGCTGTATTATACGCTCGTCAGATCTAAACTCGAATATGCCTCTCTTGTTTGGAACCCTCAATTCAAGAAATATCGAAAAATTAGAGAAACTTCAAAATAAATTTCTCAGATATCTACTATTTAAACTTGACGGTACATATCCAAAACTCACTCCTAGTAACACATTACGCGAAATCGTTAATATCTGGCCACTTGACGAAAGAAGGCAAATAAGTCAATTAACTTTCCGCCCCAAACTTATTAATGGTAAAATAGATTCTTCTCATCTGCTGTCTAATTTAAATTTTTACGTACCAAACTGTTAAGGCCCAGAACTAACCTCTTTCAAATCCCTCTCGGAAGAACCAAAATGGCAGAAGCTGAACCCCTGAGGAGAATGTACAAGTTATTTGACTCATTTTCTAAGAATAACGCATAGACTTATTTAAATGTAATTGTGACTTTAGATCTAATCTTTGAATGTTTATATATTTTGTTCTGTCCATAGAGTTTCAGTTTTCAATTAGCTTGTAAGGTCATATCCCACAATTTAGTTCCATTATTATTGTATTGCCTTTGTGTTTTTTGTCTCTATAATCTAATAAGTAAATTCTATGCACAATTGTTATTTAATGCAAATTGTATATTACGTCATTCATATTTCTTGTAAACTATCTTTATTATGTTCTTGGTAATGTAATGATGGTATCCAATATTGAACACTGTAATTGGGCATACGCCTGTTGTGTTTCAATTAAATAAAGAAAGAAAGAAATAGACATAAGCGTAATTCAGAAATGTCTAGCGACACGCAAGCGACAAGCAGCATGTGTTACATACCTGGTCGCTTCAATTCGAAATCTCCCTTTGGTACACTCCTGTTCAGATAAAGTGGCATTACTAGATCAACTGTCCAATCTTATATAATGTGCCACTTTATGTGAACGGTAGTGTAATTCACACTCTACTTAAATCCTCACATGTAGCCTGGGGCTTATAGAACAAATATCAACAGTTATTCAATATTTACTGATCAACAGTTATTCAATATTTACTGTTGCTGAAGGTGAGAAAACAAATGTTTAAATCATGCTAAATAATTCCAGTAAGCCAAATGGTAGAAGGCAAGATCAGTCCCGGGTTCGATTCCAGGTAGGATCTGCCCCCCCCCAAAAAAAAAATCGGCGTTGACCCAGCATTATCCCGAAAGACAATTGGGAAACTACATTGAGAAGATGCAGTAGCGAGCCTCGGTCTCGAAAGCCAGAAAACAACGGCGATGGGACTCGATGCGCCGACCACACACCATCCAATGAAAAAAAAGCCTTCCTGGTAGGCCCTGGCCCTTACAAAACTGTTTGCACCATGCAAAGAGTTTCGAATGTTTCGAAATTCTTGAGGTGGAGTTACACATGCGCTTAAGAATATGTTGCAAGACTTGCAAACAATGAGTGATTGTCGTGTTTGTGTGTATGAAGGCCGGATTTCAGGCTGTTCGTTATTATGAAGTTTAATTTGCGTTGGGGAGGTAGTTTTCAGTGTCCGCGTCCGTTGTTATTAAGAAGTAATATTGCCATTAAACCCCATGTATTTCTGCTGGGGAATTTAAAAATGTCCGCAATTTAGAGGTGGCCGCTATTCAGAGGTGTCCGTTAGGAGAAGTTTTACTGTATATGCATAAATCTGTAGCAAACCATGAAGAAATATATACATTCCTATTTACTTTACGCATAAATTATGCCTCCACTTTTAAAAGGAACACAAGTAACAGGTGTTATAAATTTCTTATCTAGTTGCATACTTAGTGACTTTTTGCTTTTATGTTACTTTGACTAATCGCAACGATGATGATGAACGATGAATGGAATTCATGACCGGGCTCCCATAAACCAAGAGATCACTTTCTACAGTGTATTTCACTGTTAAACTAGCGAAAAAAGCCACAATACCGTAAACAAAAATTCCAAAGTAGTCATTTTTTTACTATTGTGTAAGATTATTCAAACAAACAACAGAAAATGGGTTTATTTGTGTTTCTAAAGTTCACATTATGCACAGAGAGACCAATCGAGACTGAGCCTACAGTTCAAAGTGTGATACGAAACACGATGTGCCTCCACCGGCTATCTAACACGGGACCCCTTAACCTTAAGGCGACGATTTAACCACTATGCCATCGGGGATTAGTGGTAGCATCGTCGCCTTGTAATCAAGGGGTCCCGTGTTCGACCCGGTTCGGGCACATAATGGTCCGCATCCTACTTTAAACTGTAGATCCAGTCCCGATTAGCCTATCTGTGCATGTTGTCTTAAAACAAAAGTGAAAGTGTTGGGAAAAGGCGGCTACGTTTGATTGTGTTGTAGAAAGAATGCACACTCTTCGTTGTTCTTTATGGCATAACGCCAACCACCGTGACGGAGTGGTTCGTCGCTCGAATCCCGGCCTGGGCAAGGGTATTCTTTTTGAGTGTCGCTTCAACAATTTCACCTAATCATCACATCCTAGCCGTCGCGATTAGCCAAAAGTGGGAGAAGAGCAAAGAAATTTATAGCACAAGAGATCAAACTTCATGATATCGCAGTACAGCACACCAGAGCTGTGTGGTTCAAGAATACTATTCTAGAACGTATCTAGGGCTATGTTTTCAATATCCAAGCGCATTTCAACAGAATTGAAGCAGGAACACACAGGCACGTATCTAGAAAATCATTTCGGTTGGGTCCAACGAATTGTCTCAATAATAATAATAATAATAAATTAGAATAACTATATTTAATTAAATTAAAATAATATAAAAAAGGTAAAGTGCTCCCCTGTGCTTAGCACCACGCCATGAAGGCGTAAAGGGAGTGTGGGGGTTACGCCCCACACTTTCTTGATCCGGTCGTGAGTAGAGCTGATGTTATCAGCATCACACCCCTGACCGCCTTTACCCCCCAGGGTTTCCCCCAGGTACCCATGTCATTCGACGCTGGGTGGGCACCGGGGCCGCTTCCAACGTTAGAATGTTCCCTGATTTGAACCGGCCGGGGATCGAACCCGGGACCTTTAGCATGGCCGTCAAACGCGTTACCGACTGAGCCATCGCATACAAATTAATTAATGTTGTATTTTTACTATTACACGAATAGGTAAAAAATGATTAAAGAATAGATAACAGCACATATTCATTATCTGGCTTATGTACAGGGTGGTCACAAAGTGGGCGTACCCCTCTTTATTTTCGACATTACGATGGTAATATAGTTGGATTACTCGATATGAACACATACCTGTGTCATTGATTAACCGCCTCTGGGACTTCTTGGAGGCCCTTCAGAACGTTATTGAGAGGAACGTAACCGCCCGGAGAAAGATCTTATTCACCCTTGCATCGCCGATGTTTAGAACACTTAAACCATCAGTTATGTGTTCATATCAAGCATTCAACCCTAACCTTCGTAGTGTCGAAAATGCAAGGGGGTACGCCCACTTTGTGAACACCCTGTATATTTAAGATCGCCAAAATGCGTATCAAAAACAACTGACCTGGCAAGGAAATTGTCAAGTAAGTAAAGAATTGAATATTTATTGAATAACAAAAAAGGAGTTAGATCCAATTGACGGAAGGCAATGTTCCTGATCAATGTTTTATGAATATCGTTGGTTGGTTGATTTGGTGTTTTAAGTCCACTTTATGCACATTAAGGCTAATCGGGACTGGAATTACAGTTTAAAGTGGAATCCGAACCACTATGTGCCTCCACCGGGTATCGAACCCAGGACCCCTTGATTACAAGGCGACGACGCTAACACTGCGCCATCGGGGAAGCCCATGAATATCGTCATTAAGTCGTAGTGTGCATAAATCTATGGTAATGTCCTTCAATGAGCCAAATTTCCCACCTTCCAATAAGTTCGGTGGAAATAATAACAATCGCTTACATGACAAATACTAAAACAATTATATTTTCATTAATTTGGTACTTGATATGTCCTTCAGGGAGGGTCCAGACCCCCCCCCCCACACACACACATCTTATACATCTGTATTACACACCATATCTCATGGCTTGGAGATATATTTCCCCATGAACAGGAACTAACAGAATATCTTCAAATATCAGCATTACTCTCGCGGTGTCATTTCCAACGCTGTTGCCGTATATAAGCAGGTCCCCTGATTTGATGTTCGGTGGTGGCATGTAGCACGGGGAGGTGGGCGTCGGGAGGGTGGGAATCGAATCAGCACCCCCCTAGAATTGGGATAGTTCGTTTGAGGTTCCATAAAAGAAGAAAGTTTGTTCATTTTATCCTACTAATAACATAAATAAAATTCAGTTGGTTTATATTCGAACAGAATAAACACAATAAAAAATGCGATACATCGGAAGAAAGTATAAAATGCCGGAATGATGTTATGTTTTTTTTTCATATTCCAATATACAGCGTGTCCACAAAAAACATTACGTGATTATAATGGACCACAAAATTTTAATTATGTATATTACGAAATGTATACCGATACCATTCGAAATAACAGCTCAAAGAATTTTACCGGATGTGTAATTGTTGGCGTTAACTACAACAATAGATGGCATAACAATAAAGGAATGAAAAAATGGGAAAAAAATTAGCCAAAAGTTGCAGAAAACCACATTTTAGATTGTAAGAGAAAGTTAACGAAAATAGTCATGGACAATTTCCACAGTAATACTAATGGATCCCACTGTACAATTCTGTATGAATGAATGTTGCAAAACGTCAGTAATAATAATAATAAACGTAATGGTGGACGAGAGAGAACACACCAAAGATCTTTCGATTGTTAATGTGTTATTGTAAATGGCATTGTTGTTAGAAGCAAATTGTGTTACTGTTGATGTTTACTGGATGTTTAGGTTTGTACAGTGGGATCCATGAGTATTACTGTGCAAATTGTCCATGATTATTTTCGTTAATTTTCTCTTACACCCTAAAATGTGTTTTTCTGCTACTTTTGGCTAGTTTTTTCATTATTTTATTGTTATGCCATCTATTGTTGAAGTTAACGCCAACAATTACACATCCGCTAAAATTCTTTGCGCTCTTCTTTCGAATGGTATCGGTATACATTTCGTAATATACATAATTAAAATTTTGTAAATGGTTGCACAGTTTTGAAAATTCCAAAAATCTAGATTTTAATGTGAGAAATTACAAATCATAAACTTTGTGACTAATTTACCAGAAACGTTTAGAACTTTTTTTGCTTGAAGGAAGTATGTACAGTGGGATCGATGAGTATTACCGTGCAAATTGTCCATGTCTATTTTCATTAATTTTTATCTTACATACTATGTGTTTTTAAGCGATGGACTTTTATGTGCCTGAGTTGTCAACAGCTTGTTTTGAGTTTTATTTTAATTCTTGAAGATCTTATTGGGTCAAATAAAGTGCACGAGCATGGTGATGGACAATTTGCACGGTAATACTTATGGATCCCACTGTACACATTTATATGTTTCGATTTGATTTTGTCATTTAGCCCCTTTTAGTTAATCGCGACAATGAGGGTGATTGATGGTAATATTGAAATTGATGAAGGGGCACCTTCATCCATTACCCATGCCCGGGTCTGGATTCTAACCCGGGACCCCTGGAGCGTAGCGCACTATGATAGCCACACCGTCACGTAGATCGGGTCACGCCCCTGAGAGAAAGTGGTCAGTTTGCCAATAGATGACATGGCCGTGTCCAAAATGTTTGTAGGGGTAGTCAATCAATTGATAAAACTTTAACAGGAGAAATAATAATAATAATAATCTTTATTATTATTCCTTGGCTTATGATAATTACTATAAGATAACTATTATGAACTAATGATAACGAACAAATTTTATTCCTGATTTTTAAAATTATTATTATTATATCCGTACTTTTCTACTCGATACACCAAATGGTGAATATCCAGCACAAGTGTTTTATTTTTTTTATTATTTTTTTCCACATTTTACGCCGTCAGTGTGCCGAAATGTATGCTTATTATGAATGTAGGACAGTTGCGATGATTTTGACGGTGAAGGTCATTTTAAAAATAATGGTATAGAGCCACCACAAGGAAAAAAGCCTTGGACGAAAAGTCCCCGCGCAGCTTTCCCTTCTTCCGTTCAGCTCGGGCCATAAGGAAGCATGCCGTGTCCCCTCCACGCGGGAGTACGGTGCACAAGAGTCGCGAGTCTGCGCAGGTTTTTATGCTGGTTCCACTATAGGGCAATTCCGACGATCAGTATGACTAACCCACGCTTGCATTGGTGCACTTCACTTGGTAGTAATTCGAATAGCATTCTTAATTATGGAAGTTATTCAAACGGAGAAATGAAAACCTGACGCGCTGTACGATGGTCATTCTTATCGTCAAGTTGCTGCAAATAAGAAGAATGGCAATGTTATGTGGCTATGTCTGCAGGGGAAAGCTAAACATTGTAAGGGAAGGTTAGTGAATAACATCAACCTAACCTAACCTAACCTTGCCAGTCTCAACCATGGAGAGAGTGTGAGAGGAATCAGTGTTCTATTCGAAAATATCATCAATATTTCACATAATTCTCTTGCATGGGGTATTGTACGGGGTAAGCCCATTTTGCCAGGTAAGCTCCTTTCTACCGGGCCAATTTTAAGCAAAATGCAGAGTTTGATTTAGATGACTGTAGATCGGAGGCTAATTGCCCTAGACAGACGAATGAAGTACAGTTATACGCGGAATGAACCGAAAAATTTCAAAATCTCACAAAAATGCCCCTCCGCCCCTGGACAACAAAGTACAGGACATTGTCAAAATACACATGGAAATGATCGCTGGCATGTCTGGAACAAGAAAATAATTGCACTATTATGATATGAACAATACGACACGACTTGTACCCCCAAAACGATATGTCTGTACGCCACTGAGCCATTCAGCAAAATGCGCAGTTACCTTGGAACGACTGTAGGTCCGAAGCTAATTGTCCTAGACGTACGAATCAAGATCAAGAACCATAGATTCGGACTATATACAATTCATTCACATTGAGTGTGTACATGGATGCAGGGGGAGGGGAGAAGCCGGAAAATTCCAAAATTTCTGAAGAAAAATGCCCCTTCCCTCTCCGCCCTTGGACAACAAAGTATAGGACATTGTCAGAATACACATGGTAATGATCGCAGGCATATTTGGAACAAGAAAATAATTGTATTATTATCATACGAGTAATAGAACAGAACTTACACCTCCCAAAAGACATGTCTATGCGCCACTGAGTTAGTTTCAAAGGAAGCCGCCATTTTCCCGGCATTTTCCTCCCCTTTTTATGGGAAAAGAGTCTTTACGGTGCAGTATATGTGTTAGCAATAATATAAAAGATGAAAATCTCAATTCCAATGACGTAAAAACTACGACCTTGTCGAGGTATCTATATATAGATAGCTGGTAAACAAAAGGTTAAGTCACCCTTCAGTTTGATAGAAGACTTAAAATGTCATCACAATTGTCCGCCATCGCAATTGTCCGGCTACCGTTCATTCTATTTTGTTATTAACATCGTTAAAAGAAGAAAACTTTAAAAGTTGGGACATTTTAACAATTGTGTGCCCTTTCACAATAACTCTAATTTTTGGAATTTTCAAAACTCGAACCATTTATTCTTTAGTTTAAATGGCAGAAGATTAAAACATAAACTGGTCCCTGCATTTTGCAATCATTTTTTTCGATTTAACGCATTTTTTTACTTCGTCATTCCGTCCGAATACTAACTGAACTTTATTTCCGTTATTAACAATAAAAGTAACAAGCTTTCTGTTCTTGTTTTCGTAAACTGTGCCAAATGGCGGAGGGGATCGGCTGACCTGTTCGGCCCCATTCCCCTTCCAGACGCTCATGTGATTCCTATGGACCTATAGTTTAAAGTGGGATCCGAACCACTATGTGCCTCCACCGGGTATCGAACCCGGGACCCCTTGTTTACAAGACGGGGACGTTACCACTTCGCCTTCGGGGAGGCCTACAAGAAAAAGATACTACTGAAAGATACTTACTGTGTACTCCTTGAGAGAAACAGGCTCTTGCACTTCCACACTCGCAACAAACGTCCAAACTTTTGCCTAGAAACTCTTTCGATACCAAATTCCTGTCTCACATTTGTAGCCAGCTAGATGTAACGGCTGGAAGCCGATAATTGGGATGAAACTATGGCAGGTAAAAGAGATCTTACAGCTGATAATTTCTTCCCCCCCCCCCCTGACCTCAAGTCTCGAATGTTTCTCTGGCCACTGACCTCCGCAATTGGGACACGAGTGGTCAAACTCCTAAAGGACACCTTTCAAAATATGGCTGGGGTGGCGACAAGCAACTCTGAAATCGACAAAATTGCGATTGGCATGTGGGTTTCTGGACAGTGTTTCCAACTGTGAAGAAATGTCACTGTAGTATTGTTTGATATCAATGATTGATTGGCTTTATTTTGTTTCGCTTCTTGTGCCACTTTTGGCTAATTTGCGATGATGGGGATGAGTGATGATAGGATGAATTTGATGAATAGACACATACAAACATCCATGCCCAGGCCGGGATTCGAACCCAGAACCCCTGACGTCGTAGCCCGATGTGATAACCACTCCGCCACGTAGGCCGGCGCTTGATATCAATGCGTTAATGTGAAGAGGTAGATATGTTCTTGTTCTTTTTTTAAAGTCCACTTTATGCACAGAATGGCTAATTGGGACTGGACTTAGAGCTTAAAGTGGAATCCGAACCACCATGTGCCTCCATCGGGTATCGAACCCGTGACCTCTTGATTACAAGGCGACGACGTTACCACTGCGCCAGCGGGGAAGCCCTTGAAGAGGTAGAGACCGTATATCTACGGTTACCAGGCGCATTCTTTTTCTTTCTTGGACTTGCAAATTATGTGATGTTAAAAGTGTAGGACATGCCCGCAACGACTCCAGGTGTCTTTTTATCTGCCCCTTCATCAATTTCACCATATCATCACTCATCCTCATCTCCGCGATTAGCCACAAGTGGCAGAAAAGCGGTTAAGTAAACCAAAAATTTTCAGAGTTCGATAGCGGTGGAGGCACGTATAGTAGTGTAGGTCCAGTCCCAATTAACCTATCTGTGCATAAAATGGACTTAATATAAACTTAAAGCAATCAATCAATCATGTTATCATCTAACACATTTCCTATTGATGCATTTTATTTAATATCAATGTTTGACGTACAGGAACTCTCACACCGAAGCGAGAAGCGAGACGTGTCCCTTCTGTCTATAAGAAAGCGTTCACCACGGATGTGTAAGCGACAGACCGAGGCGACAATATTCAGAAAAGTGCCCGATATGAGCGACACGTGCATCTTGTCCTGTCGCTTCGGTTCTAAAGGTTGGCTTTGTCGTCTGTCGCTTGGGGTTGTCACTTCGGTCTACAGCTCTCGTAAACTTCTTCATTCCGTTTACTTATATCGTATTCTTTCATTTAATTAGGATTTGAAAGCCAAAACTTGGAATTTTTGTGTAGAATCAAACATTTGAACTCTGGCTTAGATAAGGATAGCCGTTTGTTTTGGCCAATTATGTACCTAGGTATTGCATCAGTTCATTATTAATCCTCGTCGTCACGATGTAAAATAACCAAAATAGCTATGCTTCTTGCTTCTCCGTCGCGGTTGACCTAAATGCACAAAGAGTTAAGGTTGGTTATTAATCACCAACAGGCAGATTTTATAATTTTCAAGATTCTAATCACATTTTGTGCACAGGGAGCCTAACTGGTATAGGACCTAAAATTTACCCCAAGATCCGAACCACCGAGATGGTTTCCCCACCGGGATTCGAACACAGAATCAATTTCTAATATGACTACAGTTAAATCATATGGGACAAGGATACCCATCTGTCCGTCCAAATCCTATTCATTGCAAGGCCTGATGCTCGAGATAGGATAAGCAACAACATTCAATACAATGAAGGTCAATGTTTTTTCCACAAATATTCTTGCTACTTTTGAAAAGAAAGCGTATATTTGATAAGGAAATAGCTATTATCCATGTAAACACGATGATTGCCGTGATATTTGTAGATATACATCGTTGTGTGAAACCTCGTCCACTTTAAAAATTCGCCGCACGTGTCGAGTGCTTCTATTGCGTATATCGATTAGGAAAGTGCATTTGCTATGCTGTCTGAAGTGCCTCTTATCTTCAGAGACGCGTGCGGGTTTATTGGGGAAAGCCCGTCTTTTATCATTGGTATTGTCACCTCTTATGTCTACACGAATAGATAAGAAAGTTTAAATAATACGATGATGTTATGCAGTGTTGATGAAAGGAACATTACTGGTAGTCCATTTATATTATTATCTCGACTGCACCTTCCAGTAAAGATGGCTGCTTTAAAACAATATTTGGAACCCAATTACGTGAGAGTGTATAGTACTTGTTTTATTTATTTATATAGTTCTTTTGCGACGCTCTTGTGCCTCTTAGGTTGACCTTGGTGATGAAGATGACCCAGGAGTCGAAGACAATCCACTATGAAGGTTGTGCTAATCATGTTTGTGTAAAACGACACAGCGCGGGGTGTCGTATGTTCGAACCCGCACATGTACCCAATAATTTATCCGCACCCTACAACAGCGATTCAGATTTTCTGTGGCAATCTCCTAACATTTTCCACGGAGCCCTATTTTTCATCTCCATCGTCGCGATTAGCTGAAAGTGGAAGAAAGGCAACGTGAAGTAAATCAATTCGATCAGTCATGGCGGATTTAATATTTCACGCTTTTCTTTCGCCTTCGAGTGAGCTGTTTTCCATGTATTCACACCTTGCAGGAATTCAAGCCTAGAACAGTTGGATTGCTGATCTTGTTATCAAATCATAGCTTTAGTTTTATTTGACAACTGGATTAGTAAGCCATAAGTCCTAAGTTCGTGTCCAGGTCTAAACAGATGAAAAAGTAGTTTGCTTGAAAAGAAAAAAACGTCTAGTTCGCTGCACTTGATTTTCTGCAGTGAGCTACAAAATGCAACACTTAGTCGCCTACTTCGTTAGTTTGGTGTGAAGTATTGGTGTCTGCACCGTTGCATTGCATTCTGGAGCGGTGTGCAGTGTATTATATGGTCACGTGATACGTTTTAACCAATCAAGTGAACGATGAAAACAGCAGACAGGCATTTGTTGAATCTTTAGAACTTGAACACCGCTATTCTTGCGTCTACCGTATCATACCCTTAGGTATGACGGATCGAACCTGCCACTCCCAATTGATTTATGGGTGATGTAGTGTAATTCTCATTCATCCTCAGATTGTGAGAGCACTTGTCATGAGGACAAGTCTAATCCTAAGCAGCAAGAGGTAATCCTGAAATAAAGCACTAACCAAAACAAACTGAAATGGCAAATAGTCACTCTTTGGTATTTTAGAACTTGCAAACCTGAATCATAATGGTGAGGTTAGGATAAATATCTGTCTAGACTTAGAAGATACATGACCGAATAATACTGACTTTCTTCAGACTTCTCCTTGCTTCTCAACCTTAGTCAGGCTGACCCTTCCAAGACTCCCAAAAGTACTCCTGACTGTCTCAACTCAAATCCAAAAGTTTCCCTCTACAAAGCCTGCCTTCCCCTCTAAACCTCTGCCAATGGAGATTTCCTCCACGCCGATTCGTCAAGTATTTCTTCCTATTCAGTAAGCAGTTTACCTGTTTGCTTCTTGTTACTCCAATGTTTCCGAAAGTCTGTACACACTTGACTCTGCATATTTAAAATACCTCAGAGGAGCAGACAACTGGTGAAAACAAGTGAATGACCCTCGGTGAGATTGAAGCTTTTGGAGAAAGTATAATTAAAGTACCGGGTGTTCCAGAAGTCTTTCCCTGATTACAAACTTTATTCATATCCGCTATATGCAATGTAGAGATGTGAAACTGGTGCCAAAATGTTGGAAAACTAACCAAGTTTATTTGTTGCAGGTTTCAGTAATGTGGCTGTAGTGTAGCAGTGTCAGTGCCATGGAATCCGGAATTAATGCTCTTGACATCTTTCCATACAATGTTTCTTCGACTTGACAGGATTTGAGAATGAAGATAAATTCCATTTTTTAAATACCAACTTATTGATGGCAGATATTCTAGACGAAATAATTCTGTACATTTGAAAGTTTCTCTGCACTGTTATTGGTGACCGGGTCTCGTGATACCAGAGGACATGCTGAGCTTTTTCCGATTTGTGAACATTTCCGGTTTTCTGGGCACTGACACTGCTACACTACAGCAAGGTTACTCAAACCTGCAACAAGAAAACTTGGTTAGTTTTCCAATATTTTGGCACCACTTCCACATCTCTACCTTGCATATAGCGGATATGAATAGAGTTTGTAATCAGGGAAAGACTTCTGGGACACCCGGTATAATTCTATAATTAGTTACGCTACTTGGTTGAACGCAATTTTCTTGCATCAGACTGACTAGTGTCGAAAAGTGCAGCGAATTAGACGGTGGTAAAACTAGTATTACGAAAGGATAAAGGCTTGAAATGAAGGAGAACTAGTCTGAAGATGGTAGGTACTTAGTATTAGGATCCAGAAAAGAGAAACATTGTACAATGCAAGAGAGATAATAGTATCTAAACGAGCACCATTGTTGCAGATTCAGGCTTCGTTTTCCTCGGATTGGTTTGTGACGGTCACTATGCCATCACCATCAGCATTCGCCTCTTCAACCGCCTCTTCCTCGGTCGAGTCCAGCCAGTCTTCCTTGATCATGTCCGAAGCCTTCTCCGCTATCATGATGGTCGGAGCGTTGGTGTTGCCACTGGTGATGGTCGGCATTATGGAGGCGTCCACCACGCGTAGCCCCGAGAACCCGTACACCCTCAACCTCGGGTCTACAACCGCCCCCGGGTCGTCTGGAGGACCCATCTTCGCCGTCCCGCAAGGGTGGTAGATGGTCATGGAGTAGTGACGGATGGTGCACTCCCAGAATTCGTCCGAGAGTAGTTCGTAGGGTTCGCAGTCCGGGAACTTGTTCTCGTTGATCCTGGCGTTGTAGCGCTTCAGGGCCTGAGTCTGACTCATCCTGTAGACGATCTTCGCCGCATCCACCAGAGTCTTCACGTCCTTCTTCTTGGTCAGGTAGTTCGGGTAGATGAGCGGGTAGTCGTAAGGATTGCTACTCTTCAGCAAGATCGCCCCTTTGCTCTCTGGACGGAGGAGTAGGATAAGGACCGTGTAGGTGTCGCGGTAGAGCACCGGTTCGTACACCGCAGCATAGTTCTCGTCCGTAATCCCTCCGTCCCTCTTGCTGTAGAGCCCGCCGTCCGTGTTGTCCGCGTAGGAAGCGAGGAACAGCTGTATGTCCGGGTAGTCGTCGCTGTGGTTGGCGTACTTTGTGTTGATGAACGCCAGGCACTCACCCTCTGGAAGGAGAAGCAGGGGGCCTTCGTTGTGCATGAGGAAACTGGCGAACGTCTGCATGTTCAAAGATCTCGGCAACACCCAGCCGATAGGTTCGTCCACAAGGTACGCCGTGCCGCCCAGAGAGATATGGTCCTGAAGGTTCTGCCCCACCGGGAGATCGTTGAGAACCGGGATGCCCAGGCTGTTGAGGTGTTTCCTGGGACCTATCCCCGACAACATCAGCAGCATCGGGGACTGCACAGCGCCCGCCGACAGGATGACCTCCTTCCGTGCCCTCACCCTGAATATCCTCCCTTCCTTAGCGAAGACCACCCCGTACGCCCTCCGCGTCCCAGGGTGGATCAGGACCCTCTCCACGAACGAGTGCATGCTGATGTGAAGATTCTCCCGGTCTTTGACGGGACGCAGGAACGCCTTCGCGGTGCTGCAACGAAGACCGTCCCTCACCGTCCCGTGGGACAGGGTGAAGCCGGTCTGCTGCTTCCCGTTGACGTCCAGCACGGGATACCCCATCTCCCGAGCGACTTCCAGGAACACCTCGGCGATCGGGGTGTGGAACCTGAAGTGGTCCACCGTGAGGTACCCGCCCTTCCCGTGGTAGGGAGAGTCAGCGTACTCCGGCACTCTGAAATCTTCAGACTTCTTGAAGTATGGAAGCACATAATCGTACCCCCATCCTGGGTTCCCCAACTTCTCCCAGTGATCATAGTCACGTCTGTTGCCACGAATGTACAGCATCGCGTTCAGGACGCTACTCCCGCCCAGAACCTTCCCTCGAGGCCAGTTACACCTCTTCTCCTGCATGCCGAGGCACGCGGTGCTCTGCGGTTCGGTTTTGAACTGCCAGTCCAGATTAGTGAGCTGGAGAGACGGCATCAGCAGAGGGATGTCCGAGATGGTCGTCTCGTCTCCTCCAGCCTCCAGAAGGAGCACTTTCCACTGGGCCACCTCGCTAAGCCGGTTCGCCAACACCGCACCTGCAGACCCTCCTCCCACGATTATGAAGTCGTACTCCGCTTCCACGTATCCGATGTCCTCCACCCTGTTGTCGCTGTCCACGATGTCTTGCCTGAACACCTTGATGAGCAACCTGAGGAATATGATGAGTCCGAACCCAGCTCCGTACGTCATGGCTACTCGTGTGTGGGTGTACATCTCCATCAGCCGTGGTGATAGGCCCACGCCCCAAGGGGTGCTGTGGTGCATTTGTGGCGGCATCTGAAAAGAAGATGGAAGACCATCAACAATTATGACCGCTGATACAAGTGATGGGGTTTGAAACCCAAACTGGTCTCAGCCAGAGCTACTATAAGTTCGATATCTACACCTAGTGATGTAGATACACTACGTACAGACACCGGAATAAACATTAAACGCCTAGATCCTGAAATATTCACTTCCCTGCAAAAGTTTATGTGTGTTGCATAACTCTACGGCGATAAGTGAATTTTAATAGCGTACTTTCAGTGGCAGCTTCTACCACCGCCTGTAGAGTTAGGCAATACGCATAACGCCTTCAGTATCTAGGCGTCTCACTTTTATTCCGGTGACTGTACATCGTTGTCTTTTTGTTGTTTTTTTACATGTTCATTATTTGGTGTTGTTGGTTTTTATGAGAGGGTGGTCTGTAAAGTTCTCGGCCTGGACCATAGATGGCGATATTTTCGGCAATATTTATTTTAAGTTGGTACACTTGGGAACTTTAAAAAAATCTCTCCCTCCTCTTAGTTAGATTGGAATGTAGTTGGAAACACTTCATTACTCCAGTATTTTGAGAAGAGAGTGAAGGGGAGGAAGATCGTTGCAGATAAGGCCACCCATACTGTGAGTCACTGAACCTGAGTCTATCTATATTCACGTAAACTTGTGCCGAAAGCAAAGGACCTTCTTTGCTCGTTTTCTTTTTATATTTATTTCAGAGCTAATAATAACCACAATATTCATTAATGAAGGAAATATATCGCCAGCTCAGAATCTGACTTCTTGCGCGCTTAAAATTGACAACAAATATTTCTTCTGAGGCAAAGTGACCATGGAACGAAATGCTATGCTAATTCATTGAGGATTCGTGGCTAGTATTGTTCTCTTGTGTAGCGCTGACGACCTTAACAGCATTGCGTACAGCTCTTCCTTGTCATCCATACAGTGTTTCCAATTCAATATCGGATTTTGTTGGGTTTTTTTGTAAGAGGTGAGGCCTCAGTGATGCCTTACTTTTTAATTCCAGTGTACGTCTATCATAAACATTCGTGTAAAATTGCAATTCGATCGCCCCGGAAGTTCCTAGGTTCGAGTCCCGGCCTTCGCTTGCGTGTTCCTTGTGAGTGTCCCTTCATCACTTTCATCATATCACCACTCATCTTCATCGTCGCGATTGGCCAAGATCGACGTAAGATAATAAAGAAAATACAAAGTTCGATAGTTGAAAGTTAGTTCCATATATTCAGAAAAGAAACTACTGTGGAAGGGAAAAAATGTAGTGAGATATTTTTAAAGTACTTTCTCATATTTAGAATAATGCTAGAGGTGACGTTAGACAACAATTTCCAATTGCTAGAGGCATGCATATTTCGTTTTTGACGAAAACTAATTTTTCATGTTTCTGTAAGGTGTGAGGTGCATTTTCCTACCCTGTTTTGTCACGAAATGAAGCGAAATAAACTGCAAAATACGAAATAGACTCTTAAAAACGAAATTTACCGTTTATATACTGACGCGACAGTTTCTGAAGTATCCTGTGAGTTATGCAATTCACAGAAAATTGATTAATTCTGCTGTAAATATTTGAGAAGCAAAAATGGACCGCTTTATACAGGAAAAAACTTAATATTCTGGTAATGATTTAATGTGCTATTAGAAGGAATATGTTTATCTTGTGTAATAGTGCAGTTTTTAAATCAAATTTGGGATTATATTCACATTTTTAAAATCATTTTATATCCCGCTTTTTCACCGCTATAACAGCGAAATCATTTTATTTACCGCTTTTGAACCCGAAATTGACTGTTTTTATACCGAAATTTTGCTTTTTTTATTTACCAAAAATATGTGACTACCAATTCCCAATCATTGTCATAACACTAAAACATATTCTTTTAAAGATATTATTTTTTATTGCAGTCACATGTTAATATCTTTATCACACTATCATGACAGGAAACCTGCATTCGTATCTCAGTTATGGAATCATTTGGTTTTCTTGTCCGAGAAGCTCAAAATAATTTTCTATTTGTGACGTAGAGAGATATACATATGGTAATATTGATACTTTCAACTCGCAGTTATTCTAATAAAAAATGTGTTCTTATACAAAACAATTTTATTTTTTAAAAAAAATAGTTCTGTTGATTTATTGTGAAAAAAAAAGACGGACGTTGATAAGTGCATTATATCTAATATGGCGAACTCATTTCAAGATGGCGTCCGTTAGTATGAAGATTGCGATTAGCTCCACCACTGGAATTTGCGTAAATTGCGTTACAATTGATTGCTTTTATCTAAAAGCCGCCGAGCTAGCAAGAAAATAAATGCAGAGAAACAAGCCCGAGATTGCGAACAGGTCGAAATAGTTTCAAATTGTGGCACGAGGCGGCAGTAGTATTTGCATGCCTTGTGCTGCGCTCTTGTGGGAAGTGTTTGAACTGCCTCCGACATTGCGGGCATTTCTTGCTGTGCTGTGATTGAAAGCCGAGAGTACGTATGATAGATATCCAATTATGAAAACAAAGAAATTCGAGTATATTCTTGTCCAGCACGTTTAATATTTAATGATCAGATATGCCGATGGGGATCTATAGTTCAGTTAAATTGGGCTATGATACGACAAACAACGCCTGTAGATGAGAATATTTTATGGCGTATTTGTATTTTTGCTATTTTACGTCGCTTCTCTGCCACGTTTGTCTAATCGCGACGATGAGGATGAGTTTAGGTTTTTAACCTATTTTTTTCCTTTATAGCTATATGAGAGGTAAGTTATGTCAGCGTTTCGTTAAAAACTCAACAACTGATGAAGTTTTATAGTGCCCAAAAAACCTATTTTCACGTTACTTCGGTGGCATTCACGCCTTCCAAACTAACATTTCAGCATTGAAGTTTGCACCACTGACTATGTTTTTATTGAAAGATTATTTTTAGCATATAAGATGATCCTCACAGACAAAATTGGGGAGTTTGACTGTGGATAACATGAAAACAGATTGTTGCCTAACTATACGGCGAAGAGTGGATTTTAATAGCAAATTTCCAATGGTGAGTTCTGCCATCGCCGTAGGGTTAGGCAACACACATAACGTTATGCAAGATAGTGGGTATTTCAGGATATAGGTGTCCCATTTTCATTGCCGGTGACTATACCTAATCAGCATTTTTCAGGAATTTTGAACTATTTTAAGTTTTTTTTAATCTACTTCAGGATTTTTCGAGCCTAACAAGATTTTTAGGACCTATTTTAGAACCTATTTTAAGATTTTTAGAGCCTATTTTAGGATTTTAGGACCTATTTAAGGATTTTAGAACCTATTTTAGGATCTTTTAAACTTATTTTAGGTTTTTAGGACCTATTTTATGATTTTAGAACCTATTTTAGGATTTTTAGGACCTATTTTAGGATTTTTAGAACCTATTTTAGGAATTTTAGAACCTATTTTAGGATTTTTAGGACCTATTTTAGGATTTTTAGAACCTATTTTAGGATTTTCAGGACCTATTTTAGGATTTTTAGAACCTATTTTAGGATTTTTAGAGCCTGTTTTAGGAACCTAAAAGCACTCTTTTTAGAACCAAAGAATCCGAGGTGTAGTCAACACACATCATTTGTAGTAAATATACTCTCGGAAGTTCAATCCACACATCTGGTAAAAGAAAATGTTCACTTGAGGACGACAGAATAAGTATATGTAGAAGCAATAGACAAGGGATAATCGCCAGAGGTCCCGTGTTCGAATTCCGGCCTTGGCATAGATATTCTTTGTGAATGTCCCTTTATCAGTTTCATTATGTCATCATCCTTTTCGTCGAGATTAACCAAAAGTGGGAAAAAAGCGACGTAAAGGAACGAAATCAATAAACAATGAATAATGTCCAATGAACATTACGTGCTAATAAAGAACCATTGTCGCTAACATTCAGTGGACAATGATCGTTGATAGCTAGTATTTGTTGCAAAAATGTTTCCATATGTATGGAGTGGCATGTATAGAACACATTTCTCATGCATTCGAAATCGCGAAGTAACGCAAATTTGGCAAAAAAAAACAACTTGAATTATGACCTTTTTCGCGAATTACAAGATATTTTGTGCTTAAAAAAACTAAAAATGTCGCGGTAAGTCAACATTCCTTGTGTTCTAGTATGAAAAAATTTGATGTACCGTTGTATAACTCGCACATTATCCAAAATGTTATCCACTAAAAAAAATATGATGCTTGTTGTGGAATAATTCAAGCAACTACAGGAAACCACATTTTAATAGATTTTTTATTAACGATTTTTCGTTTTCTATCGGAACGCTTTGCATCACCGAGTGATGTGGCGCAATTTTGCCGGAGATCGGGTGCACATTTACCGCCACATATAAGCCGTAAAATCGGTATTTGTCGCACGAGAAATGGAATCACGAACAGGGATATGTCACGTGACTTATCGATATACTATTTTAAAAAAATGACAATGAACGTAGAATATTAGGTATATTCCGCAGAGAAAGTGCGGAATTGGGGGGGGGGGGATATCGAACAATCGAGGTCCGTACTGGTAGCGCACCTAGGAAATTCCAGAATCTACCATTGCACTAAAATACAATATTTCAAACCAACTTACCTTTAGGGATTGTCAGTGTCCAGTAGTCACACCTATCCTTGTATTCTAAAAACAAAATTACAATATGCCGCTCGATACGTGTCGTTATCGCAGCAGTTGTCTGTGGCGACTTCTCTGTGCGGTTTGATCTCAGAGACGACGCAAGAATTGTTTGTGTTCCTTCACCTTGAAAGGAAAGGGCAACGTATAACAATTATGTCAATATTATTTAACTAGATGATGAAAAATGCTGACGTTTATCCATGAAGAGAATGAGTTGGTGTTGTGCTCTTGTTTATGTTGATTCTAACTGCAACACAACCTCGAATCACGTGCAACAATGGGTTCACTAAAGTGTCAGTGAACTGTACCAGGGGCGTTTTTGCATATCTACTTTGTGGGGTCGGTATTTAAGATTGGTGGTGTACTGTGGTGGTTCAGTCCGTAAAGCGTCCGACTACCACGCTGAAGAATCCAGTTCGATTCCCGGGTGGAAATTTTTACAGCAATGTCATTTCGCCCAACCTCTAATAAATATATACCTCGGGGAAGGGGTGAAGGGTGCTGATCACATAACCTTCACAGTTGGTCGAGGACTTTACCTTACGTGCACAAGTCAGTGGCGTATGCTGAGTATAAGACCTGGACCAGTTCACTATGACACATGGTCCCAGGCTATGGAGGAAGGGAGAAGACTAGGCTCGTTCTTGACGTCTTCAAGGAAGCCACGTTGCCATCCCAACGGTAGTCAGGTTGCAAAATTATACAAATTCAGGTTGCCAACTTCTAAGAAATCAGGTTGCCAACTCCTAAGAAATCAGGTCGCCAACTCCTAGTAATTCAGGTTGCCAACTCCTTAGAATTCAGGTTGCCAAATCCTAAGAATTCAGGTTGCCAACTCCTAAGAATTAAGGTTGCCAACTTCTAAGAAATCAGGTTGCCAACTCCTTAGAATTCAGGTTGCCAAATCCTTAGAATTCAGCTTGCCAACTCCTAAGAATTCAGGTTGCCAACTCCTAAGAATTAAGGTTTCCAACTTCTAAGAATTCAGGTTGCCAAATCCTTAGAATTCAGGTTGCCAACTTCTAAGGAATCAGGTTGCCAACTCCTTAGAATTCAGGCTGCCAAATCCTTAGAATTCAGGTTGCCAACTCCTAAATCCTGTGAGCGCCCAAGTCCACACATTATTCTAATAACGAGATCGAACTTCGCATTACAGAAGTCACAGTGACTGAACATAGCGTATTCTCATTATTACTGTGTTTACCACCTTAAACAAACTTTTTCTCATATATTTTTATGCATTTACCTTTAATATATGGATAAGTGCTCATTATATATTAACTGACTAACTAACTGACTCTCTGGCCTTTTTAAACCCGAAGGTTTATGGCTGCAGCAACACAAGCCTTCCATCTGTCCCTATCCTGGGCAAGATCAATCCAAACTTTCCCATCCTTACGGATTTCCTTTAGGTCCATAACAACGTTACCCCTTCATCTTCGTCTAGGCCGTCCTACTGGTCTCTTACCATCAGGTTTCCCAACAAGAATCCTATAAACTCTTCTTTTCTCTCCCATTCGTGCCACCTAAGTCTTCTTGATTTAATTATTCTAATAATATCTGGACAGTAATGCAAATTGTGAAGTTCTAAATTATGCAACCTTCTCCTCATCCCTTTTAGGCCTAATTATTATCCCAAGGATTACGCATTATATATTAGCCGAATTAAAACAAGCTTGTAAAACAGAATTTAAGTAAATTATTTCAAGAACTTAGACTGATTTAGGTACCCTCCATCGCACCCTTCTGACCAAGGACGAATTTAAGGGGGGTGAGGGTCCCGTGGGTCCCGAAAGATTTATCAAATACTAAAATTACATAATGAAAAATATATATTCGTTTAGCCGTTATTATATAATTTCCTCTGAACTTATCAGAAGAAAACTATTATATTGGGATCATACGGCTTTGAATGACAGTACAAAGAAGATTTATGTACACTACTACTCAAAATAATATGCATAAAATATTAATTAGAAACTTACATTTCTCCAACTACATGTAACATAATTTTTGTTATTCGATAAATATTCAATTATTCATCTATTTGACGTTAATTTCATTGCCAGGACACTTGTTTTTATGTAAGTTATTCCGATCTTAACTACAGGTAAGCTACGTAATGAATATGCGCTGTTATATCTCTATTCTTATACAGTATTTTTACCTAATCGTGTAATAATAATATAATATTAATATATGTATTGTATTTCGTATTAATTTAATTGAATATAATTATTTTAATTTAAACATTATTATTATTATTATTATTATTATTATTATTAGTGGTGGCCGCGGTGGCTCAGTCGGTAACGCGTCTGACTACCATGCTAAAGGTCCCGGGTTCGATCCCCGGCCGGTTCAAATCCGGGAACTTTTCTAACGGTGGAAGCGGCCCCGGCGCCCACCCAGCGTCGAATAACATGGGTACCTGGGGGAAACCCTGGGGGGTAAAGGCGGTCAGGGGCGTGATGCTGATCACATCACCCCCACTCACGACCGGATCAAGAAAGTGTGGGGCGTTACCCCCACACCCCCTATACGCCTTCATGGCGTGGTGCTATGCACAGGGGAGCACTTTACCTTTTTTTTACCTTTTTTTTTACCTTTTTTTATTATTATTATTAGTAGTAGTAGTCGTATTATTATTATTATTAATATTATCCCTGAGACACTTGTTTCGGACACCCCCCCCCCCGCAGAAACATATTTCTAGATACGTGCCTGCTTCTGACGAACGGGTTTCCTGTTCCAGGGGGAGGGAGTCGAAGACAAAGTAGGCGAGAGACCATTAAAAGACTCGTCGCTCGTTGTCAGTTTCACCGCTGCAAACAACGTTGGAGGGAGAACACTGCTTGTTCCTTCCTGCTTTCTGCTCCGCGATTCACAGAGGCAGTGTTGCTACATGAGGGAAAATTTTCCTTGCTGATGAGAATCCAGGTCCAATTTTAGGTAAAACAAATGGCACAATGTTGTGAAAAGGACCTCTCCGATGGCGCAGTGGTAGCGTCGTCGCCTTGTAATCAAGTGGTCCGGGGTTCGATATCCGATGGAGGCACATGGCATAGTGGTTCGGATCCCGCTTTAAACTGTAGGTCCAATACCGATATATATATATACAGGGTGTTGCAAAATACCTGTTACAACGCTTGGGAGGTGATTCTACAAGTAAAAACAAGGAAAAAATGTCATGTGAAAAAATGTCGAAATCGGCACCGTTTTCGAGTGACAGGCGTGCGAAAATCGCCTCACACCATGTGTAAAGTACAATAACCCAAGAAGGAAAAAATATAGCAATGTCGGAATAAAATAATACAAACAAAATCGTACCTGGTGAATACAATGGTGCATCAATTGAGGCCCAGTGTAAATTGCGCAAGGGGACTCGAAAAGAAAGTGGGGAATCCCCTGATGGAAAATACAAGAAATTTACTACTATCTTCTACATAATGTTGAGATCGGAATGTAGCCAGTAAAAAATGGCGACGTATGTCCACATGTCCCACTACTGCTGGGACACCGTCCCACACCCGGGAAATAGGAAAATAACTGCAAATCTCCTGTTGTACACGGTTCACATTGCGGTTCGAAGAAAAGAAACCAATTTGTCGCATGTCTCACTACTGCTGGGACACCATCCCAAATGGAAAAAAATACTGGAAAATCATAAAAACAAGTTTTCAATCCCTTAATGTTGACACACTACTTTGCAGTACGAAAAACAAAAGTTAAACAATGGCCACATGTCGTTAGGCTGTACATATACTACAAGAGAGCTCCCCAAAGAAAGTGGGTAATCCTCGAAGGAATGAAGACGGAGAATGGCGAGAAAACGCACACAATGGCATGTAACATTTCCAGGCACAGCACATCTGGAAGGGATTCCACTGAGAAGCGCACAACCTCCGCACATGCAGATCGACGGTATGAAGTACAGCGATATCCAGCATCTTCACTCGTACCTTTCACTAAAGGACACTATGTGGTGCTGATAGGGGCTCACACAAACACCGGTATACTCAGAGACGTTGTTGAAAATGTCCGCCATTGACTTCAAGACAAAGATGGCATCGGCGAAGCACTGATTGTCTGGTACGCACTGGACTTGTCTGGCATGTCACCAATTGTCCCAGCAGCGGCACTAACACGAGCAACGAGATCCTCAGCACTTTCCACAGGGGTTTCATGCACGAGCCATTTCATTTCTCCCCACACAAAGAAATCCAGTGGTGTGAGGTCGGGGGAACGAGGTGGCCACGGTAAAGGTCCACCCCTGCCAATCCAACGATCGCCGAAAATATCGTTGAGTAAGGCTCTGGCTCCCCGGTCGAAATGTGCGGGGGCGCCGTCGTGTTGAAACCAGATACGTTGTCTACCTGCCAGTGGCACGTTTTCCAAAAGTTCAGGTAATACGTCATGTAGAAACACCCGATAATTCCCACCACACAAAGTAGATGGCAAAATGTACGGGCCTATCAAGTGGTCACCTACTACGCCACACCACACATTCACTGCGAACCTATGTTGATGATGGCGCACAATGATTGCATGCGGATTGTCCATATCCCAGACGTGGCTGTTGTGGCTATTGAACATGCCGTCCCTGGTGAACATTGCCTCATCGGTCCACAAAACTATTGTTGGGAACTCTGGAATGGAAAGAGTTTGTTGCACGTACCATTGGCAGAAATCCATGCGTAGGGGAAAGTCCGTGGGCAGTATGTGGTGCACCTTATGCAATTTGTATGGGTGCAATCCCTCCTCTCGAAGAACGCGGAACACATTGCTATGGTGGGTTTGTTGAGTACGAGCAATGACACGTGTGCTGGTGTCAGGACGGTCTCGTATCGCGTCCAACACGTCCTCTTCAAATTGCACAGTGCGCACAGTGCGGGGTCTTCCACAATCCCACCTACGGGGTAGTAGAGATCCAGTTTCACGCAGTCGAGCATCAAGTCTTTGAAAGAGTGCATGTGCTGGTAATCGCCTATTGGGAAAACGTTCGTGATACAAACGACGTGCTTCACGGCTGTTTCGGTTTGCCTCTCCATAAACGAGATGCATATCAGCAAGCTCGTGGGTAGAGTACTCCACCATTGTCTTGTTCGAGAACTGCCCAGAAACAGGGGCACTTTCCCTCCGAGTGACGGATCACAACTACCGTGATTAGCACCCACGTAATGTCACACAGGTGTCCACGCAGTTGTTGCAAACCGAGAAAGAACACGGGAATACGTACTCTACGTACAGTATTCCTTAGCGCAATTCAACCATACACACACGCCAGACTAAACTCCACGCTGCGAGACGCAGAACAAGACAGGAAAAACAACGGTCGACTACAGTCTCTACGTAGTATCCACCAACACTAATACGTAACAGGTGACCTACACTCACAGCGCCTCTAGTGGAGCTTTCTGTACCAATTAGCTGAAATCAATCTGAGCGTAATTTGACGGCATAGCGTCATTTTCGAGTGAATTTCCTATTTCCCGAGTGTGGGACGGTGTCCCAGCAGTAGTGGGACATGTGGACATACGTCGTCATTTTTTACTTCCTACATTCCGATCTCAACATTATGTAGAAAATAGTAGTAAATTTCCTATATTTTCCATCGGGATTCCCCACTTTCTTTGAGAGTCACCTTGCGCAATTTACACTGGGCCTCAATTGCTGCACCATTGTATTCGTCAGGCACGATTTTGTTTGTATTCTTTTATTCCGACATTGATATCTTTCTTCCTTCTTGAGTTATTGTACTTTACGCATGGTGTGAGGCGATTTTCGCACGCCTGTCACTCGCAAACGGTGCCGATTTCGACATTTTTTCACATGACATTTTTTCCTCGTTTTTACTTGTCGAACCACCTCCCAAGCGTTGTAACAGGTATTTTGCAACACCCTGTATATATATATATATATATATATATATATATATATATATATATATATATAAATGTATGTATGTATGTGCGTTTGTTCCAGCATAACTCTCGAACGCCTGGAGCGATTTCAACCAAACTTGGTACACGTATCACTTGCAATGTGAAAAGAAATACTGTGGTGGTAAGACACTCCTGGCACCCCTAGGGAGGGGTGACATGTAAAAATATTCGAAAACGACCGATATTAGTGTGGAATCCATAGTTTTCTGGGTCGCTAAGATGAAGAGTGACACTCCGAATGCAGTTCAACTCCACGTTCATCACCTATAGGCATGGGAGTGAGAGGGGGTGAAAAATAAAATGTCAAAAATGACCTATATTAGTGTCGAATCTATAGTTTTCGGGGTCGCTAAGCTAAAAATGTTGTTTATAATCAGGTTTTGAGTTAAATTAATATTATAGTGAATTACAGTATACTTAGAATTCATTATTTTCCTGTCTAATACAAGATTGGGATAAATAATTACCCGGGCAACGCCGGGTAGTCAGCTAGTATATATATATACAATAAATAAGAAGTGTGGCGATAAAGTAAGTCAAATTTTCCGAATATGCCACTGGTGGACTATTTGCGTGTTGTTGCTTTTCTCACCTGCTGAATATAGACATTCAAAGTTCATATGGGAGAGTAAATAAAAACAATCAGGAGTTGGATGTTGGAAATTATTTTCGTTGACAGGGCGTTCCAAGTGAAACAAGGGGTCGTTGCTCGTTGAAGACAAAGATGGCGCTGCTAGATACCAGCGTTTGCTAGCCAGAAATGCTTCAAGGAAATTTTTCGTTCAGTCATAGGCGAAAGTGGTTCCTTCTCTGACGAAATTCTTGCTCAAATCAATGGATTTCACTCTGCACTACGGAAGGGAAAGGCTACAGGCCAATGCTCTGAAATTTCGCAACCTCAGTGTCCAGTATTTCTTCTGATATTTTTGAACAAGTGTATGAATTCCATGGTTATCTCTCGAAATTTAGCTGCTTGTAAATTTTAGCAATACCTTCTTGGTCGGCTAAGAACCATTGGTTCGTATTCTGGGATTTATTTTATTTGCTTGCTTTTATCAACTAACCAATTCCTAACCTTAGGTACAATCGTCTAACCTGATTTACAATAACACAACGCACAGTAACTAAAACTAGAGTTCATTTTGCAGGCTAATAAGGCTCTGGCGTCTGGACTCAATACGCGACAAAACGTGCCATCGACAAAACGTACCAGGTGTCCAGGATTAAAGTTACCCAACTCAGAGCCCTCTGTAGCCTGTTTGAGGCATCGTAGAACTCTGAAATTTGGTGAATCCACTATGCAGACCATGGGGAAGAGGATGGCGATAAAAAAAATAGTTCAATTTTCCGCCACCAGGTTGAAATGTGGCGCTGTACTTCCATGATGGTTTGTAATAATGACGTAAACTGCTGCAATTGGTTATGGATTTGCCTTTACGTTGCAATCTTGCAATAAACGAGAGATTATTTTCTTGCAACTTCCAGCCACTAACAAATGTCTTTCTAATTAATAATTCAGCTAAATCACTTAACGTGAGTGCTGAACAAAAGTTCGGAAATTATCACTATGCCACTAAATAATAAAGAACGTGCATTGCTGGTGAAGTTGTTTTATCAGAACGGTAGTAATAGTGCAACTGCACTGCGAAGTTATCGTCAAGCAAAAGGACTTCGAAAGGGGCCCATGACGACGCATGGGTTAAGAAAGATGATGAAGAAATTTGAAGAGACTCGAGATCTGGGTGTTGCAGCAGGAAGGGGCCACTGGCAGATTGCAGAAGAAGTTGTCACCGAAGTGGCTGTTGCAGTGGCGGATAGAGCCTCTTGTTCCCGATATTGGAACAGTTTACGTCATTATTACAACCCATCATAAAAGTACAGCGCCACATTTCGACGTGGTGACGGGAAATTGAACTATTTTTTATCGGCATCCTCTTTCCATGGTCTGCATAGTGGATTCACGAAATTTCAGTGTTCTACGATGCCTCAAACAGGCTACAGAGGGCTCGGAGATGGGTAACTTTAATTCTGGCCACCCGGTACCACCGACAAAACGTCCTACCACCTGGGCGGCTACCTGCGAAGGGTCTTCTAATGAGTCTTAAAATATTTTCGATGCGACAAAACGTACCACTTGATGCGACGGCATCAAAAATCGTATCCTTTGTTATTAAAGTTCCATACTGTTATTCAAATTTCCGCGTTTTGCAACCAACTATTCACAAAGTAATCAAAGAAAAGAGTTAGCTTCGCTGATTCTGGGGCTTGAGAGTGTATTTCCAGCCATCCATTATAAACTTCCTCCGTTTTTAAGAAGGCCAGAGCGGCACACATGCGTATATGCAAACAGATTTCCTCATTCTCTCGATACTCGACCGAAAGTTCTATATCTTGAACTTTACACCAAAGGCATTTCTTAAAATGGAAGAAGCACCCACTGATTTCTGTCGAAGGAAACACTTGGCGAATCGCAGATATGGCTGCCAATTTGGTAGCATGAACCTATAACCTAACCTAACCTAACTCAAGGTCAAGTTAGCTGGGTGCTGATCAGGCCCGTAGCCAGAATTGATCTCCAGGGGGGGCTCACGGGTAATCATGGCGGGGAGGGGGGATTTGTAAATCAAGTCCATTTTTCAAAAGTTTAAAAGTGTTAAATGAAGGTAAATTATGTGTGGGGGGAAGGGGGTCATTAAGTTACATAAAGTTTAGAAATATCACACAAATACTACATTTTCTATATCTTTTGAAATATCACTTGAAATGTTAATTGGCTGCTACTGAAATCATCCATTACTACACACTCCATACTACGTTTGATGATACCCAAGAAAAGATGGACAATATTCATTCATAGTGCCTAACGTACATTCCACTCCCCGGCCGAAACAATAAAACTCCTCTTCGTTCCCAAAGCTTGGGAGCTGTTAACCTTTGACGCAGATGCGCGAGGAAATTTGCATAATGACATAAAAGTCACAGATTTCTGTATAAATGGGAGGTCGCAACAGGGGCAACGAAGGTACAGATAAAGAATGTCCCCTGTGAAGTAACTCTGAAGTCTAGATAAGAGAATCTCCTAAATACTTGCCGCTACTTAAGACTTCTTCTTACAAATAAGATGAACGAATGTAATAGCTGCTGTTCATGCTCCCTGAATTTAACCTTCACCAAAGTTGTGAGGCAAATAATATCTGCTCTCTACATTTTCACTGCAAGCAAATTACACAAAATAGCTTTACCTAATGTCAAGGGGGCTGACCTCGGTGCCAGGGGGCTGTCTAGATACGGGCCTGGTGCTGATTCGGGTGGCAGATAGCGCACCGTATTGGAATGTCTGACATGTCAAGGGTAAGTTCAAGCGTTTTCCTTGAAGTGGTACGTTTTGTCGCGGAGTAAACATTTTGAAGTTATTGGTGGATCCTTCACAGGTATCTGTTTATCTGAGTGGTACATTTCGTCGCGAAAACCCAAGTTGTACGTTTTGTCGGGATACCGTCTGGACTAACAGCCAGTGGAGCTAGTGTTTTGTCATCCCGATACGTTTGCGATTGCCCTTTCGTCCGTTTCATCAAATCATCATTCATCCTCATCTTTGTGATTAGCCAAAAGTAGCAGAAACGAAGTAAAGTAATTCAAATTAAATCAATCAACGAATAAAGAAAACAAAAACAGAGGCGAACTCTTCCTTCGAAAGCAGAAGCTACAAGCACCCACTCACCCTTTCATATTGCAAGTATGTACGTACGTGTCTATACATGTATGTACAGTGGCGTACGCAGGGGGAGCTGATGGGGCTAAACACCCTCCCGAAATTTTGAGGAAATCAACATTTTGAAATAAAATCAGTAAGGAATTCACGTAAATCCAAATTAGTTGATACTAACCCCTTAAATTGACCCCCGCTTACTTTTTTGTCTTTGAGCAACTTTTAAAACGATTGTTGAAAATGATAATTACTAGATCCCGTATCTTTAGGTGCAAACTTTTGACCGTTTAGGTGAAAAAAAGTTGAAGAAAAAACCTAAGTAGGTGCATAGAAATCCTTAAGTACATTAATGTGTAACATATAATTTTTCATTTTGAAAATCACAAAGAAACTATTGTGAGAAATGAAGATATAGTACTTTGATTGCATATACACTCACCAGTAGGCAGTAGGGAAACATTGAGTCTTTACCTTCACTCATCTCTGGCACTGGTTTTTGAATACAAAAGGAAAAAGTTGTGTTGAATTATGTTGTACCTTTCTATGTTGGTGAACTCAAAGCTTAATCGTTTATCCCACAAGACTTTCCCATTTCTTCCAAAAATCCCTCTATTTACAGAACGTCACATTTAATCGTACATTTTTACTTTAATTCGCTCACCGCCACCATGTTTTAGGGGCGGAATAGGTGCAAAATCCATGTTTAGGTGCAGAGTGGTGTTTTAGGTGCAAATTAGGGGGAATAATACACCACGGAAAGAATCTATATCGTCATACAGTAAAACCTCGTTAATCCGGACTAATGGGCGGATATGTTGAACGGTTTAACGAAAGTTCGGATTAACTCAGATATTCTATAAGAACAGTAGAAAGTGCATTAAAACCCCGTATATAGCAACAAATGACGTTTATTATGGTGTATTTAAAGGGAAGTACGTATTCTTTTTGAAGTTCTCCCATGGATGTTTGATGCACGTATTCTTAGCAGGTACGGAGTTATATCACGAATGCGATTGTTGACTTATAGCCACATTTGAAACCTTGCATTGTGCTTTTATTTTCCTTTTGCCTGTCCGGATTAAGCGAAGTCCGGCTTAACGAGGTTTTACTGTATATATAAGATCAGAGACTTCAAATATGGAAGCGCCCAACATTATGTTTTTTGTAGGTGCAGCACATAAATATCCGGGCTATAATAATAACGAAATATTTTATAGTGTACCCAGCCCGCTGACCCAGAACGTACCTATGTAATATCTATCTTTGAAATTACAGCCCCTTCAAAAAACAAATCCTGCATACGCTGGTGCATACGTATCGGGTGGCCAGAAATAAAGTTACCCAACTTAGAGCCCTCTGTAGCCTGTTTGAGGCATCGTAGAACTATGAAATGTGGTGAATCCACTATACAGACAATGGGGAAGAGGATGGCGATAAAGAAAATATTTCAGTTTTCCGCCACCAGGTTGAAATGTGGCGCTGTACTCACATGATGGGTTGTAATAATGACGTAAACTGCTCCAATTGGTTATGGATTTGCCTTTACCTTGCAATCTTGCAATAAACGAGAGATTATTTTCTCACAACTTCCAGCCACTAACAAATGTCATTCTAATTAATAACTCAGCTAAATCACTTAACGTGATTATTTGTACAACCCATCATGGAAGTACAGCGTCACATTTCAACCTGGTGGCGGAAAATTTAACTATTTATATATATATATATAAGCTCTTTCTCCATCGTCTGCATAGTGGATTCACCAAATTTCAGAGTTCTACGATGCCTCAAACAGGCTACAGAGGGCTCTAAGTTGGGTAATTTTAAGTCTGGCCACCCGGTATATATGACAGGACCTCAGGTTCTTTACCCGGCAGAGGTACATTCCACACGTATACAGTACTGATTCCATTCAATATAACCGTAATGTAAAATATTATCACTGTAACTGAAATATCAAAAAACCTTACGGAAATGTAGATGTAATGTCCCCCTGACATGTTTCTGTAATGTTACACTGACATGTTTCTGTAACATTACGAATGTTATGTTATGTTTACATTGCTGAAACATCACTGTAATGTTTCGCCATGTTCCTGCAATGTTACAATGTTTCACGAGTTACGTATCCGTAACATATCTGAAGCCATGTTGAGCTGTATGGGTGGTTCGGATCCCACTTTAAATTGTAGGTCCAGTCCTGATTAGCCTATCTGTGCATTATGTGGACCTGAAACAACAATTCAAACAAATAAACGTGAGTATAATTCTTTTTCTTTTCACACTCACTATATTGACATAAATGTTCCACACCAGATAACCACCGACCACCTAGATATGGCAGCGTGTGTTTCTGATGTACACAATATGTATTTTTTCTTTTTTTTACACTTGTGGGGCATCAAAATACACAAATAAATGCATCCAAGGACAATTTTATCAGCGACTGCTCTATACTAAAAATACATCATTTGAACAGGTCAGATAGGATCATTCCAAACAAACCAACATTACACTTTTACTGTCGGATTAAAAATTATGGAGACTCGAGTTCAGACTCCAGTTAATAATAATTAACCAGTAGACATACATAGAAACGAGTTACACCAAAATTTAACTTATTAAATTCTGGGTTAAACTATGGTAACTAAATTTTTTTCGAGTATGCCTTCGATTTTTTTATCGTCATTAGAACAAAAAAAAAGTTCCTGTTTTTTTAGTGTTTTTCAAACGACCGCCCTATGAAATTCTATAAATGAAAAACTTGTGGTCCAATCGTGATGAAATTTAAATACAGGGCGAGTAAAAAGTTTTTAAACGCAAATCTTAATTTTCAAACTTTTGGAATCTGAAAAGAAAAGCCCTAGGGAAAGAATCTAAGGAATAATCGAAAAGAAAACATTTGGTTAGCATAGATGAACGTACGTAGAATTGAATAATCTAAATTTTGATGTAACTCGTTAAGAGATCTTGAAATGCTCGCTTCAGTGCAACGTGTTATGTGTGTTGTTATTTGATATTAAAATCCACTTATCGCAGTGCAGTTAGGCAACTCACATAACGTATTAGCAAACATTTCAGGATGTAGGTGTCCATTTTCATTGCCGCTGACTGTACATTCGTTTACGACTTAATGGCGTGTAATAAAATATGATTTGGGTGTGGATACAAGAACATTGTGACTCGATGACTGGCATTTCTCCAGTCAAATTTATACAGTATACCTGTAGAACATTTTCCAAATGACTTATCACAACACCAGTTAATATTGTAATTAATTTATATTTTAATGTTTTCACACAAGTACATAACTTAATCAATTTTTAATGTCTTAGACAATATGTTTTAGTATTTACATGTATAATAAAATAATACAGTGTGATCCATTTGGGTATGGATAAAATAAAACATTAATAGAAACGTAAATGTGATAGTAGGAAAATTTTCGTGTTGATGTTTTCGTGCGTGAAGCGTGGGAGTTTTGCTGTAGTGTGTTGGAAACAATGAAGTTTGAACTGATTCGTTATTGTTAAAATGGCATTTACGAATCAGCAACGGGCTAAATGTGTCCTTTGGTATGCTAAGTGTGAGATTTAACCCATCCAGACTTCTTCGTCTGAGGTTTCGTTAAAGGCACTGTCCACTCACAGAAACCCACAGAGAATGATGATTTGAAACTCAAATCACACAGGCTTTCGACAGAATGGCCCCAGAGATGTTACACCAGACGTGGACTGAATTGAATCACCGTTATGAGTTACGCAGAGTTCGCAATGGAGGACATGTAGAAAACTGAACTGAACTCAGAGTTCGCAATGGAGGCCATGTAGTAAACTGAAAACTGAACTGAACTCAAGTTCGCAATGGAGGCCATGTAGAAAACTGAAAACTGAACTGAACTCAGAGTTCGCAATGGAGGTCATGTAGGAAACTGAAAACTGAACTAAACTGTTAGTAGTGTATACAAATAAAAACTCCTACCTTTCAGTCTTTTGTAAAGAATATTTCAGGTAATTACATTTGACCAAAAAAAATTCACATCCATTTTATTTTATCCATACCCAAACGGATCACCCGGTATTTTATTTTTGTATTAAATGCAACTTGGTTGACACTTTTGTTTTAAAGTTTTACCACTCACGGTTTCTTCTTCTTCAACCAATAGTCTTTGATCATGTCCGAACCTTTTTCACCAATCATGATCGTCGGAGCGTTCGTGTTTCCACTCACTAGCGTGGGCATGATGGAGGCGTCGATGACCCTTAGCCCACTGACACCGTACACTTTCAGTTCTGAGTCCACGACCGCTTCCTTGTCCCAGTACGGTCCCATTTTGCACGTTCCTACAGGGTGGTAAATGGTGACGGAGTAGTGACGTATCATGCAGGCCCAGTACTCGTCCGTCCACAGGGGCACGTTGACGCAACCGGGGAACGGGATCTTGTGGAGGCGACTGCCGAATCTTTTGAAGGCCTTGGTCTGGCTCATGGCGAGGATGATCTTCACACCTTCGACCAGCGTGTCCAGGTCGAACTGGTCCACGAAGTAGTTCGGGTATATGAGCGGGTAGTCGAACGGGTTTTTGCTCCTGAGCTGGATGACGCCTGTGCTTCTTGGACGGAGCAGCATGGGGACAACGCTCCAAGTGTCCCGGTTGCTGATCGGCTCGAAGACGGTGTTCCACAGCTCGTCCGTGATGCCGTGGGCTTTACGGATCTGCCGTCCGCCGTCCGAGGCAGTCGAACCGGACGCGAAGTGGAACTCGATGTCCGGGAAGTCGATGGACTTGTTCGCGTACTTGGTGTTGACGAACGCAAGGCCTTCGACCCCGCCAAGGACCGTCAAGGGGCCGTCCCCGAACATGGCGTACTTGATCACAGAGGGGACGTTCTCGTAGCGGGACTGGACCAAGGAGACGGGCTGGTCCACTAGAAACGTCAGCCCGCCCAGCCCGATGTGGTCCTGCAGATTGTGGCCCACTTTCAAGTCCTGGATCACCGGAATCCCGAGCTCCGTAAGGTGCTCGCGTGGACCCACCCCGGACAGCATCAGGAGCTGCGGAGAGTTCACGGAGCCTCCGGACAAGATCACCTCTTTCCGGGCGCGCACGATGTGCAGCTTGCCGTTCCTCAAGAACTCAATCCCGTAGGCCACCTTGGTCGACGGATCTATAAGCACTTTGGTGACGTGCGCGTGCATCGCCACGTGGAGGTTCTTGCGCAGGCGCGCCGGCCTTAGGAAAGCCTTACCCGTGCTGCAGCGAGATCCGCGCCTGATTGTACCCTGCGCTATCATGAACCCCGACTGCACCTCCCCATTGATGTCTCTGATGTCGTACCCCATCTCCTGCCCCGCTTGGACGAACGCAGCAGCGAGCGGGGTGTGCCAGGGAGCTTCTTGCACCGTCAAGTACCCGCCCGTGGAGTGGTAGAACGTCCTGGCCAGGTAAGGGTTCCTGTTGTCCTCGGACTTCTTGAAGTAGTACAGGATGTCCTGGTAGCCCCAACCGGGATTCCCCTGGCGTTCCCAGATATCGTAGTCGTTCGGGTTCCCGCGCACGTACAGCATGTAGTTGAGGACGCTGGACCCGCCGAGGACTTTACCGCGTGGCCAGTTACAGCGCCCGTTCTTCATCCCTAGGCAAGCGCCCTGCTGCGGTTCCGTCTTGTACTTCCAGTCCAGCTTGCTCAACTGAAGATACCCGGCCAGGACGGGCACGTCGGATATCTCAGTCTCGTCGCCGCCGGCCTCCAGCAGCAGAACGGTCCACTGCGGGATCTCGCTCAGCCGGTTGGCAACCACTGCGCCTCCCGACCCGGCACCGACAACTATGAAGTCGTACTCCTTCAGAACCATCTCGACGTTTATGGGACGGCTCTCGGGATCCAGTAGATCGTAGTGGAAGTAAGCGATGGCCGCCATGAGCAAGGGCACGAACCACAGCCCCGCCCCCACCACGCTGGTCGCCGCGTTGACCGCCGCTCCGGCCAGCCCTATGATGGGCAGCCCTCCGGCAACCGCCACGGCGCTCATGACGGGAGTTGATCGGGTGGTCCTCTCAATGTGGTCCGCTCAAGACGTTCCCTTCACACTTCAGCTGCAGCGTGGAAACCTCGTGGCATGACGACCTGGCTTTCTCGCCCGAGACGATCAGATCTGAAAGCATAACAAGAGGGGAAAAAATAATTTAAAATCCGTAAAGTCGCCGTGGAAAATACAGGGTGTCTCAAAATTATCTGACCAAATTTTTAACCCTTGATCAGAAAAACATGAAATGGCATTTTATGACAGTATTCACAGATAAGATATCAACACAGGTGGTTATGCATAGATCGTAAGAGCTGACGTCAGAAAAGGTATACCCCAAGTCCTGAACGTATCACCAGTTCGGCATCTTTGACATAACCTCAGAGAAAGCCGACCAGAATCGTATCTGGTTTCGAGCCACCACCTGTTTTTCGGCAAAGCGCTGTTGTCACTTTTACCTGCAGAGTTTAGACACCCATTCATTCACTGTGACGTTTTACTCCCAAGGTCTTCATATTGCATAGAAAAATAGCAAAACACAATAACACAACCTAGCAAAGATAGAGAACCGCAACCTCGCGTTTAGAAATCTCTAAAGAAACTGAATTAGCAACATCTCATTTAGTCCACGTGGACTTGATGAGAGCTGTCATTTCTTGGACGGACGCTATTGGTTGGAAAGGTTTCAGGGGACGATTTATTGCACTGCACGTGGACCTGACATGTGGTTGTTAGGGGGAAAACTGATCTTTCGGAACTTTCTTTGAAGTAAAGTGAGGTTTCTTTGGGGACGAGCACTATACAAGGAGAGTCAGATTGACAGATACATACAGAGGAAACCTGCCGTTACCACTTATGTTTGGTGAGTGGCAAAAACAGTTTATGGAAACTAGCAATGTCCTGGAATTTTAGTGAAAAACGTTTTGAGGAATTATGATGGCACTGCCTATTCTCAGCGTATCCGTCTGATGCGTTTTATATACAGTATTGGCCAAATTATTGGACTCATTGAAAAGAAAGAAGCACATTTCCTTGTTTTGAAAGTGTTGTAACTAAATATATTTGACGATTGATATAATTTTATGGGATTAAACTGTTTATCCTCTTCGATGTAATCTTGTTTCCCACAACCCTTTCTGTTACTGTGTCCCAAGAATAGGTGGGAGCACGATTCTTGCACATTCTCAAAAATGCCTGGAACAATACTTACATTGTTTACCGTGTTATTTATGCTATTTGTTTGGTTATAACAAAGGAAATAATATTAATTCTGATTGTTGTAAGGGTGTTCTTTATTTGTCTCTCCAGAGCAACGTATATTAATTGTTTTATAATGCGGATCTGAAAGCCATGATACCCCCTGTAACAAGCCCCCCTTTTGTATTAACTGTAAGCAAGGTCATGGTGCCCTTGATCGCACCTGTGAAATTTGGCGCCAGGAATCACAAATCCAAAATAAAATGGCCATGGAAAATTTATCCTACCATGACGCAAGACAAAAAATCTTGGGAACATATTCGGCCCCTCCTTCCAGGGAAGCGATCCTAAACCCGATTTATAATAAACGGGACTTTCCACCCCTCAAACCTAGCAAACTCAATACGACTCCTAGTCAACTTGGGCCACTCAGTAGCGCTTGGGAAAATCCTTTCACAGCGTTGACAACAGAAGAACCTAGTCTTTTACACCCGGAAGCAGGCCCCAGTGTCACCCACACCTCGGTGGGTCTCGCCAAGCACAACAAATTTTCCAGACCCCGCCATCGGCCACACAGAAGTTTGATAACAAAGGTTAGGCGTCCGGGTGCTGAACACTTGGATTGTCGGCATGCCTCCAGTTCCAGTTCGGACACTGATAACGACATAACTGTGGTAGCACATCCCTCTCAATCGATAGGAAAGGATGAAATTTGTCCTTCCTTACCCGTAGGAAAACGGGCAATTCCCCCGGTATCTCCACGGCCGCGGAACCTTCAGCTTCCGCTAAAAAACGCTATGCCAGGAACAAGTCTCCAGTCTCAAGACGTCCATCGCAGTCGTTCTGACTATCAGACATTATCTAGCGACCACCAATCTCTATATCACTCTCTCCTGGACCTTATCCCGCACCTTTGGAATTCGGCTATTAAACTTCACGACTTCACAGAACAAGAACAATTAATTCGCAAAATTCAAGATCTTACGACACATTTACTTTCTATTATATCAGGCCGTTAGAATGTCCCGGTATAGACCGCCTTCATGTGTTCTTTTTGTTCTCTCTCTCTCTCTCTCTTTCCTCCCCCCATGTTATTTCCTGTCATTTTTCAATGGAACGTCCGCAGTTTTTCGGCCAGAAAATGTGAATTACAGCGACTTATGGCGGATTATAAACCCCACATTCTTAGCCTACAAGAGGTGAAAGGCACAAGATATGAGAACTACAGATTACCACATTTTCTTTCCTACGGTCCTCCTTTCCCCCCAACACAACGAGGTGTTGCTATCTACGTACATGAAAATATTCCACACTCTCTTCTTTCTCTCCCCCCTTCTCTCCCTTTGGTTCAATATTATAACGTAGAAATTGTTGCTGTCCGCATTCAATTCCATCATCACTTATTCACACTCATATCCCTTTATATTCCTCCCCACCACTTTTCGCAGACCATCCCGTTATCCACCCTCAATGAACTTCTTACTTTCCTCCCAGGACCCTATTTAATAACCGGTGATTTTAACAGCCATCACCAGCTGTGGGGCAATGTCCTGACAGATCGATTAGGTTACACCATTGAAAACTGGATCATTGAGAATGATTTTATTATCATGAATGACGGTACCCCCACCCACTATCCACACAATGGTTCCCGCCCGACCAGTATCGATCTCACATTAGTATCCCCTAACCTTTTCTCTCATATCAATTGGATCAATGATTTTGACTTACGAGGGAGTGATCACACTCCGATCTTTCTTTGTTTACCGAATAATTTCTCGAATACAGGCGTGACTGACATTCCTGTCCGTCGATGGACACGTAACTCTATTAACTGGACCACCTTCCGATCTTATTTTCTTAAATTATATTATACGGATACTATACCCTTCCAACGGACTATGACATATACCAAATTCCTCCACATGATTACGTTAGCTCTTGATCGGAGCGGCACTCGCCAAAAATTTTTTACCATCGATCGATTTTCCAAGATTCATTGGTGGAACACTCAATGTGCCGCCATCAAAAACAGAAAAAAAGCACTCACAAAACTTTATGCCAAACACCCCACGCCCGAAACCTGGCTAGTACTACACAACATTCAGACTATCGCAAAAAATACATATACCAAAGCAAAACGACAGGCATGGAAACTCTTCTGTCAGTCCCTTGATGTGAATCTCCCAATCGGAGTCATTTGGCGCAAATTCAACTCTTTACGACAACCCCATGTTCCTCGTCCCCGACCGATTAATACTGCCTGGGAAGTTGAATTTATGGATCTCCTCACACCTCCTACAGTCACCTTACCTCCCCCCTTTATAGACCAGACAAACATTACATTCACAGCAGATTTCCCTGCTGTTACAATACCGGAACTTCAACATATTCTAGAGAACATTCCATCTACTGCCCCAGGATATGATGGTATCACTTATGACATCCTCAAACATTTACCAGAACAAGGACTTAATATTCTCACTGCGATTTTTAACTCTGTTTATCGTAGGGGTAAAATCCCGCGAGGTTGGACCCAACATGTTGTTATTCCGATATTAAAACCAAATAAACCAGCTATACATGCTACGTCTTACCGCCCTATTGTTCTCATACCAGTTATGGCTAAACTATTTGAAAGAACTTTACAACACCGAATATCTTGGAATTTAGAGAAACGCAATTTTTTTCCTCCCTCCCAAATGGGTTTTCGCACCGGGCTTGGCAGTCAAGATGCTATATGTACCCTTACAGTGGCACTTCAGAATAGCCAAATATTGCGACAATATTGCTTTAGTTTATTCATAGATATTGCTCATGCCTACGATTCGGTTCAAATTCCAATATTATACCAAATTCTTGATACTCTTCATATTCATCCGGTGGTAGCACAATTAATATGGCATTTATATCAAGAACGCATACTGGTTTTTTGGTTTCCCCATAATGTCACGGGACCACGATTAATCCGGAGTGGTGTCCCACAAGGCTCCCCACTCAGTCCAATTCTTTTTAATATATATACACAATACTTACATCAAACACTAAATTCTAATCATCATATCCTTCAATATGCTGACGATTTTTGTTTCTATAATAGTACATCAGATGCCACTCGAGGCATCTTAGACTTACGCAACTTTATCATTCAATTACGAGATCAATTATCGCTACGCGGTTTATCATTTTCCCCGGAGAAATCTCAGATCATTATTTTCAATCAGTATATGCTTACTCGTTATCCTAACAATTTAACTCATTTACATCAAATTCCGGTGGTTCAAACCTGTAAATACTTAGGGATTCATTTTGACCGTAAATTAACTTGGCAACCACATCTTACATATTTGCTCACAAGAGGGAAAAAATTGTTAAACATTTTGAAAGGGCTTGCCACTACCAAATGGGGGGGCCACCCCTCCATTATGTTATTGTTTTATAAGAATTGTTTTCGTTCACTTTTTGATTATTCGGCTCCCGTATTGGGCGGGATGTCTGATCGCTGGCTACAAAAAATGGATATTTTACAACGTCAGGCACTCCGCCTTTGCCTCGGCTTAATGGCCTCTAGTCCCAATGTTAGCGTTTATGGAGAGAGTACTGAACCGCCTCTCTCCTTCAGATACCAATACTCTACCATGAAATACATATTGAAAACATGGGAACGACACCCTCACCCCTTCAATACCGTATTCGCTATTCAACGACAACTGAACGAAACTTTAACCCTCGATCGCTTTCGCCCTCGGCTTTTCTTTTTGTCTTGTTATAATATTGATCGAGACGCCTACCATCTCAGCTTCACATTTACATCTCCTTTGATTTACACTTTACCGATACTCACCGCCCCTCTCCCTAATATTAATTATACCGATTTCGGTCGACACGAATACTACAAAGAATTATGGCCCGACTACACTTTTATTTACACAGACGGTTCCAAAGATGCCGACCGCGTTGGATGTGCCTTTTATGTCCCTCGATACAATGTTGTACGTCAATTTTCCTTATCGTCAGAAGCGTCTATTTACTCGGCAGAGTGCTATGCCATTTATCAGGCTTTGCTCCACGCTCGTGAAGCACACTACACGCAAACTTTAATTCTCACAGATGCCCTCAGTGTATTATTTACGATCGCTCGTTGTGGTAAGGCAGCTTATCGTTTGCAACTCTTTCCCACCTTAATTTTACAGGAGTACTTTCACCTCCACCACAACGACCAACGAGTACAGTTCACTTATGTCAAAGCGCATAGCAATCTTAATCCTTATCAAGACCTAGTGGATATTTATGCCAAAACAGCTGTGGACGTTCCTTCCCCCTCTCCTATCCGACTTGCCTATACTGATCTTTTACCTCGGGTCAAAAAAAAAATTCATTCCCAGTGGGAAAATTGGGCTCATGCCGCAGTGGCAAAAACCACTACTTATAAATGGTTCAACGATAAACTCCTTATTCGACCCTGGTTTCATCACCTAAAAATGCCTCGTGAAGTGATCACTTGTATCCTACGCCTTAGAACGGGACACGTGACCACAAACGATCATCTGGCAAGAATTCATCAAACTCCCTCTCCCAATTGTACCTGTGGAGAACATAAACAAACCCCCACCCATTTATTTTTACAATGCCCGCTATGGAATACACAACGTCAGGCACTCTTTCACAGACTCCTTCGAAAAAAGGTTCCATTTCCTCTCTCCTTGCCCTCTTTACTTTCATCACCTTCCCCCTCTATTATGTGGATTCTCTATGGATTTGCTCGACAGTGTGAACTTCGCTTTTGATATCATCCCTCATCATTGCAGTGTTATAGTGACAGTGAAGTGAAGTGGAACAAAATATTGTGCTGTTTATACTAGTGCGCGAATTTCCAGCCCTCAATGTTTTCAGACCGTTGCCCAAGACTGCTACCATACAAGCGGTAAGGGGCATGAAGAAGAAGAAGAAGAAGAAGAAGGAGTTTAGAAAGAAGAGTGCCAGAGGAATTGTACACAAGCAGTGATTAAAATGGGCTTAAAAAGAGCCAAAGGTGGTCATAGGAAGTACTGACAGTACTTGCAGTGTTTATGACAATGCAGTGTGTATCACAAAACATTAAAACTATCAAATTTCTTTACATAAAGTGAGTTTATCTACGTTTCATTTTTTCAACTAATGAGTCCATAATTTTTCCAATACTGTACATCTACCTTCTATATATATAAAAATGGATATATGTGTGTATCGTATGTATGTTTGTTCCGGTATAATGAGCAATGTCAAACGAAACTTGATACGCATATGACTTACAATCTGGAAAGAAATATCGTGGGGATAAGACACCCCTGGCACCCCTAGGGGTATGGGTGGAAAGGAGGTGACATGAATAGTCGCTAAGATGAATAGTGACACTCCAAATTCCGTTCAACTCCCAAGTTCTTGATCTATCAGAATGGGGGGTGAGAGGGGAGTGAAAAATAAAATTTCAAAAATGACCTACATTAGTGTCGAATCCATAGTCTTCGGAGTCGATAAGTTAATTGGTGACATTCACGATCGCATTTAATCCCAAATATCTTTATTCTTTGACATTGGGATGAATAAATACGCGGGCAACGCCAGGTAATTCGCTAGTATAATATATGTATTAAACAGCCGTGCATAATATCTCATTTCATGACCTAAATTGATGCATTTCTCTGTGTATTTTCACACGCCAAATATGTATCGATTTGTTTTTTTTACTTCGCTTTTCGGACACTTTTTGCTAATCGCGACGATGAGCTTCAGTGGTATAGTAGAAGTGATCAAGGGACACTCACAAATAACATCCATGCTCAGGGCGGGATTCGAATCTTGACGCGCTGTGCGAACCACTCCGCCCGGCACTACATAAGTATCATTTACAGTTTAAGCATACAGAAACCATGGCACGATGGTTTCTACTCTTTTCACTAGATTAAACCTTACATGGCACAGTGTAACAATGGCTGTTATCTTTAATTGCACAAAGAAAGCGTTCAGTCAATATTGAAGTCAAAACCCTTCTAGCACTTTTTTCTGGGTCTTGATCGTTAGTGGCCGTTTGGGTCGTTGGAGGAGAAAGAACAAAGAATAACAAAGGAAGGAGGAAGCCTTTCTAAAATATCTACAGGAATCGCTCTTTTGTCGGGCGCACGAAACAAATATTTACAATGTTAACATTTGCCAGGAGCAGTCGCTTCGAAAAATTTCACTTCCTTTTTCCTAAGAACCTCCCCTCCCATTTCGCAAGCAATTACGGCTTGGAAAGCGCCTTTCGGGGATTTCTTCTTACCCTTTCGGGAAACAAGATCCCACGTACCCAGTTGAACCTGCGTTTCGGAAATTAGGTTTGCCGTGGACGCAAATGAATGAATGAAATGTTCCTGTTCTTCTCGTAGTGAAATTCCGTTTCCTTGACTTCCATCCATTGGTTCTGGTAATGGCTGTGTTCTTGTCTCTGGTTACTTCGCTTGTCTCTGGTGTGTTGGTCCTAAGAAGGGCCGACGTAAGTTTTGGTCCTTAGAAGGGCTGACTTGTAATTTTGGTCCTGTGAAGGGCCGTTTTGCTATGACAATCATGTTTTTATTTTTAGCTTGTGTCTGTATTGCCTTGTCGCTTGTCTGTCTAGATGAGTCCTGCTTCTGATGATCGTGAAGAGGGTCTCAATGATGATCTGTAGCTTGGCAATACTGTCATCTGTGCGTTGAAGTTTGTCTGGCTTTCTTGATGGTTGTCATGAGTCTTGTGTCTTGGAGCTTCTTCATTAGCCATTGGATGATTTGAGCTGTTTCTTCTTTGTCTGGAATTTTTAGTAGTTGTGTGTAAGTCGTTGTTCTCTCAGGGTTCGGGTTTGGATGAGAGATGTTGTTGTTCTTTCTTCTCTTCTGTTCTTGAGGAGAAGTTTGGTCGTGGTTGTCTCGTTTGCTGGACTCACTGGAACATTCTGCATCCCCTGTAGTTTGCTGAGTGGTTCTCCCCACAGTTGCAGCATCTTGCGGGGAGTTGTTTGTCTTTTTTCGGGCAGCTACCTCGCGGTGGTTTGCTGCACACTTGACGCATCTCGGCTGGGCTCTGCATCTTCCCTGCGGGTGCCAGATCCAAGAGTAAGCTCGCAAACTTTTGTATGCTCTGGTTTTCATCATCTTTCTGTTGGGGCCGAGTGGTTAGCACAGCACGGTACGACGTCAGAGTTCCCGGGTTCGAATCCTTTCCTGGGCATGGGTGTTCTTTGTGGGCGTCCCTTCATCATATCATCCTCATCGTCGCTTTTTGTCAGAAAAACGACATAAAATAACCCAATTTATCCATCAGCCAATAAAAAATATATGTTTTGCATATGTCACATTTTATGTAAAAAATATGTACTCTAAATTGAATATACAAGTTTATAACATTGCTCAAAATATGTAAAAATACATTATAAACGTGTATATCGTTCCTAATATCATAATTCGGCGATATTTGTAATTCTTGCTTGGCTACATACAAAGGAAGCATATGTAATTATATTAATACCCAATCTCTATAGCCGCTGTGGTCTAGTCGGAAGGGTCTCCCCGATGGCGTAGTGGTAACGTCGTCGCCTTGTAATCAAGGGGTCCCGGGTTCGAATCACGGCTCGGATGTGGATGTTTGTGTTCGTTTGTCCTGATGAAAATGAGAATTGAAAGAAATTGGCATGTACGAATTTGATGTGTATGAAAGGCTGCCGTGTCTTTGTTTATTTTTTTAAAAAAGAGTCTGTAGGGCGTCTGACTTCCACGCAGGAAACCCGGGTTCGATTCCCGGTGTGAGTGATCTATGGTCGGAATTTTTCCGGCCTTGTTACTGCATAAAGCGTCTCTGGTGCTCACTCAGCCTCATATCAATGGGTACGTGGGGGCAACCCTGGATTATAGACGGCCGGAACGTGGTGCTGATCACATCAGAGATCGAGAATGTGCGGTGCCCTACCCCAACATCCCCTAAATGTGCCTGCACGGGGAACACTACCTTACACAATCTCCCCAATGGCCTAGTGGTGACGTCGTCGCTCTTGTAATCAAGGGGTCCCGGGTTGGACACCCGGTGGAGGCGCATAGTGGTTCGGATCCCACTTTAATCCCGATTAGTTCGTTTCTTTGAGAAGAGTGGTACACTTTCACCCTCTGTGAGAAAGTTTCTTAGTGTATCCTCGCCTTTTTAATGTCACAACCTTACAGTTTCATCTCTTTCAAGGGGCTCTTTGCACACCTTTTTTTTAACTCTGATGTAACTGGGTTTTTCCCGGTTCATATTGAAAGATGCAAAACGGCCGATCGTGCGTATACCCCCCAAAATTATAATTTATCATCATTATCACCACCTATCTGTGCAAAAGATGGACGTAATAAGCTCAAACTAAATCGTTCATTTCCAGAAAAAAATAATGAAGACTACTCATTATGTTTGACGTCACAGAGTGATGCGAATCTGTAATGCTCCAATACCCGAAACCTTGACCGTCATGTACTCAAGGTCTGGCGTGATCTTGCCTGTTGCTTGCAGTTGCCGTATCGAGGCCAGCGGCTCGCTGCGTTTTCCCGGAATTTGGGTCGCTATCCGGTAGGTGCATGACCAACCCGCCCGGGGGTAAGAAAATGGAAGATATCTGCCGAGTCAACAATCGGAGACGAGTATGCTTTTTTTATATCATTATTTCTCACGTGACTGGCTCCTCTTTCGGGAAGTACGATTAATATATTCCTTCCGCCAAGCACGTATGTAGAAATACAGGGTGAGTCAAAAGAAATAGACAGATTAAACGCGTTATAAATCGAAAACTGTTTGTTGTATCAGGAAGCATTTAGTACTATCTTACAGAGAAAGTCTTCAAGTTTACGACCTCCACTTTTCGTTTGTTTTCGTGACGTCAGTCGAGCAATATGGCCACTAGTCAGGCAGAAAATGCTTTGTGTGTGCTTGAATTTGCAAAATCAAGTTATGTTACCATCGCACAGCATCGTTTTAGAGCACGGCATGGCAAACAACCACCGACAAGGCAGTCCATCTATGTTTGGACCAAGAAACTTATAGAAAATGTTAACATGTACATGCTGGGAGAAGTGGACTATCCCATTGATATCTGTCGTATTACAAAAGGGCCCCACACAAGACATTTTCAACTTAGCCATGTAAACTTCAAGACATAATCTTCCAACCATGCCTCCCCGATGGCGCAGTGGTAGCGTCATCGCCTTGTAATCAAGGGCTCCCGGGTTCGATACCAGGTGGAGACACACAATGGGCTTAAAACACCAACTCAATCAATCTTCCAACCATGTAAGTACATTTTAGTCATGTTTTTAAAACTCTTGTTTCTGTGAATCTTTGGAACTGTCAATTTTTTCAGGCTCACCTTGTATATTTCGGGGGTGGTCCGAACCTAGTGTCTCAAAATTAATAATATTAATTAAACTCTACTAATTAATTAATGTCCCGAACCGTAACCGAGTTGGCTAAGGCGTCATGCTCTGTGGTCTGGCTACGGGACGTGCGCAGGTTCGAGTCTTCTGTGGGGAATAGTAATAACTTTTCTCCTGAGATTTTGGCCTGTGTATGGGACAGGTGGCAGGAAATTGGGGAAGCTATGATTGTAACTTGGTCATGGAATGGGCACTGCTACTGGAAAAACAATAAAGTACAGGAGAACATGAATGTCTCCCCATGTTGCAAGTGGAAGCGGTTTTGTATGAATCCCATGTATTGCTTATGGACAAACAACTTCAACTTCCGGCTATTCAAATGGAAGTTTAGGCTTTTCCCAACACAAACAAAATCTTCAACCTGTCCTCTTTCCGGTCATGTTCTTTACTACGCCATCGGAAGCGTGATATTCCCAAGAGAGCAATTACAATAATTCTCCCATAAGCGTAACGTTAAGTTTTCACCACCTCCTACAAATAACCATCCAGTGCTCAGACCTCTCTTTCTCCAGTTCATCTCAGGGAAATGTTGGTGGGGGAGGAGCTGTTTCGTGTCCTCGCGTCTGGCTGGACATGAAAACTGTTCCTCGTGCCCTTAAAGTGCACGTAAACAGAAGTTTCGATCAACAATTACACGCACTGGTGCATTTTCTTTTTTGCATATACGTCGATGAGAGAAATTGGCTTCTGAACACCCCCACCACCTATTCTTCATGCGAGAAACCATCTTAAATGGTATGGTCTCACTATTTCAAGGGGCAGTTATTGGTTTAAAGTATCTTTCAACCACATTTCTTTGGCTGATTTTCTTTTTAAGCAACCTGAATACTTCCAAGCCATCCTTTCCTCTACTTTATGCACCCCTGTTCACATAAAGTGGCACATTATATGAGGTTGGACAGTTGAAGTATATAACACTTTATCTAAACAGGAGTGTACCACTCAATGCCTTTCTCCGATCGTCCACCAATGTCTCCACGGACGTCCTAGTCTCTTATTTTAAGTACCCGTGTCTTGTGGATACCAGGTGTACACTTGAGGAATGCAACGTTCGACTAGTACTTGACTGCAGCTCACCAAGTGCTGGTATCTTTAAATTTAAACACTTCGATTCTGCGCGCAAGTGTTGTTTGCATTTCGAGAAAGCTGGCGAGTGCACACCTTGAGAATACTTTTCAAGAGTTATTGCAGTGTTATTTTATGTTGCATACATACATACTAACAATCTATGACAGTAGCTACTTGGACACTTAACTTACTTTCAACAGCGTTAAAATTGTTAACAGAAATTTGGTTCACAGAAAGCAGTAGCTCATTGTTAATATTGTTAGTGGGATATTAAAATTTTTCAAAGCTTGTTTAATTATTATATTTTTTATTTCTTTTATTGGAATTATTTTAACAAGTTGTAATTTACATGCATTTTTATTGTTAGAATCATCCTACAATAGCTGAATATGGTTGTGAGCTATGGAGCATCAGCTCTTGGTCGCATGTTAAAGAATGAGTCAATTATGAGACTATTTGCCAGATAAACTGTGCATCAAAGTTGTTATGTATCACATAAATATGAGGAATGGTTGAACTATCTTAATTTACACTGAGTAAAGGAAGTTATTTGTAAATTAAATACTTTAATGAATTTGATTCAGTGATTTGGTTTTTTTTACTTCACTTTTCTGCCACTTTTGGCTAATTGCCAAGATGAGAATGATTGATGATATGATGAAATTGATGCAGGAACACGTACAAAGAACAGCCATGCCCAATACTCTCATCAAGAATGATTTATGTATTTATTTATCTACCTTCAACAGAGACACATCTCCAATTACAGAAGGCAGTATTATAATATTACATTTGCATTTACAACTTGTACGCATACACACTGACTGTCTTAGAGACATTGCCTTTAAGGTTCCTAAATATAACACTAGACAAAAATCCCTTATCTCGGTAATGTGTAATAATGGTGATGGATTGATAAAAACTTTGACAGAAAATTTTAAATGATAATATTTTGAGAGCAAATTGTATAAATTATGCCATTCCTGTATTCAGCACTAAGGATCAATAGATCAGGATAAGGTATTATTATTATAGTGTAATTATTGTAACCGACCTCCGTGCTGGACTAGTGAGCACAACACGTTTCGACACCACGAGTCCCGAGTTCGATTCCTGCCCTAGATATGGGTGTCCTTTGTGTCTTCATCAATTTAATCATAATCATCACTCATCTTCACCCAAAGTGACAGAAAAGCGAAGTAAAATAAACCAAATCAATTATTGTAATCAGCATTATAATTGTATTGTAGGAAATATGTTCGAAATTGTACTCCCTGCATTAGATAAAAATAAGAAATATTTTCGTCAATTTATATTTTTAAGTTTATTTCCTTAAATTATGGCATCCGAAAATTATGTGGTGATTAATTTCAAAATAATTATTAAATCACATTTCGATCCCTTATTGTGGAATGACATCTACTACAATGAGCTTCAGATACGAATGTCGCACATTTTGATCATCTGCTGCGTTCAGTCCATTGGATGAGAAAAATATGAAGGAATGGAAGATATTTTACAAGATTCTTTCGAGTTCGTTTTGATATTAATCATCCCTGTGAGCTCTCGTTGTTGCAAACATTTTTTATACAGTTAAAATGAAATTTAGTCTTCAGTGACATCTAAAATTATGGGCGGGATGCAAGAACAAGCCGGAATTAATTCCTTTTTCAGGTCTGTGGTTTTTCATACGGCGTGAAATCCCACGAGTGGTTGTCTAACTGAACTTCAGATGTTCTGGTTGATCACCCAACCGTAGAGCGTTACAGGAGAATTCCATGTTGAATAGCTCTTCGAAATTCCAAATTTTCTTCATATTTTCTGAGCAACACTGGCTTGGTAAATTCGTTCGTTTTAGGCACAAAACAACTCGTTCAAAAATTCCGTATTGATTTTTAAAAGTGTGCTTGTAACCCTTAAAATTTCACATTTTCTCTAAAAATTGCCCTTCTCCCTCTATTTTTTAAATTTTCTTCAAGAAATCACTTTTTACCCCTCTTAATATTTCTCTAAAAGTTTCCGTTTTTCTCTAAATATCACTTGTCTTTCTCTAGAATTTGCATTGCTTTTAATTAAAGGGTTATTTAGAAGGGAATAGCTCAGGTAACGTAGTTTTGGGGGTAATGAACTAGAACTGTTTGCACCCTGCATCTCTTGCTAGAATATGATAATATTTATGCATATTCTGTAGTAGGTAAATATATGAATCTCTTGCTGAAATGTGGCAATATTCATGCATGTTGTAAGCAAATATGCATGAATATTATTGTCATATTCTAGCAAGAAATGCAGATAGTGCAGATAGTTTTTGTTGATTACCTCCAAATTATGTTTTCTGACTTATGCCCTTCTTCCAGCTAACCCCTCATACGAGGGTCGGTCAATTAATACCGCTACTGAAAAGAATGCTTGAAAATGTACAGAAAGTTATCAGAAGGAGCAAAATAAATTGGGTGGTTTTAAAGGAACTAAGAAATTGTTAATGATAAAAACAGTCCCGAGAAAAAGAGGCCAGGTTCTTAAATTAAAATAAATTGATGAGGTATGAAATGCAAGATCGGAATGCCTGGAGGGTGCAATACAGACCCTATCTATTGGGAAAATAACAACAAATGTACCTCACAACTGTGGTTCACCAAATTTGTCTCGCACATGTAAAAACAGAAAACTGGAAATTACAAACTTCTCGTAAAATGTAACAGTAACTAAGGCTCTGTCCGAAAGGCTTGAAGTATAGTCTTGTCGGAAGTGACGTCACCTAGTGCAGTTCGAAAGCGCCAATTAAACGAGCAATCGAGAGCGTAGCATGGAGAACGCATCGTTGCAGGCTTGAATAGTTGAGTCGTGCACTCGTTGTTCATTTGTTTGAAATCACTGAAGTCGAAATTCAGCCAGATGTTGGTTTTGTTCTATTGTGTGCATATTAAGTATAAGAACATTTTAAAATGCTATGTGATTTCTATGGTGAAAAACAAGTGCACAAAGCGCGGGCAAAATAGTTTTATGTACTGATCATATTTGTCGCCGCAGTTGTAGTGCAATTCGCAATTTCACTTCAAGTCCAAGGCTTAAAGACTAAACTGCGAGACCATTCTCGGGTGATGTTCGATTCAAATACGGTCTTACATCTTTCGGACACGGTCTTATAACTATAAGCCCGTGGCCATATTGTAATGAAGATAAATTTCATTTCGACGATCATAACCCTTTCCGTTGTTGCGCCCGATACGTAGTACTACAATTGAAATACTACCTCGTGTTGTTGTTAAGTTGGAATTTCTTGCCTGCGTCATTTTGGCATGTCTTCAAGACGGCCCACGCTTCCGTGATTGGCACGCGCCACATTTGTATTTTTCCTCCTTGTACCTGCCAACACTGTTGCGAATGTTCAAAGCTGACCTAGGCCAACTCTCTCGCGCTGTGATTTCACGCCTGGTGCAGATTCGTGCCGCGAGGAGCTGTTAACCTTGCATGCATTTCAGTCTTTTCTTCGCTGCCATTTTCGTTCGTGAGGATATTGAGCAGTTTACTTACAACTGTCAGACACTGTTATCGTTTATTATTCCAAGTGGTGCCATGGACATCTTTAGAAGTATATTCCGAAGGTTTTGAAACGTTTGTTTCTTTAGTATTATTATAACTGTGCAGATGGTAAAAGAAAGATATAGGCTTTTAAATACTACCTATATTTGAACATTTAAATATTCAGTGTATATTTCTTTCAATTTAAAATATCCTTCACAGTATACTATACCACAACGTGCAACTCTTATAACACAAGACCAAGTAAAAACAAGGTTACTTATATTGGCCCTATGAAAGTGTATAAGCATAACAAACGTCATTGAAGAAGTATTTGTAATGTAATTGTATAATGTCCATAGTAATGCATGCAATATTTAATCACTACAATTAGGCTCGGCCTGTTTGGGCTCTATAATAGTTACTAAATTGTGTAATTAATTTCAGATTGATTCAAAGGACATCTATTGAACAAGTACTGTGATGTTTGTTCAAATTCATTTTGCATGTAGGTAGGCTATTCTGAAATGAACCTAGTGTTTTAAGTGGGGTTCAAACAACTGTAATGAGTCCTCTGTGGGAATGGAACACAGCTCACAGATTTCAAGGCGATAATGCTGTTCAGTTGTTTGGTCGTACATCTGTAAATTATTGGGGTTAATGATGACCTACTTCCCGATGAACACGTTCTTACCTGACGAATATATAAATTAAACTATTTAAAAGTGTATGACAAGGTTCAAAAACAACTCGAAGTAATTCTAATAAAAAGCAGGAATACTATAATCAAAGTAGAGTCTAAAAATGTTCCTAATAAACAAAAATCTAGTGAAATCTTGAAATGTGAATGTGTAGAGTTTATGGGATATTACATTCAGATGTAAATTGAATTGATTTGGTTTATTTTACTTTTCATTTCTCCCAACAGGGAACGTTGTAATAAGACGAATAGATGTAAGTGCAAACAATGATATTTTCTTGAACCTTCAAAAGAAGAGTTATAAAAATAATTAAAAAATGCAGAACAAAATATTCCCTTCACAATGGGCAAACGCCGAAACATTTATAAGAACTTTGCATAATGTGCACTTAACAGAAGAATCAGATCATGACGAGGTGTCACTGACTTGTAACACCGAGTGTAACTCGCAAAGAGTTGTTCTGTAAGAGGTAGATCATTATCGAAAGGAGATTTTTATCATCGCCAAATAACCGTTAATGTAATAGTGTATTATTTCTGTCTTCTTAATTGGAATGCTGCAGATGTTCTTTGTGGACTGTAACTGCCGTGTCCATCCGGACAGGCTTCGTAGCACGTTACGCTAACCACTCCGCCGCAATGGCGTGCAGGTTGGGTCGGTGTGGCCCGCTTCATCATTCGAGCAGATGTTTAAAGAAATCATACCTGTTCGTTCCGAGATGTTAAAGTAAGAAGAAAATTTCGAGTGCCCGCAACTTAATTATCATTGATTTTCTTGTCCATCATAAAATGCGATACCAGACCAGTCATTCGAGGTATCTATAGCATCTGTGACAATTTCAGTTCAAATATTTTTCATTTCATCTGTGCCCCGCCCGCATAATTTCCATCTTGTCCCCCATCACCACCATCTTTCTACCCTGGTCCTCTGACTTTCCACCTTTCTCCAATAAAAACATGACTATGTTGTATGTTATTGTCATAGGACGTGTTAATTTTATTGTAGTTGTGTGTGTTTGTTTAATACCTATATAATGGCATCAAAATAACAGCAATCTCTTAGCATAAATTGCTACATGGTTTTGCAATATACTATGTGGCCGCGATGGCTCAGTCTGTCGACCTCTGTGGCGGAGTGGTTAGCAGAGCGCGCTACAAAGCCAGGGGTTCCGGGTTCGAGTCCCGGGTAAGGCATGGGTATTTGTGTTTGTCCATATGATAAGAAACTGAGAAACTGTAACAATTGAAAAGTGAGAAAAAGTGTGAATGGTGAGGGATACCTCCGTGTAGGGGGTATTTCCTTTTTTTTAAAAAAAAAAAAAAGTCGGTAACGCGTCTGACTACCATGCTAAAGGTCCTGGGTTCGAACCCCGGCCGGTTCAAATCCGGGATCTTTTCTAACATTGGAAGCGGCCCCGGCGCCCACCCAGCGTCGAATAACATTAGTACCTGGGGGAAACCCTGGGGGGTAAAGGCGGTCAGGGGCGTGATGCTGATCACATCACCCCCACTCACGGCCGGATCAAGAAAGTGTGAGGCGTTACCCCCACACCCCCTATACGCCTTCATGGCGTGGTGCTTTACTTTACTTTACTCTTTTTTTTTTTTGCAATATACTTATTATGTTATTCAGTAGTAACTTGCATAATTCTTGTCAACAAAAAATGCAGCTGTTTTTTAAATAAACAGCCACACACCGGGCGGAGGTGCATAGTTCGGATCCCACTTTAAACTAAATATCCAGTCCCGATTAGCATTCCTATGCATAAAGAGGATCTACAAATTACGAACAAATAGCAACGCTTTTGTAATGAGAAATAAGTTTTTGGTTCTAATCAAAGAGGAGGCCTCTTAGCGCCCAGGATAGTTGCCCTTGAACCCCCCCTCTCAATTAATATAAGGAAATATCAAAATGAAAGCTACATTAAATATAATTCCCCTCCTAACAAGTAGATATAAAATAGGACGTGTAACATTTCATTACAAGTAACTATTTAATCGAATATCCAAAATATGTGTCACGTTTACTTTAAATTTAATGTTTTTGGTCCCCCATATTTCGAGAAAAGGAATATTCAATTCGAATAAGTTACATAAGAATTAATAGCCCCTGGGAACTTGTAAATGTTTAATCTGTTTTAAAGAGTTTGTTTAATAGCGGCCTTAAGACCCCTCTACACCAAATTTCTAATTGAAAATATTAGTGGGGACGACTCCCCCTCCCTCAGCAGCCCGTGCGCACGCCTATGTTCATTGCTACTGAAAGGCGGTTGAAATGAATTATGAATTTACCTGCAAATATGTCCTTCGGTACACTTCGGCCAGGGCGAACTTGTCCTTTTGCACTTTTCATTGTTGTCAGCGGCGAAAAACAATCCTTTCTGTGAAGTCCAAACGGGTGGATCGAATCGAAGAAAACGTCGCGCGCGTTTGGTAGCCCGAAGTGCTATCGTCGCACTGTGACCGTGCAATGCATAACTGTCTGTCTTCCGCTGTCACTTTCTAGGCAAATGGAATGGTAGGCAGTCCGTACCCACTTTCCAAGAGGCCGTGTGTTCTTCAAGAGATGCCAGCGACCCACATCTTGTCTGTTTGCTCTTTTACGCTGGGCGACATGTCTCCTTGCACGTAACTGTGGTCCCCACCGGTTGATCTTCCCCTTCCCTAACCAGGAAACAAAAAGACACGTTTTTTTTAAACTCGAAAATTAAATATATCTTTTTCGCAAGCTTGCCTTCACTTGAATGTCGTGATTGTGAAAATTGAAAGTGCTCTCCGGTTGCAAGATGGATTTACCAAATTCTGATGTTTTGAAACAAGAACCCCAGTTAGGCCTCCACTTTTGGTAATTGGACGCGCTCACCTTGCGAAATGTACTATCGAGTCATATTTGGACACTCATCAATAGGTCCTGCCAGAATGAATATGTAATTGCATATGTTTTTGTTTTTCCTGTTAACATCTTCAGATCAAATCAGTGAAATAATGGCGTTACATGCACAATAGGGCCTTTGAAACTTCATATATTTACATATTTTACTCCATAAGTCTACATATTTACACATTATATGGCATTTTCATTTATTCACAATTTGAGGACACACCATAACAATTGTTCAAGTTTAAATATGCAGCAATTACTTCGTGCGAAGTGGAAATATGTTAATAATTTAGCATGATGGATAAAAACCACGATTTTTATTTTAAAAATAAATTTTCATTATTTTTTATTTCAATAAGATTATTTTATTTAAATCGATTTTTTCATTTAAAAAAAACGACGCTTATAATTGATTGCATGGTTTTTGGCACTATACATAGAATAGATACATGTTTTTATAGAAAGGCTTGTTCTAGTAAACGACCCTGTAAAATATTTGAACAGTTTGATTAAAGTAAATAAAAAATTATATGTAAATTTAAATTTTTCTGTTTCTGATACTGTACATATGAATCTACTATGGAAATGTTTGTTGAATGTGTTAATGAAACTATAATAATTTCAGTAACTTTCCTTCCAATGAAAACATAATATTCTGGATGTATTATATAATTGTAATTTAAAATATTTTTATAGTCTTTGTAGCTGAATTTTGGCAATTTTTTAAATGATAGTTTGCCATATTTACAGTTTAATGATAATATCACTATCTACGGTTTAACATGATTAGTATTTTGTATATTTTTCTGCACAAAATGTTTGCTATTTTTGGTCATAAAAAATGTTGAATTTTAAATCAAGAGAAATGTAATTGTGTTTACAGTTTACATATTACGTTTCCTTTCGTATGAGCTTCACAGCATCAGTACATATACTTTGTTTCCTTTCTTTTTCTTTCTTAGAGCCTAATAAACACCATTAAATGATTGCGAGATTAATGTACTTTCACCAAAAGTGATTCTGATATCTTCAAAATCTTTATGTACATTATTCTATAAGTTATTTATTTAAAGTGATTTAAATCATTGATATTTAATATTTAAAAAAAAATCACTAGATTTAAGTCTTGGTTTATATTGCGGTTTGAATTACTTTATTATATTTGAGATATGCTTCTGTTGGTTTGTCTGACTTGTGAAATTTGTTTCAAGAAAATAGGACGGAAATGCTGGTAATATAATGTTTCTGATTATTTATTTTAATACAATTTTTATTTTTAATGCACAGATTCATATATATTACAACCTCGTTAACCCGGACTAATGGGGAAGGGGGTAAGTTGACCGGCTTAACGAAAGTCCGAATTAACTGAAATAACCTAAAAGAACAGTAGAAAGTGAATTAAAACTCCGTTTATAGCAACAAAACACGTTTATTATGGGTATTTAAAGGGCATAGGCGTGAATACACTATAAAGTACAGAACAAAGTCTGCGGGAAATAGAACGTCAGTGGTTGACTGCCTTTTCTTTGGGAAGTTCTCTTGTTGACTTCTAGATACATTTAAAACCTTGTATTCTGTTTTGTTTTTGTTTTTTCCTTCTGCCTGTCCGGATTAAGCGAAGTCCGGTTTATCAGCGTCCGGATTAACGAGGTTTTACTGTATGTACATATTTTATTGTTTGTAGTCCATAATTATCGGTACCTTTGTCATCATCACGGGAATATTTCCGTTGGTCTAAAACAGGCCACAGGTTTTGAGTTCCATTTAATTTTTATTTTATTTTTGTTATTTAGCGTCAGTTTTCTGCCACTTTTGGCTAATCGCGACGATGAGGATGACTTATTCCCAGGCCGGGGATTCGAACCCGGGACTCATGACGCAGTAGCGCGTGTTGCTAACCACACCGCCACGGAGGTCGACGCTAGGTTCGAATCTGGCACCTGCATTCCCTAATCCATTCGCTTCCGTTTATGCTATAATTTACATCGGTGAATCGTGAAGAAAATTAACAGCCTACACTTGTTATTGGTGTGTTTCACCTAAGTCACAAACTGTTGCATTGTGGCTTCGAGCAGCCATGATTGAGGCCAGTTCAAGCGGGCGGGCGGGAGATACTAACACAGACATTCGTGATTTAAAACAAACGTGCAGTTGGTGCAGATATAACGAACGCTGCGTAGTGGATGTTTCCTTGTACGACAAATAAGATTGGCCGCAAACATGGCGGCTGTGCGCATCCTGACGTCACATCAAACTCTCCTATAAAGGATAAAATTCTTAAAACATTTGTTTCCGTAAAACATTCCTTTCTTCGTTGAGAGATTTGGTCATGTGCGGTTGAATACAGCAGGGACTTTGTTTCTGATCTGATGGGAGAACTCCGGACAAAACCACAAGTCTGAAGTGTCGCCATTAAATATTGTTTACTTCCTGCTTAATGGGAAGCACCTTCGCTGTCATTGGCGCAATTTCTGAGACCGAAAGTGTGAGCTGTTGACCCTAACGGTACAAAATGAAAGTTATTCCAAAATTAGCAGGTGAAATTCACATCAACTGATCTACGTTGTGGGCATTCCCGTCTGTGTGAGGGGGTTGATGCAAGGGATATTACGCCAATCTCAAAACAAGGTATCCATCTCTGACGAGATTTTGTGCCTGAGGATGGTGCCGAGACGAAATCGTATCGTCAGTTTGATTTGATTTCTGTTCTTTGGCGTCGCTTTTTTCCCTATTTTGGCTAAACGCGACGATGAAGATGAGTGATGATATGGTGACATTGACGAAGGGAGACTCACAAAGAACAACCATGCCTAGGCCAGGATTCGAACCCAGGACCCCTGGTATCGTAGCGCGCTGTGCAGAGATCGGCTCGTATCGTCAAATTTAGAAGATTTTCTCGGTCTCGTGTCGTGGAGAAATACTAGTCTGGAGCTCATCTCAGTATCGTCTCCAATTTGTTGATAAAAAGGTGTAAAAGATTACTTATTAAAAAAAACAAATTATAAACAGCCGTCACTTAGTTGCTTAAGTCTGGCTGGCACGAGATGGGCAATACAGTTTTCCGATTATGTTCCTCTATCTGTGGTACAGCCGAAGCGTGGTACTGATTACATCACCTCCAGTCAGTATTGCCTCAACCAGAAAGCACAATTTTCCTTTTAAAGGTCAAAAATTTTCCTTTTTGATGTAAATTTCCTTTCATCTTAGAACATTTGGAATTGCCAGTATAAAACTTCATTATTATTATTTTTTTATGCCTCGTACTAATAATACAATTATTACTGCTACCAGTATATGGTTACTATCTCACAGAAAACAGCACTTCAAGGAAATATGATTTATTAAATGCATGAAAATGAAGATAGAATGGTACACTTTGCAAAAAAATATACTACATTCAGTGTGTGTGCCTTAAGCGAGTTTTTGGGCGGGGTGTGTTCGCACCTGCTCATATTCTGTCTCTCAGTGTGAGGCATTCCTGCCGCCTGCGATAATTAGATTACCAGCGGCTGCAGCACTTCCGGTTGTGCTCGCAATAGCTAGGATTTCAGCGAGAGCCCTCATTGAGATGCGAGAGAAATCTCTCCTTTTGTAAAACAACGAAGGTTCGAGAATTGCGGTGGCTTAAGCTTTAGCGTGTTATGGGGACAGTGTAACACTTTTGTCCCATTCTTCGTTCCTCAGTTCCTTTGAATGTGCGATTTCGCCTCCACGTTGTGCAACGTTCACCTACGTGTACTGTTAAATAAAAAAGGAAAGGTTCTGCCTGAATAAAAACGTACGCTTCTAGAGTTTTGTTCAGAAAACCATGTTTGTCATTCGTTACAGTACGTAGGATTCAGTAATGGAGTCGTGGGCTTCTAAAAATACGATACAAATTAATGCTTGCTGATGTCCACTTACACAATGATGGTTTTCTTCGCGAGGAGTAGATGGGAAAATACTTTAGACCTAACAATAGACCTTTTAATTGACATTAATGGCTTTTTTATTCATTTTCGAGGGGTGACGCTATTGTTAATTAATCTAGCGCCACGTGGCGACACGTGTCGTGGGTGGAGGAGGAGATGAGTCATCGATGACTCATGCACACGTGTGAGTTTGAAATTAATGGTTTTCCATTAGTGCACAAAAGACACTATTATGTATTCCGTTTTTGACCTAAGCTAACCTTTTGTTGTATATTATATATGCGTTTCTGCCGGATATGAGTCACAGATGATTTATACAGACGTTGGAGTTTGGAATTAATGGTTTTTCCATTAAGGTACAAAAGACACTATTGTGGAGTTCGTTTTCGGACTATTCTAACACTATTGTTGTATATTATATATGCGTTTCTGCCGGATATGAGTCATGGGTGCTTTATGCACACGTGGGAACTTGGAATTAATGGTTTTTCCATTAATGTACAAACGCCATTTTGGCGTCGGTGGTGAGTCATATTTGGTATAATTAAGGATCCGGATTTACCCGAATTCAACCGGTGTCGACGCGTTCGATCGGAGGTAGAAGATATTATAACACATGTTCGCTTTAAAGGCGAAGAAATTGAACGATGTATCCTATATGCAAACGAAGTATGCGAGCGGAATCCATGTTAATAATATTAACCTGTTACGGAAGAACCTGTTATGTGGTTGCATTCATCGGCACCCCCAAACCGCGCGCGTTCATGGATACGCGTGGGGAAGAAAGGGTCGCCATTGTTACGGTCCCCTTCGCTTGGTCTTCTTCCGAAGTTGAATGGAAGGCAAGTGTCGCCAAATTTTTACACACGAGTATTGATTTTCTTTGAGGTTCCAATTTTATTTGGTGGAAGTAATCTACGCGGTATTTCTGCCGCCTTTCGTAACATTGCAAAGACTATTTGACCAAAACCGTAAGGAACTTGGCTGAACTAAGAACATTCAGTTCCAGTATCTACAAGTTAAAGTGGATGCCAGCCACTATTTGCCCTTATTTCGGGGTTGCGAACCACGGACCATTTGATTATTGCCTTATATACATCAGGATTCACGTAAAATTGACCAGATGTTTTTACTGTTAGGGACAATATTTCGCATTTTTTGTGTATTTTTACTCAGAAAACGCTATTTGAACGATTCAAGCAAGAGTTCGCATGGCAATTTAGACACACAAACTGTGTTTCTTCAACTTTAGCTGAAATTTAGGTTTATTTTTTACTCTATTATCACAATTTCTTCTATTCAGGCAACATTTTTTATTAAATTTTGGACTCACAGAGACATTTTTCAACTTTTAACTTGATATTTTAAAAGTTTATTTCAATTTTTTTACTCTAATATCACAATTTCTTCTATTCAGGCAACATTTTTTATTAAATTTTGGACTCACAGAGACATTTTTCAACTTTTAACTTGATATTTTAAAAGTTTATTTCCATTTTTTTACTCTAATATCACAATTTCTTCTATTCAGGCAACATTTTTTATTAAATTTTGGACTCACAAAGACATTTTTCAACTTTTAACTTGTTATTTTAAAAGTTTATTTCCATTTTTACTCTAATATCACAATTTCATCTATTCTGGCAGGAGTGTTTATTCCAGTTTAGACTTGCAAAGATAATTTTTTCAACTTCTTTTATTAATTTTTCTATTTATTGCCTTTTGTATCTTATATTTATTAATTCTTAACTTTGAGTTTTGTTCTTTATTTAAAAAATTTCTCTAATCACTAAGGAAGAAGTACTTTTAAGTAAAACTGTACCCACAAACTTTATTATTACTATTATTATTAGTATTATTATTATTGTTGTTGTTTTTGTTTTGATGTAGTTGTTGAATTTTGTTGTTGTTGTTAGGGTTTATTGACTTCCACTACGCTATTTTTGGTTTGCTTCGTAGGAAAGTTTGCTTATTTTAGAGTTTCCTAGGTATTTTCTTACTGTTAGGGTAGGTAAAGTTTCCTAAATATATGAGTAGGGTTCCATATATTTTTGTTCTTGCATGTTTTTCATATGATGTGATCACCACAACTCTCCAAGGGCTTTTACTGCATGTTTCCATTTTTATTGAGGCTTAGTGATTCCTAGAGCCACTTTATGCATGAGAGAAAGCTTGAAAATTTTGATCTCAGATAGCCGTCAACCTTATGTCAGAGTATTTTCGAGTATATTTTAGTCTTATTATGGCCCACTAGAATATCACGGCTTGCTTTTTTTTTTTAAGTATGTTGCGCAGTTATTGTATTTTTGCTTTTGCTTTCTAGATAAACTGTATGAAATGTTTAATATTTGTACTTTTTGCACTTATAAGAGGCCAAACTTTTACTGTAACTAAAATTATTATGTCTCTAGGCACTGAAACCCCTTTACCAAGAGTACTATAACTGCATGTTTATTAATATTGTTTCTTTCGTCCCTCAAATATATCAATTTAACAATATAATGACTAATCACAGGACAAGTCGATGTTAGCAGATGACTACGTGGCTCTTAAGTCCACCTGCCAAACTTTTCTTACCATGCTATTTACCCTTATAGTCTTTTATACGGGGTACGTTTCAAGTACTATTGAATTTTTGAGTGTTTGATTAACACCAGGGGTTATTTGTATCTGTTATGCTTTATTATTTGAGGCTTCTTTTTTTATTCTACAATCACTATATGTCCCTGAGAACTAAATTTCCACTGACTGAAGCTTAAAGCTTACGCTCTGCAGCATGTTGAATGGTTAAGCACTGGTCAATATGAATTTTACAGAGGCTAGTAGGAGGCATAGGAACACACGCCAGAGCATTATTAGCGTGCAAGAAGCACTTTCAGGGAGTACTACGAGGAAACGAAGTTGATTTTTTTGAGTGCTTTACCACTTACACAGCCAATATTTGCTATTTCAAGTAACTACATGTACCAGAACATTTTACAGCCCAACACTAACTAGACTTCAATTTATACTATATTAGGGGCTAAATGTAGCAAGAACACTGATTGTACATATTTTTGAGAATCCAACTATATCAGGATTTTTTCTGTGTAAGTATATTTTTATTGATTACTAACTTTAACAGACCAATCAGGAAGACAACAAAATTCACTAAACTTAGTACTATAGTGTAGGTGATTGCATGAAAAGTAGAAATTATAACATCCACAAGATTTCGCTTTTTTTGCTTTTGTGACTAATCGTGACGCGGAGGATGAATGGATGGCCAAAAATCTTAAGGACTGGATGTATTTTACCACTACAGACGCCTATGTAGAAACACTAGAGTACTGTTAGCTTTCAAAATTGAGGATATACTGTACTGTTTCTTAAATATTTTGTACTTGGCACGTTACAGTTATATCCATTTCAGGACAAATATTGCTAAAACTCTCAAATTTACTGGTACAAGTTGATATTTCTGCTATCAGAGGAATTAACAACCCTATTTTACAAACAAACGGTATTGTTTACACTTTATTTACTTCAATCTGAGACTAATATTTTACAGTAATTGAATCATTCAGCCCTAGTCAATACTTTACTGCATCAGAAAGTTTGTTATTAATCTAATAAGTATGCTATTTTGTGATATTCTAATGCAAACGTTGTTTAATTCACTGGTTATAATGCAAACTTTTGCACAAATTCGATATATTCACTACCTTCAAACCAAACAATTGTACTTATTTAGCGCATTTCATTTATATTTCTTGTAATTAACTTATGTTTCTTATAATTAACAAACTAAACTAATTACTTGGGCATGTTAAAAACCTTATTTTTTACTATTTCCTATTCTATCAGGTTCTATATTGCTGTTTTTATCAATTATGTAAGACCACACTCTGGTAAATGCACATAGAGTATTAGTAATCCCAAAGTGGTGTTTTTGGTGTCCAAGTTCAGATGAGAGTCTGCTATGTGCCTTTTGCAGGGGATTGCATGTGAAGTGTATGCATATTGAGCATTAGTGAGTGTGTAGGCTTCCAAGTTTTGCTGTTATTTTCCTATAATTCTGCGAGACTGTAGAGAGTTCTCCCTTTTCAACCAGTTTTCTTTCATTGATTGGATACTTTTTGGGAACTTAGCAGTTTTTTATGTTATGAAGCAGATTGTTGTAGAATATTTTGCATGGTCTTTTGTGATATTGAGTGCCTGCTGTAACGGAAGTAAGTATCTTTCCTTCTTGTGTTGATGTTCTCGTGTAGGTTTCCTATTTTCGGTCAAGTTGCAGTAGGGAACTTAACAGTTTTTTATGTTATGAAGCAGATTGTTGTAGAATATTTTGCATGGTCTTTTGTGATATTGAGTGGGTGCTGTAATGGTAGTAAGTATCTTTCCTTTTTGTGTTGATGTTCTTGTGTAGGTTTCCTATTTTCTGTCAAGTTGCAGTACTTAGAATAATCGCTATTGTCTTATTGATCTACGAAGCTCCTTTGAATAATCATTTGCATGTGACCCTATACTCCACGCTGTACTTTGTTCTGGGAGCTATCTTTTGAAGCCTTGGCATTCTGCTAGTACAGTATTATTATCGTAGAGGTAAATTAGTTCGTGAAAATATGTATTTTTCTGATTAACTATAGTCGCTTAGTTGTTCTAGCAGGTATAAGTAGTTACTGCTGATGTTGTTAATTTTCTATTCGCAGGGGCTATGTATGATGTAGCGTATTTGTGTTGGCTGTCCCTTTTATGCCTATGTTGTTGAGTTTCTCCATAAGCATGTCCTGTATTACTCTATTCTATGCCTTGTTGCTGCTAGATATCTGAGGTATGTTGCTGGTTCATATCTGATGTAGCTTGTTTGACTATCTATTATTTTTGCTATGGCTGTGGCTATTGATGTCCCTTTCTGAATTCCATGTTGGTTTCTGTTTATCCTTGTTGCTGCTTGTTATCTGAGTTAGGTTGTTTGACTTCAGGACTATCCTTTTTTAACTTTATTGTTGATTGCTGTTTTCTGTCTTGTAATATTATTTACTATAGTAACAAAATTATTTTCCTTCCATCCCAAGGAGAAGTTCTGTTGCTCAGAATAATAAATGTTGGATGGAAGAAAAATAATTTTGTTACTATAGTAAATAATATTACAAGACACAAAACAAATAGATTCAGTAAACAAATAAAAACAAATAAGGAAATAAACAAAACAGCAATCAACAATAAAGTTAAAAAAGGATAGTCCTGAAGTCAAACAACCTAACTCAGATAACAAGCAGCAACAAGGATAAACAGAAACCAACATGGAATTCAGAAAGGGACATCAATAGCCACAGCCATAGCAAAAATAATAGATAGTCAAACAAGCTAGCTCAGATATGAACCAGCAACATACCTCAGATATCTAGCAGCAACAAGGCATAGAATAGAGTAAAACAGGACATGCTTATGGAGAAACTCAACAACATAGGAATAAAAGGGACAGCCAACACAAATACGCTACATCATACATAGCCCCTGCGAATAGAAAATTAACAACATCAGCAGTAACTACTTATACCTGCTAGAACAACTAAGCGACTATAGTTAATCAGAAAAATACATATTTTCACGAACTAATTTACCTCTACGATAATAATACTGTACTAGCAGAATGCCAAGGCTTCAAAAGATAGCTCCCAGAACAAAGTACAGCGTGGAGTATAGGGTCACATGCAAATGATTATTCAAAGGAGCTTCGTAGATCAATAAGACAATAGCGATTATTCTAAGTACTGCAACTTGACAGAAAATAGGAAACCTACACAAGAACATCAACACAAAAAGGAAAGATACTTACTACCATTACAGCACCCACTCAATATCACAAAAGACCATGCAAAATATTCTACAACAATCTGCTTCATAACATAAAAAACTGTTAAGTTCCCTACTGCAACTTGACCGAAAATAGGAAACCTACACGAGAACATCAACACAAGAAGGAAAGATACTTACTTCCGTTACAGCAGGCACTCAATATCACAAAAGACCATGCAAAATATTCTACAACAATCTGCTTCATAACATAAAAAACTGCTAAGTTCCCAAAAAGTATCCAATCAATGAAAGAAAACTGGTTGAAAAGGGAGAACTCTCTACAGTCTCGCAGAATTATAGGAAAATAACAGCAAAACTTGGAAGCCTACACACTCACTAATGCTCAATATGCATACACTTCACATGCAATCCCCTGCAAAAGGCACATAGCAGACTCTCATCTGAACTTGGACACCAAAAACACCACTTTGGGATTACTAATACTCTATGTGCATTTACCAGAGTGTGGTCTTACATAATTGATAAAAACAGCAATATAGAACCTGATAGAATAGGAAATAGTAAAAAATAAGGTTTTTAACATGCCCAAGTAATTAGTTTAGTTTGTTAATTATAAGAAACATAAGTTAATTACAAGAAATATAAATGAAATGCGCTAAATAAGTACAATTGTTTGGTTTGAAGGTAGTGAATATATCGAATTTGTGCAAAAGTTTGCATTATAACCAGTGAATTAAACAACGTTTGCATTAGAATATCACAAAATAGCATACTTATTAGATTAATAACAAACTTTCTGATGCAGTAAAGTATTGACTAGGGCTGAATGATTCAATTACTGTAAAATATTAGTCTCAGATTGAAGTAAATAAAGTGTAAACAATACCGTTTGTTTGTAAAATAGGGTTGTTAATTCCTCTGATAGCAGAAATATCAACTTGTACCAGTAAATTTGAGAGTTTTAGCAATATTTGTCCTGAAATGGATATAACTGTAACGTGCCAAGTACAAAATATTTAAGAAACAGTACAGTATATCCTCAATTTTGAAAGCTAACAGTACTCTAGTGTTTCTACATAGGCGTCTGTAGTGGTAAAATACATCCAGTCCTTAAGATTTTTGGCCATCCATTCATCCTCCGCGTCACGATTAGTCACAAAAGCAAAAAAAGCGAAATCTTGTGGATGTTATAATTTCTACTTTTCATGCAATCACCTACACTATAGTACTAAGTTTAGTGAATTTTGTTGTCTTCCTGATTGGTCTGTTAAAGTTAGTAATCAATAAAAATATACTTACATAGAAAAAATCCTGATATAGTTGGATTCTCAAAAATATGTACAATCAGTGTTCTTGCTACATTTAGCCCCTAATATAGTATAAATTGAAGTCTAGTTAGTGTTGGGCTGTAAAATGTTCTGGTACATGTAGTTACTTGAAATAGCAAATATTGGCTGTGTAAGTGGTAAAGCACTCAAAAAAATCAACTTCGTTTCCTCGTAGTACTCCCTGAAAGTGCTTCTTGCACGCTAATAATGCTCTGGCGTGTGTTCCTATGCCTCCTACTAGCCTCTGTAAAATTCATATTGACCAGTGCTTAACCATTCAACATGCTGCAGAGCGTAAGCTTTAAGCTTCAGTCAGTGGAAATTTAGTTCTCAGGGACATATAGTGATTGTAGAATAAAAAAAGAAGCCTCAAATAATAAAGCATAACAGATACAAATAACCCCTGGTGTTAATCAAACACTCAAAAATTCAATAGTACTTGAAACGTACCCCGAATAAAAGACTATAAGGGTAAATAGCATGGTAAGAAAAGTTTGGCAGGTGGACTTAAGAGCCACGTAGTCATCTGCTAACATCGACTTGTCCTGTGATTAGTCATTATATTGTTAAATTGATATATTTGAGGGATGAAAGAAACAATATTAATAAACATGCAGTTATAGTACTCTTGGTAAAGGGGTTTCAGTGCCTAGAGACATAATAATTTTAGTTACAGTAAAAGTTTGGCCTCTTATAAGTGCAAAAAGTACAAATATTAAACATTTCATACAGTTTATCTAGAAAGCAAAAGCAAAAATACAATAACTGCGCAACATACTTAAAAAAAAAAAGCAAGCCGTGATATTCTAGTGGGCCATAATAAGACTAAAATATACTCGAAAATACTCTGACATAAGGTTGACGGCTATCTGAGATCAAAATTTTCAAGCTTTCTCTCATGCATAAAGTGGCTCTAGGAATCACTAAGCCTCAATAAAAATGGAAACATGCAGTAAAAGCCCTTGGAGAGTTGTGGTGATCACATCATATGAAAAACATGCAAGAACAAAAATATATGGAACCCTACTCATATATTTAGGAAACTTTACCTACCCTAACAGTAAGAAAATACCTAGGAAACTCTAAAATAAGCAAACTTTCCTACGAAGCAAACCAAAAATAGCGTAGTGGAAGTCAATAAACCCTAACAACAACAACAAAATTCAACAACTACATCAAAACAAAAACAACAACAATAATAATAATACTAATAATAATAGTAATAATAAAGTTTGTGGGTACAGTTTTACTTAAAAGTACTTCTTCCTTAGTGATTAGAGAAATTTTTTAAATAAAGAACAAAACTCAAAGTTAAGAATTAATAAATATAAGATACAAAAGGCAATAAATAGAAAAATTAATAAAAGAAGTTGAAAAAATTATCTTTGCAAGTCTAAACTGGAATAAACACTCCTGCCAGAATAGATGAAATTGTGATATTAGAGTAAAAATGGAAATAAACTTTTAAAATAACAAGTTAAAAGTTGAAAAATGTCTTTGTGAGTCCAAAATTTAATAAAAAATGTTGCCTGAATAGAAGAAATTGTGATATTAGAGTAAAAAAATGGAAATAAACTTTTAAAATATCAAGTTAAAAGTTGAAAAATGTCTCTGTGAGTCCAAAATTTAATAAAAAATGTTGCCTGAATAGAAGAAATTGTGATATTAGAGTAAAAAAATGGAAATAAACTTTTAAAATATCAAGTTAAAAGTTGAAAAATGTCTCTGTGAGTCCAAAATTTAATAAAAAATGTTGCCTGAATAGAAGAAATTGTGATAATAGAGTAAAAAATAAACCTAAATTTCAGCTAAAGTTGAAGAAACACAGTTTGTGTGTCTAAATTGCCATGCGAACTCTTGCTTGAATCGTTCAAATAGCGTTTTCTGAGTAAAAATACACAAAAAATGCGAAATATTGTCCCTAACAGTAAAAACATCTGGTCAATTTTACGTGAATCCTGATGTATATAAGGCAATAATCAAATGGTCCGTGGTTCGCAACCCCGAAATAAGGGCAAATAGTGGCTGGCATCCACTTTAACTTGTAGATACTGGAACTGAATGTTCTTAGTTCAGCCAAATTCCTTACGGTTTTGGTCAAATAGTCTTTGCAATGTTACGAAAGGCGGCAGAAATACCGCGTAGATTACTTCCACCAAATAAAATTGGAACCTCAAAGAAAATCAATACTCGTGTGTAAAAATTTGGCGACACTTGCCTTCCATTCAACTTCGGAAGAAGACCAAGCGAAGGGGACCGTAACAATGGCGACCCTTTCTTCCCCACGCGTATCCATGAACGCGCGCGGTTTGGGGGTGCCGATGAATGCAACCACATAACAGGTTCTTCCGTAACAGGTTAATATTATTAACATGGATTCCGCTCGCATACTTCGTTTGCATATAGGATACATCGTTCAATTTCTTCGCCTTTAAAGCGAACATGTGTTATAATATCTTCTACCTCCGATCGAACGCGTCGACACCGGTTGAATTCGGGTAAATCCGGATCCTTAATTATACCAAATATGACTCACCACCGACGCCAAAATGGCGTTTGTACATTAATGGAAAAACCATTAATTCCAAGTTCCCACGTGTGCATAAAGCACCCATGACTCATATCCGGCAGAAACGCATATATAATATACAACAATAGTGTTAGAATAGTCCGAAAACGAACTCCACAATAGTGTCTTTTGTACCTTAATGGAAAAACCATTAATTCCAAACTCCAACGTCTGTATAAATCATCTGTGACTCATATCCGGCAGAAACGCATATATAATATACAACAAAAGGTTAGCTTAGGTCAAAAACGGAATACATAATAGTGTCTTTTGTGCACTAATGGAAAACCATTAATTTCAAACTCACACGTGTGCATGAGTCATCGATGACTCATCTCCTCCTCCACCCACGACACGTGTCGCCACGTGGCGCTAGATTAATTAACAATAGCGTCACCCCTCGAAAATGAATAAAAAAGCCATTAATGTCAATTAAAAGGTCTATTGTTAGGTCTAAAGTATTTTCCCATCTACTGCGAGGTATTTTCAATAAATTTCTACTTTATATCGACTTGGACCGTTTGCTATTTTGGAAAAGCTTCATAGCTTTCGGGATCGGATCTTTGTGTCGTGCCGAAAATCTGAAGTGTGTCCAAGAGCGCGGACTGCAGAGAAAACAACTAATCACGCGGCTGACCCGCCATCTACATCCAGGCACCGAACTCACAATCTATTGCCCCTTCAAATGATTGGCTACCATTGTTGAATCCATCTACTTTCCTCGGGGGAGATGTCACAGAACAAATTGTAACAGTAATATAAACTATACTAATGTTTTTAAATAGCCGTTTATCCCTAACACGTATTTAAATGAAATGTAAATTTCGATAAGACTGCACAAGACCATGCCTCAGAAAACTGTTGACTGACTAACCGTTAAGATAGCTATAACAAGTTGAAATTTGTTACAAAAATAGAAGCTTACATTACATCAGCCCTGCCGCTCTGCACGTATCCATTGTTGAGTTTCATTGAAATGGAATTTTATTATGTATTACTAGTTATCAGTTATGAAAACGGACGATAATTTAAATTCGTTCATTATTTTGACTTTTAATTGTGAATAGGACTGAAACAGTGCTTATTATTATGAAAAAAAGAACAGAAAAAGCCTGTTCTACGTTGAACTAATGTGATTGAAAAAAGCCAAAGTAAACATGGTTGCCAAATTTCTTTGCTATTGTCCGAATGCTCTGCCAGGTTATTGAAATTTCCCGGGGGGGACTTTTCAATTTCCGGGGAGATATTCCCCTCCCCCTCCCCATGAATTCATCACTGCTGGCTACAACGCCTAGATCTCGCTTGGTTATTACCCCCAAGAGAATCTCTTCGTAATTTGTCGCCAGAAAATTTCAACTTAACCTTTGAAACCATATTTTCAAAAAAGCAGTTTGAATTTTAAGTTCACTTTATGAACAGAAAGGCTATTCAGTACTGGACCTACAGTTTAAAATAGGATGCGAACCACAATGTGCATCCCATGGGTAGTCGAGCCCGAAGACACCCTGATTACAATGCTACAGCCACTACACTGTCGGAGAGGCTCCCCAAGGACTTACCTTTTAACTTCTCGTATCGACCTACAAGACTGATGATCCAAGAATGTAATGACGCTTTGTCAAACTGCGCCTTGTACATATGTGTAACAATATTCATATAATCTGGCACCTGAACTTTACCCATGCGATTTCAAAATCTGTGCATATACTTATAATCCAAGGTGGGTGACATTTTCACCTTTATTGTTTCATTGTGGAGTACGTTTTCTGGCGTTAGGCACAGTTGGCAGGTACAGGCCTGACAGAAACGAATAAGTTTCTCGCAAATGCTTAGTTGTTTATTTGGTTTATTTGACTTCTCTTTTCTGGGCCTCCCATATGGTGTAGTGGTAACGTCGTCGCCTTGTAATCAAGGAGTCCCTGGTTCGATACACAATGGAAGCACATGACACGGTCACCTGAATCCCACTTACACTGTAGGTCGGTGCGAAATCACTACAGATTGGTGGGGGGAAGGAGCAGACAGACACATACACACACACACACACACACACACACAGATATATATATATATATATATATATATATGTGTGTGTGTGTGTGTGTGTGTGTGTGTGTGTGTGTGTGTGTGGGTGGGTGGGTGGGGGGTGTATAATGTCATTAAATATGTGTCAATTATTAAATAATCAAATTATATTATACAATATATTATATCGACTGTATGAACAATGATTTACGTAAGGGAGGATGGACAAAAATTAAGAGACATTTAGAAGATAATAGTTTTCTGTATGACATTCACATATAAATGCAATTACGTGTTTTATTAATATATTTATATACTTCGTGGTTGCTAACGAAAGGCAATGAGAAATGGAGAAGAAACAACAAATCGGTGTATTTTCTGTGTTTTAGGGATTTGAGTTCTTTTGGTATGTTTTCTATATTATTCCAGTCAAGTAAATTTGAATCCCAAACTAATTGCTTATGTTTGTTGTTAAAACAAAAACTCTCCCCCCGGAAGAGTTTGGTGGGGGGAAATTTCAGGACAAGATCGCTGCTGGGGGGAATTCCCCCTCCCCGTCCCCCCTGGATTTCGCACTCTGGCCACTTCTGATTAGCCTATCAGTGCATACATAAAGTTGACTTAAAACAACAATTCAAACTTCGTCTTTGTGCCACTTTTGACTAATCGCAAAGATGAGGATGAGTGATGATATGAAGAAGTTGATGACAGGGCACTCACAAAGAGCACTCAGGGATTCAATCCGGGGCCCCGCTGTGCTAACCACTACGCCATGGAGTTCGGCTCCATCTTAAGAGTTTTGTGCCTAGTCGTGGGTTGGAATTGGAAACGCACCCAAACAGCTGAAAAACATGTCTCTACTTTTCCCTACAAAAAATGAAAGTTCTTTTTTATTATTATTATTTTTCATTTCTACCTAATGGAGTATGTGTTTTTATTGTATTAAGTAATCTGTTGTCCTAAAGTCCTTGGAACCTAACCAAGAACGGTACGTGAGACGTAGGTTTGTTTTTTCTCTACACACACTCATGCCGAAGAGAATATGGATTTCCCTATTTACAATGTGCACGTGTCCCGTTGGGCTCTTTGTTCAAGAAGGCAGCTTGGCCTTCCTGCCGCCATGTTCCCTGCCAAGTGCCCACTCGGCGCTCGGGCACTTGATCCACGCACCCTTGCGCAACTCGCCCACTCCGGGTGGTGAAAGCGTTAGGATATTTGTCAATAATATTCCTCTCGTCCATCCCCAAGTGAGGCGGCCATGTTTGTGATTGTCCAAGAGGCTCTGATTGTATAGCACGTACCAGCGTCACGAATGGCATGCGTCCCAAGCCTTTTGGTCGAAGCTTTCCACACACTCACTTTCTCCGAACCCCCTCCCCCTCCCCCCAACTCCATATTGCTTCTCAATTGGCCGTTAAATATGACGAGAGAACTGGGACAAAAATACAACCGACTCCATGGGGCTTGGGGGGGGGGGGGCTCGAGCCACCCCCACCCAATGTTAGCGATGTGGGGGCAGAGCCCCCCCCAATAATTTTGCTTAAGAGGATCTTTAATGTATTATTTTGCTTCTCTTGTAAAGTTTACTCTGAATTGTGCCACATGAACTTAACTTTAAATACACATTTGAAATGTTGTAGACCATCAACTTTGGGTTGCTGAGACCGTTAAACCATCAACTTTGGGGGGTGGGGCTTTGGCCAGATACAGCAAAACACATGACTTATTACTGTATACTAAGTATATAATTGTGAGTATTGTTAACATTTTTACTAAAAAGAGTTTCAAAAGAAGATGTGCATGAAATAGGAGAGTGGATGGGACGTTCGGGCTACAAATGGCTCTTACATGACATTCAGAACGAGATCATTGATATATTAGGGAAATCTGTTTTGTACTCCATGGTAGCAGATATTAAAAGTCGGGAATATATTGCTATTAAGGTTGACAAAACTTGTGACATATCCATCACTGAACAATTGACATTCTGATTCGAACTGTAAAAGAAGATTTTAATATTTTTGAGGAATTCATTGGCTTTTACCAGATTCCGAACACTGAGGCAAAAACTTAAAAAAGGGAGGGAGTGAGTCATTCATTAATTTATTTCACTGATCAGAGCCCCTCCAATAATTTTGACGAGTCGGCGCCCCTGATCAGTACGTAATAATGTTGAAATATTGACCAACCCAGATATTAATTCCTTTTTTTATTATTATTTTTTATGGACCCTGATTTCGTGTCTTGCTTCGTTCGTTTCCGATTTTGAACCATTCAAGCACCCCCTACCTGTTCGTTTCACTCGTCATTTTGAACCATGCAAGCGTTTCGTTTCAATAGTTTATTCAAGACTTTTCTTCCATTTAACCATTTCTACTTTAGATTTCACTAATTGGTTATAATACATAGTAGTTTGAGAAACTGTGGCGTGCCCAAAGGGGGGAGGGGGTCATAACCACCTCCTTCGGCCCAAGATATGAAAGGCAGGAGAAGATGGCAAAATGTTGGTTGGCTACTAATAGAAAACTATACGTGTACGCCACTGTTGAGAAATATATGAAAACTAAAAACATTTAAATACAAAAGTTTAAAAAGATAGAAAAGAGCACGATAGAGAACATCTATACACTCTAATAGTAAAAAAAAATATACGTAAAACATAAACACACACATAACAAAAGTACTCAACATACAGAAGAATCAGTGAGTGTTTCTCACACAAGTTTGCATCCAAGAATGGTTTTATTTCCTTGTATTTCCGTTGTCAGTACTGGTGAGTTAAGTTCAGAAGATTATTTCTTCATTTTGATTGGCCGAGAGAAGAAGATGGCATTTGAGAGGTCGTTCCGCGCGATGATAGCAGTAACGTGAAGGAATTTCCGTAAAATGTTGTCTTGTGGAAGGCGATGGTCAGCAGAGATTTGTCTTGCGAGTGGGTGGCAAAGGGGTTTCCTGCGCTTAGGGGCTGAAGTAGTAGTTTTCGATTAGTAACTTCTGTTTAATGCTCCATATCAAACCTCTTCGAATATTAATTGCTTCCTAGTAGCCCGCACCACAGAGATAAGGAAGATGATCGTATTGTATTTCTATCAAACCTAATTTAGTTACGGTTACCCCACTGAATACCAAACCTAACGCATGATGAGCTCAAAGCAATTTAGAAATATTATGAAACAGGTATTAGTTATCAACTTCTTCATATCATCACTCATCCTCATCTTTGCGATTAGCCAAAAGTGGCAGAAAGACGAAGTTTGAATTGTTGTTTTAAGTTAACTTTATGCACATATAGGCTAATCGGAACTGGACGTACAGTGTAAGTGGGATCCGGGTGACCGTGCCATGTGCTTCCACTGTGTATCGAACCAGGGACCCCTTGATTACAAGCCGACGACGTTACCACTACGCCATCTGGGAGGCCCAGAAAAGCGAAGTCAAATAAACCAAATCAACAACTAAGCATTTGCGAGAAACTTCTAGTCTCGTGTGTTTTAGCCTTTAGACTTTGTGCGTTTTTATGGGTAATAACGACAGACTGCGTGCAATGAAGGGCTTGGTAAACTTTCATCTCGATTACCATTTTGTGGAGCGCTGTACAATGCAAGTTCAGTGCCGGATCTACACATTTTGGGCCCCCTTCAAAATATTACCAAAGTCCCCCTCTGTATGGGAGCGTGAGAGGAGAAAAAGGAAGGGATTTTTAGGCGTTTAGCCTTAGTTAAGATAGCTAGAGTCCGAGTGCATTCGGAACATCTCCAGCTGACTGCGCGAGTCTAGCCAGCGAGCCTACGAGCAGTGTACAGCGTGATAGCTATAGGCGCAGAGTAGAGATGACGTCAGCGGTTCACTTCTTGATTGGAGGCGTTGGGAGTTATGACTCGCTCCCAAGGTGCAAACGCAGAACGGCCAGAGCTGTTACGGAAATAATCTCACTCTAATAAGCGGTAATGATGGTTAGAGTAAAATTCTAGCAGTGGATACCTCAGAAAAGAAAAGAAGCTTTGCAAAATCTTACACTGATGAAACCTGTTTGAAGAAAGAACTAATACCTGTTTCATAATATTTCTAAATTGCTCTGCCTTTGCTTTGAGCTCATCATGCGTTAGGTTTGGTATTCTAGTGGGGTAACCGTAAGTAAATTAGGTTTGATAGCCCCCAAAGTGAATGGGATCGTTACAAGCCAGAAGTGTTCTTGACTGTACGTACAGTCTCAACTAGTAGCCCGCACCACAGAGATAAGGAAGATAAACTGGTGCTTAGGAAGCAATTAATGTTTAGTTTGCGGTATGGAGCATTAAACGGAAGTTACTAATCGGAAAACTACTGCATGCTTGCAAACCTAAAATGAATAGAAAATCCTTATTTTTTCACCTTATAATATTTAGGTGATTTCATTTTTTCCTTCTCTGCGATGCTAGACGAATTACTACAGTTATTGGTGTTTACATAAACTTACTTTAGTACAGGGGTTCTCAACCTGGGGGGGCGTTGGAGAATTTTAGGGGAGGCGTGGTGAGCAATGAAAAATATATACATGAATTACCCCCAAAAATGTTGTGGCAAACACAAACCCTTGTGTTGGTCTCAGAAAAGAAACTTCTGCAAATAGTTCTCTCTGTCACTCATTAATTGCGTTCTTAAGAAATAAAACCAAATGATGTAGTTTGAAATTGTAACTGCAGTGAAAGCAGAATGCTGTGTAATGTAGGCCTATTAAGCACTTTCATTAATTAATGAAAATGTTCTATCAACAGAACAAGTATTAGTATTTTTTAATAAGCATTGTAAAATATTCTTTGAGTTATATTTATTAACCCTAACAGTACAGTTTCGTACGTCAATAATTCATTACGCCTAGAGGGAGGGGGCGTGGACTAATTTGAGGATGCAAAGGGGGGGGGGGATGCGCAGGTCCAAAAAGGTTCAGAACCACTGCTTTAGTAAATATCCTACATTATATGCATGACAAGGCATTGATCATCTCCCTCCTCTATGCGGTTTATAGATCCGGCACGGCACTGAATGCAAGCATCTATCCAGTTCCTTTACAACCACCAAACAATTTTCTCTCTGAACATTGAATTTGTCCTCCCACAGAATACTGGTGAGTGCGTAAGCTTTCGAACATTTTGATTTTGAAAAACATATGCTTCCGATTGCATGCACTGAACGAATAATGTTGAATTTTTTTAACACGTTCAAAAACCCTTTATTTCCCAGCGCTTCTATAAAATCGGCATCCACCCTTTTCTCCGTGTCGTATAATGCCTGTAATTTCCCGAACGGCCTACGTGACGAAAGGCATGTGTGCGTGCGATACGCAAGGATGCGTAGACGTACGTGTAAGTGTGTGGTTCGGCCCCCTTGGCGGCCCACGGCGTAACGGTACGCCGACCTTTGGCTGCGACTGGGACGTTGACAAGTTCTGGGTCAAGACCGCTCATGGGAGTTCCGAATCGTTACGTCACTGGTAATGGCGTCGCTGGCCCCCGCGGACGGAAAGTGAGTTGCTGCGGCCAATTGTCTTCAGGAGGATCAGTGGCGGGTTGAGGACTCTGTTAATGTCCTCGCTCTTCTGGATGTAAATTTACCAAGCCGTTCATTGCATGCAGTCTGTCGTTATTACCCGTAAAAACGCACAAAGTCTAAAGGCTAAAACACACGAGACTAGATTTCCTGCTCATCTCCTAGTTATCGTCTCGCACCATACGCGTTACTGTACAGTCACGGACACTTCTGGGTTGTAGTGATAACATTGCAAGTCAATGGTTACAATCCAAAGGTGTCCGTGACTGAAATTGTTGGTATGCTTTGTCTCCACAAGGCATTGCGCAGAGCAATGTAGAAAGATGAACGAGCGACTTATTTATTTACTTAATTGAAACACAATAGGCGCATGCCCAATTACATGGTTCAATAACACCATTACATAATCAAGATCATAATAAGCCTTGTTTCCATGATAATCAAAAACTCAATATGCTGACCATATGCTCAGCATATTGATTTTTTATTACAAGATCATAACTAAGAAAATTAACAAAAAATATGAATGATGTAATATAAATTTTACATTTAATAACACTTGTGAAAAGAATTTAATTATTAGATTATAGAGACAAAGGAGACATAGATGTAATACAATAAAAATGACGCTAAACTGTTGGATATAACCTTACAAGCTAAATTGAAACCTAAATTCAATGAACAAAACAAAACATACAACAATTCAGTGAATAGATCTAAAGTTACAATTACATTTAAATAGGTCTATGCTTGGGTTATTCTTAGAAATTGCATTAAATAACTTGCATATTCTCCTCATGGGTTCAGATTCAGCCATTTTGGTTCTTTCGTGGGGGATTTGAAAGACGTCAGTTCTGGGCCTTAACATACAGTTTGGTACATAAAAATTTAAGTTCGACAACAGATTAAAAGAATCTATTTTACTATGATGAAGAACGTCGTAGGAGAACAGCTGCGCTGAAATTTTCATTACAATTGCCAAATTTAAAAGAAAAACATAGGTTAGAATTTGGCTTGAAAGAAGATGTAGTTATCAAGGTGAACTCAGCATACGTTTTAATGAACCCGGGTGTGTAATCATAAATGAGATTCGCAGGATTCTTTCATAACAAATATTTTGTTCAACTAAATATCGTATGTCAAACCACTGGTAACAATAAAGATTTTCATTATCAGCTAATCACATCGGTCGCGTAATATTAATAAACACGGTTCTGTTACAAGAAAATGAACAACCAAAGCCCAAAAACAGCTTCGCTTTGCAAAACTCACAGATTATCGTCGTCACATGACCAAACGTTCGCTCTGACTGGTTGGTACCATATCATCTAGCAGAGAAGCAAGTTGCAATGAGAACACGGTCTAGTCGCCAAAGCCAGTTTAGCAGCCAGTCAGGCGGCCATCATTTCTAGCCTGGTAACCAGTCAACGAACAGATCAGGTGTTAGCGATGAAAAGCCCTATTACTTTTATAGGAGCCAATAAGACAATATTGAAAGCAACATTCAGTTTCATTTCAGTTAGAACCAGCAAACAATAATTTTATTTTGTATTTTTGTCCTTTTGGGTGTTATTGATTATTGTTCAGTATTTTGTCAGGTTTTTATTGCATTTTATTAACGTTTTGAACTAACTCTCTTGTCTCTACCTTGCCCTGATCCTCTGTACCAATTTCCTTCAGGTCTACGTTAACCAGGAGCGTATATTGTAGTCTAGCTAGGCTATATGCGAAGCCTGAAGTCTAGAGAATAAAATTCAGGAGAATAATCGATCAGAAATTGTAACTATTATCATTCATATCAGTGGGATGATGATGCTGATTATGGAGTTGGCAACCTCATTTCTTATGAGTTGGTAACCCGATTTGCTATGAGTTGGCAACCTGATTTGCTATGAGTTGGCAACTTGATTTCTTAGGAGTTGGCAACCTGATTTCTTATGAGTTGGCAACCTGATTTCTTAGGAGTTGGTAAATTTTTCTATTCATAACCTAGGACCACGTGACATAAATGAAATAGCCCAGATCTTGGTCTCAGCATACGCCACTGACGTTAACATTATCATTCCAACTTTGTCTTGGCCTTCAAATTTAACCTTCCACTCTGCAACACACAGGAATATCAGTCGTCGTTTTCATATTTTGCTGCAAAAATATGGAGTGCCCTACTTAAGACCATGTCGAGCATATCTAAAATAGAATCTTTCCGAAATGAAGTAAAGAATTTTCTTTTGGCAGAGCAGAGATTGTGTTCAAATACTATGATGTAACTTGTATGTTTATGTTATGTATTTTGTCTACATCTTTTTTTTAATTTATTTTTTATTAATTTTATTTTATTTTTATGTTGTCTTTTCACAATTTTTGTATCATTTTATTCATACATTTTTTACAATTACTTTATCAATAGATTTTGTTACTAAATCATACAGTGTATTGTACACTGTATTAGTACTGTAATAACATAAGAAATGTAAATTTAAATGTAATCGATGACACGGGTTATGTGGCAGAATAGCCTCAGGCTGAAGCTCGCCCAAGCAAATAATGAATTTGAATTTGAATGGTGGGTCTTTTGCCTTCAAGTGGTGATCAAAATGAAGAAATAGTTCATGAATCAAAGAGTCAAGTGCCACATAAAGTTCATGACCAATAAAACTTAACATACGAACAACATATACCTAATTATCTTCGTAAGCAGTGTAATTAGAGAAAGATTCCCTGCCATAGCAAATACGTTGTAAGATATTCGGATCCATCTTTAAACTGTAGGTTCAATACCGATTAGTCTATATGTGCATAAAGTGGACTTAAAAACTCCAACTCGAGCAAAAGTAGTACACCCTCGACTGCATTTGCATCTGACGAGGCTGTGGCGTCTGGACTTGCAGCCAGTATAATCGTTAGTTTCATCTCATCATCGTCGCGATTAGCCAAGAGAGACAGAAAAAAAGAGCCAATCAATTATTATACTTGCATAGGGGCTCTCTTATTCAGTTCGGCAGGCTGGGGGGGGGGAGGTGCATAACAAACAAATGTACCAATATCCGTCACCGTGTATTATATTCATTTGGTTTCGTGCTTCACTTTTTTTTGTCTGTCACCATCGAAACTGAAAAAACCCGAGAAGATCTCGCAGTTGAATGACATAACTATAAGATTCCCATTTCACAATGCAAAATGCATGTTCATCTTGGCATCGGGAGACGCGGGCTTCGTTTCTTTCGTACACCGTGATTGCATCCATCACAGAAGAAGTTCCTTTGCTCGCTGATATTTTTGTAGCATCACTAAAGGAGAATTCGCACCAGCATCTCCCCCCCCCCCAAGAGAAACTGTAAAATGCTGGTCGAGGCATTCACACTTTTTCCAAATGGATTTGGACCACTTCTACAAACAAGATCTGGCACAACAATTGTTTACGTCCTCTCTCTTTCTTTGAACTGTTGCGAAAAGGAAAATTTGTTCCAGAATGCTCGTTCGTCAAAAGTTTGTAAGCTGTACTGTAAAAGATGAATTCCAAAAGGGCGCTCCTTGTGTAGTGGAGAGAAATTTGCACTTGTTATGAAATAATTAACACACCCCCAAGGGACCTTTCAGACCGAAGCGATGCGCGAAAAGCAGACCGAGGCGACGTGATGCACGGTATTCTGAAAACTGCTGAGAATGTGCCACACGTAAGCGACAAGCGGCACGTGCAGATTATCCTGTCGTTTCTGTTGGACAGATTGCATGTATTAGTAGGGCTAGTTTCGAAACACCACTTGTCGCGTGTCGCTTCGGTGTGAAAGCTCCTTAATAAACTTCTGATTTATTTTTCCCCCCACAATAGCCAGGTAATGGTAACAAATCAAGTGGTAAAACATGATGTAAGGTTTTTTTCAGTATAGGGTGCAAGTTGTAGGAAGTTATGCGTGTTTTTCAGCAAGGCAGCTTTCAGACCGAAATGACACGCGATATGGGGGTTTCACACCGAAGCGACTAGCGACACGGCCCTTTTCGCTCTATAAGTAAGCATTCGCTGCGCATGCGCGACTAACACAAGCGACACGATGCACGCTATTGAGAGTTTGAGTAATACGTCAGCGACAAACGGTACGAAAGGTAGATTTCTGTAGAATCGTTTGCAAGTGACGCGTGTCCCTTGTCACTTCGGTCTGAAAGCTGCTTAAGGCGCCAACAACGACAATCAATTGTTTTTCACAACAAATCTGATTTGAAATTAACAATAAACACTTGCCAGAGTCTCATGTGAATGTTGTCCGCTAGTAAAAAGTTGAACATGGAAAAGCATTTGAGCATGCTGAAAGAATGCAAATTCTCCTGGATTTATTTTTCATAGTAAGCAAGAAACTTTTCACTTAACAAAAGTTGATAAATAAGGATATGAGCTATTGCTATGGGTCTACTTTGTTTTCTGAAAATGTTGTTTGCTTATGCGTAGACAAACATTAACAAGTAGAATCTCAAAATATAACAAAAATTGTCATTGCCTTCTAAAATGCTCAAAATGACCTGAAATTGCCAACAAATTTACATATCCATCGAAAATGTTGAAATATGCACAAAAATGCCCAAACAAATTGTCTTCATTTAACCAATTATACCATGACTCGTTTTTACATAAAGATAGATGCAAAATCATGAAGTGCCATACATGTCCTCATAATATATTAACCCAAGCTGGCAGAGGGCGCCGAATTCGTTGTAGGGGGCGCTTCCAATTCTACTCTCGGCCCGGGCGCTGAAATTTTTGGTTACACCCCTTCTCCTAGGAAATCTTCAAGACATTATAATTGTCTGTGTTGACCTGTCGTTTGAGAAACTGGAAAGGATGTTGGTAAGATGCCACAAAACAACAAAGTTTGTTTCCTTCAACAAGTTAATTCATATTTGGAACCAGTAGAGCCCGATATTGCTTCAGCATGGAGGACTTCCTCTGTTGAGTAGAACGTGACGGAAACTAAATTGAGGATATCGCGATTTGTTGAATGGTTTCGGTGCCAGTATCGTGTGAACCAACGATTTACCCGGCAGGATTCACACTGCAGTTCTTGCCAGTACGAAGGATGTTCGTAACCATTCCCTGATTCAAAGATGACCTCAGGTTTCCAGGATTTGGTTTTGAACCATATTCAGTTGGTACTAATTTAGAGCAGTGTTACAGTATGCTATAAACTCGGCTTCGAGTCCTAGCCGACTTTCATTCAAGTTTCGTCAAAAGTCAAACTTGGCTTCCACTTTATGCTGCCATAGGCTAATCGGGACTGAACGTGCAGTTTTGAGCTGTGATCCCAACAACTGTGCAATGTTTCTCCAACAGGATCCAATCCGAGACCATTTGATTACAAGGTGGTATTGTGGAGGCCCTTGTACAGTGGGATGCATAAGTATTACCATGACCATGTTTAGCCTCTTTGCTTTACGCAGTGATAGTTTGAAAAATTCAAACAAAACGTCAAATAAACTACTTACAACTTCAGCATAAGTAAAAAAAGCAATCATTAAACACGTTGGATGCATGAGAAAAATTAATGAAAGTAGTCATGCACAATTAGGTGTGCAATACTTGTGCATCCCACTGTACCCCCCCCTCTCATCTCTCATTTAATCTCTTCATTGTAGTCTGAATTGCAATATAAACATTGTAATATACGGCAATTATGAAGCATAGTTGTGGTACTTGTATAAAAAGGCATGTTATCCAATTAAGGATGTTCATTATACAATAATTGAAACATTATAGTAATACATATCAATGTAATACATAAATGTAAACCTTCATTTGAACAAATATGTCAATTGCAAATTTTATTTATCGGTTTTCAATGTTGAGGTCAAAGAAAATAGGTTCACATGGTTTGTTTTAGTAATGTTAAATGTTCTACGCATTTTCCAAATTCGTTTTGTTGGTCTTAAAGTCTGTGCGTTCTTCTTTCTGGAAGGTTTACAAGATTTCCCCAATGATAAACAATAATAATAACAGTAGTAAAACAATCGGAAGACAGTCAAGATGAATATATTAGTACTTTGTTCAAGTTTGCTGTTAACTGTGTGTATATATATTTGTGCAAATCTCTCAAGGTTCAAGATTCAGCACAGCTTATATAATTTATAATTATATTACATGAACAATCAAATCGTTCGCAGTGTACACATTAATTTTCGAACCATGGGCTCAATCGCGAAATCTATTTGTTCTATTGTTAAATATCAAGCATTGCCATGAACAAACTTCACATAGCCTCACTGCTTACGTACGATTCAATCGTATATTTCGCTTAGAAGTGCTTGTTGATGCTATAGTACACGATGACGCAAATACTTTTTGTCCTTGAATTTCATTCAAAGGGTTTTGCACATTTGAGTGTCTTACGAAGTCAATCTACGCCTTCATTTAATTCTCTTTCGCTGGGATTGATAACTATTTTTTTTTATCTCACAATGCACATGGCATGATATGTTCAATGAGTTTCCTGTCGCACCATAATAGCATTGTTAGAAAGGCACTACCGCAGTACACGCTTCGTTAAGATAAGGTCTAGCGTTGATAATTTAGAGTGCCTAGATAGTTTTGTGTTCTCTATTGTTTACGTAAATAGCTCGTTTGAATAGTCTGTGCCCCTTGGAAGTAATTGGTGTGGTGAAATTGCTTTGTGGTTACTTATTAATATCAGTGTCAGAGATAAAATTATTTCTGGGGAGGTCCAAACATTGTTGAATTCATATAATATGTAATTATATTGCAGAGAAATACAATCTCTCTTTGAAGGATAAATATTCATTATTACCATACTTATTAACAATAACTAAGAAGACAAAGAAATGTTTTGGTCCACTATATGCACAGACAGGCTAATCAGGACCAGAACATACAGTTTAAAGTCAGATCTCCACCGAGAATCGAATCCGAGACCCTTTGATTACAATGCGAGACCGTTACTATTACTCCATAACTTGAGGAAAACACAAAACTTCAAAATAAATCGTTCATTTCCTTCCACAAATATAGTTTCCAAGCTTCGCTGTTTCGTTCTTGGTTCTCGTGAATTGACATTTTATTCAATATTTACTCATTGTGTAAAAAAAAAATTGTTTTTTCATGAAACCAATTTTATATTAGATTTACAGTATATTTGTTGTATCTTTACATACAGACGAAGTTCCAATATGTTAAAAGTTTTTAGCCAGGCCCACCACTTCTTATTTTTCGATATTTCAACTGTGAACATTTTATTAAAACATTGAAAATAATGTTTCTGTACTAATTTTGTTCATAAAATCATAGGAGACGACGTGAATTCGCTCCTTGGGATGTGTGTTCTGACATGACTCTCGTGCCAGTGACAGCGTACAATTGGTTGGTAATTATGGTATTTTTTGTAATTATTATAATTACTATGTAACTGCACCTGTATAAACAAAAAAGGCATTGATGCAACATTATTATTTTTCTTTTTTTAGGTTTGGTGATACTCATGCAATAATTGATTCTTGTTTTTATTAATGCTTATTTTTGCATTATTTAACTACACCTACATAGGTCCTCCACCGTGGCCGTGCGGTCTAAGGCGCTGTGCTTTGGACGGCATGGGTTCGAGTCCGCCTGGGTTCAGTCTCTGGGTTTTCGGCCTGTGTTTAGGACCGGTGGCAACCCGCCTTCGTGAGGAAATTGGGGAGCTACGGGCGAGTAGCGTAACCTGGTCTCGGATATCTCCTATAACGGCTGGGGGTTCGACGGGCTGACCCCACGTCACCCCATTACCGGTTGAAGATCTCCACACCTCTAGGTAGGATTGTGGGAGGGAGACTGTCAGTCGGGAGATAGGCCAAGGACCTTTAAGGGCTGTCGAGCCATGGGTTATTATACACCTACATAAACATGAGCCTGCCCCCCTCTCAAGTAAATAAGCTTCTTTTATCGTACGCAAGGCGTCCCGGGTTCGAATCCCTGCCGGGGCGTTCTTTGTCAGTGCGCCTTCATCAATTTCATCATACCCATCCTCATCGTCGCGATTAGCCAAAAGTGGAAGAAAAGCGACGCTAATAACAAAAATTGTTTAAATCTTGTACGGTACGGATACGCTAGGATTAAAACACAATGGTTATTTTGTGTAGTATAAAAAATAAATTAAACTTGCAATACATACCGCAGTATACTTTTCCCATGCTCCTTTGCACACGATATGTTGTCGTCTCACCCATGCATCCCAGCACACACATGATTCGCGCTAAGCGTTGGACATTATCACAGCGAAAGCCATTTAAGTGCTAATGCTCTCAAGTACAGCTGCCCTTGTATAATTTTCCTTGCTTTTCCTCACAAGCACACCATCACCTCGCACTGGTCTCACGCCCACATTCCCCCCTCGCGGTATAAAACGTCTGCTCCCAAGTTCTTCGCCTCGACTGGTGATTATGGCTGTATTCTTTCTGGTTGTAGACTTCCTCGGCCACATAACGGTACCCCTGAGATGCTATTCCATTTGGTTCGGCTCGGCCTACCTACCCGGTGTGACTTGGGGCCATTTACTCGTTCACGCCTTTTGTCTTGCGTAATACGAAGCAAGCACGACGAAGGGCAGGTTTTATGTTTTCTGAAAGTCGGTAGCCTTTTAATTTTTTCACATATTTGAAACTATTGAAAACTAACTCACTCTGCAGTCTTCTTAAACCCGAAGGTTTATGGCTGCAGCGCCACAAGCCTTCCATCTGTCCCTATCCTGGGCAACATCAGTCCTTACCGAATTCCTTCAGGTACATCAATTGAGCTGTTGTGCATACAACGTTGGTAAATTCAATTTCTTTCTATGTAAGTTATAATCAGTGATGTACCGTAGACTAAAAGTTTACGTTTACATGCGTTGTCTACACGTAATCTACGCGTAGACAATCTAAAGTGCACTAAAATTAATTTTCAAGGCTTTCATGAAAGGAAAGTGACATTTTCAACTATATTGGTTCCTGACGAAATGAAAAGAACCCTATTTACAACAAAATTTATCTTATCTTCTATTACAAACTATGGAAGAAGATAAATAGTATGCAAAAAACAACAACAGATGGCAGTCGTGAGGTAAGAGTGGTCTTTTTCTCATTAAACACTAGAATATTTCCTATATTAGGTTTCTTCCTAGGTGAAAAATTGTTCGAATTTGGAAGAAATAGTATGAAAGGTTCTCCTCACACATCAGCAACTGATACGCAGTATATATATTTTTTAATTCCATAGCGCCCTTTGCTAAGTTATCACCTTTCGCCATGTTGTTTACAAAGATTACGTAATCTGCGTGTATAAAATAGTCTACGTGTAGAATGTAGACTATCGTTGTTTACGCGTAGACGCACATCACTGGTTATAATACTCCATATAAACCATATGCATTGGTATTTGGACAGTTCTATTCAGTTCAGTTCAAACATAATTTCCATAATTTACAATTTAAGTATTCAGTAATGCATGATTTAATAATAGGTTGTTTTTTTCGATTTGTTTTATAACCTTGTCATATTTTCTGCTTTTATATCATTTGGTACGTTACCGAATATTTTAATTGCCATCTGTTCGGGTCCTTCTTGAACTAATATTCATCTGGTTAGTTTGGCTTTAGAAAATGATTAGTTCGGGTGTTATATGTTCTATTAAGCATCGTGGCGTAATATATTTTCTCGCATATAATGACATTTCATATATTATATACAGTGAAGGGGGGGAGCTTAATATTTTGCATTTCTCAAACAACGTTTTGCAATATTCCCTAGTTATAATCCTAATGGCTTGCTTTTGTTTTCTAAATGCTTCTCAACTTGTCGGCGAGTTACCCAAAAATTCTATTGCACAATTTATTAGTGAATGAAACATTGCATAATATGCCTGAATTAGTGAATGTTTTTTAAGACACGACGTTGTGTTAATTTGTTTCTTTATAGCAGGGTTCATAAAGGTCCAGAAATCCATACATTCTAATGGGTTCGCTGCTGGACCGGAATATTTTCTCTCGCACAATTTAAATTCGGTCCAAGTTGCATATTGTTTCATTGAAAGTAAAGGTCCCTGGACCGTATTGAAATTCATCCGGAAGAAAGGTTCCCTGACGGAATTGAAAGACTTTACGGTCCAGAACCCAGTTATGTTTGCTGATTTTCTCTCCCGGACCGGAATTAAATTTATTTACATTTCCTGGATCTTTATCAACCCTGCCTTACAGAGTGTACAATGGTTTGTCAGGATAGCTTGATACGATGCAGGCGGGGGATTTATGAAAATTGTTTTGGAGCCTGCCAGCATTTTTATTATTAACAGTTATGTTATCATGGTACTTCACTTCCACTAATTGCACGCTCTATATTAATAGAACTTGTTAACTTAAATACAGAAAAATTGTGATTAAATAAATATTCATTAATAGTTACAAAACAACACTTACATTCTTCATTTTTGTGTCCCCTACACACTAGGCTATAGTAGCTTAGGATAGCCTAATGGCAAATCCTCCCTTGATACGATGTATACCTCCAATTTTATTGATTCGTACTCGTTTAACGGGGGGGGGATATGTGTCAGTGGCAACCCTGAAACGCACTGCCTAGTTGCATATCCTCAGGATCAGAAATAATAATAATAATAATCTTTGTGAGATGATTCTCTGAGCCTTAACAAGATCTCTTCTCATTGCAGGAGGATGCTGTGGGTCCACGAGCAAGAAGACCATCGTTGGAGGCTGGGCCTGGGCATGGTGGCTGGTCACAGATGTGCAGCGTCTGTCGTTAGAGGTGAGTGTCTGGACTGTATATAGGATCACAGTACCGTTTGAGGAAACTTGAAACTATCCAACATCATTCTTCTGCCAATTTTTTGCATACCGAAATATTCTCCTTTTGTCTCTGCTAGCCCCAGGGGTCCCAGATTCGAATCGAACCCTAGGTATGGGTGTAACGTGTGAGTGTCCCTTCATCAAATCATCACTCATTCTCATCATTGCGAATATCCAAACATGGCAGAAAAGCTACGATAAATAACAAAAATCCAATTGTTTATTTATATTTATATTAGTTGTTACTGTATAGTAGCAGTCATAACCAGGATAATAATAATAATAATTATTATTATTATTATTTCTACGATTCAATAGCACTACAAAAAGATTTTGGGGAAAAAATTAGATTTCTTATTACCTCCATAAAAGGAAATTACATACATGTTTCTTTATGGCAATTTGAAATTAAACTGTGTTATCTTCCTACATGTGGTTTATCTTCTCAATTTTAAATAAAATCCTAAATTCTGTAAAAAAGATCAAGATATTAACTCATTTATACCACAGTAAAACATTCAGAAACAATAAAGAAAAATGATAGAATAATACTCATAAGTCCAGAGCCATCTATTGTTCACCATAGCAAACCATATCTCAATATAGTAGCGATTTTTTTTAAACCTATTTTATTTCAAATTATTCAATAACAAGTTAAAATCACACAATATTGTATAAAACTATTCAAATTTGTTAATATAAAACTTGTAGAAATTATTTCAACTTGTATTTAATTCTGGAAAGAAAAATATCAATAAAGAATGAGGTGAAAAAAATATCATCACCACTACTGAAATAAGATTGCTGAAGCTTGAAGTAAGTAGTTTCTTATATCTTTATCCCAGGTTGCGTTTGTGTTTTACCGAAGCAATGAGACGTGTAATATTCCTATATTACGCCTAGAGTGCTTGAAAAACGTCATAGTTTCGAGTACAATGTTGACTTTGATAATGGTTTTTAATTGACCCATGAAGAGCGCGAAACGGGGCCACTTGCGCGACGAGCACCTCCACTCCATCTAGCGACGGAATCTTGCAGTTTCCTGGTTAATGCGAGTGGTCGGTCAACTGGCCCATCCAGTTGCTCGCTCCCCTCTGGAGGATAGTTTTTTCACAGTTTCACGTAGTGTTGACACATGAAGGAAATTTTCCCTTCTGAAGTGAAATTTTGACCAAATTTTAAGGGAAAAGGGAAATTTGATGAAAAATATGAAAATTTCGGGGAAATTTGAAGACATCAGATTCAATATTAATGTAGTTAATACAATAAAATAAACGAAATTAATCCCTATGCCATCGGGATTCGATACAGGGACCCCTGGCGTCGTAGCTCGTTGTTCTAACCACTCCGCCACGAAGATCGGCGTTACTTTATTTCCTTGTTTTGTTTGTTGCACGTACGTAATAGCGACGATGATGATGAATGATGAAGAGGTTTTCTCGGAATATCAGTCAGGTTAAACGTCTTCATCATTCGTCGCCAGGAAAGCTTCAACAATTATTTCGAATGATGAATGAGATTTGTTTTGAGTATTGTTTGAAAGTCCACTTTTATGCACAGATAAGCTAATCGGGACTGGACCTACAGTTTAAAGTGGGACACGATCCGAACCACTATGTGCCTCCACCAGGTATCGAACCAAGGATACCTTGATTACAAGGCGACAACGATGAATAATGACTGGATAATGAAACAAAGATAATTGTCTGACCACAACATCAAACCTGAAACATCCGACCCGGAAGCGATGACATGTATGGGATTAATTTGTTTAAACATTTTGCATACATATACCCATCTCCGTGGCGGAGTGGTTAGCACAGCGCGCTACGACGCCAGGGTTTCCGGGTTCGAATCTGGACTGGCCATAAGTGATTGATTGATTTGGTTTATTTTATTGTATTAACTATATTAATATTTATTGTGTTTGTTGTTATTATTATGTGATTTCTGTACGTGAAGGTAAAAATTGGTCCAAAAAGGGAAATTTTGCCCCTTTGGAAGGAAAATTATGCACTCTGATTGTGGCAACACTGGTTGCACGTGCTCTCTGTCACGTACGTAAGGTACTAGCGGCAACTCTTCAAAGCACGGGCCTCTCTGGTCTAAAGAAAATGGAATATGGCAAATGAAGAACTATCTTCAGTTCTTTTTAGGAATACTTCACCCTCTCATAACTACCGTTACGATTTCATTGTAATTGCATAAGAAAAAGTAGACGGATTTAATCCAGTTGGACTTGATTTGCAATCCCTAGTGCAGATATGAAGTTCACGTTTGCATGCATACCTCATTCAAGATTTTTTTTAAAGTTAGGAGAAGTCTGTAATCATGAAGGGATAGTTGGACTATCTGCGTAAAGGACAGCTAGACTACCCATGTAAGGAACACTTAGACTACTAATGTAAGTAACATTTGGACTAGTTACGTAATGGATAGCTACACTGGCAATGTAGTTAGACAAGCTATGTAAGGAATAGCAGGACTACAAATGTAAAGGGACGGATAGGCTACCTATGTGAGGGACAACTAGAGTAGATATTTGAGGGATAACTAAATTATATATGTAAAGGACAACTAGACTACCCGTGTAAGGATCAGTTACAGTACTTATGCAAGGTACAGCTAGAATACCCATATAAGGGACAACTAGACTACCCACGTAAGGGACAGGTAGACTACCCATGCAGGAGACAGCTAGACTACCCATGCAAGGGACAACTAGACTACCCATGTAACTGGCAGATAGATTACCCATGTAAGGGACAACTAGACTACCCATGGAGAAGACAGCTAGACTACCCATGTAAGGATCAGTTATACTACTTATGTAAGGTACAGCTAGACTACCCATGTAAGGAACAATTAGACTACCCATGCAGGAGACAGCTAGACTACCCATGTAACTGGCAGATAGATTACCCATGTAAGGGACAACTAGACTACCCATGGAGAAGACAGCTAGACTACCCATGTAGGGATCAGTTATACTACTTATGTAAGGTACAGCTAGACTACCCATGTAAGGAACAATTAGACTACCCATGCAGGAGACAGCTAGACTACCCCTGTAACTGGCAGATAGATTACCCATGTAAGGGACAACTAGACTACTCATGCAGGAGACAGCTAGACTACCCATGTAAGGATGTTATACTACTTATGTAAGGTACAGCTAGACTACCCATGCAAGGGACAACTAGACTACCCATGCAGAAGACAGCTAGACTACCCATGTAAGGATCAGTTATACTACTTATGTAAGGTACAGCTAGACTACCCATGTAAGGGACAACTAGACTACCCATTGAGGAGACAGCTAGACTACCCATGTAAGGATCAGTTATACTATTTATGCAAGGTACAGCTAGACTACCCATGTAAGGGACAGCTAGACTACCCATGTAAGGGACAGCTAGATACCCATGCAAGGGACATCTAGACTGCCCATGTAAGGATTAGTTATACTACCCATGTAAGGGACAGCTAGACTACCCATGTAAGGATCAGTTATACTACTTATGTAAGGTACAGCTAGACTACCCATGTAAGGGACAGCTAGACTACCCATGTAAGGGACAGCTAGATACCCATGCAAGGGACAGCTAGACTGCCCATCTAAGTGACAGCTAGACTACCCATGTAAAGTACAGGAAGACTGGTTATGTAAGGGATGACTAGACTGCCTATCGCTTTTCTGTGCCTGTATGCACCACCTTTAACGGTGTTCTTTTACCCCGTCGCAGGTGATGACGCTAAACCCGATGTGCGAGCACGTGGAGACGGCTCAGGGGGTTCCCCTGACTGTGACCGGGGTGGCGCAGTGCAAGATCATGAAGGCGGACGAGCTGCTGCAAACGGCGTCCGAGCAGTTCCTCGGCAAGAGCATCAAGGAGGTGAAGATGACGGTTCTGCAGACGCTGGAAGGACATCTCAGGGCGATACTCGGTGAGTAGCATGTTACGGGTTTTCAGCATGTACCGCGAATTTTTGTAAGGGAGATCTAATAATGGTACTATCAGTTATACTATGAACTAATATTATTATTGCATTTTGTTATATGTTTTGGTGTCGCCTCGGTCAGTGCTGGAATGGCGATCTCGCCGCTGATGGTCCCATTTTCGAGTCCTGCTGTTGGCATGGGTACTTCTTTGAATCAACGTCGTCACGATTAGCCAAAAGGAGCAGAAAAGCGACACTAAATGAGAAAAAAATGAAATTATGTCTTTGGAGAGATTCTACACATGAATATCAAGTATCTGATTTTTTTCATATTTAAAACCATTAATACATTGAAATTAGGGATGGTCAGATCCGAATCCTAAAATACCCGGGTCGCTAGTAATAATGTACCCGGTTACCCGGCTCTGGTATCCAGATGCGAGTACCTGTTTCCGTGAGCCATTTTCCTGTACGCGGTTCTGGGAAGCGGTAAGGGGGTACCCGGTTCTGAAACCGGATGTGGCTAACTGGTTCTAGAAACCATTTCCGGGTGCCAGGTTTCAAAGGAAAATTGGAAAGCGAAGATGCGAATTCCTAAGGAGATAATTCCACCTTACACTTGATTTGCGATTCTTATCTGGACGTACTTGTTGCTGGTAGCGAAAACTGAGTCCACCTTCATTTAACTAGTGCAAAAATATTGTTCCAATTTTTTTTTTCAAAACGAAACATAACTTGGAAGAAATATAGTATCATATTCTGCACGCGGCCGGGGGGGGGGGCAAGAATACTATCTTGCCCCCCCCCTTTCTGATCATCCTTTTCGATCTTACTCCCGCTCTCAGGGGGCGCGAATTTCAGTTTTAGTTTATAATATTGCGTGTAGATGGCACACACATACATTTATATGGGCAAGTCATGAGGTAGACTGGTTGTCACTAACTTTATACTGAAAACAACTGTGATGCTTGCAGATACAGGTAAGGTTAACCGACATTTTCTAGCAAGTAGTTAATAAGTCGACGTTTTTAATTTTAAGTAACACAAAGAGAGTTAGTGATGTGATTTCAAACGTTGTTTCTTCAATGCTGCTTTTATTGTAACTTGGAGTTAATAGAATGAAGATTCCTTGTTGATTGGAAATTATTAAATGTTCAAAAAGTATTTCACTGTGTATGTGAAATACAGGTGTTCCAACATAAATATCTGTAAGTTGTAAACAAACTTTATAAGTTTGTCAGACACAAGTGGAAGCAGTGAATCGTAGAGTAATTGGTTGGGTAGCCAATCTTTCTTTTCTCTGGAATGAGCAGTGATCTTTTGAAAAAAAGTGATGTTGAATTTCTGTCTATTTTCTTCTAATTTCTAAAAAGTGTTAAAAATAATAGGAACATTTGTATGGTGAAAGAACTCTCAAGATACACAGCCTGATAAAGTAGGGTCCCGGAATGGTTTCATTTGTCTCGGAATAAAGGGGGGGGTGCAGAAATGATTAAGACTATACTGTCATGAATTTCGTTATTTATTGCTAATTACTAGAGCTTGGAAGTTGAAGACCTATAAATTTCCAAAAAAGACCTAAAAATATCAAAAAAGGACGTATAAATGTGATCCGAATTAATTAATAACTTCAGTTTTAATTAGATATTTAATGAATAAAAAAATACAAAATTCTGGTGGTATGGAACACACAGTACTAAAAAACTGTATGAATGGAATGCATCTTCTTTCAGTCAAAAATGTTTTTATTTCGTTTTAGGGATGGTTCAAATATATATATATATATATATATATATATATATGTTTTTTATTTCTTTACTACAGAAAGGATGTTTAAGAGGTGATGAACTCATGATGATTCGAATTGAGAATGGGAAGTAAAAACATTGTGGAAAGAAGGTGAAGTTGCAAAAAAATGCCGTTAAGACCTAAAAATGGCTAAAAAAAGGAACAATAAGCCGAAAAAGGACAAATAAAACCCAACTTTTTCTGGCCTACAATGACCCAAAATGAACATATATTATGTTGGGCCTCGTCTTCGGACACTAGTCAAAAAAAGGGTTTTTCCTCAACTTCCTAACCCTACACTAATCTATTATGTAAGGTTCCACAAGATGGTTTTCGTTTTCTGAAAAATTCTTGTTAAGTCTTGATTTCTTGTGACCTTGCAAAAACGTGCCTTCCAAAATTAGACTACAAGGCTGAGTTTTCATTTTCCTCCGCGATCTTTTTGATTCATTGTTTTTGTTTATTATTTATTTTCCCTTTCTGCGACTTTTGCTGATCGCGAAGACGAGGATGAGTGATGAAATGATGAAATTGATAAAGGGACGCTCACAAGGAACACCCATGCCCAGGCCGAGATTCCAACCCGGCAGGGGCGGCGCCAGAATTTTTCGACTGGGTGGGCAGAAGCTGTATATTGATCAATTAGGGTGTGCAGTACAAACGTAAGGCATTATGTGAGTTTGACTAACATATATTCTCCCCCCTCTGTCTTTCTCCGTCTTTCACTCGAGATCTCCCTCTTACCTTGCGTAGAAAGCGATTTGAAAGCAAGGAATTCGTCAAACATAATCATCGTATCCAGTAATTCATATCTTTTTCACAGATTATATGTGCTGTAAGCATGGGCGTCCGGAAAGGGGGGGGGGCGGTGGCAAAGTCAACCAAAAATTTCATATTTCACACATATAATTTAATTTCAGCCAGAATAATGTGTGTTAATTATTGCACGAACATGATAAATTCAAATTAAGCAATGTTTTTTGAGGGATGAACACTATTATTGGTGAAAATATGCCATGTTGCCCCCTCCCCTGGAAAAAATACCTTCCTTGCCCCTCCCTGGAAAAAATCCATGGCTGTAAGTGTGACCTTTTCGAACACACTCAAATGTCAACCTCCCTCCTCAATAGTACACCCTGGAAACTGTATTCTTGTAGGCAAATGAGTCTCTGGTGCCTGTAACCACAGTCAAGATATTCCTTTTGGCGTTTTGTGTCTCCGTGCTTGTTTGTGTTCGTCCCTTCATGAGGTTCGTCTAATTACCATTCAACCTCACCATCAACATTCGTCACAAAACTAGCAGAAAATCGACTTGAAATGTAACAATGAGTCAAATCAGTATTGATTACTTTCCACAAATAGAGTATCAACAGTTCATAGCAAATCGAAAGTTGAGGTAGTAATTTCAACTTCACAAGACTTAATTTTTATCAACAGATAACTCCGCGAACAACGACGTTGCTTTATACAAGTCTGAAATATTTTTGTCCGTAGGTGAAAGAAATGGTTTAAATTTCAGGCCAATCCATGGGCGTCCAGAAGGGGGAGAAAGTGACATTTCCCCCCATGGAAAATGGATCTTACCATAAACTTATACATTACACACATATATTGCATTTCATTCACAGTAATTTATGTTAATCATTGGAAGGGTGGGTGTTGTAGGAACATGAGAGCTTCAATTGTAATCAGTGTTTCTTTGAGGGGGCAGCTTTTGCCTCTCCTTGGAAAAAATTCTGCGGACGTCCATTGGCCAATCATAATAATAATGTAATCCACCTCTTAAATTGATGCATGTTATGATAAAATTATATGGTTGACGGAGTTATTTCTGTATGTCGTCTCTCCGATCGGATAACGCTCTCGTCTTATAATTAAGTAGTCCTGGGTTCGATTTCCAATGGAAGGCCAATGCACACTCGTTAGGACTACAGTTTAAAATGGAGATCCAGTGACAATTAGCCTATTTGAGCATGTGGATTTTAAAAAAAATCACTACTGGATTATTTGCAATTTTTTTCTTTAATCTGGCTGTCTCATTATAGGTCTCTGAGACCCTCGAATCAAGCTTTCTTTCCACCTCTTTCTTCCTCTTCTTTGAAATTCATGCAAGTTAATCATAAGAACTGCATAACTGATAGTGGAAATTTATATATTGGAAGAGAACTTGTAAATAGTGCTAGCCATTAATAATATCGACTCAGTAATTCGATAGATTTTTCCAAACCTACAAAACTGTTACATTAAAATTTGGTCACCTCGGTATTGTGATTGTGAATACTCGTTATTAATTAAAACAACTTAAAAATTGTTACTTTAGATACATTGCATTATTTGAATATGACAGCTATGTAAAAAATGTGATAGAATAAAAAAAGTGGCACATCAAATTACCCATGGAGTGGTTATCGCAGTGCGCTATGATGCAGGGGTCCCGGGTTTGAATCCCGGTCTGAGCATGGGTGTTTTTGTGAGTGTCCTTTGATCACTTTTATCATATCATCATTGCGATTAACCAAAAGTGAAGAAAACCGATTTTTTTTCCAATTTATCAATCAAACATAAAATTTTGCATGTCTTCTTTCCTGGTATTTCAGTGTGGACCCACTTAAAAAGGTCGATATAATTTCGTGCGTATCTGGAGGAAGCAAGGCGAAGATGATGTTTTATTATTTTATTGTTTATTACTTTGATCATACCCAGGCCGATATTTATGTGGAGGGCCGGTGCTGACATCATAATTTTAGTTAGTCTATAACCTTTAGTCCAAGTCATGTCAGATGGTTAGTTATAAATATTTTTTAATATTTTTCCACATTCCAAATATATTTTTTTCTTCAATATGTGGCTGCTTTCGAATCAATTTTTCCACATTGAAGGCTGGGAGCTGCAAACCTCTAAATCCTTCTAAATTCTGATTAACTCTTGATCATAAAACTTATAATTGTGGGTATCCCATAAAACTTACTAAGCCTGTTGATTGCTTCTGATCATAACAGTGTTCACTAGATCACATTTCAAAAGAGAGTTCTGAGAGGAGCTTTAGCTTTCCAATGACAAAATTAAGAAAGGAAAGCTTAAATTGATTTCCTTCAACATGATATTTGCTCAAATTTTCGTAAACTTGCTTACTAGACAAGAGTTTCGCCAAATGACATCAAAGCTTGTTATGGGAGAAGTTTTGGAACTTTCTATTATCAACAATATTCACAAGTAAAATATGTATGGAATGAGGACCAGCTTATACTTACAGAATCATTTACATTTCCTAATTGTATATATTTATTGAATTTGATTGGGTGGGCAAACAGGTGGGCACAGGAATTTTTGGGTGGGTGCTTGCCCACCCCTGTCGCCGTCCCTGCAACCCGGGACACTTGGTCCATGACCTTGGAAATTGTTTCTCAAATATCTTAACATATTTTGAAACTCTGCGGCAGTTTCAGTGTACAGTTCATAATAATTATGGTACAGGCACTTGTGGGTTGTAAGGATTCCGTTGTCTACAAACACTAATTCAATTATGGATGTTGACGGGTACTCTCTTTACTTTGTTGTGAACACATGTTATTGTTCGCTTTCTACTTCTAACTGTAGGTCCATTCCCAATTATAGTGTTTATATGCATGAGTTGGTACAAAACGTAAAGGTTCTTTTGGAAAATGAAGGAATATTCGTAAGTTGTGCAAATACTAACAGGACAACGCGCATATCTCCATAACTATTCGACCCAGATAGCACATAAGCTTGGGGCAAGCTTGCGATAGCTTCCTTTCAGCTTGTCAAATCAAGCTTGACATGGCAAGCTCTACGTAAGCTTGATGCATGTGATAAGGATGCATTATTTAAAAAATAAAACAATAGACACACTCATTTAATATAACAATAGAGATACTTATTAAACATAAACAATAGTGACAAAATGAAATAAAGCTGAAATACAGTGGAATGAATTCCAGTGTAAATAAAGCACCAAAGCTTTTATTTCACGTGGCGTACACTAGATGGCGTGCAACTTAAATGTAAAATAGACATACATTTTAGTAACATAAATAAGGATAACTTTGATTCTAATTAGTGAAAAAATGTGATTTATTATCCTTCGAAAGATGTGTGAATATTAAAGTTGCAACGAAGATCAGAAAATAAAATGTGGTGAATAAAAGTGAAACTCCCATGATAAATATTTTTATCCAAGACTATATAATCAGGAGCTAAATACTACAAAACATTTACTCATCTTGATCAGTGATCGGTTAGTTCGTATGAACTTTCCAGCCTGATCATTACCTGTGCGTAATTATTGCCTATTTTTGTGGGAGCAGGAAAAGGTTTATTATCCATTTTGCCTTGACTCATCTCCCTCAACAGGTCGCTAGGTGCCGTGGCTTGCCGCGAGTTGATAGCTTCCTGGAGATGAGGCCTTGCTCAGGAAAAGGTTTATTATCCATGCAAAAAAAAATATATATTACCAGTGTATAGTTAGAGATTTATTAGTTCATCAAACTTTTCTTTCTAACTATTGCCTATTTTGGGGGAGCACGAAAACTTTTTATAAGCTGCAAAGAGAAACTGTGACGTTACAAACGGGTGTTTGTTGTTAATTAGCCCCAATTGTTTCTAGTTTTGATGTTATGCATATATGTGTATACAATGTACATTACAGCAATGTTTATATGGAGATATATATATATATATAAATTTAGCTTAAAGATACACATTGTGGCTTACTTCGAGCATTGCATTCTGTAAGCTTGCAGCTAGTTATGAAAAGCTTGCTGCAACTTCCAATTGTGGTAACTAGATTGCTTAATGCAAGCTTGCATCCAGCTAATAGCTTTCCATGGCAAGCTTGCTGCTAGCTACTTAGCTTGCCATGGTAAGTTTGCTTCATGCTTGCAGCAAGCTGTCTGTGCTATCTGGGAAGACGTTGTAGTGGTGTAGGATACCTTAGTAAAGATTTTCCTATTGGAATGCCAGGAAGTTTAACTGGAAGTCGGCATTTGAGAAAGTGAACGTGTGGCAGTGGTTAGTACTCTTGCTTGCGAATCTTAGGTTCGCGTGTTCGATTCCCGGAGCCGACAAATGTTTTTCTTTTCCCCTCAAGATGTTGAAGAATGCAAACCATGTAGGTGGCAGCACAGCAGATGGTATGCAATTGTCTTGTGCCTCAGCATTTGCCAAATCAATCATATGATTGAAAGAGGAAAGACAAAGGCCTTTATAAGTGCAGCACCACCCGGATGATTGGGCGGCAATCCACGAAGAAATTCAAGTATCATGCGGTGTATTTGTTTATTTCCCTTCAACAGAGACAAGTCTCCAATTACAGAAGGTAATATCAAAATATTACATTTTCATTTACAACTTGTATGTTCGCACATACACGTTCTCCCTCCTTCCTCCTTTACACACACACATATTCACAAACATAGACAGATAATACATAATATATACAGGGTGACAATTAATGAACTATATGAAATAAAACCGTCATAATTTCTGAACGGTTCGCATGATGACGTCCAAACTGCGTGGCTGGCCACAGGGCATGATGGGAATTCGTATGCGTATGCGCACGCAACGTGTTGATGTCGGCCATTTGCAAGTGAAAATGTCCTGGAGGAGTATTTTGGGGACCGCATTCTGGCTCTCGGGTACCCAGAGGCCACTGGAAGGGGGCTATGTTAAGGACAAGGTGTACAGAAATAACCCTAAAAGCATTGCCGAGCTGAAAACTGCCATTCAGGAGGTCATCGACAGCATCGATGTTCAGCGGGTCATGGAGAATTTTGCTGTTCGTCTGCCCCACATCATCGCCAAAGATGGCAGACATATCGAACATGTCATAACCTAAATCCGAATGTCTGTAGTGCCGTTTACATGTGCAATACAGTTTGTGTACTACGTGGTTTGTCACTAATTTCCGTTTTATTTCATATAGTTCATTAATTGTCACCCTGGTGACAGAACAGGTTTACTGCTTAACTGTGACAACAGACATTTTCAGATATTTACACATTTCATCTGAATTACACGAAACAAGTATCACAAACACTGGTACAATATATCATACATCAAACTTCAATATGACAAATCCAATTGTCATAATAAATACGCGTACATTATTAAGAGAGATACCCCTTTAACATATTCATAAATTTTGTTCATGTCATACAGAAATCCAAGTCCACCAAATGATTTGAGATCTTGTTATATTCAAGATACAAGTAACAAGTACCGTTGTTACGTCACGAATTCTTTCCATCGGTGTTTTTGGCCTCCTCGCCCCCCCCCCCCCCCCCCGAGTTCCTCGACACTCCTCCAGACCTTCCGTGGATTGGTGCCCATAGGAAAATGCGGCATAACCGCAAAGACGACAACAGCAGCATCGGTAATTATAGTAATAATAATGCATTTGTTGGCAGTGTTAAGTAAAATAAAACTAATAGCCACAGCATTCCTTGCCCCCTGGCTGACCGAGCTGAGTTGTCGAAGAAAGAACTGGCCACGGAGGGTTCCAGGTTCGCATCCTTTGTGAGAAATAAGTAATTCCCTCCCTCTGGATTGGGCGTCCCATTCTGTCCGTGTTAACAAAAGGAATATTGGTGATGGTGATGGTAATTGGTGATGGTATCTTTCGAATGTAAGACACGCCTTTGCTTCAGTTTCTGAAATTTCTGTTTTCAATTCACATGTGCCTTGGATCCGAGTATAATGTGTGTAAATGTGCCACGGTATTAGTGAAATATAGTGAGTGTAATGTGCTGTTGTTGTTAAAATGGTAAATGCAAGTTCTAATGGCAATGGGAGTACTGTCAACTTATTACAATAATGTAAATTTAATACTACGTATTGCTCTAATAAAGTACCAGTATCATTGAAATCTTGGCGCCTTAAATTGGAAGTTCCCCTCCATAAAACCTCAAGCAATAATTAAGGTGCGCCTTACATTAGATGACATCTTGGATTCGCAGAAATACTGTAATAACTCATTAATAATGCATATTAATGTTGGAAATGCGTGAAGTGGTTTGCTATCAATTTTGCTACAAAAGATTCCGGGTTCGACTCGTAGCCTATACATGGATGTGTGGGATTCGTCCTTAATCAATTTCAATGAATCATTTGATCCTCCTTACGGTGTAAAGACACGAAACTGGAGCCTGGACCTGCAGCCAATATAATCTTCTGCAGGCCATGTGTCGTTCGTATTTGTTTGTGATTGTCCTTTCATCTATCTAATCACATCATCATTCATCGCTATCGTCGCGATAAGCCAAAAATGACAGAACATCGACATGTAAATGCATACATTTACGACACGAACACGCCTTACGTTCTGCCATCTAGCGTGTGTTTGAACAACTACGTTCAGCTCATACGAGGAAAACGCGTGGGTTACCTTTAGCTGCCATCTAGCGGGGAATTTGCAAAGTGCTTATATATACCTTCGCTGGTTCGATACCTACCGTGAACATGGGCGATTGTCGCTTCGATCAGGTGCGTATAAATCATTGAAGGCAAAACTGGCAGGGAATTGAATTAAACACACGCCAGACACATAGAGACATAGAATTCTATCAGAAGGGACTGTCATAATGCCAAAAATGTCGGTGAATCATGTATGCGGTGTCTTTCGTGCTGTAATTGGCCCATAATTGATGACCTTGAGGCAAAAACCCTTGCGAGGGCCGCATGGATTGAATCAAGGCACAGTTCATTGTCCGAGGCTGTGGCTGATTATTGTGTCAAGGTCAAATTGTTGGCTTTACCCGTCGCAGCAAACCTGCTCCGACCTCGAACCGGCATCTGGTTCTTTGGTTTTTGTATTCATCGAGGGTATTCACTGACACAGGCCCACATTTAAATATTTGGAAGCACGGGAAGGACGGTATTACTCAATCATGTTCTCCAGATCACTATCGGTACATTGAAGAAATAGTCACTTTTGTTTTAACTTTTTGGCTGATTGCTTGATTTTCTTTATTTTAAGCCATTTCTCTGCCACATTCTCTGGATGAAATAGATGAAGGTACAATCGCAAACATGTGAACAGTGGTGGCGATTAGAGGGCGAGGGGGGCACAGTGGTGGCGATTAGAGGGCGAGGGGGGCATTTGCCCCAACACTATGCTAAACCTTATCTACAAAGGGAAATATACTGTATTTGCCGCCCAGTTTTAGAACCCAATCGCCGCCACTGTATGTGAACCACACAACACAGCCTCACAGAAGATTATACTGCCTGAGTCCAGACGCCAGAGCCTCGTTAGTGGAAGAGAGAGAGATCGACATTTTGGTGTCTCCTTACCGAGTTGGATCCAAACCACTGCGTTCCTCCACCTGGTACGTAACACGGGACCAAGGTCCGTAGACCGCTAATTTCCCCCGCTCTTGAAGGTCTGGTCATAACTCGCCTTCTTTTCAGCCCCCATGTTTACGGCCCCGGCAGGGTCTCTGTGACGTCATCAGGATGAGATTTCGAGTGTGCTATTTTCAACACTGTAAAGCATTCAACGCTCTTGTTTTTAAGGGAAAAACACGTATTGAAGAGCATCGCAACACAACTTACACAGAGTACATGAATGTGATGGTGCATAGAAAAAATTATTAGTAAGCAAAATCGCAAATTAACTCACGGTTAGTGCTGGAGAGAATTGGAAAAAGAGCAGCACTGGATACATTGTTTTTCCTTGATGGTATTTTACCTTTTAATTTTTGAATCCTGCGGTTCAAATATAGAATTCGGAAAAAAATAATGATCTTCGTTGACAAAACACGCAGTACTTTCTGTTGTTTTGTATTTACGATTTTTTTTTCGTTTTGTATTGAACGAAGGACGTATTTAGAGGGGTCCAGGGGGTCTGGACCCCCCCCCCCCGTTTAGCCTTTGTTGTATAATTTCCTCAGAACTTATTGGAAGCCATGGATTATATTGGGATCATACGGCTTTGAAGACATTACAAGGAAGATGTATATACACTACTACTTAATATGCATAAAATATTAATCAGAAACTTACTTTAATCAGAGCAGGATGGACGTATTTAGGGGGTCCGGACCACCCCTCCCCACCCGAAAGACTAATTAAGTGCGAAAATTAAATAATGAAAATATTAGCATTTGTTACATAATATCATGTGAACTTATTGGAAGACAATATTGGGATCATACGACTTTGAAGGACAGGAAGGACGTATTTAGGAGGTTCGGACCCCCCCCCCCTTCCCACCCGAAAGACTTACTAAGTACGAACATTAAGCAATTAAAATATTAGCATTTGTTGCATAATCGATGGTTATTAATTCCCTTTGAACTTTTTAGAAGGCAAGGATTATATTGGGATCATACGCAGGCCCGTAGCCAGGCAGGGGCCAGGGGGGGCTCGGCCCCATTGGACCTGCCGTCAGCCCCCCTTGACATTAAGTAAAACTATTTTGTGTAATTTGTTTCCAGTGAAGAGTGAAAATGTAGACAGCTCACAATTTTAAGGATAAATCCACAGAACGTGAACAGCAGCTATTACATTCGCTCATCTTGTTTATGAGCTGAAATCTAAGTAGCTGCAAATATTTAGAAGATTATCTAGACTTTGTAAGTTCTTTCATAGGGGAGCTTCTTTATCTGTGCCTTCACTGTCCCTGTTGCGACCTCCCGTTTACAGAGAAATCTGTGACTTTGACGTCATCATGCAAATTCCCTTCGCATCTGCATCAACGGTCAACAGCTCCCAAGTTTTGGAAACGAAGGGGAGTGTCATTGCTTCGGCCGGAGGTGAAATGTACTGTAGGCAATGCGATTGAATATTGTGCGTTTGTGTGTGATATACATGTCTGTATCATCTATAGTAGTATTGAGTATGCAGTGGTCCTCAATGTGTGCGCCGTGACTGGGTTTTAGGAGCGCCGCAGAATGTTACATTATTTTCACTGAAATGATTGTTCCAGATATTTGCTTATGTACTACTTTTTACATGTAAAATGTTTCTGAATTTGAAATATGTGTATATTTTTTTAACTAAGGCAAGTGCAAGATAGGCCCACATTCTGACTAGGGGCGCCGTGAAACGAAAATGTTTGGGAACCTCTACTGCAAGGAATGATTTCATTATCAATCAACACCTCAAGAGATGGTTTAAAAGATGTAGAAAAATGTAGTGTCTGTATGATATTTGTAAATTTTATATAGGTTAATGACACCCTCCCCACAAACACACATCTTCATTTAGTACTGTTATTTTTTTAAAAAATTGACTTGGTTTACAAAGCCACCCCCCCTGATAACCCGTGAGCCCCCCCCCCCTGGAGATGAGTCCTAGCTACGGGCCTGATCATACGACATTGAATTACATTACAAGGAAAATTTATGTACATTATTACTCAAAATAAGATGCATAAAATATTAATCAGAAACTTAATTTTCTCCAACTACATGTAACATCATTTTTGTTATTCGATAAATATTCAATTCTTCATCTGTTTGACATTAATTTCATTTCCAGGGCACTTGTTTTTATGTAAATTATTCCGATCTTAACTACAAGCTACGTAATGAATAAGCGCTGTTATATCTCTATTCTTATACAGTCTTTTTATCTATTCGTATAATAATAATATAATATTAATTTATGTATTGTAATTAGTATAAATTTGATTTAATATAATTATTTTAATTAAAACATTATTATTATTATTATTATTATTCCTGAGACACTGGGTTCGACCCCCTCCCCGAAACATATTTCTAGATACGTGTCTGTATTGAACAGACGAATCATATTAGTAATCAAGATTCTTGTTCTCGATCTGACAGACACACTTACTCAGAACATTTTTCCTAGAAATCTAGCCTTCACGCTAAGGATGGCCACAAAAAATATCCAGATTTCGAAAAATCTAAAATCTGGATTCGGAAATTTTGCTATCTGAATTTCGGGGATAGAGGTTTATATATAACCACTTTCCATTTTTCAGGTCAAATTTATTAACAAAGCTCTCAATGTGCTGCACTTTAAGTATTGCTTTTATCCCCCAGAGTTTCCTCCAAGTACCAACTTTATACGATGCTGGCTGGGCGCCGGAGCCGCTTGAACATGTGCAGAAAATCTCGGTTCTCCCACCGGGGATCGAACCCGAGTCTCCAGAATGGTAGTCAGATCATACACTCCGTAAAAAGAAAAAGTTCGCATTTGGCAACCACAACTTCACACGTCTTGCAAGAACAGTGTTATCGTCACTAAGCTAGTGTAACTGGGATTATCACTGTAGGAACGGCGCCTTTCTTCAGACTTTTCTTTGCTGCAATTCCTACCAATTCGGAATGTAAATCACATTCGTAACACACTGGTATAAAAAGAAAAATAGCAACCTGAAATTTGTCTTTCAATAGCATTTGCTCGGAACTTTTCATCGGACGGAAATATGTGGTCAACAGTATGGGAATTTTTCGTTTTTTTTATGTATATATTTATGCGCTTGGAGCACAGTGAGCAATTATTTATTGTCACCCAGACCCTACAATATGAAACGCATAAAAAAATTACTGGAAATACATGAATATAAGCGCAAGGAAAGACCAGAGAAACAAGTTTCCCTTGCTAAAGCTAGCGGATACCAAACTTTCCCCAGCGATGACGTCACAGCTTTACAACCACCTCGGCTTGCTCAAAAGGGTCCTTATGAGCAGACCTTCAAAAGCAGGCGGCAAACAAGTTAACGGACCTTGACACGGGACCTCTTCGATTACAAGTTGATGACGGAGAGGCCCGTGGAAATAGTGACGACTCCCACGTGACGACGCCAGCGGTCCTGAATTCGAATCCCGGTCTGGGCATGCTCTTTGTGAACGTCACTTCACCTTGTAATTAAGGGGTCCGGGGTTCGAGACCCGGTTTAGGCACAAGCTTCCTGTGCGTAAAGTGAACTTGAAACTCAAAATATTCTATTCTTATCTTCCCAATAATGGCAATAAATGTCATATGCAAAGTTATTCCACCATATGCAAAAATTTCACACATTAACAGAAAATAGCATATGAGCTGCATTCATGCATGTGGCTACGTATGCATACCAGGTCATGTCCTCCCTGATGGCGTAGCCTTGTTATCACGGAGTTCCGGTTCCGAGTACGATCCCCGGTGGATGCACAGTTTTTCAGATCCCACTTTAAACTGTACGTCCAGTCCAGATTATCCTATCAGTGCATGAAATTGACATAAGACAAACTTTATTCACCACGCATGACACAAACACGCACACATATTCTATCTAACTTTCGCAGGGCATTTCAAAGTTAGAAGGAGTCAAGTACAGAGCAGTCCCTGACATTCGCTATGAGACTCGGCGGCAAGAGGCCCGGCATCAGAGCTTGTCTTTCCCGGTGAACGGGTCCGCGACAGTCGCTTATATTAAACCTCATATAAAAGTTTAGAGTAACAAGGTCAGTTCTGAATAAAAATTGGAAAGAAAAATGGTGAAATAAAGTATACAAAGACAATCCGCACACACCATCCGTGAGTTAAAAGAGAATATTATACGAAAAATCGGGAGAATTACAGTAGACGAACTTGCACGTGTAAATGCCAATTTCCTTGGGAGATGCCAGGATTGAGTTGCAGCAGAGGGACATCATTTTCAACACCTTCTGTATTCATGGTTAGTACACAATATGAAAACTGTAATTTTAATAGCCGACTCTAACGACTGTCGCTGACCCGTTGACCGGGAAAGACAAGCGCTGATGCCGGGCAGCTTGCCGCCGAGTCTCGTAGCTAATGTCAGGGAATGCTCTGTAGTTATATCTATAATGAACGTCGCCTTGTAATCAAATGGCCCAGAATTCAATTCCCGGTCTCTTTAAACTGAAGGCCCAATCCCGATTAGCCTATGTGAACAAACAGTCGACTTAAACAAAAAATACTGGAATATTCAAAACATTTTTGCTAAAAGCACAGTCATCCTGGATCTATAAATACATTTTTTAGAAAAAGCAGACTATGTTTGAAATATTACACTTTGTGGCTGTTATTTATTTATCGATATTTATAGTGCTTTGTAATCAAGGCATCTCGCTCGGGTTCGATACCAGGGGACGCACATTGCACAGTCGTTGTTATCCCACTTTAAACTGTAGTTCCAATCCCGATTAGCCAATCTGTGCATAAAGTGAACTTCAACAATTCAGCCACATTCATAGCTATGTTTCACCTACGTCACAAACTACTGAATTGACGCTTCGAGCAGCCATGATTGAGGCCAGTTCTTGTATACATTCGGAATTCAAGGAGGCGGGCGGGAGATTTGAACCTTGTTTACGATGCTACAGGGTCAACGAAGTTAGTGATAAGATCTGTTTTATACATCATATATTGTTGATACACTTGTAAGTTGAATTTTATCTTCTCCAAATATGGTGTATAAAAAAACAAACTGCCGGAATACTAGTTGAGGTGAGTGTACATTGTGCAGTATTCGGCGTTTCGAAGAAACGCTCACGTTATTGCACGATAGTTCCTTGCACACGCACGGCAAACAAAATTGGCCGCAAACATGGTGGCTGTGCGCATCTTGACGTCACATGAAACCCACCTATAGACACTACGTTTTCTTCCATTGGAAACACCTTGTTTATCATAAAACAAGTTTCGGTGAGAATCTGAAGCTATTATTCTCGGCATAAGATAGCATATGTTGTGCCGTTAGACTAACAAGCTTTGAACATTCGCATAAGCTCTTCCGTTCTTTAACTCCTCCCCCCCTTCCCCACTCTTCTTTCTCATGAATGTTGGTTTATTTTGAAATCACCCAAACCGCCGAGGTAAATCAGCTCCCTTTTTTTTTTTCTAGTGCTTCTTCGCACGAAGGCCAACAAACTCCACCAGCGAAGGACATGGTTTAAATCCCCTGCCACCGCGTGTCGCTAGTGTAGCTTCCGAGGCGGCGAAGGAAAAAAAAACAGTTACTTCTTTCCGCCAGTTACAAACCTTTCGTTCGTGATGTAACTATTGCACATGTGTTCTTGATGTGCAAAATCGTTTAATATTGGATTTGCCCTAATTAACTTCGTTAGTTTGGAACAGTGATATTTTATTCAGTTATTTTTATCGTAGTTTTTGTGCCACCTTGGATATATAATGGTGTACAGGTTTCATGCGTTAGAAATCGGGTTAATCGCAATTCTGACAGCTTTCACGATATCTAGGAATACTAAATCGAGAAGGTAAGTCAGTAGTTGTGATACTTTGGTATTGTTGTTGTAACATAATTCTTTAACATGCACATCAACCTCTGGCTCGGGTACCCTTTTCTACACCCTCGAATTTTCGCACAATTCAAATATTCTCGTTACAAAAATTAGTTCTTCATAATAAACGATGTTTCTAAATAGCGCGGAAAGTAATTTTTTAGATCTACGTGCTACGAAACTTACGTTTTTCATTAAATTAAAATTCCTTGCGTAACGTCAAAAACGTTTTTCACAACTTTATGATGGCGAATGATGCATTCATGTCACAGGCGCAAGTCTGAAGATTTCGGATGATCGATTTATGTCACAGGCGCACGTATGATTTTTTTCTTTTTCTTCTTATGATTGACTTGTGCAATAGGAACATTTGCGATTGCGATATGTTCTTTGTGTGATATATTGGCGGATTGGACATTTCAGACATTCGATTTCATTTATGCGACTTAACAAATTGGAAATAATAATATTTTTTTGGCAACTGCGTGCCGTAAAGGGGAGGGTTGTTTTTTCTAAATGACTTGTGGGATGGGATAATTTGCGACTTCTAATTTTTATGATGGGAAGGGAGTGGAGGTTGGTATTCTGTGGAAAAGGACAACAACGACTTTCAACGTAGGAGTTACTTCATTTTTGGACTTACAAATTGAACTTCGACCCACAATTCAATACCTGGCCTTGGTAAAAAGAGGCAAGTTACCTTCTTTGGTTTAATTTTAGCCTTCAATGCGGAAAACAGTGAAAAATAGTGTTGGGGGCAGGTGACTTCGCCCAATTTCTAACATGCCTTTAAAAGGGACTCTATAGATACAGGCGGGGCCGCGGTAGCGGTAGGGGGCGGTAAGTCAATTACCCCAGGGGCGGAGCCGGGAACCGGTGGGAAATTTTGACTCAAGAATTGCAAACGACAAAGTCGCCACTTTAAACGGCTGTACAGTCGTAAATACTTCTTTCCGCGCTCCAATGTTTTTTTATTCACAAATAGGATCACATAACCTTCATAATGAAAGAAAAAAAATTCAAAATTCGAGGGTGTAGAATAGGGTACCCGACCCGGGCAAAAATTGTGTGAAATCAAACCACAATAGTTCTATAAAGCAATACGTGATCACATTTTAACAGTTGATTTAAACACAGTAAGAATTAAAGAGAGCTATGTACGTATAACTAAATATAATCGTGTTTAGGGTTTAGCACATTTGCAATCTTAACACCAGACATAACGCAACTTGTGTTGGGATGAAAGAAATGTACGACATTTTTGGCAAGGACGTAAAACTGTAGAACCAGCTCCGATTATCTTGTGCACTTTACGTTAAGTTCCACTCCAAGGCACATTACCTAACATATCGTGTACAATTTGTAGTTATATCAACTTCTGTACTTGTATATCTTTAAGTTAATAACGTAGTTAAATCAAGATTGATGTTATTTGCTATTTTATGTGTCGCAACCTAACTACATGAGCTAAGTATAAACCTATTTCATTTGTTTGACAATGAATTGGATGCAATTCTGTTAGTTCTAACAACCATCATAATACAGTATTATCCAATACAGTTTTACTCTTTACATTGACGCCGGTAACTAAAAATTATGGAAAGTTATTTGTTTCCTAAGTATCTTTATCAATTTGGGAGCACTAACAGAATGAGGATTGAAAAGTCTCGAGTGTAATACAAATCTTCTTATTTGAATACATTAAGTATTCTCATAAAAATTTGAATTGCAACAGTATTTATCGACACTTGATTTTATCCATACCTCGTTTCCGAAACTAGCGTGGCATTAAACATTCCTGTGCGTGTCAGTCTGTCGAGGTGTTTCTAGGTTGCCGACTCTGCTTGCTTTGGTGTATTATGTGTTAGTTTCAAACAAGTCTGATAGCCTTCACACTGGTAAATCTTGCACTTTCTTTATCTGTAAGATAAGCTAACCTAACTTCTCTGGTTCTGCAAGGGCTACGTGTGTGTTTTTGTAGGTTGCTTAGCGTTTTAAAATGGAGTTCCACATCGAGAACCTACTAAGTAAAGACACCAAAGCTGCCAAGTGGTTTCCACCCCCTTTTGTGCTTCTTGAAATCCAAGGTTTCTTGGGAGGAGGGGGGAACTGGCAAACTACTTCAGGTTTTTATGTCCGGATTAAAATATTTTTGTGTTGACTGAGGGTGGGGGGAGATAATCTTGTCACCTCTCTGTTCTGTGACTAGAATGAGAAGTCAACATGGCGTCTGGAATATTAAACACAGATACAACTTTATTACAACAGTAATTAATATACGAACTATAGGGATATCTATAGAACGAGTTAAACATATATGTATGTAGTCCTCCCTATTTGAAGAAAGAAAAACTTTCAAATTTAAATTTGAATATTGATTGATTTGGTTCCTTTTAATTCGCTTTTCTGCACCTTATGGCTAATCGCGAAGATAAGGATGAGTTATATGATGAAACTGATGAAAGGATACATATGCCCAGGCGGGGATTCGAACCCGGGACCCCTAGTGTCGTAGCGCGCTAATCAATTATTATTTTTTTTATGATTGTAAAGACATGTAATGGTTATAAATGGCAGTTGTGTGCACCATAAATATATTTTTAAAACAGAATAATTATATTTACATTCATTAATTACGGTTAACTATGTAATAGCCGTGATACTTTTGAAATGGCTACGGTTATCTTTTTACGGTGGTTGGTATTGACGGTCTTAGATGGTCCAATCAACTATTTGCAGTGTAGCCTGTAGTCCGACCTTCTCACTAAACGTAGATTTCACGAATCGTGTATCGAATGTCGGATTCAAAACGTTGCAGAATGCGGATATATGTCCTGACAACAGTAGTAAACACGTTTCCTTGTGCAAATCATTTTTGATGTGTGGAGGACAGAACACACGTTGTGCATGGATGAGCAAGTATGATCGTAGGCTTTTCCACTGCACCTACATTGCCTTTATTTTACAACTGAGATTTGTTCATTTCACTTTCTGAAACAGTGGTCGGAAGAAAGGGTCGGAAACGTAACCAAAAAGTGTTCCTGTTGCGTACAAAGCTGTATAGTTATAAAACTGAAACTTATGTCAACGTGCATATGAGAAGATTGAAATGTAATATTGCTCAATTTCATCGAGACGAGACTTGGCACGGCCTCGGTCTCGAAGGGTATTTCCTAGGAACCAGGGGTCCCGGGTTCGAGTCTCTGCCTGTGCATGGGTTTTCTCTGCGTCACTCATCCTCATCGTCGCGATTAGTCAAACAGGATGAAAAGCGGGCCAATCAACAGATCGTTGGGACGCTACGAACCCTCGAAAAAAGCTTAATTTTATCCTGAAATATTGAACTCACAATTGCCACTGATTTATTGACTTAGTTATTAATCTAGGCATTAATATGTAGCTGCTCGTCAGTAAACTGAATTTACCTTACTTTTTTTTGGTCATGTATTCAACGAAAGTCTTGAATAAGGCCGATAGTCTCAGATCCTAGGCCATGGTCTCATAGACTGACTGACTTGGTTATTTTACGCACATTTCTGCAATTTTTTGGCTAATCGCGACGATGAATGGTGATTTGATTAAATTGATGGACACTGACGAAGAACATGCATGCCGGGATTCGAACCCTGGACCCCTTGACAGTATCGTCCCTAATCTGTCCCTGCTATAGATGTGCATTAAGGCAAACATGGCCTGCGCATAATCTCATCACATACACAGGAATGCGACAGCGGCAAATGAAAAAGTACACGGTTTATTAGGTCCATGACAAGATTGTCTTTATTCGTCTTGACCTTAACTATATGGATCTTACCTTCTGATTTCCCTCAATCTACCAACTCCTTTACCCACTATTCTTACTCTCTCGTCTATTACATGAATTCATATTCGTCGTCGCCATGAAACTGGAGGCGCAGAGAAGCGACGTAAAGCAATAGAAATGTTACTAGGACCTCTACAGTTCACTGACATTTGCAGAACAGAACTTGACGTTACGAAAAATCTTGTTTCGACAGAGAATCTTCCTGGCCTAAGCAGACACGCGAGCGGCTCTTTCCTTGTAGAGGTCGCCAATTACTTCACAAAAGGAAACAAGAGATTATTATTCCAAGGTCACAACGGCCTTGACATTGCAAGACATGTTCAAGTCCGTACCACGGTTCCTAATGATATGTTTCTCCGCCATGTTCTCGGCTTCAGGTATTATGTGAGTAAGAAGATGCACAGCTTTGTCCAAACCCAGCGCTTCATGGCACTTACCTGCTTGTCGACTTCCGCCCATGGACACATCAGTGAATGCTACAACGTTAACTCCGTAAGCAGACTGTCAACATGTAGGAAGTGTGTTTCATTTTGACACAATAAGAGTTGGAATATTTTTGTGTGCATGGTTGTTGAAGGTCCAGGAATTTTAAATAAATTCAATTCCGGCCCAGGAGAGAAAGTCAGCAAGCGTAAATGGTTTCTGGACCGTAAAGAACCATTTTATTCGTAAAGTATTTCAATTCGGTCCACGAACCTTTCTTCCGGATCAATTTAAATACGGTCCAGGAACCTTTTTTCAATGATACAATACGCAACTTTGACCGAATTTAAATTGTGCGAGAAAAAAGGTTCCAGTCCTGTTGGGGAACCGAATAGAACCCATTAGAATTTATGGGCATCAGTCATTTGATTTAGGAAGCTTTCAGACCGAGGCGATAAGTCACAAGCGAGAGGCGACATGTAGAATTCACATCGACGCGACACGTGTCACTTGAGGATTTCACCAACTGGACGCACTCTTGTGCGGCCTGTCATGCCTCTACCATGTGACACATTGTTGTTGATTGGCTCGTTCCCATGCGACATTTGTCGTTTCGGTCTGAAATCTCCCTTTATGAACCAGAAATAGTAAAAAGCAAATAAAACAACAAATATTGAGCAGTATAATGGTCACCATCTCTCTCTCTAAAATAATAATAATAATAATATTTTTTTTAAAAAAAAATAGAAAATAAATAGGTCAGGTTTAGTAGCTACCTAGACAAGTTTAATGTATAAGTAAACCTTACCGCATATACACATGTGCTCACTTTGTATGATATTGTGCAAAATGAATAACTGTGCCAAAAAAAGTGAAGAAAAGGCGAAGACATGATAACATTCCGAATAAACAAATTACAAGGTATGGCAACAAATCTTGCCGAAACTCAGGGTGCGAAATAATTGAAAACTGGTGGGGGGAGAAAGTTGTTTATCTTCAACCCCCCTCCCCCACAAACGTGTAAACGTATAATATGTATACGATATACATATTTGTAATATTATAAAAAAAGGTAAAGTGTTCCCCTGTGCATAGCACCATGCCATGAAGGCATATAGGGGGTGTGGGGGTAACGCCCCACACTTTCTTGATCCGGTCGTGAGTAGGGGTGATGTGATCAGCATCACGCCCCTGACCGCCTTTACCCCCCAGGGTTTCCCCCAGGTACCCATGTTATTCGACGCTGGGTAGGCGCCGGGGCCGCTTCCACCGTTAGAAAAGTTCCCGGATTTGAACCGGCCGGGGATCGAACCCGGGACCTTGAGCATGGTAGTCAGACGCGTTACCGACTGAGCCACCGCGGCCACCTAATAATATTAATTTGTAATATTATTAAAAGTAAAAATAAATTACTCAATTAAAATATATTATTATTATTAATTACATAAAGGAAACTACTTTGTTACTTTTATACATATCAGATATTGCAAGGCAGCTAACTAATTCCTTTACTAACCGGTTAAAGATGTTAATAAATTATGAAATAGTTGAAGTGGTTTTATTATGTGTAAGTTTTTGCTTAGTTTTTGCTTTATGTTAATACAAATCAATTAGACTTTATAGCTATTATTATTGTCTTGCATTCTTGTTTTACTGTTATTGTGCGTATTGATGTAGATTTGTTAATGATCTCTTCAGAGAGAGAAAGTATTCAATTCTCACAACTACACTAATTTGTGTGTTTTCTATATTATTCTTAGTAAAGTATATTTGAAATTAAAAGTAATTGCTTATCTTTTGTTTGTTGTAACCAAAACTCTCCCCCTCGGAATTTTTGGTGGGGGAATTTTGAGGCCAAAAATGTTGTTGGGGGAATCCCCCCAGTTCCCCCCAGGATTTCGCACCAAATTTCAATATGTAAATAAAACCGCCAAGATTGCAGATGAGATGAGATACTTGTAAATTATGTTGATACAAAACAAGTGAAGTTACGAATTCCACATTTAAAGTCCATCTTTATTTTCCGTTCGTTTGGTCAGATGCCATTTAAGTTAACTAAATCTAACAAACAACGTAATCACAATGTCATACAAGACATACACATACAAGAAAACCGAGGTGAAGTCACAATACTACTGCCATTGTCAATAATAACCTTTAGATTAGATTCCTGTTCTCTTTGAAGGTTGTATCTTGTGGTTCTTGTGATAGGTTCTTTTGCATCGAAGCTTTATCTGCAGATGATGACATAGCTTATAATTTATTGTGCCATTATCCTTGTACAAACTCTTTCTTTGATTTGGAATATTCTTCACCATCGGGTATGACAAGAAATGACATAATCAAGCACTAAGAGCGGAAAATAATGTTAGTTTTTGTTTGTGTGCTTTTGCCTGGCTGTACATATAACATTCAATTAGCCTAATAATGCATATATACTTGGCCAAAAGGGGAACATAATAGCCTGAAGATTGCTAAACAATTAGTGTGTGAATTTTATTGTATGGACATTTTAGGAAATCATTACTTTTATTTTCAAGCTAGAACATTACTGTTGAACCTATATGAAGATAATTTTTCAAACTGAAACCATATTTTTTTGTGAAAAAAGAGGAAAGACTGTTATTTTTGTGCTTCAATTCACTGTATACTCTTACAATATAGAAACACATTTCCAAGAAAAGGAAAAACAAAATGTCTTTAAGTTTTCCAGCACAGACACCATTTTATTAACAGTACGTAAATGCTTAAAGCATTCTAGATATGAAAAATATAGCTTCTATACAGTCATTTTTTAGGCTCTAAATAGTTTTTCTAAAACTGAAGAACGGTAAAAATATGAATTTCTATGGCCGATGAAACCATTACCATTAGGTTCATAATAACTGGAAACGTACGTAAAAGCAGACCAGGATAAAAATAGGGAATTATAAAAATCCAAATCCTAATTAATGTGAAAGGCATAGTCTTCAGAACAAGAATCTTAAAAGTAACTCATTCGCACATGTGTAACACACACACGGTTTTGTAATTTGAAATGTAATGTTAATTTAAAATAACGAGCCAATTGTTAGAACGTAATAAAGGTAACATTGCCTAATCTCTTCATGTATTGATTGATTGTGCATTTATCGAATGTACTCGTATTTTGACACGTAATTCTCCTGAAAATGTGTAAGGTATGCAGTACATGTGAAAGATGCAGAATCGAGAAAATACCAGTCCCAGAACTTCTTGAAAGTCCCTCGAGGCGTAATTCCGCCGAAGCGCTGAGGAGAGGCGTTCTTCTGTCCAAGCGAACCGTGGGCTTATCTTGACGGTTTAAGCAGTGAATTCTGGGAAACTGGATTGTATTTCCAACCGAAGATATAATGCCCTTTTGGTACGTCAAACAGACAAGCTAAGAGGCTTACGCACAACGAATGGCCTTGGGGTGGCCTTGTGCATCAATACAGACTTTTTTAGCGTTATCATCGTGCAAAAATATATTGATGCGGAAGCAACGAAACACATTCCTTAGATTCGATACGAGAATGGAAGTTATTATTTACCGAAAAGTGATAGTGAGGCCATAAGGTTAATTTCTTCTCGTCTCTCTTCTATTTTCCTCTTGTGTGTCTTTTTATCTTACGATCATCTTTCCTCTTGTTCATGCTTAGTATCACTCTATTGAACGTTTCCTTTGTTGTGTTTTCCCTCCTTTTTTTAATAGTCTTTTCTTTGTTTTCTTTGGCTCCCGTCTCCATCGAGCTTCTCTATCTTTCTCCCTCTATCTTCTATATTTCTCGATCTCTCTTTCGCTTCTTACTCTGCTTCTATCGCTCGTTTTTGTCTTCCAAACTCTATCGTTTTGGTACTTTTTTATTTCTGCCTCTCTTTTGCACTTCTTTCTCTGTACTTCTCTTTTTTCACTTCTTTGTTTCTCTCGTTCTCTTCCCTTACCTGCTCTCGTCATTTTCGATTCTCTTCCTCTCTTTTTCTTTTTCGTCCCTCTTTTTCACTTCCTTCTTTCTTTTCAATTCTATATTTTTCGTCTCTCTTTTTTGCTTCTTTCTTTTTGTCTCTCTTTTTTGCTTTTCTTTTTCGTCTCTTTTTCACTTCTCTATTTCCTTTTCTCTTCTATCTTTTTGGTTTCTCTTTCTTTTCCGTTTCACTCTTCCTCTCTCCATCTCTCATTTTCGCTCCCCTTCTTTCTCTCCTTTCTCTATTTTTTCGCATCTCTCTTTTCCCTGTCTATACCGCGTTTGTTAGAACCTGTCCCGTTTCCCGCGCTAGGGATCGCTCGACAGTTTCGGTGCCAATATGAAACGAGGAAAAAAATCGTCTGCTGGGCAGCGAGGAGCGAATGGAAGCCAGAAGAGAGGCGCTTACGTAGACGCTCTTGCCACGTTGCGTATTTTAATTGGCTGCCTGGCTTTGACTTTCCCCAGCAGGAGAAAAGCCAGCGTTCAGCTAGAGCGGGAACCGGGACAGGTTGTAACAAACGTGGTATACTCAATTCTCTCTCTCTCTCTCTCACGTCCGGCTTGTGGCTAACAATATCAAGAGACCCCCATTCCTATTACATACAATCTCAATTATAACTTTTAGGCCAAGTTATGACAAGTGGTTACTATATTTTTTTAGTTTTAAATTCCGATTATCGCCTTTTTTTAAAATGTTTTTCCCCATTGGAGGATCCTTTGCAGATAAAGGCCTCGGTGAAGTAAACCCATTAGTTCACAGTAAATACGAGCCTGTTTTCTCCTCGTCTGTATCTGTATTCTTTTCTGTCCCTTCAATCCTAGCATTATCCATCGTTTCTTTCATGTCTTCTCTCTCAAAACCTTTAATGCGCTGATGTTACATGGATGTGACACGCAAAATAAGGGCTATTCCGCCGTTGTCACCGTAAGATGACAAGAAGAATTAGGTACAATTCCCATGCTATTTGCACCTTGATACTTTTATATTGTGGTGGAGACGCTAACAGGCATTCTGGGAGAAGCCTTCGTCATGATTGGAGCACTTTTTCCCCCTCTCAGCACACCCAGGTCAAGTGTTCGAGTCCTTGTTAAACCTTGTTTTTCGAGCTGTGCATGCAGACTTCAACATATTGGCTCATATTACATTTTGTGTGCCAGTTAGGAACATGAAACAACTTTCATTGCATGACAAGAGGTCCACACTATGAAAAGAAAGCTAAAGTTTGCGTCCTTTTCCCATAGGAGTGGGGAAAGATGAGGCGAAGTCCAGATTTTTATTATTTTTCGTGGAAATGTGTGGGCACGGCCCATCCCACTCTATCTTTTTTCACTTTGGCGTTCTGAATTGTACACAGTTGCATGCCCTGGTGTCTTAGCTTCAAAACAAAACTTACCCGAAGCGGATTGGTCCAATAGTCTACGAGTTATAACGTTTTTCCGAAATAAGTGTAGAAATTTTAAAATCGCGCGGAAAAGCCTCTGCAGAATAGGGGTTACTTCCGTAAACCCGCCCGGCAGTCTAAAGGGAGTCTGTCGCTTCGGCCTGAAAGGTACCTTAAAACATTTTTTTTTATATTAGTAACACTTAAACACGACGTCATCATATCCCACTTAAAGACGCAGCTTTTCATTTGGAAAATCTCCTGTGGGCACCCATCCATCCACCCTATCCTGAGAAAACCCTACACCATGTAATAGGGCCACATGTATTGCCCACTTTCCAATTGCGAATATAGCACTGGGTCTCTGCCAGCGGTCTCTCGGACTTCTTTGATGCCGCCAATGAATCGGGCTGGTGTTTTAATTTGGCTGACAGGAAGTATTTGTCTGTCGCCGCGACCTGTACGAAAGATAAACACTCGTAAAACCAACAGAACCAAAAAGTTTAAGTAGAATTAAGTGCACTTCAACTTGTCCGTCAGTTTGTTTCAAGCAATGTGATGCTTCAAGAGCATTTACGTTCTGATACAACTGAACTTGTACCAATAGCGCTTGCTCGAAATTTTCAGAAGGAAGACGGGGGACTCGGGCTTTAGTTTCTTTTAGTAGACCGTGCTATATTTTACCATTTTAACATGGTCGACCCTGGTTAGGTACGATACTCGGCGCAAAAAACCTACGCGGGCCAGTGGTGTATGTGCGCGTCAAATCTCCTGCATATGGCGATAGCCAATAGCAGCGAATTGCAGCGGTGCCATGTCGAAATCTCACACGGAAAAGAGCCAGAGTGGTTGAGCGAAACGCCTGGTCACGGAACTAGGCAACGTCGCACGTCTGTGATTCGCTGGTGCTGTTCAGCCGTTCAAGGCCATATGCAGGAGATTTGACGCGCACTGTTTTATTTTGAGAGGATGGAACCTGGTGCTAAATTCATGCTACAGGAAAGCATGGTAAAATATTCAATAAACGTTGTGTGTGGAGACATGAGTTGTTCATGATAAAATACGATTAGTTTAGGGTAATCATACTTTTCAAGGTTCATGTATTGTTATGCCGGCCTCCGTGGCGGAGTGGTTATCGCTCGTGCGCGGGGCCTATAGTGAAAAATCTTGATGAATTCAAGAGAGCTATTCTTTTTTATAAACACCGGCGATTGTAGAGTAATGTGTATAAAAACAGTGTGACATGTGGAGATTTGAGTGAAAATGTTAGCTTTGAATTTTATTTACTTTCCTATACATGCGTAGTACCGGGTAACCAGAATTAAAGTTACCCAACTCAGAACCCTCTGTAGCCTCGTGGGAAGAGGATGGCGATAAAAAAAATAGTTCAATTTTCCGCCACCAGGTTGAAATATGGCGCTGCAATTCCATGATGGGTTGTAATAATGACGTAAACTGCTCCAATTGGTTATGGATTTGCCTTTACCTTGCAATCTTGCAATATACGAGAGATTATTTTCTCGCAACTTCCAGCCACTAACAAATGTCTTTCTATTTAATATCTCAGTTAAATCACTTAACGTGATTATTTGTACAACCCATCATGGAAGTACAGCGCCACATTTCAACCTGGTGGCGAAAAATTGAACTTTTTTGTCGCCGTTCTCTTCCCCATGGTCTGCATAGTGGATTCACCAAATTTCAGAGTTCTACGATGCCTCAAACAGGCTACAGAGTGCTCTGAGTAGGGTAACTTTAATTCTGGCCACCTGGTATATGCAGTGTGGTATTTAAGAAATTTCCAGTGGGGGGAAATTCTACTGACTGTCTATGGACAGCATAAGATAATGACTTTATACCATATAACATTCCCCCCCCCCCATGGATAAAATTTATCAAGCAGACGGGGGTACACAAGTACTCAGAGGGGGGAAATCCCCCCATCCCCCCTACAAATACCATTCTGGGTATATGTCCCAATCTAGAGGATCAATAGGCGTAGTGTTAACCTGTTGGTATCTCAATCCACAAGACATTATGCGTTCCTTGCCGCAATTAATCGAACCGTGCTAAGGCATAATTTAGTACATAAATTAAGAGAAGACAATGAATTAATAGTTGCAACAAGCCAAGGAAGACCAGGATCCAATCTCTGGGAACATGTAACCCACAAGGATGCAGTGAGAGGAGAAGACTTCGAAACATGCTTTGTCTCCAACCTAGCACAAGAGACGCTGAGCTTTCGTCTTCTGTGAGGCAACACTTCCCCTTGTTTGTTTGCGCCTGCGTCACGAGACAGGTTTTCTGTCTGCATTAGCATTAATGCAGAGTGAGAGCAAACACCATAAACCGCCCTTGACGACCGAAGATCAACAAGCGTACTGCATCATACCTTCGGTACTCAATTTGAGCCTCTGCTCAATCATGTGCACCATTTTCAACAAAGCACGACGGTACAATAACATTATTACAAATATCCTAAGGGAAGTCTCTCGTAAGAACCATTCTTACAATTAGTGTTCGGAAAGTGACTTTCAAAAAGTGACTGAGTTGCGGTTATTCATTTTAAAAAGTAACTCAGTTAGGCTTTATTCATATTAGCGCTCATGTAACTCTCAGGTCACGGCAGAGGCGTCTACTAAACGCATGCGTCAATTGTGAGAAAAAGGACAGCTTGCTCTGCGACGACATTCATGACCATTTCTACATTCTAATTTCTTCATATAGGAGAAGTATTTATTTTACACGAGAGCGCTCAACTAAGCTTATATTAAATTTCTTGGATCTGAAGTGAAAGAAAGTAATAATTCCCACAATTGACGCATGCGTCACTTCAGATCCAAGAAATTTAATATAATCTTAGTTGAGCGCTCTCGTGTAAAATAAATACTTCTCCTATATGAAGAAATTAGAATGTAGAAATGCTCATTAATGTCGTCGCAGAGCAAGCTGTCCTCTTCCCCACAATTGACGCATGCGTTCAGGAGACGCCTCTGGGTCACGGTCCGGTCAAATATTGTTGAATGATTCTTAAATAGAAGCATTCACACGTAGCGCCCAGGTCAAGGTTCCTCTCCGCTTCCGACCAATAGAAAATAATATATTTCACCGGAGCGAACCTTGTCTAGGTGTACAACTACAAAAATCATGTATTATATTATTCGTTGTTTATCTGTGCAGATGGTAATTTTGAAAAGCAAAAGTAGTTATTTTGATAATTTGAACACTTTCAAGTTATTTGTAAACCTATATAGTTATTTTCGTATCATTATATCGTTTAAAGGATAGTAATTAATAAACAAGCATTACGTAGCCTAATTTATTTTTTCTTACCTTATACATACATCGACTACGAGCTTTCCCTAGTTGAAATTGCTGCACGGAATTTCTTATTTCTTCTTTAATAAAGACTCAATTCTTTTCGGTATGCTTACGAAAGTTGCAAGTGACGTTCGAAAATTCTTGAAAAGCTTTCTGTCGTTGTCAATGATTGATTTATAAATGATAACATTTTCTTAAAACACAGATAGGCTAATTGGGACTACACCTACAGTCTAAAGTGGAATCCAAACCAACCACTAGGTATCGAACTCGGAATCGCCTTGATTAAAACGCGACGACGTTACCACTACGCCATCGGGGAGGCTCCAAATTTTCCAGCAATGTGTATTCAAATCGCACACTACCTACTGCGTCAACTTTCCTGACCATTGTATACAAATCCAGGCATTCCTTTTGACTGTTTGTGCGAGCCTTCCCCTGGGTGAGACAGGCCATCTGGCAGCATGATCTAGAGATGTGCTACGCCAAGCCAAGGATCTAATTTTGTATTATGTAACGCAGACCACACGATATCAAGGTCTTGAACCGACCACCTCTTCGGAGAACAAATACGAAAGCATGCATGCTCACAGTCTTCATATCGATGCCTCACTGCTTCCATGTCGATAAAGAAGGTGGATCCTCGCTTGCGCCCCTGAACACTCATCTACAGGGATCGTATTTAAACGGAACCAGATGGCATTCCTTGTTCATTGGGACACACGAAATACTCGATGTAGCAAATTGAGGGCCCCAAAAGCCAGGACCCTCAAAATTGTCCAATTTGCGTCAACAGCAAATTTGTCTTGAGTATTTTTTTTTGTTGTGTTGTACCCTGATGGAAAGGTAATAATCAAGATTCATTTTGTTTGGAAATTTTATCTTTTGTTTACATTTACATTACATTTATAAACAAGAGAGCATTAACGAAAAATTATTATGGTTTTTGCTAGTTTTAGCGAATGGTAAAATATGTGTGTGATTGTAATTTTTGTAATTATTATAAAACAAGGTAACTGCACATATATAATCAACAAATGAAGCAGTGGTTCAATAACAAAATGGTTTATTGAATTTTAATGATGAAAAAGTGTGGGCCTGTGCCCCCCAGATAAGTAAGTTTCTCGTACGGCACGGGTAAGCTACTAAGTAGGGTTAAGATCCTGCAAAAAGGCACACATTAGCACTTTATAGCAACAGTGGCAAAATTACACATGCATTTTGGGAATGAGAATTTCAGTCCACCCCTCGTATTATTAGTATTATTGCAAAACCACTAAATATTTTCATCATGAGCCGCCACTGATCAACAGTGTCTCAAGATGCAAGGGAATATTGCGGGCGAGGAAACAGTGTTGCTCAAACCTGCTACTTTGTTTGTGGACAGTCCTTGGAGGGCGCTGGCGACAGACAGGGTGACCCTGAGACAAATAACCGCAATCATCAGGCTCCCGTGCTTCTGCTATATAGCCCAGATGGAGTAGGGTAAGGAATTGGCAAATGTCAGGCTCCCATACCAAATGAGATGTTTGGAACACCTGGGTGTAATTATCCAGACGGTGTTTCGAATGTGAATACAGCAGAGTCCTTTTCCATCTCGTGGTACAGCCTTTGCGATGTGTGTGTGCGAGAGAAAGCGACTGTATGTGACCGGGGGGGGGGGGATTGTTGAATCTTTCCTTTATTTCCTAAAAATAAGTCTGACTCCTCCCTTCCTCTGTTTATTCATTGATTTGTTTATTTCGCGTCGTTTTTATGCCACTCTTGGCTAATCGCAACGATGAGGATGAATGATGAAATTGATGAAGGGACGCCCACGCCGGGAACCAAACGCGGGAGTCGTAGCACGATATGCCTCCTTCCCTCTCTCTGCCAACCCTTCCTATTCTCTTCCACCCTCCCTCCTGCCCCCTCTCGGGCCTTCTGAGTGGCGTGATGGTAATACTATCACCTTGTAATGAAGGGTTCCCGGGTTCGATACCCGGCAGGGGCACATTGGACAGTGGTTCGAATTAGTTTAAACTGTAGGTCTTGTCTCAATTATCCAATCTGGCTCAAAACAGGCTTTGCCCTCCCCCTAACAAGCAGAAGAACCCTACTCTTTTTAATATGTATACATATAGGCAGTCTAAGGCGTAAGATTGGGCTACGGGAAGCGCACAGGTTCAAGTCTCCTGGAGGAAGAGTAACAACTTTTCTCCTGAGATACCGGCCAGTGTATGGGACCGGTGGCCATCGTGATGAAATTGTGGAGGCACGAATGAGTAGCGTAACCCGGTCATGAAGCCTACAACAACGACTGGGGGGTTCGTCGTGCAGACCACACGTCTCCCCGTAACTGCTTGGATGATCTCCCATCTCTACTGATACATGCGGGGTGAGGCCTGCAGTCAGTAAGAAGGTCCTGGCCCTCACGGGCTGTTGCGCCACCGGTTGTTGTTATTATTATTATTATGAGGGAAAGAATGGAAGCAAAGGGAAATAGAAAGAAAGAAGATGAAATGAAAGCAGAGACAGAGAATGGAAGTGATAGAGAAACAACAAATTCTCTTGCGGTCCCACTGGGTATGAGGATGGGAAGCACTAGTTTCTTTTCGAACGCCCCTCGTACATTTCCAAACACTGTTTCTGTAACATCACCATCCAAGTACACCTACTTTAATGCGAATGTTGGCATCCGGTATACGGAACCGCAATTCGATTCCTCGCGCACTTATGAGTGCCTTATTGCTGCATGAATAATTAATTCAAGGAAGAATGCAGGATTCATGCTCGTAAATCGAATAACGACTTTTTAAAGAAACTTTTTCCCAGTCTTCTTTGTTCACGCGAAGACTCCGGGGATTCTTGTCACGACACGATTCCACTTTGAGATTCTCCAGACCGGAAGTAAGAGTTCGATAGAATAGAGATGGAAATAGATCTGTTCTCGTGAATGTGTCACGCTTCGATCAATGTGCTGCTGTGTGGATCTCAGCATAACTTTCAAACTAAAATAACACAATATTCATGCTTGTATATTTACAGCTTTTTTCAAGGTAATATTCGCAAAAGCTCATTTTTTTTGGAGATGAGTGACAAAAGTGACAAGTCCAGTCAGTAAGGAGGGTGTTTAACAAGTATAACTCGTATGTTTTTCAGTGTCTGTTATGTTGTGTTCACGATATCAGGTCTGACCTTCCCGTGATGAAGCAACGCACGTTTCGATACATTTGTGGCCTGCGGATTGATTTATCCTTTTCAAACGGTGTACAGGTTTATGTGTGAGTGTGTAATTCGACAGTAGTGAGAGCTTTGTTATCAACACCTACGTTTGTTCCACGAACATTGCACATAAACTTTTCACAGCTTAAGTCCACTTTTGGATGTTTTGATATACCTGTACAAAACTGCCAGTGGCAAATTTCGCTGCAACTCTCTGGTTCATGGATTTCACTTTCGTACACCTTAGTATGCACAACACACGTAGTACGTACAGACATACAAGTTGTATAACAGCATGCCAATAGTAGAAATTCAATTTCTGACCCCCAGCACAAGTGCGTTTTCCCCCCTCACGAGTGTCACGTCATCTTGAATTTATTTTTGTTAAGTTTTATATGTTGGCGTTATTGTTTTTATTTACTCTTATTATTGACCATTTCAATATAAAATGTCCACTGTGTGGTATATGTGGAAGTCTTTCTATAATTTATTAAAACTATCGATTACAAGAAGATAACCGTTGAAGTTGAAAGCGAGGCGTGAATGTACCAACAACTGCTAGAGTCGTTTTCACGTTCAGAAGACACAATGGGCTCTTATGGGCAATGCTTTTCTTATGGGAAATACGAGCGCGCTGTTGTCAAATTTCTGGATTTACAAATTTAGCTTAAGTAAAATCGGTACCTGCAGTTTTGCAGGAAATTTTGTAGAGAATACGATGGTGAACACAAAAAACTGGTAACTTGCTTACATCATTTTAGATAAATTAAAAACGCAAATTTTCTGTGAAAACACAATTTTTACATTGTTTTCATTCCTAACGTTGAAACATGCCGTAAAATTGAAGCATTCATTATTAAAAAAATTGACACTGTTTTTTAATTGTTATAGGTGACGGTGGTACTCAGAATTTATCAATACTTTAAAGCATATTTGCATTAAAAAATATTCAAATAAAGTATGTGGAGATTTTTTATATTCGTGCAGTAGAAAATGTCGTCGCTGGCCATTTTTTTTTCTGTAATTCCAAGTAAAAACTTCCAGCTACAAAGTTGTGGAGAAAATAATGAAATTATTTTTTATAACCACTCAAAGGTTCCCAGAAATATTACTTCCATGCATTTGGAATTTCTTTTTAACCCGAACCGCGCGCGAAGTAAGGAGACGTTGTCTGGCCATCTTGAGCTGACTCACCGCAGCATTCCGGCTAATCACCACCAAGTTTTCCAGTTATTTTATTTCCATTCAGTAAAAATATGAACTTCATGCAGTTTGTTTTAATAGAATTGAAATTACTTAAATTTAATAATTGACAATTATTTCCAATGCTGCTGTTGTGAGCAACATTAGTGCTGTCGCAAATATACGTTGTTTTCGTTTACATTACTGTCGACATTAATACTGAAATGAAGATCACCTTTCAGTTTCCAACGTACACATAAATTCATAGACACCATATTAACCTTTGAAAGGCTTTCCAACACGTGACAAAATATGGGGCTTCAAGATAGAAATATGACATGCCTTGCTTGAGTCATTCACGTCTTATCAGTTCACGTGGGCCATAACTCATTTGTTTGTTTGGGTTGCAACTTGAATTTAACCCATGTGCCAGGTTCCCCTTACTTGAGTGAGAGATCTGCTTTGGTCTGTTTAGACTTTTTCCCTCTCCCGAAAAAGTGTTTTCAGTTGTGTGAGCTCTCAGTGATTTTTACTTTTTTAAGTGATTTCTGAAGTGTCATATTCGTGCATTACACTCGCGTGTGTAGTGATCGCAATGGATCATAGTAAAAAGGGTAACTGTAACGTTCACAGTATAATATTAATGTTAATAATTACATATAATTATCATTATATATACAAAATATGTAACACCTTCATTGTGAAGGAAGGTCATCATTTCCCGGCGACATGAGCTAGCGCTGTATTGGCAACACTGTGCGGTTTCTCCATAAGCGCCGTTGTCTCTTCTGAACGTGAAAACGACTCTAGTAACGGCTACCTCACCCTCGTTTAAATTTTGACCTACCCTCGTATTTCTATAAAGTGTGTTGTAGCTCGGCAATGGTGCTCATTTGTTTTACAAATATTTTTTATCAACATTTGAGAATGCATCATGTTAATGGCTCGCATGCTCTATGTTCAATGGCTTGTTAAGTAACAATGTTTAATTTTTGCACCTTTTTACTGCCTTGCAGGAACGCTTACGGTGGAAGAGGTATACAAAGACAGAGATCAGTTCGCAGCGCTCGTCCGCGAGGTGGCAGCACCTGACGTGGGTCGAATGGGCATTGAGATCCTCTCTTTCACGATCAAGGACGTGTACGATGATGTCCAGTACCTGGCGTCGCTTGGAAAGTCGCAGACGGCGGCCGTCAAGAGGGACGCCGACATTGGAGTCGCTCAAGCCAACAGGGATGCAGGAATCAGGGTAAAAAGAAAAAAGTGTAATATAAACTTGCATTGACCCCCATACTCCCAAATATGCAGGTATATGTTATCAGAGTATATGTGTATAAGCGTCAAAAGCGCAAGTGTTGGGAAATCGCATCGTTTCGCACATCAGCCCGTAAGAACGTGCACACTAGTGACCTCTTTACACGCCCTTTGAACTACTTGGAGGGCTATCAGCCACATTTCACGTTTACCACATTATAAAGCACGGCACATTTCACAGCTCTACGTGGAAAAACTGTGTTTGAATTATTGTGTCACTTACATAGTTTACCAATTTTAGTCTTTAATTTTTGTTGGCAAATTTCAAAGTTGTCTTTTTCCAAACTCTGTCAGTTGGCATGGATATTGCATGGAATGGAAGAATGTATTCTTCCCCTGTGAAAACCGTCCCACACCACTTTCTTTACCATGAGAATTTTGAAAGAATTCCTACAGCAGGTGGTTCCAGACTTTCTGGTGGGAGAGCGTCCCTGGTAGCTGTCAAAGATTGCGGCGGGACACTTTTTCAACGAAAAGTGCATATTCACCAATATCTGCAGACCATTTTTTTTCATGAAGTTTGCTTATTTCATATTGAAAGGCCGATACACCTTGATTTTGGATGGGCTGTAGCTAAAACCAAGACATCCGTCGACGTGTAATCAAGGGATCCCGGGTTCAATACCCGGTGGGAGGCAAGATTAAAATTCACTTGGAAAGTCTTTGTTTTAATTACTTACTATAAAGCTGGTTATGACTCATTCAGTCTGCCAACCTATTCACTGTTTCATTGGTTCTAGCCTGAGGGTTCTGCATGTTGCAGCTATGTAATAAAATTTTTGTGTCATCTGCACAGAGAACTGTATTTGTTGGTTTTAGATAGGCCGGTAAAGTATTGATATATAAATTAGGAAGAGAATCGGTCCCAGTATTGATCCCTGGGGTACTCCCTATATTATGAGTTCTAATTTGGACTTTAACTAACTAACTAACTCTCTAGCCTTATTAAACCCGAAGGTTCATGGCTGCAGCAACACAGGCCTTCCATCTGTCCCTATCTTGAGCTTCTCTATATACTCTTCCATCCCTACCGATTTCCTTTAGGACCATATCAACGTTGTCCCTCCATCTTCGCCTTGGCATTCCTACAGGTCTCTTACCATCAGGTTTCCCAACAAGAATCCTGTAAACTCCTCTTTCCTCTCCCATTCGTGCCACATGGCCTGCCCACCTAAGTCTTCTTTTTTTTAATTATTCTAATAATATCTGGACATGAATACAAATTATGTAGTCCTAAATTACGTAACCTTCTCCACTCACCTGTCTCCTCATCCCTTTTAGGTCCAAAGATTTTCCTAAGGATCTTATTTTCAAATACTCTCAATTTATGTTCCTCTTTCAATGTAAGGGACCAAGTTTCACACCCATATAATACTACAGGCAAAATACTGTTTTGTATATTTTAACTTTTAGTTTCTTAGATATTAAACGAGAAGACAAAAATTTATGAAGAAAGAAGTAACATGCATTTCCTGAATTAAGCCTACTTTTTATTTTCTCTTTAATATAATTTTCATTTGTTAATATTACTCCTAAGTATTTGAATTTGGAAACTGGTTTAAACGAGTTGTTATCAATAATTAGATTTTGATCATTACATAACACTTGGTTTCAGCCTGTAAGCATATATTTAGTTTTCTCTTTGTTAACTTCCAAACCTATCTCTTTAGCAGTTTTGAAAAATATTTTAGCATTATTCTTAATTGTATTTATATCATTCCCTAATAAGTCTACATCTAATTTGGACTTTTCTGAACATAATTCTACATATTCATATCTTCTTTCTAATGTGTAGCTCCGCTTATTCCCATATTATTCAATTTTGATATTAGAATTTTATGATCAACCATATCAAGTGCCGTTGTAAGATCTAGGAAGGTATAGTGTAGCAAACGTGCTAAAACCATGGAAGATAATCTGAAGTAATATTTTACTTTCCTTACAATTTGTGATGCAATGTTTTTTTCTAATGCTGCCATTCAGAAGTTTAATTTTCCTGTTGAACTTATGAAAAGCAAAGGATTTTTCTTTCATGCAAAGTTGATAACATATATCTTATTATCTTTGAGTTACATGGTATTACATCTTCTCATCCTTCTAGGAAGCAGAATGTGAAAAGGCTGCAATGGATATAAAGTACAACACTGATACGAAAATAGAAGATAACGCTCGAATGTATAAACTCCAGAAGGCAAATTTTGATAAGGAAGTCAACACAGCTGTAAGTATATATTTTCTTTTTCTGTATGCGTAAATTGTATAAAACTTACACTAAAACAGTGATGGTATGAGGACAGTGATAGTTAAAAGTTAAAATATTCTGCCATAGTCAACTTTCATTGTGACCTGTTGCAAGATCATTGTTTGAAAGTGTAAAATTAAATAGGTAATGAAAAACTTAAATTATTAACATTAATAAATGCATACTGCTATAGCCCTGGTCTGGCAGTTAGTGTTCTGGACTTCAGGAGGAAGGGGAGGTGGGGGTTGAACCAGTCCCTCGCTTCCCCCTCCCTCTTAAGATACAAAATAGCAGAAAGCTTGTTGATTTTTTAGTTAGTAACAAAAATAATGATCAATTAGTTAGCATATAAACAGAATAGCCAAAGTAAAAACTGGATTAGATAAAAAAAATAATAATAAGTGTGAAATACAGGGAAGAATAAATGGTTCCACAGTTTTACAAAATTCCAAAAATTAAGTTTTATGGGAGGGGTCAGACAACATGAACTTTAAGACTGAAATTTTCCCCAAAGTTTTTTTAGAATGTTTTCTTGAATGAGGTGTGTAAAGTTAATAACAAAATAGAAAATTAATTTTGCTACACTAGCAGTATAGATCCACCAACGCATTTGAAACCCTGGCAAGAAAGCAGGCACTAGTGTTGCTAGTTAAAAGTCACGGGGAAGCCTGCAGTTCGCATATTTCCCTAGGTTTCAGAAGTCTTGGCGCTACTAAACAAAATGTAAAAAAAAATAAAAAAATAATGAAAAGCAATTGTGCTAAATGTCCACTGATCTGGTGGATCCATCAAAATAATTTGCCATAGAATTGGTTCATTTTTATTAGTTTAGAATAGTTATTATTGTATAATAACAATCATAACCATGATAATAATTATTATTATTATTTTGTTTCTACTATTCAGGTTTTGTCAATAGCCTGACACCCCCTACAAAAATTTCTGGAGATGCCGGTTGATGGCGTATGTATCAAATTTTCTCACCTTGTTTTTGTCTGACTTCCTAGAGTGCTAAGATCGTTTTCTTCTCCAACAGAAAGCAGAATCTCAGCTAGCATACGAACTTCAGGCAGCCAAAATCCGACAAAGAATCCGAAACGAGGAAATCCAGATCGAAGTGGTCGAACGGCGAAAACAGATTGAGGTGGAGGAGCAAGAAGTCCAGAGGAAAGAAAGGGAACTGAACGCCACAGTGAGACTCCCAGCCGAAGCTGAAAGCTACAAAGTCCAAATGATTGCTGAAGGAAAAAGGTATCTATAGGCTTCATTCACTAGTTCCATTTCTCATTTACGACACGTTCAGAGTAAAACAAGAATCGGACCAAAAATTAAGCAGAATCTGCTGTTCATATAGTTTCATATTTTTAGAAGTTGCTCTTGTTTATTTATGCTTTGGGATGCAGTGCAAGATCATTCCATAACAGAATCGCAGTGAAGTGCAAGTTCAAAAATATTTACTCAAGAGGAATCAATATAAATTTAATTATTTTATGCTGTCACTGCTGTATGTTCACCTATAGTTACTATTGAAATATTGACAATACCTAGGTAGTTGGAAAGATTCTCTCGGGCTATCGACCAGGTGAGTTGTGAAAAAGATTCCAAGCTCTTTCAAGAGCTAACATCACTCTTATCTCATGGGTAGAAGTGCAGTCCTGAGTGTCAATCCAGTATATGTGTGTATATATATGGGTAAAAGCAAGGAGGGCCAAAAGGGCTAAGTAAAAATCAAAGAAGGTAAAAGGAAACACTCACCGGACAGTAGAAAAATTCAAATTTTCACTAACTTCGTAGCATCATCGGTGTGAGGAGAAAGAGACTGAACCGGAAGTTGGGGTCCTGCAGAGTTGCCAGGTCCCCATCGAAGAAAAAGCGGTGGATAGAACGAAAAAAAACACTGTTTTGTCACCAGGCTCGTCGTAAACTGTGAGTGTGTAGGATGAGTTGGGAGGGAGGGCGGGAGGGATGGGATGGCTTAGGAGGGATGGGCATTACTGGGTGGCCTTGTTCAGGCCAGGTGGAGTGGTTGCACTCATGGCCGATATATAGGCCCTCTCCCATCTTTTGCAGACAGAGCCCAACAAACCCAGAGTGGTTTTCAAACGCCCCCCCCCCAACCTCCAAAACATTCTGGTCCACAACACTCCTTCACCACACATCCAACACCCCCCCCCCCCTCCCGGCCCATAAATGCAACCGCCCCAGGTGCAAGACCTGCCCCATCCTCATTACCTCTCACACCCTCCAGGTGCACACGGCCACTGGCAAATTTACCCTCCATCGCAAAGGGAACTGCCATGCCTCAAACCTTATCTACATCCTCACCTGCAACATCTGTGGTGATTTTTACCTGGGGGAAACATGAACGGCCCTCAACCTCCGCATCAATAACCACCGCTCCTCCACCCACAACCTGGACTTCACTGTCGCCATCCACACCAACCACCACAACATCAGTTTCAACGACTGCTTCCGGGTAGCGATCATCCATCTCCTACCCCAACCAGCCAACACCTCTGTTCGCAAAAGATGGGAGAGGGCCTATATATCGGCCATGAGTGCAACCACTCCACCTGGCCTGAACAAGGCCATCCAGTAATGCCCATCCCTCACAGACCATCCCTCCCAAGCCATCCCATCCCTCCCGCCCTCCCTCCCAACTCATCCTACACACTCACAGTTTACGACGAGCCTAGTGACGAAACAGTGTTTTTTTTTCTACGCACCGCTACTTCTTCGATGGGGACCTGGCAACTCTGCAGGACCCCAACTTCCGGTTCAGTCTCTTTCTCCTCACGCCGATGATGCTATGAAGTTAGCGAAATTTTGAATTTTTCTACTGTCCGGTGAGTGTTTCCTTTTACCTTCTTTGATTTATATATATATATAAATTTGTGTGTATGTTTGTATAGGGGATTCCCAGTGAAGATGGCAGACCAATCATGTGCCACGTCTCTGCTGACTCTGCCATCTTCACCGGGAACCCCCCTCCACGAATAAATATATTTCGGGTTGATGCTCAGGACTGTACTTCTACCCTGAAGATGAGAGTGATGTTAGCTCTCGAAAGCTTGGAATCTTTTCTACAACTCACCTGGTCGATAGCCCGAGAGAATCTTTTCATCCTTCATTGCCAGGAAAGCTTCAAGACTTACTTCAATGACAATAGTTGTTTGCAAGCAATGTGCGAGGAGGGGGGCTAGGATAATTTATTTAAGCATACCCCCCCTCCAGCTGGGAGTATCCGCTTCAAACACTGATTCATTATCCCTTCTTGTTTTGTTTCATGGATATTTAGAATAATGCTCGAAGGGTGCAATATATGAGTAAACACCATATCTGCATCTGAAAGTTCCATAATGCAATTCACTACTTGCATCATTGTTACTATTTTAAACCATGCAACAATCTCCTCAACAATCTGTTTTTGACCAAGGTTTGAGCAAACATCCTACTATCTAAAACTTTCCGCTTCTAACACTGATCTATAAGCATGCATTTTCTCTTGCCTTGCATCAAATGTAAGACTTCCACTTCAGAAGCGTAGATATTTTGGATAGGCATGCGATGTCTTTCGAATGTCTCAGAATAGCATCTAAAACGTGTTCAATTTTGGGTATCCAATCTATTCCCACATGTCCATGAGATAGTATTTAAATTAAAAGTGGATATACCCTTGATTTTATGTGACTCATGCATATGCCACGTTGCGTAATTCAGACACTTTTGTCAGCTGGTTAACATATTTTCCTGATCACCGACAACCTAGCACTAACACAAAACTTGCATATATTCACTTCTGAGTTGGTCTATAGCCATTGGCATGGGCCAGCTGCAAAATTTGGCAAATCACACTGCTCTACAATGTGATTTTTTCATAAAAATGTAGTCATTTTAAATATACGAGCTCGTATTATGAGCTGCTGAATTCAAAAGCCAATAACTTCTTCATTGACTTTTCCTTTTAGTTATGTAAGGGAGTGGAACTGAAACCAACCCCACATGTAGGGACCTCATTTCTCACTATTGCAATACATTAAGAAATATTAATCATTTCTCGTAATTTCTTATAAGTATATAAAGTGACATGATGAAAACTTTTCTTTTTCTTACTAAACAGTAAAATAATACAAATTTACCATTTTGCTTTAATTTTTCTCATGAATGTTTCCATATTTTTCACATAACAGTATCCTGTGAGGAACATCGTAAACATTTTCTGTTATGCGAGTTTGAAATGTTTGGTAACGTTCTGACAAAACTAGTATTTTCAGAATACAATAGTCACAATCGGTATGTACAGTGACAGATACATTGTAAGTTAAATAGTTCTTGAAGATTACCTGAAAATGAATAACAAACAGATTTTCTTGGGCTATCTGCCCAGAGAGTTTCAGATATGCTTCTGCACTTCAATCCCTGAAGATAGAGTAATCTTAGCTCTCTACTACAATCCCTGATGAAGATGAGGTTAAGCTTAGCTCTAGACTTCAACCTTGTAGATAAGGTAAACTTAGCTCTAGACTTCAATCCCTGAAGATGGGGTAAACTTAGCTCTAGACTTCAATCCCTGAAGAGAAGCTAAACTTAGCTCTAGACTTCAATTCCTGAAGATGAGGGTAAACCTAGCTCTAGACTTCAATTCCTGAAAATGAGGGTAAACCTAGCTCTAGACTTCAATTCCTGAAGATGAGGGTAATCTTAGCTCTAGACTTCAATCCCTGAAGATAAGGTAAACTTAGTTCTAGACATCAATCCCTGAAGATGAGGGTAAACCTAGCTCTAGACTTCAATCCCTGAAGAGAAGCTAAACTTAGCTCTAGACTTCAATCCCTGAAGAGAAGCTAAACTTAGCTCTAGACTTCAATCCCTGAAGATCAGGGTAATCTTAGCTCTAGCCTTCAATCCCTGAAGATAAGGTAAACTTAGTTCTAGACATCGATCCCTGAATTTATGGTAAACTTAGCTCTAGACTTCAATTCCTGAAGATCAGGGTAATCTTAGCTCTAGACTTCAATCCCTGAAGATCAGGGTAATCTTAGCTCTAGCCTTCAATCCCTGAAGATAAGGTAAACTTAGTTCTAGACATCAATCCCTGAAGATGAGGGTAAACCTAGCTCTAGACTTCAATCCCTGAAGAGAAGCTAAACTTAGCTCTAGACTTCAATCCCTGAAGAGAAGCTAAACTTAGCTCTAGCCTTCAATCCCTGAAGATAAGCGTAATCTTAGCTCTAGCCTTCAATCCCTGAAGATAAAGTAAACTTAGTTCTAGACATCAATTCCTGAATTTATGGTAAACTTAGTTCTAGACTTCAATTCCTGAATTTATGGTAAACTTAGCTCTAGACTTCAATTCCTGAAGATGAGAGAAAACCTAGCTGTTGACTGCAATCCCTGAAGATCAGGGTAACCTTAGCTTTCAACTTCAATACCTGAAGATGATGGTGAACTTGGCTCTCAGCTGCAATCCCTGACTATGAGAGTGGCATTAGCTCTCGAAAGCTCCGAAGCATATCGGGAACTAATCTGTCTGATATCCAGAGAAAATGTGATCAAATTGTATGTTGTTAGGTCAGTACTGTTTTTCGCTAATGATTTTTCAACACATTTTATCAATAGTTGTTACCCCCACCCAAATCTTGCTACAGCTTTTTAAGTCATCAAGTATATTGTGTATGATTACTAAGAAGTCATTATTAATCACTAGAGACCAGATTTTACAGGGAATTCCTTTTTTATTTTTCAAAGAGATACATTAAATTTCTTGCATTTTTTACTTTACTTCATACGAAATGTAATGTGTCCCTTTTTACATATGAATGATATACAGGGTGGCTCAAAAAGTCACTTAACACCTTCGGTACAAGGCCACTGCAGCGCGCAACATGGAAGTGGTGATGACCAATCATTGCCAGGCCAAGGGGGAACCACATTGACGCGACCCGCACGGTCGGCGGCCATCTTGATGTCCGCCATCTTGAATTCAACTTCAGAATTTTAAATGGGAAGGGGGTGATATGATATATCAAATCAGGCTAGAATTTCACGAGAAATGCAATGGTGAAGGTTTTTTAATGTACCTTTAACCATTAAAATGTTATGACTGAATTCTTGTACCAATTTGTTCCTTTTCGAGGTGTTACAAAAATGCCTTAAAATTTGTTTAGCGCATTGGTAACGCATCGAGATCAAAGTGACGTCTAGGGAGAGAAGTTCGCATGAAATTGCACAAGATTTTAATCGGATACATCCATGAAGAGCTGTGCATTATGAATGGATGTCGCGAACAATTACAGTGTGATGCTTCCATTAAATGAAAAGTCCTTCACAGTGACAAGGCTAATATTTATGTTCATAAGGAAGTTCATAAACAGAATATTCGATGCTTTTTATCTGATAACCCATTTTCGACAGATCAAAGCTGAATGGTTAGTGGTGGTAAGTTAATGGTGTGGGGTGCTGTGTGGAACACAATTGGTTAGTCAATTTTCCATCAACGGAACCTTAAATGCTTAGGGCTACTTGGATTTGTTAAATAAACAGGTTCTTTCATCCTTGCTTATGGAAGAAGGTACTTTTTAGAGTTTTTTTCAATAGGGAGGAACACCAGAACACTATGGGAACATTGTGAAGCAGTTTCTGTCCAAAGTTAGTTATCAGATGACAAGGGTCGCATATTCTGTTTATGAACTTCCTTATGAACATAAACATTAGCCTTGTCACTGTGAAGGACTTTTAATTCAATGGAAGCGTCAAACTGTAAATTGTTCGCGACAACCATTCATAATGCGCAGCTCTTCATGGATGTATCAGATTAAAATCGTGTGCAATGGAATGCGAACTTCTCTCCCTAGACATCACTTTGATCTCGATGCATTACCGATGCGCTAAACAAATTTTAAGGCATTTTTCTAACACCTCGAAAAGGAGCAAATTGGTACAAGAATTCAGTCATAACTTTTTACTGGTTAAAGATACGTCGAAAAAACCTTCACCATTGCATTTCTCGTGAAATTCTAGCCTGATTTGATATATCATATCATCTCCTTCTCATTTAAAATTCTGAAGTTGAATTAAAGATGGCGGACATCAAGATGGCCGCCGACCGTGCAGGTGGCGTCAATGTGGTTCCCCCTTGGCCTGATAACGATTGGTCATAACCATTTCCACGTTGCGCGCTGCAGTGGCCTTGTACCGGGGGTGTTAAGTGACCTTTTGAGCCACCCTGTATATTGTGCTTTCATTTAAAATAATACTTCTAGTGGAGTGCAAAAGTAAACGACAGTCCTTTTTCACTTCCTTTTTTTGGCAATAATTTTCCATTTTTTTTTTGTCCTTTTTAGAGTATAAATTTTTTCTTCTAATATTTGGTCTCTAGTAATCACCTTGCATCTTGCACATGGAATAGCTGGTGCAACACTTTCACAAGCATTTTAAAAATATTTGTGTTGCTTTCATCCTAAATGTGTATTCTCCATCAATTTGGGACCATTACTATTTTCTTACATTGATGTGAGCAATATATATTGATTATACATTTTTTTCTCTCCTAATTCCAGGACTCAGACAGTGGAAGTAGCTAAAGCAGAGGCTGAGAAAATCAAAAAGCTGGGTGCAGCAGAAGCTTACGCCATCGAGGCTGTAGGGAAAGCAGAGGCCGAAAGAATGAGAATGAAGGCAGCGGCTTACAAGCAGTATGGAGAGGCTGCCATTATGGCTTTGGTGCTGGAGGCCTTGCCTAAGGTATTTGTTTGAAAGTTAAAACTTGAGAGCCTTTTTACTGCACGAAGACAGTGGGTGAATTAATGGGAGGAGGGGGGATGCTGGAGATTACCCCGTTTACAAAAATATTACTTTTTATCCCAGCCAGGGATGTTTTTTATCTCCCTCAATGAAACTAAAATTGAAAGTACACAGCATACCATTTCTAAACTATGTAACAAGTTAAAAAAAGGTAAAGTGCTCCCCTGTGCTTTTCACCATGCCATGAAGGCATATAGGTGTGTGGAGTTAGGGCCCCACACTTTCTTGATCATGGCCGAAGATGGGGGTGATGTGATAAGTACCATGCCCCTGGCCGCCTTTACCCCCCCCCCCCAGAGTTTCCTCCAGGTACCCAATTTATATGACGCTGGGTGAGTGCCAGAGCAGCTTGAGCAGCCGGGGATCAAACCCGGGGCTCTAACGACTGAGCTACCGTGGCCTATGTAACAAGTACAATTGAAAAAATAATTCGTATCCATTAATGGTCTGGTGGTCAAAGATTTTCCTGTTGAAAAGTATGTGGAATTGTGGAGGACACCATCCTGCAACTCACCAACCTCACTGAGCCAAGACAACAGCAGCTTGTTTTCCACTGAAGTTTAGTGGCATAGTGCTGATATTGTATGTGCATTAAAGTGTCCACAAGAAACTTGTTGGTATATGGACTTAAGTCCGAACTTGGCAATAGAAATTAGGTCAAGTTTCCAGTGTTGCTAGTTCGATAGCTCTTTTGCACAAGTTTGGGTTTCCTTAGAATCTAAATATACTAAGTGTTTCTAAATTATGTTTAAATGTTATCATAAGATTTAATGACCAAAGTTAAAATCAGTGTTCTGAGGTACTTCGAACCGCAAGGCAATAGTTTAATTTACTGACTTGTACGAAACATACAGAAATTTGTCAGAGGCAAGGCGTCCGGTCATCGGGAGATGCAGCGATGACAATGCAAAATAATAAAAATATTGCGTTTTAAATATTTTAGAGAAGAGGTAAAAAATAAGTCAGAATATTCGCAAATTTAAGCGAAATTGGTCAAGTGACACCATGAAACAGCTAGATATATGCAAGAGATTCACTAAGTTTAGCGCATCGAAAGGAGAGCCCAGTTCTACCCCTCCCACCTGACCATCCCACTATGTTTCCTGTCGAGTGCAATGGTGTCAGGTGGGCCTGGTCATTGCAGCAGGTCTACGAATCCAAGGTTCTTCGACCGCTTTCCCCCCGCTCTTGAAGGTCTGGTCATAAGAGACCTTTTTTCAGCCCCCTTGTTTACAAACACTGTAGGGTTTCTGTGACATCATCAATATGAAACTTCTCGGAGTATCTAGCACTATAAAGCATACAACACTCTCGTTTTTAAAATAATAAAACACATATTGAAGAGCATTGCAAAGCAACTTACACAGAATATATGAAAGTAATGGTTCATAGAAAAAATATAAGTAAACAAAAGCATATATTTGCCCACGGTTAGTGCTAGAAAGAACTGGAAAAAGTAGTTCTGGATCCATTGTATTTCCTTCATAGTATTTCTCCTTTTTTGGATCCTGCGGTTCAAATATCGATTTTGGAAAAAATGTTCGAACTACTTCCTGTTGTTACTATGCTTACAAATGACAAGTCTGATCAAGATTTTTGTTTTCGAGGTGACAGACATACTTACTGATACAGAACCTTTGTCCTACCATATCTTACTTTCACACCAGCGATGGCCACAAATACCAGGATTCTGGAAAATTTAAAATCTCAATTCGGAAATTTTACTACCCAAGGGGAGGGGGGGGGGGTTTGAACAATTTTTTCCACTTTTCGGGTAGAATTTATCAAGAAAGTTTTGTCTTTCTTATTTTATGATCATATACTCCGTAGAAAAAAAAAATTGATTTGGCCATCTTTACTTCACACATCATGTACAAACACTGTTATCATCATTATCATTGTAGGACTCCAAATAAATAATTGAAGTTATACAGAAACAAATGAATAGCCAAATGAGCAACATAAAGGTTCTGTTATACAGTAAAACCTGTCTATTCCGAAACATGATGGTTCCGAGCAAAATTTTCCGTCTTAACAGTTTTCCTTCTTATACAGGGTTGACTTTAAATACAGTATAGAGCGCTGCAGGAAATAATGGAAAGACAGATTTACATTTCGCATTACTTATAATGTAGAGTACTAATGCATGTACGTACATGAATAAAAATGCGATACATTCATCAATTTCATCATATCAGCACTCATCTCCATCTTCGCAAATTAGCCAAAAGTGGCACAAAAAGCAAAGTAAAATGGACACTCACAAACATCCATGCCCATGTCAGGATTCGAACCCGGGACCCCTGGCGTTGTAGCGCGATGTGCATAGAGGGAAAGAGAAAGATTGAAAGATGGAATAAGAGAGGTGAAGAGAGATTGAGATAAAAGTGAAGAAACAGAGAGAGATAACAAGAAAAATAGAAAGATGACTAAAGAACAGAGGAGAAATAGACAAAGAAAGGTGGAGAAAGAGGGTAAGAGATGAAAGAAAGAAAGGGAATCGTAACAACTATAGTATTGTAGTACATTCTTTCATATCGACAATGTTACTGATAAGCGAGTGTCAACAGAGGCGTGCATTGTTTTCTTGGGAGCGAAAAAAATAAAGGAAGAAATTTCTGTCTTACTGAGAATAAAGACATTTTGTTGGTCTTTAAATGGTGTTCTGTTTTCGTGTTAAGGAGTTTTCCGCCTTAAGCAGGTCATTTTCAGGCATAAAATCGGTCCGTTCTGGGGACTTTTTTTTTCCATATTTACAGGTTTCCTTCTTATAGAAGTTCAGGGATATGCAGTTTTTACTGTATGTAAAAATATGTAAAGAAAGATAAATCGTGGTTAGTTCTTTAGATATAAATCTCCAACATAATCATTGCGATGCCTGTTGAAATGTTAAATTTTGTTTTTCAGTCACATGATCGTCAGAGCTGTATTGGTTGACAAATTTAGAATATTGTATGTAGTACAGCCTTCTCAACGATGTCAGTATCCCTTTTTCTGTCTTGCACAATTTGTCTCCATCTTGTCGTCCCCAAGTTCTAATGTCTCTCTCTACATCATCTATTGTTGAAGTTTCTTTACTGCCGTTTTAATCCATTCTAATCAAGTGTCATACCCAGCTCAATCTCCTTGCCTTGATTTCTGCTATAATATCAGGAGATACATATTCTTCTCTCAATTCATGATTATAAAGTATTCCCCAACCTCCATCTTATGTTTTGGTCTGTGTATTTTCCATAGTATGACTGAGACTCTCTCTGTGTGTAAATGTCCAGGTTTGACTTGTACAGCATGTATCATAATAGAGCAAACGACTTACCAGGTTTATTGTTGAAAGTTATCTGAAATACAACAATGAGGTTTGTTGTATAACAATGAGAAAATATTCAAGTTCTGTTTTCATGCGCAAGACTTTTCTAAAGAAGGTCATTGTGGCGTTAGAGATAATGGCAACATTCACAGGTTTCCAAACTGTACACCCCTAGACTTCTGCATTTGGGGCTTTGTGAAAGACAAAGCGTATGTGCCATCTATGCCACAGAATGTGCAACAGCTAAAGGAGAGAATAAGAAACGCCCTTGCTTTGGTGGAGGAGGAGTTCTTGGGAAAAGTGTGGCAGGAACTCGAATTTCGATAGGACGTGTGTCGCATAACTGCCCACATTGAACATTTGTAGCCATTGGTAGACATTTCTAGACTTTTATAGAAACTTGAAGATTTGCTGATTCATACATAACAAATGCCACTTTTGTATTCCATATAATTTAGTCTAAATACATTCTTAAAGTTGTTTAGTCTATTATGATACACCTGGTATTTCTACATAGTCCAAATTTCTTGTACAGAAGTAACGTATGACATTTTCCATAACTATTGATTTGATAATAATAATAATGATGATAATAATATTTATTTCATACTTGTAAAATTGAGCAGGGATCTTGTGAGCACAGTGGTGCCAGATCAGCTATTCAGGTTCCACTTTTAACCGCAGGTCCAGACCAAATTGTCATAAGTTTTTTATTTGCATGAGTTTTGTGTGAAACACTGGATTTTGTGATTCCATACTGAATATTTTAAAACAAAGCTCTTGGTAAATTGATGCTTATCAGGAATACTTGGACTAATATTACTCAATATTTTGAACAACTTTTTAATTATTACAATATTCAAGCATTGGCGAGAGTATTGATTTCGGTTCAGCCCAATTTTAACATTAATATTGTCTGAGATATAGGTACTAAATATGCAAAATAAAGGCATATACAGACAAACCTTGAGACCACATTTTCTGGCTTTATAAGCAGTCTTGCTGAGAAATTTAAAAATTAGAGTTAAGTTCAAACATCCTGTTTATTATATTTGTAGATATAAGAGAGGTAATTAAGTTAAATGTTGTGTAATTATTTGCTAGCCTTAAGTCATTTATACAAGTTCCGTAACCCGTACCCTTCTTTCAGATTGCCGCTGAAGTTTCTGCCCCACTTGCAAAGACGGAGGAGATTGTTCTTTTGGGAGGCGACGATCGAACAACATCTGAAGTGAACAGGCTAATAGGACAGCTTCCTCCAGCAGTACAAGCTCTTACTGGAGTTGATTTGTCAAAGGTAATGCTTTTTTCTTTATTCTTTCAATTGTTTTTTTGTGAAATAGTATATTTCTTAATTCATGCAGTTTAAACCTTTTTTTTTTTTTTTGCCTGTGATAATCATAAAACAAACTGTTACTTTGTTACATTTTTTGTTTCATATCTTGACAGTTTTCTTGGAGGGGATTCATTACAAATATATATTGCTTTTCTTGCAATTTGTACAGCTTTGAACTTGAAAATAAAATAATTTATTTTTTCTGTTGGTGCCCTAGTGGAGAAACATCTAATTCATCCACTTTTATGTACATGTTTTGTCATCATTTATTGATTGATTCTAAAATTTTGGACACATCAACACATTTCCATTTGCACTCATCACATAATGTTCAGAAAAGCTCCCCCTAACAAAAACAAAATAGTGGACTGGGCTTTTGCACTGAAATTTATTTATTTATTCATAAACTCTTAAGGGAGCTTTCATACCGAAGTGACAAGCAACACGTGTCATTTGGAAGTGAATCCTCAGTAGGGTGACCATAATATTTAAGACTCCAAAATGGGACATCCCTAGGAGGTCAGTTAACCCCCCTCCCCTCCCCTCCCCATGTAAAATCGGTTAGTCCTAATTATACAGTTATTGTTAATATTAACATATTGTTAATAATATTAGTTATTAACGTATGGATCACATATGATACATCATAAACTATAAATAAAATATGATCTCCCATTGTCAAGAGGTATTAATTATTGCATGCAATCTCTGTATGACTTACATAGTGTTGTTGCTGGTTCTTTTGATGTTAGTTCTACACTGAAGTTGAGAAATACCAGAAGTATTTATCAGAAGAATCAATCTTCTTGAGAACAGTTTTATTCTTCACTAGCTGTTCATAAAACTCCCTGCATATTTCACACACTACGCGAGATATGTCTCTTGAGTTTGTGTCAAGATGCAGGAATTTAAATTCTTGTCACAGGTTCGTATTGAAACTACATGGATGCTCCTTGACGATGCATATATATATTGCCGTTCAAATAACTGAACACAAAAAAAAAAAATACAACCGCCTGCTCGAACATTCTCGACGGCCATGACGCTAGTTCAAAAATTCCATCAAGATTTTTTTTTTAGCATGAAATGTGTCTCAAATTTAGATTTTGTTTTTAAGTTAACTCCTAGAATTCTATAAAACTGGACAAATAGTGTTGTTTAATAATATTGATGGGACAACCAGGACACACCTCTGAAACTGAACTGTCCCGGTCAAAATGGGACATATGGTCACCCTAATCTTCAATAAGCCATGAAACCTTTTGAACTGAAGAGAGACAAAGCTGCATGTAGTGCTTGCATGTTGCTCAGACTGGGCTGTTTTCTCAGTACCATGAATTGTGTCGCTCAGTCTGAAATCTCCTTAGTACAGATATCATCTCTGTCATGAACTAAAATGACAGAACTGTCAAATATACACAATTGTTTGTATTTGCAGATTGAACTGTACTAGAGAAAACCAAATGATAAGATAATAAGCAAGCATAAAGTTTTGAGTTTGCCTAATTAAACATTTTTGTGCCACTTTTCACCTGTGCATCATTATTACAATTTGAAGGATTTGAAGCTACAGTGGAATATTAATTATTATTTTCACGAGACTCTGGCTGAAGAACTTAAAATGTATAATCTGCGAAAACTCTATAAATTTAGCTTCATTGAGGCCAAAAGAGAAAAATATATACGAGGGTGGATCATTAACTATCACACAACGTTTTTTAAAAAAAGAAGTATAATAGGTAAAACAACATAAATTATACACATTGAAACCACATCTTTTAGCTCCATTTCCACATAGGAGCCAAGTCTTTCAACACATTTTCCCCATCGTGGCACTAGTTTCAATATACCCTGTTCATAGAACTCTGTCAATTGGGAATACAGCCATCTGCGCAAACAATTGCACTTCTTCATCGGAATTGAAGCGTTGGCCACCTAGGAATTTCTTCATTGAGCCAAACAAATGGAAGTCTGAAATGTTGAACCGCCCTGACAAGGTTCTGAGATCGATCCGCTGGTCGTTGAGAATTGCCTGCTCAATGGCTTTAACATTCAGTTTCGTTGCAGCTGTTACTGGTCGCCCGGAACGTGACGAGTCAACAAGGTTCACACGGCTTCCTTGAAAGAATGTGCACCACCTGGAGATGTTGCTACGGTCCAAACAGTCTTCCCCATAAACGCCCAACATTTCCCTGAGAATTTCACTAGGGTTTTGTCCTTTCACCCACAAAAATCGAACTATAACTTTTTGCTATTCACACGTTGACGACAATAACATGCGCGCCATCTTTTTTAAGTAGCTCACGCTTCTGCCGCAAGAGTTATACCTGATCGAACAAATGCCATATCTAGCGCGAACTTGAAACTATACTTCTGTAAAATTTCAACGTCCCAGCCACAACAACATCGTGGTAAAAAATTGTTGTGCGATACTTAATGATCCATCCTCGTATATAAAGTGGAAATTGTAAATTTGGAGTTCCACTGTGATAATTAACAGGTCATCTCATAAGTAATGTCTTTTTGCAACCTTGTGAGTAATACAATCAAAATATATTATGCAATAAATATCTCTGGAACGTTCAACCTCCTCCCATCTTTCAATAAGTTTCTGAATCCATGAATTTAATAGCTCGTAGATCTAGATATCTGTTTGACATTTTGAAGATTTTTGCCTGTAATATGTTGTGAGAGTAAGAAACAGGTGGTTGTATGATGGTGCAGTGTCCACGAATATGACACGTGGGGAATCTTGACCCATTTGAACTCTCTCCAACTTGCCACATACCATCATTACCATGTGTGGTGTCGTTATTCATGTTCTCATGTCGTACTTGCACATTTACTCAATTTTGACACATAAGTGAGGTGTTGTAGATGCCTGTGAACCGTTGAATAAGATAGAATGTATGATTCTTGGCTAATTCCTAGTCCATTGCCTGCATATTTCTCGTAATAGTTGTTCTCAGATCTTCGTTTCCTAGCTGAACATCTTATTTTAGATGTGGCATATTGCTTCTGGTCGTGTTCCCCAATTTGAATTCTCAAACCACATTTGACACTTTCAATCATCGAGGGTCATCCATATGTGGTGTTGTTGCTGTACATATTCCCCACACATTACCACTTCTTGTCATGTTTGATACACCAGATGCATCCACAGCTGATATCCATGGTGTTAAGCTGCATGAGAGACACTTTTAATATCAATATGTTTATTCGTCATTAGGCATTACAATAATGCAATAGATGTCATCATCATTACAAATACAAAACATAATACAAAAATGGCAAAAACATACGTATATATAGGGTGAGTATGGAGAAGACAGTATTACATGTATTATGAATTCTAGAAATTTGAATCATCTTTTGAGTGAACTATGAATTCATCTATTGTGTAGAAAACCTTTTCTCTTACCCAGCCTTGCAGTACCCTTCTCGCTTTTTCGAGGGGTTCATGGTGAGCTGTCTCTGGCAACAGGTTGAACAGTTTAAATGCTAATGAAAAATTCACATCGAAGTGGCACATGCCACTTGGGAACAAGCCAATCTACATTTCTCACCATAGTGGAATGACAGGCTTCACAAGCCTACGTTTGGTTGGTGAAATCCTCGAGCAAAACATGTCACCTGTCACTTGTTGATTCGGTGTGAATTCTCCCTAAGTGTTTTTCCTGGCTAGTTTAGCCAGGCACCTTCACATGACTGTATTGTTTGATTTGATGCACAGAAAGGCTAATCAGGACTGGACCTACAGTTTAAAGTGGGATTAGAACCACTTGTGCCTCCGCTCTGTATCGAACCTGGGACCACTTGATTACAAGGCGATGACATTACCACTATGCGTGACTGTACTGTGCTTCGTGGTCTGTCATCAGATGATATTCTGTCTGTAACAGGGAGAACTTATCGATAGGATGACATAATAATATACTGGTAAAAAAAAAGTTTTGCATATTGCAAGTTTTTCATATTCTGCATCACTGACGGCACAAATCTCCATACCTTTGAAGTGTACACATCAACCGAAGGCCAATTCAACACACAAAAGAGCAGGTACATGTACATGTTTTCATAATTCTAATAATTACAGTTGTAGGTGAGAGGTCACACAATAAACTTTATGAAACAAAAAATTCCCCCTAACATTTAAAGCCTTTTCTGGAACGTGATGTGCAAAAGTTAATATAAAAATGCATTTCAGATACTAACTGCATAAAATGCAAAAGAAATAATGGAAAATAGTTGTGCTGGTATTCACTCATTTTGTGGATCGAGTCTCTCCATGTACATAATAATAATTATTATTATTATAATTTTGAATAAAATTTATTTTTGTTAGTTCTTAATATTTGTTTTTATTATTATATAATAACATTTATAACCGTGGTAATTATTTTTCTGCTGTTCAACTTTTATTATTTGCCTGACTCCCCCTGCAAAAGTTTCTGGCGACGCCCATGGGTCCCGGACTGAAAAATGTTGAGAACCACTGCTTTAAAGCATACTAGGAAAAATCCTCTCATCTAGAGTCCCTGCGTTAAAGTTAAAAAAAAAAAAAAAAAAAAGAATCCTTTGAGAAAGGTTAAAATTGTTGTAAAGGGTATACACAACACATTAAAAAGATAAGCAATGACTAAAAACTTCCTCAGAAACAGTGTAAGAGGCCAGTTCTTCTCAAAAAGCTGAAAACATTTGTTACAAGCTGTCATCTCCGCCCAACATGGATGATATATAGTTGGAAAGGTTAACATGCTGCATAGAGGATGGTGGCAGTTGCCACCGAAATTAATTAATTCGCGGATAATTGGGTACTTCATTTCAGCACATTAATTTGTTCCCATGTCTTCTATTCCAGAAACATGAATGTTTTTATGCAATACATTATAGATTTTAACCAAATACATGGTATTATGATGGAATGCCTATTGCAAAAACTTTAATTTAGAATACTGTTTTTCTATGGAGATTCACTCAGTCTGTCTATATTAATGATGAATCTTGTCTGTCAGACTTGGTGTGGTACTATTAGTTTTTTTCTGATGATTATTATTCGAATTCGGAACTCTTATTTACTTATGTTTGTTTGTTATTTATTGTTAATTTATGATCCAACTGCTATTATTAGTGCTAAAGAAATTTTATCACGTAAGCGGTTTGGGAGTAAAACTTCATAACCCACAAAAATATGAAACCTAGAAATATACAAGTGAAAGTTCGTCCATTGCATTGTGGCTTATGTATTACCCAGATATTCCTGTTTTTTCTCCATTACTGGTTACTGAATGGACTTTGTTGACTAATGCATGAGCAACAGGAAACGATGCAACACATATACCTATTAGGGAAGGCCAAATCTGGATAAAATTTTATTCGGATATCAAATAATTTTGTACATGGGGGTATCTGAATTGTCTCGATTATCCAGTTATCCAAATTTTCTGGATTATCCAGTTATCCAAATTGTCTGGATTATCCAAATTGAATTATCTGGATATCCAACATTGTCTGAATTATCTGGACATCCAACATTGTCTGAATTATCCACAAATCCAACATTGTCTGAATTATCCACAAATCCAAATTGTCTGAATTATCCACAAATCCAAATTGTCTGAATTATCCACAAATCCAAATTTGTCCTAATTATCCACAAATCCAAATTTGTCCTAATTATCCACAAATCCAAATTTGTCCTAATTATCCACAAATCCAAAATACCTGAATTATCCGGAAATCAAAAATACCTGAATTATTCGGAAATCAAAAATTACCTGAATTATCCAGAAATCAAAAATTACCTGAATTATCCAGAAATCAAAAATTACCTGAATTATCCGGAAATCAAAAATTACCTGAATTATCCGGAAATCAAAAATTACCTGAATTATCTGGAAATCAAAAATTACCTGAATTATCCAGAAATCAAAAATTGCCTGAATTATCCAGAAATCAAAAATTGCCTGGATTATCCAGATATCCAAATTGTCTGGATTATCTCTATATTTGAATTATCCAGATAGCTTATATCCGGGTATTCAGATTATTCTAAATGTCCGGATATTTGATGTGTGCATTATCCGGACAGTTTTATGGTTTCTGTTTTACACGCTATCCACATGTTCTTTTATTTGTCACGTTCCTATTTCACTCCGGATATTCAAATATCTGGATTATACATTTGTAGCCATCCCTATAATACCTATTGATATCTCAAGTTTGAATTGAGTGTGGGTTATCAAGTTTTACTCCCGAGCTACTCACATATTCCTGGTGGTGACTATTTGAATGGCTGCGTGGTTATTCCCGAAATAACAATGCACTTTTATTCTTGTAGGTCCTGAGTAAAGTCCCAGGCGCCAAGTAATGTTGGTACAAATCTTGAAGATGGTGCATGGTGTGTGTATCAAATGCTTGGAAATTGCACCTAATCTATTTCACCTCAGGTAGCATTGTGAACATTTTACAGTGTTATTTCCTGGCTGTCATGCCAGCCAAAGTGCACATTAAGAAAAAAAATAAGAAAAATTCTACTGCCAGGGTGGGGTGAGGGAAAATAGGCTGTGTAGCATTATCAATGGTGAGAAATTGTTTTTTTTTTTGGTCGATTGGTAAGTTGTTTTTTTACAGAGTTCGAGAAAATCAATAATGCTGCCAGTCATACATGCGTGAACATGTTGGTGTGTCCACATGCCACAAAGAATGTGTTCAAGTTATGTTTCAATGTTCCAACACCAACTCCTTTACATGCCTATAACATGATTCAAAGGAAAATGAAAATGTTGAATGTGTATGTACAGTACATCATTGAAGAGGAGTTGACAAGACGTAACCTTTGACTGCTGCATTTCGAAGTGAAGAAAAGAAATAAATTGGAGAGCTTTGCCTTGCTTTGGTGCTTGAGAAGTAGGCCAATGTGTAATGTTTCATTAACTGAAAGAAATGACAATAGTGTCTTTTTGATGGTGATATGTGAAACCCCATTGACTTATGCTACCTTCGTTCTGTTTTATCCCCTTTAAAAAAAATGGTGTCTGACTTCTAAATACATCGGTATGTTTAAATTTTTTTTCTTTCCAAGCACTTGATGGATTTCAGACCATGAAACAAAATATTTTGTGAATTTATTTCTAGTGCTGGCATAAACAAATTTTGAGCTTGACGATTCTTGATTTCTGAAATTTTTTTAAAAAAATAGTTAAAAGAAAATAAAAAAAATTCACTTCACACAACTCGTGCACCTTGAGTGATATTTTTTTCCAAGGTTTGGCTATCACCATGCAAATTTTTCTTTGTGATTGCTTTGCTGCCTGAATCACACTGCTCTCAAAATGTGATCATAATATGTTGTTGTGGTTTATTCACAGTGGTAAATTGTGCAGCAAAGATACAGTACTCGTTGTGTGGAAGTTTTTTTTTTAAGTACCAGTATGTAAAAAAATGATACTTTCTCATGTTACCTATTAATGTGCATAAGGAGTTGACTCACTGAAGAAACATCTCTTTTCTATTAGCAAATTTAGTGTGTAAGATTAGTGGAGAAAATGATGTAGCGATTGTGATGTGTATAAATATATATGTATTGCTTATTTCTTATGGCAAAAAGTGCCTATAATGGGTATATGTTACACTTTTTGTACAGTTTTGTAAGTTTAAACTTGTTTATTCCTATGAAAATTGAAGAGTCAGTCTGATGAGGTGCTAGATGTAGGATGTTCAGATGATCATATTATATCTTTTTATGGAATAAAAAATTAAACTCCCTTTAAAATTAAAACAGTCAAAAAATATTACAATTATACATAAAAATTGCTGCATTTCAAGCAATTGAAACTTTATTGCAAAGGTTTAATAGAACTGTCGAATATGCTTTGATATTAAATGTTAAATTATGATATATTGTAGTGAATCTTCTTTCTTTTCTGAATATTATAGAAAAGTTAGTGAAGATCCTATGCTAGTTCAACTTTTTTCATGTTACATCTCGAAACATCCTGGGAGATGGAAAAAGACCTATTTATATCATAAGGGACAGTTCTGGTTCAAAGGCCTATTTAGTTGGGATTTAAGTCCATAGAAGCGTTTTTCTATATGTTCAAACCACTTCAGTTTACAAAGGAACTATGCGATATGCACTTTTTGATGTTATGCCTTTTTTATATCGTAGATATTTTTTAATCGTGTTTGGTTTTTCAAAACGCACATCATTTTCTCTACACTTTATGCCAGTTTTATGAGTGAAAAGTGGGCATACCTTAGATATATAATTTTTTTCTTACTGAACTATTTCAAAATAGTCATTGGTAGTTATTCAGGCAGGACGCAAGAGAGGAAATCAGAGTGGATTGTAGTTGACAGGTTATTTAGTTTAGGATAAACATTTGGAGACTTGTATTTTTGTACTATCATTTTCATTTCATATAAATACCAGAAGCATATTAAAAAAAGAGAATTTTACAGTACCTGACTCAAAAAAAAAATAGTAGTCAGTCGTAGGTCAGTATATAAAGTAGGAGCATATATGAGTTTTGAGTGATATTTTTTGAAATTCATGTCCAGCCACTGGTTACTAACTGATAAGGAATGATTTTGGCATGAACAACTAGAGCTTGTAGAAGAAATCATAGGTTTTTTCCCATTTGTAATTAAGAGAAACAATTTGTTTAATTGAATGTGATAATGTCCAGTTTCGTAAGTCCAGTAAAAATTGAAGATTGTGATGCCAGAGAAAAGTTTTTATATCTATCTTGTGATATTTGCCCTGAGGACAGTTTACCCTCTGGTAATGGTTCATTGTTGTCACACAAAGCTTGCAGGTCGTAAATTTCAGAATATTAAAGTTTTCGTACCAAAAGACAAGCATATGTATTGAGTGAAAGAAATCCTGGAACAAAGCTTCAAAACTAGTTTCTGCTATAGTTAATCTCTCCTCCAGCCCCCCCCCCCCCCCAAACAAAATCCCTTTCAATGGATTTTGATTTACTTGTTGCTTAACGGTTTTCAGATTTTGGCATTTTAAAAATGCCTCATTTGTTGCAAATTATGTAGTACTTATATGAGTTAATAACATTTATAGATACCAGCAGGGGCTGATGGATCTGAATTAGGTGAAGGGGTAGTGGGAAGGAAATAGGGTAATAAAGAAAATTAGATCAATAGTTACACATACTTACTACAAAATGGGGTTTCTAATAGAAGTGTAACTATTGGTCTATAATTTCCTCTTATTACCCCATTTATTCCTACTAGACCTTCACCTAATTTGGAAACAGCCGCCAAGATACAAGATTGCATTAGCAGTAATATCAAATGCACTCATGAAAATGAAGTTATTATTAATTAAAGTGCAAATATGTATTGCCAATTAATTTGTAGCTATCATTTATATTATTTTATTTTTCATATAGGCCTAAGCAGTTTGTTGAAAGCACTGTCATTTTCTAAGACAGCCATTGATGGATTGATTTCAAGTTGTCGCTGAATTCAACATTAATTTTCAAGATGTTTTGGAAGAAAACTAGTTTTCTTAACTGATTACTGAATTCAACTGTATTGTTAGGCACCACGAACCACAATGTTCCATAACAATGAACCATTATCAATTTTTTAAACCTATGATACCCCTCTATCAAGGAGAAGTAAAATTTGAATTGTATGTCACCAGAACAAAACAGAGTTCGATATCTGATGTGAATTGTTAATGTTTAAAATTAAATTAGACAAACCGATGCATTGCCAATAGTCACTGCCGCTTTGTCTTGTTACTGTACTTCTGTAAACTTGATTCATTTACAGGTTCTGTTGATAATAACTGCATGAGTGTTAACAAAACAATAATGCATACCTTTTACAATGTATTTTGACTTTCATCCAGTCCAGAGTGTGTAATGTTGAAGTTGTAGTGTGTGGGAGAGTCTGCTATCAGCCACATTATGTTTTGTATCTTGTCCTAGAGACAGAAATTGACACGTTTTTTGTAAAATAAAGTATCATAGTCTCCTACTCTGAACTGCCATATTATAGTAACCTATTTTTAATAAATTCAAAACAAGAAAAAAGGAATCTCATTGGAGAAAGTTCGGTGTATTATTGTTCTATAGACAAGTTGGTTGCTTCCCCTTTACTGGTAGTGGCAGAATTGAGTTCAAGAAGTGATATGCATAGGAGTTTTAGTGTTTAGGAATTAAAATGTCAGTACTGTAGTGGGTGAATACGAGGAGGTATTAAAAAGTTTTGCCTGTTGAGGTATAATTTGTTTATTAATGGAAAGATTGAAACAATGAACATATATATAGTTTGCCGTAGTGTCCCCTACTCAGAGTTACCCTTCCACACAGTTGTCATCACGTTCAATGCATTTGTGCCAGCGTTTTATCCAACCCTCAAAACCAGTTTGGAAAAATTCCACTGTTCAGAGCTGTTTTAACCTCCCGTAGGTCATCGAATCTCATGCCACGAAGCACAGACTTAGCTCAGACTTTATGGTATCTCAAACTCTCAATCATTGCATGCGCTGACCCATAGGACATGTGCACTGCATCAGAAATTTCCTGGATGGCGATGCGTCTATCCTCTCGAACGAGCTCATCATCCCTGTGGCGGTTGTCGTCGGTCAACGACGTTGATGGCCTGCCGCTCCTTGTCATGTCCACACTTTCAGTTTCTCCCACTTTGAACTCAAGTCTGTGCTTCGTGGCATAAGATTCGATGACCTACAGGAGGTTAAAACAGCTCTGAACAGTTGGGCAGGGAGTCTTCTGTGGAATTTTCCAAACTGGTTTTGAGGGCTGGATAAAACGCTGGCACAAATGCGTCGAACGTGCTGGCAACTGTGTGGAAGGGTAACTCTGAGTAGAGGAGACTACAGGCAAACTATATGTATGTTCATTGTTTCAATCTTTTCATTATTAAACAAATTATACCTCAACAGGCAAAACTTTTTGATACCCTCTCGTATATGTTGATTGATTCTATTAGATATCAACTTCAAAAGCCAACCTCCGTGGAGTGGGTAGTACAGCATGCTACGGTGACAGCAGTCCAGGTTTTTATCCTGGTGTTCTTTGTGAATGTGTCTTTATCAATTTCATCATGTCATCAGTCATCCTTATCTTCGCACTTAGCCAAAGGTGGCAAGAAAGCAAAGTAACCAAATCAATTAACAAACTTCAAAATTCTAAAGTTCAACTGTCAGCCTAGAGATGATCCCTGGTTAAAGGGAGATGGGATTTGTAGAGAAAGTGTGGTGTAGGTTGATTTGCCGATTTTAGAAGTAGCAGGGAAGTCAGCATCTGCTATTCCACTCTTCTTAGAACTTCGTTGTTCTCTACTATGGAATTATGAGAATATCCTGTGGCATCAGAGAAACATTACATGCAAATCATAATGTCCTACCCCACTCCTCAAAGAGAAATTCTTCTGGTTCAATTTTGTTGTAATTTTGGGCCTTAAGCAACCCATACACAATTCAATGGTTAGTGAAACTGAGTATTAATGACCCAACAAAATCGACAATTCAAAATCTTTGAACGTTCATATTGAAAATCTGAAAGTTCTGAAATTGCCTTTGCACATGATGATAGAAAGAAATTCGCAGAGATTTCACATTTTACGAAAAGGTGACCGTGTGTAGTGAAAAAAAATGAAATAAGTAGATTGGCCATAACATATACGAACAATCCTTCCAAAGGAAGATGCATATTAGAAGCTTGATAGAAGTGTGGTGTATTTTCTCAGTATTAGAAATGTAATCTGAAACATTAGAGGAACTGTGTGATCATTATGACATAAAATATATTTCTACAGATATGCAGATAGTTTGTTTTTCACTTTGTTGATATAAAATACAATTTAAGATCAAAAGGAGAAAGAGATATTTTATGGTTGAACGAGAATCTAATTTTCTTCACATTACTCACTGCTGTAGAAATATAAATTATTCTTTGTTCTATAATTGCAATTACATAAGTATAGACAAGAATGTTCAGCCACTCCTTACCTTTCTCACAAGTCACAATCATGTGTATACATTTTCCGCGTCATTTTCTCTTCATCAGAGAATACAAATTGCATTTTGCGTTAATGATTTCTTTCAATAATAATAGATTTAAATAGCACATTCTCTGATTGGTTGACAGGCTGTTTTCAATTAATTAGAACTGTTCCTAAATGAGAATTCTTTGTGGTTTCCCTGCTGGAAATTTCTACTGTTTTCAGTAGACAAATTCTACTGTTTTCAAATGTCTTCTACTGTGTACTGTGAAATGTACTGAAACCCTATTGTAGATCTACTGTACTCTACAGTAGGACTACTGTACTGTGCAGTAAGGGTACTGTACTGAAAAAACAATGTAAATAATTATGCATAATACTTGCTACAATATATTATAAAATCATTTTTTAACTCCAAGAATAGAGAAATTAATTTTTGACACCATTCTTTCAGTGATTTTGAAGTGAATTGGAAAAACATTACATGAACTGAATTTCTATTGTTTTTCTAACGAATACTACTGAAGTCAGATATATCTTAATGAATAAGTTCCTATAATTCTTTCTTAAGAAATAACTCAACCTTAAAGCAGCTAGTAGTTTGAATACATGATCATATCACGTGAATTTTTTTTTTCAGCGTGAAATTTCTATGGTTATTGTCATATCTGTGTAATGCAATTTCAGAAAGAAGCCATCTTTTGATCAACGTAGTTAACAGTGTTTGTTTGTTTTGGTTTTTCAAGCATTGATGGTCAGGTTTTTTTAAACTAATTTTTTGCTGTTTTTGTTTGATCATAGGAAGAACAATATGTCAATGTATGTATAAAAGAGTATGTTTTTCAATTTTTTACGAGTGTGTTAACCACAATGAAGCTACACACTTAAAAACGTGTTCACTATATTTGATTTCTTTGTTGTGTGAATCAGGGTTGGAACGTGACTTTAACAGCAAGGGAAGCACATGTCGTAAGAAATTTATAAAAGCATTATTATTATTATTGTTACTATTATTATTATCGCCTCCTATCACTAGATTTTAGAATTCATCTTCTGCATTTTCACTTCAGTTTTAACAGCTTCTTCTCAATTACTGTCCTTGGGTATTTCTACATTGACTATGAATTCGGTGAAATTATGAAAGAGGTCGTTCAGCAATTAGTTTATTAAATAGATTTATTGGGTGATCTCATTTTAGTTTTATAGGGGTTGCATTCCTAGCACTAGTCCTAGACACGGGAATTGTTTAAGCCAATGAACTTAACTTGAACAATTCAAAAAAAGCTTTTCTTCAAGTAAAACAAAGGTTTTTGTACTCCCATCGAGATACATTAATCTGAGGAATAAGCGACACTTAGTTCACTTCTGTGACGAGCCATGTCAAATACTGACAATAACTCAATTTCAAAGAATAGAAAGTGTCCTCAGGAAAACTTTTTGCTTTCTTTTTATCGACTAATTGTAAAAAATTTAATTTCTGTTTTTGATTTGTTATCTCTAGTTTGCACTGTTGACTTTGTTGCAAGTATATTCTCATAGTTGGGAATGTTGTCAGGAGAATTTCAGCGCAGATTTGAGTTTGCCGATGAATCTGTGATGTTTAAGTAAATTGTTCATGTCATGGAAACCTGAACTGCTCCACACAACCTTTTCAATTGAAAATAGGTCCTCCCGGATGGTAGAGTGGTAACGTTGCCGCCTTGTCATGAAGGGATATAGAGTTCGATACCTGGTGGAGGCACATAAGAGGTTCGGATCCCACTTTAAACTGTAGGTCCAGCCCCGATTAGCCTGTCTATTCACGAAGTGGACTTATGAGCAGAACTCATTTGAAAATGGGACCCAAAGCCAACAGCAGAGTTTTACCACCTATTATTTCCACATTGGTCTGGATTAAAATGTCGAACGCATTTTTTTTTCTTTATTACACCCGGTAGAGTCTAAATCGGACATTGATCTACCCCCAGAAATACCTCTCTTCTCTTCAAAACTTCTTGATCTCAAGCCCTGGATGAAGAGTGTTTCCAGCACCCACTTACTCTCTCCCCCGCACCATTAGCTAGCTGCCGCAAGACCCAGAATGAGTTCTGTGGATTAATTCCCTTCAAGTCAATTGAACCACACTGATTTGGTCAACTGTTAAGTACAATCTTTAAACCTATATTTTTCATACAAATTCGAGAAATAACGCACATGAAATTTACTGGGATAACTGACAACACAAAATTTGCTGTAAATGAAGAATAAATATTGCAAAATATAATTTTTGAGGAAGATTTAGTTCGAAAGAAACTGTGAGGCAGAAATCAGTATCAATCATGCATTCCCTATGCCGAAGACTGAGTCGTAGATCTACGGAGAACGCCAAATGCTCCCTTTCCCTTTACCATGGATGAGCGACACGGACACTGAGGGTCGTCTGCTAGGACCACGACGAGGACACAAGTCTACTGGTTTTTACAACAGCCCTTAGAAGTAGATATACGACTACATAAGAATAGTTTGAATTAAACTGTAAAAATAAATTGACGACCTAAACACAGTTAATACTTCTACTTTGTAAGGGAAAGACTCATTCCCTTCATTCCATGGAATAACCACCCTGAATGCATTCCTAAGTAGCAAGTTCAACATGTTTTACCATACATTTATTTTAGTTGTTTATGCGATTTTTCCATTGTATAGATAAGAACATTTTCATTACTGACAAGAGTACGGTTTTCAGACAGCAATATACTGAACACAATAAAGGATGTTAGTTTTACAATTATATTACTGAAAACAGTTCAACAGTTCAACTACTTATGATAGGAGAAGTAGTTGGGCTACCAAAAATAGTAGAAAACATTAGTAGTACAGTTCAGATACTGAAAGCAGTAGAAACAGTTGGGCTACTAAAAACAGTAGATGTTTCAAAACACCTGTTGATCTACTGAAAACAGTAGACAGAATTTTCAGTAGGTTTTCTCCAAGTTCTTTACTGCTTTTACTTGAAAATGTTGATTTTCTCAAAATTTCAGGAGGGGCTGTAGACCCATCAGTTCCCCTTCTGGGTACACCAGTGGCCTTCATTAATTTTAGGCCGGTAATTTTTAAATCGTGTGAGCTGACCTCTGTGTGCTACAATGCCAGGGGTGCTGGATTCAAATCCTAGCTTGGGCATGGTTCTTTGTGAGTGTTCATTCATCAATTTCATCATATCATCACTCATCGTCATCTTCATTATTCCAAAAGTGGCAGAAATGTGAAGTAAAATAAACCAAATCAATCAATTAAATTGTGTGCAGTACAGTGCTCGAAATAGAGTGGGATGCAGGGGGTGCTATCTCCGAGCTTGGAAAATTTATGCAAAGCATCCCCCCTTCCCCCTTGTCTCACTGTCCCCAAGTTAAAACATAAAAGCATCCCCCAGCCAGCAATTTCCATTTCGAACACCGGTGCAGCGCAGTTTTTATTTTGTAAAAAAATGTTTTATTATTAACCACAAAATACATTTGTAAGTACATATTGAATAACAACCACACCCATTCTCACAATTCTCTGTACAATCTTGAAAGCATTTATATGCTTACCATATCTATTTACAGGCTGATTTATCAGCAATTGGTCGCAGTTACAATACATTCACAGTTACAATAAAAACTATACTTTTGTAGCAAACGTGAAAGATATATTTCCTAATATCGTAACTATAGATCTGACCTGTTGGTATCTAATCAACACGAGTTTTTCAATATTTGGAGTATTGAGACACTAGTTAATTAACATTTCATTCATTTTATTTCCTCTTCAAACAGTTCAAACTTCTATGTCAACACATGGTGAATATCTTCAAAAATCAATTATATCAATGCATACTAAAAAAATATGCAACGAATATACTGTAATTTATTTACGCAAATGAATGATAAAGATGTGCTTGCATAAACAAAACAAAGAATCATGCTAAACATTGTTTACACAAAATAAAGAAAGAGACACAGTGTCTTTTCATAAAGAAGACCAGATTGTCATGATGCGATTTGTCGGCATAGTCAAGGTAAAATATAAAATTATTAAAATCAAACTTTATAAGCACTGAAGGAATTTATAAAAGTGAATCTGAAGTTTTCATTAGAGTTCATTAATCTGTGTTAGGGAACTTTACGAAGCATAGCAAAGGACTTTTTCACACTATGCGACATACCTAATAAAAAATTTGCGAAGAAAATATTATAGTTGTATCGTTATTTTGCAATGGGCCAAAATTACACATTAGCGCTAAATGAATGTGGGTTAGTTGTTATAAACGCACAATTATTAACTGCAACAGAACTGAATTGGCTGAAGTATTAATGATGAGCAGCCAAGTTGTTGAGCAATATTCAAAACTAATATTTAGCTTCAAGTTTTATTAATATTATTTTATCAAATGCTGACAAAGGCAAAATTTATTGTATAAAAAAATACACTATTAATGTAACGTTTCCACCCTCTTAAGAGGGTCATCTTCAGACAAAGATTCACAATAAACTTTGAGGAAGACCCTGTCAGAGGGTGGAAACATTACATTAATAGTGTATTTTTTTATACAATAAATTTTGCCTTGTTCAGCTTTTGCTTGGAAACAATTGGTTTAACAGTGTTATTATTTTATGTGGTGAAATATCACAGGAGATAATTGTCAAAAAGGTGAGAATTATAATTTTCAACTTGAGTGATAATGGTACCAACATTACTGAGAAAGATTATGTTTTGTACAGTATTACAAATGTTAAGAAATAAAATTGCAAAAGATTATTGTCTAGTTACGATATTTTTGATTTTTCCAAATTTTTGAACATACCCATGTTCCTAATCAGGAGAGGAAATATGGGAAGTGGACTGCAACATACATACTCGTACACGTAGTTAACCACAATCTTTATTCATCAACTACTTTTAACCTTGTTTTAACTAGCATTAGCTTAATCCGCTCCCTGATGAAGAATCAAGGTGGGTTGGAAAATTTGGAATATTCAAATGTACATGCCTAAAGAAGTTTTTTTTTTTTCATGATGTGGCATGAGATTTTACCTTTGCTATAAACATTGGGAAGTTTTATGAAAAACATACACAACTGTTGTCTCTTTTGAAACATGTGCACTTTCAACAATATCAGTTTTATAATGTAAATATTTCAGTATATTAGTGCAAACATCCTGCACTATCGAAGCTTTGGAGGGAAAAGGTTGTAACAGTTTGCACTCGTATCTATCCACGATATGTCCTTCTTCTGTTCCATCCATATGCATCAAATTTGCAGCCACTGAATACCGCTGTCAGGAAAGTCTCCTTGCAGCATGTAAAGTGATTGGAGAAATAACTATTACACAAAAACAATATCATTCGTATAGTAAGTGCTTTGGCTTCATGCACACCTAATATTCTCTAACAAGAAGCAGAATCTTGAGGAGTATTCTAGAGAACATAAATGTCTTGGAGAAAGTTCTGTGGTCTGCACGGGAGACCTAATCCAACGAGAGGTTCTTGAAGTTCCCGAGGAGACTGTCGAACTCGTACTTCTTCTTCTTCCCCTGCCTCTTGGATTCGTCCGTCTTCAAGTGTTCCTGCTTCAGTAACCAATCACGGTTCTCCTGGATTACATCCAGCCATCTGTCTGTAAAGCATAAGAGAAAGGTTAGTAGTTTTTTTTGTATTAATTCCTTGTAGTAGCAACGCCAGTCTATTTTAAACGGGCATAAAAATTGCTCGAACGTGAAACACCTCACAGCTGTTGTTTGTGTTGACCTTTTACTTATATGTCTTCTCTTCTTCAAATTTATGGAAGGGGTACAGTGCTTCTTAAACCCTGCGATCGAAATTGTACTTTCTTGTAACCTCCCCCCCCCAAAAAAAAAAAACATTTATGAACACAAGAAGCTGGCAATGAAATACTCGTTGTTGTGAACACAAAATTTATTTTATCCCCATTATATTCCTTTCTAGGTGTGCAAGATGATAAAACAAAGTTTAAGGTCGAGAACATGGGCGTCGGGAGGGGTGATCGAACAGGTCAGTGGACCCCCTGGAAATTGATTTTGTTCATTTAAATATACAAGAAAGCCGAAAGTTTGTTAGTCTTATTGTTAAGAACAGAAATAAAGTTCATTTAGTTAATATTCGAACAGAATAGTCAAAGCAAAAATGCATTGAGTGTAAAATACACGAACAAGGTTATATTCTACCATTTCATCCAAAGAACAAATGGTTTCACAGCTTTCAAAATTCTAATAATTACAGTTGTAGGTGAGAGGTCACATAACAAACTTTATGAAAAAATATCCCCCTAACATTTAAAGCCTTTTTTTTTTTTAACGAGACGTGGAAAAGTTAATATCAAAATGCATATCAGATACTAACTGCATAAAATGCAAAAGAAATAATGGAAAATAGTTGTGCTGGTATTCACTCATTTGGTGAATCGACTTGCTCCATTTATATAATAATAATAATTATTATTATTTCGAATAATATTTATTATTGTATAATATCATTTATAACCGTGGTAATAATACTTATTATTTTCCCACTATTCAACTTTTCATTTGCCCGCCCTCCCCTGCAAAAATTTCTGGCGACGCCCATGGTTGAGAGGTAAACATTTCTAAATCTTTAATTTGTAACTTTGAATAGTGTTGTAGGTAGAAAGGTTCTGTAATCTACTAATTAAACAGGGTTTTTACATGGATTAATTGTGCATTTTTAGGACACCCAATGACTTGTGTAATACAGCCACCCCCACCCTCTCACCTCTCTCCCCACACAAAAGAGAGCAAACTCGCTCTCCTCGTCTCCTAGACAATCTTTGTTTTTTGTTGTATTATTAAGCCCGCATCACACGGAACTGGAAATCCAGTAGGTATGCCCTAGTTGGCGCTGGACTGGCTATCAATTTGCTAGTTTTCACCTCACACGATACTTATCAGCGTACTTGTCGATAGACTTTTGTTCCCATACGAGGGAAGTTGTAATGGCGGCCGCTTGAGATGTAAACAATGTATCACTTCACATTTTTAGAAACCGATAACTATTCAACCGAGAGGAATAACGTTTCGTATAAAACGTTATTAGATACAAAGGCAATGGCACTGCTTAAATACATACTTTACAACGTTTACTGTACACGTATGGAAGAATATTTTAGTTGTTTCAAATGTAAACGCCGTGCACTCAGCATAGATGGTGTAACTCAACGCGCCTTTCATGCTGTATACGTTATACATTGCTGGAATAACACTCGGAAACCACAGACAAAAGCGCTCCTTTGCACACTCACAGATTATTTTCACATGGCGAAACTTTGCTCTGATTGGCTGTTCCACATAATCCAGTCAAGGAAAGCAAGTAGCAATTAGAACATGTCCTATTCCTCCAAACCAGTGAAGCAGTCAGCCAGCCGGCCATGATTGCTACCTAGAAAGTTAGTTCAGCGCCAACTAGGGCATTCCTACTAGAAATCCAGTTCCGTGTGATAGGAGCTTAAGTCTGCATTTGTGTATTGATTTTGTTTTGTTTACTAATAAATTGTGGTTACTTGGTTGTTTTGATCGTTCATTCGATTTCAATTTTGTATTCACAGTAGCAAGATCACAAATAGGTAACAGCTGACAATCAGGACATTAGTCATCCAGAACATATTAATCTATGGGGTTTGAAGCATGGAAAAATATTCCTGGAATTATATTCTTTAAAGTTGACCTACCTCTGCCAAATTAAACATTCGTGCACCACTGGTTATATGTATGAACATAGCTGTTTATACAGTGCGTCCATTTCCTTGCGTGGCCGAGAGATCGGGAGAAGTGTTGCGGGCGGCGCTAGCGGAGATGCCGACATTTTCGACCAGTAACGACCCGCTTAAGTTTACCCTCGAAAGCGTTTTGCTTCGCTCGGAATCGTTTGGAGCTTTCGAATGTGCAACACTGTATCAATATTACGGTACAGACTGAACCGTTAAAAGTCATTGGTTTTCGTGAGCATTGTTTGCAATCTGAAAGCTCCGAGCTTGAGTTGTTCTTTCCTTCGCGACTACAGGTACCCTAAACAGAGCTGCGAATGTAGTGAGGAACAGACCTTGAACCAAGAGCGTGTTAATTTGGTACTGTGTGAAAGAGTGTGGTTTTTGGTCACTTGCCGTGCTACTACTTTGTGTAATTGCAATGTGTGTTAAGCCCCTATCATACGGAACTGGATTTCTAGTAGGAATGCTCTAGTTGGCGCTGAACTAACTTTCTAGGTAGCAATCATGGCCGGCTGGCTGACTGCTTGACTGGTTTGGAGGAATAGGACATGTTCTAATTGCTACTTGCTTTCCTTGACTGGATTATGTGGAACAGCCAATCAGAGCAAAGTTTCGCCATGTGAAGATAATCTGTGAATGTGCAAAGGAGCGCTTTTGTCTGTGATTTTCGAGTGTTACTCCAGCAATGTATAACGTATACAGCATGAAAGGCGCGTTGAGTTATACCATCTATGCCGAGTGCACGGTGTTTACATTTGAAACAACTAAAATATTATTCCATACGTGTACAGTAAACGTTGTAAAGTATGTATTTAACCAGCGCCATTGTTTTGTACCTAATAACGTTTTACACGAAACGCTATTCCTCTCGGTTGAATAGTTATCGGTTTTTAAAAATGTGAAGTGATACATTGTTTACATCTCCAGCGGCCGCCATTACAACTTCCCTCGTATGGGAACAAAAGTCCATCGACAAGTACGCTGATAAGTATCATGTGAGGCGAAAACTAGCAAATTGATAGCCAGTCCAGCGCCAACTAGGGCATACCTACTGGAAATCCAGTTCCGTGTGATGAGGGCTTAGGTGAGGCGATTGAAATGCCAGCCGCAAAGTTCACGTTAGAACAAAGAATTTTTATGTATGACACTTACATGAAAACAGACTCGTGTCGAGGGTTCGACGTGCTGGCTCCACGTCACCCCATTACCGGTAGAGAGACGGTTAGACGTTAAATTACGAGAAACTGGATCGTTAAATTATAGAACGCCTAAGCAAAAATGACTGATTCTAACCGAAGAAAAACTCGACGCAATTGTGGCAGCGTTAAAACGCTCTCCAAACAAACTTCTACGACGTGTTTTACAGGAGGTGGCTGTGTCAAAATCCTACTAAGTTTAAGACTCTACCCAGATAATAATGCCTTCTCTTTCAGCTCTAAGACCCTACTTAAAGTTACACATGGTGAAGAAAGAGTCGCTGGAGACCCCCTCTCCATGACTAAAAAGGCAATTTCCTCCTTACCTCTAAAGTAACGCGATCACTCCTTCTGCAAGACGTCTAAATTTCAAACAACAAATCGACAAAATCATCAACACATACAGCCACTAAGCTACTAAAATTGAAAAATAAGCGGGACGTTACTGGTAATGATAAAGTTTGATATATGCAGAGATCTCAGCCTAAGAGTTAAGGTAAAGTAGTTGCTTGGAAAATTAAGTCTCAGTAAACATGGGTCTGCAAACGAGCCGTTTTCTAGATAATTGCGAATGTGTGGTTACAAGCCGCTACTGACTTCATTGTTTGTAAACGTCTCTGAATGTCCTATAACGGCATTAGGAAGAGATTGTGGGAGGGAGACTGGCAGTCGGGAGATAGGTTTAGGCCCTTCGAGAACCTGTAGGGTGTAGACACAAGTGCTTAAGTATGATTAACAATAACAAGGTAAATTACTCATTGATGAGAGCCATGGTAGCCAAGCTCTGGGACCCACCCACTTTTAATCGATGAGTACCAGGGAGTCACAACAGGTTTCAAGGCATTTAGTTGGATTGCTACCTTCCACGGAACTCAATTTCTCTCCCTCGTGAAAATCCGACCATTTAAAAATATACATTAACTTGCATAATTTCATTACATAGTAATTTATGTTAATTATTATAAGGGCGTTGCAGAAACATGATCACTTCAACTGAAAGAGTGCCTTTTGAAGAGTAATACTACAGACCATTCCCTGACATTCGCTACGAGACTTGGCGTCAAGCGACCCGTCATCAGCGCTTGTCTTTCCCGGTGAACGGGTCCGCGACAGCCGCTACACTGTAAAAAAAAATACACTTTCTGCACACTTTTGGAACACTTCCTAGAAACTACTTTTGATCACTTCTTGTACACATTAAATGTGCACAACAAGTGTACAGGAAGTGCTTCAATAGTGTACACGAAGTGCTAAAAAGTGTACAGGAAGTGTACAAAAAGTGCAGCAAAAGAAGTGTACAGGAAGTACTTCCAATATAAAGGTATCCCAAAAGTGTGTAAGAAGTGTGCTGCAGAAACTACTTTTGATCACTTCTGGTACACTTTACACATTTGGAACACTTGTGAAAATACTTGAGCGACACTTCTTGCACACATGAGATATATCGCAATTCAGTACTCATACTTAATTTCTAGAATAAAAATACAGTTCACTCACATTTAACTTGACAATTGAAGGAGGAAAAAGCAACAACTTTCAACTGTGAACATTAAATTTTGTGAGATGCGTGTTTGTTTTTCTGCGATACACGTACCTTCTACTTATATAGTCCAGAATCAAAAAGGTTGCTCATGGGAGATTCACTTTTATTCACTGCAGTACATTTCCTTCTTTAATTTGTATCTTAGACGTTCACATATTTTTCGAAGAGTGTTAAAGCACAATTTTTCACTATGATTACAATCAAACGTATCATTATTTATTGTACAAAAACTTATATTTCTTGTACACATTTTGACAGAACCATCTAGCGGCCGGTGTAGGAACAACCAGCCCCCCCGAAGTTAACGATCTGTTTTGGTGTGCTTTAAAGATGAATAGTTCGATTTAAGAAAATCTATTAATTTCCTCGGAACATTCAACTTGCTCCTTCTTCAATTTTAATGAGATTTATCCAATTATCAAATTGGTACATTAAACAAAAAAGTATTGATAGTTTCATGATGCAATGCGATTTCCATGTGTTCCAGGAAAAAAAAAGTTATATTTTGTTATTGTTTAATGTTGCTTGCTTTCAAGTGTGTTACTGCTTTATATAATGAAATTGATTTATGTTCATAAGATATTCATTTGTCAAAAAAGTATAAAATAACAATCGAAACAATCGAAACAAAATGAAATCATGTGCTACAAAAGTGTACAAGAAGTGTACAGACTTACTTTAAACAAAAGTGTACAGAAAGCGTTGAAGAAGTGCACACAACTTTGAATGTGTCCCCAAAGTGTGCAACAAGTGTACAAAATTTCGTCATTTCGGGTCGCACACATCTAGAACACTTTAAGTACACTTTTGCAACACCTTCAGTACACATCTTGTGCATATTATATGCAAGAAAGTGTACCAAAAGTGTACAAGAAGTGTATTTTTTTTACAGTGTAGAGTCGGCTATTAAAATTACAGTTTTCATATTGTGTACTAACCTTGACTACAAAAGGTGTTGAAGATAATGTCCCTCTGCTGCAACACATTCCTGGCATCTCCGAAGGAAATTGGCATTTACACGTGCAAGTTCGTCTACTGTAATTCTCCCAATTTCTCGTACAATACTCTCTTTTAACTCACGGATAGTGTGAGGATTGTCGTACTTTGTTTTTCTTTCTGCTTTTATTCAGAACTGACCCTGTTACTCTAAACTTCTTTACGAGGTTTAATATAGTGGTCCTATGTGGAACTGGAACACCAGGAAATTTCGTTGCAAAACATCGTCGCATTTCTCCACAATTCCTCTTTCCGAAGTAACACTCTTAAAGATAAATCCTTTGTTGTAATGTAAACTTTTGTGGTGCCATATTAAACCACAATCTTCAACACAGGGACACGACACGACACAACACAACTTCCGGGGGAGGATTATACTGGCGTCAGTCTGTAACGTCAACAGAAAGGGAAAGAGAGCGAAGGCAGGAAGAGCGAAAAAACAGACTAGCGTGCGACTGTCGCGGACCCCGTTCACCGCGAAAGACAAGCTCTGACGCCGAGTCTCGTAGCGAATGTCAGGGAATGCTCTGTATTATGGGGAAATATTCCTCGTTGCTTCCCCTGAAAAAAAAATCATACGGATGTCCATGTCTTCTTAAACAAGATGTGTTTCATTTTTAGGTTTCGTTTTCCCGTTTACTTCTCATCACCGAAATGCCAGGGCGTTCTTTGTGAGTGTTCCTTTGCAAATGTCATCTAATCAGCATTCAACATTCATCTTCATCATTGAGATTAGCCAGAAGTGTCAGGAAAGCGACACTAAATAACTATAATATAAAATACGTAAGCGATGACGTATTGATAAAGTCGTCACCTTATAATCAAGGTATTCTGGGTTCCAATTGAATTGTTGTTTTAAGTCCACTTTATGCATAGAAAGGCTAATCGGGACTGGACCTACAGATTAAAGTGGAATCCGAATCACTGTACCATGTGCCTCCACCGGGTATCGAACCCGGAACCCCTTGATTCTGAGTTCGAACCTATCGGAAACTAAAACTAAAACTCATCATACATAGTATTGAACCCATAAATAATCGAGAATTGATTGTGTATATGACAAAGATTTCTATACTTTAGTGACCAGCATTAAGTAGCAATTTTCCCACGTAAATACTAACACTCAAATTTGATTAGAAAATACCACATATCAGAAAACTTTCACTGAGTCCCGAAAATTAATAATTAACTAGCAATGACCATCCCTAACTATATTAATGCTGTTACAACCAGAACCTTCTTTTCGTTTATACTCTCAAAATTTATTTTACTTCTTCGTCATTGTGACTGTGATATTATGGAGTCATTTCGGGCCCTACAGGAATATGGGACCCTTCCACCGAACCTGGTTACATAATCCCTCTTCTCCACACCACCCGAATACATAGACCATATTGGACACACGTTTTCATTTCTGCATCCACTTCTTCCAAGACCGTACGTTTTGGTTGGCAGATGTCGCCACTGTAGTCTCCCTCTACACTTGAACGTTGCAGGTGTGCGTAGGAGTTGGTTGGAACAAAGTTTCCCAAATCAGATGAGGTAAGTAGTTTTTCCTTAATTTCTCACGTATTGTATTGTAACGCTCTTTTTCTGACTTCATGAGTTAATTGCGAATATAAGAATGGTTGATAGCACACATTGTTAAGTTACTGTCCTGTTGCTAGCCTTTTCAAAGTGTCATAGTTAGGAGAATGCTAAGAATGTTTGTGTTAATGTTGCCTGTCTTTCTTCTCACAGTTTTTACTTGAGAATAATGTCAAATGACCCTCTGTACAATCGCGAGAAAGTGGCAAAGTTTGGACTGTTTATGAAGAACGTGTATATTAACATGAATGTTTTCTGTTTTTTTAACTTGTTGATGTGTTGCAGCGAAGTAATGGATGTATTTTTTTGTGGTACGATTCGTCATGTTATTATGTCGTTGCTGATAGTAATTTGACGTTTGTCAGGTTAGGAGTGTAAAGTTTATTGTGTTTGAATTCCCACGGTTTTTGTGCGTGTGTACATACAACGATATTTCGCTGTAAACAACCATGAAACTGAACCCCCCCCCCCCCTTTCCCACGAAGAATTGACCGAACTATACTCACACTTCGGGGCTAAATGTTTGTTATTTGCAGTTTCCGTATTTTGAAATAAACTTTGCTACGTATAACACTGAAATATGCCGGTTAAATGTGAAAGTCGAAAATGTTTAAGGGTATACCGTTGGCTACCGTTAGTGTTGCCCACGGGACGAGACGGGACAGGCTTTTAAAAATTCGAGACGAGACGGGACAGGCTTTTAAAAATTCGAGACGAGACGAGATTGATCATGTGTCCCTTTGACAAACGAATATTTTCGAGACGAGACAGCATTTCACAGCATTTCCACGAGACGAGACAGGCCAAAGTCTCGTCTCGTGGGCAACACTAGCTACCGTCCCCCTAGAAAAATATTTTATCTGCTTATTTCGTAGTAAGATAATTTCTTGCTGTGCGAGGTTGATATGTGCATAAATAGCCCCGCCCCCACCGGTTTCCGGCTTAGAAATCGGCATCCTTCATTTCAAATTAGAAGAATGCAAAAATTATAATTTTTATAGCCCGACAGATTAACCAAAGTAAGAAAAAATGCGTTACATTAAAACAATTGAGCGTAAAATGCAGGAACCAACTTAATGCTTTGTAATGTACAACTCCATTCAGGTAAACTTTCCATATCCGGAAAACGGATTTCTTAAAATTTACAGGAGAAATTACTTACCGAATGCAGTTTCTTTATACTTGTGGAAGTTCGGGGAAGTGTTTTCTCGCATCGTTCATGGAATTTTGCCGGTAAATCATGTATTTTTCGATATAAATGTGTGAACGATGCACGAAAGCTGGTGCATCCATTTCCTTCCAGCCGGATGTTGCCTGTGTGTGATGACGTAATCCCGGTCAGTGTTTACAAACACGTGTTTTTGTAACTGAAGAAGGTACATTTCCGCAAATGGTTTGTGGGGCTATGTGTCAATGGTTCGTGGGGCTATGTGTAAATGGTTTGTGGGGCTATGCGAGAATGGTGCGTGAGGATACGCATTTTTTTCTAAACCAATTTTTAACTATTCTAACCTAAACGTGACCGAACCTAACCTAACCTTACCGGAAATGGTTCGTGGGGCTATGTATGAATGGTTCGTGGGGCTATGCGTCAATGGTTTGTGAGGCTACGTAGGTATTTTTGGGTGGAAACACTGCATGCCGACTACGGTAGTGAAACTGTGAAAGCCATTTAGCGTGTTACCGAAGGGAAAAAGAAACGAACAAAACTTACTTCATACGTTGAAAATATAGATTATTTCCGTGAAATAGCGAAATCGCACCTTCAGCAATGTTTCTCAATGCAGAATACGTAAGTAGGAATATGGAAATTGACATAAACAGCGAGTTTCAGGCGTTTTCCGGATACGGAAAGTTTACCCTCGATTCACAAACCAAATGGTTCCAAGGTTAGTTATGATCGTGTATCCTCGTCCATCCCACTGGTAAATATAGAATGAGCTCTTAACAAGGGTTTTCGAAATTCAAAAAGATTCCTTGAAAGATATTTCTTACACGAAATGTGCAAAAGTCAACAAAATTGAATAATCATTCGTTTTAGTATGCTGTCTGTAAAAATAACAGTATTTATTTGATTATTAATATTTCTATTTAATTTTGTCAACATCTTGACCTTCCTACAGAAATGACTGGCGTCGTACGCGAGTATAAGTACGTGATTGGCTGACCTACTGTACTTTAACGTAGTGTAAATATCGGCTTGTGTATTGCTTTGTCTTCCGTCCCTACCCAAGCGTTCGATTATGCAATACGCGATTTGTGCTTGCCATTCTGTGTTTAAGTTCGACTTCATAGCTTTTTTAGGAGATTGATTTTATCACAAAACACCTTGCGGGCTGCTTATCAGCCGACTTACAACTCGATCATGTCACGTAACATGATCTTTTGGCAAGAGTGCCCGTTGCGTGTGCTGTGATGAGCTTGGTTCTTTGTTTTCGCCACATTTGGTGAAAGCATTCGCAACCCCGAAGTCTCAAGTTTTGTAACCTGTTTGTATTGTGCTGTGATTTTAGTGAAACAAATTCAAGCGTTAAAAAATCAACACTTGTCCCATTGAGGAAGGGGCTGAGTAGAAAATGTGATGAGTTTACATACAATATTTTCAATTTAAGAATTCAGTAAAGCTTTTAAACTAAAAAAAAAAAAAGAACTCGCATTTATGTTACAGTTTAAGAAAGTGTCCACTAGAGTAGGGCCCCAAGCTGTGTCCTTAATCCAGGTATGTAGAATATGTTTCATCCTAGTGGTGATCATGACTCTCAACGAAGCTAGAGATCCCACGTTTGAACCCTGGTCAGGTTTGGGTGCATCATTCTTCCATCACCCATTTCACGAGCTTATCCTCATCTTCGCGATTATCTCGAATGGTAAATACGCGAGGTAATATAATCAAATGGAAATACACATAAATTAAGCTGGTCCTAGATTCTGTAGCAGACAAAAACTCACTGGGCAAATAGATGTACGGAATATTTCAGAAAAGTGCTTGCTATTTTTTTAGCGAGATCGTATAAAATTATGTTTTCTTGTGCACGCTGAGGTTCATTAAGTAAATACGGTAACCCGAATCTGATTGTGGCATAACTTTATCAATTATTCCCAGTCTTTGGAAGTAACTAATTACTTTTAAGTAGTTGCAGGTAAATTACTTTTTCTGATAATGGTAACTGGGAGAAGTAATATAACTTAGTTACTTACTGAACAATTAACTATTACTTTTATGAAACAAGTAACAGCAACTCAGTTACTTGTTGAAACTAGGAACTGTTACTTTCTGAAACTAGGAACTGTTACTTTTGAAACTAGGAACGGTTACTTTTTTAAACTAGGAACTGTTACTTTTTGAAACTAGGAACGGTTACTTGCTGAAACTAAGAACTGTAACTCTGTTACTTGCTGAAACTATGAACTGTAACACTGTTACTTGCTGAAACTATGAACTGTAACACTGTTACTTGCTGAAACTAGGAACTGTAACTCTATTACTTGCTGAAACTAAGAACTGTAACTCTGTTACTTGCTGAAACTACGAACTGAAACTGCTACTTTTCGAAACGAGTAACTCTAGCAATGTTTCAAAGTAATTGTAACCCGGTTACTTTTAAAGTAACTAATTGTAACCCGGTTATTTTTAAAGTAACTTTAACGGTAACTCGGTTACTTGTTAAAAACTATCTTTCCAAACACTCCTTTGCCTTACCTCCAAGTTCAGGTCCAGTAAATGAACAGCCGCCGAGATCAGAGGGCAAGATCTTTCTCGGCAAGTACTTGTAGAGCTTTGTGTAGTCGTTGCTGTAGATGTGAATCTGCAAGAGAAAAAGAAGACACCTTTGAATATTTGTAGAATTTGAGATCATATTACCCGTTAGTGCTTGATGAAAACTGCATGTAGACGTGCCACTGCCAAACGGATGAGATTTTGTGTTAAATATTGAAATCGTGTGTGCAGTAACTGAGTCAAAGACTTCTCCGTTTTAGAAAAATAAATGTTTTGCTCTTATATTACAATGGCTGTGCTGTTACATTTAAGGTTAGCAAACGACTGAATGATTCAATTTCACAGTTATCACTATGATATCATAATGCATGTGCAAGTTCGAACCTGCAATACAAATTGTATCAAAACAGTTAATAAACATTACGATTATGTAGTAGTTATTGCTGTTGTATTATATAATAATCGGTTTATTTTAATAATTTCATTTGAAATTGTAGATACCGGCTAATTTAAATATACGCATAATTTACGTAAAGCACTCCTTTCCGCTATCAAACAAACATCCCGGTCAATGAAATTCCACTTCGAGCACTAAAGCTATTGTGCTAACAATTGAACAGCCAAAATATGGAAATGTATCCCTAAGCATCTCCCTGTCTGTTTGCTAACCCTACGCCGCCATTACTGAACAATTTTCTTCGATAAATTCTACAAGCAATTGTGTGAACTCTACTATTACTAATAATAATTATGTATAATTGCTGTGGAAGACCTCGCAGCAATACACCCCAAAGTTGAGAGCTGTGTTATTGATAAAGTAAACCTTCGTAACGGATTATAAAATCTTGCCCTAGATTCAGTTTAAAGCACTAAAAAATCATATACCACGGTACAAACTTTTCTTTGAGTTGTCACAACATGAACGAACGGCCTTTTTATATCTGCAAGAAGAGGGTTTTGCTCGAGCACCAGATAGCTTGCAATGACGAACAACGCTCGAACATACAAAACGAACGACATAACGCTCGAAGCCCAGAAGTACACTCACCTCACTTAGTACTTCGGCAGCTTGTTTCTTTATACAGCATATTTGCAGAAGAAACAATTCAACCTACAAGTGTACCAATATACGCTGTATAAAACACAACTTACAATACTAACTTCGTTGTCGTTACAGTCAACGAAGTTTGTAAAAAGGTGTGTTTTATACAGCGTATATTGATACGATTGAAGGTTGAATTGTATCCACATACCTCAAGGTACCTTCTGCAAATATGCTGTACAAAGAAACAAACTGGCGGAGTACTAAGTGAGATGATTGTGGGCTGAAACTATCAAGCCCGATATTTTACATATGTGTGTCTACGATTTGTCACATTAAAATGTCATTCCATTGTATAGCTCGACCGTGGGGGACTCGAACAAGTATAAGCGAGGGAAGTGGTCCCGTACTCTAATGTACATGAACTACTGTTGTTCTGGCCACAGAAACAAAAAAATAGTGTTCTTTGAGTTTGGTTTCATCAAGTTATTTTTTAAAGAAATGTAAACTTACTCGTTTCCGCAACTTCTCTTTGAGCAGAGGTTTGAAGAGTTGAACAAATCTTGTCACGTATGAAGGCGACTCCACAATATGCACTTCCTTCACCCTCCTGGGATACGCACCCTGGAATGTAACGCAGTGATATTTAGTTAGAGAAATTGTAGTATGGCAACATTGGCGTCGTCAGAGTTTCGTTCTGTTGGGTTCAGGGGTTGACAAAATATGGTGGTAGCTGCTAAAAATTATCTTTCTGTTCTTCCTTTCTTTATTTTTCATTCTTTCTATCTCCTCTCTCTCTATTTTTATTTCTATCGCAACTCTCTGCAAAGGCCAAAAATACCGGAAGTCACGAAACCAAAATGGTTGCCATTTTTAAAAGTTAAGTCAAGTTTAAGAAAACTAATTCCTGTCTTGAACTACCCTTACATAAAAGTTACATCAACAAAAATATGAACATTTTTAAAAATGGTCAAGCAACCAATTATTATTATTATTTTGTTATGTGTTTACCTTCTTATTGTATCCCTGTCTCATCGGGAAGCGCTTTTTCTCTTGACTATTATTTTGCTCTATAGATGAGATCATACGACGAACCTGAGAACTACTTTAGTTTTATTTATGGCCTCTTCATACACACAGGATAATCGGGACTAAACCTACAGTTTGAAGTTGAAACGGAGCCACTGTGTAATGTGCCTCCATCGGGAATCGAACCATAGACCTTTTGTTACAAGCTAATAGCGTTACAACTACGACATCGGGGAGGCTATGAAAAGTACTATTGATTCTAAGGGTTCAACTTTTAATACGAATAATAAAAACTAAAAAAATAGCAACCTTTAAATTGTAAAGCTGTTACTTCTTACCATATATTTGTTACAGTAGGGCTCTTGACACTCTTCGCATTTTTGAAATCTTTGCCGCATCCTGTACTTCCTACCCTATTCCTTGGTGGTAGTAGTAGTACAGTGTGTTTCAAAAGTCGCACAACCCAAACTTTGATCGCCTGTAACATGAAACAGCAAGAGAGATTTCTGCATTATAATGCCTCATTTATTGAGATATGGGTCTCCCCGTTGGCGTAGTGGTAACGTCGTCGCCTTGTAATCAAAGGGTCCCTGGTTAGATACCTCGTTTTGGCACATTGCACAGTGGTTCGGACTTTAAACTGTAGGTCCAGTCCAGTCTCTGTGCATAAAGTTGACTTAAAACAATAATTCAAATTCAGACAAATATACTGAGATATTTTTCAAAACTTAACATAGTTTGCTTCATACAGATAATTATAAACTTAATAAATGGTGGAAGTCAGCGTTAATATTTTTCCACAATTACACTTTCGAGTGAGAAAAATATGTAAGAAATTATCGAATTATACACAATTGGAGGTAGCTCATTGGCTTCATGCAACCTTAACCACACTAAACTCACCTGAACGCATGCCAGAAATTTTTTGATGTGCGTCATGGAGAGTTTTCCTATGTGGCCAAGCTTAACTCCCTTCATGTAGAAGATGACGATATCTCCCGCTCGTTTACCCTCCGTGAGCAGAGACACGTCTATGCTGGTGAATAAGTGTTTAGCTGCAACGTCGAAGTCAAAATCCTTAACGTCACATTCCTTTAGGCCAGCCACCGTTACTTGATACCCCTCGGGGGTGAGTTCGGGCAGGGGTCCTGCAAATCTATAATAAAAGGGTGGGAAATTTATCAGTGTTTCCATATCATTTCTTCTCAGTAGTACCCTTCCCCCAGAACTTAATGGCAAAGAATTATTGATTATTGAATAAACTGACCAATGAATATAACGTGCTAGAATTAATTCTTTCTCTGTGTGTAATCAGCGTAATTTACAGCTAAAATATTTGACGCACTTAGTTGATATTTATCAATTAAAACTTACAGTTCTAGACGTCGTCTTCCTAGAGTGACTGCCTCATTTTGAGCCTTTTTACTCTTTCAACAACTGACTATAAATATTTAAGTTATTGTTTTTTTGCTTAATTCTTAGATCTCAAGGGTAGGCGATCGCTCCGTCTTACATCTTACATCTCAACGGTGAGCGAACGCTTCATTTTACACCTCGACGGTGGGCGATCGCTTCATTTTACACCTCGATGGTGGGTGATCACTTCATTTTACACCTCGACGGGGAGCAATTGTTTCATTTCACGCCACGACGGTGGGTGATCGCTTCATTATACACCTCGACGGTAGGTGATTGCTTCATTTTGCACCTCGACGGTGGGTGATCACTTCATTTTACACCTCGATGGGGAGCAATTGTTTCATTTCAAGCCTCGACGGTGGGTGATCGCTTCATTTTACACCTCGGCGGTGGGTGATCACTTCATTTTACACCTAGATGGTGAGCAATTGTTTCATTTTACTCCTCGACGGTGGGTGATCGCTTCATTTTACACCTCGACGGTAGGTGATCGCTTCATTTTACACCACGACGGTGGGCGATTGCTTCATTTTACACCTCGACGGTGGGCGATTGCTTCATTTTACACCTCGACGGTGGGCGATTGCTTCATTTACACCTCGACGGTGGGGGTTGCTTCATTTTACACCTCTGCGGTGGGTGATCGTTCATTTTACACCACGACGGTGGGTGATCGTTGCAACGATACTTCACACTGAATATATATTCTACGCGAAGTATGAGCAGACTTTAACACAATTTTAAAATTAAATTGTAAGTCCTCAGCGCTCAACTGGTTTTCATAATGTTATTATACTTACATTGCAAGAATTAAACAACTCAACTCAACTTCCAAAATATTATTTCACTTTATAACATTTGATATAAACTCATTTTCGATTTCTGACACAAGACATTTTAAGTCAATCTTCTTACATATAACAAAAACGAATCGAAATCAACAACTTAAAACAAATATCGACAATGATACAGCGTTCTTAATCTCAATAGTTCCCTGTTAATTTTATAAATTTGTACGCAATAGAAATCAAGTAAATAGTAGTTATTTGTGAATGTAGAAGACAGTCACATAGTAAGTGATTGCTTCATTTTACACCTCTGCGGTGGGTGATCGTTCATTTTACACCTCTGCGGTGGGTGATCGTTCATTTTACACCACGACGATGGGTGATCGTTCATTTTACACCACGACGGTGGGCGATCCCTTCATTTTTACACCTCGAAAGTTGGCAATATCTATTTACTCTTTTTAATAATAGGAATTTTCATGGTGGTATCGTTTGGATTCTGTGTGAATAGCGTGTTGAATTGTTTGTTTTTCTAGTTTGAGATTTAATTAATTGAAGTTTGATTTGAGAATAATAGTTCTAGAGTTACAAGATTAAATCTCTCTATACATTTTACATTTGATATGTGAAAGAGAAAAGCGAAATAAAAACGCTTGTGATTTCCCAAGATGGCTCAGGATGTGAAGATTAATGAGGAAAATTTAATGCAAGCTATCCAGAGTGATATGAATGTGATTGTGCCTGAACAGTTAGCGGAAATGGAAGTTAGTGATAAGACTTCTTGCAAAAGAGGTCGATCTAATGAAGAATGCACGGAACCTGAAGTGGAGAAAAACCCAAAAAATCCGAAAGTAAGTGCAAGGACAAAGGTTGGTGTTGCTAAATATAGAAATGAAGCATATGATATGTCTTTATATTATGAGGGACATCAAGGCCCATATATCGTGTTGGTGGACAGTACATTACCTGGATCTCAGAGCTTGAATACGGTGAAATTAGGTTATAATTTATGTAAGGAGAAGGTTGATGTTGAATTCGTTAAACAAAGTGGTTTGAAGCAGGCAAAATTGACATTTCGCACAGCATATGATGCAAATAAATTTGCTAAAAATGAATTTATCAAGGAAAAATACCATTTAGAAGCCAGAATTCCTAAAGGTCTTTTAGTGAGAGAAGGATTAATATATGGTGTACCTACCGACATCCCAGTAGACGAGATAATCGAAGACATTAGAGCTGAAGTTCCAATAATAGATGTAATAAGGATGAAGAAAACTTTTTTCAATGAAGAGGGGGAAGTAAGGCAAGAACCTACTAAACTAATTAGTGTAACATTTCAATCTCAACAGTTACCAAAAGAAGTGAAGTTGTGGAGACAAATATTTGAAGTGAAGCCAAAAGTAAGATCTGTGATTTTATGCAAGAAATGTTTCCGTTTCTCACACACACAAACACAGTGTAAATCCTCTCCCGTGTGTTATAGATGCGGTCAAGCGGAACATGGAATCTGCAATGCCAGTCCTAAATGTATTAATTGCAAAGGAAACCACTTATCTACCGATAAGTCTTGTGTAAGATGGGAGCAAGAGAGAGAAATACAAAGGCTGATTGCTTATAACAACATCTCCTATCAAGATGCAAGGAAACAAGTACTTTTTGGAATTGATCCACGAAATGAACAGCGAACATATGCGACCTCTGCTAAAGACTTTCCTAAATTGCTAGAGATAAGAAAGGAATCAATAAACAAGGAAAGCCCTTGCACATCAGAAAGTCCTACTACGATCAGATTAAATTCTGTTACAGATTGGGAAAATAGAAGAAATGACACATATCTGAGTAACCTCTGTTGGAAGAAAGTGCCACCAGAATCTGATCGGTCTTATGAAAGTTTTAAAAAACAACACGGGGAAAATTTTAGACTGCATTCTGCTTCACAATTGAGGAAAACAATTAAACCTGTTTTGATAAAGGACAAAAATAAACACAAGGATCCACAAATTGCGTCAACATCATCAGCAGTGGCTAATACAAGTGAACCTGTGAGCACGACGTGTTCCTCTAAGGAACAGGATAGAAAATCAGATTCGATTGGACGCCGGACAACAGCGGAGAGTCCTTCTCAGAAAGAATCGCTAGTAAATCTGCTACATCTAATAGCTGAACTTACCACAACAATTTCAGTGAGTGATGATTTATTATATATTAGGAAAATAATCTTAAAATGTAACGAAATTTCTGTACAAATTTTAAAACTAATTCAAGACTTACAAGATTTCGGGGACACCCCTTAATTTAAAACAACAATGTGTTTCCAGCAAAGAAAATACTTGCCATTAATAATACAATGGAATTTAAGATCCTTCTCTGCAAGGAAACTTCAATTAATTAAATTAATAGATGAGTGTCACCCGTTAATAATTTGCGTTAGTGAGGTATGGGGTTTAAAATCAGAAAATATTCATATTGCTCACTATCATAGTATATTAAATGATTATAATGTGGGAAATAAGGGTGTGGGAATTTTTGTTCATGAAAGTGTACCATTTCAACAAATTCAGTTTAATTCAACACATGACTTATTTTCCAAATATAATGTAGAAGTGGTCGGTATAAAAATTCAGTTAAACAACTTACTTTATAATATTATTAGCTTGTATGTTCCATCTCATTATACTTCGCAACAAATACAGAGCTCTCATCTAAATTCTCTTATATCTGGCTTTCAACATCCCTTTATCATAACAGGAGATTTTAATTGTCATAATACATTGTGGGGTGATCATAGAATTGATACTTTGGGAAAGACAGTTGAAGATTGGATGGATAATAATAACTTGACAGTTATAAATGATGGATCTCCAACACATGTTCCACCAAATGGAAATAATATGTCCTCTATTGATCTAACTTTAATATCTGATAATCAGTGTTTTGATTTTGTGTGGGAAATAGACTTTGATTTACGAACTAGTGATCATTTTCCATGTTTCATCACGCTAACATTATCTCAAAAATTTCCAAAATTAATAAAACAAAAAACAATTCGTAAGTGGAGCGTAAAGATGGCAGATTGGATGAAATATAATTCAGTTTTAGACTTAAAATTTTCAGCTAAAGAATATCAAAACCAATATACTGTACAATATGAAAAATTTGTGGATATAATAACTCAAGTTATGGATTATGCCTGTCCCCGACTAAAACCGCAATATGATCGAAATTTTCCTAAAATAGATTGGTGGAATGAAGAATGTTTTCAAGCAAAAAGGAAGCGAATACAAGCATTGAAACAATTTGTAAGTGCTCCTTCACCTGCAACTTTGATAAATTTGAAACGAACTACTGCAAAATCTAGAAAAGTATATATAAAGGCTAAGAGATTTTCATGGCAAAAATATTGCGAAGAAATAAACCCTAACACAAAATTAGACGTCATATGGCGCAAGTTCAGATCACTTAGAAAAGCACATGTAAGTCGGACTTTACCTTTGTCCACTGAATGGAAAACCGATTTTATTAATAAAGTCATTCCTACACCCTTTACATCAGCCTGCGAACCTCCTAATATATTCTACACGTTCTCATCTACATCAAAATACTCAAAGGGGTTCACATCCTCTATCACTGTAAATGAAATTCATGAAATTCTTCAAGGGTCTAAAGATTCTGCTCCTGGCATTGATGGAATTACGTATTCTATGGTACGAAATCTTCCACAGAATGCACTAAGCATGTTATGTAAAATTTTCAATCAAATATTCCTATCGGGTAAAATTCCCGTTGCATGGACCTCTCAAATTATTATACCAATTCTAAAACCAGGGAAAAACCCTTCGTTGGGTCAGTCATATCGCCCAATAGCTCTAAGTTCCGTACTGGCAAAAATTTTCGAGAAGCTTTTATTAAAAAGATTAGAGTGGTTTATGGAAGGTCAAAAGGTATTTTCTCCCAGACAAATGGGATTTCGTAAAGGTTATGGAACCCAGGATGCATTAGTAACATTATCTTCTCATATTTATAGCGTTATCAAAAGAAACCAATCAGTACTTTCAGCCTTTATTGATATTAAAAGTGCATATGACAACGTAGATATTACTGTTCTATTGAGACAACTACAATTACTAAAAGTGCCACATTGTATACTCATAATGACATGGAAATTGTTATCTAAAAGACAACTTTATTTTCATTTTGGTTCAGAAATGGTAGGTCCAATATATATTGGACAAGGACTACCACAGGGAAGTCCTCTTAGCCCATTATTATTTAATGTGTATTTATCAGATATTAAAACAATAATAGATTCCCCATTTCAGTTTCTACAATATGCTGATGATGTATGTATATATTTAGACTCTAACAATCACTTAAAAGATTTTTCTATGTTTGAATATAAATTAATAGAATTTAACGAATGGTTAAAGCAGAAAAAATTATCAATATCTTTAGAAAAGTCCAAAATAGTAGTATTTAAGCATAAGGGTCTTCAAAATATTTTCAACATTATTCCTAGGAGATTACAAATTCCAATTGTTTCACAAGTAAAATATCTAGGTGTATACTTTGATGCTTCATTATCATGGCAGTATCAAATAAATATGATGAAAAATAGATCCGATAAAATATTTCATTTATTTAAAGCTATGGCGAATACCAAATGGGGAGCACATCCTACCAGCATGCTTATGTTTTATAAGAATTATTATCGAGCAGTATTAGATTATGGATTAATGGTCTTGTGTAATCTTCCAGTAACAAAACTTTCTCCACTAGAAGTTCAGCAACGAAAAATTCTAAAAAGATGTTTGGGATTAATGAACAGTACTCCTAATGTAGTGGTATATATGGAGTCAGTAGAATGTTCGGTTTCTGTGAGGATAAAGTTAATCGCTATAAAAATGTTATTTAAAATTCAACATTCACCATGGCATCCTTTCAATGATGTTTTATTAAATCTTTTAGAGCTGCATGATTCAGGAATAACCAATGATAAATCAGCTACGCTTTGGGTACAACTATTTAGTAAATATCATCATGAATGTAGTCAAGTACTCATAGCAAGAACATTGCCAGTGTACTCGTTAGAATTTCCCACACAACCAATTCAAAAAATATATTTCCCGAAATATAATCATACAGCTGAGTTTAGAGAATCTTGGGAAGGCTTTTATCACATATATACAGATGGGTCTAAAACTGAAAGTGGAGTAGGAGCAGCTCTTTATGATACTGAAAGAAATATATCAAAAATGTTTAGGTTACCAGTGGAGGCATCCATATTTACAGCAGAAATATATGCGGTATATCAAGCTTTGATTTATATTGGTACAGTTCCTGAACAGAAATTTCTAATACTAGTTGATTCCCAAAGTGTTTTACAAGCAATACAATCTAGTTATAAAAACTTATTTAAAATATCACCATATGTCATCAATTGTATTCGTGCAACTAATAGCTTAATAAGCAATGGAAAAGTAATTCATTATGTGTGGGTAAAATCACACATTAATATTTACGGAAATGAACAAGCAGACAGATATGCAAAACAAGCTGCTCAATTGAATGAAACAATCCAGTTACCATTGCATTACACAGATCTTTTGCCGAGGGTTAAGAAGAAAATTTTTGAAGAATGGAACTTATGGTGTAATAATTCATTACAAAATGTTGGTGAAAGTTATCGTCCTTATGTTGATTACACTAGGAAAAAACCTTGGTTTTATAATTGTAAAGGTTCAAGAAATGCAATTGTTTTAATAAATAGACTAAGAAGTGGTCACGCGAGAACATATCATCATTTATTTAAAATACACATTTTGAAATCTCCTAATTGTGACTGTGGTGATTTAAGGGGTGATGCTCATCATATTATTTTGGAATGTCCAATTCACTCAGAGAAAAGAAATACCTTATATAAAACTTTGTCAAAAATTAATGTTCCTTTTCCCATTAATTTGACTTCAATGTTGTATGCAACAGATGTTAGAATTGGATATGTTATACTTGCTTTTTTGAGAAAAGCTGATATAAAATTATAATATATTTTTGTTACTGAATGAGATAATGTAGTTATATAAAATTGTATTTAAGAGAGTTTATGAACTTTGTGTGTAAAATTTATAAAAATGTATCTTATGTACTTATAATGTATGCTGGGCATAAACAGCCACCAGTAAGCTGTAAGTCCAATAAATCATAGTTGAGTTGAGTTTTTAATAATAGATGTCTTGGAACAGCTGCACCCCTTAATCTTTCCATGTTTAGATATCAATACCTGACCCAGTCAGACACACGACCAGTACACAAGGAAATATTTTTAGCTTTGTTCATTAGTATCCTAAAAAGATGCATTTTTTTTATTTTCAAGAGACATATTTTGTTGTCGCGTTACCAATCACTGAAAATCGAAATAGGATGACCAAATACAAGGGTTATGCGTATTTTTGAACTTTAACACTGAAACATTATTCACACATCTGAATTAAATTTTAAACTGCATTTCGTTTAACTTTATATTTTGAATGCGAATAATCTTATAGTGTTAAACACTATTGATTCCGCCTAAACTAAAAACCTTTTGCTGCTCTTGTTAAATCTAGTACTTGAATCTCATTATTGAGGTTTACAAATTTCATTTTCATTCACCTAATTACAATGTTCAGGTCTGTAGTTTATCTCTAAATATTAACTTTGCAATAAAAAAAATATTCGCAATTGTACACGATGGACTTGAAAGATTTGATAAATAAATTTAATTCCAACATACTCGATAGCCCTCATGCGTTTGAAATCATCATTGAGTGGATCTCTGTTGCTGAAGAATTCCGGAATGGCTGCGCGAAGACTGTAGTAAGTGTCCAGCTTTTTCTTGGTCCTCTCTACGCTGTACTTGCATCCTCTGAAGAAGTTGAGAAGGAATTTGTCATCTGAAACAGAAAATGTAGAAACATTCAGGATAATTACTCTAAGTGATCTGAAAATGTGTGCCTTCATATAGTGAAACGACAATTTTTATTTAAGGGAAAAAACTGGTAATGTTGAAATTTATTTTCAAGATTTGCTATAAATGAACGATGGCAGTCCAGTATCTGCTAACATAGAGTTAATTCTCATAGTGACAAGAGTTGATTCCTCTTCCCTTGTGAACGGTTAAGCACACGCAGGATTGAAAATTTCACCTGGTCATAATATTGCTGGTCCAGTGTGTAACGAATTGCATAATTGTCTTTAATTTCATTGACAAGAATTGAACTGATTGTGTATCTTAGAACTAGCTTGCCTATTTCTGATCATAACCAAGTATCCTGGTTGAAGTTCAATGTAATTAACCTTTCTAGTTTTAAATTGCCTAGTTCTGTTTTCCGCTAGAAACTGTTTGCTTTTCCATGACAAAGGTTTAATTTGTTCTGACCAACCGATTTCTTCAAATATTGAGTCTTTCATAACCGTCCATACTGAAGGTATCAATACCTCAGTTTGTAAAATTGTATTTGACTATTGTTATTAACTTTTATTTAAATGGTTTTGTATGTTCATTTAATCTTGAATGGTGTGTGCATTATTAATACGCAGCTTACTTCTCTACATACTGCTGATGGCATGTAATATTAACGCTGACAATGATTAGGTTACAGAGTAGCCATAAGCTGAACCTCCCCCGCTTAATAACTATTATTTATATTTTATGCACCAATTTTATGTGAGAAAACTTCACCTTTGTATTATAGTAATTACTTTAATTTAAAATATTAATTTAATATTATGATGTAATCTTGGCACATTGATGCATAAAATTGGAGTGGGATACTTAAACACTAATATGAATCAATGTTTTGAACGACTTTTAATTATTACAAATTTCAAGAATCTTCTAAAAATGGAATCGTCTCAGCCCTGGTATTAATATTAGACCAATTTTGGAATAGCGTTGCCTTGTAACCAAGGGATCCTTGGATCGATTCCCGATGAAGGCACGTAGTGGTTAGGAGGATTCCACTTTAAACTTTAGCTTCAGTTCTTATTCCACCAATTAAGTGCGGATAAACAACTATAGTGTTTTATACGTTTCGTAATTTATCCAAGATCAATTGTGAGTGTCCCCCTACAGCGTAGAGGTTAACATTGTTGCCTCGTAAACAATGGATCCTAAGGTTTGACTCTCGGTTCACGTACTGTGCACTTCAAACAGCTTACATAAGCATAAAGTGGGATTGAAGAGACAAACTGTACTAAACGAGTGATTGGTTGTAACGCCTATTAACTTGATGACACGTGTTCCTAATCACAGAATGAAACATCTTCAAAACCTCGTAACTCTTGAAGTATCAACAATAACTTGTAATTTTGTAGTATCGTGCTACGTATAGTAGGTGTGACAAAAAATATTGATCGAAAGTTGTGGTTTGTAGGTCACATTCCGAGGAAACGAAAGCCCTGTCCACTATCCTAAATCTGTCAAACTTTGGTTATTTTGTACACATGCAAATTCTACAAGCCGTGCACTTAGAAAGAAATGTAGATCTTTCTGAAAGTTGAAAGCAAACGTATGATAATGATTGCATGGTTAACGATAATATGTTCAACAAAAAGTTGCCTGACAGGCTCTTTTAAGACAATCATTGCGGAATGTTAATCACGATAAGCATGCGTTCCTCAATTGATCTCTGAACAAATTAGGAATAAGGCAGTTTGTTTATCGGATATTTTACACTCTAACCACTTTTACCGCACCTCCAAATAAACGTACACAAATTACTGAGACTGGATGATCGAAATTAGCGCGTATAATTATGTTGCAATCAGTTGTAGGGTTAACAGTTACATCAGCACTGAATTATTACGTGCAGTAATTTTATGCGTTAGTAAAAGTCATTGTACGATTGAAATAGTAGTTGCATTTTTGAGTCTGTGTGAATGCCAACAAATGCTGTTGTAAAGGTATGATGTGATTAGATTGGACTATGTGGGTTGTTTATGTTGCCATAAAGCTAATCAACGCTGTCGTAGGAAAGACTCGCATGATCTTTTGGTGTTTCTTCGTCATTACAACTTTATAAAATTGTCCAATAGTAACAGTATTAAGCCTTGCTTATATGTTTAATAAAACACTCAATGCTGACAAGGCAGAACTTATTGTACAAAAACACACTATAAACGTGACGTTTCAACCTTATAGCGAGTTCTTCCTCAGACTCTGAACCATGTTAAAAAATATTTTAGTCTGTTTGAGTTGTGAATCCGTGAAGTCCTTACCTATTTCTGATGGCAGATGGGGTTGTTTTTCCAACCAGTCTTTAATGTGTCTGACATCTCGCTGTACCGCCTGGGTGTCTTCGTTGAAATTTTTCAACCAATCGTTGTCCTTATCGTTTTCTGCAATCACTGGGCTCTTCTCCATTTTTCAGTTCTTCCGCAGAATGTCTCCCTCACTGAAACACAAAATATTCGACATTAAATTGAGTAATATTTCAGTGATAGTAGCCAGGGCCGGATTAAGGTGGGTGCTATTGATGCTGGAGCATTAGGCCCATTCCTGAAATAGGCCCAGATGAAAACAGACGAGAATTTTCCGAAAGCTGAACAGTTTTCTTTTGCTATATTTAACTGAAAATAGATTTTAGAATGAAATTTGGAGCCTCAATTTCGGACGCCTAGACACAGCGTTACTTATTATACAGTTACTATTATTCTTTGCGCTGTGACGTAACTATAACGTCGTTGTGTTTATTGTTCACCGAAGATTTCAAGCATTAGGCCCAATTTCGTCTCAATCCGGCCCTGAGTAGCCGCGGTAGCTCAGTCGTTAGGGCGTCTGATGTGAGGGACCCGGGTTCGATCCCCGGCCGGTGAGAACCGGGATTTTTTTTTTCACCTGTTCAAGCGGCTCCGGCGCCCACCCAGGGTCGTATTAAGTGGGTACCTGGAGGAAACCGGGGGGTAAAGGCGGCCAGGGGCGTGGTGCTGATCACATTACCCCCAACTTCGGCCGTGATCAAGAAAGTGTGGGGCCTTAACTCCACACCCCTTATACGCCTTAATGGCGTAGTGAAAAGCACAGGGAAGCACTTTTTTTTTACTTTAATATCTCAGTGGTTAATGAAACCGCATTTTAAAATTTTGTCACAGCACTGAATAATATTTTCACCCATCTCTTACAATCGCCAAGTAGTGGGGGTAATCGTAGCTTAGCATTGACTGCTGTATGTTTCGACACCTGCAGAAACAAACTTTTGTAATGCTGAACGCCTGTAAACTGTGATACCCCAACAGTATTTTCCAAAATCTGCCGTTTGAAACGTGTTGTTCATTCACAAGGAGAAGCTACAGCTCTGGAAATTGAGTTTGGGACGTGACTTACTGTAGTGGTAGGGTACCCTATATGTATTGATATGCCAAGGTTCTAGCGCGCACAAGTGCCAGTCCTTTCCTAGAAAAAGCTCTTTAAAGTTTTGAAGCGAAGTTTCTGGCTCTTAAGTATTTTCCCCAGAAAATAATTAAAGTATTTATTGGAATCGAACCAAGAACCTTCGGCACGTGCAACTGATACGCTACTATCGGGTTACTTGGCAGTCGGATATCGAAACTTTGAACCTTTACGGAAAGGGCTGGCTAGTGCGCACTAGTACCTTCGCATATCAGTACCTGGAGCTTGACATGTCCTTCCCGGACGTATGAACAGACTGTTGAAGTACACCATCCCGCCTGATAGATATGAATCTTGGATGGAAGGGACAAGATTAATGGAAGTGCATGAGAGAAATATTGTGCTGTTACTGTGATTTCTTTTGGTGAGTTTCGTTATGATGTACAACTTTGGTTCTTTTTAAATTGCATAATCAAGATAAATAGATTCTGAATTCATATGTTAAAACGTAAGTTCTGTGGTTTTTTTGTCTATTTACTGCAAATCTTAATGTTTTCCCGTGCCCTGGGAGGTATCACGCGTATACCAATATATAGTCTCATGTTGCTCATTCTCAATTTGTATTGAGATAAATATATTCTTATGACTATTCATAATATCATATGGTTCACTCTGGCACGACCGTGTCAAGCTCCTCGCAACCACCTGGAAATATAACCTTTCGCTCGAGTTTCCACTGCGATTGAAATCTTGGTGAGCGATCAAACAATGTAACCGAGGAGCGCGTTGCTTCCTGCCTCCAAATTTGGAGGTTGACGAACAGGCACCACGATCAATTCAGTGTGCGAAGCCATTTTTATTATCAAATATATTGAAGTGGAAATATTCTGATGAATTTGAATTTTCTGTGTCCGAAATGGAAAATGCAGTGAAAATCAGCACTTACCCATATTAATTTAATGATATTGGCCCGGCGAAACTAAAAGATTCCATTAGATTCAGTAGGTGTCAACTAATTTAATCCAAATTTTATATTTGTAAACAAGCGTATACATAATCGAACTAATATTCTCCATGATTTCGCCTAATTTATATATTAATAAATCTCAAGGGATACATATTTATTAATGCATAAAGTTTAAATAAAGTAGAAAGATGTTTACGAGTAAGATTGTTGGGATCGGAGCATCGACTTTTATGAAACGAAATTACCGGGCTGCGGATTCACTGGGGTTGAGTATTCTGCCACTACACGAAGTGCCGTCCTCAATTTCCCAACTCCTAACCTCTCCTTATCAGAACAATGTGGTTTGAGCTTCTCCTGTGGAGTTGTCGCTTTATAATCACGGCTACCCGGGTTTGATACCCGCTGTATGCACATAGTGGTTCGGATACAACTTTAAACTGTAGGTCCAGTCTCGATTAGCTTATTTTTGCATAAAGCAAATGTGGATTAGCACTCGTCGTAAGAATGTCAGCCGGAAATCTTCATATTGAAGGCAGTTAGCGAGATAACACATTCCTTTCTACTACAACCCGGCCATCCTGAACAAGGTACCATATTTACAAGCTCTTATTGTCAAATAGTAGCCCAAATATTCCTCTAAAACACCTATGGGTTTCGTTCTCTAAGATCCAAAACTGCACTCTTGACTGATTTTTAAAAATTTCATGCAACGTACAAAAGGCGGGAATCTCCATTAACCTCGATATACTCTCAGAATTGACAAGTTAACATTTTAAGCTCTCGTGTAATAGTGCTCCAACGTTGAAATTCAATATACCTAGGTAATATTACTCGCAAAGACGTATTATTACACGATTCGAAACGGCAAATGCATAATTTACCTTGAATTAACTTCAGGCAGTGTTTCTGCAGATCTGTAGCAGACACTTCAATTTCTTCAGTACACAAGTTTCACGTCCAACTGGTTTCGAACCGGAACAATAGAGTGCGCTGGTGTTCTTTCTGCCACGGAGAAAGGCGCTGGAGTGACTGCCCTATCTTGAGCGCGCGGACATCTTATGTGGAAGTGGAGTAAGATGTTTTGTTGGGGTAGGCCTTGGAAAGGCATTTCTTTATCTGCATAACTTGTTATTTGTGTGACGTAACTCGAACATATTGGAGGTTTTGTTGCGATTACGAGCTGCTAATAACCGCCTCTGGGAAAATTGTTCGTGTAGAATATGTGCGTGTTTTGTAACATCAACTATTTTAAGTATTTTAATGAAAGAATTTGAAAAAAAAAGTTGATCTGACATTTTTGACATTAACAAGTTAAACAATTATAAAATGTCATGGACAGGTAGGTCTATTGTAAACAAATTAATTCCATAAATAACTCTAACATGTAACCCTTAATAGCCTCCCACATTGCTTTCGACAATAACAGGTATATTGTCATAGTGTTGTAATATTTTTTTCCCTCTTACTCTCAATCAGATCCTGACAAAATCTGAGATTATCACTCATGAATCGCAAATAAAGCAATGTTCATTTTTAGGGAAAATTATGTGTCAGATTGTACAGGGTGGCTCAATAAGTCACTTACCACCCCCAGTACAAGGCCACTGCAGCGCGCAACATGGAAATGGTGATGACCAATCGTTATCAGGCCAAGGGGGAACCACATTGACGCCACCCACACGGTCGGCGGCCATCTTGATGTCCGCCATCTTGAATTCAACTTCAGACTTTTAAATGGGAAGGGGGTCGTGCGACATATCAAAATGGGCTAGAATTTCACGAGAAATGCAATGGTGAAGGTTTTTGCGACGTATCTTTAACCAGTAAAAAGTTATGACTGAATTCTTGTACCAATTTGCTCCTTTTCGAGGTGTTAGAAAAATGCCTTAAAATTTGTTTAGCGCTTCGGTAATGCATCGAGATCAAAGTGACGTCTATGGAGAGGCGTTCGCATGCCATTGCACATTATTTTAATCGGATACATCCATGAAGAGCTGTGCATTATGAATGGTTGTCGCGAACAATTTACAGTGTGACGCTTCCATTGAATTAAAAGTCCTTCACAGTGACAAGGCTAATGTTTATGTTCACGCATTAACGCAATTAAAAACAATAATAATTTCCAAATTGATTTATTTTGTTATTTACGTGGAGTATGACTACTTTTCGTGGGCCCCAAATATTTTAATTTGGTAAATTAGCCTAAAAACGGGTCAGCTTCTATTGCATTTTTAGCTGAAATATCTGACATTTTCGAATCGTGTGCGGACTAGGCTTTATACGTATGTGTTCCCCTCTAAAACAACTGATATAATCTTTAAAGCAAGTTACACGTAAATAATTGACAATGCATGCTGTCTGGACAAGACCCTGGCCTGATTGTATAGAAGTGTCATGGTTAGTATACCGTAATCAGGCAATAATCCTTTGTCTCTTTACAAGTTACATACAAGTTTATTTGTTGTTATGGAACCATTTGTATTGGCACCTTTTGATTAATATCTTCCTTTCCCAATAAAGGGACACTATTATTGCTTGTACAAGAAGTGAAAGTTTGCACCAGAATCGGGGAAATGAATTTGAAATTGCAGGATACAAGGCTGTTTTCCCCCAATATGAAAACAAATGTTTTCAGAACTGACTGATTACGTCACGTTCTTATGGGTACGATGTGATATCAGATTCCGTTCGTCCATATTGTTGTTTCTTGTGAAATACTCGTTTGGGAGATAAAGGGATGTAGTGAAAGTCTTTTTTACAAAAAGGAACAAAAAAGGAAGAGCTGTAGAAAGTTGTAAGTTGTACCACAGGTTCTTTCCGGAATTGCTCCTGGCACGCGGAAACAGGCTCGTGGAGGTTGCTGGATCAGCGTGAAACATGTGTAGTACGCCTTATGACGTAATTGATTTCGTTGTGGAAGATCAGGTCTTGGCAAACTGCTGCATGTGCATTACAGATGAAAGAAAGAGACTCTCTACAACTGCTTCTCGGACAAAGTTTTAATCTTCCCACCATTATTCATTTTGGGAAATGGTGACAGTGTTTCAACCAGTGTTGTTAAAGGTCCAGAAACTCATAAATTCTAATAGGTTCTATTGGGTTCCGCTGCAGGACCGGAACCTTTTTTCTCGCATAATTTAAATTCGGTCCAATTTGCGTTTTGTTTAATTGAAAAATAGGTTCCTGGATCGTATTTAAATTGATCCGGAAAAAGAATCCTGGACCGTATTTAAATTGAGACGAAAAAGAATCCTGGACCGTATTTAAATTGATCCGGAAAAAGAGTTCCTGGACCGAAATGAAATACTTTACAGATAAAAATGTTCTTTACGGTCCAGAACCGATTTACTCTAGCTGATTTTCTCTCCTGGACCGGAATTGAATTTATTTAAAATTCATGGACCTTAAACAACCCTGGTTTCAACACATGTTTTTAGCATTTTTTTAAAAATCCGGGCTCATACACTGTTTCTGAGGAAGTTTGAGTCCTGTGCAGGTCCCTTTACAACATTGCACTTTTAATCTCTATCAAGAAGGGCTTTACACACCCTTTTTTAACTTTTACGGTAAGGGTTTTAGAGAAGGTGGATTGATTTAACTCAGGTGATTTTTTTTTTAAAAAAATCACTGATGTACATCGCTTTAAAGATATAATTTACAGAATAATGTACATAAGGATTTTGTGGATGTCAGAATTTCTTTTGGTGAAAGTACATTAATCTCGTAATCATTTAATAGTGTTTATTAGGCTCTAAGAAAGGACAGAAAAGAAAATATATGTACTGATGGGGTGAAGCTCATAGGAAAGGAAATGTATTATTTAAACTGTAAACACACTTAAATTTATCTTGATTTAAAATTCAATAATGTTTATAGGCAAAAATAGAAAACATTTTGTGTAGAATAATATACAAAATACTAATCGTATTAAACCGTAAATAGTATCATTATCACTAAACTGTATAAATAAACATGATAGCTGATATTTTGCAAAGTATAATTTTTAAAGATTTCCAAAATTCATCTACAAAGACTATAAAAAATATTTTAAGTTACAATTATATAGTACATACAGAATGTTTTATTTTCACTAGAATAAAAGTTACTGAAATTATTATAATTTCATTAAGACATTCAACAAACATTTCCATAGTAGGTCCATAATACAGTATCAGAAACATAAAAATATATATTTAAATAATATTTCTTATTTGCTTTAGCCTAATCAAACTGTTCAAATGTTATTAAAGAAACATATTTTTGGTGCCAAAAGCATACAAGCAATTTTAAGCGTGCTCTTAAAAAAATTAAAAAATCAATTTAAAAAAATATATATATTTATCCACCCTGGTTTTAGATAAGAGGATTTATTCTCATACACTTTGAAGGGTGAAAAATGGCCGTATGCACCAAATACATTAATTTCGAAAACAATTTATATAATGTCAGTCTTTGTTTTTGATTAGATTCCTATATAATTAAAAATACTATATAATTATAAATGCTATGTTATATGTAAAATATAATTATATTTACATGTAAATATTAAAATTATATACCTATTTGGTGATATCGTGTATCATAGCCTACCAATGATGACGTTGCATTTAAACAGAGTATGAACAGGCCTTGTTATAAGAAGGCATTGGCCCGGGACGAACTGCTAAGAGTGCCACAGACTGGGCAAGCTACACCACATCCAGCTTTAGTACAACATATTCGCAGTGAATCTCAACATATTACCTTTGTGATTAAAAGTATTAATGAATGGGAATTTAATAAATAAGTGGTTTCTCGTTAGTTTTTTTTACGGAATTGTTTAAACAATTATTTGTTTCCTGTTACATAGTGCATTACACAATGTGTTTTGGTAATTTTGAGCAATTGATAACAAAAAAGCGTAATAATGGGAAACATGTTTCAAGTTGAAATATTATACTCTGTATCCTGGCCTGTTCACAGCTAACAATTTTTCCTTCCGTCGAAAGTAGTAGAACCAGGTAAAAGTGTAATAAAACATTTCTTCGTGTCTGATTTCTTAAATACGTAAGCGAGTCCGGTTAAGTTGCAACAATAATGAGACTTCCACATTTACTGAACTGTTTTTTCTCAGGTTTTCAGGCAAATGCTGGGAAGATTCTGACGTCCCTATGACGTCTAGGTAACGCTATCGCCTTGAAATTAAGATATCCTGAGTTTGAACCATTGTGGAGGCACAATGGTTCGGGTCCCACTTCAAACTGCATGTCCAGTTGCTATTAGTCTGTGCATAAAGTGAACAAAGTTGGGAAGAGGCCTTTTGAAAGAAGGCAACGGATATTATTTGCTTTACATCTCTTCGGTGTCGAATATGGATGGATCACAAGCAGATTACCGACCTATTCTGAAATATGCGAATGATTTCTGTACTTAGCTATCACCCACTTAGCTCATGGAAGATTACTAGTTTAATCTGTACATTGGAGGCGAACACTATTCACTCTTTCAGTGATTGAAAATTTATTAATTTTAAGACATTTGGGGGAGGGGCATTTCCCCTTAACCCCTATAGAAACGGGCGCCGGGAAAGAGGGATGGAACTAGCCAGTCGACCCAGCTGAAAAGTTGTATCGTTCATTTCAAAGGAGAAAAGCTGACCTCCGTGGCGGAGTGGTTAGCACAGAGCGCTACGACACCAGGTTGCACGGGTTCGAATCCCGGCCTGGGCATGGCTGTATTTTCTGAGTGTTCCTTAATCAATTTCCTCATATCCTCATTCTTCCTCATCTTCGCGATTAGCCAAAAGTGGTAGAAAAGCGAAGTAAAATAAACCAAATCAACCAGTCAAATTAGAAAAGAAAGAAATCGTTATTTTTATAGCCGATAACATTTCACTTAACGCCTATTATTTCATCAGAATAACCTAAGCGAAAAATGCAATGCATCAGAAAATAGTGTAAAATACAGGGACGACTACAGAATTTCACTTAATCCAAAAAATAAATTGTTCAACGACCATTTTCGAAATTCCAAAATTTAGATGGTGTGATTTTTATGACTAAAAGTTCCCCTTAATTTTAAAATATTTTTCTTGACTGCCGTGTGTAAAAGTTAATAAAAATGTACATAGAATATACATTATTAAGTGTATTTTTTTATTTTATATTTTTTTTGTATTTGAGAAATCCTGAATACTGAATACAGAAATCCTGAATACATTTCATATCAGGATATATACAGAGAGAAAAATGGAAATTAACAAATGAGAAGCACGCACACATATGTAACAAGAATAAAAAATAAAAACAATAACTAGGAAGTAATAAATATTAATTTCTCTTCAGCTCCTTGATGCACGCATTTCTGAAAGCCTGCTTAGATGGAAGCCTGGAGGATCAATTAGTGTATTGTACCTTGTTTGTAGCCTATAGAGGAATGACCTTTGTTCTAGGGATAGCCTTGAGGCTTTTGTGTAAAAGAAGTTGTTGCATTTGCTGTTGGTACGTGGGATCCGGATGTGAAGATGTGGCAAGAGTTCGTTAGTGAAAAGTTGTCCATTCATGATTTTGAAAATAAATGTTAGATCTGAAACTTGACGGCGAAGGGAAGGATCGTGAATTTGAAGAGTGGATAGAATTTCATGTTTGGAAAAGTTTGCAAGGGCTGGACATCTACGTTTGTTTGACTATTCTGATGAAGAAATTTACCACTTTGTTTGTTCTGTTTATATTGCTATCATAGGTCATTGACCAAATACATGAACCATATTCAAGAATAGGTACAACGCACGTTGTAAAGTAAGTTTTGAGGACAGAAACATGTGTGATATCTGTAAATTAGCCCAAGGGTTTTCATGGCTCTGGAAGTTATGTAATCTATATGGTGGCTGAAAGTGAGTTTACTGTCGAAAATTACTTCTAAGATCTTTGTGCTGTTGTACGAACGGGATGATTTTGTTGCATAATCTATAGGATGGTGCTGTAAAATTGGATTTAAGGGTAAACCACATAAAAACAGATTTCTCAGGATCTATTTTCAGATTCCAGTCTTGGCACCAGCGTTCAAATTGTGCGAGATTGTCTTGCATGGAACATGTGTCTTGAACTGAAGCGATGTTTCTAAATAACTTACAGTCATCAGCATACAATAATATTGAGCATTCGGGAGAAATATATTCATGAATATCGTCCATGAAAAGAGTGAAACACAAGGGCCCTAGAGAACTTCCTTGAGGCACACGGGAAACTTCAGGGAGCCATGGCGAAGAGCAACCAGATATGATAACCTTTTGCTTTCTATTGTGCAAGTAAGATGAGAGTAATTTAAGAAGGGGTCCGTGAATGTTGAATCTGTTTGAAAGTTTATGGATGAGTTGTGTATGAGGGACAGAGTCAAAGGCTTTAGAAAAATCTAAGTAAACGACATCCATGTCTTGCTTGGCACTCAGGCAGTTAACCGCGTTGGTGAGCAAACAAACAAGGTTTGTGTCACAGGAAGAAAACCGTGTTGGGTGGGAGAGAGGAACGGAGTAGCATGCGCAAGGATACGATTGGAAATTATTTTTTCGGCTAGCACTGCAAGTGCAGGAAGTAAGGAAATCGGACGATAAGAGGTAACGTGAGTTTTGTTTCCGTGTTTGAGTATAGGAACTATATTGCTTACTTCCATGCAAGAGGAAACACACCATCGGAAAAAAAACATTTGTTAAAGATTATGCTGATTGGTTTGGATAGAATATTGGCAAATCGTTGTAGAAATTTCAGTATATTACCTGTATTAAATGTAAAAAATAGACAGTTGTCCTTGATATTCATTCGCCTGGTGTATTGAGTCTAGATGAGTTTTCTCTAAGATATTACAACGAAAATATAATAAATTGCCAATGAAATAAGTTATTAGTTACAAGGACATTTGACTCCCTTGTATACATTTATGGTGGATCCATCACCACGGGTTTTATTCTCTACTTTGAAAGTTGACCCATTTGTTCAAATTTACACTTCTGTTAAGTTCGCGTAACTAGGTGGCTGTTAGAATTTGCGTTGTTGCCAAATCGGTGCATCAATATATTTTTATAAAAGTCATGGACGAAAATGGCCAATTAAACTTTGGGAGCGAAGATATACGTTTGGACTTGGCAACACTGCACAATGAACGTTACCACTGGGCTTGTTAAAGGTCCAGGAACCTAAAGTTTTATTGGGTCCTATTGAGTTCTGCAACAGGACCGGAATCTTTTATTTTTCGCACAATTTAAACTCGGTTCAAGTTGCGTATTGTTTCATTTCAATACGGAACTTGGACCGGATTTAAATTCATCCGGAAAGAAAGGTTCCTGTACCGTATTAAAATTCATCCGGAAAATAGGATCGTGGACCGTATTTAAATTGATCCGGCAAAATCTTCATGGACCGTATTTAAATTGATCCGGGGAAAAAGTTCATGGGCAGTATTTAAATTGATCCGGGGAAAAAGTTCATGGGCAGTATTTAAATTGATCCGGGGAAAAAGTTCATGGGCAGTATTTAAATTGATCCGGGGAAAAAGTTCATGGACCGTATTTAAATTGATCCGGGGAAAAAGTTCATGGGCAGTATTTAAATTGATCCGGGGAAAAAGTTCATGGGCAGTATTTAAATTGATCCGGGGAAAAAGTTTATGGGCAGTATTTAAATTGATCCGGGGGAAAAGTTCATGGACCGTATTTAAATTGATCCGGGGAAAATCTTCATGGACCGTATTTAAATTGATCCGGGGAAAAAGTTCATGGACCGTATTTAAATTGATCCGGGGAAAATCTTCATGGACCGTATTTAAATTGATCCGGGGAAAAAGTTCATGGATCGTATTTAAATTGATCCGGGGAAAAAGTTCATGGACCGCATTTAAATTGATCCGGGGAAAAAGTTCATGGGCAGTATTGTAATTGGTTCGGAATAAAAGGTTCCTGGATCGAAGTGAAATCCTTTACAGATAAAAAGGTTCTTTACGGTTCAGAACCCATTTACTCTTACTGATTTTCTCTTCTGGACCGGAATTGAATGCATCTAAAATTGCTGGACCTTTAACAACCTTCGTTGCCACATTGATATTGGTGCCGGAACAAGCGACTCTCTTTTCTTTAAAGAAAATAATCCACATCCGCAGGAGGTGGATAATGCTGTTGCGAAACGTTGAAACGAAAGCGTTCCCATGTCTTTCTTCCGGTAACCCTCCCGTGTCCGAGACACACACGATTTCACCTTCGATTCGGGCTGAAGATTAAGGCGTGTCATCTTCGGAGCGAGTGGACGCAGAATGCTTCTGCTCTTGTCGAGTGGCCTAGAAAGAACATGGCGTGTTTATCTTGGCTTCCTTCCGGCGAGAGAGTCGATGACCACAGTGAAAGGAGCTCGCTTGTTTATGCAGCGTGCAAAGGTTGCGTAGGGTGTCATTAGGAAAATACGCACGTGTTAAAACCAACAAGAGAACTGTGCGTGTGTAGAGAAGTTTCGAGATCACTTAGAAATGAATGAAGCACCATCCCACACAATATGCACAAGACTTGAAAAGTACATGATTTGAAACTTGATATGACCATCTTTGCTGAAACCAACAGTAAACATACTAGGAGAAGCCAAAAAATTGGTTATCTTGATTCATCCACAAATATCGCATGAAAAATTCGCATTTAGAATCAGTGAATGGGTTATTATTATTATTTTGGATTGGCTGCACATAATGGATATTTTGCACCCTTCAAAGTATAGGAGGAAGATCCTCTTATCTAAAACCTTTACCTTAAAACAGGCACGTATCTAGAAATATTATTCGGGGGGAGGGTCCGAACCAAATGTCCCAGAATTAAAATAATAATAATAATAATGTTAAATTATAATTACATTAAATATTAATGTACATTTATTAATATTGTATTCTTTTACATGATAAAATACTTAAAAAGATAGTATAAGAATATGAATGTAACAACCTATATTTAATATGTATTCTGTAGTTTGCGTGAACTTAAGATCGCCAAATTTGTATATAAAAGCAAGGAAATTAATGACAAATAGATAAAGAATTGAATATATTTGAATAATAAAAAGAGAATGTTCCTGAGTAATATTTTATGCACATTTTCATGACTAGTAGTGTGCATAAATCTTCTTTGGTACTGTCCTTCCAAACAGTATGATCGCAATATAATAATCCTTGTCTTCGAAGATCATAGGAAGTTAATAACCATCGATTACACTACAACAAATTATAAAAAGTACATTTTCATTATTTCATTTTAGCACTTGGTAAGTCTTTTCGTGAGGAAGGGGGTTCCGGACCCTTGCCCCCCTTAAATACGTCCTTGCCTTAAAGTGAAAAGGTTACGGACTTTGAAGCACACTAATTGGATCATTACAAATAAGGACCTTGTGGAGAGTGTGAACGTCGGAAAAGTAGAATACCTTTCGTGCCTGTCTCGTGTTAATCTCTAAACAGCTTCCACGGCGGCGAGGTCTTCTTCACGTGCTGTTCAAGCCATAGCCAATGCATGGATGTAGCATTGTGCTTGTCCAGTCATCCATTTCATCTGTTCATACTCATTGCGGCGATTTGCCCAACAGGTTGAAATTCGACACAAATTAACCAAAGAAGGTATAGAAAAATACAGAAGCTGCATGCGATACGTAGCAGTTGAAAACAAAATCGTAAAGCCGAAACGAATGTCAGAAAACAATAGCTCTGATAATGATCGTATACAATAGTCACATATCGAACTCTTCACTTCACTATCCATATTGAGAGTATCGGACAAATAAGTTTAGTCTCAAATTTCGAGACGAGACCGAAATTTCTCTTCCCTTTCGGAACCACCGAAAAAGAATGGCTGTTTCCAAATTTCCAAACCTCCCTCGCTTTCACTGATTGTAAATTAGCATATCATGGGATTTTCCTACAAGTGTGAAGCAAATGAGACTATGATTTCAGGTGTCGAGTGTGGTACACCCTGTGTCAGGGATCGACACTAGAACTGTATATGTTCGGTAGAGACTGAAGAGCATGAACAGAATAAATTATATTCCAATGTATCTTCTACCAGAACCAAACAGACCTTTGGCTCCACACGTTGACAATTCACTACCAACATCACTATGTTCTCACAAAACCCAAAATTTCTGAACAGCATGTTGCTAGAATTATTCAAACCTCACAATTGCTACGCAGCAGATAGAAAAGTGTTTACATGTAACCACACTCCCATTCCGCACATATTATATATCTTTAACTCATAGGAAGCCTTTTAGAAGACCCTCGAGTCAGCTTCCGTGGCGGAGTGGTTAGCACAGCTCGCTACGAGCCAGGGATTCTGGGTTCGAATCCCGGACATGGGTGTTCTCTGTGAATGTCCTACCATCGATTTCACCATATCGTCATCCCCATCGTCGCGATTAGTCAAAGTTGGAGGAAAACCAGCGCTAAATGACAACAAATGCAATGAAATCGAAGGGCCTCGAAGAAGCGAAGAATAGTTACTTTATCAACTCACTGTGTGTTTGTGCTGGTCAAAATTAAAGCAATATCTAGGTTTAGGTCTAGAAAAGAGGATGGAAAGATATAAAGAAAGAAAAGGAGGCTAGTGATAAACCTGGCCAGAAACTCACCGGAGAGTGGCGAGGGCCATTGGAATAATGAATCAATGTAGCATTTACAAGTTTCGCTACGATACTAGAAAAAGTTAGGATATGCAAAATTATTCACCTGTATAGACGAATGTGCTGCTTGTGCCAGCTTTCGATGAAACGTCGGCTGCATCTGTTAATTCAATTCCTTCTCAAGTCGTTTTAAACAGTGTCTTCGTTTAAACAAAAACGTTAATAATGAAAACGTGGGAAAACAAATGTAGGAATTCCGGCATAGAGAAAAAATTATTTGACTCTTTTTTTGCGGGGCTGCGGAGGCGGCATGATGTCATGTCCAAACATGTCATTACCTCTGAAAAATCTTCGCGCCCGCATTGACCTTGAATACAGCGATGCATTTCTCGACAACGTACACTAAGAAGGTTGCCTTTTGTCTTAGTACATATTTAACGCCGCTTTTCTACATCTTTTAAGTTAATCGCGACGATGAGGATGAATAACATCAAATAGGTTACAGGTCAAACACAGTGATTTCGTATCGTGTATGTAATGTTATTTCTTTAGTGTTCAGCACATTGATTTTACCGTCCGGAAACTAGAGTTTTAATCTTACCAACGATTTATCGTCCATGTTGGGAGATGATGATAGTGTTTTAATCAAGAAATGTTCTTTTCCATTGTTTCAAAGGAAGTTTTTAATCTAACCTTACATTTTTAGTGTCTTGTGTATGTCATGTGAGGGCCCTTTACGTCCTTGCACACTTTTAACCTGACTCATCTCTTTACACCCCATTTTTAAACTTTAAGCGTTTTAGAAAAGTTAAGGGAGTCAGAAATCTCCCTTTGGGCCATCATGTTATACAGAATATTTATTATCTTCTTTTTTTTAACAATTTTATAATGGAAAATTTCTCATCATTGTAACATTTTCAAATAACAGGAATCACTGTTTGGAACGGAACAGCACCATTTATCAATCGTTGCACCCTTTTGTAGGACTTTCAATACATCCTCCACCAAAGTTGTCGCTTGAGGATAAGAACCAATGTGTTTTCTTTTTTTACTTTTGTATTTCTTTCATTTGGCTATACCCTTTGCCCCCTCCACCCATATAAAATTCGTGGGTGCGCCTCGACGATGTAAATTGATTAAATTTAGCAAATCATTTTGTAAGTTACATGTCGGCGCACAGACTACTAGCTACTCTGACTTAAAGTTACCTTCCTACCGTTTGGTGGCGCTAGTGACTTCCGCGCTCGCTTTTCCGTATCATTCTTACACATCCTTACATAGGCATTATTCTTGTTCAGGCTTTGTAAATCAGAATGTCACATAGTTATTAATTTTTAAAGTACAGTGGGATTCATAAGTATTACCAAGCAAATTGTCCATCACCACGCTTACCCTCTTTGTTTTACGCAATGAGAGCTTCAAGAACTGACACAAAACACCAAACAATCTGCTTACAACATATGTACCAGTTTACGTAAAAATACAGTACTTAAAAATACTTAGGAGGGATAAAAAAACAACGAAAATAGTTATGGAGAATTTTCTGAGCAATACTTACGGATCCCACTGTACAACTTCCATAATCTTGAACTGCCGATGAAAAAACAAGCATGCACAAAATAATTTGATTTTTTTTACAAATATTAGGCCTACTTTTAAGATAGTTCTAACAGGATTTTTAGAACCTGTACAGTCAACAGCAAAGATAATGGTAGGCAAATTGTCCACCGCTATTTTCATTACTTTTTTATTCTACAGCCTGTGTTGTTTTAAAATGAAACTATGTTGGTTTGAAGCAGGCATTGTTCTTTGCTTATTGAAGTCATTGTTTCAATTCATTGTCATCATATATAGTGTAATTCAGACCGAATGAAAATGGTGGTGGACAATTCGCCTACTGTTTCTTCCGCCGTTGGGTGTACAATTCAGGAACATAAGCTGAAGCCTCAACTCCAAAGTTTTGCACTAATTTTAAACATTTCCACCCCTTAAATGTTCTCCAAGAGTACAGATCGGGTGAGGTAACTATTGTCTAAATGAAGTGTAATAGGTTTACGATAGGTTTGGATTATTTTAGATAGGGAGATAATGTTGGCAATAGATCTCTGCGTTTACTTACTAAAAACTATATTTGAATGGCAGCATTTTAGACACTCAAATTATTATTTGAGGAGTACAATTCAGATTAAACGACTTATGCATACCCCCTCCCAAAAATTTGGGCCCGCATGAAAATATTGAGCCCACCAGAACCAAAACCTGTAGCGACGCCCCTGGGACAGAATAAATAAGTTTTGATTAGAGAACCGTCAGAAATAACTTAATCATAATTATTTCACCATACAGATTGTTATTGTAAACAAACGTACAATCCTGACATAATACTTCATCATATTTGAATTACAACTATAAATCTTGTTATATCATTCGTCAGTATTAATAATATAATCAATACTGTCAAGTGACATCATGTGGTTTTATGTAACTTTAAATTCCTTTTGCATTTCTTGTTGTAATTAGTGTTAAGTGAGAAAATGAACAATCAATTTGCTTCGCAAGAATGTTGTTGCTGATGAGGGTTATTATGAAACATCTCTCTTTCCTGTATCATTTGAAAGGTCAGTGGGAAAGATCATACTTAAATGGTTTGAGGAACTATAAAAATAATGTAGTAAAATATAAGGTGACCGATTCAAGGTGATGGCGCTCGTGTTCAGTAATTAGAGAAAACGTGGAAGTCATTGAAGGTCAGAATTTACGAGGGTCGTCCAAAAGGTTCTGAGCCTGAAGTGAATGGTTGCAGAATCAAACGTGGTTCCTTGGCAACAAATTTGCTCCAGCGATATTCAAACAACTTCATTGTAATCTAAAACGTCATCCGCTGCACTCATGACGACATCATACCTTCCAAACATTTTTAAAGGGGCGCCTTCGATAAGTCCAAAGTCATATTCATTAATAGCAGGTATGGCATTGCACATGTGCTGCGGTAAATGTTCCTTTGGAAGTTAATCCAGCAGCAGTGCCCTGCCCGCTCCTTTTAACCTTCAGAAAATAGTGATAATGTTCCCTCTTGGCGGGAAACACGCTTCTCGGATTGGGGGAAGGGAATTCTACAGCTTGAAACCTTATTTGGCAGTTATGGCAGTCTACGGTCATGAATCCACCAGCACTCGCGATTCAACCTTAACATCGATCGGTTTTTACCTACACCTAACCTACTTTTCGCTGTTGTCTAGATAGTATCAATAGTTTAATAGACTTACGTAGCAGCCACGAAACTTTTGAAAATATCTAAGAGCGAAAGCAAATCACATGAAGATCCATGTTAATGTTCTAGAAGGAATTCTAAGGAGATTTTGGAATATCAAAGCGGTTTTTTGAAAGGAAAAGAAAATTCAAAGACAGCTATCCTTGTTGGCCAAAGGCCCAACCAAGCCTTAAACAACAAGTATTTAAAGGGTATCCGTGGAACCACCATAGAAATCTATAGATAGGTATTGTCAGTCTAATATCTCTCTTAGGAACAGATTGTTAATTCATATTCATGAACCACGAATAATGATCGTCAATGCAGGTCTAACTTGTTTAGGAGCATGATTCGTTATTTTACATTTTCAACTTTCTATTTGATTTTCTGACCTTTCAGATGATCTGATTTCCTTCCACTTTCAGTGACCCTGTTCTATCATACTGAATATCCCAAAATAATAATTATATTAATTGCCTTAATGAAAATGCAGGAATGACCAATGCGAGTTAACGATACGTTCACGTTCTCCACACCGAACGCAGTAATAACAAAAACAAAACAAAAAACAAGAAGCACGATATAAACTACAAAAAAATGCGGACAGACCAGATGTATTGCGTAACAGCATCTTCCAACTACAATTATGTTTGAATTTCTTTATGTAATGCAACTGATCACCTCTCCTTGAACCAATAATAAACCAAGCATTAATTGTTAGAAAGCCATTATGGTGTATTCAGTATCGGCTTTGAGAAACAAACTGTTATCTTTTTGTGAATTTTGTTTCTTCAAGCCTCAAGCTTTTATACTTCGGTTGCATTACATAAGGTACCATTAAACTTTACAGAAAAGTCCTTATCACTATCTAGGTGTCGGAACTATTGAGAAAAGGTATTTTTGATATGCTCCTGGAACCAATAGCGTGTCATATTATTTCGGAAGGGTATTTTCTTTAGTTATATTTTTCACATGTTTGATGCTTTTGCTTAATAACTCTACGAAATAAAGATCACCTTCAAAAGACCTTGACATGTTGTTACAAGAAATAGTAATGGTTGTTGCTAATGTTTCTTTTACGTTAGCAACAAACATAAGAAAACCTATAAATTTGTGATAACACACAGGAATACATTTACGAGTTTTTGTTTCTTCATATAGTCCATAATAAATTTTATAATAGTGACTGATACGAGATATCGTTCTTAGGAAATATTTTGTAATGATTGCAAAAAAATTGTAATCATTACAAGCGACGATTTCTACAGATGAATCCAGAAGCCGTGACGGTGTAAATCAGTGTGTACTAGAGCGCTGCAGCGAGAGGATTTCGCTCGAGTGCCAAATAGTTCGCACGCACGACGCTAGATAGCGCACGGAGTTTAGAGCAGCTTCGCTGGAGAGAATAACGCTCGAACAGGTAAACGAACTCTATACGCTCAAGCCGCAGTAGTACACGTATAACCGTAATTTGTCTGTGGTAGTGGCCCTCAAGTATGGACAGTGCAGTGAAAGACGCAGGGAAATTGAAACTAAGTAACATATTCATGGTCTCTATGTTAAAATGTAGTTTAGTCAATCTTACCAATACAGTGATGTATGAAAAAGAAACAGATGATTGTGGGCTGAAACTGCCAGGACGGATATTTTACATAATGTGTCTACGGTTATTGTCACATTTTTTTCGGGCAAATACTTTTTACAACGTCAGTCCACGTAATGTGTAATATTATTGTAATTGGTGATTATTCAGTGGAAAATTATAGACTTACTACTATTTGCAGGTCGGCTGATCTTGTTACAGAATCTTTGTATCTTTATAATTTATGTTCTATTAACAATAAAAAATCACAACTCCAGAACACTGGTTTGATATTAGAGTCCGAGTGAATTCGGAACATCTCCAGCTGACTGCGCGAGTCTAGCCAGCGAGACTACAAGCAGTGTACAGCGTGAGCAATAGCGTTAGCTATAGGCGCAGAGTAGAGATGACGTCAGCGGATCACTTCTTGATTGGAGGCGTCGGGAGTTATGACTCGCTCCCAAGGTGCAAGCGCAGAACGGCCAGAGCTGTTACGGAAATAATCTCACTCTAACCAAATATACATCAAACGTTATTGTAAATAGGGACGAAATGGCTAATCTTAAATGTGCATTTCATGAAAGCAACAAATATATTTTACAAAATCCAGTCTTGGACCTTTCGCTACACCCCGGTAACTGCTTCTTGCGGGCCAACGAGGCTCTGGCGTCTTGTGGAGTCGTGTTCTCCTGTGTTTGTCCCTCTGTGCAGGGGTGTCCATCCCCCCAAAATCATGTCATGCGCCCCCCAAAATCATGTCATGCGCCCCCCCAAATCATATAATGTGTCCCCCACCCCAAAAATCATATCATTCGTGCCCTCAAACCACATTGTAATCCGCACAGAGTATTTAATTACGACAGCGTGTCTACCGAAAATAACTTTTCTCTCGGCTTTACTGAACACACTTGATCTGCCCCTCCTCCATAAACAGGGGTGCTCATCACTCAAGACCGCTCCTAAAATCGTTCATCATAATTTCCACAAAATATTTTACTTCAATACATAATAAATTATGTTTATTTGAATGAAATACCATGTTAAACTGTCCATATTTTTTTAAGTGTTCGATTTTCGAAAAAACTTAAAGCTAGCACATTGATTGGTTAAATGTAGTAAGTTAAATTATGTAAATATGCATATAAATAGTGTTTGTGAGTGGGTTTATATAACACAATTTGAGTATTTAACACAAGTTGTTCCACAACTTAAGATAAAGATAGACAATTCAACCTTGGCAAACCAAATAACATGCTCCAGCCGCATGACCCGGTTCTGTTTCGCGAGACATTACAGAAACCTAGCTAGAAATTCTTAAGCTCAGGGCAATAACATAATACGGTTTTTCTTTCAAATAACTCACCCCCCCCCCCCCCCGCCCACGTTTTCTTGGGGTAAATATATTTTAGTAACTCATAACGATAATTAAGTGGATTTTATCTTCAGTGCAAATGTAACTTGTTAAAGTAAAATTTTCCTGTGACATGAAGTTAGAAATGCGGATTCGATATATTTTTGTTCCAAATGATGCACCTGCTTTAAATTAAGCAGTATACTAACCAAAGCATTATATCTTAAGAAGTGATGTTATTAATTAACATGGAGAATATCGCTTATGTCTTGTAATGCAGTTATAGTAGTTCTTGTTAAGTCATGAATGAATGAATTAGTTTTAAGAATTGAGTAAGGAAGTTTTTGACGAAGATGTTTTATTTTTTTGGTAGGCGTCTGTCGTCAACTTTGTTTTAGTGATGGGGCTTATCCCCGTATTGGACGACGGGTAAAAAAATGCCTATGAACTGATGTGTCCATACTACGCTTATGAAAATAAATCAACTAGAGAAGCCGTTTTCAAACTTTCCTCTCCTTCCGAAAAACCGCTGTATCTTTCCAAAATCTGAAAATTTATATATGTTTAGAATTCTGTCAAACGTAAGCCTATTAAAGGAAATTGCTTCTTACGCAATTGAAGCCTCCGCCCAATGCTTCAGAAACTTTTGTGTTTTATGTAGTATAATTCAACAATTAGGATAGATAATTATTATTACAATGATTATATTATATATATCATTATAATGAGAGATATAATGATTATAAATTACAGTTGTGTACACCATAAATTTATATTTTAAAATACTAATATTTAAAATTTCATTAACGAGTGTAATTATGTAATGGTCGTTAATCCTTTAATAACATGTATGTTTTTAGGATAGCGGAAATAGACAGTCATTTGTCCAGTCTGCGTAGGCCAAGTTGATTGATTGGTTAATTGAATTGTTGTTTTAAGTCCACTTTATGCACAGAAAGACTAATCGGGACTGGGCCTACAGTTTAAAGTGGGATCCGAACCACTGTGCCATGTGCCTCCACCGGGTTTCTAACCCTGAACCCTTTGATTACAAGGCGACGACGCTAACACAGCGCCATCGGGGAGGCACAGTGGGCCGAGTTGCAATGGGACAACTTTGCCGCCCCAAATTCTAGCGTCCCTAGGCTTGAATCACCCTGTTAACGTGAAACTGTACCCTTTGACCTAAGTTCACACCGAGCGTCAACTGGGTATTGAGAAATCTTCAGCGTGGGATCTTCAACGAAAGTGGAAACACATTTGAGGTTGATGGCTGTTTGCAGCAATGTAAGCATTGACGCAGCAGAACCGTATGCAGTAATTATGGCTTCAAAGTGTTCTGAAGCTGCATTCAAGGTCATTAACAAAGCCACAACATTTCAAACGAAAGAAGATTATTGCGAAACATCCACAAGAAACATTTTGGCGAACTATAATCAAGTGTTATGCCTTCGTTCTGTCGAGAGTTGTACATATACGCAAAAAGTGTATATAAAATCAGTGGCGCCAACTTATATGGGCTCGTGGGGCTTGAGCTCACCCAATAATTTACATTGTTATTTTATTTACAAATAAAGTATCCGCGCTTAAGAGAACAAATTTATTGAAATTTCCAGTACAGCAGAAGCCATTTTAAACCAGAAAAAAGCAACAGTAAAACAATAGACAAAGATTAAAAACATAAAATAAACAAAGATAAACAAGCAAAAACAATACCAAGGTAACCAGATCAGTTCCACAAAAGCATTATTTACAATTTTTTCTATATTGGTGATAAAAAATGAATATGAAGTGAATATATCTATTTGGCTTGAGATGATATTGAACTAATTGGGTATGGAATAGTGAACGTTGTATGAGTGAGATCCTGGGAGTTGTAGTGTGGAAAGTTTCCTTGCTCCGTGTTTTATGTCTAGGGACTCTGAGTGAGAGATTGTGGAGTGGGATGCTGCATCTTAAGTTTCCATTTATGATCTTGTATAGCAATGTCATATCTGCAACGTATCTATGAGTTTCTGGAGTATTAATGTGCAGATTTACAAGCAGATCTCTCTTAGGCAGGTGTCATCATTATTCTCTCAAACCATCCTCGAATCAATAACTGTTATCAAAGTATGTCATAATAATTTGTTTCATCTCCAATATGATACTTTTCAGTGTTCTATATTATTTTCACTATTCGTTTTCATGTCGTTATTAGGGAAGTAAGTGAGGATAAGGGCTTATTTGTCTACATTGTTTAAAAAAATTATAAATTATATATATTAAAGGGTTAAGCGAGGAAACCGTTTCAATAGCACACATTCTAAATCAACCCAATGCAAATTATCGGAATGAATTAGGTGTATGAAGACAAATTTCTGTAGTAACAAACATTGGCCTAACTTGGCGGGGGAAAGGGGGGCACTTTCCCCCCCAAGATCAAAGTAATGAAGAGTAATATATATGCTTTCGACCTTTTCGCAAACGTCAAAGTTATTTAGTTAATAATCCTGGATGCTGGTTTTATGGTATGGAAAACTTTTTTAGTCTCTGGCGCAGTGGTAGCGTCGTCGCCTTGTAATCAAGGTGGCCCGGGTTTGATACCCGGTGGAGGCACATAGTGGTTCGGATCCCACTTTAGACTGTAGGTCCTGTCCCGATCAGCCTTACTGTGCATAAAGTGGACTTAAAACACCAACTCAATCAATCAATCAAAAAAAATCTTCCCCAAAATTTAATTTGGGGGAAACCCTGGGGGGTAAAGACGGTCAGGGGCGTGATGCTGATCACATCACCCCCACTCATGACCGGATCAAGAAAGTGTGGGGCGTTACCCCCACACCCTCTATACGCCTTCATGGCGTGGTGCTATACACAGGGGAGCACTTTACCTTTTTTTACCCAAAATTTAAGTCCCAGGTTTGATCCTACCTCCTCAAAACTAGACCGTAAGTCTGATTCTGCCCCCTCAAAATTAGGCCCAGTTTGATTCTGCCCCCCTCAAAATAAGGCCAAAGTTACGCCCATGGTAACAAATAACAAAAATGTTGGTTATTACCTTAGTTTTGACGTGACTGTGTCAATTATAAGAGTAGCAATAGTAATTATTATGCCCGAGTGCATTGATTGGTCTACACACAATGTCGCTGCAGGAAGCTCCGTGTTCGAGTCCCGACCATTTCATGAATAGTTCTCTCATTATCATTCAGTCTCATCGTTGCGACGTTATTGAGACGGAAATGCGATGAAAAATAAGAAAAAGAAAACGATGTTGAATATCAAACTTATTTGACTCCTACAGACGTGTTTCACCTACGCCATAAACTATTGCATTGTGGCTTCGAGCAGCCATTATTGAGACCAATTCTTGTAAGCATAGAGAATTCAAGCAAGCGAGCGGGAGATTCTAACACCGACATTCGTGATTGAAAACAATTGCAAACGACAAATAATATTGACCGCAAACATGACGGCTGTGTGCATCCCTACGTCACCGACCTATTGTGAAATAATTTCTATATCATCATTGGGCAAGGCGTCGTATCTATTACAAATTAGTTAAATAACGTTGGTGTCAATACCTTCAGTTTTTTACATGATTACGAAAGATTTACGTCAATTATAATCTTTTAAAAAAACGGAAACCTTTTTGAAATTGTGAGGAAATCTCGCTGGAATTTCAACAATCGTCCTGTAATTGTTTTTCTTAAACTTGGGCAAGTAGTCTGTTAGGAATATAAGTTTTTGTATTTACGTCATCCTTGAAATACATCCGTGAAGTGATTACGATTGCATCCTGTCGAATTACCTGTTACCTTTTTTATTCCGTGTTTCTGCGCGTGAATATCACGTGACCTCTTCTGTAGCTTTTGTTAGAACGAGGACCAATGAAATATATCCTCGTGTAGACTGGCCCTAATGTTGTGCTCGATTTAATTAATATGCAATCACTTCTACTTGTAGTAATCGAAATGCATCACTCACTTTTGATGCATAGATTGACACAGTTAAACGTGAATTTTATCTTGTTTGATCACAATTGTTGCAGTTTAGTGTATCACAAGGAACAGGAACTGATAAAAATGAAATGGAGGAACAGATGGAACGATGGATAAGGGACAAAAGAAGGAAGGGAAGAGTTAATAGGAACAGAAGATAGAGAGAAGACGCATAAAAACGAAGAAGGAATGAGCCAAGGAAGCAGCAGAAGAAGGAAAGAATGAGACGGAGAAGTATTGAGACGCGGAAGCAGAAGGAGAGAATGGAATGACACGGGTTGCAGAAGGTGAAAGTAGGGAGATGGAAAAGCAGAAGGAGAAAGAAAGAAAGACAGAGAAGAAGAAGCTGAAAGAAAGAGACGTAGACGCAGAAGAAGGAAAAAGACAGAGTAGACGGAGAAGTAGAAGAAGAAAGAATGAAGGAAAGATTCGGAGAAGCAGAGGAAAAAAGAAAGAGATGGAGAAGTAGCAGGAGAAGAAAGAAAGAGCCGAGAAGCAGAAGAAGAAGAAAGAAAGAAGGTAAGATTCGGAGAAGCAGAAGAAAAAAGAAAGAGATGGAGAAGCAGCAGAAGAAGAAAGATAGAGCCGAGAAGAAGAAGATGGAAGAAAGACAAAAAATGACGGATAAGCAAAGATAGAAATAGACGGAGAAGTAGAGGTAGAAGAAAAGAGATGGAGAAACAGAAGAAGAAGAAGAAAGGGAGTGGACGGAGAAGCAGAGAATAAAAGCAAGAAACATGTGGAGGAGCAGAAGAAGAAAGAGACGTAGGAGCAGAAGAAAGTGGAAATGAGCAGAAGAAAGAAGGAATAAGTTGGAGAAGACAAAATAGAAGAAATAGCAAAAAGATCAGTAGAAGAAGAAATACAAGAAGAGCAGGAGAAGGAAATCTGTGAGATGAAAGGAAGAATGATACGAAGAAGAGGAAAGAGAAATGAGTAGAGGAGAATCAGAAGGAAGAACGAAACGTGGAAGAGATATAGAATATGAGTTTTGGAGATATAAATTTATAAGCCATGACCGCCGAGCAGAGAAAAATATCTCGCCCAACCTTGAACCCCCCGTACGAATGAGTCGCTCTCTTGAGACGCCACTGCCCGTAAAATGGAAAAAAAAGGGGGATTGCACACAAGAAAAAAAACGATGGTTTAATATCGACAATCGTCTGCATAGGCAACGTCGAATTTCGTCAAATAACTCAAACTCACCTGGAAAGAAATGTTATTTTCTGATCAGAAACTCCCGATCGACGCTCCACCGCTTAGGAACACATCCGGATGACCAGGCACTGCTTTCACGAGACAACAACGAACTAGTCTGACATAATCTGAAAGACTTTCTTCCCAATCCGGCTGGTCAAAACGACTTCCGCCACGGCGGGGGAAAGGGAAGTACGCGATTCCGCCACGGGAGGCGCTGACACCGAGAAGGTCCCTGGAGGGCAGGAAAGGTAGAAAAAAAGTGAAACTTTCGTTTTCGGAAGAAAGTTGATGGAGGTCGAAAGGAAAAGATTATGCAACCGATCTTGTTTTCCTTTCTTTTTCGACTTCTCTTCTCTCTCCCCGTCTGTCCCATCTTGGAAAGTTGTTTTGCATTCCATTCCCCCTCCTTATATCTTAGTGCCGGCTACTGCAGGCACCCAGTCTATAACATTAATTGTTAATTCTTGGAGTGTATACTTAAGCAGTTCTAGATCTTGGCATTAATATTGTCAGCTAATTCTGTCCATAGGCTTTATTGTTCTCTACAAGGGACTGCTAGACGCCTGGGCTTACCACAGACTGAAACTTCCTGCTGTCCGTCTGGCGGTTAAGTCGAAACTTATTTAAACTTGCAGAAATGCTTTCAGTCTGTGCACAGATAAGATGACCACATTTTTAAAAGTGGCCGCGGTGGCTCAGTCGGTAACGCGTCTGACTACCATGCTCAAGGTCCCGGGTTCGATCCCCGGCCGGTTCAAATCCGGGAACTTTTCTAACGGTAAAAGCGGCCTCGGTGCTATGCACAGGGGAACACTTTACCTTTTTTTTACCTTTACCATTTTTAAAAGAACAAAACGGGACATTTTTCTTATACAGTAAAAACTGGAGGGCAAGAAATACCTACCATTTTAATATAAAAACTGTTTCCTCATAAATACTTATGTTTGAAAACTTGTTAAATAAATACTGTGCAAATAATTTACATAATGTGGTGGGTGATAGGCTATGCACTGCACTCTAACCAATCAGCCCTTTAGAATAAAAAGTCATTCATTTGTTTTTTGCCCATGAATGGATCTTCTTCAGTCCATCCTTCTTCACAAATACGATTTTTTAAAAGTTTACACAAGTTCATAGTAATAATAGAGAGGTTGTATTATAGCAATAATGCTATGCCGGTAAGTCATTGTCACAAAAAAGGAACATTTTGGCGTTCAGTTTTACGTTAAAATAAATCGGGACAGACAGAGGCGTGCCAAGGATTTTCGAAAAGGAGGGGGTTACGTGTACTTTTTTTGTGGTTAGCCAACACTTTGACATCTTTTCCTGCCTTTGACTGTATTTTTTTTTAAGGCATTCTGTTCCAAAGGGTGGAGGGTTATAACTAGGCCCCGGAAGTTGAAGAAAAATAATTTTTTCCCCTAGTGTCCGAAGACGAGGCCCAACATCATATATGTTCATTTTGGGTCATTGTAGGCCAGAAAAAGGTGGGTTTTATTTGTCCTTTTTTGCCTCTTTCGGCGTTTTTTGCCTTATTGGTCCTTTTTTACTTTTTTTTAAGTCTTAACTGCTTTTATTTGCAACTTCACCTTCTTTCGTCTACGTTTCTACTGCCCATTCTCAATTCGAATCATCATCAGTTCATCACCTCTTAAACATCCTTTCTGTAGTAAATATATATATATATATATATATATATATATATATATATATATATATATATATATATATATATATATATATATATATACAGGGTGTCGCAAAACTCTTTCAACAACGCTTGGGAGCTGGTAGATATCATAAAAACAAGTAACTTTTCCCTATAAAATTTACCTCGAAAGCGCTTAGTTTCTGTGCTATAAGCGCTTAAAGTCTATCCTGTACGTATGCAACCCAACACAGCAAACGCTTGCTCTGACATAACTAACAGGGGTGCGTGGCAGGGTTGCCACTAGCGTTCCTCGTTAAGAGAGACGACTTAAAAACAACAACTTGGGAGTCTTGCTTGAGCAAAATCCAAAACATTAATGATACTTGCGATATTGTAAGAAGGATTCACAGTATTTATAAACTGACCAAATCAAATAATGGGCAGACTGAAATTCAAGATTACTCATTCTAAAATATCTCCATAATTGATTGATTGATTTGGTTTATTTTAATTTGCTTTTCTGCCACCCTTGGCTAATCGTGAAGATGAGGATGATATGATGAAATAACAAATGACACCAATGTCTAGACCAGGATTTAAACCAGATACACCTGGCGCCATAGCGAGCTGTGCTAACCACATCACCACGGAGTGTTTCGTACATCATGCAATATCAACAATTGCAAGGGACACGTGATATAGGGGAAATCCACGAACGAATAAATGTAAGCATGATGTGTTTGCTGCCTCGTTTCGAACACGCAGACTGTAATGTAGAAATTTTCAGCGAAAAATGCAGGCTCGACCAGGACTCGAACCCGGGTTATTACAATTTATTTGAAAATTATTCCTATCTGTAATAGCGTTATTGCTAATCGTGTTTGTCTCATAAGGAAATAATTGCGAGGCTCTTTTCATTTAATGATTGATTGATTCATTGCTTGATTGATTTGCTTTATTTTACTTAGCTGTTTGTGCCACTTTTGGCTAATTTACGAAGATGGTGATGCGTGGTGATGATATGATTAAATTGATGAATGGACACTCACAAACATACATGCCCAAGCCGGGATTCGAACCCAAGACCCCTAGCTTATTTTAGAAAACAGTGGCAACCTATAAATTTTACCGACAACTGATATGCATGTAAGAAAAATTATGTGTTTCAAAAATTTGTATCAAGAAAATTCCAAGTATTATTTGCAATACTAGGAAGATGCGAATTAAAAACTTTCTCTCCCCCCTCTCTCTCTCTCTTTCTCTCTCTCTCTCTATCTCTCTCTTTCTCCCCACTCAAACTGGTTAATCTTGAATGCTCTATTAAAGAAGTTGTAGGAAGAAATTAATATTTCACTGAAAGGAATGACATTGAGTTCGGTGCATACTTACTGCCTGTACTAGTTTGTTCTGCACTTCACGATATCGTTTGATATTGGTACATCAAGAGAAATCCTCGTAATTTACACTCTTTTCATGTGTGCGAATTAGTTTTCTCATTTTGTGTCTTTGCTTAGCATTTTTATCATGGAACGTGAAAAAAAAATCAAAAGGAAACCATTGAGTACACGTCATAAATTGTACATATTTATCATTCATTGTAGCAACTTGATATCAACATTGAAATGTAAGAGTAATATTTTCGGAAGGCACCAAAATGTCAACTTTTAGTTCACCCTGGAAACAACGTTTTGTAGCAAACGAGCAAGATTCTGACATCTAGATGAATTTCGGAATAATTCGTGTGAATTTATATTATTCTCATTGTACGTAATTTTCCTACACTTTCGGGCAAATAGTAAATACGAGGACATAAGATTCAGTGACATTTTTGTCCAGGTCGAAACTCGTGTCCGGAACATTCGGTAGAGAGGGATCACGTGTTGATCACTAAACGTACTCAGTCACCAAAATGGCTCAAGAATATTCATCTGCCGGAGATTTTTGTTTATTTTCAGCCTGCTTTATATAACGAACTCGATTTGCAATAGCGCTAGTTCACTTTATTTCTAATAAATAAATTGTAATAACATTCGAAATGAGGCAGCAAACACATCATGCTTACATTTGTTCGTTCGTGGATTTCCCCTATATCACGTGTCCCTTGCAATTGTTGATATTGCATGATGTACGAAACACTCCGTGGTGATGTAGTTAGCACAGCTCGCTACGGCGCCAGGTGTCTCGGGTTTAATTCCTGGTGTAGACATTGGTGTCATTTGTTATTTCATCATATCATCCTCATCTTCGCGATTAGCCAAAGGTGGCAGAAAAGGGAATTAAAATAAACCAAATCAATCAATCAATTATGGAGATATTTTAGAATGAGTAATCTTGAATTTCAGTCTGCCCATTATTTGTTTTGGTCAGTTTATAAATACTGTGAATCCTTCTTACAACATCGCAAGTATCATTAATGTTTTGGATTTTGCTCAGGCAAGACTCCCAAGTTCTTGTTTTCAAGTCGTCTCGCTTAACGAGGAACGCTAGTGGCAACCCTGCCACGCACCCCTGTTAGTTATGTCAGAGCAAGCGTTTGCTGTGTTGGGTTGCATACGTACAGGATAGACTTTAAGCGCTTATAGCACAGAAACTAAGCGCTTTCGAGGTAAACTTTATAGGGAAAAGTTACTTGTTTTTATGATATCTACCAGCTCCCAAGCGTTGTTGAAAGAGTTTTGCGACATGTATATATATATATATATATTGGACGACTGAAGCAGGTACGGTACAAGGTCCTTTAGCCGTAACTTGTCTGGAAGGTCGCGCTGTAAGTGGCAACTTTCTCTTGTTTTGAAGCTTTCAGTTTTTTCGCACTGTGTGTTCCATACCACCAGAATTTTTTATTTTTTTATTCATTAAATATATAATTAAAACTGAAGTTATTAATTAATTTGGATCACATTTGGACGTCCTTTTTTCCGTTTTTAGGTCCTTTTTTGACATTTTTAGGTCTTTTTATAGGGTTTTTTTTTTTTTTTTTTGGCAATTTATAGGTCTCCAACTTTCGAGCCCTAGTTCTTACCAGTGGCATAGCAACTGATTGCGAGGCCCTGGGCGAGATTAGAATGTGAATCGATACAAAATATTAAGGGATACATCAGCAAATTATCAGATTTCAAATAATAATAAATTACTGACAAAAATTATATTTAATAATTTCACTCACCACAAAAATATCTTTCTCTGTTTTGCGGGAGCTAAAATGTGAAACTGTAGGAAGGAAGGAACTGCCAATGTTACCCACGCCATCCTTAAGTTGAAAACAACGGAAACATTGAAATACCTGACACTTGATTCATGGCAGTTGGAGGTGCTTTATGATAACATTTTAAAATCGGGAGAGAAAGAAGAAAATACAAGATAAAGTGCTTATTATTATTGAAAACAATAAATGGGTGAAAATGTTCAAGCAAGTTATCGTCAATTTTTGCGTAAATCTTTCACATGAGAAATACGACAATTAATTTTTCGGGCCTGCCTGCCTGTATATTACGCCCCTGATTTGACATATTCATTTAAATTATAACGTTTAACTAGAATTTAAAGCCAGATCAAAAGAGGATGGTTTAATTTTAATGGCCACAAAAATTAGCCTTTTCCATATTTTTTTTCCTCAATGCTATTTATTATATATTTTGTGTCAACTTCATGGGGCGTGAGGCCCCGGGCGGTCGTTCACTTCGCCTACCCCTTGCTACGCCACTGATTATAACCCCACCAAGCCCCCCATTGGGTACGCCGCCGGGGACAGAGACTAAAAAAAGTTACTATCCAGGCTAACCGTAGATCACCACCAGGCTATTCGGGACTGGATCTACAGTTTAAAGTGGAATCCGAACCGCTGTGTGCCTGCACCGAGTATCGAACCCGATGATCCTTGATTACAAGGCGACGACGTTACCACTACGCTATCGCATAGTTTCCACAGATATGACACTGAGACTATTTTATACTTGAACTGTAACAGCCATTATAAAACGTTACGATGCCACAGGGTATATTGCCCAATCATTGATTGATTGAGTTTACTTCGCTTTTCTGCCACTTTTGGCTATTCACGAAGATGACGATGAGTGATGATACGATGAAATTTATTCAAAGACACTCAACGAACATCCTGCAGTATGTGGTTCTCATTGAACCTCATACGACAGGTATTGAAAATATGTTTGGAGGACAATCATTCATTCAGATAGGAATATCCAGTATACTTCGATTTTCTTGTTCGCAAATGCAAAACTAACTTTCCTTCCTGCTGGCTGCTGCTATATATATCTGTGAGCAATTGTGAGCAGAAGAAAAAGTTTACAAGTTTACAAACCTTAGATAATCTGTTGCTCCAGGCTCAACTATTAAAGCCAGAAAAAATTATAACAGTAATTCTCATAACAGTTCCAAAACACTAACCTGTAAAGCAAAAGAGCATTCAAAACTAACGTTGTGCAATCGGTAAGAATTCTTCTTCTTTTTTCTGACCCTATTAACTGTTAGTCGATTTTAGTCATCTTTCTGAGTTTTTGCAAAATATATTTAGTTCACTATGCACTTATTTTTCACAAGAAAGAAAAAAAAACACACACACACATATAATATACTGTTTGTAAGATTGTCAAATTACATCTTCTTGCATATCCATAAAGGAGCCATATAGTGGGAGGAATGGGATCCGTGAGCAGGGCTATTCGAGATGTAGGGAATGGAACTCCATGGCGACGCAAACCATTATATAATTTGTCTCGTTCTCTGTCGAAATTACGACATTGTAAAAAAAGATGTGTGGCATCTTGATTAACTTATCCACATGTGCAGGCTTGTTTTGTTGTAATATGTAATCGAGCTAAATGATCATTAGTGCGAACATGACTTGTACGTAGACGTATTATAAAAATAATAACTGATCTTGGAAGATTATATGAGTAGTACCAAGGTTCATTTTGTGAATGTTCTGCATACCATTTACATGTATTGCCCGCGGATTGAAATTGTTCTATACACCACTGTTTCCATTTATCTTGAAGTTTATATAACTCTTGGAGAAGATCCATGTATGGAAGTCTCGCAAGTGAGGTAGATTCCGATGATCGGGCGGCTTTGGCATATACGTCCACACGTTCATTTCCCGTATCTACTTGGTGAGCCTTTACGTAACTAAACTGAACGTTGATATTTCTTCCATTAGCATACTGGGTTTGTTGGATTATAAGGATGATAAATAAAGGATGTTTATAAATCTGAGGATATGAGGAACTCAGCGCCATTAATACTCTTGAAGCATCTGTTATGATAAGAATTTTTGTGTAATTATTATGGATAGCGTATGTGAGAGCTTTATATATTGCGTAACTTACTGCAGTGAAAATAGAGGTATCAGCTGGTAAACGTAATTGTTTGTTTATATTTTGAATTGGAATGAAATATTTATGCAACAACCCACACCTAGGCGATGTTTAGATCCGTCAGTATATATGATTAGGTGTGTTGGCCATTTCTCTTTTATACATGATATGCCTTCCTAGATCCCTGAAATGGATGTTGTATTGAGTATGTAAGGGTATGTCTAATATAAATTAAAGGATGTTGGAAGATGAAAGACTTTCCACGGGTTTCCTGGTCTATGTATTGGCAATATGCAAAATAAAAGAACGTATGTTTAGGATCTATGTCTTTAGCTTCTGTCCATTGTTTTTTGTATTTTGAACAATTTATTGACTGAATAAATATAATAATAATCTCTAATCGGCAAGAAGAAGACCAAAAACTATTCTAGAATTCTCACCGTTACTAAGTTCTTATTAATTCTCCTACCTTCCCCTGTTTTCCAACTCAGTCCGTCGTCAGGTGAAAACATTCAGGCGGGTTTATTCACTTCCTCTGCCTAGATGGAAAAGTGACGTCAACACTAACAGATTAAGACATATTTCAAAACATATGTACAAGTTCCAACAACAACTTTACCAGTCTAACTATAGTTGTCTATGATATTCTGAACATTATTTGAAATAACAAACATTTAAAGATAACATTTTACAAATATAAAATCTTAAACACTCAGGTTCATTACAACTGAGAAGGTTCTAAAATATTTTGGAGGTGTTTGTAGGTTATTCAGGAAACTTTTACATTTGAAATGCAATTTATTCGATCCTGAATGTTCCCTGGAAATAAATCCTACAATAAAGGGATAAGTAGTGTTGTTGCTGTCACTCTGAATATATTTCTAATTGTCATCCAACATAAAACAACATTTGAGAATGTATGTAGCATTGGGGCTCAATCCGATCTATTCACATTTACAAGCCGATGGGCACGCAACATGTAAATTTGAAAACACATTGTCTAATATGGAAGAAAGACCACTACATTTTAATACAATGTAGAAAACATGCCTAAGCTCAAAATATCCGAAAATTAGCAAACTTAATTTGTGTGTGTTTTTGTTACATATTAGACCAAAGAGGAATTGTGTTAGAGCTTTTAGGATTTAGTTTTGACGTTTGTTGCAAGTTCGGTGTCCCCTGCACCACAACCTCTTTGTGTAAACCATGAACATTAAACTCCTACCTATGGTAATCTGCATGATCAAAGTATATCAATTCAGTTTGACGTCATTACAAGTAAGCAAAAGAATACAATTAACCATAAAAATAATATACAATACTTTGACCAAAACGGAGGATACATCAGTTTCCAAAATTGTTTCAGGTTTGTCTTATCCGATGTTTGTTCTTGTAATATTCGTATATTTATAGTTTGTATCCGCTGGTTATATGATCGTATGGATAGAAAAGAAAAAAACTTGATAATTCACGGGTGTAATGAAGTACAACACATATGACCGAAATGAGTTCTTCGATTCCAGACACACCGGTGCAGGCAAATAGTGGTTCGGATCAGGGCCTGACTGGGACTGCCAAGAGTCTGTGGACGTCCCAATAAATCGTTGATTGTAATGGCCTATCATTACAGTAAAAACTGAAAAAAGAGGCATATTACAATAGAGAACACAGGCTCAACCACGAATTTTTGTCTGGGATAAACGTGTCAATAATAATAATAATAGTGTTGTTATTGCTAGTAGTAGTAACATGAAAGACGTGATTTACGCCAAAAGGGGGTAGAAATCGGTGCTGAAGCGTATGTGTTGGAAAAAAAACAATTTGATATACAGTAAACCCTCGTTAACACGAATCCCAAGGGACCGAAAAATCAGAGAGTTCGTGTTAAGAAAATTCGTGCTAACCGGGGACTCAAATTTTATTGTTGCAATACAGTTCTTTCTACAATACGTATTACGCGTATGTATCATAAAAACACTACTACAGTACTACAGTAATTAACTTTTAAAAATAGTACTCACAGATCATTTTCTGGTGAAAAACAGTTCTGTATTGTTGTGATGACACAGATTCCCAGGATGCGGTTATAGCTTTTATTGCATCAAGCACACTCTAACTTGGGGTTTCCTTCATCTACGTTTTAAATAATAGAAAAACACATCTGAACACACAACTGAATTTGTTGGTTAAATACGTATAAGCTCATTGTTGACGCGATGATCGCGATTGTCGAGCAATTGCACCCAAGTTTTAATCTTGATGTTACTCGTACTGGCTATGTTTTAAAGAATAGAAAAACACATTTGAACACATTGTTGATCTGAATCCGTTGGTTACAATACTGTATAAGTTGATTGTTGACAAGATGATAGAGATTGTTGAGCGATTTCTTACATACCTAGCAGAGGAACGACAGAGGAAAAACTTTGAAAGTTCGTGTTAAATGAGATCTAATGACTCAATGGACTAAAAAACAGTTCGTAATTCGTGGTAACCGAAATTCGCGTTAACCGATAAAACTTTCTATAAGATATAATACATCCCTGCCGGGACCAACATTTTAGTGTTGCCCACGAGACGAGATTTTGGCCTGTCTCGTCTCGTGGAGTCTCGTGGAAATGCTGTCTCGTCTCGAAAATATTCGTTTGTCTTATGGCACATGGTCAATCTCGTCTCGTCTCGAATTTTTAAAAGCCTGTCCCGTCTCGTCCCGTGGGCAACACTACAACATTTTGTTCATGTTAACAGAGTGTTCGTCTTAAACGAGTTTGTGTTAACGAGGGTTTACGGTATCTACTTTTCCAACACGTTCAATTTCACATTGGTTAATAATGGAAAACAAGCACACAAACTATATTTGTGAAGGACAGAAAATGCTGGTTCGGATCCCACTTTAAACTGTAGGTCCAGTACCGATTAGCTTTTCTGTGCTTAAAGTGGACTTAAAACAGCAAATCAACCAACCAGACACACAGTGTGCCTGTTTTCCTCTTGAAGGTTTTGTATCACCTTCTCCAACACCTTTACGGCACGTTTTTCACGTCCAAATTCAAGAGAGAAAAAAGTGGTGTGACGAGTGATCTGTATTTCCGCGTTCACCTTCGTGCGTTGTGATAAAGGAAGACTGTGTTCCACTTACATTGAACTTAAGTCTTGGGTAACATTTCTTCATTTGTTCCATGTATATACAAAGTACGGTGTTTACGTATGTGTTTATTCAATCGTAACTGGTGATAGTAGGCTCCATTATAATTAGATAATTATTTTGTTTGAGTTTCTGAAGAATACTGGATTGAATAGCGAACTTTAAAAAAAATATGAGGTGATCAAATCGACATGTTCGCAGAAGGTACAGTACAGTAGCTTCACATTGTAAAAGGCAATTTTATCGACTTAATTTCTGTAGTTTACGTTCCTATACGTTTCTAATCTTCGTCGCTTCCTCTTTCTCAGTCATTCTTCTGTTCCTCGCTGTGTCTTTCTCTTCCTGTCCCTCTCTCGCTTTATCTTTCTCCTTATCTCTAATATTATCTTTTTACTATCTTCCTTGTCTTTCTTTCTTTGACTAACTTTCTTGTCTTTTCTGTTTCTCTCTTCCTTTCGCTTTCTTCCTTCTATTTTCTTTCACTACTTCTTCTCTATTATTTATTTCTTTTGACTTCTTCCTTCTCTTTCATTTCTTTCTTTCACTTTCTACTTTCTCTTTCCTGTTTCTCTCTTTCTTTCACTTTCTTCCTTATCTTCTCTGTTCCTTTCACTTCCTCCTACTTATTTATTTTTCTTTCACTTTCTTCTTTCTCTTTTCTGTTCCTCTTTCTTTCACTTTCTTCCTCATCTTATGTTTCTTTGAATTCTTCCTTCTCTTTTATTTATTTCTTTCACTTTCTTCTTTCTCTTTTCTGTTCCTCTCTTTCATTCACTTTCTTCCTTCTCTTTTATTTCTTTATTTCATTTTCTTCCTTCTCTGTTTCTTTGACTTCTTGCTTCTCTTTTATTTCTTCCCTTCACTTTCTTCTTTCTCCTTTCTCCTTTTTCTTTCACTTTCTTCCTTATCTTCTGTTTCTTTGACTTCTTGCTTCTCTTTTATTTATTTTTCACTTTCTTCTTTATATTTTCTGTTCCTTTCTTTCTTCCTTATCTTCTGTTTCTTTCACTTCTTTCTTCTCTTCTATTTCTTCCATTCACTTTCTTCCTTCTCTTTTCTGCTTCTATCTGTTTCACCATCTCCATTTCTTTGTTTCTTGCGTTCTGATTTTTCCTGTTCCTCCCTTTTTCTATCTCTCTATATTTCCAGCTTTTCTCCTTTTCTTTGCTGTCTTTTTGTAATTTTCTCTCTTGTCTCATATATTTTCCTTTGTCTGTGAGTATGAGTATGTAATTAATAATGAATAATAATAATCCCTATTTCTCATGTTTGCTTTCTTTTCTTCCGACAAACGAACATTATTTAACAAAGCATGACCGGGCGTTCTTACATGGCTAACATTTACATTGCTGATTGAACGAATGCAAAAGTAAATAAAGTCCTCATTGTTACCCATTCAAAACATCAATCATAGGCAATAGCAGATGTTAGAATTTGTATATTGATTATTGCCTTTGCATTACATGTTACGTAAACAGAGGCGTCTCCTGAACGCATGCGGTGCATTCTACGCATGCGCCAATTGTGGGAAAAAGGACAGCTTACTGTGCGACGACATTAATGAGCATTTCTACATTCTAATTTCTTCATATAGGAGAAATATTTATTTTTCAGATCCAAGAAATGTAATATAAGCTTAGTTGAGCGCTCTCGTGTAATATAAATACTTCTTCTATATGAAGAAATTAGAATGTAGAAATGCTCATTAATGTCGTCGCAGAGCAAGCTGTCCTTTTTCCCACAATTGACGCATACGTAGCATGCACCGCATGCGTTCAGGAGACGCCTCTGTACGTAAATAATAAATACAAAATAATCCACAATGATTAGATCATATGCAGGCAAGCATCTAGAAATATGTTTCGGGTGGGTGGGGGTCCTAACCAAGTGTCTTAAAATAATAGTAATAATAAAAATAATGTTTAAAGTAAAATAATTATAATTATATTAAAATATTTAAAATAATAGTATTAATTAAAATTTTCAAATTAACATTATACTTTTATTACATGAATAGGTAAATAGACTGCAAAGATATTGACGTGACAGCAGTATTCATTATGTAGCTCACGTGTAGTTTAAGGTCAGCAAAATTTGTAAAAAAGAATGCGAAAAAAATAACTGGCCTGGGAAGGAAATTAATGTGAAATAGATAAAGAATTGAATATTTATTGACTATAGAAAAAGGATGTTAGATCCATTGACGAAAGTTCCTTGATATTTTGTGAATGTTACGTTATAAGTAGTAATAAATCTTGCATAAACCTTCTTTGGTATTGTCATTCAAAGTCGTATGGCCACAATATAACCCTTGCCTTCCAATAAGTTGGGGGGGCAAATAAATGGCTTTCGATTAAACAAGATATTTAATATTTATTTTTTATTATTTTATTATTTCATTATTTAATTTTTGTACTTAGTAAATCTTTCGAGGGAGGGGGGTTCGGACACCCTGGATCGCCTCCTAAATACGTTCTTGATCATATGCTGTTTTCAGGTGCAATGCTATTCATATGAAGATATTCGAATCCTCTTTTGTTGCTGTACACTTTATGGACATTTTATAAATTTATAAAATGACCTCGAATATGTTTTCGAAAAAAAAAAGTGAAGAAAATAGTGACCTACATATCATAAATTACAATGCAAAGCAGCGTGGTGCATCATTATTCATGAAAAAATCAGGGTTGAATGCCTTTTATTCGTCACCGGTCTCCTGTAAGAGCTTGCAAGATATGCCGCATGGTGGCAGCACGGAGCGCTGCTGTTCAGTGACATCTAGTGTCAAGAAAGAAAATGTTTTGTTCCACTTGTCGTATCTATCTCTTTGGAACGTTAGATTAAATGAAAAAAAGCAAAAGCTAGTTAAATGTTATTAAAGTGTACATGATTTTTTAGACTTTATTAAAATAGAGATGTTTGGAAATGTTTCGGAACATGTGTGTGAAGACTTCACAAGACTTGTATATTTTCCCCTAATATGCTCTTATTTGCATTGTTTTTAGTCTCTTCGTATTGCCTGTCGCTCAACATAACTTATCGTATCTGTATGTATGGACGTCCGGAAGGCTCCCCCTGGAAATTGAAAAAGTCTCTAAAAAATATATTTATTTCACCCACACAATTTCATTTCAGTCACAGTCATATGTGTTAATTTTTGAAATGTGATAACTTCAAATTGAAGCAATGGTTTTTTGAGAGGACAACACTATTACGAAGGAATATGTGCCCCCTGTAAAAAATGCATTGCTTGCCCCTCCATGGAAAAATGCTGCGGACCTCCATGTCTGTATGCAATGAATATGAACATAAATGTGTTGGAAAATGATGGAGCACTAACGTACGAAATATTTTTTTTTCTTGGGGGGGGGGGTGCAGTTGTACGGGTGTATATTACATACTTGCGATTTCGAGGGTTACTGTAAAATATTTCGTAAGAGCCGTTTTTCCATCTCTTCATTACTGCTTTCTTTTGAAAGTTTGATTTTTCTCAAAATTTCGGGAGAGGCTGTAGCCCCTTCTGCTTCCCCTTGAGTACTCCAGTGTGGATGAGTATAAAGTTATCGGGTGTCTTTGTCTTATGACGTAAGGGCCCGCTAAGACAGGATTATCCGAAATTCAATCTCTAAGGGAGGAAGGAATAGGTGTACTTTAACAGCCCAAACTCTTGGACCTAGAAACATGACGTTTATATTGTAAGCAGAATCTCTCAACAGATGGTGCTGTATGCATTATACATCTTGATATGGTTGTGGTTTCCGGATATTTACATAAAAGGACTAACGAACATGCATATTATATTTATGAATATTAGTTTCAAATAAGAACTGATATTGTACTAAACTAATGCTTGAAAATTACTGAAATGATTGCTATTTCTGACAATACCTACTTATATTGTCCTAAACTAATCTTTCATAATTCTATTCTACTCATTTTATCATTGCTATTGTAGTCATAAAGAACTCAAGTAGTCTCCAAGAATACTTTGAATTTAAAATTTTGTGAGCGTCAGCACTTAGGCTATTTTGCTCCCGTCACATTATACGGGGGCCAGCGCCTTATCATTACAAATAACAACTCTAACGTTGCATAACTAAAAATTTTAAAATCTTCTGACTTCTGTTAAAAGCTGAGGCTGTAAACGGGCACTCAGCACACACAAGGACATAAAACAGGACAACACACACAAAATTATATTGGCCATAGTGCCAGTCGCCAGAGCCTCGTTAGTCTTTTGTCCAGGGTGCACTATGTGGAAGTGAGGTTGACTTTTGGCCGCCTACGTGGAAGGTACCCCTTACACCCCTCTCCAATAATATGTAATAATAATACTCCCTCTGTCCCATAATTATAGTCCGGTATGCCAAAATGGTAGTACAGGAATGACAGACGAAGAGGCAGATGGAAAGCACAATTTGTACTGATCTTGGAGTAGTAAAGTTGTATGACTCATTTCCTTGTTTCATGTTCTTCTTCTGTATACATCAATGTCACAGTTTGAATATCAGGCAATTATGATGAGACAACAAACAAAGGTGTACAGGACAATAATTATGGGACAGAGGAAGTAAGTGTGTGTAGAAGTGTGATCCAAATTAATTAATAACTTCAGTTTTAACCTCCCCACCCCCTCCCTCTGCGCGGCACCTTGAGATCTTTGCAGGCGCGTGCTGTCTGGTCGTATACACCGTGCTGAAAGCTTCAAAACAAGAGAAAGTTGCCACTTACAGCGCGACCTTCCAGACAAGTTAAGGTTAAAGGACCTTGTACCGTACCTGCTTCAGTCGTCCATATATATATATATATATATATATATATATATATATATATATATATATATATATATATATATATTTACTACAGAAAGGATGTTTAAGAGGCGATGAACTGATGATGATTCGAATTGAGAATGGGCAGTAAAAACGTAATCGAAAGAAGGTGAAGTTGCAAAAAAAAAGCCGTTAAGACCTAAAAAAGGCTAAAAAAGGGCCAAAAAACGCCGAAAAAGGCAAAAAAGGACAAATAAAACCCACCATTTTCTGGCCTACAATGACCCAAAATGAACATATATTATGTTGGGCCTCGTCTTCGGACACTAGAAAGAAAAAGGATTTTTCCTCAACTTCCGAGAACATATAATAATAGAGTATACAAACAATTTCAAGAATTCCGTTAGATATTTATAAACTCAAAAAAGCACAGCAACTGAACATATTTAAGAAACAAATTTTGTCAATTATTAATTACTTTTCATATCACAAATTATTGCAGACTAGGTAAATATGTAACTTTCGAAACAAATTGTAAAAAAGAAAGCGTCTACAGGAAGAACAATCGAATAAAAATACATTAGATACTTTGTACTTTTGTACAAGGGAACATATTGTGTAACTCGCTATGTAGAGGAAAGTAGCTTTCTAGTCCACCCATGCCAAGTTTCAAGGTTCTTTGCCTAAACAAAAGCGAAACGAAAATATGTAACCAGAAGAGGGGCGGAAAGGGGGGGACAGAAACTCCATCTTTCGATAAATAACAGTTTTTTTTCATCATGTTTCAGAGATCAAAAATACAGTAAAGAGGTTTAAGACAGGAAAAAAAATACCGAAATATGTTGTTTTATGTAAAGTAAATTTGCAAATATGTAAAATATATAATATGGCAAATATGTAAAAATATGTAACATAAAACGTATGCAAAATCATGTCAGTTATATAATCCGTTGACATTTTCCTGTTCAATGTATGTATCTAGAAAGGAATATAATATGTAATTACGTACATACAAATCCTGGGTCTACATATAAGATAATAAACTTTCAGGAATAACGGGATAAGACAAACAATAAAACTGCGTAAATAAATTATATATTTTAGCCTGAATTATTTGTAGTTTTGACAACCTTTGGTTATAAGGTATATAAAAAGACAGACATGTTGGTAATATATATATATTTACCTTTTATAAAGATATAAATATACATTTATGCATATGAGTACGGATATATACATGTAAGCAAATACATTTATATTCATGAAAGCGAAACAAGGTGTATAAAAAAGCTAATCAACCGAGAGTTGTCTAAAGGACCCTTCTAACCCAAACAGGTCACTTTGGGTCCTTGGTTTTCCGGGTCTCCTAGACTCATCTGATTTTCTATTCTCCTGCTGCTTTACCCAATCTTTATGGCTCTCGAACTCTGAGTACCAATTTTCTGTGGAAAAAACGAAAAAAAAAATTATTGTACATGGTTGTATATAAGGGAAGGGTTTAACTTTCCAAATCCCTTGATGCCTACAAATTTATCAACATAAGACTAGATTCCAATAATAATATTATATGTATTCATCACTTATGCATTGTACATGACTTTTGACAAACTGTTTACTATATTCGATAGTTTCTTTTTGGACATGTACGTTCATAAATTCATATTATGAAGTCATCATAACTCAACACAACATCGTAACTTTTGTACTTGTCACACCCTCCTATTGGTTTAGTAAACATTTTACATTAATTGCACAATCAAATCAACAATTAATTTTTTTCATTATCTTACTTGAAAAAGTTTTGAAAAACTTATAGTTTATTTATAATTGCAACTGTTCAATTACACTGAGCATAAAGTTCATCTGGTATGTGAACGGGGTTTTTCATAATATTATACAAGCTGCAAGAATTCTAAAACACATTTTATAATCTTACCATATTATTTTGCTTGAAATAATGCTTTACAAATTCAGTCTACATTTTACACACGAAAGCCAACTTTCCGACCGAACAAAAACGAATCGAACTCAACAACTTTTAAAGAGTTGACATTGATACAACGTTCTTGAACTTAGCGAGTCCCTGTTAATTTATAAACATAAGCAGAATAGAAAATTAATAAATACTATTTGTTATTTGCGAGTGTAGAAGACAGTCACATAATGGATGGTCATATATTCTTAAATTAAAATAACTATATTTTCTTCATAACCTAAAACATACTGTTGTTGGCAATATTAATTGTGAAAATTCAGATGGGAAAATGTTCATGGCACAAGCATTACTTTCAGAAATATTTTCTATGCACAATTTTGCATTTTTCAGTTCACATCTCTTACGGAGAGACAACTTACATTCAACTTATAATGAACTACTATTTGACAGTTCCTTCTAACCACAATTTTTAAAATTTCTGCCTCCTGTGCATTGGCGTCGCCATAATTTTTTGTAGGGAGGGAGATCAGACCATTGATAATAATTGAATAGTAGAAATGATAAAAATAATGATTATGATTTTCATTTAACAATGATAACTATAAAATAATATAAATTAACCAATTTCATTCCAAAAGAGTCCTCCAGTCGATCCACTAGATGAAAGAATATCTAGTACAACTGTTTTTCATATTTTTATAAACATTTCATGAGTCAGTATACTGAAATGCATAAAAATTATATTTTGTCACTAACATTTACACACAAAAAATTGGGGGAAATTTTGGTCATAGAGTTTGTTGTGTGACTTCTTAATCTCAAACTCTAATTTTGAAGACTGTGATTTTTTTATATATATAAAATGATAGAATTACAGAAATATTACCTGGTTCGTGCATTTTACATCAAATTCTTCCGATCGGACATTGTTTTACTTTATTATATTCGAATACTAACTAACCGAACCTTACTCCTGTTACTAACAATACAAATAAAAGGCTTTCTTCTTTCTTTGTAACTTAAATGGAACGATTCAAATTTCCAAGAGTAGAGGGGGGATTCGACGTCCCCCTCCCGACGCCAATGCTCTAAATTTATCCTAAGTCAAATCGTAATTTAGTATAATTTTAAATGTAGTCTCAAACACAATATCTCTGTAAATTCAGACTATAAACCAGAAAGCTGAATGCAATTATTACGAAGAATAAATATTGATCAACGATTTTTACTGTCAACTACCATTGTACACAAATATAGAGTTTAATCTATAAGGACACTTCAGATCTAATGATACCAATCTGCAACAATTTATCTTTACATCATATCATACACCCTTAACGTATGATTTTATATCAATTACGTGCGTAGTCTTTGAGATATTTTTCCTCAAGGTCCTTTCTTATCATAACAACTTGACATTCTTTAAAAGAAAGATATTGCAGAAATAACGCAATTGGATTGTACAACTGTACATACGTTACATAGTGATATTACAATAGGTTACACACCGTACAGCTGCATTAAGCCAGCAATGGAATTTTGTCGTTTATTTTGAAGCGTTTACGAATACGTTCACGAAGTAACTACATTAATTATGAACCATTATTGATTAGGATAGTTTGTTTCTTTTGCCTAATCGCGACGATGAAGATGAGTAATGAATGATTGAATTGATGTAGAGGGACTCTCAAGATCACCCATGCTAACACCCGGGTCTCCTGGCGTCGTAGCGAGTTGTGCCCCTTCAGTCTATAAATAAGGATTCACTGTGCATTCGCGAACTGCAGACCGAGGCGACACGATGCGCGCCATTGGGACACGGCCCACTCTGATCGACATGAACAGCTTGTCGTGTCACTTCGGTTCAAAATGTTGCATTTATTACTGAAGGTTGCCTTCCAAGCGACATGGGCCGCCTCTCAAGTGTCGCTTCGGTCTGAAAGCTCATATAAGCAACACATGTTTCTTGGAAACCAACCTTCAGAAATAAATGGGAATTTTCGAACTGGAGCGGAGCGTCATAAGCAGTACTTGAAAACCGTGCATCGTGTCGGCTCGGTCTATTTTCGCATGCACGGCGAATGCTTGTTTATAGAGTGATGGTGCTCATGTCGCTTCGGTCTGCAAGCTCCCTTAGACACTGTCTCGCCACCTAAGATTCCGAGTTCGAGTCCTGCTTTGGGCATGAGGTTCGTTTGTGTGTGTCCATCACTTTCATCATTCATCTTCATCGCCGCGATTTGTCTAGAGAGACAGAGAAAGCCACGCTAAACAAGTAAGAAATATACCAAGCACAATTCCTCCTTATTCTCGTCAGTATCTCGAAGGTGGAAACTTGCAGATTCAGGGTGACCCAGAGAAAACGGTCACGCTCTACCTCAAATAACACCGGAGGGAATTTCCAACTGCCGCAATAGCATGAGGAAACGTTACAGGCGCTTCATCGCGAAAGTACGTCTGCAAATTCGATCTGCTTGAAGCACAAGGGCAAGGTGACTCGTTGCGGTCATCCGTCTTAACGATCTTTTCCTAATTAGCCCAGGAGCAGTTCGGCATGAAAACTTACCGACCATGTCGTCCACCGACCCTCCGTCACCACCAAGCTCTGTTGGCAGCATCTCCCTCGGTACGTGCTCGTACAGGGCAGACAAGTCTTCGCCGTGGATATAGATCTGAAAAACGAGATGGAAAAACCCCTTATTACAACACAACGAGAAAGAGTTGGCAACATGGTTCCGGAAATCGCATTGCAAAACAGTAAATTTAAGGTCAAAAAGTTTGCAACACTATGTTTTGAAAACCCACCACAATATAGCGAGTCGAAGATTTAGGTAGATGGCAACACTGTTAGGAAATACAAGCTTGTGTCACAGGATGTACATTTCTAAAGTGCTGTCATAATTAAGTCTTGAATGTTCATGCATGACGTCATTGTTTGTACTGTTGTTTTTTTTATACTATGATGCTATAAAGATAATTCTACCCACTGCACATTACCCCAGACATTCACCATCTCGGTCTTTTATGGAGGTGATGTGATCAACACCACGCTTCGGCTCCCATTATCCCCCTCCAAGATGACAATTTGTTAGAGGCCGGGTGCACCCCAGAGCCGCTCCACGCAGAGTCAATGCTGGAAATATTCCGAACTGAAATAAACCATCCCGGAAATCGAACCCGGGTCTTCCGCGTGGCAGACAGACGCCATACCAACTATAGACCACCTTAGCTCTATCCACCCAGACATTGTTCAAAAACATCGTGCTTGTTTCTGTAATGTAAAGGAATTTGGTTCTTCTTTTCCTGTTCCTTTTAGGAATATGGTTTAGTGGTGAGCAAGGATGCCCGTAATGTTTTTTTCTCAGGGGGCAGAGTAATAGAAACTTTTATTATTATTATTATTTCTATTGTTACTGCTTTTATTGTTTTTGTTGCTGTTATTGTTATTATTACACTGGCTAATTTCCCGGCGTTGCCCGGGTATTTATTTATCCCAATCTTGTATTAGACAGGAATTAGCTTAGCGACTCCGAAAACTATGAATTCGACACTAATTTAGGTCATTTGTGGCATTTTATTTTTCACCCCCTCTCACTTCCCATGCCGATAGGTGATGAACTTGGAGTTGAACCGCATTGGGAGTGTCTCGAAAACTATGGATTCCATTCGCAACACAGCCTGAATGTTAGACAACTCGAGAAACACTATCGTTGTGCGGATTGCATAGAGTCGCGGATGTCTGTCTGTGCACAATTTAATATCGGTGGTTCTCGATTATTTTTACATGTCACCCCTTCCCACCCCATCCCTAGGGATGCCACGGGTGTCTTACCCCCACAGTATTTATTTCCAGGTTGCAAGTGATACGTGTACCAAGTTTGGTTGAAATTGCTCCAGGCGTTCTAAAGTTATGCCGGAACAAACATGCCGGGAGTAATTTTCATAAATGGTATATGTGCACACTTGTGTATCTTTTAATTCCATATCTGAGCTACACTCTACTCGGGAGTCTGTGGAGGAAGGCCACGCATAACGGTAGAGAAACGGAGCAAACGAGAGGGAGGAGCAAAGCAGTACGCGCTGTTGCAAACAGCTGGTAGCTGCAGCCCCGTTTTCTCCTCCCTTCTCGCACGTTCATTGGTCGACGAGTCCCTACTTATGCAGAGGACTTATTTTCGTTGGCTAGCTCCAGAGATTCCCGAGACGGTGTGGGATTCACAGTTCTGGAATGAAACTTGCCGTTACCAGGAAAATTATTAGATAAAATTGTTATTTGATGCACGACCATTCGAAATCATCATGACGTCTAACTGGGTCTTCTTCAGACAAAGATTCACATTAAAATAAAAAATGTGAATCTTTGTCTGTAGAATACCTTGTAAGAGGGTGAAAACGTTAATTTTATAGTGTATTACGTTTATAGTGTGTAGTACAATCAATTCTACCCTGGCCAGCATTTCGAGCGTTTAATTAAACATGAAAACAAGGCTTAATAGTCTTAGCATTAGGATATATGCATTTATGATCGGATGAGGGAGCCACTGCATGGATGAATTGTGTAGATGAAAATGTAAAAGGAAGAGCTATTTTATATGACCAAATATTTGAACAAAATTGCATATTTATATAGTTCGTGACGTGGAAAAGAAAATTTGTAAAACGTAATTATTTTCCTGTTCATCTTTTAGTTATTAAAACTCCTCTCTCAAGAGTGTAGTTGTTCTTAACAGTTAAATTTGATGCACGCCTCAATTGTATTTATCCAATTTGCATTGGAACTACTGTTTACGTACAGTATGTATATTATGTACTACGGGGAAAATATCAATTAGATTATCTTCTCAATATCCAAGTTACTATTGATTTTGATAGTGCAAGTAATCTTTCGCTTACCCTTTTCCGTAATTTCTCCTTCAGGAACAACTTGAAGAGATTCACCAACTTGTGAATGAAGGGTGGAGACCTCACGACATGGATCTGCTTCAACCGGGCTGGGTAGGCCTCCTGCAAATACAAAGGTAAGTGATAAAATTTCATTAATTAATCTTGCAATGAGTTTTGTTACTGAAGCTTACTTAGTACACTGTAAGGCTATTAGGTTATCCCGTTACTCCTAATTGGACAATGAAGATTGTTACTACTAGCTCATTTTATTAACTATCTGAAGACAGGTTACGTTATCACAAAATTAGTATGAGCAATAGTGATGATCATTTCAATATGTTGATTTGCTCAACCATCTGAAGATCAGCTATGCCTTTGGATTACTCGATCTGGTCTGTTAATGAAGGTAATTGCTATCCGTTGATTTGATCAGTGATATTAAGAGCATTTGGGATTACTCAATCTGATCTGTTGATGAAGGTCGTTGCTATCTGTTGATTTGATCAGTGATATTAAGAGCATTTGGGATTACTCAATCTGATCTGTTGATGAAGGTCGTTGCTATCGGTTGATTTGATCAGTGATATTAAGAGCATTTGGGATTACTCAATCTGATCTGTTGATTTTGCTTCTGATGCCATTTTTGACCGCAAGATTTTCAAGGTCGTTGCTATCGGTTGATTTGATCAGTGATATTAAGAGCATTTGGGATTACTCAATCTGATCTGTTTATGATGGTCGTTGCTATCCGTTGATTTGATCAGTGATATTAAGAGCATTTGGGATTACTCAATCTGATCTGTTAATGAAGGTAGTTGCTATCCGTTGATTTGATCAGTGTTATTAAGAGCATTTGGGATTACTCAATCTGATCTGATGATGATGGTCGTTGCTATCCGTTGATTTGATCAGTGATACTAAGAGCATTTATGCCTTTGGATTACTCAATCTGATCTGTTGATGATGGTCGTTGCTATCCGTTGATTTGATCAGTGTTATTAAGAGCATTTGGGATTACTCAATCTGATCTGATGATGATGGTCGTTGCTATCCGTTGATTTGATCAGTGATACTAAGAGCATTTATGGCTTTGGATTACTCAATCTGATCTGTTGATGATGGTCGTTGCTATCCGTTGATTTGATCAGTGTTATTAAGAGCATTTGGGATTACTCAATCTGATCTGTTGATGATGGTCGTTGCTATCCGTTGATTTGATCAGTGATATTAAGAGCATTTAAGATTACTCAATCTGATCTGTTAATGAAGGTAGTTGCTATCCGTTGATTTGATCAGTGATATTAAGAGCATTTGGGATTACTCAATCTGATCTGTTGATGATGGTCGTTGCTATCTGTTGATTTGATCAGTGTTATTAAGAGCATTTGGGATTACTCAATCTGATCTGATGATGATGGTCGTTGCTATCCGTTGATTTGATCAGTGATACTAAGAGCATTTATGCCTTTGGATTACTCAATCTGATCTGTTGATGATGGTCGTTGCTATCCGTTGATTTGATCAGTGTTATTAAGAGCATTTGGGATTACTCAATCTGATCTGTTGATGATGGTCGTTGCTATCCGTTGATTTGATCAGTGATATTAAGAGCATTTAAGATTACTCAATCTGATCTGTTAATGAAGGTAGTTGCTATCCGTTGATTTGATCAGTGATATTAAGAGCATTTGGGATTACTCAATCTGATCTGTTGATGATGGTCGTTGCTATCCGTTGATTTGATCAGTGATATTAAGAGCATTTGGGATTACTCAATCTGATCTGTTAATGAAGGTAGTTGCTATCTGTTGATTTGATCAGTGATATTAAGAGCATTTGGGATTACTCAATCTGATCTGTTGATGATGGTCGTTGCTATCCGTTGATTTGATCATTGATATTAAGAGCATTTGGGATTACTCAATCTGATCTGTTGATGATGGTCGTTGCTATCCGTTGATTTGATCAGTGATATTAAGAGCATTTGGGATTACTCAATCTGATCTGTTGATGATGGTCGTTGCTATCCGTTGATTTGATCAGTGATATTAAGAGCATTTGGGATTACTCAATCTGATCTGTTGATATGGTCGTTGCTATCCGTTGATTTGATCAGTGATATTAAGAGCATTTGATATTACTCAATCTGATCTGTTGATGATGGTCGTTGCTATCCGTTGATTTGATCAGTGATATTAAGAGCATTTGGGATTACTCAATCTGATCTGTTGATGATGGTCGTTGCTATCCGTTGATTTGATCAGTGATATTAAGAGCATTTGGGATTACTCAATCTGATCTGTTGATGAAGGTCGTTGCTATCGGTTGATTTGATCAGTGATATTAAGAGCATTTGGGATTACTCAATCTGATCTGTTGATGAAGGTCGTTGCTATCGGTTGATTTGATCAGTGATATTAAGAGCATTTGGGATTACTCAATCTGATCTGTTTATGTTGGTCGTTGCTATCCGTTGATTTGATCAGTGATATTAAGAGCATTTGGGATTACTCAATCTGATGTGGCGGCGATTAGGGTGAGCGAGGGGGACAGTTGCCCCCCACTTTTCGCCACTCTTACCCCCGCACTGTGCTAAACCTTATCTACAAAGGCAAATAAATTGTCTTTGGCTCCCCAGTTTTGGGACCTTGCTCCCGGTTTTGGAACCCAATCGCCCCCACTGGACGTATGTCATTATTTTGGTGGGATGCGCCATTGGCCTTGGGGGGGGGGGGGGTGGCCACCTCTGGTTGTTTTCAACCTAAGGAGGACATGTGTAATAATTAGCAGTTCTTTCTTTCTTCTGGAAAACGGAGAAATATAGTTTCAGGATGATTTAAATATGATACTTTGCTGACGTATCCATGAAGATTTTCCATCTATTCACATTGAGATTTCAAATTTAAAGAACGGGTGGGGGGGCGGGTCTCGCATTCTAATCTCGCCCACGTCCTCGCGACATGTTGCTACGCCAGTAACTATGCGTTGATTTGTTTAACATCTGGAAGTAAAACATTTTAGGCCTTTTTTCCTGTAACGTAGTTCGATCTGCGTTATCAATTCGAAATAGTGATGATATTCATAATAATTATTTTTCCAGTTCATGTGTGCATTTTTACTTGCTCGCAAAAGAGACAGGATTTCTTAGCAACCTCCCCCCTTTTCCAAGTAAAAATGTTTGAATCGCCCATTAGTCCATTGCGGACATTTCAGTGGCGCAACCCCAGGGGGGGAGCAGGAGTCATTGCCCCCCAACCTTCGACGGAAGTGAATTCTAGGGGGGCAAGGGGGCAAACATTGACGGCCAAGGGCATCTGATCTAGTAAATACATAATTGAGTAGTCCTATTGAGTTGTTAAATAAAATAATTATCTGCAGAGGGGTACAGAGCCGTAGCTTGGAGGCGGTGGGAGTCGGCCATGGGCCGAATGGTCTAAATGACAAAAAAAATAAGTTGTGAAAGAAAGAATGCCATGGCGTTCTTTGAATTGCAAAAATTGGATCTAAAAATTTTCTTGCTCGGTTCGCTCGCAATATGATTCTTTTCTGTAATGTGTTTAAATAATGTGTGTTGTATATGTATTAAATAAACTTAGAGTACATATACAATTTAGTGTTAGCATGTTGTCTATGTGTTCTCTTACTTTATATCTCTCCATGTTGCATATGTGTAAAAAATATGTTGTACTACATGAAAGTTATACATGTTTTATGTATAAAAAGAATTACCTTCGGAATGCATTTATCATTCATTTTCCGCCATTCAGAAATACAGTTTGTGTGCTTGTTTTCCATTATTAGCGAATGTGAAATTAACGGCGTTGAAAAAATATTTCAAATAGTTTGTTCCAAACAAATGCTTTAGCACAGACTTCTACCCCATTTTGGCGTAATTTATGAGGATAATAACGTCTTTGATACTACTATTACTACCACTAGTAGTAGTAGTAGTAATAATAATAATAATTATCATTATTATTCCATTACTAATGTTTTTGTTATTATTATTATCGGTACGTTTATCCTGCTACCCCCCCCCCCCTCCAGACAAAAAATCGTGGTTGCTGCTCTGGGACATTTTAAAAATCAATGACGTAACTGGGTTTCACAATTTGATTTGTCAATGAATATCAATTATAGCCTATTTTGTTGAACATTGTGTTGAACACCTGCAAATGGCACACCAGCTTCACGAATCTGCAGGTCCCTCTGGTACAGTAGACTCCAACTGAAGTTATCACATGTAAAGTTAATTTTCGTCATGAGTTAGTATAAGATCCAAATTTTACCTGAATACACGTGAGAAATTTCTTCACCGTCGGCGCTGTTATCCTTGTGAGATGGCCCAGTTCAAGGTCTCCCATGTCGAAGATGATGATTTCTCCTCCCCACACGTCTTGAAGGAGGTAAGACACGTCCAAACATGTCAGCATGCAGTTGCAGCCTAGCTCGAAGTCATACTTGAAGGGCTCGTAGTCAGTCAGAGCCAGGATCACGACTCTGTAGCCGTCAGGAGTGAATTGGGGAACAGGCGCTACGTATCTGCAATATAATGTAAAGTTGGTACGTTACTTTGCGAATTGCCCTCGTATATATAATTTGCAACCACAACTGGCGGCAGACCTTGACGGTTATTTTTGGCCCTTTCCGTCCCCCAATCGTCTTCGAGGGGGGAGGGGGCACGATGGGCGTCAAGAAACTCAGTTGCGAACATGTGGTGGACCCAACGCTCATTTGTTTGGTCCCGCGAACAACGTTCGGTACCTTGTGACTCGAAAATGCCCGATCTCAGTCGAAGAAATTTCAACTGATCGCTGATTCGCTGTTTCCCAGCCGCCAGTTTGGGTTGCGTTCAGTATAGCTTACACGGCTAAAATAGACCATCTATGCATACTCAACCTCTGTGTTGAAAGCAAGCAGATGAAATCCTTATGGGTAAAAAGTCTGATCGAGTCGGATAGCCAGAACAACGGCGAAAGAAATTTTCGCGCTAAATCCGTTTCGCTCCAATTCATTTCGCGCTTAATCCGTTTGGCTCAAATTCAGTTCGCGATTAATCCTTTCATCTCTAATTCATTTCGCGCTTAATCAGTTTGCTCCAATTCATTTCGCGCTTAATCCTTTTTGCTCTAATTCATTTCGCGTTTAATCATTTTTGCTCTAATTCATTTCGAACTTAATCCGTTTCGCTCCAATCCATTTCGCGCTTAATCCTTTTCGCTCTAATTCATTTCGCGCTTAATCCTTTTCGCTCTAATTCATTTCGCGCTTAATCCTTTTCGCTCTAATTCATTTCGCGTTTAATCATTTTCGCTCTAATTCATTTCGCGCTTAATCCGTTTTGCTCTAATTCATTTCGCGCTTAATCCTTTTTGCTCTAATTCATTTCGCGTTTAATCATTTCAGCTCTAATTCATTTCGCGCTTAATCCTTTTTGCTCTAATTCATTTCGCGCTTAATCCTTTTTGCTCTACTTCATTTCGCGTTTAATCATTTTCGCTCTAATTCATTTCGCGCTTAATCCTTTTTGCTCTAATTCATTTCGCGCTTAATCGTTTTTACTCTAATTCATTTCGCGCTTAATCCTTTTTGCTCTAATTCATTTCGCGTTTAATCATTTTTGCTCTAATTCATTTCGCGCTTAATCCTTTTTGCTCTAATTCATTTCGCGCTTAATCATTTTTGCTCTAATTCATTTCGCGCTTAAGCCTTTTTGCTCTAATTCATTTCGCGTTTAATCATTTTCTCTCTAATTCATTTCGCGCTTAATCCTTTTCCCTCCAATTCATTTAGCTTAATCCTTTTGAACTAATTCATTTCGCGCTTAATCCTTTTTGCTCTAATTCATTTCGCGTTTAATGATTTTCGCTCTAATTCATTTCGCGTTTAATGATTTTCGCTCTAATTCATTTCGCACTTAATCCTTTTTGCTCTAATTCATTTCGCGCTTAATCCTTTTTGATCTAATTCATTTCGCGTTTAATCCTTTTTGCTCTAATTCATTTCGCGTTTAATCCTTTTTCCTCCAATTCATTTCGCGCTTAATCCTTTTTGCTCTAATTCATTTCGCGCTTAATCCTTTTCCCTCCAATTCATTTTGCGCTTAATCTTTTTAGCTCATTTATTTGGCGCTCAATCCGTTTCTCGGTTGTCTCTTTCGCGGTTATTCCGGTACTGAATTATGGTTTCGCGATTAATTCGATTCGCAGTTATTCCTATCGCGCTTATTCCTGTGTTCAATTTTGGTTTCACGCTTAACCAATCCGTTTCGCTGTTATTTATTTCGCACTTATTCCACTTTGCGCTTAAACGTTTCGCGCATGGTCCATTTCGCTTTTAATCCTACGTTAGATTTTGCGGGTATTCCACCGCCCCATCCAGTCCCTGCAATCATTTTGCCAAGGAGCTATTGTTCTTCGCCCGCTGTAAGAACGAAATCAAAGCAAGCAAGAAATTTCATTAGCTGTTCGAATGGCAGCTGTGCAGGAATTGCGCGCATGCGTGTGAAAAACTCATAGCACTCAATGCTGCTGCACTGAAGTTGTGAGACTTATGACCTGAACACCTAGGAAATGAACTATATCTCAAAAGTCCCGCTGCTTAATTTACATTAACTTTGTTCTTTCAGTGAATAGAGAATAGTAATTTCATCATCTGTTTGAAACCGCATGCTTTGAAGGTTAGCAACTACTCCTGTTATGTAACTGATAAAGTTTCTCCAACGCGTACGTGAACGATCGAACTGCTGCTGCCACCTAGTGGTGTAGCTACGAACTTCCTGCAATCATACGATCGTATTGTATGCAGTTTCTGGATGAGAGTTGAAGGAACGTACTTGAGGATTACCTAACAGAGCAGAAACGTGGATAATGACGGAGATATAGGAGAAGCAAGATGCAGACAATAGATATGAGTTGCAGGGAAGACCAGAGGAGTCAAAATAAGTAATGAAGAGACTAAATATAATGTAGGAATGATGAAGCTGCAAGACACAATAGGTTTGGGCCAGACGACTGGCAGTGAGAGAAGAAGCCAAGAAAAGACCAAGATGTCTGTGGAAAGCAAGTAGTTGATAGTGTAAGCAATGCAGGGCAAGATACGAGTGTAACATGGCTGAAGGTAAGATTGATGGTAGAGTACCAAACGAAGAGACAGATTTGTGTGCCGAATCTACCAGAGACCAGGACGGTGTTTACTTTCTGACTTGACCTCGTATATATATGAACTCAAAATCTTTATACCAGGCAAGGACGTATTTAGGAAGGGGGGATTTCAGGGGGTCCTGACTCAACAGAAAGACTTAGGAAGTACCAAGGTCAAACCTGAAAATATCATTGTTTAAGTATTTGTTATACTTTGTCAATTATATGTAACTCCTTTTTTATATTTAATAAATATTCAATTTTGTGTATTTGACATTTTCCTTACCAGGGAAGTTGTTTTTACAAAAAAAATTAACGATCTTAACTACACGAAGAATTCGAGTTATATCTCTCTATTCTTAGACTCTCTTTTTACCTATTCATGCAATAATAATGCAATGTTAATTAATTTATATATTTAATTGTTTTAATTTAATTATACATAATTATTCTAATTATATTATTATTAGTGAGACACTTGGTTGGGCCCCCACCGAAATATATTTCTAGATATATACGCTAACAGCGCGATCGTTGATTTTTCTCGGCTAAACGTTTCGTCAGTAAACCTAATAATGTGTAAAATATGTTTCATGTATCTATCGACAGTCTAGAAAAAAGGGTCACTCAATTGTCATATACTGCAAGACAGATGTTTCATATATCTGGAAAGTACTACCCAAATTACATCAGATAATTTTTCTGATATCATGCTTACTGTTTATTTAAACTTACCCGAATTTTTGAGATTCCTTGTATCTGTTGTGGAACGGCCATCTCACGGCGAAAAACTCAGGTATGGCTGTTCTCATGGTGAAGTACATGTCTAGTTTTTTCTTCGTTTTTTCCAAGCTGTACTTGCATCCTCGAAAGAAGTTCATCAGAAACTGGTCCTCTGAAACGAAAATAACTTTCGTAATGCTTTATACATCCGGGTGTAATGTTAATGACAGGGAAGTCATTTAGTTTGTCATATCTTTGTGTGAGTGGCGTGCTGCGTCGGTCAGCAAATCGACTTTATGACGTCATCCTACAGCGTGTTAGTAATAGAATTACAAAGTCAAAAATTTACAAGTGTTTTAACAGTAGTGACGATGGGATGTTGAAATTATTAATTTATTGCAAACCGTTGTAGTCAGATTACTTCAGGAACATCTCCAGCAGTCTGTGGGAGTCTAGCCAGCAAACCTAGTGGGCGTGTAGAGGGTGAGCAGGACGACTAGTGATTGGTACTGTGTTGAGATGGCGTCATCAGCTCGTTCGTTGATTGGGGGCTTTGGATGTCTTAACTCGCTCTCAAGCTGCAACTGCAGCACAGCCAGAGATGTTAAGAATATGATCTTACACTAGTTACCGAACTAAACTTTTGTTAACTGTTATACTTATTAACTAATGGAGTACATCAACTTTCTAACCTGTTCACATGCTTATTTCTTCTATTAGATGCGTACGTGAGTATGTTAGGTAGATCAGGATTGGTGCTGTTAAAATTTGTCTGTAAATTGCTATAGCTGTCGCTAGCTGTTCGTTGGAAGATATTCAGTATTATTTTAATAAAATATGAATGTTAGATGTCAGGACTGGACTCTTTCTGCTTATTTATTTTAATTAGCCACACACCTTAATCTTTCACAAGCTAGTGTTTCAGAAGTACTAAAGTAAAACACGAGAAACTTGGACATGATAACTTGAGGTTACGAATTGTCCTTTTTGAAAGAATAAAAAATGGATTTAGCTGGAAGTTATAGATATATTAAATTTGCTTAATGATAATTGACAACCGCGCACATATTTATATCGAAAGACTTGAGGTAGGTGAGTTTTTCTGAGAAAAGTGGGTGTGAAAATTCTTCTAATTGTTTGGTATTCAGGCTGTTTGCCTTCTTGAAAGGCGAAGTGGGACGACACCTACTTGGCACCATATGGTAATAGCCGAAGCTTGTCTGAGTGGAAAACAATTTACTTTCCTCTTGCCTAACCCACGGAATGGAACAGTGAAGAGAGCGCGAGAAGGTGCGAAAAACTTGGCGTTCCGATTTGAACCTTTCTTTAGCTTTGTTTCGCAAGTGATAATGCACCTGCAGATTTCTTGCGCGTTTCAGACCAGGCAATTTGACTTCGAGAGCTACTTTGTCGATTAAATCTTTTCCCGCCCTCACTTTTATTATTAACCATTGGTGTTCAGAAGTTTGTGAGCGTGGTATAGGCACGAACAGACCGTATGCATTCGACAAATTCTTCTCGTACCCAAGGGTGCCCGCAGGATTTTTTTCTCACGGGGGGCAGTCAGAGAAACTTTTATTACTATTATTATTACTTTACTATTACTACTACTAATGTTTTTTTTTAAAAAAATTCATAAGTTTGTAATTTCCATATTATGTATATCTATATACAATTTGCATAACTGAATACTTAATATTAACTCGTGTAGGACGAAAAGCTGTTCCTTATAGTTAGATAACCAGTGTAAAATAGACTGTAAGCTTAAATTTAAACCTACCTCAAATAACAATAATAATAATAGTTGCTGTAATTTACGGCCTGTAAGTCACAGAAAATATTTTTTTAATAAAATATCTCAACAATTTCAACATTCGATTTATATTAACTGTTTCCAAAAATTTCAGTGGGGGAGGTGGGACACGTACCCTGTTCAGGGCCGGTCAAGGAAAAGTCAAGAATGTTGGATTTGTATTTTGGTAGACACCTTGGTCAGGGAGGTCGGCAGTCAGCCTTTTACAGTGCGTAAGGGGTCCCGGGTTCGATACCCGTGGAGGCACATAGTGGTTCGGATCCCACTTTAAACTGTAGGCCCAGTCCCGATTAGCCTTACTGTGCATAAAGTGGACTGAAAACGCCAAATCAATCAATTTTACAGTGCGTGTGTATTTCTTTGGAAATGTATGTGCTGCTGAAACTAGAAACCCCAGCCCCAACAATCATGGGCGTCGCCAGAAATTTTGCAGGGGTTCGGGCAAATAATAAAAGTTGAATCGTAGAAAAATAATAAGTTACCACGGTTATAAATGTTATTATACACTAATAAATATTGTATAATAAACTAACAAAAATACATTTGATTCGAAATAATAATAATAATAAATTATTATTATTATATAAATGGGGAGACTCAATCCACCAAACGAGTGAACAGCACAACTTTTTTCCATTATTTCTTTTGCATTTTACGTATTTAGTATCTGAAATGCATTTTGAAATTAACTTTTGCACGTTTCGTTCAAGAAAAGGCTTTAAATGTTAGGGGGGATAATTTTTTCATAAAGTTTATTGTGTGACCTCTCACCTACAACTTTTGAAAACTGTAGAACCATTTGTTCTTTGGATGAAATGGTAGAATATAACCTTGCATGCATTTTTACTTTTATTATTCTGTTCGAATAATAACTAAATTAACTTTATTTTTGTTCTTAACAATAAGAGTAACAAACTTTCGACTTTCTCGTATCTTTAAATGAACAATATCAATTTCCAGGGGGGGTCCAGGGACCCATTCGACCCCCCTCCCGACGCCCATGCTCACAATGGATGAAAGCTCCAAGAAGCGAAACACAACACCAGAGGACAATACAGTCTATTCAACACCAAGACAATTCTATACCCAAAAGAAAAAGAAGGTTGTTGAAGAAACAAGAAGGAAAGTAGCGATGTACTATTTGTTTTCTGTTATATTTGCCACTGAACCTACGTCATCAACTTTGCGTCCAATGATATCGACTCGTGCTCAGTTCTTACCAATTGTCGACGGCAGATGGGGTTGCTTCAATAGCCAGTCCTTCAGATGAGGGATCGCCGTGTCCACAAGCTGGGGGTCTTCGCCAAGGGCCTTCTGCCACTCTGTCCTCTGCTCGACCGTTGGCTGTTGAATCGCCATTGCAAAGTCTGTTTCCTCAATGGACTCCTCTCAAATAGATCTGCAAAGGAAACCATAACATTTGTGTTATTAGTTACGAGAATAGATTTCGTATCGCTGATTTCACAGGAGGTCATGCTCTTATCACCTCACACAGTGGCGTCGCGTGCTGTTCGCATACCAGTGTTCACAATAATGTATTTGTACTGAATGCAGATTTACTCCTCTCCCTTGTAACTTCATCTTCACTTGAAAAATTGAGAATAACAGTTCAATTTACTTTCAACAATCCCCCCCCCCCCCCAAATCACGCTATATTTGAAGTAATACAAGAAGAACGCAGGGGAAATTGTCGCTCTCCCCCTTAAAATCCTCCAGCTTTAGCGAATTCTCACTAAAGTTTGCAACTATGAAGCACAGACCTTTTTCGAGTCCCCCTAGACATGCCTCGTGAGACGAATGTAAGAAGTATTGCCGCTGGCATCAGTGTTCAAACAGCGAAGTGAACATCTTCGGTTTATAGTGGTCAACAGCCCCTTAGCTGTCAGCTTTATGCAACACGCACAGCAATTGTGTTCAACTCCCTCCATGGAACACCTTGGGAGTCAGTGTTACCAACTATCTAGAAAAGTTATTAGACGTGATAGAAGTCGTGTCAGACTAACTTGTGTATATATACTCGTATATCAAACATAGTATTTTTTCGAATAAATATACGTATGTGTGTGTGCATTTAATATATACGTAATTTTAAGACATATACATGAGTGTCCATGTGCTCATGCGAACATTATCAGGCGCCTGCTCACAAAACTCCTGAACTGCACAACGTTGACGGTATAAGACAGACAGTTTTCGCTGCCATTAGATCATCATATAAAATACTACAACAGTTTTTTAAAGTATTAGCAGTCATTACATAGCTATTAATGTAATTTCAAAAATATTCGCTTCTTAAAAATATACAGTGCGTTCGTTTTGGCTGTAGGGCGGCATAGCGCGTGTCATGGCGTGGATGTCGGCATTTTCAACACGTGACGTCCTGCTTCTTTTTACGCACATATCTTTAGCATGCAGACAATTATGTTTACATTGCATAACGAGAATTAACCTGTATTATAAGAGTTGTTCAAAGTGATGGGCAACTGCATTCACACAATCCCGGCATCTTATGATGAAATTTTGATTGACACGCAAAAGTTCCTTTTTTTAAGTTCTCTTCGTATATTGTCTCTAAGTTCATCTATAGAATGAGGAATGTTTCTATAGACTCTATGTTTTAGGGTTATTAAACACACACTACAATTTCACAGAAAAAACGAACACACGCGCACAGAAATTATAGAGAAATTACACTACACTCTAAAATGAACAGAACTGTACTGATAAGCAAGAACATTTACGCCTGCAAGATGAGTTTCAGATAGTGTCAGTCCTTCCGAGTGTCGGGACGAATCGCCTGTCGGTTAGTGGAGCCGTATAAACGCTGCCTAGATAAATTTTCCCCCACCCGCGGTCATACGTTTCAGTTTGGTATTCCTTATTTTTTTCTCGTTTATATCAAGTGTGTGATTTAAATTCAAATGTTTAAAATTAAAAGTATTCAGTATTACTCAATGAAAGATATTATATTATAAATTACATGCTTTAAAATGTTGAGTTGATGTTTAAGTCCACTTTATGCACAGTAAGGCTAATCGGGACTGGACCTACAATTTAAAGTGGGATCCGAACCACTACGTGCCTCCACCGGGTATCGAACCCGGGACCCCTTGATTACAAGGCAACGACGCTACCACTGCACCATCGGGGAGGCCCTACATGCTTTAAAACAATTAATATTTTTCTTCTAGGCATTTTTTACCCAGCGTGTGTCCTTCTTAGCGTCTTTTGTTTATAATTTTTTCTCAACTTCATCTTTGCGTAATGAAATAAAATGCCAGGTTAACATCTGGCATTTTCGACGCGTGTCAATCAAACTTTCATCAAAAGATGCCGGGAATGTGTGAATGCAGTTGGCCACCACTTTGAACAACTCATATAAGACAGGTTTATACTCGTTATTCAATATAAATATAATTGTGTGCATGCTAAAGATATGTGCGGAAAAATAAACGGGACGCCACGGGTCGAAAATACCGGCATCCGCGCCGTGCCGCGCCGTCTGCAGGCACGTGCTACGTATCTCGGCCCAGAGCCAAAAAGAACGCACTGTATTTGTGGTGCACGAAATTGCAATTTATAGTCATTATCTTTATGCATGAATAAGCATTCAAATTTAAACAATAAACTATTTCCTGTATAGGTAAAGTAGCACAGGCAGACGGTTAAATTTAAGCGGTGTAGAAGTTAATGTAAAATGTACAATATTCCACTGTTAAGTCTGGTTCTTAATTCACAAAAACTAAACGCAACCTTCTTTTATTTATGTTCTATTAAATATTCAAATTTAAACATAAAAATATTCATAAATTACAGTTGCATGCACGAAAAATATATCCCAATCATTACAATTCCCATAATTATGGTAACTATGTAATGGCCGGTAATACTTTTAAAAAGCTATTATGGTTATTTTTATGGTACTTTGATGGTAGCAAAAATTGACTCTCTCAGCCCGCTGTTTCTCCAGTCAACAGTTTACAGTTTAACCTACGTATCTGTGATGAACCACAATACTTACTGACATTCGTTAGAAAGTTCATAAAATCAATTGATTAAAGCTAGAAAATCAAGTATAAATTGGAATGCAAGCTAAAAAGTCTGAAATTATGTAGATGTATTGTGAAAAGCTTGTAATTACGTAACTATTTATTGTCATTAAGCAAAATCTAAATAGGATTATCATATAAGAAAGCCCAATTTTGTAAGCCCTTGCTACTAAAAGTTTTTTCATGAAGTGAACTGTCGGGAAGTTTAACCTAGCTATATCCAGTATGCGCTAGATATTTGCGTAACGAAAATCCAAAGAATTGAACTATGATAAGACTGTTAACTTTCAACCTACTGAGCTTACGTGAATGACGCCACAGTGGCAAGACTTGCAACTAAAGAAAGATGCGAATAAAATCCAATTTAAGACTTCTTACTTTTACAGAAAATAAGTACAGACCCAAAACTTACCCACATTTGTCTATTCTTGAGATTATAATTTTGCATCAAATTTAAAAGTACGTGAGCTTAAGATAATACAAGACTCAATAACAAACTACTAATCTATTGTTTTTTCTTAAGAAAAGCACATTAGTAAAGCATTGAAAACAACTTATTGGGAAAGGTCTTTTCGCAGAATTCCCGAGGCCAAAACAATTCCAGAAGGCCAATCAGCAGCAAATAATGCATTTTCCGATAATTCTAGTCAACTGAACGTTAGCCGCAGGCCATAACGCCAAGGTTAAATATTAAACGCGTCTGGAGAAAACCCGATTGGAGACATTGACACCATTTCTATCTGGCCAGCTACTCGATCGGAAGATTACACTCACATCGGACACGGATTTCCCTATTCACACCAACATGGAACACAAGTCCCGCCCTTTGATGAATGATCCATACGCTGCAGTTAGTGGAATGCAAATATACTGCAAGGCAAATTGTCCATCAGTATATTCGTTCAATTGTTTTGCGTAACTTGAAATTGAAGAATTGAAATAAGACACCAACGACGCAGTGGACAGCTTCTGTACCAACATTTATAGAATTCCATTTCTTAAGGTGATGGACAATTGCTTGGTAATATGTATGTTTTCCATTGTACCTTACATGATGGGCAAGTTACTTTCGTGGTGCTACTATTGATAATAAGTTATGAGTAGGTTATGCTGGTTAGGTGCCTGTGCCATAATGCTTCCACAATCCCTTCCTTTGTTTTGTGACGTCACGCATCGAAGACCGTTGTTCGTGCTTACAGGAAAGACCCTACTAGACACACCTAATATGGATTCGTCTCCTTTTCTGTCAAAAATACACCGACACTGACTCTAGGAAAGTTCATTAGAATGATACGAATCATAGAGCACCAAGTAGGCGGGAAAATGGTTTTGTTTTTTGTGGATTTTGAAAATATATTATCGAAAGACACTATTGCATAGCTCGTTGAACAAGAAAGCTCCAATAAGTATTGAAGTTTTCCTGGCGACGAATGATGAACACTGAACATATTTTCTCAGGCTATCGATCAGGTGAGTTCTGGAAAGGTTTGCGAGAGAAATTGGAAAATAGAAATGGGCAATAACAAGGAAATAAATCGGTAAATATGGTAGAAAATATACAAAAGGCAGGAAAGAAATTGGAAATCAGAAAAGGAAAGTTTACACTGTCCAGGGTATCTCTGGAGCTAAAGAACGAAAACAAGTGTCTGCGCAAGTAGTAACGCGAGACGGCTCTACCAATGGACACGTGAGAGGAAACGGGATTGCGTGGAGGGGCCTTTTCCCACAGATTTCGGGAATAGAGTATAGAAAATTGACAATAACCAGTAACGAAATGGAGACAATAAGTAAAGGAAGATAGAAAATGTACAATAACGAGGAAATAGAAATAATAAGTGATAGAATGTCGAAAATGAGCAATAACAAGAAAAGACTTGGAAAACAGCCAAGAGAGAAATCGGAAAGTGGACAGAATATGCAAAGATAGAAAAGTAACGCAAGAGTTCAGGCCCGTAACCAGGATTTTATTTCAGGGGTGGGGGACTCATCTCTTATCAGCAGAGGCGTCGCCAGAAATAAAGGCAGGCCATGATAAAACTTGATTAGTAGAAATAATGGTGACAAAAATAATTATTACAACGGTTATAATTTTCATTCTACAATAATTAAGTTATTAAAAATAAACCAATATTAATCCAAATGTATTGTTATTATTATTATAATTATATAAATGGAGGGACATTCTTTTTCTTACATTTTGTACAGTTAGTGTACTGAAATTCATAATTATTGTATTTTGTTATTAACTTTTACACATTCCGTTCAAAAAAGGCTTTAAAAGTTAGGGGCAAATTTTACTCATACAGTATACATTGTGTGACATCTCACAAAGAACACTATACATTTTGGGATCTGTGAATCCATTTATTCTTTAGATTAAATTGTAGAATATACAAATGTAACCTGGTTGCTCTATTATACACTAAACTCTTTTCGATCTAATTGTTAATATTGCTAAGGAAGTAAAATTAATTACTACTATACACTATTTAAATCAGATAGTTGTAGGATTTCGGGGGGGCTTCAGCCCATTAGCCCCCCGCGCTACGTGCCTGCAAGAGTATATTTCTTCGTTAGATGTGGACGAATGAACCATTTGCGGGCAGAGATAGGAGGGTTGGGAGAAGTTCGATTAGCAATAGGGTCGCTGACACGGTGTACTACGCAAAGGTAAGTGGGTGTTCCATCTGGTCACGTTCTGCCTACGCAACCACCGCACGCAATATTGAGGAAGGCAAATAGTGGGTTTCCCAGCTTACCTGCGGCGTTCAAGGTCAGGAGGTATTGTATTGGGAATTTTTCTGAGCGATTGGACCGATTTTCCAGGCAGTTAGTTTCTTTTTTTCTTCACATTGCCTTCGTAACATAACAGACTCGTCTTGGGGGAGTTCTGTACAAACTTTTCTTTTTGTTAAGCAGACGTATTTGTAATCGTAAGTTCGCTGGTTCTAAACATGCTCGCAACCATCGTATTCTATCTCGGGTATCGAAGAGAAGTACCTGCGCAAGTAATGACTCGAGACGGCTCGACCAATGAGCACGTGACAGGGAACGGGATTGTATGGAGGGGCTAAAGCGACTGCTGTTACCAGCTGTTTGCAACAGCGTATACTGCTTCGCTACGCTGGTTATATCCTGATTGATAACCTTGATAACTCGAACTTGAGGCGGGGAATCGAGATATCAAGAATTTCGACTTACCAAGCTTCGAGTTATTGAGGGCCAAAATCGCCGACTTCGAGTTATAGAGGTCTAAAGTTTACTGACCGTTCTGAACGTCGGCACTACGTATGCCTATAACACATGTAGCATCATTATAAGTTAATACGTATACTGTACATTACAACGTACGTAGAAATAAATTTTATTGAACAAAACGTACGCAGCCTACACTTCGACTAATTGAGGTCCGTGCGATTAAAACTTCGAGCTATAGAGGTGATTAGAATTTAACTTCGCCTAATAAGGTTTTTCATAATCTACCTTCGAGTAGTAGGTAGTGGGTACCTGGAGGAAACTCTGGGGGGCGTGGTGCTGATCTCCACACCCCCTATACGCCTTCATGGCGTGGTTTGAGTTAATGAGCTCGAACGGCATTCCATAAACTACAAAAATTCGTCTTATCAAGGTTTTATTCGAGTTGAGGTAAAATTAGTATTGAGTGTTATGGACAAAAAAAATCGACTTATCAAGGAATTCGACTGTACTTAGTAGATTTACAGTTGTTTGTAGTTCATTCGTTTTGCTATGCATTTGCGACTTTTAGAAGACAGAAGTACTAAGTTTGATAATTCAGACATAGATGTGTCACTGTGCTTGTCCTATCTGTTTCATCATTCATCTTCATCGTCGCGATTGACGTAGAGATGTAGAAAAGAGCGTAAAGTAATCAAAATGGATTTTTTTGGTGAGGCAGTAGTCTTCCCTAGACATTATTCATGTAATCAATGGTCATAGCGATTAAGCTATTCAATTCAACCTTGATTTTCCTACCATTAACTTAAGGAGTTCCGTCTGGAACAAAAACATGAAGCATTTGGCAACATTGTATTCCAGAAAGGAGTGTTACAGCAAACGCCAGGACAACGCAGCCAATAGCTTGTCCTGCATGGTTCAAACAAAGGAAATTCTGTCCTTCCTCTTAAAAGAGAATTCGGAGACCTTGTACGTAGGCAGTGTGCAAACTGTGTTTATTGTAGAGTGCCTCTTGCGAGTCATGTTTTACATTAGTGATGTTTGTAACTTGTTTAATTGACCTTGGTGTCACCTCACGACTGTCAAGACTGACCAAATAGATTTCTCTCTCACCAGCTGCTATCCGTGTCGTAAAACCCCCTGCACCTGTACAGTGGGATCCATGAGTATTACCGTGCAAATTGTCCATCACCATGTTCGTGCACTTTATTTGAACCAATAAGAGCTTTAAGAATTAAAAGAAAACTCAAAACAAGCTGTTGACAACTTCTGCACCAGCATACATAAAAATCCATAGCTTAAAAGCACACAGGATGTAAGAGAAAAATTAATGAAAATAGTCATGGGCAATTTGCACGGTCATACTCATGGATCCCACTGTACGATGAAGGCACGTGTGTGAAGTGGGGGTATGGTTTCAAGCGTTCTCGATCTCAGCCAATCGAGGCGGTGTCTGGTTCACTTCACTTTCCCAAAGTGTCCCTCCAGGTTAATGAGAGGCTGAATGATCCCCAGAGATCAAAGGCACGACGGGAGTGGTTAGATCGGTACTTTAGTATTTTACGGACTACCTCCAATTAGTACGCTATACGTACCTAACCTAACTCATATCTAATTAGTTAGGTTAGGTTCTTATTGTGTACTAAAGTACCGTTAGATCTACCAACCCAAGAACTGAACCCAGGGTGACACGTCCTTTCCCCTTGGACCAATATTTATTGTTTACAATTAACTTTCTCGTTGTACAAACGTTTATTGTTATTAATCTTAATCTCTGTTATTTATTTGTGATTCTTGTGGTATGTGATATTTAAACCTATCACTGATAATGTCAGGATAGTGACTGACCGGTATGTACATATCTTGTAAGTGCTGTTACCGTGTGAGTTCCGATTGTGTTTTGTCTTGACTTTGAAGTTCGGGCTTGGAGTTTTAATAGAGTGATCAAGTTGAATTATAAGAACTTTAATTTCTTGGAGTGAAATGGATTTTATGTTAGGCACATAAGTATTTAATTTGCAAAGAAAGTAAAATATACTTTATTTTCATAGTGAAAACTTAACTTTGATTTTTATTTGACGAACTAACAGATAGATATTACCCAATACCATGAGAGGCATCACGTGAATGCTTTCGAGTCTTTCATGTGAACTTATTATTTAGTATTTTAGTTAAATCATGTTCTTTTGACTAAAAGAACGTGTCAAGATGTTCTGCGTGATAGTCAGGCACACAACTGAATGGGACTACCACATTTGCTCTCTCTGCCTAGAGGAAACTCGTATAACGGCTTGTCGGGCTTCCTTGATATGACAGTGGCTTTATACTCGAGTGGTCCCGGGTTCGATTCTCGGTAGAAGCACATTGGACGTGGTTTGGATTATACTTTAAACTGCAGGTCCAGTCCCCAGTAGCCTATCTGAGTTCAAATTAAACTCATACTTTGACAAACGTATGTCCTTTCTATATTTCAGATGGTGGGGGTTCCCTGATAGCGTAGTGGTAACTCCGTCACCTTTCAATCGAGGGGTTTAGGGTTCGATACCCGGTGGCGGCAGAAATGGTTCCTGATTAACCTTCCTGTGTACAAAGTGCATTTATAACCAAACTGAAACAAACCATTTCATGGCTAGGAAGGCCTTCTTGAACAGGCAGATCAAGTTACAAGCTACAAAACCATACAATATCTAACGGTTGGAATTAACATTAGATTACACAATATACAGTATGTCAACATTTAAATATATTAATAAAATCCTCACAAGGTAGTGGCAGTTATCATTATTTATAAAACCCTTGAGCATTGCATTTCTCTTTAACGTATAGGTAACGATATTTCAGCGTTCATTACTTCGAAAAAATATTAATTATACCACAGGCAACTTTATTCAGAAGAAAAATCCGAACATTCAAACTTTATTCTTTAAAATACATCATAAGCTACCCATGACGTAACATTTGTAACTTACACACCTGCGTAACGACATTCTCTATCAAATAAGCAAGATGTCAACATAGGTCGAAGCGTCAACAGATGCAATCGGCGAAAAAGTATAAATACCGACACAGATGCTAACGATAACCTTTTCTTCTTCGACAGCGTAACCAAGGGCAAAAAGGACTAAAACTTTATTACAGCGTGTAATGACGTGTACGAGGTTAATATTACTTCCGTTATTATTACTACCTGAGAATCTCGCGCGAACTGCAGGAGCAGCTAAGGTTAATTCCCTCAGAAGTATGTACGTCACGTGATGTAAGCTCCTAGTGTAAATGGAACTAAATATAGGAACGTTGATTACAGTCTCAATACAGAAATAGAAACGCTGGTAAGACGATGCAATATGCAGAGAATCCAATTACAATACAGCTGATATGAATAGATAAAATTTTGAGTATGCATCGGCACATTTGGCCATTTGTATACGGGAAGATGTTACTTTGACTTAAAAAGGGGGTTAAAAAACCACCTTGAGAAAGGTTATAAGTTCAAAGTTGTAAAAGAAACCGCACAGGATATACCTAACCCATTAAAAAGTTAGGGTACACTAATAGCTTCCTTAAACTTAGTGGATGAGACCCGCTCTTGCCAAAAAACATTACTTAAAACCAGTGCTGTAGTCCCGAAATTTTCACACGGTACACGCTAAATTTCGTGACAATTTAGGTAGGGACCATTTTCCATGAAGTTTGGATTAGGTTTCCATTATATATTTGGCTGAAATAATGTAACTTCTATAAAGCATGCCATTGGTGGTAGAATAGTGACCCATACTTGACATAAAAGAGGATTAGCGAAGGTATTCTTAAGATAAGAAAATATAAAACACATATTTTCATGATTTCATTTAAACATAAAAGCTACAGTAATCGAAAGTATAAGGTAAATGCATATACGCTATTAAGGATATACGGCGTATACAGCCCTGCTTGAAACCCAATAGGAATGATAAACTGTTTTGAAAACAATAAAGTTTGTCTTAGGAAAGTAAAATTTGCCTGTTCAATTTGAATATGCCGGACAATTAAAATGAAATTACAGACATAGCACATTGGAGGGTTGATCTCTCCACCAAGGTTCGAATCCCGGCCCGGGTGTTCTTAGTGTGTGTCCCTTCAACAATTTAATCAGTCATGTCCCTCTTCGCGATTAGCCAAAGGTGGCAGAAGCGCTGACAGTAGCTGACACTTTTCCTTTATACAGAGTCATCTGCAGGTTCAATGAGCCTTTTTAATGGTCTCCTTTGTCGTAGACGTAACCTGATCTTTGGTTTCTTAAACTGTGCAGACGCTATTAGGCATTTATTTGCTTACTGCTGAAACGTACTGAATATTTGATGAGGGCAATGACTTTTAATTGTTGATGTTCAGAAATTGATTACAAAGCTGAAAGACAGTATGGGTGAGGCACATTCTCTTGTCGGTTCGGATCGTTGACTTAGAGAGCCATCACCTTATGACAGCGCGCTGCCGAAGCAAGAAAGTAGGGGGAGATGAGGGGAGGGGGCAGGCGACAAGTCCACCCATCAGCAAACAAGAAAAACTAAATAAGAAACATATGCTCTTTTATCCCAAATATTCGTTTTGTATGCTTATTTATAAAAATGTAAATGAATTCTCAAGCTTTGAACAGGTATTGTTTTCTTGAAGTACGTATAATGTATTACTTAATTTTTATAGATTTATTTGATTGATTGATTGAATTTTATTTATTTTACTCCGCTTTTCTGCAACTTTTTGGCTAATCGGAAGATGAGGATGAGTGATGATATGATAAAATTGATGAAAGGACACTCACAAACACCCATGCCACGGCCGGGATTCAAACCCGGGACCCCTGTCGTCGTAGCGCGCTGTGCTAAAGATTTATTGAGAGAAATATAGCAAAGTTTAGCCATTTCTCTTGTATGTGCGTTTGAGTAAAGCAAATTCTTCATAAATTAAAGAGTAGAAGTAGTGTTAATACCGACGTAACCATGTGTAAAGATGAGCTAATATATTAGCACAGTGCTGTCACATTCCTATGATTTGAAATTCCTTTTCGTTACATCTAGTAGTAGAGAATTAACTCAATCGTTAAAGTATTTCAAGAGTAATAGGTACTTATTTTCAGTTTTGGAGTGAACATACAAATTGCGCTAGTTCTTCAATTACAGAAAAACCTTGCACATTGCTAAATCTCCACAAAAAACGGAGCAGGCATGTTATTCATTATTAACGCGTTGATTTTACCAAAAAACTTACCCAGCAATGCCTCGATCAAATGGGACACAACGGAATACGTACTTTTTCACTCGGAGGACAGAACGTGAGTACTTCTTTTTACTGTCACGGACACTTCTGGGTTGTAATGTTCCCATTGAAAGTTAATGTGGTTACTACAACCCAAAAATGTCCGTGACTGTACAACACTCATGCTACATCATAGTTACCAACCTTGACCTAGGTAAACACATCCCGAAACTACAGTGGAATCTTGCCTGGAGGAATACTTATGGGTACACAACATTTGAAGTTTGCCACGAATGATGTACAATTAAACGCCACTTGAAGAATCCATTAGAAATGCTTTAATACTTAACTTTGACCTTCACAGGTATCTCTTTTGTAGTTCTTGCATGCCACTGACAAATTGTTTTGTGAAATCCTGAAGATATATGTCCAGTATATGTGCCTGCAGGTCTTCTTGAGCAAGAGACACTTGACCCAGAACGCTTATGGCACACATGTCGTTGTGAAATGAACAATGTTTCATTAAAAGGCACAAGTTTTTGATTCAAGGCTTTCAGAATAGCATGAACCAAGGTTAAACAGACACAGGTTTTATTACAAATGCAGAGTTACAAATATCCACCCCCAGTTTGATAAGACGAGAAGACATTGAAAGGAAACGACAAGCATGTTGCGTAAATGTTGTATCATTAGTGCTATCCACAATGCACGAGAAGATATACAATTGATCATTTCCGGGCCAGGTTTGCCAAGGTCCAGACAACTACACGTGTATCAATAATTGACAATAGATAGCAGCACTGACAAGAAAATACATCTTTACGAGATTTTCAACAGTAACTCTTCAGTGTCCGTAAGATTGGGAAAGATTAAAAAGAAATCTATTCCTCCAATTGCGTATGAAGTTCATGGAAATATGTAATCGTGGGAAAGCACAGTAAGATTCGTTAGCAATTTTGTCCAGTTCTGTGCACATGGCCAATTTGACGAATGTTAAAATGTCAAAGGCTCTCGTAATGGACTTGATCTTGTATGTCTGGAAACATCAGTGAATGAATGTGGTTGAGTGGTTCAAGGCCTACATTTTTATCTACCACACGTGCGGTTGTAGAATCAATGCCAGATGTGACTCTTACTGAAGACTCCAACAGGTTCATAAATATCTTTTTTAAAAAGATTTTATTTTACCTCGTAGGAACCAGTTTTAGAGAACCATTAACAAAATTGCGGCTATTTGAGGCTATTTGTTGTCTAATACTCTTGACTGAGAGACCATACGCTTGCAGCGAAGATATTTTTTATAGGTGCAAGGTGCGTGATTGCGGGTGAGTCGATTAAAGACATTGAACGATCATTGGCTGATGAAATTGCTTCATTTTGGAGATGCGTGATAAATATACAACAAACTGAAACTTAAGTCCTCGCTAAATTGAACACCCATACTGTAATGTAAGCCAAATAGATTTCAATGGCACATTACGATATTCGTTGATTGTCGGAATTATTGTGCACCATCGTTCTAAGCGTTGTTAGCGACTTGTTTAAATCATCCGCTTGACGGCGCTAGTGACTTCCGTTTTTATCTTCAAGACGATGTAACCTATACTATTATGGAAATAATAAATACAGTACCGGGACAAGTTGCATTTTGTTTCTAAATTCCAAGCAACACCGACACCTTTAAGTCTTGTCGACACAAGATGGAAACGAGACAGACCTCTGTAAAATCGAGACGAAACGAGACTTAGTATCAGAGACTATGGTAAGCTATAAGAAAACCCAAAATTATTCAGACATACCACTAGTAGTAGTTACAAATTGAAGAGCTCTGGTGTAAAACATGGTAAGTGACATTTTCATCATTTCTTAGTTACAAAGTAAATTGTGTCATTCTTCAATTTTCAAGTGAAATTGCCATGTCATACAATTTGCGACTCCGGTACCCTTTTCTACACCCTCGATTTTTCGCACATTTAAAATATTCTCGATACAAAAATTAGTTCTTTATAATAAACCATGTTTCTAAATAGCGCGGAAAGTAATTTTTTAGATCTACATGCTACGTAACTTACGTTTTTTATGAAATTAAAATTCCTTGCGTAACGTCAAAAAGGTTTTTCAGAACTTTATGATGGCGAATGATGCATTCATGTCACAGGCGCAAGTCTGAAGATTTCGGATGATCGATTGATGTCACAGGCGCACGTCTCAATTTCTTCTTTTTCTTCTTATGATTGACTTGTGCAATAGGAACATTTGCGATTGCGATATGATATTTGTGTGATATATTGGCGGATTGGACATTTCAGACATTGGATTTCATTTATGCGACTTCAGAAATTGGATTTTTTTTTTGCAACTGCATGCCGTAAAGGGGAGGGTTGTTTTTTTTCTAAATGACTTGTGGGATGGGATAATTTGCGACTTCTAATTTTTATGATGGGAAGGGAGTGGAGGTTGGTATTCTGTGGAGAAGGACAACAAGGACTTTCAACGTAGGAGTTACTTCATTTTTGGAATTACAAATTGAACTTCGACCCACAATTCAATACCTGGACATGGTAAAAAGAGGTAAGTTACCTTCTTTGGTTTAATTTTAGCCTTCATTTTTTGTATCTTCATGTGTCAATGCGGAAAACAGTGAGAAACAGTGTTGGGGGCTTGTGACTTCGGCCAATTTCTAACATGCCTTTAAAAGGAACTCTATAGATAAAGGCGGGGCCGCGGCAGCGGTAGGGGGCGGTAAGTCAATTACCCCAGGGGCGGAGCCCGGAAACGGTGGGAAATTTGGACTCAACAATTTCAAACGACAAAATCGCAACTTTAAACGGCTGTACAGTCTTAAATACTTCTTTCCGCGCTCCATTTTTTTTTAAATTCACAAATAGGATCACATAATCTTCATAATAAAAAAAAAAAAAAATTCAAAATTCGAGGGTGTAGAATAGGGTACCCGACCCCAATTTGCATCGGACTCTGTGAAGCCTTCTGAAGTTCGTAAACACAAAACATGAAAACTAGTTATCTAATTATTTTCTTAATAAACTCAGAAATGACCAAAATGTCACCATGTTTCACACCCGAGCCCCCAATTAATCAATTGTTTTCAACTGTGAATCTGTGTAGCGTGGTCGCATATACTTAAGGTATAATATAATACTTCCCCTTTTCAAGGATTGTAGCGTTGAAACGAAGTTAGGACTGAAAAAATGTTGCTTATGCTATGTAGTTCGAGAATCGAGACAAAACTGGAACTTGCTCTTTGAAACAGACGAGAAAGAGAAGGGTGTTTACAAAACGAGAAGAAACCGAGAAAATTGTCGCGATTAACCAAATAGAAAAACGACGTAAATGGACAATGAGATCGGCAGTTTTAACTCCTCACAAGACGAGACTTGTCAAGTCTTGTCTAGATATCATCTCTAGAATCTAGAGTATTTCACATGGAAATCTACACACGCCGCTCTTTAATATTTGCAATTTTGCTTAATTTGCGTTGTTGCCAATCTATTACCTCCTTCATACTTTTACGCGCGTTGCATGTAGTTTTCTAACCCGGCTTATATACAGTACATTCCCAGTCGTATCCTAATGAGAACAGTTTTCCTCCTTTCAAGCACTGAATTCACACCTAATGTACATTTCTTACATGTGCTAAACCTACTCAAACTCTGAAGGGATTCAACATTGTGACATTTCAAGCCTCAACCATCCACACTGAGCATAAAGTCTGAGAAGTTTCAAATAAATGCACACGTATTTCTCTTCCGCTGTGGTCTCGCGAACAATTCACATCGCGGTACTCCTACTAACACACATTAAAAAAGGATTTCCATGTCTGTAAAGTGAAAGGACGCCGAGCTGTTGCGGGCAACAGGAAGTACATGAAAGAAAATGTGAGGTAATTTGCCCTTGTACATTCGTAGTAAGGAAACTGCAATCATGCATGTCATTAAGACGCTAAAATAACACTCTGAATCGGTAAAGAGCATTTATTTACAGTTAGCACATGCTTTTATGAACATCCCGGAAGATGACGTTTCAAAATGTGTTGATGGATGGTTTGTATTATACAGTTACGTCAACAGTGAGTTGTTGTCTCTGATCACGAGGAAATGCAACAAAAGGTTGTCACTTGAATTAAAATAGTAGGAAAGGCCAATTTACTTTCACTTCTTGAGTGATATTTTTTTTTCTTGAGCGTTATGGAAGAATGCGTTTTGCTGGATTATGTACTATTCCAATATCATATTTAGAATTCTTGCTAAAAGCGTTTAACACCTTACAATTGAAATGTGACTGTGTCGCTTCAAGTCAGTCTCCACTCCATCTATCAGTTAATGTAACATGCTGTACGAATCGGAACTAAGGCACCAGTATTTAATGGTGTTTGTTATGGATTTAATCAATTCGTCATCCATCATCATCGTTGCATTGCCTATCGATGCCAATGATATATGTGCATTACTCGTTCTTTTGTTTATCTCTCGGAGTCTACATGTCCCGGGTTCGAATCCTGCCCTGGGCATGAATGTTTGTGAGCGTCAATTCATCAATGTCATCCTATCATCACTCATTCCCATCTTCGCAAATTAGCCAAAAGTGGCACAAAAAGTGAAGTAAAATAAAGCAAATCGATGAATCGGAGTCTAGATGCAGTGTTTATCAGAGATGCTATGCGTATATATTTAATATATAAGGAGGACAGTTATTTCCTACTGTAGCACTAAGAATTTCACTGAAAAGTCTTTGTACACCCAACGGCGGAAGAAACAGTAGGCGAATTGTCCACCACCATTTTCATTCGGTCTATATTACACAATGTGATGACAAAGAGTTGAAATAATGACGTCAAAAAGCAGAGAACAATGCCTGCTTCGAACCAACATGGTTTCGTTCCTTAAAACAACACAGGATGTAGAATAAAAAGTAATTTAAATACCTGTGGACAATTTGCCTACCATTATCTTTGCCGTTGACTGCACAAATTCTCAGGAATGAGTGTAAACTTTCCGAATTAACAACACCGATTCGTGCCAGATGTGCATTTAGACATGCGCTGCCAATACGTTGACGCATTATGACTACAAGAGATTGTGTGAATAGCATTTGTAAGCATCAACCGTACGGTATGTTTTCCCAATGATTCTCAACTGACTGATAACATTCCTCCGAGTTCTGCTTGCATTGCTTCTTCGCTCTGGGAAGATTTGTGAGAGGAAGTGTCATAGACTGAATATGACGCAGTTCTTTGGCTTGTTTAGCACCGCTATGGCAGTGTGTTTATTTCTTACATGGCCCCTAGCATAAACAAGTTCAATGTATTTACCTGATCGTTTTATTTGGTTAGAATTTCTTTAATATCAACCATATCCATGAAATAAATTCATCTCTTTCTGGTTGTGATTATTGTTGTGGGTAAGCTGCCTTTGGAAGTAATCTTTCGAGTAAGAGAATCAAGGTGAATTCATTTAAATCAGATGAGTTTTTTTAAAAAAAATCACTTGAAAGAAATAATTTATAGATTTATGTACATAAGGATTTTGTAGGTATAAGAATCACTTTTGGGGAAAGTACATTAATCTCGTAATCATTTAATAGTGTTTATTAGGCTCTAAGGAAGGAAACAAAATATATGTACAGTAAGATCCATAAGTATTACCGTGCAAATTGTCCATAACTATTTTCATTAATTTTTCTCTTACATCCTATGTGTTTTAAGCGATGGATTTTTGTTGTATGCTGGTGCAGAAGTTGTCAACAGCTTGTTTTGAGTTTTCTTTTAATTCTTGAAACTCTTATTGGGTCAAATAAAATGCACGAACATGGTGATGGACAATTTGCACGGTAATACTCATGAATCCCACTGTACTGACGGTGTGAAGCTCGTACGAAACGAAATGTAATATGCAAACTGTAAACGAACTTAAATTTCTCTTTGATTTAAAATTCAATATTTTGTATAGGCAAAATTATGAAACATTCTATGTAGAATAATACACAAAATACTAATCATGTTAAACCGTATATAGTGTCATCATTAAACTGTAAATATATATTGCAGATGATATTTTGCAAACAATCATTAAGAAATTGCCCAAATTAGTTACAAAGACTATAAGAAATATTTTGTTACAATTATATAGTACATTCGGAATGTTTTATTTTCACTGGAAGAAAAGTTACTGAAATTATTATATTTTCATCAACACACTCAACAAACATGTCCATAGTAGGTTCACATATACGGTATCAGAAAGAGAAAAATGTATATTTACACATAATTTTTATTTGCTTTAATCAAACTGTTCAAGGGCCTCCCCGATGGTGCATGGGTAGCGTTGTTGCCTTGTAATCAAGGGGTCCCGGGTTCGATATCCGGTGGAGACACAAGTGGTTCGAATCCCACGTTAAACTGTAGGTCCAGTCCCGATTAGCCTTACTGTGCATAAAGTGGACTTAAAACAATAAATCAATCAAACTGTTCAAATATTTTGCATGGCCGTTTACCAGAAGAAGCCTTTCTATAAAACAAACATATAGATACGTATCTATAAGTATGGTGCCAAAAACCATGCAAGCGATTTTAAGCGTGTTTTTTTTCAAATGCCTGGTAAATTACATAACTCTTTTTCTGTATAATTAAATTAGCACAATTGACATTCTGTAAGAGCCTAGTAATTATTGGCTGATATTAATAACTAAAGTGTTTGTATTGAAAGTTTAGTTGCTGCGCCTCATCAGAATAATCGCGACGACGGAAAATGACAAACAAGAGACATGCATGCCCTGTTCTGCCCTATCAAAAATGTAGAGCAGTCAAAATCGTGAGTCACACACTCAATACTCTCTGCAGTTTTTTCTTAACATCATTATTTCCTTTTAAGGAAACGCCAGGTTCAGTGTAGCTTCAGCGAAATGTATGGAAAGGCATCGGTAATGGTCCAGCCAGTAATTCTTTAATGAGTCCTTGAGAAAGTTGAGAATATAAATTAGACGCACATGCATTTTATGCCCTTTGGGTAACGGACGTTCCAACTGGTGCAAAGCTTCAAGGTCTTCCAACAGTCATACAAGTTAGATTGACATTTTTTTTTCTTGCAGTCAGTACTTCGGATCAAAAAGAATGAAAAAAATATTTTTATGTAGTGAATTTTATTAAATTTTGTATTGTAACACGGGTGAGACGACAACGGTACCAGGTACTTCTAAATTTGACGACGTGTGTCCGAGAATGAGGCAAACTTGTGTTAGATCGAGAAGAAACGTGATCTAGTGTCAAAGAGTCTGGCCCTCTTAGATTTCATTGATTTGACGTTTTAAGTTCACTTTGTGCACAGAAAGGCTAATCGGGGCTTGATCTACAGCTTAAAGTGGGATCCGAACCACTGGGCCATGTGCCTCCACCGGGTATCGAACCTTGGTCCCTCCTTAGAGACATTCGTGAACCAGATTACACCATAAGCGAGGCTACTTGTTTTAAAAAGTGCGGGCTTTGTACAGACAAAAATTAATTGAAGTTACTGCTGCATAACATAAAAAGTAAAGTGCTCCTCTGTGCTTTGCACCACGCCATGAAGGAGTATAGGTGGTGTGGAGTTAGGTCCCAAATTTCACGGCCGAAGGTGGGGGTGATGTGGTCAGCATCACGCCCTGGCCGCCTTTACCCCCGTACCCCGTGAGCGCGGGAGCCACTTGAACATGTGGAAAAAATCCGGTTCTCCCCCGCCGGGGATCGAACCCGGGTCTCTCGCATGTATACAACACAAAAAGGCAAAATCATGTAGCAATTTAAGTTAAGAGATTACTGTTATTTTGATATTATGCAGGTATAAAGAAACATGTCTCTAATATTAACATTTAAAGAATACAAAAATAAGGCTATTATTTTTTTGTAATTAAAACCGTAAATATACGAGGACAGGTGGAAAGTAGAGGGCGCTAGAAATCAAACTCGCCCATGTGAAAATTGTCTTCAGCCGCCGCTGAGAGAACACTCTGTATGTATGTGTTGTGTACGGTAGGTATATGTGGACTAGATCGATACAGTACTCTACACCCCCCCCCCCCCTCCGTGGCTACTTCCCTGAGAATTTCTACGAATTAAAGCTTAGCATAAATATTAATTGATAGGTTAAGTGGCTACAAAACCTTCGAGAAGAAATGAAATATTGCTGGTGTCTCGCACGAAGCACGATAATATGGATATAAGAATATCTTATTCCGGCATCGTCTATTGATAAATTAATCGCCTTCCGGTCGAAGAGAATCACAATGACCAAAGCCGTAACAATCACGTAAAATATCGTAAAAATGTTGACTTCCTAAGAAGAAATACGTACAGAATACTGCAAGTTACGTTGATCTTTTTCTTCAATAACAAAGATTGGAAACTTTTAGTAAAAACAAATGAGAATCGAAAATTACCTGTGGATAGATTAATCTGACGAAATCAGTGTAAGTGGACAACATATAATTCTAAATCAACAGAACATTTTTGTTAAAAATGTGAGTCAATTGCCTCGAAAAAAGATAGCATTTACTGAAATAACTAACAGAGCCATCTTCAGGAACATTTAAATATCGAAATATTGTTTCCCTTTTGTGGAAGGTTTTAAAATACATTTAAAGAAAATAAAAATGGCAATCCTCGTAAACATGGTTCTTTTTCTCAGAGGACGTGAAAAATATGACCGAAATATGTAGAAAATAAATATTATTCTTATGGGGAAATTAGAGTATCCAATAGTTTTTAAAAATTAAGGTTGGTGTAGTAAATTGTGTAAGTTTTCATTTTTGACACGACTTCTAGCCTAGTTCTAAGGGTTGCCAGATGTCTTGATTTTACAGGGCATCCTGTCTTCAGCAATTTTTACTTTTGCTTTTGCGGGAACTCTGTGCAAAATCGACCACCCAACTACGACCTGTAAAGTTTGAATTATAAAGTGTTCTCATGTGTAATGCGTATTGGAATATAAAACTGTTGTGTGTTAGTGTATAAACGATGGATTTTACACTTCTGTTCAGTGTGTGTACAGTATTGGCGAACACTACTAGTTCTAGAATCTTTGTTTAGTCATGGATCCTCTGTGTTTAACCATTGATTTAGTTTATTTTAGTTCGCTTTTGTGCCACTTTTGGCTAATTTGCGTAGATGGGGATGAGTGAAGACATGATGAAATTGATGAATGGACACTCACAAATACCCATGCCGGGATTCGAACCCGGGGACCCCTAACGTCGTAGCACGATGTGTTAACAGCTCCGCCAGGGGAGCCGGCTTAACCATAAGTTATATCTAGTTTCCTGGCCTCTCCAGTGGTAATGTCCTCGCCTTGTAATCAAGGTGTCTCGGAGGCACATAGTGGTTCGGATGCCTCTTGAGATCCAGTTCCGATTAGCTTATCTGTGCATAAATTGACTTGAAACAAAAACTCATATATAATTTCCTCCCTGTTGCACATAACCCTAAAAGTTAAGAATATAATAATAATAAAATAATATAATAATAATAAAAAATTGCGGCATAAAGTGAGAAAACAAAATGCGACAGAGCTTGGTTTTCAAAGACTGATTAATTTATTTGGCAAGTCCTTCGTTCGTTTCCATGACATAAAAGGCGTGTTTTCACTGTTCTGTCAATCTATCAGGTATTTCAGATAGTAACAACTTCATGCTCGCTATAAACAAGAAAAAAAAATGTGACCCCCCTCCCCCACAAAGAACTATTGAATTGAAAATTGTGGCTTGTTCAAAGAACTTCACCTCCTTGGCTGAGTGGTTATCACATCCGGCTACAACGCGGTCCCGGGTTCGAATCCCGGAATGGGTGTTCTTTGTGAATATCCCTTCACCAATTTCATCGTCGCGATTAGTCAAAGTTGCAGAAAAACGACGCTAAATATTTTTTTTAAATAAGATAAAATCAATGATTTTATCAATGCGTTACAATACTTGTCATTGAAACCAAATTTCTAACTGATAAATTTCGCCTAATATTCCTGGCCCACATATGGACGCGCACACATCCATACACATCCCAATTTCCACTTTCTTTGTCGCAAACATTGTGTAAGGACTCGCTACAGAGAAGAAGCTTGTCCTAGATCAAAAGTCGGCCAATCATCAAAACCGGTTTTTGGCGTTCCAGAAACAAAAAAGCAAGCAATAAAAATATAAACAGACTTTAAAATTAAGTACAAGGTGAATGCACCGAGTTAAAATTTTTGACACTTACATGTAATCCAAACAGCAGCGATTGTAAATGATGAGTGAATCTAGGATGTGTCGAATCAGACACACATTCTTCGGAAGGTCCGTCTTTCCAGAGCGAAGCACCGCCAAAGAATAAGCGAGCGAGAAAAGACGACCGTGTCAGCCAAGGACCTCAGTCAATAGCAGAACACCTCTCGCTAAGCAGTGTTGCCAGGTTGCGCCAGGTGAACCAAGGTCATAGCAGAATGCAACCGGTTCTCCCGTGTGTGAATGCCGTTGCCGCATCCCGTGGACCAAAACAAAAATTTACGCACCTGGAATCATCAAGGTTTTCCCTCTGCGGTGACGTCATCGCGGTCGGCCCCCTTGCTCAGTTGCGGTTCAGTGTAGCAGCATGGGGAATTTCAAAAAAAGAAGAAAGAAAATCGTTGTCGCATGTTTAGTTTCTCGGAAGAAAAAATGGGGAAACACTCATGCTTCATGGTATAACCAATTCTCACTTACGTATATTGTAATTTAGTCATTTGACTTGAGTTTTGTTATTTAGCGTAGCTTTCCTGCTACTTTTGGCTAATCGCGAAGATACGTGATGAAATTGATAAAGGCAAACTCACAAAGAAAGCCATGTACAGGCCGGTATTTGAACCCTTGACCTCTCACGTCGTAGCGCGCTGTGCTAACCAGTTATCTACTAAAGTCGGCTGTAGGCTAGGAATGGAAGTGGTGCGTTTGGACTGCTGAACTTTTCAATTGTATCTTCATTTATAACACCATTAAGCCTTGTTTCCATGATTACGAAAAACTAAATATGCTGACCAAGGCAGTAATTTATTTTATTAAAAACATAAACTAAACGTAACGTTTCAACCTTCTAGCAAGGTATCTTCATCACATTTAAAGAAGTATCGGAAAATACTTCTTTTAATATGTAGGTTAGAATTCAAATAGCATTGAATTTTATATAAAAGATACAGAAAAAGAAACGTTGTGTTCTTTCACTTTTGTTCATACTGTAACAGTTTGGAAGTACGACTATTCTCTATCACAATTTCCTAGATAAAACCAGACCTCTAATTACAGACTGGAAACGATGCGGTTCTGTTTCAAGCCGCGCATCTTCGCTCGCGCATAGCCGTGGGGATGCAAATATGGCGGAGATGCGCATAAGAGGTTGTTAAGTTTTCATTTTTATGAAGAAATTATTTGTTCTCACTTGTGGAGTTGAATATATAGAGTTATATCTTTCTTAGTAAACTTGAAAATTGCAATCCTGTGTGGTGCAATGGCTCCCAATCTTCAAAGGGTATGGTCTACGCCATGATAATATCCCCTGGCTTCGAAATTTTTGGCTTCAAGTTGGCCCATGTTAAAAGGCTCACGACATGAGCACTGGAGCTGCATTAAACTAACAAATGAAAGGCGAAGAGCGATAGTGTTTTATCAACTGTGATTTTACGGTTTCATCACTGGCACTCTCGTCCTGTGCTAGTGATTTCACAGACAAATTACGGTCAGTTTTTGCAGTGCTGTTTAGACATTGTAAGAATACTGCTACTCGGACATTAATTGGAAATAGGTTTTCACTGTAGCCTTTATGATTGGTTCAAATTTCCATTTGTGAAGAACAGGTATACGCATTGATACACGCAAAATAATAATAATAATAATAATAAAGAGGGAATGCTGGCAAACTACAATTTTTGCTCGTTTTAACAACATGACGACATTACTCTCGATTTCAAGGCCCTTGACGAAGAACGTGGGGAACTCGTTGAACAAGTCCATTTGCTCATTCGTTACTCTTCCGTGTTCTGTACAATTGTTGGGGGGGGGGGGGGGGGGGGGGAGTGAGTGCTGTGATCTCACCGGTCAGCAAGGGAATTTTCAGACTAAAGCGACATGTGCGGAAAAGAATGGCAACAAACTGCACGTGTCATGCATGGTAGTTTTATTCTCTTCTAACATTGCTTGTTTTAATATCATAAACGCTTTAATAAAATTGAACAGTGGTATGCTTATATGCAATATAATCCTGTAGAAGGTTTTCAGCTGTGATCATAATTTAATACCAAATAACTCAAAGAACATAGAAGTGGATGGTAATTATGGCGTTTATGGCATCAATCTCTTTAAAGGTGCGTTTCACCTACGTCACAAACTGCTCCATCGTGGCTTCGTTCTTGTAAGCATACGCAATTCAAACTGGCGGGAGATATTTCGGTACTACTTTACTATAGGGGTGACACCTATAAATAATTTATTTCGCACTTTTTTACATTGCTAACGTACTATTCTGCATTGCGGAACATTTTTCTAGCTGAAATAATGAATTTCTAACGAAAATAATGTCTATTTCTTACATTTACGAGTACTTACTGTTACTCGTTATTTCGATTCTGTAACACACATTATGGCGATAGCGTACTGGTTCATCGCGCGTTGTGAGTGTGTTTTGTCCATTTATGCAGTGTTGCAACCTTGTTCACCGGAAAATACCTACTTTCGTCTCCGGATTTGAAATTATGCTAATATCTCGCAAACCATTGACGTTAGCCCCACAAACCATTTTCCGTAAGGTTAGGTTAGGCAAGCATAGTTAAAAAAAAAAATACTCGACATGTCATGATATAGTGAAAACACGGCGAGTTTGAAACACTGACTACGGGGTTTACATCATCTAACACACCGAACATTGTGCTCTCGTGCAGAAAGCAAATGGCGGCAGCAGAACAGCGGATCGGACAGAGATTTTCGCAGAAAACAACATGGATTCGCATTACAATGGATCAAAACTATATTCACGAACTTCCACAACGCTACAGAAAATGATTTGCGTAAGTACTTTCTCTGTAAAAAGTAAGAAATCCGTCACCCCTATAGTAAAGTGTTACCGATATTTCTTCTTCTTTATGCCCCTCACCGCTTGTAGGTTAGCAGTGATACTAACACAGTGATTCGTGATTTAAAACAAACGTGCAGTTGGTGCAGATATGGTGAATATTTCCTTGCAAATTACAAATAAAATTGTCCACAAATTGGCTCTACGCATCCTGACGTCACATGAAACCTACCTAGCCTATAGCAGGAGAAGCTCCGAAGGCGAACATTTATACTTCGATCTTCCGTTCGCCATAACTGTACTTGTAGTCATAAAGATTTGAAAAATGTTGGACGTCTTTGTTTTTGCAGTGCTCAATAAGCTCGCAAACTTCCACCTTCCTTTCCCAGGAACTTGCATAGATACCCGTGAGACTTTCCCGTGACTTAACATGGGCTAAAAAGATGGTTTGTGCATTTCACGTAAGAAGACAGCTGTAACAGTGTTTGTTTATAGTCTGCGAGGCACGTGAAGTGCATCGTTCGTAAGTAATTAATACCGATGAAGGACAAGAGGCATTCAAGGTTTGCAAATGGTGGTTAAACACGTGATATAATTGGGTCAAGCGCTTGGGAGTTCCCAGCCGATTCAGTGCGTGAGAGTGGAGGCACTTGTTATGTGTTGCGTTGCTCCTTAGCTTTTAATGTTCTTTCTCCCTCTCTGCTCTGTCCTTCCTTTCAATTTTTATTTCACTCCATTCTTGTTATCCTTCCTCCCCTCCTCCTTTCACTTTACTTCCTTTCCCTTTCCTTGTCTTCCCCTCTGCCTCACATTTCCTTCCTTGCTTATTCTCCCTTTTCTTTCTTTTTCTTCCTTTATTTTCCAACTTTTATTTTATCCCTTCTCTTTTCCTCCTTTTCTTTTTCTCCCTATCTTTTCTATCTGTCCTTTTCTTACTTTCTTTTGCTCCATTTACTTTTTCTTTCTTGACTTTTTCTCCATCCTTCTTCCTTCTTTTCATCATTATCTTTTTCTTCCTTTCTTTTCTGTTTGTCCTTTTCTTCCTTTCCTTTTCTCCATTCCTTTCTCTCTTCTCTTCTTCTCCCATCTCTCTTCGTCCTTTTCGTCACTTTCCTTTTCTCCCTTTGTCCTTTTCTTCCTTTCTTTTCCTCCCTTTTTGTCCTTTTCTTCCTTTCTTTTCCTCCCTTTTTCTCTCTTCTCTGTTTCTCCAATCTCTCTTCCTCCTTTTCATTTCTTTTCCTCCCTTTTTCTCTCTTCTCTTTTTCTCCAATCTCTCTTCCTCCTTTTCATTTCTTCTTCTCCCTTTTTGTCCTTTTCTTCCTTTCTTTTACTCCATTTTTCTCTCTTCTCTTTTTCTCCAATCTCTCTTCCTCCTTTTCATTTCTTTTCCTCCCTTTTTGTATTTTCCTCCCTTTTTCTCTCTTCTCTTTTTCTCCAATCTCTCTTCCTCCTTTTCATTTCTTTTTCTCCCTTTTGTCCTGTTCTTCCTTTCTTTTCCTCCCTTTTTCTCTCTTCTCTTTTTCTCCAAACTCTCTTCCTCCTTTTAATTTATTTTTCTCCAAACTCTCTTCCTTCTTTTAATTTATTTTTTCTCCAAACTCTCTTCCTCCTTTTAATTTCTTTTCTCCTTTTTTGTCCTTTTCTTCCTTTCTTTTCCTCCCTTTTTCTCTCTTCTCTTTTCTCCAAGCTCTTTTCTTCCTTTTCATCACTTTTTCTCCCTTTCTTTTCTATCTGTCTCTTCCTTCCCTCCACCTCTATCTCAACTAGGAAGAAAGGATTTACACTGAAGCAAGCGAGCGAAACGAAGCCTACGGAAGCAGTGACTCGATAGGACTAAACCAATGAACGCGCGAGAGGAGAAGCGAGTGCATGGGGGGGGGACTAGTTGCTGCAGCTACCAGCCGTTTCCAGCAGCGCGCACTGCTTTGCTCCACCAACTCGCTTTCACCCCTTCTCTACCGTTTAGTTTAGTTTAGTTTATTTGCGTCCAAGGACTACCAGTGTGTACAAATAACAGTACATGGTAATATAGGACATGTCAATACTTACATTACAATACAATACTACATTATGCTTCACATATTCAAAGGACGGAGTGTATGTCTAATTTATACAAAGAAACGCCAATAAGAGCAAGACCTACAGTTATAAGTTAGATCTGAACCATAAAAGAATCAAATATCATGTTTATTCCTTTGTTTTACGTAATGAGATTTTCTGGAATTGAAACAAAATACCAGACCAGTGGCTGACAGGAGGATACAAGAGAAAATGTAATGAAAATAACAATGGAGAAGTTGCCAAGCAATACTTGCGCATACCGCTGTACATTAACTTTCGAATTTTGCAGTTAGAACTTATTTCAGCATATTAGAACACATTGCAGAAACTGTAGGTCCATTCTCGATTAACCCAAAAAATTACATTATAATGTAAACTGATAAAGTTTATTTAATATATTAATATATTTTACAAAAGTAGTATAAACTTCCACATGGAATTTCTTTTCAATGAATTAACACACACCAATATAAATTTACACGGAAAATAAGCGTTATTTTACTTGATACAATTCTCATTCGTAAAGTAGATTTGTCTAAAGCTGTTGTACTTTAGTAGGCATATTATTTGAAAGTTAATCACACGAACGTTTCAGAGTGTTTTGTATCATTAGGTCCATCATTATCTTGCAGCACACAACGAACAATTTGATTTGTAAGTATGGTGTATATTGTTGGATTAAGATGGCTGAAAAGAAAATACACAGAATTAACACTTGCATGAGAATATTGTTTTGTTTGTAAGGAAAGGTCTTATTATTTCATGAACAAGTCTGTGTTAGTAGAGACTATCGACGCATAGCGCATGCGCTGGCTGGACGAGTCTACTGGCAAAATATGGGGAGGAATTGATAACGGAAACAGGTTCCGTGAATATCGTCTGATGTTGAAACAACATTGAACTTTCATACGTGGTAATGTCAACTGCAAAATACCATCACATACAAAAAGAAGCACGTGATAATAATAATAAAAAAACGAAATACTGATCAGCAACCCACAGCACTGTTTCGTGCACGTTTATACCTACCTCCCCTAATATGCGTAGACTCGTCCTCTCAAACTAGTCTCTTATTCTGTGGTCGGTATTATCGCACTGTTATATTAATGCGCCGTGTTCCTATGTGAATAACATGACTGGCTTAGTGTAGATATATTAATAATTTCACTATTAGATGACAAACTACTTATAAATCTGACCAAAATGTTGTGCATCAAAACTATAATTAATATGAACAATGTATATAGCCTATTGGAATGCTAGCAGGGGCATTTGAAGATTAATGTGACAAAAAACTATTTCTAAAAAATACATGGTGTTGTCCTTGTTACTACTGAATGTAACTAAATATTTTTACTCCGATCCACTGCCTTAATGACGTTGCATAAAAAAATGAAAAACGCAATAGCTCCAAGAAAACATTTCCTCCGAGTGAGTGAAAAATACACACAGAAAACTATAATTGCATGAAATATATTTGATGCATCAGAAACGCATAGATTGATGCACTAAAGTTTTTTTTTGGTTCAGATTTGCAGTTTGATGCATTTGATGTATATCGTTTGAAAAGGTAACTCCGAAGTGCATCTGATGACAGTGAGTTTTTATGTGTCGAGCTATACTTCAGTGTATCAATTGCTGTGCTTTTTAATGCATTTTTGTCGATGACATTTGGTCTGAGCCACAAACGGTATGCATTTTTTGTGTAACCTGATACATTTACTTTTTCTGTGTGTAATTTGACTTCTTATGTAGATCAACTTTTCGGTGGCTCATTCTCATAGTATTTGAAGTAGAAGCAAAATTATGCTATTATAATTTGTGTAGTTATAATTATTTCCATATGAAACTTGAAACAATTCATTATGAAGCAACAGTTGTTCCTGAACGCCCCCACCACATTTTGATCAACGTTTAACCTCAGTGATGTTAAAATGGTGTTGAATACAACCATTTAGGTGTGTTATTTTAACAACACTGAGGTTAAACCTTGATCAAAATGTGACGTGGGGGTTCTGGAATCCCTGTCTTGCGTGCGTTCCATTAACACCGTTGTTTTTGTTATTGTAAGTGTGGAAAAAACTGGAAATGTCATGGAGATGTGTATCTGAAAAAAATAGAATTTTTATGGAAATACACTAAAAATAGGTTGTTGAACAAAAAAAAAGGAACAGCAAGAAATTTTGAACTTGTGGACATACTAAAGTACAATTTGATACAGTGAATATTACCAGCAGTTACAATAGAAATTACATATTAAATACTGTACGACAAGCTGGATAAAAATCATGATTTTTATTTACAAAATCATTTTTTATTATTTCTTTGATTTAAATCGGATTTTTTAAAAAAAATAAATCTCTTTTTTATTTTTTTTAAAAACCACGCTTAAAATGGCTTGTATAGTTCTCGGCACCATACATATAGTAGATTTGTTTCTTTATAGAAAGGCTTGTTCTAGTAAACGGCCTTGTAAAATATTTGAATAGTTTGATTAAAGCCATTAAAAAAATATATGTAGATATACATTTTTCTGTTTCTCATACTATGAACCTACTATGGAAATGTTTGTGAAACTATAATAATTTCAGTAAATTTTCTTCCAGAGAAAACATTCTGGAAGTAGCCTAGTCTATAATTGTAACGTAAATTATTTTTTTAATCTTTGGAGCTGAATTTCGACAATTTTTTAAATGACAGTTTGCAAGATATCAGCTGTCATGTTTATTTACAATTTAATGATTACAGTATTTACGGTTTAGTATGATTAGTATTTTGCATATTTTTCTACGCAAAATGTTTCATATGTTTGCTTATAAAAATTATTGAATTTTATATCAAGATAAATTTATGTGTGTTTACAGTTTGCATATTATATTTGATTTCGTATGAGCTTCACCCCTTAAGTACATATATTTTGTTTCCTTTCCTAGAGCCTAATAAACACCATTAAATGATTACGAGACTCATGTACTTTCACCAAAAGTGATTCTGATATCTACGAAATCCTTATGTACATTATTCTACAAATTATTTATTTAAATCGCCACTTAAATCAGCCTCATTTATATAACCCACCTTGCTCTCGGAAAAGGAATCATGTTTTGAACTTTTTTCAAAGAAATCTAATACAGCAAGTATCTATATTGGCATTTACCGCTTTCTTGTTGAAATTTGTTTGGTACATATTAGAATTATTACATATTTTGCTAAATGTTTCTGTGATTGTATAGTATTTATGCTATGATTGTTATGATTTTATAAGAGAAGAATCCTTTCTTTATCATTGGTCAATACGTGACAAATATTACACAAAAGCTCACCGTTGATATCCAACAGTAAATATCTGTTCAATTTTCCTTCTCGTTATTATTTTTAACTTCGTTTAGTGGGTTTCTAAGTGTAGTGATTAACTAAAATGTAATGTAATTATTATACAAATGTGTAAATACATGAATTGCTCTGAAGACCCTGGAAAAATCAGGGAGTTTTTGTTTTTACGAGATTGTAGGCACCCTGGTAACTGAATTAGAAACCTTAACCATGCTAAGTGTATCAAAATTGGAGGTAATATTACATAATTGCTGTCAACTTAATTTTGTTCCCTTACCTCCAGGAAAGGTCTCGAGGATTTTTTGTGATTGTCCCTTCAACAATTTCATGTAATCATTATTCACGATTGGTGAAAAGTTGAAGAAAAGCGACGTGTAATATGATGAATACAATGCTCACTTACCGGAGTCACGCAGTTGACTAGCCAAACAACTTCGTTGGCATTGGTGCCCCCTGATAGAGAATAATACATAACATCAATAGGTGTTGTGAGATTAGCCCTGGCGACGGGTACATCGGGTGAACTACGCAGCCCTAGCAAAACTTCCGTATCCGTCACCTCGGCCCACAGATCGGTGACTTGAAGATGGCTGACAATACCAGGCGTGGACGTTGTACTTAATACTTTGGTTCCCCAGTAGATGCTTGTGGTAGATCCTCCTGCGATTTCAATGATTATGGTAGATGCTAGACTACTCGGATAACTTCTTTCTGCCATTTGTATGTATATGTTCTGCGCAGGCGCCGTGAGTGCTACTTGGAAATCCAGTTTCGCATCTGTGCCTCCAACTGCTTTCAGTCCGTAGGACACGCTTTCCACGTCTCCGATTGTTGTTATGTCGACGCAGTCTGAAAATAGACATTTGACATTAGGTCGATACCGAAATCAAAAGAATCTTTACAAAACTGCAACACCTACAATCCCAGCAAGCTGCAAGTTTGCATCAGGCTTGTAGCAAGCTTGTCATAAAGTTGCATGCTTGCAAAGAGCTTACACCATGGTTATATCAAGCTTGCCGTATCCAACTGACTTTCACAAGATACAAGCAAGATACTTCAAGCTTGTCACAAGCTTTTGTACTATCTGAAATATGAAGAGAACAGACAAAGTAGTTAATTCCGTCATCAGAAGAATTAAACATAAATGATTAAATGTCATAGCCTTGAATAACTTTCCAAACATGAAATTCTACCCATTCTTAAAATATTCATCATTCTCTTCGCCGTCAAGTTCCACATTTGAGATTACTTTTCAGAGTCCTGAATAAACAACTGTATTGTATTGATTTGTTGTTTTAAGTCCACTTTATGCACAGTAAGGCTAATCGGGACTGGACTTACAGTTTAAAGTGGGATCCGAACCACTTGTGCCTCCACCGGGTATCGAACCCGCGACCCCTTGATTACAAGGCGACAACGCTACCATTGCGCCATCGGGGAGTCCCTGAATAAACAACTCTTCACTAGTGAATTCTTTCTGCTTTTTCACGTCGCTTACCTACAGAAAAGTTACAACTTTAGTTACTGTTATTTTGTCAGTTACATTTAGTTGTTACAAGAGCGTCACATTTGTTTTCTGTGTAAATTTACACATACAAGCTGAAAACAACATAACAAGGCCATATTTCGAACTGGCAAAAAGTCTTCCAGTTCTGAATTTATCAAGGTAACTCATGTAAAGTATCGAAGTATTTACAATTATTAATGTAATTTTGGTAACGCGATATTAACGCATATACCGCAAGTAACGTTATATTGTTTACTAACTCTGGTAAAAGCAACATAAATGTATACCAATATTAAACGTAGATCTTTAAATAACACAATCCTATTATCATATTCTTCTTTGATAACATGTTATATGCACTACTTGTTTATATTTCATTCAGGTATGTGAATCATACATTTTTATGTTTATACCAAGGTTATTAGAAATATAGAGGTTGGGTAAATGGATTGTTTTCTCGTGATGACATAACAACGGTAGATTTATCACTTAGTGTGACATAAAGTTTCTGTCCAACCGTTTGATGGCGATAGGGACATCCCCTCCCCAACAGAGCTTATAGTAAAACCTTCTTACCTAGAGATTGTTAACATTCATGTGTTTAATATCTGCATATTGCGACACTGTCGTTTTATTGTTTCACATTCTGATGATACATTAACTTTGTCGCTGGTACAGTGGGGATGCACAAGAATTGCTCGTCAAATTGTCCATGGCTATTTCTATTGATCTTTCTCCTGCATCCTGTGTGTTTTAAGGAATAGATTTGTACAGTGCGATGCACAAGTATTCCTCGGCACATTTTCTATGTCTATTTTCATTGATTTATGTCTTGCATCCTGCGTGTTTTTAATAAAAGTATTTTTACGTATGTTGGTGCGGAACCTGTCAGCAACTTGTTTGGCGTTTGTTTCAATTCTTCAAGCTCTCATTGCATGAAACAAATAGAATAAACTTGGCGATGGACAATTTGCTTGGGAATACATATGCATCGCACGGTACGTATGCTGGTGCAGAGGTTGTCAGCAGCTTACGTGGCGTTATGTTTCCATTTTTGAAGCTCTGGGCAAAAATTACTTGCATTAACGTGCTGATGGACGTTATGCATCCCACTGTACATCACTGCGCACAATAGACTTAGTGTCACATTGGATATAGGCCAGGGGTGCCACACACATAGACAATAACTAGCTAGCTCGACAATTATAACGTTGATGACTGATTCAGCCCATGGCTGCATACTTGAACTTTCTAATCCATGTACAACACTTATTATCACACATTTTTCACAAGAATTAATCTAAACTTAGAAACTTTACTTACTCACTCCATCAGGAACATATTCCCAGTAAGCTATGTTGTTGTCAATGGAAGACACAGTGAAATAATTCACTGGTATCACTTCTGGATCTTGCAATTTTAAGAAGGCAGTGGCGTTGTGAGTGTCTCCGACTTGGACCAACCCAGCCTCTTTTCTGATCCAGAAGGTGATGTACTGGTCCGGATTGAGGAACGAACCCGCGACATTCGCCGTCGTGACAGGGTGACCCATGTTCGTGGCACTTACGACGGTGTTCCCGCTGCCACCGATCACTATGTCGTAGTGGTTAAGGCTGTTCGAGTGAGGTGGAGGGTCTATGTAAAGTTTGACCACTGCATCGTGTTCTGTCTTGACGTTGAACTCTGTGTGTGAACCTCGGACTTCCTCGTACCAGATGAACTGCTCTGTCGTTGTCGTGAAGTGCTTGCATTGAGCTGTAGAAAGATGAAACTTAGTCCATTACTTAGTCACAAATACTGTTTTTATTTTTACAGCGTGTTGCCGTACAACACATACAACGTTTCAGATTGCGTAGAGAATATTAAGCAGGGTTGTTAAATGCCGCGGAATTTTAAATACATTCAATTCCGGTCCAGGTGAGAAAATCAACAAGCGTAAATGACCGTAAGGAACCTTTTTAGCTGTAAAGTATTTCAATTCGGTCCAGGAACCTTTCTTCATTCCTGATCAATTTAAGTACGGTCCGGGAACATTTTTTCGGAATCAATTCATATACGATCCAGATACCCTTTTTTCCTGATCAATTTATTTAAATATGGCCCAAGTTCCGTATTGAAATGAATCAAGTTGGACCGAACTTGTAATGTGCGAGATAAAAGGTTCCTGTTCTGTTACGGAGCACAATAGAATCAGTGGCGAAGCGTAGATTTCCTAGAAGGGTAGGCACAAAAGTGCGATAATTTTCATTAGTTGCTTAAATATGTAAAAAGAAAGGGAGGGGGGCCATGTCATGGAGAGTGGTTCAGTGTCTCTCCAGACCGCTTCTTTACTAGTGTTGCCCACGGGACGAGACGGGACGAGACGGGACAGCCTTTTAAAAATTCGAGACGAGACGAGATTGACCATGTGTCATGAGACAAACGAATATTTTCGAGACGAGACAGCATTTCCACGAGACGAGACAGGCCAAAGTCTCGTCTCGTGGGCAACACTATTCTTTACTTGCCTGTGGCGTGACGTTTTCAAAAGTGTTGTTACCGGCCATCAATACGATAATTATGTCTTAGACGTTCTCCTCCCGCCCACCAGATGTCATCGATAGATTTTGTTCATTTCGTTTTTTTTTTTATTTATTTGTATTTTTTCAACCCCTGATTTATGCACACACCTCCAGAAAGAACTACCAATCATGGGACATCGCGAAAATCCAACGAATAGTGCTCGAGCCCTGTTGTCAATTCTTCATCACTTTTTTTCTAAATTTATTTTGCAATTGAGGTGAAAAGGGCTAGAACCCCCCTCCCCATAATTTTCGGGTCAGTGTGACGTTTGTGCCGTGAGCAGACGACAGAATTCCGCACTTTCAGCGACTGTCAGTTTGGTACGTTCTACTGCTGCCAACTTAGTTTCTTTAGCAAGACTTCCTCGCACCGAGGAAAACACCATTGTTATATGTTGTCTAACTAAAGGAATGGTTGTAGTTAATTCCGGTCTTGGCTTTCTAGATAAATGAATTTCTGTCACCTGTATGTGCAAGTAAACATAATTTAAGTTTTGAATATTTTCGTCTCATTTGTTCTGCTCTATGTTAATCGTGACGATGAGAATGTATGGAGAATGAATTAAAGATGATTAGGAAACATTGGCATGACCACAATTAAGTCACCTGGCTTCGTAACGTGTTAGGATGACCACCAAAGGGGCTTTAAAGAAAAAACGTAAGTAAAGGTGATCTCTCTCATTCAGTGTGTATACTTCGCATCCAAGTTTGTTCTACCCCTTGTGTTAGTAGACACCTTTACGTGATAATAGAACATAGGATCCTTGTTTGGGACCCGGCAACACGACAGGTTACTATGTAACATATAAACAGGTTATAATAAATGTAGTTGCTTGAGATAATAGAATCCCAATTTTTAGGCCCAATTCAGCTCTTTTCTGCCAATCCAACTTTTCCGCCAGACCTGAAACAGACATGGCCCGCGCAATAACCCCATAACACAACACTCTTTGTCCTAAACCCAAAAAAAGTCTTCCCTTGCATTGTACTCTCATTGAACGCCCTCTTCTCTTGTTATCTCTTCAGGGTAAACGAAACTGCCTACCTCTTCGCTTGTGTCGGCTGCATAAAAAAAAATGTCTGCTTGTAATATTTATTCAACGACAGTGTTAACGCATTAAATAACGTTTCAACAACTTTGAATTTTTTTAAAATATTTTGCTGTCACTTGCCACTGCTACTTGCAAAGGAAAATATAGTTGAAATTGAAAACATTTTAGAAATGATTGTTATAAGAAGGAAACATGAAAGACCAAAAGTGGGTCCTACCTTACCGATGATTACATCTTCACTCAATTAAGAACTCGATTGTTCTTGCATTTCAGTCCGGCACTTCTTGCATAAATCTGATCGCTGCACAAGACACGAATCACAAACAAAGCTCTACCATCACGAAAATCGCGCTCCGAGCCACGCTCCCTTGTAGCGTCCTGAGCAGGAGGCAAGTTTTCACAGAGAGGGAACGAGCGGGGAAATCCCCGTTCACGATAAAAGTAAATTATTCTATTTCCAGTGAAAGTAAAACTACTTTGTAAATATAAGGCGTAACTAGCATTTTAATTTACATAATTTGGTATGAAGACTTACTTTACAAATATAAGTTCTTTAGACTTTCTGTTTACGCTACGGTGTTGGGTGAATCGACAAGACCATCAGCACTCTGACCAGAGAACGAAGTCAGAACTACAGTACTCCGTAATTTTCAATTTCACTTGCACTTGTCGATGAAAGGAAGGAAAACCTAAGTTTCGTACAAAATATGGAGAATGTACAATGAAATAGAAATATCTCTGCACGAACACATGCTAATGTTTACAAAAAATGCCGGTACACCACAAATTTCCAACCCTGGCGGAAATGCAGTGTTGCTGATATTCTGTTCGTTCTAGTGGGTAACACCGCGAGGCCGGCCTCAGGAGCACGTTATAAGCATACGTACAGTACTCGTAAGATTAGGCTTCCCGCATATACGACCGTACGACAGAATGTCAAGAGAAGAGGCCCCAGAAAATGTGTCTCACTCCGTGGAAAGTTCGTATACTGGACAGGGTTAGAATTTTTTTGTAATTATCATAAATGAAAATTCCAAACTTTTCCATTGCATTACATGTGTTTTGACGAAATAAGTAAATACACCTTTAAAAGAGTGATGGCGTGGGTAGGCCCGGCCTCCTGGCCTCATAGGACGCTTCGCCACTGAATAGAATCCATTAGAATTTATGAGTTCCAGGACCTTTAATAACCCTGTAGTTCTTACAGGTCCATGGATTTGAAATAAATTCAATTCCGGTCCGGGAGAGAAAATCAGGAAGCGTAAATGGGTTCTGGATAGTAACGAACCTTTTTATGCTTAAAATATTTCAATTCGGTCCAGGAACCTTTTCCCCGGATCAATTTAAATACGGTTCAAGTTTCGTATTGAAATGAAACAATACGCAACTTGGATCGAATTTAAAGTGTGATAAGTAGGTCTCGGAAGTTGAGGAAATATTCTTTTTTTTTTTTCCTAGTGTCCGAAGACGAGGCCCAACACAATATGTCATTTTGGGTCATTGTAGGCCAGAAAAAGGTAGGTTTTATTTGTCCTTTTTTGCCTTTTTCGGCGTTTTTTTGGCTTATTCGTCCTTTTTTAGCCTTTTTTTAGGTCTTAACGGCTTTTTTTTGCAACTTCACCTTCTTTCGACTACGTTTTTACTGCCCATTCTCAATTCGAATCATCATCAGTTCATCACCTCTTAAACATCCTTTCTGTAGCAAAGAAATAAAATAAATAAATATATTTGAACCATCCCTGAAACGAGAGAAAAACATTTTTGGACGACTGAAGCAGGTACGGCACAAGATCCTTTAACCGTAACTTGTCTTGAAGGTCGCGCTGTAAGTGGCAACTTTCTCTTGTTTTGAAGCTTTCAGCACGGTGTATACGACCATATACATTAAATATGTAATTAAAACTGAAGTTATTAATTAATTTGGATAACATTTGTACGTCCTTTTTTCCGTTTTTAGGTCCTTTTTTGATATTTTTAGGTCTTTTTATAGGTCCGAGACCTATAATAAGAAAGGTTCCGGCCCTGTAGCGCAACCAAATAGAACCCATTGGAATTTATTGGTTACTGGGCATTTAAAAACCCTGATATCAAGGCGAACATCTTAGTAACGTTAATCCACAGAACACACAAATTTCCATGAAACATCCAATGAATGCCTCCTGTACACTAAATTCGTGTTAAATTTCTTGATATCCACGAGTTATTCACGGATATCCAGTAGGCATCCATAGCCTGTAGCTATTTGAGTCAAAGACTACTTGGTGTTAAACATACATACGTGGCAATCTTTGAACATACACTCTACATAACGTAGGGGAGAAATAACTAAAGAATAACCAAGTATCTAAATTCCAGTCTGCTACCGTAACCACTCACCTGCATAAATACTCCTTGCAGCAAGTGCAAGGATGACTATCACACCTAGAGTCTTCATTGTATTCACCTCTAGAAAAAGACTTCGAACAATGTTATTCGCAAAGTATATATGCTCAAAGTACATGCACTTGGATATTATAAACATGCTCTTATGAGGTATATTTCAAAGTAATCTTATCACATTGTGATAGCAAATCAAAGACATATTCTTGACCTTAAGAGAAGATGGACTGCAAGAAAAACATGATTTCGCAATTCTCTTGAGTGATTTTTCTAATGTCCTGAACATTTTCAGAGAAATTGTAGGTAAAGCGAGAAATGGAGGTAAAAATAAATTACCTGATAAATAAATAGTGCCATCTTGTCGTAGATGATATTTTTTCTTAGATTATGCAATATATATGTGTGTTATATGTTAAGTTTTTGACGTCATTGGTAATTTGAATGGTAAATTGACTATTCTTTACATCAAATCAAGGAAAACAAATTCGCGTCAAATGATTTACTAGGAACTCTTGGTACCAGAGGTCTAATTTTTATTTACAGATGCAGTCATTAACAGGAATTATATTATAACGTTTTTACAAGGATACATACAGAAATGGTTTTCGACACATTTGGTCCACCTGTCCACAAGCTTGCGGATGCCCTCCACAAAAAAAAAAACTTTTTGTCATGGCGTGTATAACCATCTTTGCACCGCCTCGATCACCTCGTTGTCATCTGCAAACTTCTGACCCCGCAAATGTTTTTTTTAGAGGTCCAAACAAATGAAAATCCGATGGCGCCAAGTCGGGACTGTATGATGGCTGTTTCAACACCGATCACGTATTGTATCCATAGTATGCGCAGCCGTATGGGGGCGGGCGTTGTCGTGGAGCAGCAATACTCCTTTTGAGAGAAGTTCCCTACGTTTTGACAGGCTTCAACTTGCTTACCAACATGTCACTGTATCGAGCACTATTCACAGTTTGACCCTTCTCCTGGAAGTGTACCAATATAGGGCCATTGACATCCCAAAAAATCGTTAGCGGCACTTTCCCAGCGGATGACTGTGTCTTGATTTTTTTCTTGACCGGAGACGTTGGGTGCTTCACTCCATCGATTGTCTCTTACGCTCTGGTTCATAATGGTGCACCCAGGACTCGTGTCCTGTCACAATTCGATGAAGAAGAACATCTCCTTCCAAGTGCTCCTGAGAGATTGTCTGCCGCGCACGCTTATGAACACTCGACAGATGCTTTGGTACCCATCGGTTACACACTTTCCTATAGCCAAGGTCATAATGGCACGGCAATGTCATCAACAGTGACTCGCGTGTTGTCACGGATTCGCTGGTCGATCTGCTGTTTCAGTGTCTCAGTTCCCACGCAAACTGTTCTCCCACTCCGCTGTTCATTTTGATTTTTGATTTGATTTAGTTTATTTTACTTCGCGTTTTGTGCCTCTTGGCTAATTTGCGAAGATGGGGATGATTGATGAAATGATGAAATTGATGAATGGACATTCACAAACAACCAAGCCCGACCAGGATTCGAACCCGGGACCCTTGGCGTCGCAGCGCGATGTGCTAACCACTCGGCCGCAGGGTCGGGCACTCCGCTGTTCATCACTGACATTTTGTTTTTCCGTTTTTGAATCTTTCCACCCATTCATACACTCTCCCCTTACTTAAACACTTGTCTCCATAGTGAATCCTCATTCTGCTGTAGATTTCAGAAGGTTTCACTCCCTCTGAACCACAAAAAACGAATAACACTTCCTTGCTCCTCTTTGGCGCAGTTCGACAGCGGAGCGGCCATGTTGTATGTACTACTATATGAAATTGTTCCTTGAAACCAAAGAGTTGGAACAAATTAATATTATTTATTGTTACACAAAAACATAAATTGCAAACAATTTTATTTTGCCGAATTTTTTGCACACATTTTTTTAATAAAATTCGTTTATGCAATGTTCTCAACGTAAACCAAAACCGTTATTACGTAAAGGGAACAAAATGAATCTGAAACTACGAAATGTTTATAAATGTTCGAAGTTTGCAATTTTTTACAAAATTTTTCAAACAAAAAATTCTTCTTTTTCAACACGGAATCCAAATATGTAAAACAAATGGTGGTGTTCCATTTGAAATTTCAAATTTGCCCCCCCCCACCCCTAAGGGGTGGGTGGCGACGATGAAATTTTTTCGGCATTGACTTCCCCTGAATAGTATCAAACTTTTATTCTGTGCAATTTTTCGATTGGATGCATTCTGCATGCGATATTCCATACTATCATTATAAATGGACCACCCTGTATAAGCCTTTTCTTAATCACATTAAGATGTGTGGCAGTCAGACGATATGCATGCGTGTGTGTGTGTGTGTGTGTGTTTTGAGGCTAATTGAGACTGGATCATAAGTTTATTGATTAATTTATGAGGTTATTTTACGCCACTTTTTTGCCTGATTTGACTAATCGCGACAATGAGGATGAGCGATGATACGATAAAATTGATGAAAGGACACTCACACAAAGGATACCCATACCAAGTTCGGGATTCGAATCCGGTAACCCTGGAGACCTATAGTCAAATGTGGGATTCTAACCACTATGTGGCTTTGCTGGGTATCGAACCCTTGACCCCTTAATTACAGGTTGACGACGATGCTATGCTATCCGGGAGAACATGTACATATATGAGTGTGTCTGTATCATGTATATATATTTCTGTGTGTATGTACAGGTCGGATATGTCTTGAGTTGAGTCATTACTTTCTAAAACTTTGTATATACTGGTAATTGAAAGTAGTTATGTAGAAAATACTGATACGTATTGTCTTGTAAATGTTTCCTTCGAGATCTTAATAATTTACATTTCAAAGCGTATGAAAATTTTGCCTGCATTTAAATTATTACACACACAATCCGAGAAGTCAGTTGTCGGATTATCTTATGTATGCTATAGGTTTTCTTTAATGTGTGAAGGGACCTCCTCGATGGGGTAGCGGTAACGTTGTCGCCTTGGAATCAAGGGGTCCAGGGTTCGATACCCGATACAGGCACATAGTGGTTGGTTCGGATCCAACTTTCAACTGTTGGTCCAGTTCTGATTAGCCTATCTGTGCATAAAGTGGACTTAAGCTCAAGTCGAGGACTCTCGGAATCGATACCCGGAGGAGGAATATTTCCGAGTAGTTCGAGGTGGCCAAATTTCTAGACAACAGTGAGAGGAAACCACACGAATTCTCTACAAGGAATTCCAAGCAGACATATATATATATTTTTTTTTTTTAGATTTTGGATTATCATAGCGGTTTGTCTAAAGAAGAGGCAGTTACGAAAAGTGCATTGCTCGGTCAAATGTCTAGGCGAGCTTTAAGACGGTGAAATTTTATTCTTCCCCTATGTTTACCAGGGTTTACAAGGATCCATAATGAAGAAAAATCTGTGTAAATGTCTCCCCCAGTTTTTATGTTATGAAAGATTAATATTTGTGCACCTACTGATTCCTCTCGGCACTTGTTGATGCCTGTCAGCACTCGCTGATGTCTCTCAGCACTCGTTGATGCCACTCAGCACTAGTTGATGCCTCTGAGCACTCGTTGATGCCTCTCAGCACTCGTTGATGCCTCTCAGCACTCGTTGATGCCTCTCAGCACTCGTTGATGCCTCTCAGCACTCGTTGATGCCTCTGAGCAGTCGTTGATGCCTCTCAGCACTCGTTGATGCCTCTGAGCAGTCGTTGATGCCTCTGAGCAGTCGTTGATGCCTCTGAGCAGTCGTTGATGCCTCTCAGCACTCGTTGATGCCTCTCAGCACTCGTTGATGCCTCTCAGCACTCGTTGATGTCTCTCAGCACTCGTTGATGTATCTCATCACTCGTTGATGTCTCTCAGCACTCGTTGATGCCTCTCAGCACTCGTTGATGCCTCTCAGCACTCGTTGATGTCTCTCAGCACTCGTTGATGTCTCTCAGCACTCGCTGATGTCTCTCAGCACTCGTTGATGTCTCACAGCACTCGTTGATGTCTCTCAGCACTCGTTGATGTCTCTCAGCACTATTTGATGTTTCTCAGCACTTTTTGATTCCTCTCAGCACTCGTTGATGCCTTGCAGCACTATTTGATGCCTCTCAGCACTCGTTGATGCCTCGCAGCACTATTTGGTGCCTCTCACCACTATTTGATGCCTCTCAGCACTTGTTGATGCCTCTCAGCACTATTTGATGTCTCTCAGAACTCGTTGGTGCCTCTCAGCACTCGTTGATGCCTCTCAGCATTCGGTGCAGCTTTGCATCACTCGGCGATGCCACTCAGCACTTGGTCATGTCGCTTGGCTGTTGTTGATGTCCCTGGGCACAAGATAAGTCTTAAACGAAGCAAGGGAGGTGTTCCTCGTACACTTGACACAATGCCCAAAGCGTACTTTATGTTTTAGGATTTGTTTAAGTGCCATTGCGAATGTAAAAGTTTCGCTGTAATCTTCGTGCTATTGACGTCTTTTTTTTAAAAAAAAACCAACCGGTTGTGTATTTGCAAGAAACAAAAAGTTCAAATTTAGTTTAAACTTAGGTACGTCAACTCAAATACAGTTGACTCCGATTTGGGTTTCGAGAGAGAGAGAGAGAGAGAGAGAGATGGTGAGAAAGAAAGAGAGAGACAGAGGATAGAGAGAGAAAAGAGGAAAAAAGAAAGATTGAAGTTACATGAAAAAATGAGAACCAAATGTGTAGACATTTTCATGTTGAACATTTTTATTGGATTAACGTTTTGACATATTTTCCGGCATAAATCTGAAAATTAGTTTTCAGCCGATATTTTCCAAGATGGCGTGTCTGTAGCACAACTTCGAATCGTTACAAGGAACTCTACTTTCAGCCACTATCTCTTTGGTTAAATAATCAGTTTACAAGGTCCTGTCTGTTTGCACAAGAGATATCCGATTGGTCACATTCTTCACTTACTGCATTCTTCCTCTGAAAAAAAAGATTAGATTTGAAATTGGTGCATTTTTCCTTAGCCAGAAAGTGATGTACTTTACGAATGTAAGTAATTCTCATTAAAAAAGTGCAATGCACCATGCCGTGAATGCGTATGGGTGGTGTGGGGTTAGAGCCCCACATTTTCTTGATCACGGCCGAAGCTGGGGGTGATGTGATCAGCACCACGTCCCTAACCGTCCTTACCCCCAAGAGTTTCTTCCAGGTACCCACTTAATACGACGCTGGGTGGACACCGGAGCCGCTTGAACAGGCGGAAAAAATCCCCCGTTGGGGATCGAACCCGGGTCTCTCGCATGGTAGTCAGACGCCCTAACGACTGAGTTACCGCGGCTATCAATCCAATTATTACTGTTTTAACTTCAAGAGCTAATACAGGGTGGTCCAAAAGATAGTTGACACGAAGAGTTATTAACAGGAACACCATGCATTATTTGCCAACTGACAGAGCGTATGTAAAGAAACCTATTCTGCAATGATTCTTTCTATTCGATAACATGATGGCTTATAATAGATAAACCACATTTCTGTCTTGGTTTACCGTTAAAGTTCTAAGAGTATTTTCTGCATAAAATGGATTTAAACAAACTTTAACACACGAAACTTTGTTTTACACTCTATATCGGGAATCCTGGGAGAAAGGTTGCGCATGACGGCAGAGAAGGGGAGAAAGTGATTGGGGAGAACAAAGTAGTTCGCGCTGCTGCAAACGATTGGTAGGTACAGCCGGTTTCCTCTTCCATGCAGACCCTTTTCCTCTCACGCGTTCATTCGTCGATCCCTCTCCAGTCACTACTGATTTTCATTCGCTTCCTCCAGAGATTACCAGGACAGAGTATGGCTACAGAGGGAGGAAAATCATACGCGGTATTCCTAACGTGGAGAATTGAACTTTATTTACTTTTTACTTAGTTTATACTGAGATTCGACTTTGGCATGTAGTCCCTCAGTTTGCTATGCCTTGTTTATTTTCCCACTAAAGCTTTCGCCCAGTGTTACGGCGGCCGACCTACATGCTGGCAAGGGAAGTGGGGAGCGGGTAATACGCAGCAGACCAACCAGACAACAGCGGTGGCGCCGAGAGTTACGACGCGGCGGGAGGAAGTACTACGCGCACATCGTTCTACAGGCTGCTGCGTTTCTTATCGCGCTGGATTGATCGCTTCCCCACTCCCCACTTCCCTTGCCAGCATGTAGACCGCCCGCCGTAAGACTGGACAAGAGAGCTGCAATACGTGTTGTTTGTTAATTGTTTTCCTAATACTAAAGATTGAGAGCGGAAACCGGTAGAAAAATACATCCGAATAGGAAAATGGGACGATACAAATAAAAATGGAGAATGGAAGATGGCATTTTCTCCGTATCAAGTAACCCACTTTAACCCCTCTTCCCATGTGGTCGCCTGGGTTGGTGCCAGAGCCAGCCCTAGAGAGGGGCAACTGGGGCACTCGCGCGATTGATTTGCTTCATTTTACTTCGCTTTCTGTGCCACTTTTGGCTAATTTGTGAGTATGGAAATGAGTGACGATATGATGAAATTGATGAATGGACACTCACAGACATCCATGCTCTGGCCAGGAATCGAACCCGGGACTGTGCTTCAGAGATGTTTTGATACGGTTTAATGCGAGTTTCTAGGGCGCTGGTGCTTTCAATTAAGCATCTAATTTGACTTTTCCTGACATTGTGAATTGTTTTCACATACATAAATAGATCCTTCTTCATAAAAATGATGTTCCAATATTTCAATCAAAAAAGTTAATGTACACTATTCGTTTAATTAGAATGAGATCATGATACGAAAATACTATTTTGTATGAAACAATGTAAATTCAATCCAGCGTCAAAATTAAATGAAAAGTAAGCGAAGCAGAATTACATCTACGATATTGGATATGATTGCCACTTTGCAATAGTTTAGACACACCCAGTTTTGTAATTAAATATAATGTACCAGTGACACATCGGAAATTTAAGAAGAAACACAAATTTATAAACTTTTATTAGTGTTGATAATTCTTGGCTTTAACTTTTAACATTTTCTGCTTATTGCTCTTATGGGTGAGGGCGAAAGCGAGAGATTATCTGTCTCGATGCTCTCTCTCATTCTATTTCTATTTTCTCTCTCTTTCTTTTTACACACACACACACACACACACACACACACACACACATACAGGGTGTCCATAAATTATCTTTACAACTTTAGACTTGAATAACTTGATACGTCCTTTCCCATTGCACTAATATTTATTGTTATTTTCTCTTGTGCAAATATTTATTGTTTTTTAATCTTAATTTCTGTAATTTACCTATCACTGATAATGTCAGGATAGTGACTAACCTGTATATACTTATCTTGTAAGGGCTGTTAGCATGGCAATTACGAGTGTGTTTTGTCTGGACTTGGAAGTTCGGGCTCGGTTTTTTGAATAGTGTGATCAAGTTGAATTATAAGAAGTTTAATTTCTTTGAGTGAAATGGATTATATGTTAGGCATATAAGTATTTAGTTTGCAAAGAAGTAAAATAGACTTCCTTTTTCTTAGTGCAAACTTAACTTTGGTTTTTAATTGACGAACTAACAGAGAGAGGCATCACGCGAATGCTTTCGAGTCTTTCATGTGAACTTATTATTTGCTCTTTTAGTTAAATCATGTTCTTTTGACTAAAGAATGTGTCAAACTTGAAAACTATATTAGATAATGACAAAAGGTTTTCAACATGTAACAAGAAAAGTCATAAAGTTTTTTTTTTATTGTCCAGGTGACGCAAATTTGACGAAAAATGTGGACGCCACAGGAAAAAGCTCAGTGTGTAGCCTGGTTTATACAGACGAAGTCCGATACCCAAGTGCAACGAAACTTTCGGACACAGTATGGAAGGGATCCATCATCGGGCTTGGCATACGTCATTCATGGAAACGGGTAGTGTTCTCCATAAACAGGGGGTGTGCTGGCCATCTGTGTCAGACGCCAACGCAGACAGGGTGCGGCAGACATTTGCAAGGAGTCCGGCAAAATCAGTGCGTACGGCGGCCAGAGAGTTGCAAAGCCACGAGCAACAGTACACAAAGGTTACAGTGCATTTGAACACGTCACCGTGGAGATGCTGGTGCGTACATGGAGAGAAATTGACTACAGACTGGACGTTATCCGTGTCACTAGGGGTGCACACATTGACGTGTATGAATGAGGAAACAAAACTTTAGTTTGTTTTCTTGTCACGTGTTGAAAACCGTTTGTCATTATCTAGTTTAGTTTTCACGTTATTAAAGTCTAAAGTTGTAAAGATAATTTATGGACACCCTGTATATACAGGGTGTAATTTTAATGGCGCCCACGGACCACGGAAACGTACAGACATCAAAACAAACAACTTTTCTCAGTTACATTTTTCTCGTTGGTGCGTCGTTTCGGCGTTACAGTCGTTCAAAAAAGCCCGTTTTGCCGCCTGAATGCTGGCAACCACACACAACATTTTATTGCATTTGTGACGTCATATACCGTCGTGAAGCGATGCGTTCCAGGGTTGCCAGGAACACACATATTCTGTGAAAAATGACATAGTTACAATCAGCCACATTATGTACCGTAAAAGAAAACGAGAAAACACGTTCTGTAACTTAACAGGAAGTAAACAAACGATACGAAAAACGGTAGAAGGAAAATCGAATTAAAGTATAAGTGGTCATATCGATTTTTTTTCTCAGCTTACATGTCGAATATTTGCAAATGTAGTTACCAAGTTAACATCTACAATTTAGTCTTATCCACTTCGTCCATCTGATACTAGTTGTCTGTTACACACTGAACCCTGAACAGATGACAAAATAGAAACGAAAGAACTCAAAATTCCAAAGGTAAGTAACGCATAGGTTAATATAATGTACCGTGCGTCCATTTCGATCTGCAGCCGAGAGATCGGGAGAAGCGTGGCGGGCGGCGCTGGCGGAGATGCCGACATTTGCGGCCTGAAATGCCCGCTTATTTTTATGGACATATGCAGACATTTATATAAATATTGCAAAACGAGCACTAACCTGTGTTATAAGAGTATGGTTTTAATTTTAGTAGCTTAGTGGCTGTATGTGCTGATGATTTTGACACTCCCATCTCCTGTGAAACACGGCGTAGAGGTTTGTTTGGATAACTTTCTAACGCTGCCCCAATTTCATCGAGTTCATCGAGGAAGCTCACGAAAACCATTGACTTTTAATGGTTTCGTCGGCAGCGTAATCTTGATACAGTGTTGCACATTCGAAACCTCCAAACGATCCCCATCGACACAAAACTCTTTCAAGGATATAAACTTAAGCAGGACGTTGCTGGTCAAAACTATGATTAAAATGTTTTATTATCTGTGACTCTTATCGTCACTTCTAAAGCGTATTTTTTTGCGTGACGAGCACAATAGTTACAATGTTGAGTTATGTTGATTTATGATGAGTTTGTAATGTGAATTTATGAACGTACGTGTTGTGTTATGTTTAGTTATGATGAGTTTGTAATGTGAATTTATGAACGTACGTGTTCAAAATGAAACAAATGACTATCGAATATAGTAAACAGTTTGTGAAAAAGTTATGTACCATTTTCTAAGTTATAAATACAAGAAATATTAATATTGAAATCTAGTTTTATGTTGATAAAAATGTGTATGTTTCAATAATTTGGCGACCCAGTTTTCAGGATCCGAATTAGTAAGTGTTTAGCTATACGTTTTTCTTAATAATATAGTTAAATAATGACAGATAAAGGGAAAAGATCAACACGAAAAGGACAAACTATTGATGAAAGCTTGATTTCTGACAATGCGGAAATCAATGTTGAAAATTTCGGTTGTTGTAAGGATCCAGATAAGAATGCTAAGTGTATAACTTGTCGCAAATGTGGAAAGTTATATCACCATAAATGTCTACAGTTAGCAGCGTTACATTCCAGTAATTCTGATACATTTGATCAGTACTTGTGCAAAGTATGCGATCCGATGTTTGGCCAGCATGGGACTGAACACAATAAAGATACTAATTTCAATGCATTATTGGAGACAATAATTCATAAAATGGATGACGTTCAGTTGCAGTTTACAAACAGCCAAGCGCAGATGAAACAGCTTACAGACAGCCAAGCGCAGATGAAACAGCAGCTTACAGACAGCCAAGCGCAGATGAAACAGCAGCTTACAGACAGCCAAGCGCAGATGAAACAGCTTACAGACAGCCAAGATCAGATGAAACAACAACTCACTGATCAAATGAAAAAGTTTTCTGAAAGTCAGGAGTTAATAACAGCGACTCTTTCAGAAAGTTTCAATCAGTCTCTTGTTACTTTTCGCGCTGAACTCCGAGAAGAAATAAAACAGGTGGCTGATGCTTGTAAAATAAATACTAACGCCCTTAAAAATGATGTTAAAGAGGAATTAAGTGGTGTGCAGTCTAATATAGAATCACTTATTGCAAAGACGTCTTCTCAACAGGAACATCTCGTCGAACTAACGACACAAGCGGAAGAACAAGTCTGCAATATAAGTGCTGTTAAAATTACACTAAATGAACAACAAGTAACTATTTCTCGCTTAGAAGATGAGATTGGTGATATTAAAACTAAAATAGGGCACATTAGTACTACAAAAGTGTTAGCTCCTGAGAATGATAAAGCACCAACCGTTGATAAAATATCTGACGTGTCTGAAGCCAATCAAATCGATGTAAATTCTCAAGCTGCACAAACTACTCCAATAACAGCTTTAACTAGAAACCATGTTAAGAGAAAGAAGAAATTTGTTTCTTTTAAAGGCAAAAATTCAAACGCAACTTCATCGGATACAGATGTAACAGATTTTGGGAGTGAAGATTCGAATACTACGCATGTAAAGCAAATGTTCAAGGGCAAGAGAACGAAGAGAAGCAGATTAGTTAGGGAGCGTTATCAGGCCATCAATACTGTTAATTCTAAACACTGTACAAACGCTTCTTGCACTAATTCATATGTCACACGAGATATATGCGGTTGTGATAATTCATTACAAGGGCAATTTAACACCGGTTCTGTTCACAACTCGCCTGACAATTGTACTAGCAATGTCCATGCTTGTTTATCGGGCTGTTCAACAAATTCTATGACTACGGATTCTATTAACTGTAGCATTCATACCAATTCCTGCCCATTAACAGTTTGCAGAAATAGTTGTGTGTTAGACAATAATTCTGAACGAATTAATGCTACATATAATCGCGGCACAGGTTTTGGTACTGCCAGAAGTAATGTACACTTCATAAGTCCGAATAATCAGGATAGCACAGTAGTAACTACAGTACCGTTTGACCCAATGACACCTCGTCTTCAGAATTCAATGACTTCGTTGAATAACCGTCCTTCACAAGCAATAGTAACTGGCTGTAATGAGACTATGCAACGCATATTAAAAGTGAGTGACTTGAACCTACTCCCAAAGTTCGGGGGAAATTTAGAGAAACAAAGTCCTAGAGACTATATTGATCAGTTAGTTTCAACATTCAATCTAATGGGAGTTCCGGAGGAATACAGGCTGAATAGTATATATAAGTGTTTTTACGGCAAGGCTTTGTTATGGTATAATTCTCATAAGAAGAGATTTTCATGTTTTCAGGATTTCGTAGGAAAGTTTTTGCATCACTATGCTTCTGAACAAGTAGTACAAGCACAATTGGCAGCTCTACGAACAAGAAAATATGATCCTAATGTTGATGAAAACTTAGCTACATTTGCATTGAAACTCTATTCTGCCTATTCAAATTTGGAAGAAGACCCATCTGAATCTGATATGATTCAGTTAGTGTTGCGACAAATACCGAGAAATGTGTCAGAATATGTGTCATGTCATGACATACCAAGTATGGACAGACTGATATCTATTTTAGACAGAATTGATTTGGTTCATTCGGGAAAAAACAAATCTTTTAGAGTTCCAGAGGACCAGGAAGAATTTATGAGAAGAAATAAGACAACCAAATTTCTGAACAACAAATCCAAACAATCATTCAATGTTGGACAAGTTTCTGTCAAAACGCAAGATTTTCGTAAGACCAGAAATTTTACATCTTCCCAAAATACCGAACCTACAACAATTGGTGGTGCAAGCAGAATTTCGAGCAACGTTCAGCAATCAAATCCATGCTCAAATCAACAGATCCAAAATACTTTACGAACGGATGAAGCTTTTTCATCTCCGAATAGTGTTCAATCAAATACACAAAGTGTAAATAATAAACGTCCAGTAAGGAACCAACGGGGTAAATGTAATTGGAACACAGTACGAAGCAACACTGAACAATGTAAACAACAATCTCAACCTTCTTTAGCTGAACCGTGGTTAAGGCCTTCGCAGAGTATGCAGGTGAATCCATCTGTACCTTTACCTCAGTGGAATGCAAATAATTTAAATTCCATGGTGCAATATCCTACTCAACCGTGGATATTCTCTCCCTGGACTACACCATTTACTTCTTGCAATACTACAGTAACTCAGCCAAGTATATATCCAGCGAATAACTCTTTATGGTATGGTAATAATTCCAATTTGTTACCACAGCCCGGGACTAGCAGTAACGTGACCCAAAGTCAAGTACCTTCGAGTAGTGGAGTGTGCAATTTAACAGGAACGACTGCTAATACAAGTGAACACTCATCCTTAAACATGTAAGACAGAGTAATGAGCTCCGGTTCCTCTGTCCAGTTAATTACAAGGAGCATATTCATCACTATACTCCAACATCAATTGAAGATAATCTCAATTTTCAGAGCAACACATCTATTGTTCCCAACCATTCGGAAAAGGAAGTTCTTACTATAAACTTTGTACTCGATTGGTATGAAGCTGAACCAGAATGGGTAATGGACGATGACGGTGTTCTTGTTTCAAACAGAAGAGTTATTGTGTTGCCAGGTCAAATTTGTGATTTAACCATTAACTGTATTATTGATTGTGGGAGTCAAGCAAATTTAATGGATTATGCAACTTGGTTAAAATTGAAAACTATTATTCCTACTGCAAGATTAGATTCAGTGGATAATGTTAAATTATTTTCTTTTGCTGGTGACAAAAGATTTAGAGTTATTGGTTCTAAGAATATTAGTTTAATAATAGCTTCAGAGCACTTTCATATAGAGTTATATGTTATTAAGCAGTTACATGCTGAAGTAATATTAGGATTGCCATTTCTTTGGCGCTTCGGAGCAATAATTGATTTCAAGAAGCAAAATATCACATTATCAAGTGATAATGGAGTTCAATCTAATTATGTTTTAGAAACGACTGACACATTCCCTTCATGTTCTCTTCAAAGTAACTTTGTAACATTTTATAAGAATTCTGAGGAAGAAGAGGATGAAAACTACTTAGCATCAGAAACCGATCTTAAAGCTACTTTAGCTGATAATAGTTTGTTGATTGCTACTGATGAAATGTATGATTTATTTTTTAAGTTATTGTTAAGTTTCAGAACATTGTTTTCTGATAAACCAAGGCCAGCTAAAGTAGAGCCTTACGAGATTAAATTAAATACAACAGAAACAATTGTAGCTCCCATATATCCTATACCTATAGCTCGAAGAGATGATTTGGAGAAGGAACTCACTAAATGGAAGTCTTGGGGAGTCATTCAAGAATCGGCTTCACCTTATTTAAATCCGCTACATATAGTACCAAAAGCTGGTGGACAGTGGCGGCCAGTGGTTGATTTTCGTCGTTTAAATAAACATGTGATATCTCCACTAGTTCGTGTGGAACCGATTAATGAACTACTTCAGAGATTCCAAGGAGCTACAGTGTTTTCAACCTTGGATTTATCGTCGGGTTATTTCCAAATTCCACTTACAGAGTGCTCTTACAAGTATACAGCATTTTCATACAGAGGCCGACAGTACGTTTTTAAATTCTTGCCGTTTGGCATAACGTCAGCTGTATCTGTTTTTGTGGAAAGAATGCATCAGATTTTTAATCCATCTACAAGTTCGTTCCTAATCTGTTACATAGATGATCTTCTTATATTTTCACCTGATTTGTCTTCTCATTATGAGCAATTGAAATATGTGCTAGAGACACTTCATAACGTAAATATGTCTGTAAAATTGTCTAAGTGCAGGTTCATTAGGACTGAAATTAAATTTCTAGGACATATAATATCTGGCACCGAAATAAAAGTAGATCCAGAGAGCAATAAGGCAATCTCCGAATTTCCAGTTCCAAAATGTAAGAAGGATGTTCGTCGTTTTCTGGGTTTGGCTAACTGGAGGAGAAAATTTGTGCGAAATTTTGCAACTGCTGCAGCTCCTTTGTATCAATTACTGAAAGGAAACTCAAACTGGTGCTGGACGGAAGATCATCAGCAGTCCTTTAATAACCTAAAGAAATTAATCTTATCATCTTCATCATTAGGACAACCTGATTTTAATAAGAAATTCTGTATTAATGTTGATGGTTCTAAGATCGGCGTAGGAGCAGTACTTTGGCAACCGGATGAAGATGGAAATGTAAATGTCATTCAGTATGTCAGTCGCACTTTGAAAGGAGTTGAAACCACGTACAGTACACATGAAATAGAATGCCTTGCTATTCTTTATGCCGTGGAAAAGTTTACCGTGTATATTACTGGAAGACATTTTACAATCTACAGTGACCACAAATCGTTGTGCTGGCTTGAATCAGTAAGGACACTGAACCCCAGATTGAACCGATGGGCACTTAAGCTACAATCATACAACTTTACAATCGAACATGTATCTGGTTCTCAAAATCCAGTTGCTGATACGTTAAGTCGTTATCCAATTAGTAAATCACCAGTGACTACGATTAAAGAAATGTACGTAAATCACGTAATCTCTGATATAGAACCCAATTTCTGGCGAAGTGCACAAGAGAAAGATCTGCTTTGTTCGTCGTTAAGAAGAAAATTGGAGTCTCAAGAAGTAAATCTGATAATTAAAAGGAAGTATTCCGTTCATGATGGCATACTATTTTTCAAACCTTATGTAGATGATGATTGGAAGATAGTAGTTCCTAGTGCTTTAATTGGAGATGTTTTGTATAAACAGCATGATTTAAAGGGACATTTCGGCTATTTTAAAATTTACGATTTTTGTAAAAGGTTTTATTATTGGCCTAAAATGCGTAAAAGTATTAAGGACTATTTAAGAAACTGTCTTTCATGTGCAAGGGATAAGCAATGCACCTTTAAAATTTCAAAGGAAGAATTACATGTGTATTCAACCAAACCTCACTACTTACTTTCAGCCGACTTAATTGGTCCATTACCTTTGTCTAAAGGTTTCCAACATACATTAGTCATTGTAGATGTAATGAGTAAATTTGTGATGGTTTATTGTCTTCGACGTGCAACCTCAAAGGAAATAATTAACAAGTTTGGAATTTACTTTAATCATTACCCAAAGTGTAAGGTAATTCTTACCGACAATGGTTCGCAATTTAAGTCAACTGAATTTAAAAGTTATTTGGATTCTGTGAGTGTTAAACATGTGTTAACTTCACCATATGCACCTTTTGCCAATCCTGTCGAACGTTACAATAAAGAGCTGGTGAGACTATTGAGAATGTTTTGTAAATATAACCATAAACTTTGGTTTAATTATGTGAATATTGTCGTTCATCTATTGAATAATTCAAAATCGGAAACAACCGGTTTCACACCATCTGAACTTTTTATGCATGTTGATTATCACGATGAAATAATAGACAAAATAAGTTGGCCAGATGACTTGAAACATTTACCCTGGAAGACAAAGTGTATAATGGCTGAAACAAATATAAAACAGAAAAACCAAAAGATTAAAAGGGATTTTAATGAACCTAAGCATCCGATAAAGTCTGGTGACCTGGTTCTTGTTAGAAACCATCTTAAAAGCAAAGCTATTAGTGATAGCATTCACAAATTTTTCAGCTTGTATGTTGGTCCTTATCAAGTCAAGGAAGTTAAGAATAATCAAGCACATTTAATATCATTGTCGACGCCAGCAAAGGAACAAAAGCAGAACTTAACAAATCTTAAACTTTTTAATTGTACAGAAGAAAAGAGAAGAGAGCTATTGAAAGAAAAAAATGAGTAACCCAAATGAAATTTGTGTATAATGTTGTATTTATTTTCTGTGTTCTCAATGAAATATTTGTGTATATTTATGAAAGTCATAAATTTCACTTCTTTGTATAAAGAGAATATGACAAAGAAAATTGCCTAAATTATGTATGAATGGCATGCTTGAACGCAAATATTGTATTGCGCTAGTGTTTGTAGAAAGCACTGTGTAATCGTGCCCCTTTTATTGTAAATTTTCCTTTTGTTCGACAATTTAATGTATATTGATAATTGTCTCACGCAGACATTTTTTTCTAAGAGAGGGGATTATATTGTGACGAGCACAATAGTTACAATGTTGAGTTATGTTGATTTATGATGAGTTTGTAATGTGAATTTATGAACGTACGTGTTGTGTTATGTTTAGTTATGATGAGTTTGTAATGTGAATTTATGAACGTACGTGTTCAAAATGAAACAAATGACTATCGAATATAGTAAACAGTTTGTGAAAAAGTTATGTACCATTTTCTAAGTTATAAATACAAGAAATATTAATATTGAAATCTAGTTTTATGTTGATAAAAATGTGTAGGTTTCAGACACAAAACTCTTTCAAGGATATAAACTTAAGCAGGACGTTGCTGGTCAAAACTATGATTAAAATGTTTTATTATCTGTGACTCTTATCGTCACTTCTAAAGCGTATTTTTTTGTGTATATAATTGCAGAACTTGGATGAATTACAGATGATGAATTATAACCCAGGTTAGTGCTCGTTTTGCAATATTTATATAAATGTCTGGATATGTCCGTAAAAATAAGCGAGCATTACAGGCCGCAAATGTCGGCATCTCCGCCAGCGCCGCCCGCCACGCTTCTCCCGATCTCTCGGCTGCAGATCGAAATGGACGCACGGTATATTCAGGGCATTATGAGGCAAGTGACAAAATGGTTGAAAATACAGGGATATAAGTAGTAGTAATACAAGCTCTCCGACGACTGTGTTTATCTATGCACCGGATACGCATGTAATAGTTTGCAACTCTGAACAGGGCAGTATATTCGCTACTGATTCATCATTACATTGTTACTGTGGTTGTACGTGTAACAACGTGAACCTCGGATGCTTCCGTTATCAGCACAAAAGTGCCACAAGGCATCTGGACACAAACCTGTAGATATCAACCTTGCAACGAGATTTGCAAATATTTGACATGTAGCTGGGCGTAAACAGCTACATGTAAGCTGTAAGTCCAATAAAATTTATTATTGTTGATATTTGACATGTAGGCTGAGACAAAATCCGATATTGACACTTCATTTTGAATACGTTTTTTTTACCATTCTGATATCGTTGGTTCCCTTCCCTCTTCCCCGGAGATGACTGCTGATCTTCTGGCTGGTAGGCTATGATGTTCGGTCTGCTGGACGCTTTTCTCGCTTCTATTTACAGCTAATAACGTGGTTGGTAGTTAGTCATTTTTCACAAAATTTGCGTGTTACTTGCAACCCTGCCGGGCGCTGTTTCGCCGCAGGAAATGACGTCACATATACGATCGAATGTTGTGTTGGGTTGCCAGCATCCTGGTGGCAAAACGGGCTTTTTTGAATGGCTGTTAAAATGTTACTGACAATAGTTGTTTGTTTTGATGTCCTCTATACGAATCTGTGGTCCGTGGGCCCCATTAAACTGACATCCTGTACCTGTATCTTTCTTGTCTCTCTCTCTCCTACCACTGAAAGGTCTTGGTTATAGACCTCGCGCATATTGTATGCCTAACCCCACGCACGCCTAGAGCATTTCCTGACTGGTGTGTTATCGTTATTTGTTTCGGGTCAGTACAGTCTGATCACCCTGTACACAAAAAAATAACTTACCGGGCAGTCAGTATACCAGTACACAGGATCGTAAGTAGTGCCACCAGCAAAGGAGAAATACGATACGCTCAGCGGGGTTTCGTCGGAACCTTCTGCTATCACCGTATCATTTCCACTGCCGACTTGAACTTGTTTGCTGGTGACGTCTATCCAACGTACTTTGTTTTCGGCCTTAGACACTGGAGTGCATTTTAGAAGATGGCTGCCTTTGTAGATGCAAACGGCTTCATCATGTTCTATTTCTATGGTGTAAGCAACAGCTGCATATCCCGGGTAGCTTCTCTCCGATAGCTGGATCAGCGCATTTTGATCATCATGCACAGAACCAAACAAGATAAAATTAAGTCTAGAACTAGTTCCAGATATTGCTTCAAGAGCATGTGGTTCGTCTGTATTGAATTCGATGCATCCTGGGTAAAAAGAAAAGAGCAAATCAAAAACAGACGTTTTTGGTTTCACTTCACATTTTGCATTAGACATTGTCACCACCTTGGACTACATACATATATTACAAGTCAAATAAAAGCCGTAAATGTCCAATAGAAATTGTAGGGCAGCTCAACTTTACATGAGGTATCAACTCTTATTTACAAAACAACCTCAATGATACAACACGAACCAAGTGAGCTTCAAAACGCCATTGTTGCTATTTTGAAGATGGCGACTCCAGTACACACTTGCACCAGTGAAGAAGGTTGGTTTCTTGCCCTCTGTAAGCCTAAAACTTACAGAACTTTCTCTGTAAATGAAAATTCAATATATCTGTGCATGCTTACCACACCAATGGCCTCAGTTCGCAGGCAGATGGGTGGAAAGGCCTTCGCAGTGGCTCATAAGTGACTGCACGTGGACCTCAAAGACTTATTCTTAAGGTATACTAACTCAAAGTTGAAAATACAGTGGGCTCTTTAATTCGAACTTGAATAATTCGAATTAGTCGGTAATTCGAACAGAACTTCGTATCCCTTGAAATCATCTTTAATGATATGATGTTCTTGTTAATTCGAATTTTAGATATTTCGAACTTTTTTCGTGTCCCCTTGGAGTTCGAATTAAAGAGTCTACTGTATATGTAGATCAGAAATAGGTCTGTGTTAAAATGCAGCAAACCTGTGCAACCCTACATACAGAAATGTACTAGATAAGAAAACAAACAAATTGAGGTTTCATTTGACTCTTCCTTGTAATATACCCTTGGAATAAATAATAAATTCCCCTACTATTATACAGACTGACTGACAATGTAACTACCTAACCAGTGGAAATTAAGGTAGAGATAGAGGAATATTAAATATGGGAGGTACAGTGGGATCTATGAGTATTACCGTGCAAATTGTCCATCACCATGTTTGTGCATTTTATTTGACCCAATAAAACCTTCAAGAATTAAAATAAAACTCAAAACAAGCTGTTGACAACTTCTACACCAGCATACAGAAAAGTACAACGCTTAAAACCACATAGGATGTAAGAGAAAAATTAATGAAAATAGTCATGGACAATTTGCACGGTAATACTAAAGGATCCCACTGTACAAAACTAATTTGTGTATTTATATTGCAAATTGACAAACCAAAACTAGTGCTTAGTTTTGTATTAAGATCTGCTGTCACAACATGATGTCCCATTCAACCATTCTAAGTAGAGTTACTAACCAATCATAGGTTATATCTTTAATCATAACAATAATTCAAATAGACAAGACTTAAAACTGTACCCTAATCAGATTGTGTTTAAAAAGATCGATAAGCATTTTCTTAGACTTTGAGAATGAAACTAAAAAAAAGGGGTTTGGATATTTACACCGTAATTTCATCCTAGCCTGTAAATCATCATGATAGCATTACATGCTTAAAACCAATATGATAATTTGTTCAATATTCAACAAAGCAATTTATAAACTTAAGCCTAATATAAATACTATCTACGAAGATAAATCGATCCGGGAACACCAGATCTACCGGCTCAAGGAGTGAAGGATGAACTGCCCCCAACCGCTACCCGCTACCAGCGTCTATATTCAGATTCTGCATGACGTCGTCTTCGTCATTTGGTTGGCTCACACCACGTATTCTTGCGGTTGCTAGCCAAAGTTGCAGAGTTCAGATACTATTTATCACAAGTAATTATATATACAGGGTAATTCAAAATGAATCGTGCAACTTTACACAGTTATTATGACGTTACTATTTATGATAGAAAATCAGACAAAGCATCAATTTAAAGAAAAACTCTGGAAGTTTTGTTCCCACTTAGCGGGCTTATTCTGCTTAGCCGATGCTCCACCAGGATCGCCAGTGTCTCAAAATTGCTAATGACGAGTGGAAGGTGTATTGTGTATTGGAACTATCAATAACTGATTCAATCACAATGGTGCAAAGATATTTCCGCATGCTTTTCGGTAATAATTCATGTTTCACCCTTCCGAAATATTTGCCAAAGTTACAAGTTCGAATTGTTAGTGCCTTCGAAACCATTGACAACGACTTGCTGTCTCGTGCATAGCAAATACTTGATTATCGTTTGGACCTTTTACCCGTTACACGTGGTTCCTGTGTTGAATATTTATAATGTGAGTAAAACTTCCAGAGTTCTTCTTTATATTGATGCCTTGTCTGATTTTCTATCATAAATAGTAACGTCATAATAGCTGTATAAAGTTGCACCATTCATTTTGAATTACCCTGTATATATGATATGTTCCAACATGATTACTAACGTCCAATGTCTTCGAAACACTATTGGCTTCTTACTGAGTGAATTTGTCCATTCTGGTCTTATGATAGTATGACGTCTAAATAATTGTGAGGGTCATGAGTGTTTAAAATTAGATTGTAATCCGATGTTTTATTTCGAAACTATAAAGTGTCCAAATAACTGCAGGACGAGGCTCAGAGATTAATATAGAGATTGATATCGGAAATGGAACCTGAACGTGTAATGAATTTTTAAATATAATGTCTCGATATTGTTGTCTTAAGTGGTAATGAAAAAATGAATGATTGAGCCATTGTATAGCTTCTCCGTACTGACAGGAAGTTTAGGACACAATTTGTAAACGTGGTAAATGCTGATTAACTAAACCATGACCTTTACGAATTATTAATATAAAAACAACCACTACCCGAGACAGATTCATGTTTTGATACCAAGGTCTTTAATTACTGATTTGAGCATGCCACTTATAGTATTTTGTAGTTCTTTTTTGCACCGGTCATTCCATTGCTTTTGTACGCGTAGTTTATATTTTACTCTATGTAGAAGATCTGGCATGATACAGCTCTCATTTAATTGCCTGATGGATGACGTCAAAACATCCCCAAAACAAGCGCATAGCTAGACGCTTGCAATATGTATTTGATTCTGCGAGTGATGAATAAGGTCATAATATTTTCTTCTGCACAAAATCGTTAATTAAGTTAATTCTGGAAAATTCGGGTAGATTGGAAAGAGAGGAGACTTCTAAGCAACTTATACATGAATCAACGAGTTAAAATTGAGAACAGGAGACGAAATGACAGAAGGCTGTGTAATTGGAAGAGGAGTACGACAAGGATGCTGCCTATCGCCTACTTTGTTTAATATCTATTTAGAAGATATAGTGAAAAATTGTTTCCAGGGAACAGGAGGTGTCAAATTGGGAGGAAGAAGAATAAACTGCATAAGATTTGCTGATGACATGGCATTATTCGCTGAGGATGAAATAACCATAAATAGTATGTTAGAAGAGTTAAACAGCAGCTGTGAGCAGTATGGGATGAAGATTAATGTAAAGAAGACAAAGGCAATGGTTATAGGACGGAAACGAAGGAATATTAATGTGAGAGCAAACAGTGAAAGAATCCAGCAAGTGGATAGCTTCAAGTACCTCGGATGCACTATAAGCAGTGACATGAGCTGCAAACAAGAAGTGAAAATGAGAATCGCAATAGCAAAAGAAGCTTTCAATAGAAGAAAAATTGTTTTTGTGGACCCATGGACATAGGTCTAAGGAAGAGATTAGTGAAATGTTTCGTGTGGAGTGTAGCACTATATGGTGCAGAAACCTGGACGTTGAGAAGAAATGAAGAGAAACGACTCGAAGCTTTTGAAATGTGGATATGGCGAAAAATGGAGCGTGTAAAATGGACGGACAAGGTAAGAAACGAAGCCGTACTGAAAAGAGTTGGTGAAAAAAGATCTATACTGGAGACCATCAAGAAGAGGAAAAGAAACTGGTTAGGACACTGTCTAAGAAGGAACTGCCTGCTAAGAGATGCCTTGGAGGGAATGGTTGAAGGAAGAAAAGTCCGTGCAAGAAAGATATATCAGCTTATGGATGATATTAAATTAACTGGGTCGTATGCTATTACGAAGCGTAAGGCGGAGAATAGGGAAAGCTGGAGATTGCAGTGAAAAACCTGCCAACTAGGCAGAAAACAATGAATGAATGAATGAATTTCTTGGAACTTCCCTTAAACTTCCTAAACCACAATTCTCAAACTTCATATTCTTGTTCAAGGATCCAACGGGAGTGTGATGAAATTAGAGGCTTTGCAATTGTGCAGGCCTTATTGTCTTACAAACTTATTACCCTAAATTTATTCATTATACTATTTTAGCCAAACTTAGCAGATACTTAATTGGCCTGGTACAGTTGGATATGTCTTGATAATAGCTAGGTATAGTCACGGAAATGTATGCTTAGTAATTATCCCATTGAAAGTGAATGTGGTTGTTACAATCCAAAACTGACCGTGACTGTGCAAGCTTTTAGTTTCACAAAAGATACATGTTAGAATTAATGATATTTGAAAGATATTTGAAGATGAACATTGTCATTGTCTTGTAATCAAGGGGTCCAGGGTTCGATATCCGGTGGTGGCATCCTTATCGATGGATTATTTTTGTGCAGATGATTAAAATCTGCATATTGCAACACTGTCTTGAAGTTGAAATCATATCTATTGAGCAGCCATGATGTTTAACATGATTACACTTATTATAATCCTACTAGACTTATGGTAAGAAAATACAAGATAGATATATATATATATATACTAACAAAAAATTAATAAAGTATTAATTGTAATCTATAACTTGAAACCAATATTATCACTTTCTGATTCTGCTGAACAAAATGATCGACTGAAGTCACAGGTTTCTACATATAAAAGATAACGAATGAGGAACAGTTCTGCACAGTGTCGTCGATTAGGGAGGGCAGTTGCCTCTTCACGTTTTGCGACTTTTGCGCCCACACTATGCTAAACCTTATCTACCAAAGGAAAGTATACTCCCCTTGCTCCCCTCCCCCAGTTTTGGTACCTTCACCCCCTAGTTTTGGAACCTAATCGCCGCCACTGGTTCTGCACCTTAGCATTTGTCCACATACCCCCATCTTCCAGAAAATACTTCTTAGATTTTAAGCCTTTAGCAAACTTTTGAACTTCAAACAGTGTACAGAATAGTTAAGTGTTCAACATTACTACACGTATTCACTTGGTATTAGAGTTATATTGACAAAATCTAGGATTAATAAGTACTAATAAACATTAATAGAATAATCGAGCAAGGATTAGAAACTAATATTAAAACCTTTGGATCTTACTGAACGAAGTTATCGACGAAAGGCTTAGATTACAATAAAGAGTGCAGATGTGTAACTGAAACTGTTATGGACGAAGCACGTCAGCATATCTTCACTTACCGCTACCTTGCGGACAATACTTCCAGGAGGCGTTGCTGTCGCCAGCTGCCGGGAAGTTGAAGTAGTTGACAGGTGCTATTTCTGGATCCTCCAACTTCAGGAAACCATCCTCACTGGTGGTGCCATTACCAAGCTCAATGCTTCCGTTTTCCTTCTTGATCCAGAAGTCCAAATACCGAGTCTCGTCCAGGAAGTTGCCGGAAGCCTTCACTGAGGTGGACGGATGACTCATGTTAGTGATACTAACCACCGTATCACTTATCAGGATTTCATAATATCCGTACTTTTCGACTGATGGATATTCCACGTACAATCTGACGACGGCGTTTTCTCGAGCTTGAACCTGGAATCGAAGCATCAATCCTCGGAGTTCCTTATACCACGTAAAATCCCTGGAAGCAGTTTCAATGATTGTGCAATAATCTGGAATACAAAAGTGAGGCACAGATCCATAGCATGGTACACCAGAAAATTGACTTTCGGTTTCAAGAACTCATGGGACTTGAGGAAAGTTGGTGAATCTTGGAAATAGTGTGTGGTAATGACATGGTACACTCCTGTTCACATAAAGTGGCACTTTTTATAAGGCTGTAAGTGCCACTTTATCTGAACAGGACTGTACATTACTGGTGTATTATTTTTACATGTGGATAGTATGGTTGGCTGATTATTCACATATCATACAGGGTGTCCACATGAAACCTCCCTGATTTCAAATTACAATTGTGATGAAACTATTTGCCATAGAGCCTTGTGGTTTGCGGCATCATGTAAAGCAACTATTTTTTTGAAGTGCTGAGTAATTAGCAACGATGAAGGTAGCACAAGAGAGAGATAGAAGTGCGAAGTGTGGTATTCGGAAACGAAATCGTCAATTTCCGTTCAAAGACGTTTCAGACGTGCGTTTGAACGGATTCCACCGGACGTAAATACAATTATGACTTGGTATGACAAGTTCCTAGCCACTGGGAGTGTTAACAGCAGTCAGATTTTGGCTGCATTGTGGTTTATTTTTCTATTGTACTTAATTCATCAACCTTTCTCAGTCCGGGACCCACCTTGAAGGATATTACACTTCGTGGGACTCATAACAATGGGTACCGGGAGAATTACTTGTAGGGGTCTGAGATGAAAATAGCTTTTTCACACAACTATGAGGTGGAGAACGGCATGAGCAACTTTAATGCCTCATCCGAGAGTTCAGGGTACTTGCCTCTTAAATATATCCAAAACTTTTGTCTGAACCTAAAAATGTAGTTTTAATGCCAGAATCACAGCTGATATCACACAGTTGCTCTCTTATTTTTACTGACAACATGTTTGAAACTTCAAAATGGGCCTCGAATCCATTGAATTCACTGTAACTTTCTGGAAAATAAGTTTCAATCTCGTTACCGAGAGATCTTAGTAATTTAATTGAAATAGGTTTCTAAGACACATTAAATACATTTCCGAGCCCGACTTCGCGACCCGCCAAACGTCCTCTCGGAACCCAGCAGTGGGTCGCGCCCCATAGGTTGAGAAACGATGATCTAGATTGTTGTTGTATACTAAATATATACAATAAATCAGAATTGTTACGGTAAACCAGGTCAAATTTTCAGGATAAGCCACTGGTAACAATCTATCTATTTCTCCACAAAGGGTTTGGATTGATTTGGTTTTTTAAGTCCACTTTATGCACAGTAAGGCTAATTGGGACTGGACCTACAGTTTATAGTGGCATCCGAACCACTATGTGCCTTCACCGGGTATCGAACCCGGGACCCCTTGATTACAAGGCAACGACGCATCCACTGCGCCATCGGGGAGGCCTCTCCACAAACTGTAGTATGGTAGACTTATTCTTGCTTGAGTATTTTAATTTCAGCCTGGTTAAGTGAGAACATAGCTGTTTAATCTCTCTGCAACCTCATTCTGAGGGGTCATCGCTTTGAGCTTCGCCGTTTTTTAAATTAGACCATCCTACAGTTACTCTGTGCCAAATTTCACTATGACGTCAAGCCATGTATGTTTCTAACACAGTATAACTCCTAAATTACGTCATCATGTTAAGACTAAGACTTTATACTGCAATTAAAGTATCAACTATCAATATACTTCATTTCAATCATTAATGAACTCACCTGCCTTTGCTGGTTGGAAGTTTAAGACGACACATGATAGGATGATTGCAAGAACAGCAAGCAAACTCATATTGTAGTGCGCCATTTTTTTAAAAATAAATATATGGATTCTCTGTAGTGAAGATCTTATCACGAAGCAATGGGAAACGTGGTGGGGGTTTCGGTTATCTCAAGATAATATTGATAATCCGATATGTGGTGCTTCAACAGTGTTGCGAACCTGACTAGTTACATAATCACTAAAGTCCAGTTAATCACTGTTGCCAACTATGTACGAGTACATAAGCGAAATTTGGTAACGTATTCCCGACTGGCACAGGGCTCAGCGATGCCGTCCTTTCGGATTCCTGGTCCCATGCGGTCTCTCCACTACAAGTGTTTACTATTCCGTTGCCGTATACAACCTATGGGCACAGACTAAGTTATACTTTTTAGTCTGTGCTATGGGGTAAAGCAGTGTAGCAACCTCGTAGCTATATATTTTGGCGCCCTAGGCAGGATTGTGGATTGTGGAAAGTGACTTTCTCCTCGTTTGTATGACAGGGTGTCCTAAGAGTACAGGTGATTTGCTATATTTAAAAAATATGGCTAAAGTAAAAGCTTCACCGACATTTTCGTGTTCCATATATATTTTTATTCAATCAACCTGTTGCAGTGGCGGTGATTGGGTTCCAAACCTGGGGGGAGGAGAGGTGAAGAAACTCGGGGGGGGGGGGCAAGAACAGTTACTTTCCCTTGGTAGATAAGGTTTAGCATAGTGCAGGGGCAACTGCCTCCCTCACCCCCCCCCCACCAACACTGACCTGTTGTGTTTCTCAACAAGATTTGTTGTTCAAACGTAGATGAGTGAAACCAAATAAGATTCTGTCCCTTACAACCAGGATTGTTAAAGATCCAAGAACCCATAAATTCTAATGAGTTCTATTGGGTTCCGCAACAAGACCGGAACCTTTTTTCTGGCATATTTTCAATTCGGTCCAAGTTGCGTATTGTTTCAGTGCAAAAAAGGTTCCTGCACCGTATTTAAATTCATCCGGGGATAAATGTTTCTGGACGGTATTTAAATTCATCCGGGGAAAAGTTTTCCCGACTGTATTAAAGTTAACCCGTTAAAAAAGTTCCTGGACCGTATTTAAATTGATCCGGAAGAAAGGTTGCTGGACCGAATTGAAATACTTTTTTTTTTTGTTCCTTATGGTCCAAAACCCATTTAAACTTGACACCCAATGAGACGCCGTAAGCGCGGCATCAAAACGGATGTTTCGCTTCCGGCGTCTAAGTGGTCGATAGCTCTTTAGATAACCTGCAGACTTCTAGCCGGAAATTCCGTGCGTCGGTTCCGCGCGTTTTCCTGTAGAGTGCAACACACATATCTTTGCCGTTGCGCAGATCCCAAATTTCGTTTCGTCTCACTCTCTCTCACCATCACGTGTTCTACCCTGCTCGACAACCTTCGCCATTGTTGCCAATCGTCATTCTTTACTGGACACACTCGCGCAAACATCATGAAAACAATTGAAAAGCGCTCCAGGCAATGTGGCAATATAGCATGACGCAGTGGTTGCTTCTTTTATGCAGTGCATGTTCATTGGCTAGCTAGTAACTAGTGTTGCTAACTGTATTAATGAAGCACTAATTATATCACGGAAGAAGAAAGGCAAAGTGGTGGTGAGTTTTGTTGGATTGGAAGCACCATATTTTTATTTTATGTAGGTTGACTGGTTTGATGTTGTGTGCGTGTATTCTGTGTGTGTATGTGATAGTGTATGTGTTTGGTTAGTGAACGTTAAATTCCATAATGCCTCCAGTACTATTGTTCATATTTCATCACTTTAGAATTGCTCAAACGAAAAAACTTATGCGGATGCATGAGAATTTCAACTCTCGGTTCCGACACGTGTTCTTGTAGAAATTGTATGACGGAAGCTGTTATTTTTTGCTTCTAATGCGATGCATATTGCTTTCTTTGTTAAAATTGGCATGCTTTGATGGGTGACAAGTTTATAACAAAGGAAAAAGCCGCGCGGCTTATTGTCTCGTGGCAATATATGAACTTCTTATTCTTGTTATTGTTGCGAAAGCCGGCATCGTTTGTAAATGTACAACAAAGGCAGCCGACTGTCGCCCATCACAGAGAGGCAATAATACTGCTTAAGGAGTGTTTGTGGTCCAATTGTCGCGGTTTAACACATTTGCAGGTTCTTAGTTCTCAAACCAGTGGTAGTGTCAGTCGTGTATCAATCACATATCATTGCAGTTCCAGTACCAGTGTGGACGGGCTTATTGGGAGTGAAACGTAAAAATGCCACCAGGTCCATTTATGCAATGGAAAAATATATTTTTTTACTTTATTTGAAATCACACAAATAATGAATCACTATGAAGACTCTTATTTGCATAATTTTGGGTGATTTTACGCATGTGTTAGTCCATATTTAGCGAAGTTTTAGTTCATATGTATGTACAGTCACGAACACTACTGGGTTGTAACGAATCCATTGAAAGTTAATGAGAGTGTTACAACCGAGAACTGTCCGTGTCTGTACATATCAATCCCAGCCCTGGTTATAATGCATGGCGTTCAAAACTCAACGTTAGATAGAGCTGATTTCTGTAACAGCTGTGCCTCGGCGCTCTGTAGCGATTTTTCTATCGGACGGATTAGCAACACTGGTTCTCGCATTGTGCCGCGCCGATCGCGGCAGAAACTCGTGGGTTACACTATAGTGGGGATTACACCATTTGATTTCAATAGAAGCAAACAACAGAAGTTCTGTTGCCGTGTTTCGTCGCGTCTCAGTGGGCGCTAACCTTTACGCTTGCTGATTTCATTTTCTGAATAAATTGCATTTATTTAAAATTCCTGGATCTTTTACGACCCTGCTTATAACCTCAGTTTTGGGATTTAGTAGCAAGTTACATGAAAAAATGTAGGCAATTTTATGTTTAACATTTTTATTCGAATCGTTTTTAATAGCTGGAAAATTAATAAGACAGATGTTGCGATCCTCTGTAACCTTGCACATTATAACTAAAGTCCAACTTTTAAAAAAATCATGTTGTAAAGGATATATAGCACGGGCGTAGTTCGATATTTGGTTATTTACCAAATGACACATTGATTTCAAAATGTGAATATTGCTACAATCTAGCGATGTAGTCGTAAAGACTGGGATCTCCTCAGTTATTCAATGAGTTATTTTCAATACTTACTTTTATTGAAAAATTATAGATAATGTGAATGATTATTATATGTCTTGATGACACTCATCTAACGGTCTGTATAAAGTGTCTATGTGTTTTATATCATACATTACATCAATCATTTCAATTGGAATAATGTGAGTTTTCTAGGGATTTATGTGTACAGGAAAACCTCATTTTATAGTTGGATTTTAATATTTTAGCTGCTTGGATTCTCAGCTCACTAACACAGTTCACAGATTACAAGTTCATAGTTTCGTCTGACACTAACTCATTGTTCTGCCTTCACATGTATGTGATTTTGCACGTAATGTGGGATTATACGACGGGAAGTCAAAAATTATCTACACTTTCACCATAACTTTTGTTAGGTTGGCCACACTGCCTTCAGAGCTCGCGTGCTGAAAGGTACTACTGTTGTGGTGACGTGGCCGAGGTTTCATATTATTCGCTCCATTTTTCTTTCCTTTGTAACAGAGTAAACAAGGCCACTCTGCTGGCAGTTTGCACCAACGCTGAACAGAGAACGTTTGTCTGCTCCGAAGGTGTGTCAGGGGTTGAATTTCACCTTAGGCTTTCAGAACAATCGGGGACAGTGCTCTGCTGCGTAGAAGTGTGTATGAGTGGATCGAGAGGTTTAAAAACAAAAGGACAAGCGGGAGCAGGACGCCCATCAACCTCCACCACTGATGGGAAGATTCAACAAAGGGGGGGATTGGTTGGGGTTATAACCCCTCTCCTTTGGCACAGTATTCTTAAACAAAAAGAACGTCAAACGTAGAATAAGGTGGTAAAATGAGGACCGACTACTAAAAAAAAATGTACATAACCCCTCCCCCTTTCGAAAATTCTGGGCACGCCACTGTCAGTCATAGTTCTGTGTGCGAAATCGTCCACGACAAGCTTTAGATCACTGATCTCTGTTTTCCCTTGGTGCACATTACCAGCAGCACGGCTACGTTTACTCTGTTATAAAAGAAAGAAAAATAGAGCGAATAATATGAAACCTGGACCACGTAACCACAAGAGTACCACTTATTAGCATGCGAGAGCTGTGGACAGTGTGGCCAACCTAAAGAAAGTTATGATGAAAACTGTAGATAATTTTTGACTCACCCTTATAGTTACCAAATTACACATAGAAGAACACCTTACTACATGGAATTATGTCCTTAGGATATTGATCAATCATTTTTTGTTTTATTTCACAATTATTAATGTATGTGTTAAATCCACATGATCCATAGCTTAGTGTGCCCCATTTTTTTCAAGGTAATCTCTTCCCTTATTACTACAGTTGTAAATATGTAAGGAAATTATCCACATGCAAGATAATCCTATGTTGTTCATATATACACCTTATCTTCAGTTACACAATAATAACTGTGTGTTACTAGGCAGATCCGTGCTTGTTTGGCTTAACATCTAACGTAATTATCTTCTAAGAAATCTGATTTGATCAGAAAAGGAATAATCCAGTTTCGTTAATCAACGTTTGTCAGAATAAAATCTTTTTTTTTTCCTAATGCGTTCCAATCAACACATAATCAAATACATTTCTATAAATCTGTTCATAAGTGAAAATTGTTGAACTCAAATTAACATACTACTTTCAGAACATCGGTACGAAAGGAATAGGTTAATTAACCTGATTGACAAATGTTTCCTATTAATGGTATTGATGTGCCAAACATACAATTGAAAATGCACTGTACTTTTGTTATAGGACTGTTGGCTATATCTGCCCTATCTTAAATGGGCAAGGTGCATTTCATTATTTTCTTTTTTGTCTTGGTTCAGTACTGACAGTCACCAGACCCGAATTGTTTACAATTTAAATTACAACTTTTAAGCCATGTTATGACATATGGTTAGTTATACTGTATTTCTTTATATTTGTATCACACTTCAAATCATATCACTTTGTTTCATTTCGTGGACCTTTTCATACAAATTCTACCCAAGCAAGCTGTGTATGTATAATAATTAACCAATTAGTCGTAAATTTATAAAGCATTTATTTTGACACTTGCGTACATTCGAGCATGAACATGAAGGATAGATTTATGTCCAAATGTTTCTCATACATCAAGGAATCTATGTCTTTCTTAGGTTTGGTGGCAATTAAAACAGACTGTGTTGTGTGCAAATACAGTTAGTTACTTAGTTCATATTGACTCCGGGGTGAGATTAATAAATAAATTCTTGCAGTAATAAATAATGACTCCGAGAGTTAATCCGTGCCGGGAATTGTTGAATTATTTGGTCTGAAAAGAAAGAAAAATAATTCTTGTGAGCACACTGGTTAACTTTAGATAACAATAGATTTTATAACTTATGGTAATGTGATTACAAAACAAAACAGTAGTAAGATTTTCTTTAAAAACATAATCCTCTGTTTTTTCTTCACTGTGCCAAACTATTTAGTCTTGTAAAATTTTTATGTTTTCATTATTAAAGAGAGAGAACTTTCTACAAACTGTTCTGAGATATCACCAGGGCAAGGAGACCTTGCCAAAATTCTTTCATTTTGTCGAAACAAATAAGTATTCATAACGAACAGGATTGGGCAGTAATTTGTTAATAAATCACTTGGCGTGGAAAATATTTTTTTTATGACTGCGAAAGAACTATTCTATTCAAAACATACGGATGAATTGAAATACATAATACAATGGATTTATGCTGTCTGATGCTGTGTGTTTCTTGTGCAGTTCAAACGCTCATAGTATTACTTCCTGATTTAAGAAGCAAATATACACTCTGTATCTGGTAGCTGCGGAGAAGCAAAACCGCCCATAAAGGTAAAATAGGTGAGGGAACGAGTGGACAGAGTAAAGCAGTATGAGCTGTTGCAAACAGCTGGTATTTGCAGCCGCATTTTCTCCTCCATACACTCACATCTCCTCTCACGTGTTCATTAGCCACTGCGCAGCCTTGCTCCACAGATTCCACAAATAGAGTATACTTACTTTTCAAAGTAGTAACTGTTACTTATAACTGCGTTCCAATTAACTAGCTACTTCCAATCATTGTTAAGCCAACCTCCGAGCCGGGGTGATTTAGCTCACCGCGGTATTACTAGAGGGGTACCGAATTCGAATCCCGGCCCAGACAAGGGTGTTCTTTGTGAGTGTCCCTTTACTAATTTCATCATATCATCACTCATCCTCATCGTCGCGATTAACCAGAAGTGGCAGAAAAGCGACACTAAATAATAAATCAAACCAATCCCTTTTGGTTACAAAGCGACAGCGCTACCACTGCGCCATCGGGACGTCCCATTTGCGGTGTCGGTTGTTGTTATTTCAGCAGTTCGAGTCGAGTCAAACTTTCTTCCGACGGTGTACCCGCCTTTCTGCCTGTTGCCGCGATTGCCTACGAAGAAACTTGCAAGAAAACAGCCGATTATACCTGCCGCTGCCCGACTGTTTCTGCAACAAGCTGCAACCTTAGAATCCCTTCTCCCCGAAGCGACCAGCAGGGAAACGAGATTTTGTTAACATAACCGTTATGCGCTGTGAATGAAAGAACCTTGGACGAAAAGTCTCCGCGCACCTTCTTCCGTTCAACTCTGACCATAAGGAAGCCTGCTCCACTCTGCCCCTCCCCTCCGCGCGGTAGTCCCTGGTCTGCGCAGGTTCTTTTGCGTATGGTTCCATTATGCCCTGTGGCGACTGTTACGCAGGCTCTGAAGCGCCTTTATCCAGAGATGTCCAGCCTCCAGAGGCCGGACCTCAGCCTCCAGGACCATTGCGAGGCTGAGGCCGAGATGTATTTCGGAGGCTGAGGCCAACCTTCAACTCGGACGTCGGGCATCGCGAGGCCGATGTCAAATGGCCTTGACCTTGTTGGGGATGCATTTTTGTCAATTGTTTTGCTGTCAGGCAAAGCAGAATACCTGAAGAATTTACTCTCCCCATGGCGACTGCAACAATACAATTGGTTCAAGGGCTCATGTGACACTCCCTGCCTTTCGACGGCAAAAGTAGAATTTGAAGTTGGTTCTTTGAGCGATCGGGCTTTACAGTGAGGTTGGAACTCCGCCGAAATATATTCTGGATGTCTGGCATCCTAAAATTTTCCGAAAATTGTCGTATACTGAATGATTCTATGTGCCAGACATGGGTTGTGTCATCGCTGTGTGCCAGACCTGCGTATTATATGTTTTATCTATCTTTAGTTTTCTATTTCCTACATTTTGTCATGTTCACTGTCAATTTGTGTCATTGTCCAGCTGAAATGGACATCAGAACCCATTGCATTATGTAAGTTGATGTATTCTTATTCTGTTGATTTTTTTTTTAATTACACACTTTTGTTAAGGAACTTCATTCGAGGTACTTCTTACCTCAAAACACTGTGACATTATCCAACCTTACACTCAACAAGAGTAAAGTTTAAAGTTCGTGTAAACATTACCCAATGCTGTTTGGGCATGATAAAAAGCAAATTCTTACCTTCTAAACGCAGTCCACAAGCCACACGCCCGGTTCGTCCGGTGTACCGCCAATGAACGAGTAGTACATGACCTCCAAATGGGGCAAAGTGATGTTGGCTGTAGCGAGGGGCACATTTGGGGAGTTCGCCAGACCGACCTGGAGTACGTCGCCGCTGGCGTCGATCCAGAGCCCAGTCACCTCGACGTTGGATGGGATTCCAGGACTGCCCTGGGTGCTGAGCAACTTGCTGCCTTCGTAGATGTTAATATTCGCTCCACTATCGAATTCTATTCGATAGCATGGCGCCTCGGTCGATGGGAAACTAATATCGCAAAGCCTCGCGTTGAGTGTTATTGCTGGTCCTCCAAGTAGAACTTGAAAATCCAGGTGGGCCAGGGTACCTGGGACGGCTTCAAGATTATTGGTCACGGATTCCAGATCTCCAATGGTTGTGTACTCGGTACAAACTGCAAGTAGCAATGTTAGACGCTTGTTATTACATCTTTTACTGATATAAATTGCATTTTGGGGCCAACTTTTGTTCCAACACGTAACAACTATACACTCTATCTCGGGAATCTATGGAGCAAGCCTACGCATAACGATAGAGAAGGGGAGAAAGCGAGTGGGCGAAGTAAAGCAACGGCTGCGTTTTCCCCTCCATGCACTCACTTCCTCTCTCAGGTGTTTATTAGACTAGCCCTCTCGAGTCACTACTTGCGCAGAGGACTTGTTTTCGTTCCCTTGCTCCAGAGATCCCCGGGACAATGCAGTAGTGTCATAACCAGGAAACGGATCTGTATGTACTAAAAAGTATCATATATGTAAATATATATTTAGTTATTTTAATGAAAATATTGAATGAAATATGGACTTACAATTGTAAAAAATGGCAATTTTCATTAAGCAGTGGCTCACCTAGCTTAATAAAAGCATTAGGTGCTTTATTTTCTAAACCAAAACTACGGATTACAAAACTAGGTTTACCTAACATTAGTTTTAATGCAAAATTGAAATACAAAATATGTTTTATTTTCTGTTACCAAACGTACAACTTTTACGTCAATTTCTCTTCTTGAACTACAAATTTTTGCTATTTATGCAAAGAGTCAGGTTTAAATTTAAACCTCTAATGTAAGTTATACGTATTTAAAAAAAAAAGATTTTAAAATAATTTGTGAATTATTTAATTCGAACCTCAAGGGGGTAGGAAAAATGTTCGACTAGTCCAAAATTCGAATTAACCACGTCATTAAAGAAGGTTTCAACGGGAATAAACTTCTGTTCTAATTAACCAAACTTCGAATTATAGAGAGTCCATTGTACATTAAAGGGTATTTGTTCAGAAGTTTTAGGTCAACAACCTTACGAATCATAACAATTAGGTTTGCCTTAACAATCACATTTTGAAATTCGATACTCACTTGTTCCTTGCGGGCAATACTGCCAGTAATTAATATCGTGGTCTGCCCCTTGGAAGGCAAAATAGTTCACCGGTACGACGTCAGGGTCTTCGATCATCATGAAAGGAGTAGGTTCATTGAACTTGCCAACTTCAACCAATCCGTTTTCCTTCTTCACCCAGAAGGTTTCGAACTGGTTGGCGTTGAGGAAGCTTCCGTTGACCGTCACGGTTGTCGACGGATGGCCCATGTTGGTGATGTTCGCAATCGTGTTCTTCTCACCGCCGAGCACTATCCTGTAATAGTTTAAGGCTGGGTTGTGGGGAGCCTTGTCTATGTACAGGTTGATGACTGCATCCTTCTCTGCTTTGACGTTGAATGTCACTTGAGATCCTCGGATTTCTTCGTACCACCTGTAGACCTCATCGTTGGTGGTGAAATGTTTGCATTCTGCGTGAAGAAACCAAATTAAACATTATATACACTACAAAGCCAAAAGTCACAGGACACCCAAGTGAACGAAGCGGCATGGTCTGGGGCTGTATTTGTAGTTTAGGTTCGGGCCATTAGTTTTGCTCAATGGCAACATGAACAGTGGTGTTTATGAGGACCTTTTAGACAACAGCATGCTGTCCACACTGTGGCAACAGTTTGGAATGGGCCCTTTTCTCTATCAGCACGATAATGCCCCTGCCCATAAAGCAGGGTCTACTGCATAGTTGTTTGAGGACAATCTGATGGATGTGCTTAGCTGGCCGGCTCAAGGCCCCGACTGGAACCCCACAGAACATCTTTGGGATGAACTGGAGCCAGACCCACTCGACCGAAATACCACCCATGAAATATTCACGAGGCTACAGGACGAACTTAGTGGAAAGCCTGTCCCGAAGAGTAAATGCTCTAATAATAGAAAAGGGAGGTCCAACATCTTATTAGTTACCTGACTGGTATCTTTGGAATGAACAGCACTGGGTGTGCGATGACTTTTGGCTATATAGTGTAGTTGCTTCCCAGTGTTCGAAACTGGATCCTAACATTTACAGTTAGTACTGCAATACTACTTGGTTCATTTACCCGTAATGATATTAAAAGCTAGTTTCAGTCCGCAAGTTAAAATAATACAAACATCAGTATAACTTATCCTGAAGAAATGAACCCCTCATAAAACCTTTGAAAATCAAAACTAAAAGTAATAATTATTAAAAACCCTTGATAAAACTAAGTCAGTTTTATATAACTAGGCGCGCATGGACAAGAAACATGGTAACACGCAACCTAACGGAGAAGTACTGGCTGTGAGTGAAGGCGCCAAAGTCTCCTTAACATATCTGGAGATTCATGTTATGTACGTATACTATCCCACAAATGTACGTTTACTGAAATTGTGCATCATATTCATTTGTCTGTACAGTAGGCTATGATCTTTAGAAATTGAAACAATTATATCTACAAGAGAGAGTCGAATGAAACTTTTTGTTGTTGTTGTTTTTGTTTCTCTAATAGATTTCTGTATGCAGGGTTGCACAAGTTTTCTGCATTTTAGTACAGATCTACGGCTGATCTACTTATATTCTCAACTTTGAGTTAGTAGTTCCTGTATACCTAAAGAAGAATAAGTCTTTTAGGTCTACGTGCAGTCACTTATGAACCACTGCGAAGGCCTTACCACCAATCTGCCTGCAAACTGAGGCCATTGTTGAACTTTCTCCTCCATTAGTATACTTCCTGGTGCGGTAAGCATGCACAGAGATATTGAATTATCATTTGCCGAGAAATTTCTGTAAGGTTTAGCGTGACAGAGGCAAGTGTGTATAGGAAGCACTATCTTGAAAATGACAAAAATGGCGTTTTCAAGCTCACTTGATCAGCATTGCAGCCATAAGAAGATTGTATTATAAATAACAGTTGATATTTCATGTAAATTTGAGCTGTATACAGTCTGTCCTGTAATTTTTGTCGGACTTTTGAGGTTTTCATTTATCTCTTGTAATACATATTTTCGAAAAAGTAGCTTCCGTAACACCAACAGCATAAAATTATATATGTGACCAGTTAGTCAAACGAGTGTGTGGTGGACAAAGAAGGTTTGTGAGGACATGTATGAAGGAAGTTCTTTAGTCTTAAAGTTATATCGATCTAATTTCTTGTTAAGTTTGTTGTAAAAAATTGACCTTGTAGAGTTGTGGGGAGGTGCATCATCGTGCTTCAAGAACTGGAATTTCGTGTTGAAAGTGTAGTTAGTTAAACGAGTGTTTGGTGGAGATAGAAGCTTTGTCAGAACTTGTATCAGCAAAGGTTCTTTAATTATATGAATCCAATTTCTAATTAAGTTTGTTGTAACTGAGGAATTGTACAAGAACCGTGTTATTGATTAGTGTAGATTGATAATAGTCAAGAGTTGTGGGGAGGGATATCATCGTGCTTCAAGAACGTGTTGAACGCTCCTAAATCTCATCGATAGATAATGAAATTACCAGAAAATATCAAATTCTTACCTGCTCTGATTTCACGAGCAGCAAATGCTAGGATCAAAGTAATGCACAGAAGTTTGAACAGGGGAGACATGTCTGACGGATGCCTACAGCTAAAAGTGGCTCGGCCTTTCTTTAAGTAGACACATATATATACACACCCCCTCTCAAAACGCATGCTCATAAGCACATAATGTGCGTCATCAGTCAATACAGATTTTGTTTTCTCCTTCAAGTAACAATACACTATTTCCTTGAAACATCCTTATAATTCACTGTCATGTTCGACAATCAGTCTTGACCTGTCGAACGGTTAGATAACTGCGTGATCAACATTTGAGTAGTTGTATAACAACAATGACAGCAACTCTTGAAACTTGATTTGTATGCAAGACTTGTAAACACTTATGATTTCTTGCATTTATCAATTGTCGGAGAGTGTGTGTGCGTATTATGTGAATTTTATGTATTTTCCTTGCAGTTTTAAAAATGGCATGATTGTGAAGTATCATTTTTTTTTGTTAACGTTCAGCCTAATTAAAAATCAATGTTATGTTACAAGGCTAAGTTTAGGTTCTATAAGTCCCAAGAATAATCATACAAGTACTTCTTGGTTAAATGTAAACATTGTTTGATGTGTGTTTATTTTTCTAACTAATTTACATATCCTAAGGTCAAGTAAGTCAGGTGTTCGTTATATCTAGGGTGTTCGGGAAATAGCACTTAAGTCACAAACTGCGATTTTATCTTGCTCCTATTTAAGTCACGCTGATTCAATTATTTATTTATTTAGCAAAAGATCCTTAACAGAACCAATAGTTCCAATTACAAAGGATCATATTAAAAATATTTATAATAAAGATTAAATATACATTTTAAAAATTACAAAAAGACAAAACTACAGAACAACAGAATTACAATATTACAAAATACAAAGCAAAAGATAAAAGTAACAGAACAAAATACAAACACAATATAGTACAATCACAACAGAGTACTGCTAAATACTTTCAGATACAAACATATTATACATCGCACAATAGACGATGAACAAATATCAAATCCATATTAGAGTAAATAAGGAATGACTTTAAATACATAGTATCGATAAAAATAATATAATACAAACACAGCTTCAATCAAATTTACTGTGAATTTAAATGATTAGGCAATGACAATATATGTATTTTTATTATTGAGCTATATGTTATAAAAGAAAGCCCGAAGTCTACTTTAATTCCCTTTTGAACAAGGTTGTTATAATTTGTGCATAGTCTGATAACAACTGAAAATTTATGTATAATGTTTCTCGATTTATCAATAAAAAAAGATGTATTATTTCATATTGGGCATGTGTGAAGATTCTAATCAGTAATAATCCAACACGTATATCATGTACGTAATGTTTTCTATTACAAAAAATAAATGTTCTGCTGTAAACTTGCATTTCTTGACTTTAGTAATTTTTTCCCGATTAGCCTATGTACTGTATAATATACAAAGATTCAGCTTGTAACCGAAATCGTTCACATCAATTCAAGAGGTTTGGCAAAATTTTGAGATCTTAGTGTCCATTCACTTGGGCTATCGGGATCGAGCGATATATTCTTCCCTTTTAATGGTGGGAATCTACATTTTCCTTTCATTTCTCCCAATCAGGAAATTCACTCTATACGAAAGAGGTAGACGGCGATTTATCAACACACACTCCTAATGCACCCATTAATTCATCAACTTCCCCCTAAAAGTTTTCACAAATTCCCAATTTATGGTAATTTTTACAACGTATCTGCTTTCTCTGTGTACGGTATTCCCCTTCATGACCAAACAAACATTCGACACGGACGACGATATGAAGAATGCCTTGGCAACTCAGGGGCAGGACTACATGGCAAGCAGCTGATTGCATCTCCGACGCCCTCTTCGCTCGGTGAGGGTCGAAAATTTGACGACAGAGATAGAGGATGTCTTAGGATGTTAATCATTTCTGACACAGGATTATATTTCACTATTCGTAATGTATGTGACAAATCCACATGACTGATTCATGATGCTGTCTATCCTTTTTTCGTTTTTTAAGTGCGTCAATAACCCTCCCCCTATTTCTATAGTTGTAAATATGTAAGGGAAATTTCCACACACATGATAATGCAATTTGTTAATATGTACCTTATCTTCAGTAACACAATAGCAGTATGGATTAATGCAAGATGAATGATTGATCAGAAAGCTAGTGAACCAGCTAGGTTTATCTGAACAAAATCAATCATTTTGTTTCTAATTCTAAAATATGGTATCTTATTGATGCATTACGAGAGTTTTGTCTGTGTGGAAGAAACATCCAGTAGTTTGTTATGTAAGTCCCGTGATTGTACTCACGTACAGAGAGGATCGGTGTGGACTTGGAATAAAGGCTCATATCTCTTCTTCCTTACACTCTTGTCCTTCTTCCTGTTTTACTTTGTCTAGAATTTTTACTTACCATGTTCTTTGTTTACTCTTTCTTGTCGATTATTGCTTGTATTTGTCTTTCGATTTCTATCTGTGTGTGTGTGTGTGTCTGGTGTCTACCTTTTCTCCTTCTCTTTTTCACTTATTATTTCTCTCTCTCTCTCTCTGTCTTTATCGCCTCATTTCTCTCCTCTCTCCTTACTCTTTTGTCCTCTCTTTGTCGCTTTGTCTGTTCTCTTGTCTATTTCTATCCCTTTTAGCTCTCTCTCTTTCACTTATTTTTTCTCTATCGCATCGTTTATTTCTTTTATTCTCTCTGTCTTTCTTTCTTTCCCTGTCCCCTGTCTGCTATTTATATCCCGTTATCCTCTTCCGCTCTGTTTCTCGTTTTCCCCTGTCTGCCATATCTATCCCTTTCCCTCGTCTGCTCTCTCCCCCCTCTCTCTGTGTGTATCTGTCTGTGAGTCTTTCTTTTTTTATCCCCTGTCTGCTATTTGTATCTCTTTCCCCCTCTCTCTGTTTGTGTGTCATTCTTTCCCCCCTTTCTGTCTCTGTCTTTCATTACCCCCCGTCTTCTCTCTGTCCCTCTCTCTGTGTGTATCTGTCTGTGAGTCTTTCTTTTTTATCCTCTGTCTGCTATTTCTATCTCTTTTCCCCCTCTCTCTGTTTGTGTGTCTTTCTTTTCCCCCTGTCTGTTATTTCTATCCCTTTTTCCGATGACAAATCCTAGTCCAATTTGGCATTAGAATATTATTGATTATATTAGCCAATATGACATAAGTTCTTCTCTCTTCAGTATGGCTTACGTTTTCATGACGTGAGCAGTGACGTGCAGAAATATCAGATTTCCAGGAAAATTTTCAGGCTACTGTTAACCCTTTGATGATATTAAGATAACGAAAGTCCAGCACACTGCAAAAAGAGTAAAATGGTTAATAATATTAATTGTCATCTTGGTCAAGATTATTATTGTTATGTTTTAACACTATCACTTTTTCTGAATACACTTGTAAAACACAATGATAGACGCCAATGTCATTTCTTTATCAAATCCCCTTGGACTTGGCTTTTAAAAATTGCATTTTTTTGTTGTCCTTCACACTTGTCGAGAAAATCAAGTTGTGATAAGCAGTGTCCTTCAAGAACTATTTTAATGCGTTTCGCGGGAATTTTATTTACATCTAATTCTTATTACGTACATATATTCAATTTTTTTTGCATATGGGTAGAGCTAAGATTGTGTTTTAACATTGTACTTGAACGATCACGGGAGAAATTTAGTTGAATTATTTCGATCCAATTTAAATCTGTAGTTTATCTGGCTGATTACAATAAAGCAGTGGGAAAAACTTTCAAGATCGCACTTGTTTCAATTCTAGGAATAAGTCTGTTCCTTTCGTATGTTGAAAGACATGGTCATATAATCCATTGATAGCGCAATGAGAGAGAGAAAGATAAAGACAGAGAGAAGAAAATGATAAAGAAGTACGAGAAGGAAGTTGTAGACAGAGAAAGAGGAAAAAATTGAAAGCGAAACACAAAAAGGTTAGACAGGGAAAGAGAGGAAGAAGCTGAGAGGGTAAGAAGATTAGACAGGGAAAGAGAAAGAAGCAGAGAAAAGGAGAGAAGGTTGGACAGGAAAAAACAGGAATAAGCAGAGAAGAAAGAACAGGTTAGACAGGGGAAGAGAGGAAAGGAGAAGATGTTAGACAGGGGAAGAGAGAGAAAAAATAACATACTATACAGGAAAAGAGAGGAAAAAAGAACATATTATACAGGAAAAGAGAGAAAAGGAGAACATGTTAGACAAGAAAAGAAAGAAAAAAGAGAACATGTTACACAAGGAAAGGGAAAAAGAGAACATGTTAGACAGGGGAAGAGAGAAAAAGAGAACATATTATACAGGAGAGAGAAAAAAAGAACATATCATACAGGAAAAGAGAGAAAAAGAGAACATTTTAGACAAGGAAAGATAGAAAAAAGAGAACATGTTAGACAAGGAAAGAGAGAAAAAGAGAACAAATTATACAGGGAAGGAGAGAAAAGGAGAACATGTTAGACAGGGAAAGAGAGAAAAAAATAACAGGTGAGACAGGGAAGGAGAGAAAGAAGCAGATAGAGGAAAAGAGAGAAGTTTAGACAGGGAAAGAAGAGGGAGAAGCAGGTAGCCTGAAAATATTAAGACGGAAGAAATAGGCCAGAGAGAAAGACACGAAAGGAGCAGAAAGGGGAGAAATAAGACAAGAATAATGTGAAGAAGAGAGAAATAGGTATAGATAGGTTATAGACATAGACCGAGAATATAAAGGGGGAGAGAAAGAGAGAGAGAAGGATACAGCGAGATAGAGATATGTAGTCAAAAAGTCGATATGCTCATTACTTGTTTCTCAACAAAAATTAAAGATCTGAAGCTGTTGTGCTGTTGACTTTGGCAGCCTGTTCTGTGGGCCAAAGTGTTAACTCTCGATCACGCCATCGAAGCTCGCGGATTGAAGCCCTAGCGTGGTAATATGTATTTTGCGATCTCTTATCAGCTTCATCTAATAACAACTCATATTTCGTCACAATTAGCCAAAAGCTGCACTCAACCAAATCATGCGTTGAGACGTTGGATTGGTATGCATAAGATTGTTTGTCTTTTGTTGTAGTTTTATTTCTGTTTTTGATTTTTGTCTTTCTCTTGTTCCCTCGTTTCGGTTTTCTTTCTCTTTCTCTTCTCTCCCATCTTTCTCTGTTTCTTGTCTTTTTCCTCTGCTCCTTAGGGCCTCCCGATGGCGCAGTGGTAGCGTCGTCGCCTTGTAATCAAGGGGTCCCGGGTTCGATATCCGGTGGAGGCACATAGTGGTTCGGATCCCACTTTAAGCTGTAGGTCCAGTCCCGCATAAAGTGGACTTAAAACACCAAATCAATCGGTCAACGAACCTTCTCTCCTTCACTGTATTTTCATTCCCCCCTCTTTTCAATTTCCTCGTACCTTATTTTTTGTTTTCTCTTCTTTCTCCTTCACTTCCTCACTCCTGTGTGTTTACTCCTTTCAATTTATCTTCTAATCTACATTCTGTCTCTGGAATCTGTGGAGAAATGCCGTGCATAACGGTAAAGAAGGGGAGAAAGCGAGTTGGCGTCGCAAACGACTGGTAGCTGCACTCACTTCCCTTCTAAGCGCCTATTGGTCGAGCCCTCTCGATTCACAACTTGTTATCGTTCCTTTGCTCCAGAGATTCCTGGGACAAAGTGTAAGAGTCTATCCAGACACCAGATCTTTGCACCATCCACCACCAATGTTAAGGCTAGTCTGTTATCACTTTCTGTGTCTCAATGAATGCAAAATACAAATGTATTTTCAGATTTCGTTCCATAGGGTAATTTTGTTTGTTTGTTTCAGTTTTAGTTTGAAGTCTATTTTACGCACAGATAAGCTAATCGAGACTGGACCTACAGTATTTTCAGATGAAGCTAGAGGTTGACTGAACACTACCCCTGAACATAAGTTGCTAAACTTGCTTTAGTTGCGTGACCATTGAGATGTACAGGGTGACTCATAAGTCAGCCGTCAAAAATGTAAGCCGGAGATACCACATTTATCACAAAAAAGTATGTCATACTCACGACTTGCTTTCTTTGTAGATTTTTTGTTCTGACTGCCCAAAATATTGCGCTACAACTTCAAGGTTTGCTTCTGTACAACCCAGTCTGTTCAAAGCTTGTCAAACTTTGTCGAGATGGAAAACTGTTCCACAAATAAGTCAACATCATCACTGTAATTGTTTTCTTCTTTCCACCGACTCTGAAGTACAAAACACGCTCTTCCGTTAATGATTTTTTGTTCATTGTACACTTCTTCTCCAATCCTACTTAAAAAAATGCTAAATGTTCTCCACAAGTGCTACCACCAATGATGTATATAAGGCTAGACAGCTAATTCCAATCGGTTAGTTCATCGAACTCTCCAGCCTAACTATTGCCTATTTTTATGGGAGCAGGAAAAGGGTTTTATAAGCTCTTGCCTTGACTCATCTCACCAAACAAGTTAATAGGTGACGGGGCTTGCCTCGAGTTGATATTTTCCTGGAGATGAGGCTTGCTCAAAAAAGATTTATAAGCCGGTTCTCTGCAACGATCGCGGGTGAAACCACTCATGCGCGCAGCCATGTACGGCAGGAAGAGTGGAATCCTCCATTGGCAGCTATGTTTACGAATGTTAATTTGAGTTCTTTACAGTTTTTGTATTGGGAAGAATGTTGTAACGATGAAAAATAAATTCTAAACACATTGCGGGTTGCTTTTATGCAATAAAATTCATTCAATGCTATTAAATTAATGGAAAGTCAGGCAAAAATACTTCGCGTAGCATGTAAAGTGTTGATTTTTTTTACAGAAAGTAAGCGGAAAGATTATAATTAGTAGGTTAAATGAAACCCTGCCTTAATGCAACATAAAGAAGGGCGTATTCAGTGTCGTCCAGGGATCCGGACCCCCCGAAATACTTAACAAGTACTAAAAATAATGAAAATGTGCTTGTTTACAACTTCTTTATTTATTTCCACCGAACTTACTTAAAGGCAAGGATTATATTGCTATTATACAGCTTTGTATGGCAGTACCAAAGAAGATTTATGCACACTACTATTTACAATAACGTGCATAAAATATTTTTCACGACAAAAAATTAAAAAACCACGTTGCCAAATGTCCAGTAGCTACAACCAATATATTAACAAACAAAAAATATAATCCATTCTAAACAATTCTTAACCATAAATACAAATAACAAATAATAAATACAAAACGCTGAAAATTATTTCCTTGAATAGAAACTTAGCGTGAAGCCACAAAATACATACATTCAAAATTGAATATATAAATCAATTAAACCTTATATGCAACAATAAAAATCACGCGCCTCGCCACAATCAGCTGAATCTGCAACTGCCTAAAATTACTAATAATACAATTTTCGCAGACAAAATAAAAAAATATTGTAAATAAATAACCATCTTGCAACTGCCAAAGAACACTGGCCATAACACAATTTTGGCAAAAAAAAATAAAAAAATAAGACAAACACAAAAACATCCAAATTGCTCGCTCAGAAAATATATTGTGATTTTGTTTGTATATATTGGTTGTAGTAGCTACTAAACATTTGGCAACATAGTTTTTTTAATTTATTTTTTTATAAATCACGATTTATGTTTTTACATAAAAGTTGTATTTTTTGTCGATCTTTACTATGGGCAAGCTAGATAATGAATACAAGCTGCTATATCTCTATGCCTAAATATATTATTTTTATCAATTCATGTAATAATAACAATAACATATTAATTTATTTACACATAATTATGAACAAACCTATTAATTACATTAACATATAATTTTAAAAATTATTGTTATTGTTATTATTATTTCTGAATCACTTGGTTCAGACCCTCAGCCTCTGAAATATATTTCTGATACGTGCCTGAACTTAAAATATACTATTCAGTTCGCATAATTTATTAATAAATAATAATAGAAACATTTGTAATGTTAACAGGTTTTGTACATCTAAAATTCTTTGACGTTGCACATAAACCATATTAATTGGACATTTTCCAAACAAAATAACTTGTCTTGCCTTTTTTAAAGAAGTTTTAACAGACAATTCCAAGGGTTTCTCAAACTGCGCAGCAGCTATGAAAAATGTAGCCACATTTATTCCTCTTAATAAAGAAATAATTACCCAAGTTGCATTTTGTTTGACAAGTTAACCGACTATTCCAGGGGCTATCAAGCTACTTAGTATTTACAAAAGAAATATGTCGCCATGAAAAAATGCCATGCCATGAATTAGAAAGACATTCTTGTCTTTTTTTATATGAAGTTTTCAAACTGGGTTGAGGCGACACACACAGACACAAAAAAAAACTCGACCTCAAGTGTAGTGTGTTGGGAAATATTAATACCTCCATAACATATACGTGGTTTGTCACCAGAGGCCGCAACTTCATATAAATAAATATTTGGGGGAGGGCAAGATTGACAATTTTCTTTACGCATAATGTATATAGTTCTTGAGGAATTGAGGAAAGGGGGGGCATGAAGTGCCTCACCCTACTAAGTCAGCGCCTATGCTTGTCCCATAAATAATATAAAAGTATAAAAATATGTAGAGCGAAACACGAACTAGCTTCCTTTCACCCATTCTCATATTTCTAGTAACATATACATAAAATAGTTACGTATTTGACAGTAGAAATGTAGGTACACAATTAATTAATACATATCTATGAAAGGAAACATCCGACCCTGGCTTTTCCACGGTTATGCAGAGATATGCACTGCAAGAAATAACCGTATTTACGGCTACCGCGTATACAGTCAGCGGGTTCTTGCTGTACACGGAGACCTCCTGTGTGGCTTCACTTGTCCGCTGCGAGTGAGCTATCTAGCTGACTATATAGCCTATATCATGGCTACCACTCACCAGCAACAACCATAGTTTATTTTAGCCTGACAAGTTAAGTCCCAAAATGCGCAGATCGCTGCGGAGCACTTTCTATTACGTCATCCTCCCCACCACTCTTATACGTACTGGTCTGGCCTTGGGAGTACCAGTGCTGCCAACTCGGCAAAATTAAGCTAAAACAAATATGACAAACGATTTTCACTGTGTCGGCTCATATTGAATCAGTGGTTCATTTTATTTAATCCGGCCTTTGAAAATGCGTGCCGCGCGCGGATCGTAAACTGTAGTATTACGCACGCGCGTTAAGGTGTATAAAGAAGAGAAACTACAAGGCGAATGACTTGGCCTGGTTTTTATTTTTAAAGCCGAGTGGGGTTCTTTAGTTTAAAATACAACAATCACTACGAGAAGCCAATCTGATAACACGCTTGCCTGTGTTCTTTTTTAAAGCATTGAAATGTTCTTGCTCTTTACTCCTGTCTTCTTATTCCTGAAATGCAAAACTCAAATCATGCCGGGTCCAATGAAACCCACAATCTGCTCTGGAAAGCCCCTCAGAGGACAGGCCAGAGAAATTGTTTACAATGTTGCAACATATTTGCGAAATCAGAAGGAGTTGCATAAACTTAAGTATAATGTTGTCGAGTCCACAAGCGCCGCCACGGGAGTATCTAAATGGATGGTTTCTCAAGTTTTAAAAGAAGGAAAATAGTCGTTGGCGAAAGGTGTGTTGAATTTCTGAACTCCGACAGGTAGAAAACAGCCCAGGAAAAAGCGAATACAAATTTCGTTGAAAATCCTCAGCCCATTCCGCTCCCTCCAGGTTGCAACACTGCTAACCAACGTCAACGCCGAGAAGGAAGTGGGGAAATGTGGTGTGTGAGGTGCGCAACAGCTATTTGAAGCGTCTTGTTTTTAAACTTGTTAAGTTATAGTTACTGCTCTAGTTGTTGAGTTGCTGTTTTAAGTCCACTTTATGAACAGTAAGGCTAATCGGGACTGGACCGAACCAGTTGTGCCTCCACCGTGTATCGAACCCGTTACTGCTGGAGCGAAGTGGCTACTACGCTAGTAAATTAAGAGATGAATAACTGCTATTGTCAACTGACTTACTCACCTTGTACATATGTAAGGGTATACCTTACAAATAATATAGCTGACGTACACAATGACTTGTTTTGGTTCCAGTGACTGATCTCCAAGAACGGATCATTTTTATAAAACCCCAGCGTTATTCTTTTGTTAAGAATAAATATTCTTAAAATGTTTAGCAGTTTTAGACACACCTACCCTTTTTCAGTTCTTACCAAAAACCCTGAATGAACCTCACTGCACAAAGATATAGAAATTCCAAAGGTAAATTTATGTTCGGTAGAACAAACTTGCGAGTTCAAACAGTAACAACATTTATTTTTTCACTTTTTATTGTAAATTATATACACATAATCAATTACAACGTCGGAGATATTTCTGATATATATATAAATATATGAAATAACACACACTGTTGATGATGTATAAAGTTTATTGTTATTTTCAACGGAAATACAGTTGTATAAAGTCAAACGCTCTTGATTACACATCATACATACATATTTGGTTGCGGAAAACTTCAAAATCTTTGCAGTCTGTTTGGAAACGTAAGATGAATGAATTTCTCTGGAATGAAGATAAAATAATGATTATTATAGTTGGTGGGTTAATTTTTAAGTTAAATTTATTTAGAACATCTAGCAATGTCAGAATGACGAATATTATTTACATTGGGGATAAAATTGTATAATCTGTTTTACATTGAATATTATGGTCAATAATGCGAAGAAAGGTAGAAAATGAATATCAATTATCTAAAGTAAAAATGGCGTACTGTCCGACCGCAGAGGACGAGGCAAGCTTGAGAAGACGAGTCTACTTGCGAGAGGGAAGATAGGCAGAAATATGCACGAAACAACGCTGTAGGTTTCAGAGCAATATTTTATTTGTAAGCGTTCGATTGTTTTGTTTATAATCCCTTCTCTAATGTGTTTGTGATATGCTGATTACGTTACTATATGTTTCAGCAGGAGACGTTTTTCGCGAGACCTGTTTTCTTATCCAATCCACCCCTATTATGCGATTGAACTCGTCCAGTCAGCGCATGCACACTTGCGTCGATGGTCAGGCAGAAGAACCAGTGTTGTCACATAAGGGGAAATTTCTCCAGGTGCAGAGAAATTCAACTAAAACGTAACATGCAAAGGGAAAATAATAATTATTTATGAAAATGTCGAAATTGCAATGAAATTCCACATATTAGATTCGAGCTTTTAGAAAGGCAAAATGCATTTTTCTTTCTTTCGGTGGGTAATATGTCCTCCTCATCAAAACAAACCATAGCCTAATGAATAATTTTGAATTTGCTTCTTGCAGGCTAACGAGGCTCTGACGTCACGATAATACTTTGTGGCGTTGCGTTGTCCTATATTTGTCCTTGTGTGTGCTGAGTAGCCCTTTTCAGTCCCAGCTTTGAATAGGTAAGGAGTTGTTAGCATTCAAAGTGAGTATAGTTGAATGAATGAATTAGTTTCAAAAATTGAGTAAGGAAGTTTTTAGCAGACACATATATATATATATAACATACATTTTGAGAACTAAAATCTCCTTACCTATTGAAAGCTGAAACTGTAAAGGGGCATCGAACACACAGGACACCGCGGCCCCACAAAGGATTATCCTGGCCGTTGGTTCAGGCGCCAAAGCCTCGTCGGCCTGCAAGAAGCAGGTCCCTAGTTGTACTACGTGGAAGTGAGGTGACTTTAGGATAACTTACCACAAGGTCGGTCATTCCATACTCCACATAGAGAATATACACTCTAAAGCCAAAAGTCATCGGACACCCAGTGTTGTTCATTCCAAAGACACCAGCCAGGTAACTAATAAGATGTAGGACCTCCCTTCGCTATTATTACAGCATTTACTCTTCGAAGCTGGCTTTCATATGGCTGGTTGATTTTTTCCCCATTCGTCCTGTAGCCTCGTGAATAGTTCATAGGTGGTTTTCGGTGGAGTGGGTCTAACACGCAACCGACGCTCCAGTTCATCCCAAAGATGTTCTATGGGGTTCCAGTAGCGGATTTGAGCAAGCCAGCTAAGCACATCCAGCTGATTGTCCTCAAACCACGATGCAATTGACCCTGCTTTATGGGCAGGGGCATCATCGTGCTGGAGAAAAGGGCCCATTCTAAACTGTTGCCACAGTTTGGGCAGGAGGCTATTGTCTAAAATGTCCTCATAAACAATACTGTTCATGTTGTGTTCGACCAAAACTTATGGCCCAATCCAGAAAAAACAGCGCAAGACCATGATACTGTCGCCATGTTCAGTTGGGTGTCCGGTGACTTTTGGCTAGTGTATACTTTCTTTACTCACCTTGCTAGACAAAGGCGCCATCTATTTAAGAGCCTGCAGAGCAGCCGCAGGGGACCATCCAATCAGCCTGGATGTTGTATTGGCTGGAGAGTCCATAGTAAGCCACGTGCAGCGGCGTGTTAACGTCTTGATAAGTGTAGAAGGGCACGGTGCTTCCTTCCTGCCCAACAGATATCAGACCAGACGTAGCAATGTCGATCCACAGACACGTGAAATTTAAGGCACTGACGACGTTTGGAGTCAGCTGGTACCCCAGTTCGGGGCCGTTGATCACCCTCCGGACGCTGGTGTGCATCTGGGACGCGCCGTCGTTGGTTGTTCCGATGATGACCTCGTAAACGTTCATGTTGGGTGTTGGACTGGCGTACCGGGAGAACTGGACGATGGCGTCAGACCCTGTTCTGACTGAGAACTGCATGTGGACGCTCCCATCTACATCAGCGGCCATAGTGAAGTGGTTGTAGTTGTAGTTCTGGGTGGTGAATGATTCCTCTGCAAAATAACAATAATAATACAGGATGTTTCACTCGCACTCGGTCCCTGATTTTTGCTTCCAAAAATCAAACTATTGGTCATAATTTATTGAAATTTGCTTTGGGCATACCTTGTTGTATGTTGTGTACACAATAGTTCTAATGTGCAGCGCTTGGTGGATTTAGGTATAACAATTTTATGGCCGAAGCGAAAGAAATATTTTTTAGAGGTTTATGACAACCTCAATATTCCATAACCTTGTCAGCAGAAGTACTGACAGCACGAACAATCATAAAATTTGTCACGAAATTTTACTTTTGACAGTAAATTTTTAGGACCTGGCAACGCTGCTTAAATTGTGCTGAATCTCACCCGGTAACAGTGTATCCATAATTCACTGTAAAGGCGGACATGCATTAACGTACAAACACATCGAGGTTATTAAATTTTGCACGCAACGTAGAAATCCGACAGTATTTGGGAACCTGCGTAATTTTCGTACGCACCCGTGTAATTTCCCTACGGTCCAAAAGTTTAGTAGGTCTTTACTTTTCTGCGTATACGCGTGCGTAAAGGCGGCTGGGGATGAATGGGCAGGTTGGGACTGGAAGAGACCAGCGGAGATAATTGCTCTGCTTTTTCCTCGGCCAAGACCCAGCTATTGTAAAGAACGCTAATCCATGAGGTACCACCGCTGAAAGCTTGGTCCTTGGGGACCTCCTTTGTAGACAGCAGGTGGTACGGTGGCGTAAATAAACAGCGGATTTACGTCGCGCATTTGCACGTTAGTATATGGGCCGCTTAAGAAAATCAAACCAGGGTTGCCAGGTTCAACAAATAATAATTTCAGAAGCTCATTTTAGTAATACTTACGACCAGTAGGCAAAGCGAGGATCCACGAAGCGCTTGTTCCTAGCCACGAAGAGAATCCAATCGTATTTATCCCGGTAAGTCCAGTATTATAATAGAGGAAGGGGCTTGAGTTCCCCTCTTCCCCCACCTCGATCACCCCTCCGAGGTACCTGAACCAAAAAGACCTGTAGGTTGTCCCGCTGAGAATGTTGGGAGTGGCCACACGAACAATATCAGGCCCCGCCATGACGTTCCTGATGCTGGATATGGTGTTGCCCACACCACCGATGACGATTTCGTAGTAAGGCAAGTTCGTGTCTCCATCGGTTGTTATCAGAAGGTAGGCGTCTGATACAGTCATCACCATGAAATTTAGCTGCATCCCGTGCGTCACAAGGGGAACATCCTGATAGGTTACAGGTCCGTAGCCCATCGTGTGCTGGGTCAAGCACACCCCTGAAATGTAAGTATAGATCGTTCAGCACATTAGGATTAATAAATACAAGGTAAAGCTGTAAAGTAAAATATATTGCTAGGTGGGACTCTAACCCGAGACTTGCATTTCGTGCCAGTTTTACCAATGCTTAAACGCACGGCATTGGAATTAGGCGGGTGGCTTAAGTTCGCGCTGTTGCCACATCGGAGCACAACCCCATGTGATCGGAGGTTTATGAGAATGAAATACAGCGTGTCCATAAATATACTCTCATACTTTAAAGTGGTATTACGTCGCTTTGGATAATCGTATTTAAATTAAATTGGTCACATTTGAAAGAGAAACTCAAATATTTTCGTGCATGTCAACAATGGACACCAATATCAGCAATGGACAACAATGAACGAGATCAAACATAGAAACTGAAATAAATTCACTCCTGACAACAATGGACGATGCGGGTTCATTGTTGGATATTTAGCAGGCAGGCAGGTTACATGTGAATGTTTTCCTTTAAAATTGTGTTGTTATTACAGAAGATTTAAGAACGTAGTTGGTGTGTTTTAGAATATCATTCCACGCAGAGTTTGGTGAACGTGTTGGTGTGTTTATCATTCCACGCAGAGTTGGCCGCCGAGGTCACCTGACTTGCCGGTCTGTGGCCTTTTTTTTTATGGGGTTACATAAAAGATTGTGTCTATGTACCCCCATTTGCCTCAAAACCTGCAAGAACTGCAAATTCGTATCACTTCTGCAATCCAGTCAATCCCTGTGGATATGTTGGAGCGTGTGTGGCATGAATGGGAATATCGCCTTGATGTCTGCAGGGCCACTCGTGGGGGGCCACATTCAATGTCTATGAGTTGTAAAATAAAATATTTGAGTTTGTCTTTCAAATGTCACCAATTTCATTTAAATACGATTATCCAAAGCGACGTAATACCACTTTAAAGTATGACAGTATATTTATGGACACGGTATATTGTTGTAGAGTTGGGCTTTGTAATCTACGTGATACAAACTGACAGTATTTGCTTAAAGCTCAGGGATGACACAGAAGTGCCCCTGAGAGAGGTCGGTCTGACGATCGAACTAGGCAACGCAGCCAAGTTGACGTTGCCACACAGTGCGCGGGAACCAGCGACTTTTGTCCCGCTCTCGCTTTGCTTATCCCACATGTGGCAACAGCGCAATTCTGCCCAGCCGCCTATTTTCATGACCGTGCCTTTAGTCTCTAGTTGCTTCAGTTGAATATGTCTTGTGTTCAGACATTTAGTATAATCAGATTAGCTTGACAATATACCGTGAATAGGAAAAACTCAATATGCTGACCAAGGCAGAAATTTATTTCATTATAAAACGTAAACTAAACGTAACGTTTCAACCTTTTAGCATATATGCCAAAGAAATACAAGATGAAGAAAAAGGGATATTATTTGAACTCGAAATAAAGAAGACTAGATAAGCTACCTAGATATATTGATGAAATGGGAAAGAGGACAAGAAATTGAAACCGCTTGGCAGCAGAAGAAGTGTGTAGCAGGGGTATTCTGCCACAAAAGAAGTGATGTAAGTGAGGTGACAAAAAGAAATGTTATAAAGAATATGGAGGCCAGAATCAAGAAAATATGCACGAAAGAATGTGAAAAAGAAGGCAAAATAAATAGCCTATGGAAACAGCTGGAAAAGAATGGCTATGAGAAGGAGGATTGACTGGACATAAACAGAAGACGGAAGAAAAGTGGCAGGGGAGAATTGGAAGAGAAAGAAAAAGAGAGGAGGTTTTGAATAAGGAGTATGGGGAAGACCACAGAAAAAATATGCAAAGTGCTTAGAGAAGCGGGCATTAAAACTTACAGAAAGGGGGGAGAAGCATCTCAAGAATAGCGAAGAATGCAAACAAGAAAAAAGGAAAACAGAGAAGAGGAAGAGAAAGGGATCATCTACGAAGTGAAATGTAAAGAATGTCAGAGTGTGTACATAGGAGAAACGAAAAAGAGGCTGAAAGACAGGTTGAAACAACATAGGGATGATGTACGACTTAAGAGAGAGAGAAATGCGATATTTAAATACACGAGAGAAACAGGACATGCCATAGAGTGGGATGAGGCTAAGCAGATAGGAAGGGAGAAGAGAGTGCTAGTGAGAAAATGAAAGGAGTCCAAGGCAATAGAGAAGAAAGGTAAAGAAGACACTGTGAACTGGAATGGGGGACTGAAGATAAACAAAGAATGGAAGAAGGTGTTAGAGAGAGTGGAAAGGACAAGAGAGAAAGAGGAGAGAAAGAAGAAGAATGAAGGAAATAGAGCGTGAGATAAAGAGTCCAACCAGATTCTAGATGGAAGAAAATATGTTTAGCCTTTTAGGTGAAAGTACAGTTGACAAGGGAAAGCCACCTGTTAGAATGTTCCAGAACAACTTTCTAATAGTCTGGAGGGGAGTATTTTTGTGTATATATATCGTCCTGTTTTCTACCTTGTTACATTTGTACTTGGTGCAGAGTCTGAAGAAGACCATGCTATAAGGTTGAAACGTTACTTTTACTTTGTTTTATAATAAAATAAATTTCTGCCTTGGTCAGCATATTGAGTTTTTCATATCATGAAAACAAGGCTTAATGGTGTTATAACCGTGAATAGGCCACAGACAATCTTAATCTCTGACATTTTTTGTGAAGGTGATGTGATCAATACCACGCTCCGCCTCTACAGAACCAGTTACCCATTTATTAGAGGCTGGGTGAACCCTAGAGCCATTTTATGTAGGGATACCCTGGGAATCAATCCCAGGTCTCCCGCGTGGCAGTCAGTCGTCCTACCGACTGCGCCACCGCAGCGCTTTTGGTATTTTCAGTGTACACGGTACATCCACGGTGGCTACTCACTGTAAATTATGCGTGGATTATTGTCTCCGGGAATTATACGTGAATTCTGCGTGAATTTTCTCCGTAGGTGTTAAAAATTGCAACTTCTTTGCAATTGCAATCCTTTTGAATTTATACATATTTATAAATGCCCTGAACCAAGTATTTCACAGTATAGATTTTATTTTGACCGAGGAAGGAAAGGAAAGTTGCGTGGAAAATAAACAGAATTCTCTCAATCATGTTACTTTGTAGAATAATCTATCTGACAGACGTAAGTTTATTGCAAGATATCTTGAAATTGATTAAGTGAATTTGAGTTTGAAATACTTATACAATTAAATTTTTATCGTAGATTAACATTTATGACTTGTGTTTGTAAATGCATTTGAAGTCTGAGTATGTGAAATAGCAAATGTAAACCCCACACCTAAAATTAAATATTATACCTATATACAGGGTGGCCTTAATTAAAGTTACCCAACTCAGAGCCCTCTGTAGCCTGTTTGAGGCATCGCAGAACTCTGAAATTTGGTGAATCCACTATGCAGACCATGGGGAAGAGGGTGGCGATATAAGAAAAAATAGTTCAATTTTCCGCCACCAGGTTGAAATGTGGCGCTGTACTTCCGTTTAATTTCAATGGAATTAGAATTTTTGGATACATTGAAATCACACAGATCCTTTATAATTCTAATATATTTGCGTTTGGATGGTGAGAGACGAGAAAACATTTGCTTGTACCCTTGAATTTTTAAAACTTTCGCTTTGAAAAACGGGAATTATACTTGAATTTTATCATAGTCCTAGATTGACCACCATGATAATCTAAGTTGATGGCAGCCTGGGATATTCATTACAAAAACTGGCTAATTGTAGAATTGGCGGGTTTACCACTAAGTAAGGAGTGGATGACACCCCTTTTTTTCGTGCCCTTCAATAATATATACATGTATGTATGTACCTAGGTATGTGTGTATATACGTATATCCAATATGAGCTACAGTCTTCTATCTAAGATCGACCCACGGAAGGGAAAGGGGGTGGCCATCAGCGAGCCTGAGGTTAATATCAATGTACGTGAGGGCTTCCTCTAGATACAATTTCAGTTATAACTGTTCAGGCCAAATTGTGTCAGATTGCTAGTTACATTTTTCTGTTTTTGTCATATTTCTAACATCTAATTTTTTGTGGCCTTTTTAAATCAGTTTTTAACTAATAGAGGTCCCTTTGTAGAGATCATTGAAGCCTCCCTTAAAAACCAGAGCTTCTGTTGAAAGCAAAAAACACAAGTGTAAAATGGTGACGGATCCCCCCCCCCTAATACCAGGGTGGGATCCATGGCCGCATTTAGAGGGAGGTTTCTAGGGTTCAAATCCCCCCGAAACTTCACATGTTGGGTTAATGGAAGATCTTAAATCCAAACCTGTAACTCATTTTCAAAAAAATTATTCGATGTATCACGGAAATTCAACAATGTTGAAACGAGTCATTTAGAATTCTGAAACTTGAGCGAAACAGTATTTTATCTCGGAATTGCAGCCCACCCGCGCGATCCCTCCAATTTCACTTCTGCTGGCCTCTTTCCAGTATTATTCCTGGGTCAGACTGAAAATTCCCTTATGATTGTCCCAAAATTCCCTTTCCAACTTTTAAATTCCCTGTCCGATTAAGTTTAAAATTCCCCCCTTGCTAGGAGTTCAAACCTCGGATCTCCAGTTTCGTAGCGCGTTACGTTCGCGATTGCAGTTACAATACATGCACCGGACTAGGGTTTTTAAAAAGAATAACTGGTTACATAGTTTTCAAAATTCCAAACATTACGTTTTAAGGTCAAACAACAAAAACTTTATGACTAAAATTTCCATCTACCCTTTAAAGCTTTTTCTTGACCTATTGAAAATATAATAACAAAGTATATTAATTGTGCATTTCAGTACACACTGTATGAAACGTAAAAAAGAATGTACTGGATATTCACTCATCAGCTGGACTGAGTAAGCCTCCTCAAGGATATAACGACAGCAATAATAATAAGAATAATAATGTTGTAATGGATTAAATTGGTTTGTAATTATATTTTAATTATTATTATTATATAATTATTGTTATTATTTATATTATTCAAATTTCTGGCGACGTCCATGAGAACAATTGCATAAACCACCCCTGCTTACGGCCATGGTGGGATCCTAATATCAGCTATCACTCTCCTCCTACCAGCCAGACATTAAAGAATAATAAATATCCATTGAATTAAACAACGAACAGTCAAACCATGATCATCAGCCCTCACAGACACTGAGAGAAGAAGACGCTATTTCAAAACTGTAACATAGATATGTTCTTAATGCAATTTCTATCATATTTCTAATTTAAAAAAAAAAAAAATGTTTTTCTCTACATTGCAAACGTTCTCGCTGTTTTAAAACCATGATTGCATTTACAAATTTAAAAACTGTACTTACGTGTGTCATTTCTTCCCTGTGACGCCAAAGCTGGCACAAGGGCGAACACTAGAAGAGCAACTAGCCTGTACATGGTTACTGAAAGAACAATATAGAAATACCTATTGAAGATTATTTTTTTTGAAATGCAAATAGTCACATACTCAGTAATTTCGTAAGGAGGGTAAATAACGTTAAGAAGGGGTTATCTTTCTCTTAGTAGCCAACGGTATTTTATTCCCACATTTTTGTGTATGCGGCATTTTTTAAAATAAAATCTTGAACTAAAGGGGTGAGGGTACATAACTCCTACAGCTCCCTTTTGGGCACACTACCGCATACACTAAGTGACTCATTCTTTGAGTCTTTATGTGTGTGATATGTTATGATTCATTGATGGGAGTGTACTTTCTCAAAATGGAATGGGGTCACGATACAAATGTTGTGATCTTTTCTGTAACCTTGGGATATTTTAATAAAAACCTGGCCACCTTAAAAGAAAAAGGCCAAAAGAAAGGAAGGGGATTAAGTCCCACCAAACCCCCTTGGGCACACCATGTAGGAGATACAATGGAAACGTAACATTGATCTTGTCCACTACACAGGCAGACGAGAGACATATTGCTGCGTGAATAAACCTTCGGGTTTAGGAATGGCGTCAGTTTATGTTCCTGGAATTTATTTGTAAAATCGCCGACCTGAAATTTTAGTTAAAATCTTAGGCCTGGATTTTGCCTGTAAGAATTTAGTCATAGAGTTTTATCTATTGAAATCTTATTCATGGAATTTGTCTGTGGAAATCTTAGTCATGGAATTTGTCTGTGGTAATCTTCGTCATGGAATTTGTCTATGGTAATCTTCGTCATGGAATTTGTCTGGAAATCTTCGTCATGGAATTTGTCTATGGTAATCTTCGTCATGGAATTTGTCTGTGGTAATCTTCTTCATGGAATTTGTCTGTGGAAATCTTCGTCATGGAATATGTCTGTGGATATCTTCGTCATGGAATTTGTCTATGGTAATCTTCGTCATGGAATTTGTCTGGAAATCTTCGTCATGGAATTTGTCTGTGGAAATCTTCGTCATGGAATTTGTCTGTGGAAATCTCGATGATGGAATTTGTCCGTGGAAATCTTAGTCATGGAATTTGACTAGATATCTCGACCATGGAATTTGACTGTAAATGTCTTGTCATGGCTTTAATTGTAAATAGTATTAGTGGTTTCATTTATTTGAAAAAAGATCCTAGTCGTGGAATTTTGTTGTAAAAATCTTTGTCATGGAATTAAATTGCAAAGCAGTTTTAGTCATGTTCAGGATGGCTTAATATAATATACATACCACTTAGTTAACATTACGCAAAATGTGAAATTAATATGTAATAAAGAACATTCAAAACATGAGTGCAAAGGTTGCGATAAATAATTGAAAATCAAACAGAAATATTAACGGAAATGTACAACTTACTTTTGTATGACGGCACAGCCACGAAACAAAATTACAATGCAAAATTATTTTGTGTCCTTTTTATACGATGTTGCAACAAGTGAAAAGAGATGCTAGCCTATGATAAATGTAATAAAAATCTCTGCTGTTTGAAGTGACAGCAGTGATTAATTGTGCCATCATGCCGTTATCAACGGATAGCATTCAATTGTTATCTCATTGTTCGAAGTGGATTATTTTCTCATAGGATAAGGTCAATTTTGAGCACCAGTTATTCGCTTTCCTGGTTCTTGAAGATATTTTCTGACAAAGCGAAAAAGTTGATCACGGGCAGGAGGTTTGGTGTGTCGTTTAGAGAGATAAAAATGCACATATTGGCACGTGGACAGGAGTTTAAAGCCACGGATAGATAAGAAGGGAGGGGGACATGCTGTGACCAGTGGCGTGCCCAGGATTTTCGGAAGGGAAGGGTTACGTATACCTTTTTAGTAGTTAGTCCTCATTTTTGCCATCTTTCCCTGACTTTGACGTTTTTTTTTTTTTTTTATTTTTAGGAATAGGCCTATTGAGCCACAGTGGAGTTATGGCGCCCACCAACCTCCCTTGGGCACGCCATTGGAGGCGACTACTCCTTAACCATCCTTCCTCAACTTCCCATCCACGTAGTACACCCTGAACTGCATTTTGCACACTAGCGAGGCTATGACGTCTGGACTCACACCCAGTATAATACTCTGTGAAACTCGTGCTGGTGCACCATTCATCCCCATTTTCACGATTAAGCAGAAAAGCGAAGTACAATCAATCAATCGATCTTTGAGACAGGATCGAGAGTACGAGAGCTTACAGCTCAAAGAGACAAGGTTCGCTTGGAAACGAAATTTCAGAAATAGATGCAAGCTTTTATATCAAAGGGAAATAAAAAGCTACATACTGGGTGACCTCAATGAAAGTTACCCTTCTCAGAGCCATCTGTAGCCCGCATCAGATTGCGCTGCAACTTGACGCTATGGAGAACATGGGGAAGCGAATGCTGACGAAAAAAGTAGTTCAGAATTTCACCACCAGGTTGAAAAGCCCGTAAGCAGTGATGTGCGTCTACGCGTAAACAACGATAGTCTACATTCTACACGTACACTATTTTATACATGTAGATGACGTAATGTATGTAAACAACATGGCGAAAGCTGATAACAAAGGGTGCCGTGGAATTGAAAGAAAATTATACTGCGTAACAGTTGCTGATGTGTGAAGAGAACTTTTCATACTCTTTCTTCCAAATTTGAACAATTTCTCACCTAGGAAGAAACCTAATATAGGAAATATTCTAGTGTTTTATGGGAAAAAGACCACTCTTGCCTCACGACTGCCATCTGTGGTTGTTTTTAGCATACTATTTATCTTCTTTCATAGTTGATGATAGAAGAGAAGAGAAATTTTGTTGTAAATACGATTCTTTTCATTTCGTTAGGAACCAATATAGTTGAAACTGTCACTTTCCTTTCATGAAAGCCTTGAAAATTAATTTTAATGCACTTTATATTGTCTACGTAGTCTATGTAAACTACAACCCAATGTAATCTAGGCGTAGATTACGTGTAGACAACGCATGTAGACGTAAACTTATAGTCTACGGCACATCACTGCCCGTAAGGCGCAGCAGGCTAGATTGCAGACTTCTACACTCGTTATTCACTTGTTTGAAATCGTAGATGTCGAATGTAAGCCAGATGTTGGTTGAGCGAAATTGTAAGTAACTTTTTTTAAATACTATGTGATTTCTATGGTGAAAAGCAAGTGTTTAAAATGCGGGGAGAACAACGTACTCGTAGTTTTATCTACCGATCATATTTGGCGCTGCAGTCGAAGTGCAATTCGAAAGATTTCAGCTTCCAGTCCAAGACTGAACTGCGAGACCATTCTCGAAGTATGCGAATTTATTGAGGGTTCAATACTAAAAGGCCTAAAAGCTGTGCAAATTTATTGAGCGTTCAATACTAAGAGGCCTATAAGCTGTGCGAATTTATTGAGGGTTCAATACTAAAAGGTCTACAAGCTGTGCGAATTTAATGAGTGTTCAATACTAAAAGGTCTATAAGCTGTGCGAATTTAATGAGGGTTCAATACTAAAAGGCCTATAAGCTGTGCGAATTTATTGAGGGTTCAATACTAAAAGACCTATAAGTGTGCGAATTTATTGAGGGTTCAATAGTAAAAGGCCTATAAGCTGTGCGAATTTATTGAGGGTTTAATACTAACAGGCCTATAAGCTGTGCGAATTTATTGAGGGTTCAATACTAAAGGGCCTATAAGCTGTTCGAATTTATAGAGGGTTCAATGCTAAAAGGCCTATAAGCTGAATTGACCCTCATTGAGCTAAGAAGCTCATTGGAGCATTTCGAAATTTTATGGCCTAAACGAATGTGCAAAAGAGCCAGCCAGCTCTGGTTCCAAAAGAGCTCAATTGGCAACAGTGCATATTAGTCGCCTGAGCCAGACTATTCGTTATTGTTTAATCTGAAAGAAGCGTTATCATGTTAGAAACACATGTATTGAAAACATTGTTTACTTTGGATGAATCACCCCCCCCCCCATACTTAACGTACACTCAGCGGCAATAAAAATGGGAAAACTAGATCCTGAAATACTCGCTTCCCTGCAAGGCGTTGTGTGTGTTGTCTAACTATACGGCGGTGGTAGAAGTCGCCATTGAAAATGTGCTATTAAAATCCACTTATCGTCATAGGCTGCACAGCGCCTTGCAGGGAAGAGATTATTTCAGGATCTAGTTGTCCCATCTTTATTGCTGGTGACTGTACATTGTTGTTATTATCATTGTATATTATTGCGTTTACAATGAAATGTGATGTTTCGGAACAGTAAACAATGCGAACCTTCTCATACAGCGTCAATGAGAGACAGTGGCGTAGCACACTTTTCTGTGGTTACCCTTAGTGAAATATTTGGAGGCCGTTTATGTGTACCAGTGCCAGAGGGTTCATGGGCATTTCTAGCCTGGTAGCCAGTTCAGAGCCAAAAGGGCATTCCGATAGGACATACGAAAAAATAGCCTGTCCGTTGAATTGTTTTGACTTTTAACCAATGTCTTTCTCTTTGTTTTTAAAATGTACCAATGTTTCAGATACTGGTTCTGTAGCGGTCTTGAGAATAGTGTATTTGCTTCTATCTTACCTGTGTCAGTAGACCATGAACACAGGATGTGTGTGGAGAAGGCGTCTCAAACTAGAGTATGAAAACAGAATGCCTGGGGGATTTGTTTAGTGGTGGCAAAGGCTGCACCTTGTCTAGTAGACAAGGAGATCTGCTTTGGTTTCGATTAGCCTACCTGAGCATGTGAACTAGAAGAAAGCATATATTTGGTTCACCGTGCAACCGTCGAGTTCTGTTGGCGGCATCCCCGGCCGACCTTGCCGACACTTTCCCTGAGCTACTTGACTTGATATTTTACTTGATTGCAGTAATTTGGGAAGATATCCATACTAACTAACTAGAAGGCATCTCGAGTACCCCTTTGGTTAAAGGTGTTCCTCGAAATCAATAATTCGTGATTTTGTCTCTGATTGACAAAAAAACTTCCTGTTTGGGATTCCGCTTGAAATTATCTTCTCCCATTAGCGTTTATGCTTAAAGTGTACTGGAAAGTAGGCCTCCCTGATGGCACAGTGGTAGCGTAGTCGCCTTGTAATCAAGGGGTCCTGGGTTCGACACCCGGTGCAGACACATAGTGGTTCGGATCCCACTTTAAACTGTAGGTCCAGTCCAGTCCCGATTAACCTTACTGTGCATAAAGTGGACTCAAAATACCAAACCAATCAATCACACTACTGGAAAGTAAATTTTTTGATTTGGGAAAGGAGAGTCGTAACTATGGAAACTACTGTATTTGTCTGCTCACCGTGATTCACGAGATTTTCCTGAAGGAAATAGTCATCTTACTTTGATCGCATTGTACATTATTAAAAGTACACGAGCGGTTATTAAAATAAAATTGTTTATTTCTATTCAAAATAGTTTAACAGTGTTACAGAGGTTTCCAATAAAGCTACATTGTGTATTTACAATAAAACAGATTCTGAACCAATCATTTATTAAGATGATGCTTTATTAGGAAATGAATATTTGAAAAGTGTATGTTTATTTACACAAATATGTCGTTACAACAAGTACATGTGCTTTAAATCGTTGGAAAGAAACTTGCATGTACCTGAAGTTGTTTCATTAATTCAGATAACTTTTGTGTTTGGTGAACGTCTGCAGTGGTTGATGTTCGCTGGTGGAGCTTCGATCCAATCTCACGATGAAATATTTCTGAAAAAAATTAAGAATGAAGGTCAGTGCATGAAATTTTAGGATTTAAGAGTTCATAGTGAGAGAACACCTTCATAATTTACTCAATAGAGGGCTTCTTAAACCTTGTAACTTGAAACTTCTATCACTCACATTAAATTTGACACTGAAAACTTGAAGACAGCTTATCTTGTTCACATCTTTATCATAATCTAGAAGCACAGTAATAAAGGATATTAGGGGAAATGGAAATCTGTGTCTCCGCATGTTGTAGCGCAGGGTCTGAAAATTTTCTTTCTCGCTATGGCAATGCTTTAACAATGGTTATGACTAGCGCTAGGATATTGAAATGCATTTATGACCTAATACATGCAAGAAAATGCCCTATAAACTTAGAAAAATGACCTAAAAATTCTGAAAGATTTGTAAAACAAATTTATAAAGTACCAAGAGAAATTCAAATTACAAATTAACGTTACAGTATCTGTCACATGTTCATTGCGTATGGTAGTACAAGTAAGAAAGTTCACTTTTTGTCATCTTCTACACTTTAAGTACTGAGTTGCAGTACACAACGAAAATCATATGGAAATTTTCAAAAATGAATGATTGTCGATTGTCGGACAAGAGAGCCTTATACATGGAAAAACTTCTCTCGACTTCCACCGGCACAAGAGGAGTGTACTTGAAATGAACAATATCACTTGCTGTTAAGTCACTTTCAATTCCATGGAGTGCAAATTATTTCCCTGACAAAATGTCCGATACAGAGCACAAAACTTTGTACCCCTTGTTTTTAACAATAATCCGTATGGCGACAATATATTTACTGATAGAGGGAGAAATCACATTGTTTGAGCTGAATTGTTACACAACAGCTTGTATAAACAATACTGCACAGAATTTATTTGTTTCTTCAAACATTCAGAACTGCGCTGAAGGCAATGAGACGAGAGTCGGGAACCTCTCTCCTTCAAAGGGTGACATTTGCATGTAAAATGCCCCTTCTTTCACCAAAATGTAGGAAAATGCATAAGATTACTTTTAAAAGACCGAAAAATGACTTAAAAGTTTAAAAAATAACCTTTACTCTAAAAGGTGGCCGCGGTGGCTCAGTCGGTAACGCGTCTGACTACCATGCTAAAGGTCCCGGGTTCGATCCCCGGCCGGTTCAAATCCGGGAACTTTTCTAACGGTGAAAGCGGCCCCGGCGCCCACCCAGCGTCGAATAACATGGGTACCTGGGGGAAACCCTGGGGGGTAAAGGCGGTTAGGGGCGTGATGCTGATCACATCACCCCCACTCACGACCGGATCAAGAAAGTGTGGGGCGTTACCCCCACACCCCCTATACGCCTTCATGGCGTGGTGCTATGCACAGGGGAACACTTTACCTTTACCTTTTTTACCTTTACTCTAAAAAGGGTTAAAAGATGCCCTAACAAAGGCATCCCAATTTATTCACTTACATGTAAAATACGTTGCTATCTACTTATGCCATGTTTCTGCCTTACCAAGAAAAAGATTCATTTGCATCAAAATCCTAGCCTTAGTTATGACTAGAGCCCGGAAGTTTGGCAAAATGCCTCTTTTTATCTACTGCATATATTGATAATTTTTTTCCGGATATACGTTTTTTATGTTGTTTCGAATGTTTTAGAAGCCTTTTCATTTTGCCTATTTTGCCTATTTGGGACCCCACTGCCTATTTTTAATTATAATGCCTTTTTTTGCCTTTTTCAATGAAATTTGACAATTTCTTTAAAAAAATGTGTAGGATAAATTATTTTTCTCCCAAAAAACGTTGTTGGCATTTATTTTTCTTCAGTTTATTATGTGAATAATTTTCGCCTTATTAAAGTAATATTGAACTCAGGTATGTTTCAACATTGCTGAAGGAGAAAAGTGTGAGAAAAAAGTATTTCATGCTGATTTAGGATATTGCTTTTCCGTTAACATTTCCTTGTGCATGATTGACTGATGAATACCTGTTGCAGAACACCTGCACAATTACGTCATCACGTCCAGCGTCCGTGTCAGGAGGTTATTGACAAGAAACAGCACTAATGCCCAAGAGCCTTTGCATGGATTCCAAAATCAAGTTCTCTATCTTTAGTTTAGTTCTGCACTTTGGCGGGAAAGGATCGTGTAGTTGTCATCATGCCAAAATTTAGTGTGCCATTAAAAGTGGTAAGTTACATGGTTACTTGCGTGAATTTGGTGAAAGCACATTTTCGACAGACGGTACTATTCTTCTCTGCAAGATATGTGAAAAAACAATCAACCATGAGAAAAAAATACTTTATATTTCAGCATGTGTCAACAGCAAAACATAAATCTGCAGCTGCTAAAATGATCGGACAGAAGAAGATATCCCTAATTTCAACAGTGGGCACTTCATCCAACAGGCAATCTCAGTTTTCTCTTGAACTGTGCAAAGCTTTCATGGAAGCAGGAATACCTTTCTGGAAAGTGGAAAACAAGTCACTGAGGAAATTCCTGGAGAAACACACTACAGAAACGGTGCCGTCGGAATCTACGCTGCGGAAAACATATTTAAGCGTCTGCTACGAAGAAGCTCTGCAAAGAATTCGTGCTGAAGTTGGTGGAAAAAAGATCTGGATTTCAATAGATGAAACTACGGACACTATGGGACGCTACATAGCCAACGTCATCATAGGAAATATGGAACCAACATGCGGAGAATCCTCGTCATTTCTTCTCACGTCAGAACAGCTAGAGAGAGCCAATGGTTCGTCAATAGCTCAGTTATTCTCAAATTCCCTACTTCTGCTCTGGCCAGATGGTGTACATCATGATGACGTGTTACTTTTTATCAGTGATGCAGCTCCCTATATGAAGAAGTCTGCCATAGCATTGAAAATTCTCTTCCCGAACATGCTTCATATCACATGTGTAGCCCACTCAATGCACAGAATCGCCGAAGAAGTTAGGGTGTTGCACCCAGAAGTGGACAGGTTGATTTCGAACACAAAAAAGATATTTCTGAAATCTCCCTCTCGAACTCGAAAATTTCAGCAAGTCGAAGTAGAAAGATCATTTTCTATTATGAAAAAACATTCTCTCTGACAGACGACTATCAATGAATGTTGAGAACTTAAAAAACACCTTGTAGTTATGTGCAATCAAGCTGGATATCAGCAGCTACATATTGACGAGATGGGGAACCTGGATATCAGCAGGTATATATTATGCTAACAACCTTGAAAAAATCAGTGAGGTGATCGATGCTCTTCCAGAAAATGAAGCGGCTTCAATTCGTGAAGTGAAAGAACTCCTGTGCTATTCAGAACTGAAGAATGAACTGTCGTTTATTTTTGCACATTATGGTGCATTGCCAGAGACAATTTCAAAGCTAGAGAAAAGAGGTGAGACTTTTATAGCATCCATGAAAATCTTCGAGGAATCTATGCAGCAGATGTTGGAAGTGCCAGGAGAAAAGGGGTCAGCTGTTGTGGAAAAGTGCAAACGCGTAATGAGTGCTAATGAGTGCAAATGAGGACTTGAAACAATTGAAAACAATTTGTGATATTCTAAAAGGTGAAAATGCTGTTACCGAAATGAGTCCAGCTACATTAGCTTGTTCTATGTATGTTCCAATAACTTCTGTCGAAGTAGAAAGATCATTTTCTATTATGAAAAACATTCTCTCTGACAGACGACTATCAATGAATGTTGAGAACTTAAAAAACACCTTGTAGTTATGTGCAATCAAGACGGAGAAAATTGAAATGCTCTTCCCAATGTAGATTTTAACATTTTGCCAGAAATTATAGATAAAAGTAAGCGACTTCCAAATGTGCCTTTTTTTCGGTTTATTTTGCCTTTTTTTCATTTTTAGTGCCTATTTTCCACATTATAAATGCCTTTTTGCCTGCCTATTTTAACGAAAATAAATGTCTGAACTTCCGGGCTCTAGTTATGACGGTGTAGACAAGATAAAACAGCATAAGGAGGAATCCAAAAAACAAGCTCTAAAGTACTTACATGCAGCGCATGCGCAAGGCGTTCGCCAATCAGCTTCGTAAACGTAACTGCTCCCAAACGAGTAGTAAGCAACGGTGATTGGTGACGTTGTAACCTGGTACCGAAAGAATGGGGCAGCGTTGCCAGATATCCCCACGCTGATGAGCCCCGTGGTGGTGGCCTCGAGCCAGAAACAATTGAAGATCGCATTGTTGACAATCCCTGGTGTCAAGATGGACCCATATTCCGGGCCTTCACCCTGCAGTAGCCGCACGCTGGTGTGCAGACTTGCTGTACCGTTCGATGTGCTGCCAAGGAGAACCTCATACACCGGTGTGTTGTGCGCTGGGAAGGGGTACCTTGAGAGGAGGATTGCAGCGTCCGAAGTTGTTCGGAGGCTAAAGTCCAGACGGACGGTGCCAGTTGTGTCGGACGCGGCGGTGTAGTGGGTGTAGAGATAGTTGTTGGTTGTGAAGGTTTCATCTGTTGCAAAGAAAAAGAACATTGGATCAAGTATTGGGTAATGTAGATCAGAGCATGGAAATAGCGAAATATTCACTCACTGGCTACTTTTAATAAGTGCATCATTGTGATGTCTTTAGGCTCTCTTGGCCTAAGTAGAACCTTTATGTTAAGCCAAAGCTTACTCAGCCATGGACTTATGGCTATATTGTGTCACAGGTGGCACTTTTGCCTTCGCATTATGCTAAACCTTATCTGCAAAGGGAAATAAGCTGTCCTTGCCCCCTCAGTTTTGGCACCTTCCCCCCCTGTTTTGGAACCCTGTCGCCGCCAATGTCTGGTGGAGTTTCAGGTGTTTAGATATGCTAAATAAGGTGTCCTTTTGTCTGTACAAGCTTTCACAGTGTTCCAATTTTCTCCAGGTCTTTAGCACAAAATGTGCACCGTGCAACGAAAATGAACATCCCAACTGTTGTAACACAATATCGATTCCGCAATAACACCATAAAAAGTATCCTGTTACCACTACTTTTGATGGCAACTCAGTTTCATACTTTTCGGTGTATGTAAGAAATAGTAGGTGGGCAACCGACTGTGTGAGCATTTTGGTTTTACGCAGAGGCATCTCCTGAACGCATGCGTCAGTTGTGGGGAAAAGGACAGCTTGCTCTGCCACGACATTAATGAGCATTTCTACATTCTAATTTCTTCATATAGGAGAAGTATTTATTTTACACGAGAGCACTCAACTAATATTATATATCATTTCTTCGATCTGAAGTGAAAGGAAGTAATAATTCTTTTCCCACATTTGACGCATGCGTCACTTCAGATCCAAGAAATGTAATTTAATCTTAGTTGAGCGCTCTCCTGTAAAATAAATATATGAAAAAATTAGGGTAAATATGCGATAAGGCCCGGACACCTTTAACTCATTTATTTCCTTAATTTTACCACTGGTACTTGCGTTTTCTGCATTGCGGAACATTCTTTAAGGTGAAGTTATGCCTTTTTCCATAAAATAATGTCAACTTTTCATATTACGAGTGATTATTTGTCTTCCTTGTTCCGCTTGGGTAACAGACAATATGTCATGCACTCGTCATGGATCATCGCTCCGTGCTTTTGTTTTGTCGTTTTGGAGTGAGTATGCAGTGTTTCAACCTTCTTAACCGAAAAATACCTACTTTCGTGTTGTCATCACAAACCACTGACGGATAGCCCCAAAAAACAATTCACGATAGCCCCACAAACCATTGCCGGATAGCCCCAAAAACCATTCACGTTAGCCCCAAAAACCATTCACGATAGCCCCAAAAACCATTTCTGGCAAGGTTAGGTTAGGTTGGGTTAGGTTAGGTAAGCATAGTTAAAAAAAAATTCTCGTAAAAAAATGCACGTTTGGAAACACTGACGAGACCCTGTGACTTTCGACGCTCTCGCCATCTGCACGCACACAATGGAAACAACGGCATAATATGGCAGGCAATGCAGGTTTCTTACGTAAAAAGTGATTAATTCTTGTTCGGCAGCATTCAGATACGAAGTTTTTAGTTTCCCGTGAAAGAAAATACCTCCAAGAACGTCCAGAATGCTAAAGAAACTCATTTCAGTAAGTACTTTCTCCTGTAAATTTGAAGAAATCCGTCCGGCGATATCGCATATTTACCAAAATTAGAATGTAGAAATGCTCATTAATGTCGTCGCAGAACAAGCTGTCCTTTTCCCCACAATTGACGCATCCGTTCAGGAGACGCCTCTGGTTTTACGTGCTGTGCAAGCTTATTAATTCGATTGATACGGAGGTGTACAGTATTGAAAAGAAATACTTCCCCCATAAGACTATTGGTATTAATACTCTATGGGGGAAGTATTTTTTTCCATCACTGTACACTCAGTTGGCAACACTTTGGAACGCTTCTTGGATAGGAATTACAAAACTGTCAGTAGGTGGCAGCATCTGTCACAGTCGTGTTTCTCGAAAGCGCCAGTACACACTTACTGCTCTTTTTACCAACCTTTTGAGGAACTAAATAGAAAAATAATAATTGATAAAATAATAACTTCACGAAGATTTAAAATTAATTCGTGCAATAATAAAGCCTTTGACTTCCCAAAATGATACATAATATTGAGTATAAACGATCCATTAACGTAAACGACACTACGATAGAATAGGAAAAGAAGAAATACCACTAATGCGTTGGAATATGCTTACCACCTATATCTGCATGAACAATCCACTGCGCAGTGGTGCCAACCCAGGAGGAAAATCCTACGGTGTTCAAGTCGTAGTCGCCAACATTGTAGTACAGGAACGGCACATCATTTCCAGTGTTTCCAACTTCAATAATTCCTCCAAGATACCTCAACCAAAAGGACCGGTAGGACGCGGCATCTAGAATACCGGGCGTGCTGTATCTTACTATATCAGCTCCAGCCATATCGTTCCTGACGCTGGATATGGTATTGTTGGCACTGCCGATGGTCACTTCAAAGTAAGTGTAGAAAGTGTCTCCATCTTGCGTCAGCAACAACAAAGCATCGGAGGCCGCCATTACGTGAAATTCTATGTAAATTCCATGGGTGATGTTAGATACTGCTTCATATGTCTGGTAAGATCCTGCGCCTTCAGTGTGCGTTGAACAAGGAGCCCCTGCAACAATCAAACAACAATGAGTGCTTACAACACAAATTACCGCTAAGGATGTTTACTATACTGACCGCACTACTGGCGGTTGACCTATATAGCTCTGTGTGTCCCACCGATTATTTTTGGGGGTGTGTGCTCGATAAGTTTCAACAAACTCAGATGCGAAGTATAAGCTGTAGGGGTAACATCGCTCTCCCGTTACATCGTTGACAAGCGTACGTCTGTTTTTGTCAGTTGTTTTCATTAGCTTCTTTGTACAGTGTTTGGGTGTTTTGTGTACTAATTTTCCGTGCTTTGTGTACAATTGTACGACTTTTATCTAGTAACGGCGCTAATGAACTCTCTTTCTCTCCGCCGTTTGACAGTACGTTTGGCAACATGCTGTGTATCAGACGCTCATTAGTTTCGTACCTTGTGCAGAGATGTCAAGCCGCCGGAGGCCTCAGGCTTGGCCTCCAGGAGCCTCACTAGGCTGAGGTCCTGTAAGGCCGAGGCGGAGTTCGGAGGCTGAAACCCTGTGAGGCTGGAGGCCGAGATGGATTTCGGAGGCTGAGGCCGTGTAAGCCCGGAGGCTGAGATGGAGCTCGGAGGTTGAGGCCGAGTTGGAGATCCGAGGCTGAGGCCATGTAAGGCCGGAGGCCGATCCTCGCGAGTACGAAGTCAAATGGCCATCTCTGGCCTTGTGACACGAAAATACCCGATGTCAGTCGAAGGGAATTCATCTGAACTTTGATTCGTTGTTTCCCAGCCGCCAACTGGAAATGCGAACAGTATAGCAACAGACCAAAGTCCTGAAGTAGTTATTGGTTGCGATGTAAATACTGGGATTGACTATTGGTTGCTTTCATGAACGTCACCAGAAATATTTGTAGGGGAAGTGACGCCGTTGATATAAAATTGAATATTACTATTTAAAAGTAATTACAAATGATTTAGTTGCAAACCATTATCATTGTTATAACTTTGGAAGATACTTTTATTATATCCTTATTATTATCGGATCACCTTTACCCTCTCCAGGTACCCATTAGTGAAAGACTGAGTAAGTCCAAGAACAATTTATTATACTTATTCACGGTAAGAGAAAAATACTAAACCCGAGATCACCCAACTTAGGATTCGAACCCAGATCATCCGCGTGGCAATCAGATGCCTTTCCGGCGGTTGGAAATGGGGCGGACGAGGGGGGGGGGGGTGTGGTTCTTGAGAACTAATTACTCATACATCTTTTGGAATCTTGATAGTATTCTTAACGATTCATACACCCTATTGTTGGTGCTAATACTTACGTGTTGAACCACTTTCGTGCTTTGTTGCAGTTGCCACGGCAAAGACAGAGAGTATCAACAATACTCGGGACAGATCCATTTCTGAAAATATAAACAATTCTGTAAAACAATTACTCAAGGCACTGGAATATACTAGAGGTAGGAACGTAAAATTTTGTAACATGATGGGCCTTTTAAAGTCTAAATCGTTGAAATATTAAATAGTGTCTGTGAGACCCTTTCTTCCACTCTGTACAGTGGGATACACAAGTATTACTAGGCAATTTGTCCATGAAAGTTTTCATTAATTTTTTAACTTGCGTTTTGAAGGACTCAATTGTTACGTATGCTCGTGCAGAGATTGTCAGTATGTTGTTAGTCGTTTCCTTTCAATGCCTGAATCTCTCATTGCGTAAAACAAAGAGAATAAACATGGTAATGAACAATTTGCTTGGTAATACTTGTGCATCCCACTGTATTTATTTATTTATCTCTTATTTTGTATGGCGGAGATTAAGGATCATGGATTGTCTTACAATCAACCTTAGAGTACATAATTTGCATTCATGATATAATTAATACATAAACACAAAATAATGAACATCTATATACCTTTCACATCAGACAAGCCACAGTAAAAAATTACTCCCTCTGTCCCATAATTATTGTCCGGTACACTTTTGTTTGTTGTCCCATAATAATTGTACGATATTCAAACTGTGACATTGTTGTATACAGAAGAAGTAAATGAAACACGGGAATGTGTCATAGAACGTTATTACTCAAGGATCAGTACAAATTGGCCGATCAAGTATCCAAAAGAACCTAAATAAAAAGTTTGGCATACTGGACAATAATTATGGGACAGAGGGAGTAGCAATTCATAGACATACACAAAACATACATATCAGCTCATAACAAATGTTGCTCTTTGTTGCGCACATTATTCGACATAAACCGAAACCAAGAATAAAAGTATGTACAAATACAGTTAGGGGAAAAATGACAGCATATTCTTATTTCTGAGAAAACGCACATGTAAAATGATATGCTACATGACCCCCTTCCCATTTGAAAATCTGGATGTAATTTCAAGATGGCGGCTTTCAAGATGGCCGCCATGATACACACTAGCCCCATCTGGTGTGCCTCCACCCCAATTATCCATATCCGAAATTTCAGCACCCTCCGTCAAGTCGTTTTCAAAATAAAAGGGTGGTGCCAATGACACAGTAAAAGAGTTGCTAAAAATTAAGTTTTTGGAGTTTTTATTGGTGCAAGATTAGAACTTTGGGATCTTTAGATCTTTACACACTGGGTTTTGCAGACTAACGATGCACTGGCGTCTGGACTTGCAGCCAGTATAATTATCTGTGGGGTTTCTGTGGTGTTCTTCATACAGGGTGTTTCCGGGCTGATGATACAAACTTTCAGGGATGATGGAGAAGGGCACATGTATCAATTTGAGATAAGGAACCATGGTCCGGAAACGACTTAGTCGAAAGTTATAAGCGAAAATGGGTGTATGAAAATGGAATACTTTTATTACCTGCACAAGTTTCACAAGCTGCTACATTCACAACAGTTCAAAGTGGCGTCCCCCAGCTTCGCTGCAGGCATGACATCGTCGCACAAAGTACTGGCGTACCCGTTGGAACAACCTCGGGGTCGTTCGAACAATGTCACAGGCAGCGAGAATTCTTGCCAGGAGATCCTCTTCAGTCTCGACAAAACTTTGTGCGACGATGTCATGCCTGCAGTGAAGCTGGGGGACGCCACTTTGAACAACTGTTGTGAATGTAGCAGCTTGTGAAATTTGTGCAGGTAATAAAAGTATTACATCTTCATACACCGATTTGCGCTTATAACTTCGACTAAGTCGTTTCCAGACCAGGGTTCCTTTACTCAAATTGATAGATGTGCACTTCTCCATCATCCCTGAAAGTTTGTGTCATCAGCCCGGAAACACCCTGTATATATATATATATATAATATGTATATAAAAACCGTTTAAAATATGAATTTGCAAATAAAATATGCAAAATACATAACTATTCAGGCTCTACTTATGATATTTCATCAAATGTCTTGAGGCTTATTCTTCGTCTGACGTGGCCTCAGAGTCGGCTATCGTCTTGTCCGCAAAAGGAGTATTGCTAAGTTTTTAAAGTGGTAAAACCGGTAACGTAACACGTATAGTACAATAATTTATAATTAGGCGAAAGTTTCGTGCCTAGTTCACTGAATTCTCGAACGTGACTCCTGAACGGGAGCTTTCAGATCAAATCGACACGTATAATTGGAAACGAGCTTTCAGAAATAGATGTAACCTTTCGTACTGACGTGAAGCAGGCTGCTAGTGTGTAGCTTTGTTCCTTGGTTTCGTGTTCGCACTGAATGCTCTGTCACGTGTTGCTTGTCGCTTCCTAAGTTGCGGGGTCGGCTCTTGCTTCTCTACACGTTGAATGGGTGACCTCTTTCGTGGTCTCCACGCTATAGCCTCAGCCTGACAAGTTAAGTCCCGATATGCGCAGATCGCTGCGGAGCACTTCCTATTACGTCATTCTCCCCACCACTCTTCTACGTACTGGTTTGGCCTTGAGACTACGAGTGGTGCCAACTCAGCAAAATTAAGCTAAAACAAATATGCCAAACTATTTTTACTGTGCAGATTTTCGGTGCCGGCTCATATCAGTTTATCAGTGGTTCATTTGAAAATGCGTGCGGTGCGCGGATCGTAAACTGTAGTATTATGCACGCGCGTTAACGTTTATAACGAAGAGAAACTACTGGACGAATGACTTCATTTTCTGAATGCGACATCGAACAGTGGCCTGGTTTTCTTTAAAGCCGAGTGGGGTGGGGGTTATTTTGTTTATCGTACAACAATCACTACGAGAAGGCAATCTGATAACACGCTTGCCTGTGATATTTTTTAAAGCACTGAAATGTTCTTGCTCTTTACTCTTGGCTGTATATTTTTTGAAATGTTAAAATCAAATCATGCCGGGTCCAACGAAATCCACAATCTGCTCTGGAAAGCCCCTTAGAGGACAGGCCAGAGAAATTGTTTACAATGTTGCAACATATTTGCGAAATCAGAAGGAGTTACATAAACTTAAGAATAATGCTGTCGAGTCCACAAGCGCCGCCACGGGAGTATATAAATGGATGGTTTCTCAAGTTTTAAAAGAATTGGATTGCATTGATTTGTTGTTTAAGTCCACTTTATACACAGTAAGGCTAATCGGGACTGAACGTACAATTTAAAGTGGAATCCGAACCACTAGGTGCCTCCACCGGGAATCCAACCCGGGATCCCTTGATTACAAGTCGACCACTGCGCCATCAGGAAGGCCAAGTTTTAAAAGAAGGAAAAGAGTCGTTGGCGAAAGGTGAGCTGAAGTTCTGTACTCCGACAGGTAGAAAACAGCCCAGGAAAAAGCAAATACAAATTTCGTTGAAAATCCTCAGACCATTCCGCTCCCTCCAGGTTGCAACACTGCGAACCAACGTCGCTGCGAAGAATGGAGTGGGGAAATGTGGTGTGAGCTGCGCAACAGCTATTTGCAGCGTCTTGTTTTTCTGGGCTTCAGATAAAAAATAGCTCTCACGTATACGATATTCTTCACAAAACACTCAAAGTAATAACATTAAATAACTACAAGACCTTACCTTGGTCGCCCTTCTTCAAAAGTCAAGGTTTCACACAATCAAGTGACGTTATGAGGAAATCACCTGATCAATTTATATAATTTTTATCAGTGTATCACAAATGTAATCGATACCTCCATTTTTTAACAAATGGTTTCAAGGTTGTTAAAATTACAAGATGTAAATCACAAGATATGACATGTCCTTGGTGCCTGCATTTGCAATGCACACGAATGTAACGTGGGTGAACACGTGTGATTACGTAACGTCTCGGTTTAAATATATAAAAAAAGGATTAACACGTGTCATCAAGGAGGACGGGAGATAAGATATAGTGCAGGTTTGTGACAAGCATTGATTCAAAATTGATTCATTGATTTTATTTCACGTGTCAGAAAGCGTGTTGATATTCTGATACGTTCCCCTTCTCACATCAACGCGCGTAATTTCCAAAATGTATTAGAGTAATGTTGTTTTCGTAATATCTCTGGTTGTTCTACATATGTAGTCTACACTCTGTCATAGGAATCTCTAGAGAGCAAGCTAAGGAAAACAAGTGCTCTGCGCAAGTATGGGAACGACGGTCGGTATGCCCCCTCTTAAGGAAAATATTATATAAAATCTATAAAAAAGCTAAGAGAATCATGTAAAATTGTGCAATACAATTTTTTGAAGTATTCGTTTTACATACGTACTGACAAATAATGTTTATTTGTGAAATAAAAGATTAGTGACAATTTTAGTTTATATCTGCACTTACACTGGCCGACAATTGCTAAGGAACAAACACGTTTTGACCAATAACTTTTGACTATGTGATCAGGGTGCAACAAGTGAACAATAAATAAGTAGAGACATCAGTTATGGTTTCTTGAGAAAAGATGATGGGGATTCCCCATCAACCAAAGAAACAGGACGTCAAAAAGCAACACACAGTGAGGAAAGCACATGAATCACAATTTGGCATGTGTAGAGTGAGTCCAGAGGAAATCAGTATGGCGTGTGGCCACCGCGGACTGCACAGCAAGCTGCACACCTGTTTGGCATGCTGTCGATGAGAGCGTTCGTGAGCGCGAGGGGTATATTGTCCCATTCTTCCTGAAGTGCAGTTTTCAGCTGCTGGAGGGTTCGGGGTGGGGGATTCCTTTGTGCAACGCGCCTTCCGAGAGCATCCCACCCATGTTAGATGAGATTGAGATCCGGTGAATATGCAGGCCAGTCCATGCGGGTGATGTTTTCTCTTTCCAGTATCTCTGTCACTTGGACAGTTCTGTGTGGACGCGCATTATCATCCATGTAAAGAAAGTCAGGGCCCACTACACCCCGAAAAAAACCGAACATAACCTTCCAGGATCTCGGTAGAATACCGTGCTCCAGTAACGGATCCTGCGGCGAAGATGTGCACTGGTGCTTTCCCATTTTTCATTATGCACCCCATACTATGACTCCGGGTCCCCCATACCTGTCACGTTCACATATGTACTGTGTATTATATCGTGTTCCACGTTCTCTCCACATCATTTGATGTCCAGAATCACTTGTCACACAGTACCCCGATTCATCGGAGAACATCACATTTGCCCATCTGTCTTGGTCCCAGTTACGATGCTGCACACACCAGTGTACTCTGGCACGACAGTGAGCACACACTTAACTGGCTTCCGGGCTTACAACCCACCACTATTCAGACGTCGTGTAATGTTTTTGGGGACACAAGGTCACTTGAAGCACCGACAAGGTCCTGAGCAATTTGGGCTGGAGTGGCAGATCGATTCCTTTTTGCCACCTGGACGATGTACCGATCCTGGCGAGCAGTTGTACACCTTCCACGACCTCCACCATGCATACGCAAAGCTGTTCCTCTGGTACGAGTAGCTTTCTAAAGTCGGAAAATGACACTTTTCGATACCCCCATCACACGTGCCACTTCAGTTACACTTTGCCAAGCAACCAGTTGACCAACCACTCTGCCCCGTTCGTAATCACTTAAATGTACTCTTCTCGCCATCTTCCTACACGCTTCTTCTGTTGCACACCAGCATTGCACTGCCAACGGCCTCTACCGTGTTTGACTGTCTCCCGTGTGTACCACCTCCTGCCACAGCACTGCAGTCTTCCTGATAACGATGCTCCAAGCGCACACGTTCCTTTCTGAATGGGCTCAACGATTCCTTGCTGCCCTCTACTGGCCTCTTATTGGCAACAAACTGACACGGAGTTGTGCATGAAAAAGATATGGGTCAATATGTGTTTGTTTCTTAGCAATTGTCGACCAGTGTATTATAAACTTCTCAGTGTCTGGTGGTATGGCCCACAATTTAAAAAGAGGAATTAAGTAAAACGAAACATATTTTTGAGCACAAACTTGTTTATTTTAATAACTTAATAGTTTACATAGTTGGTAATACAGTGTTTCAACTTTTAATTATTATTTATTAAAGCCTACTGCCCACATTATACTAATGGACTCAAGTTTTCTATCGGGTAGTTCAGGATGCCTCTTCATGAACGCTAAATAAAAATCTTTACCTGCAGTTTTCTTTTCTTTATTGAATTGATGTGGCAGTTTCAAACTTTCTGCTAAATCAAAGGTGAGTTTTAAGAATTCATTTCTCGACAATGGCATTAACCAAGCATCCAAGTTTTTCATATGCGTGACCAGCTTGTTCTTGTACAAGGGTTGGATAAAAAGTAATGGCAACACTGGTATAATTGGTACTTGACTGTATTGGCAGAGGAGCACGTGTTACATTCCTTCAAAGTAATCGCCCATCATCTCTACGACCTTCTGTCACACGTATGGAAGGCGTCGTACACCGTCAGCGCGTCCATCTCTGTCGATGTCCCGCAGTGACCGCCCTATAGCACGTATGATGGCTTTGCGCGTGTCGTACTGCTTCCCGCCCAGTGGTTCCTTCATTTTGACAAAACGGTCGTAATCACACGGTCTCATACCGGTGAATACGGCGGATTTCCAGTACCTCGCACTACCAGTTATGCAGGGGCGCCGTCACATTGTTCGCAGTGTGACACCTTGCATTGTCAAGCAGGATGATGGGACACCGTGCCGTCGCTTCCTTCTTAATGCGAGACGAAGGTGGTGTTGCAAGAAGGTGCAGAAGTAGGCTGCGTTGACCGTCTGCCTGAGAGACGTTGTTCTTCTTGCCTAAACATATTGTTAGGGCGCTTGCACTCTCGTCCTCTGCTTCAGAGCACTGCTGTTTTTGACTGAATAACATACAATCGCTCCCACTCACTATACTTCCTCGTCTGACATTCCTTTATCAGCCACGAAACGCTTGTGGCGCTGTGACTCACCCCTTTCACGGGATAGCAGTGTTGCCATTACTTTTTATCCAACCCTTGTATATTTAATTGAAAGTTGGTTTAAAACCACCTAGTTGAGCTTTCATTTCTACCTGTGGTTTAGTTTTAACAGTATGAAGGTTTCTGCGTAAAGTAGTTCTTGGTACATTATGCCGTCACCTCCAGACTTCTTACACTGTCCTCTGATTAAATCACGTGTCATTATTTGGCCCATACCGCCCGACTTCAGTATGGGCCATACGATGTTAGTTTTAATATAAACAAGTGTTGTTTACTTCTCAATCTACTTACTCTATTAATGGTCAAGTACTTCCACAGGCAGATATAGTTAAAGACCTTGCTGTCCATTTAGATTCTGACCTGCCCTTTAAACAACATGTCTCACATGTGATTAACAACGTGTATACAACGCTAGGTTTTGTTATAAGAAGTACGAAGAACTTTAGAGATATTGACTGTATTAAAACCATCATGCAGTGGCGACGCGTGGCTTTTTTTGGAGCGTAGGAAGAAATTATAGTAAACCGAGGAAGGTTTGAAAAATGCGTTCAATTACATTCACACATATCGCTTGTACTATGCATTGCATTTTGAATGTTAGTTGTTGCAGGCCCTTGCCTCCTTGAACTATGAAATATTTTAAAGTGACGCTATAAAAACCTACGAAAATAGCATTGACGATATTTTAGATTTTGCAGGAATTTCGATTATGTTCACTCTCCCTGTCGTGCGGATTGAGGATAACAAATTGATTGATTGATTTGGTGTTTTAAGTCCACTTTATGCACAGTAAGGCTAATCGGGACTGGACCTACAGTTTAAAAGGTAAGAATTTACAATATAGAGATATTCTGTAATTACTTTACTAGTTGTTATACTCACAAAAAATATGCAGTCGTACTTACCTATATGCACATAATATTTGGGGGTAACGTGTTTAAATTGCACATTGAGTTGTAGAACATGTAAAATAACGTTGTCAATTATCGCGATGATTCCCCATAAACAAACATAGCAACCATGTTTGATGATGTGAAGAAATGACGATCAACGTCCGTTCCTCTCTCTAGAGCGTTGCGACGCTGTTTAGAGCGATTCTCTTTGGTTCACAGCATTGGTCGTGGAAGAATGGCGGAGAGGAATGAAAATAGGTAAGTTTGAAAACGGTGATTCAGTTCCTTTGATTAAAAATGTCTCTTCACCAGTTACGTGCTACAAAAGTGTAGAACCATGGACGCATAGGTCACGCACCATTGGCGAATAGCCCCACGCACCATTCACAGGAAGGTTAGGTTTGGTTAGGTTAGGCAAACATAGTTAAAATTTGGGGTTGTAGAACCGTGCATGCATAGGTCACGCACCATTCACCGTAAGGTTAGGTTAGTTGCAGTTGGGTTAGGCAAACATAGTTCAAATTTGTGGTTTTAGTATATCAGGAATATGTATATTTCGTTGTGAAACGATAGATCTTGCGATAAATAATGAGCAATTCTACATTGTTAGTTGAGATCATGGACCCCTTTTTTTTCGATTTCTAGACGTGACCCCAAATTTTAAGTTCAGATTCGTGGTTGTGAGGCCTAAATTAGTGAGTATGCAAAATATTAACAAAATTGGAGAATATCTCTATATTGTAAATTCGCTCCGTTTAAAGTGGGATCCGAACCACTATGTGCCTCCACCGGGTATCGAACCCGGGACTGAGGATAATAAAAAGTGCTGCTTAAACTCTGAAATTATGCCAAATGTTTTTAAATTGTGCTGGGATGTATTATTAATTATTTTTCGGATAACTGCAGTTTTAAGTTCAATTATGCATATACTTTTTGAGTTTCGAACTTGCGTTACTTATTATTCACTACAGTTATGTGATATTGTCAATTCTCCAACAAAATTGTATAGAATGGCTCAACAGACGAAATTAGTTCAGCATAGAACTTGAAACGGTTTGAGAACTTTTTGTTCACCCCCAACCTTCTACCGATTTTCTGCCATAAAATCTTCTCACGAACAAAATCGACAGGATAAAGAAAACATAGAGGATGGATCGTGGCATAGTTGTAAGAAAGCTTGTCGCTGTGTATGCATACTCCCTTTTTTTTAAAACAAGTCCGCTGGTGAAGTTTAAATAAGATTTGGACGTAATATTATTTCTATTTCCTGAAAACATATTCCTTTGAATTCAATTTCCATCTCCCTGGGACTTGCGTTTGCAGATTATGCTAGATTTTACCATTGTACCAAAAGCAGGATGCTAGGTGCCAATGAAGATCAAACTGTGCTAGATTTAATACCATTTTGATGGGGTTGGCACCACTGATCGAGGAACACCTCGATGCTTCCTCGCTGGATGCCTTAAAACCGCAACTTTCCTTCTGCCCCTTTTGCACTCCTCACCTATCTGTTTGTAGTGATACCATCGATGTTCCTCAGGCGCGGCAGCAAAGCGTGTTGGTCCATCGTCTTTGGCGCTGGAGCTGGAACTCAACTCTTAACAGTAGCTAACCTAGTCAATTGTACATACTTTGCGCTCATAATTTTATAATGCGCGTTATTATTAAACTCCTAAAAAGTAGGGAACTGGAAGCAAGTATAAATGAACTGTAGGAAGTTCCTCACTTCCACAAACGACAAAGACCTACAAAGACCTCCTTCTGGAATTCAATTTCGAAACTCTTAGCAGTAGGCGAATATTGTTACATCAATTGTTCCTGTACAAAACAGTCAACAAGATATTAGATAATAGTTTATTTCTTGGACAACTTCAGTTTAATATAAGGAAGAATAATTTACGTTGTAGAAATATTTTCATCCCTAAAATTCCAAAAACCCAAAAATTTAAGAGCTGCCCGATTAATAGAATTTGTGATATGTATAATGAAATTATGATTAATAATCATTCCATCATTTTCAATGCCATTTTTGGCTTACAAGAAAACATTAGAGCAATTCTGAAAGTTCGAGTATGTGATAGTTAATGCATAATAACTGGATGTATTTATACTCAAGATTATATGATTATTATTTTTCTTTATTTTATTTATAAACTGTTCTATATGTTTTATGTAATGAATACAATTTGTGTCTGGATTGCATATATGTAATTGTAGTTTGTAACGACCCTGCTTGGTCGCCATTTAATTATTATTAGACCTTGCGTGGTCACTATATTCTTTTTAATCGGATGAAAGAGTTAAGCGAAATGTCCCTGCGATGCGTACGCTTTTAGTTTAAATGTATTCAGTAAACGTTAACGGTTCCACCTCTACGTTTACTAGCTTCACTCATTATTAGACCCTGCTTGGTCGCTATATTCTTTTTTAATGTTATCAATTATTGTCATTTACATTGTTCAACGTGTTGTTTAGAATAGCAGAGTCCTGCGAGGCTCATTATTAATTGTATTGTCTGAATGCACACAGTTTTAGTTTATATTGTCACGTGCATCTAGTGATTTTCCCACTAGTGATTTCTCAATGTCAAAACCTTGATATTTCTCAGTACGAAGTTTGCAATATGTAAAAAAATGAGTTAGCAACGCGTACTTGTAGTTAAAATTTTCACCACACATGCGCCACCGCGAGTATAAAACCCAGCGCAGCGAGACCGGAGCTCTCCTCCGATCAATCAGTGATCGGTTAGTTCGTATGAACTTTCCAGCCTGATCATTACCTGTGCGTAATTAGAGATCGGTTAGTTCATTGAACTCTCCAGCCTAATTATTGCCTATTTTTGTGGGAGCAGGAAAAGGTTTATTATCCATTTGCCTTGACTCATCTCACTCAACAGGTCGCTAGGTGCCGTGGCTTGCCGCGAGTTGATAGCTTCCTGGAGATGAGGCCTTGCTCGAAAAGAAAAGGTTTATTATCCTATCCGGAGCTCTCCTCCTCCTTCCATTCTCATCTTTCGAATCCACGTACGTGCACTGCAGAAATGACCTTCACAGCCTAGCAGAGGTAGAGGGAAGACACGTTCGCTTCTGGTATTCCCCTGACATGGAAACGGGGAAACCAAAGAAGAGACCCCGTAACAAACGACCTGAAATCGAAGAAGTAGATGATGAGAACTCTACCACCAGCGAGTATGACAGCGACCACCAGCCCGAGTCGCAGCCAAGCAATTCGTCACGAGGCAACCAGCCAGTTTCCTCACCACCAACTACGACACGCAGGCCACCCTGCATATCTATTTTCAGCATGACTGGGAAGGATCTCTCTCTCCAAATTTCCGATCTTACAAAGAATCGAGCTAAATTCACCTTTACCAGAGGGTGCTGCAGAGTTACATCGCGCGACCAGCGGGATTTCATTACAACATGTGAATTCCTGAATCGCAAAAAGATAGGATACGCATACGGCTCCTCAGCCGCTGCAAAACTAAAGGTTATCCTTCGCTACCTCCCGGTTGATTTGGACCCCGCGGATGCGGCAACATTCTTGACCAAGGAACATGGATTCACTATCCACAGCTCCAGTCGCCTCCAGGCTACATCTAGACGCTCTTCACCAGCTACTGATGTGGACCACGCAAAGACTATTAGAAGGAAGGCTGGGGCCATACCTGATCACGTGGTCCTTGACGTCAGGCGTGGCGTCACGGGCGGACAGATCGCTCCGCGCCACGGTTTCGCAGCGGAATCAATGCAGAAATTATGAACAAAAAAGAGCCGTCATTATGCCCAGAAGCTAGCTGGGACTAAATATACAGGTTCACTTAGGATCCGAGATAATGTATGTCTTCAGAACTGGATTATACAGCTATTAACATATGTATTGAATCGGTAGTTTTTAGGTCGTCACATTTCTCTCTGAAACCTAAAGTTTCATGTAAAATTGAAGTTAATATGCCTGGTCATGCGTTTTGTTAAATAAAGAAAGGCAGAAAGCCAAAATTATGGATAAGTTGAATATGTAAAAGAAAACAACCTCATCTATTGCTCTCTTTTAGGAGTGAGAGAGGAGCTGTTTTCACTTAACTTCTTCAAATTTGGTAACTTTGCTTCGACTATTGATATTTATTTCATCATTAATTTTCCTTATTCAGATTACAGTTGTGAGTCTTATGAATCTTTGAACTACACAGGGAGGAATGTGAAGAAGTTCCGTGTGTATTACGTCACAAACACTTTAAACAACTTTCGACTGAACGAAAACTTGAGACATAGAACTGAAGAAAGTCGAGGCTCACTATATATATATATAATCAGTGGGATGTCGAACAGGGGTGCCCACTTAACTTTGGGGGCGGGGGGGCGATTGTGATGAAAATTTGACTGAATAAATAATAGAACAATGGAGGACGGAAGTTGTCATTTAAGCATCACTCGTATATAAATAGCAAGTTGTGTATTTCCAAGGGAATTATAACAGTTACTATGTATTATTAGTTTTGTTAACGAGACTAGACACGAGAAGAGATGGAATTTTCACGCGACGAGACATACCAGTGTCGCCTCTCGGCAACACGGTATATCTATTTGAGGTGCACAATATCCAGCTATTACATATTAAACCTTAAATTTCTATCATGAATTCTGATGTAGAATTACCCTTGGTTGGGGAAGTTTCCAACTCTATAGTAAGGAAATTGAGCACTAGGATGGGAAATAGCCAAGTCTTGAGTATTAATTACTGTTGCGCTTAGACTGTTGTGGGAATTTTGGTGTGGCGATTGAGAATTAAATTATTTGGAGGAGGTTGAGATTTAACTCTTCAATACCAACAGTGAACCTAAAATTGACATAGGAATTTTGGTGGGGCAGGATACTAAATTGGGGGTATATGCTTGCAGTTTTTATCTTACTATACTCGTGAGAGCCTTTATTATAAATTACAATATTATTATAAATTACAATATTATTATTTTTTATTCTAATAATTGTAACCCAATTGAAGTTTATGGTAACCTGATGTTGTGTAATGAGACTACTGGTATCGCAATCCACTAACAAGTCTCGTTAGATGCGATGTGTTCAGTTATATATTGTCACCCGCTGTTTTTATTTTTTCATCGGAGATTACGACACGTCGCAACACCTCACTGAAGGCATTGTAAACTGCAGCACTCCACAACCCACCAGGGTGCGAAATCATTGAAAACTGGTGAGGGGGAGAAAGTTCGTAACCTACAACCCCCCTCCCCACAAACATATGTGTGAATTATACGATGTACATATTTTTCAATGTTATTAAAAGTAAAAATAAATTACTCAATTAAAATAATTATTATGATTATTAATTAGAAATTAATTTGTTACTTTCATACATATCAGACAGTGTAAAGCAGCTAACTAATACCTTTACTAACCGATTAAAGATGTTAATAAATTATGGCAGTTGAAGTGGTTTTATTATGTGTAAGTTTTTGTTTAGTTTGTGCACTATGTTAATATAAATCAATTAGATTTCATAGTTATTATTGTTTTGCATTCTTGTTTTACTTTTATTGCGCGTATTGATGTAGATTTGTTAGTGATCTCTTGAGAGAGAAAGCATTCAACACTCACAGCCACACTAATTTGTGTGCGTTTTCGATATTATTCTTAGTAAAGTATATTTGAAATTAAAAGTAATTGCTTATCTTTTCTTTGTTTTAACAAAAACTGTCCCCCCGGGAAATTTTTGGTGGGGGGATTTTTGAGGCCAAGATTATTGGTGGGGAGAAATCCCCCTCGTCCACTCCAGGATTTCGCACCCTGAACCCAACAATCCAGAAATACAAGAAAAAAGGAGCGAAAAGAACAAAACAGATCAGCCCTTCCACGTTTCTTTCCGTATGGGGTAAAGACTCAGCCGGGGGTTTGTCCGCCCATGACGTCACACCCGCCGCAGTCGCGAAAAGAGGCGTGTCTGACCCCAGCCTTTCCTTCTAGTAGTCTTGGGACCACGCCACCCCTGGTCCCACCTCGTCCAGACGACCATTACCTTTGATATTGGTCGTCTTGCCGAATGTTCCGAAGTCGTACGACATCTACAAGCTACATGAATTGGGTCAATTTTTTATGAGAGTGGAAAAATATCGCTCTACGCAAATACTACAATGCCACGCGTGCCAGAGGGTCGGGCACGGCCAGCGGCATTGCTTCGCTCCGCCCCGCTGTGTTAAGTGCGCGGGGGCTCACCGCTTTGCTGACTGCCCGGAAAAAGACCGGGCCACACCACCAAGATGCGTGAACTGCAACCAACAGCACTACGCCAGCTATAGAGGCTGTCCGCTCTTCAAAAAGATAAAAGCAGAGAGGAAAACCCAATCTGACCACCGACGCCGAGCTCCAACTCGGCCAATTCGACAGGAAGTTCCAGTGACGTTATTCGCCACGGTTCCAAGACCAGCACCACTGCAGAGACCGGCCAATCAGCGGCCGCCACCAAGCAGGAGAGGCCCCAGCACTCCGGCGCCTCGACCGGCTACTAGCCCAGCAGCTACCACAACTTCGACCAGTCCTCAAGAGACCCTCCTGGACTTGCTTCAAAAACTCGCACAACCCGACATCTTAACAGGGCTGATTACCCTACTTCAAGGTTTGCTCGAGATTCGGCAGGCGCCGGATCGTTCGACTCGGCATCGGGTACTCACCAACCTCGTCGATACCCTGGTGCCATAAGGTACCACGTTATGTCCTGTACCGTCCTTTTTGTGTATATGTTTGGGTAACTTTTGGGGCACAATGTATGACCGTACCTCTAGCGACAGTTGCAGAGGGAAATGTATTTGTAGATAGTTAAACCACTATTTTGTTAATAAATCGATATTAGATACCTGTTAATGACTAATAAAGTACAAGATGCAGGTCACAAAAGATGACGTCCTGACCATGCTCAACCGGAGCTCAGTTGGCTCCCTGATGTCAACAGGCAAACATCCAGGGTTAACTGGCCTCCCAGCCTGAGAACTAGAAGCCATCCCAGAAGGAAGGACGGAGAAAGAAGAAAGAAGAAGAAGAGCCTAGCAGCAACCTACCTACCTGGTCCGCTCGCTTAGGCTGATAGGTGCCCAGGTTCTACCTGCCCGGCTTGTCTGGGAGCACCTGGACCTTCCTTTCTAACCTGCCGTCCCTTCATAGGAGACACCGGTTGGCTTGCCAATTCCCAGCTAACGCCGGGGGTGTCGCGGCATCCTTTAATCCTTTTACCCTGCGCCCGTTATTCGAAAGTACCGATTGGTTTCGGCCAATTCCCGGCTGTGGTTGGGGTACTACGCACAACCTACTCTCTTTTACAGGGGAACCCGTGACGTCAGCGGCGACCAAGGCCCTAAATAAAATTAGGTCCCCATACTCGCCCTGGCGCCTCACAGCGAGGAATAAATTGGATGTTCCCTGCCCCCCCCCCCTTATCTCTTCGAGACCAAAGGTGGTACAGGTAAAAGAACGTGCGTGGTACAGGTAAAAGCACGTGTGTGCTACAAGTAAATGCACGCGCGTAGTAAGGGTTTCAGGTAAAGACACGTGTGTAAGTGTGCAAACGGACACCCTTGTGTTGAGACTATAATAAACATATATAAATATATATATTAAGCTGGTATAGTCTTTCCTTACACCCAGCAAGCCCTGAGATATTTCTGAGTCCATGTTCTACGACTGACAAAAAGTTAGCGCATATGGGTAGACTTTTGACGTCCTCCTAAGTGAAGTGTTTAGAGTGTGGTAATAGTGTGTAGGTGGGACGTTGCAAGTTTTATTGTAATTTAGTATTATTATTATGATGTACGCCTTCTGTAATTGGAGGATATACCTCAGTTGAAGGTAATAATAAATAAATACTGCCCGACTTCAGTATGAGCCATACCGCCCGACCGAGATCTTTAAGGAAGAAAATGGCTCCTAACCAAACGAAGAAACGTTACTGTTTAAAACGTATAGGGCATATTCTAGACATAGTAGACAGTAATAATAGTGTAGTATATTGTATTAAGTAGTATCTTACCTATTTCAACACAGAAGGTCCTAAAAGGTAATTGAGACAGCACGCCGAGAACTACAACATAAATAAAGTGAAATATATCTTAACAGACTGCACTAACAACAGCCTACTCTTTGCACATGGCAGACAGACACTGGCGTCACGTAAGCAGTACTGTACGGTGCTGCTACCTTGCGTCAAATCCTGAAAAGAACTCAATGGGCCGTACTGCCCGCCGTTCCCATAGTGACTACACGTAACTAAGTTGAGGCGCCTAGACCAGCGGCCAGGGTTATCCTTTGTGGGATTTTGTGTCGGCTTGAGGTGAACACTCAGTTGTGAGCGCTTTGAAACTATTCTTGATTAAAAATTACAAAACAGTCAGTAGGTGGCGGCACCAGGTGGAGACTTAGGTCATCAGATATGTTATTGTTTTAAGGTTATTGTTTAAGGCGTTCAATTCTGCTTAAATTTGTGCACCTTGTTCTTTATGTTGGTCCTCCTCCGTGGCTGTGCGGTCTAAGGCACCTTGCGGGACGGCATGGGTTCGATCCCGGGTTCAGTCTCCGGGAATTTTCGGCCTGTGTATAGGGCCGGTGGCAACTCATCATCGTGAGGAAATTGGGGCGCTACTACAACGGCTGGGGATACGTCGGGCTGACCACCCGGCTATTCCAATCCTGGTTGAAGATCTCCACGCTTAGAGGTGACGAAGGAAAGCGTGGGAGGGAGACCGGCAGTCGGTAGGTAAGCCAAGGCCCTTCAGGGCTGTTGCGCAAAGGATTATTATTTTTGTTCTTTATATTGTTGTTCATAATGGTTGGTCGTCCTTTTGCTTAGAAAGGGGACAAATAACCCAAGCGCTAGTGTACACTCACTGGCAATAAAAGTGGGACACATAGATCCCGATACACACCCTTTCCTGCCCTGCAGGGTGTTATACGTGTTGCGGTGGTAGAAGTTGCCATTGAAAATTTGCTATTAAAATCCACGTTTCTCCATAGAGTTAAGCAACACACATAACACCTTTCAGGGGAGCGCGTATTTCAGGATATAGGTATCCCATTTTTCGGATCTCACTTCAAATCTGTAGCTCCAGTCTCGATTAGCTTCCCTGAGCATGTAGACATGAAGAAAGCAAACGGTTGATTCACCTTGCAACCGCCTATGTTCTGCTGACGGCATCCACGGCCGACCTTGACGAGAATTATCTTAAGCTGCGAGCTCTTAGTTGCGCGGGGAATCAAACGTCTATTATATCATCGCTTCCACTCTTTTCGACGGCGCAGAAATGGAATTGTACTTGATTGCAGTCATTTGGAAAGATGTCCATAAGAACTACCTTATATCTGAGTTGTGTTTCGGTTAGCCCGTTGGTTAAAGGCGTTTCCTCGAAATCAATAGTACATATTTCAGCGTTTTCTGATAGCTAACAAATAAGTGGTTTGTTGGAAAAAAGTTTTTCCCAAATAACAATCTCATGTAAGTAACGGGTGGGTCTAAACTTACAAGTGATGATAAAAAATGCACTCTTAGTTTACTTGGCAACGTATTAATAACAAAAATGGTATGACACGAAGCGTACAAATTACGTAAATTACTTCCTTGTGACATCTGCTATCCAACAAGGTACAAATGTTGCTAACATTCACATTTGTGTACAAGAAATAATACTTCATTTCTCTTCATGTGAACTGAATCAATGAACAATACAATTAAAGAACATTACAGGTCTTGCTCAAAGTGGGTACCTCCGTTACGAATGCAGGCACGCAGGTTTTTACGGACATTTGGTCTCGTAACTCGTAATGTGATGGTGTCATTGATGTGTTGACCAGCTGTTAAGATCCTCTCCCTGAGCTCTTCTTGCGAGTTTACCGGTGTCTTGTAAACTAAGTCTTTCATGTGGCTTCAAATGTAAAAGTCGCAAAGCGTCAAATCGGGGGATCTGGCCGCCTCGGCCTCTCCATTTATTTGGGTAATTTTCATCCAGCCACTGTCGCACGCCCAGGCAGAAGTATGGATGGGCGTCATCAACAATCATTTGATCGAGCCATTTTTCCTGCCCCAAATCTTAAATGGCATCACTTATGAACATTTTTTGAGGAACGGGATGGCAATGTTGTTGGAGGATAGCCTATGCCTCTAGCTACACGACGTGACATGATTTACCAGCATGATGGCTGCCCAGCTTGATCCCCCGATCGATTTGACTGTTTTTTCTCAATTCGCATTTTTATGTGGAAAATTGTCATTTAAAAAAAAAAGAATAGAAATTCGATTATCTCGAAAACTACTAATTTTTGGACGGGGTATCATATGGTCAAATTCATTGCAAATTGCCTCTATTTTAACCCCTTTCAGGGAATACATTAATTACAGGTCACCCTGTATATATATATATTCTGTTCTCCGATTAGTGTTTGTGCTTAAAGTGCACTGAAAATTTACAAATTTTGTGAGTCATAGCTATGTGAATTGCATGAGATTTTCTGTAATACATTACAAACTTTTGTACTTAATCTCTATCGTAATTTTACTCTTTCGACACTAATCAACTTTAGATCTCGTTGCGTTGTTTTTCTAACTCTGTAAGTAAGTCGTGACGATGAGGATGGAAGATGAACTAGCAACATGATATTAGAGCCAATACAATGAATCATCCAAGATGAAACGAACGATATTGTCTTCAAAACCGACCTGCGTCTTGGAAGAAAATGGTCATATTACTTTCTTTGCAGTGTACATTCTTGTAAGACCACCACTGGATATTAAAATCAAGTACCTTATCTGTATTCCAAATAGTTGTACAGTGTCCTAAAGGTTTCCAATAGAGCTACATTGTTTATTTACAATAAAAACAGATTAGTGATGATTTCTTGGGAAATGCATGTTAAAAATTTAAAAACTGTGCGTTATTTTACATTATCAATAATGTCATTAGAACAAGTACATATGCATTGAATCGTTGGAAACAAACAAGCACGTACTTAAAGTAAGTTTATTAATTCAGATTTGTGGTTGATGAACGTCTTGCAGGAGTTGATATTCTCTGGTGGAGTTCCAATTCCAATCTAGTGTTGAAATATTTCTGAAAAAATAAAAAGAATGAAGGTAAGTAGATGAAATTTTAGGATGTAAAGATATATATAGTGCGAGATCACCTTCATTACTTACTCAAGAGAAGACTTCTTGTTCACCCCTTTTTTACACAATCTAGAAGCACAGAAATGAAGGTTGAAAAGATAGAGAATTAGAATAGGAGGAGGAATAAGAGAGATAAATAGAATCAGAGAAAGAAAAAGAGATATAGAATCGGACGAAGAAAGGAAGAGATGCTGGAAGAAGAAGAAAGGAAGAGATGCTCGAAGGAAGAAGAAAGGAAGAGAGGCTCGAAGGAAGAAGAACGGAGGAGATGCTCCCATTCGAGCCTCTCTTCCTTTCTTCTTCCTTCGAGCATCTCTTCCGTTTTTTTTCTTCGAGCATCTCTTCCTTTGTTCTTCCTTCGAGTATCTCTTCCGTTCTTCTTCCTTTGAGCATCTCTTCCTTTCTTCTTCCTTCGAGCATCTCCTCCGTTCTTCTTCCTTAGAGCATCTCTTCCGTTCTTCTTCCTTTGAGCATCTCTTCCTTTCTTCTTCCTTCGAGCATCTCCTCCGTTCTTCTTCCTTAGAGCATCTCTTCCGTTCTTCTTCCTTTGAGCATCTCTTCCTTTCTTCTTCCTTCGAGCATCTCTTCCGTTCTTCTTCCTTTGAGCATCTCTTCCTTTCTTCTTCCTTTGAGCATCTCTTCCGTTCTTCTTCCTTCGAGCATCTCCTCCGTTCTTCTTCCTTAGAGCATCTCCTCCGTTCTTCTTCCTTTGAGCATCTCCTCCGTTCTTCTTCCTTCGAGCATCTCCTCCGTTCTTCTTCCTTAGAGTATCTCTTCCGTTCTTCTTCCTTTGAGCATCTCTTCCTTTCTTCTTCCTTCGAGCATCTCCTCCGTTCTTCTTCCTTAGAGCATCTCTTCCTTTGTTCTTCCTTAGAGCATCTCTTCCTTTGTTCTTCCTTCGAGCCTCTCTTCCTTTGTTCTTCCTTCGAGCATCTCTTCCGTTCGATACCCGGTGGAGGCCCATAGTGGTTCGAATCCCACTTTAAACTGTAGGTCCAGTCCCGATTAGCCTTACTGTGCATAAAGTGGACTTAAAACAACAATTCAATCAATCAATTCAAGTATTAGAACTTAAGAAGGAGAACTTAAGTTAAGTTTATACGTTAATTCATGCAGTAGGCACAGAGTACAAGTAATAGATGGAATAAGGTAATAATGAAGGACCATATTGTAAATGTAAAAAGCAGAAATACGGAAAATTATAAATATGTATAGGAAGATGAAAACTATTTCAGAACCCATTATACTTACATTCAGCATTCACAAGGCGAACGCCAATCTGCAGAGTATACGTAATCGCTGGAGAATGCATAGTAAGCTACAGAAATGGGTGAAGTAGTATCCGTGTATTGGAAGAGAGGTACAGAATCCCCAACAGTGCCCAGCGATATGATTCCACCGCTCGAAACATCAAGCCAGAAACACTTGTAGTTTAATGGATCCACAATTCCAGGTGTGACAATGGCCCCCAGCTCCTGCCCTGAGCCTTGTAACTTCCGCACGCTGGTGTGCATTTGGGCCAATCCTCGAGATGTGCTACCGATCAGGATTTCATACACATTGGAGCCTACGGACGGGAATGGTACTCGAGACAGCAACACTAGGGCGTCTGAAGCAGCTTTCAATGCGAATTGCAGGTGGATGTTTCCTGCATCTTCTACAGCTAGCGTGTAATGGGTGTAGGCGTAGTTGGTTGTTTCGAAGTTCTCGGCTGTAATGAAGAAATAAGATATTAGATTTTTATTTATTGGATAGTCAAATCAAATCGGAATTGGACCAAGAGTTTATAGTGGGAAGCGATCCACTATGTGACTTGAACCCTGGACCCTTTGATTGCAAGACGACAGAATTACCGTTACTCCATCATGTGAAAACAGTATTCGTGTATTAAATGTATTCGGTTAATTTACCGTCTGTAACATAAAGTAAAAACTCTTTGTCACAATCTGGAATAACAGAAGTAGAATCATAGGACGCAGGAAGGAAGACACAGAGGAAGGAAGGAAGACTGATAGGAAGGAAGGAAGGAAGGCAGAGAGGGAGGAAGGAAGGAAGACATAGAGGAAATGGGGGAGAGAGAGAGGAAGGAAGAAAGACAACAAGACAGAGAAGAAGAACAAGAAGAGGACAGAGAGGGGAAGGCAGACAGAGAAGAAGAACAAGAAGAGGACAGAGAGGGGAAGGGAGACAGAGAAGAAGAACAAGAAGAGGACAGAGAGGGGAAGGGAGACAGAGAAATAGAAACTGAGGAAGGAAGGAAGATAGAAATCGAATCTGAAAATATATCACCTACCCTTGAACCACCTCATTGAAATTACCTTGTGACGTGTCTCTTTAAGACATGCGCCAAGTATGTAAGTACTTACCATTTTCCCCCGTGTAGACCATCCACTTGGCACTGGTACCAGCCCAGGACGAGAACCCAACTGTATTGAATCCATAGTCGCCAACGTGGTAGGACAGGAAAGGGATGGTGTTCCCAGTTTGTCCAACCTCGATGACACCTCCCAAGTATCTGAACCAGAAGGACTTGTAAGAATATTGGTCCAGCAACCCAACTGTGTTAACTCGCACGACGTCCAGACCTGCCTGGCTGTCTCTGATACTAGACACCGTGTTCCCTGCGCCTCCCAAGTGGATCTCGTAGTGGCGGAGTGATACGTCTCCGTTGATGGTCAGTAGAAGAAGGGCGTCGGATGGGGTTATGACGCTAAACTCCAGGTGGATGCCATGGGTTATAACTGGCAGGGTCTCAAACAAGGTGTAATTGTAGCCAGTGGTGTGTTGGTCGCAAGCACCTGGAATAATAATAATCATGTTTCATGAAGATGAAGAAGTGGATCAACAGATTTTGAAAAGCAACAGATGTCCACAATTACAAATAGAACTGGTGTAGCCACAAAGCACAAATGTCGATACTGGAACTAGCTATTTCCTAGTTGTAGTATCAACATCTGGCGGAGTGGTTAGTACACCGCGCCACGACACCAGCGGTCCCGGGTTCGAATCCCAGCCTCGGCATGGGTGTTCGTTGGTAATGTTTCTTCATCAATTTCATATATCACTCACTCTTATCCTCGCGATTAGCGAGAAGTGGTAGAAAAGCGAAGTATAAAAGTTAGAAATAACCTAGAAAGTGGGAATAGAGAGACTAAAAACAGAAAGCGGTATAGTCGACGCGCTAGCTACGTTAACGACCGGCTGGCTTTGAAGTCCACAGAGCGCACCCACCAGCTGCAACAATCACATTCAACGCACAGTGTTGCCACACATATACTCCACGCCTTGTCCCTCCGCGCACAAGAACCTTCCCACGGTCTTCACATTGAAGTTGCAAAGTACGGCAACAGCGTATCCGCAGTCATGTGACTGACTCCACGTGGAGTAGACAAGCAGAATGACAGCTGCGCCCATTGGCTGAAGGTTGAGTGTGATTGGACGAAAACAACTCGCCAGCTATTTATCCCCACCCACATTCGTGGCGGCGGCTTTCTTCAGTTCTTCGTCGTTAACGAAGTAAACACGTGGGCTATAAGAGCAACACTATAGAAAAAGCGGACTGGAAGAGGGGATGGAGGTTGAAGCCCCCTGAAATACATTTTAAATAATAATAACAATAACAATAATGCATGAAAGATGATGGATCTCAGTCACGGAGGCAGACAGAAAAGATAGACACTACAGATCACTCCAGAATAGAACATACGAATATAGATCAAAATGGAGGACAGATTACAAAAGTCAATTACCGTTTTAAAATCGGCATATAAAGACAAAAATCTATGAATTAAAGGCAGTTTTTTTTCTTACTAAGTTATCTGCCTAGGTTGAAATAATGCATATAGGTACATGAAGAACTGATCATTAATTCCCAGTAAGGGTACAAATATTATTTCGGATACAAGAAAGACAAGAAAAATATAATGTTTCAGTTATATAATATACTCACGGGGATTGTGCGTAACATTTCTTGCGTAAGATCCCAACGGAGCTGCACAAAGGCAGAGAAGGAACGCAATGAATTTGTGCGTCACTGGAAGAGAAGACACACGATTGGTTACATTAAAATTATAAAGATTCCTTGGATCTACTATAATGTTTCCTAAACCAACAATAACTGACATGCTTTGTTACAAATCCATTGTGCCACATGTAGGAATAGGTTTTGTTCTCCGAACCTGACGTCGTATTTGGAATCCGTAGGTTTTTTTATACTTTTTAGCTCATTGTTCGTGTCTAGCGTGCTGTCTATAGAAAAATATTAAAATATATTATTGGGATTACCCTCATGATTGAAGCTAATCCGTGGGCAATCAATCTTGAACTTTAGAACACGTGACGTTGTTATAGTTCTTCCCCTTGCACATTTTTGACAGTTTTAAAACTATGAGTGGACTACATTTTTTGTGTTGCAGTACCAATCTCAAAGGAGTATTAGAGTATCGTTTGTGTTACAGTTTGTCAATAAAAGCTTTGAAATATAAGGTTGAAGTTAGTGAGAAGAGGGACAAGTTAATTTTGCAACGGAAGTAAATGTTAAGATATTCAGCTAAAATTTTAACAGTAGCTGAATGTCTCACAATATTTGAGTGAATTTGGTCAACGCATTTCAAGATGGCGGACGATATAAATTATTTCAAATTTCTTTCTTGGAATATATTTTTGGAGTTTAAGAAACCCAGTCTTGGATTACATTTTCATAGTATGTACACTTTGAAAAATGTGTGTATAGTTGAGGAATGTTAATGACCGGAAAATGACTTCTTGAGCTGAGAGTGACGTAGCAGCTAGACACAGCTCTGGTAGTGGATTTGGCCTAAAACTGCCAATAAGCTTCAAGCTGGCACACTTAAACTTTACAAAAGCTTTGATAAATACACTCGACTCTGTTCATGGATGGTAGAAACACCATTTGATACACTCTATTATCTTGTGATTTATTAAAATTTAAAGAACAATTTATTAGGAGAGAAAAATTAGTCAAGACGTATAAATATCTTCTTTCAAAAAACATGACAATAGTAAATTACTTACTTACGTGCAGGCCAGTCGTCTGAACCAAGTGGGCTTAACTTCAAGAGTAACTTATCTTGAAAGATCCTGTTAACCCTAAGTGGAAAGGATAACACAAATTCTCATCATGCAGTATTGTTTTTTGTTGTTTTTTTTTTAAATCGAAAGAAATTAGTAATATCCTACGCTTATTTTTTCATTTTTTATCAGTGTTCTGGTAGATTATTCTATTGTGTAAGATATGGCTTGAGTAGTGCATTTGATTTGTCTTTATAAGAATGGAACAGTTATTTTTTTCGATAAATTTGAAGTGGTTTGTGAGCTCACTTTCGCCACGTGTTCTTGCGTAATTGCTGTTATTCATATTGTAGAACAAGCGCGTGGTATCATTGAAATACTCATACTATCATTAATTTGTAGGAACATTATTAATTCTCACTTTAACAGGCATCCTGGATGTACTATAGTGCGCGTCAAATCTCCTGCATATAGCGATAGCCAATAGCAGCGCACTGCAGCTGTGCCATGTCGAAATCTCACGCGGAAACCAGACAGAGTGGTTGAGCGAAACGCGTTGTCACGGAACTAGGCAACGCCGCACGTCTGTGATTCGCTGGTGCTGTTCAGTCGTTCAAGGCCATGTGCAGGAGATTTGACGCGCACTCTCGTTGTATGCAAAGAAGTAATGATAACTTTAAGAACATTTTCTTTTAGACACGGTATTGGAACAAGTTTTGAGTTTGTTTTAAGTACACTTTATGGACAAAATGGATAATTGGGACTGGACCTACAGTTGTAAAGTGGGCAGGGTTGTTAAAGGTCCAGGAATTGTAAATAAATTCAATTCCGGTCCAGGAGAGAAAATCAGCAAGCGTAAATGGGTTCTGGATCGTAAAGAACCTTTTTATCTGTAACGTATTTCAATTCGGTCCAGGAACCTTTTTTTCAGGATCAATTTAAATACGGTCCAGGAACCTTTTTTCTGAATCAATTTAAATTCGGTCCGGGAACCTTATTCCAGGTTCAATTTCAATACGGTCCAGGAACATTTTTTCCAGAATCAGTTTAAATGGGGTCCAAGTTACGTATTGAAATGACACAATACACAACTTGGATCGATTACGGACCTGACGATAAGCAATTATCCACTTGTGAGCATGAAAGAATAATCCAGGTGCTGGCTGCCTCGAGAATCTAAGGTACAGTCACGGGCACTGCCGGCTTGTAATGAATACATTGACTTTCAATGTGTCCGTGACTGTACAAGGTTGAAGTGGGCGAAACGCAAACACTGCAGTTACGTTACCCCTCTCCATTTAGCCCCATTCTCACGTGCGTGTTCCTTCACTTGCTTGTAGCAACACCTCTGGCAACACTACCTGTCCCTGTTGTGATATCTACTGGGCGGCTCCTATTGGCTGTGGTTCCTGGATCGGAGGCCAGAGCAACACGTGACGGGTTTCTTTAAACTCAATGTGACGCCACACTAATATTGCGTTATGTACAGTAACTCTTCGACAAGGGAGTTTTTGAACCTGGCCCACGAGAGAACAACATAATTATTACGTATTTATTCCCTGTGCTACGCTTTCCACAACAGCAGCGTGACATTCCAATGTAAAACGTACTCGTGGACATTTTTAGAAGGCAACTTTTAATCGGTCAACCCTGGCGCAGGAATTGTAAATAATTTCAATTCCGGACTGGGAGAGAAAATCAGCAAACGTAAATGAGTTCTAGACAGTGCATAACCTTTTCATATTTAAAGCATTTCAATTAGGTCCAGGAACCTTTTTTCGGATCAATTTAAATACAATCCGGGAACCTTTTTCCCGGATGAATTTCAATTCGGTCCAGGAACCTTTTTTCCAGAATGAATTTCAATTCGGTCCAGGAACCTTTTTTCAATGTAACAATACGCAACTTGGACCGAATTTAAATTCTGCGAGAGAAAAAGATTCCTGGACCTTTAACAATCCTGAAAGTGGGATCCGAACCTGTATGTTCTTTCACCGGGTATCGAAACCGGAACTCCTTGATTATAAGGTGACGAATTTACCATAGAGAAACTCGAGTGAAAATTAGCCAAACTTGATATGGAACAATAACAATAAACGTCCATGTACAGACCGGGAGTTGGACTGTCAACCACACTCTTCATACTAGCGTTACACGTGGCCGTTCAAAAGGTAGATAAGAGAGGATCAATTTTTACAAAGAGCACTCAAATATGCGCATATGCAGATGACATTGCAATAATAGCACGAACAGGAAACGATTTAAAGAAGACATACCGGAGATTAGAAGAAACTGCAAACAGGTTAGGACTAGAAACAAATGTCAATAAAACAAAGTACATGATTGTTACCCAAAACCTGACAAATATAGAGAGGAAAGAATAGAAATAAATGGGAAGGAATTTGAAAGAGTCAGGTCATTCCAATACTTAGGGCTGATCATAAATGAACAAAATAAAAAAGATAGCATGATAAAGGAAAGGATATACATGGGGAATAGAGCATATTATGCAAACATGCAATTATTAAAGAGCAAACTAATAAACAGGAATCTCAAAATTACCATATATAAAACGTTAATAAGACCTATAATAACATATGGTTCAGAGACATGGGTAATGAATAAGACAGAAGAGGAAGCATTGCGCAGATTTGAGAGGAGGGTGATACGCAAAATATATGGACCGGTTAATGAAAATAATTTCTGGAGAATAAGAACTAATGAAGAAATTAACCATATACTAGGGAAAGAGGATATTGTGAGATTTATTAAATCACAAAGAATGCGGTGGCTGGGTCACGTACAGAGAATGGGAAAGGATAGAATGCAAAGGAAAGTGATGCAAGAAAAATCTATTCAACAAGAAGAGGAGGAAGACCAATGACAAGATGGCTAGATGGTGTCCTGGAAGATTTGCGTCACATGAAGGTGAAAAGATGGTGGGAGATTGCAGAGGACATTGCAGATGGAGGCACATAGTTGAGGAGGCCAAAGCCCATGAGGAGCTGTAGCGCCATGTGGTAAGGTACAGACCGGGAATCGAACTCGGGAACTTTGGTGGCGAGATTGATGCAGTAAATGAAAATGTCAGAAAGTGGGTTACCTAGAAACATCCTTTCTCAGTACTCGGGTAAAATTTGAAATTTTTCAGTCGTCTGGTTCTCGAGATAATTGTGACCAATGTTTTCCCTTAAGCTTACAGGCTTAAGGAAATTGCTCTAATTTTCGTCAGGGTGTAATATCGTCTTATCATGCTCGACCACCAGGCAAGTTCGGAACTTTATTTATCATATGAAGTTAAATTAAGTTAAAATAAAATTGGAAGTTTTATTTATTATATGAAGTTAAATTAGGGTTGGCCGCGGTGGCTCAGTCGGTAACGCGTCTGACTGCCATGCTAAAGGTCCCGGGTTCGATCCCCGGCCGGTTCAAATCCGGGAACTTTTCTAACGATGGAAGCGGCCCCGGCGCCCACCCAGCGTCGAATAACATGGGTACCTGGGGGAAACCCTGGGGGGTAAAGGCGGTCAGGGGCGTGATGCTGATCACATCACCCCCACTCACGACCGGATCAAGAAAGTGTGGGGCGTTACCCCCACACCCCCTATACGCCTTCATGGCGTGGTGCTAAGCACAGGGGAGCACTTTACCTTTTTTTTTTTTAGTTAAATTAGGGGATAAATAAAATTACAATGAGTTTTATTCAAATAGCAATGCGGTACGACGACCATTGCTTATAGAGATTGGTTATATTTGTTGATTAAGGTGTAAAGATGTCAAGATGTGTCAAGTTTTGGTCTTCTAGCATTCACGCATTACAATATAACATTTCAGCATTCAAATTTGTACATCTAACTATGCTTCTGTTTAAAAACAATTTTCAGCACGTAAGATGATCCTAGCAGATAAAAGGCGGGACTTTGTCTGTGGATAATATGAAAAAGATTTTTATGTATTGTGCAGGAAATTATACATATTTCATTTATTATATCAATGGATAACTTTGTGTATTTGCAAATGTTCTGACGAATCGAGGAAAATTTCATTTTCATAGGGAATTTCTCCTCAGATAAAGGGAATTTCTCCTCAGATAAAGGGATTTTTTCCTCAGATAATGGGAAATTTTCTCTACCTAACAGGGATTTTATTTTAAATGGAGTTGCCACCACTGAACAGCCGGTCCTCTGACCACCACGAAGCAGCACGCCCTACGCCGAAGTTCTGTACGATGAGTCGAGTCGTGAGCTTATCCCTGCTAAGGAGTAATGGGTAAAGTATGGTGTATTTTCCGTTTCGATATATAAAATATACATGTTCATTTTATTCGTGATATTGCAGAATATGTTTATGGATCGCGTAACTTGCTCCGTGAAGAAAAATTATGCAAATGTGATACGTGCCCCTTTAAACAGCTAAATCAAGCTATTAGATAAGTCAAATTTCTGCAGTTCCGTGAATAGTAAATTAGTACTATTTATGCTAATAAATGTAACCCTTATTTGACCACTAACAGCATGAAGTTTACGAACGGTACATTTGAAAAACCATGCATGTAGAGATACATAATCGTGTACAGTATTTGACTGGTCGAAAGAAACTGGTTTCACATAGTAGGACGTATTGTATCGGAATAACTTTGACAGTTCCATAAACTTCATTCAATCTGGAAATCTTATGTGGTTTATTTTAAATTTTCATTTGGAAACTTTAATGGGGAAAGCCTTGCAATAATAATTGGCGTGATAATAGGTGCGAATTCATGATTATACATTTTCGTTTTATATCTGGTTGGTTGACTCAGAGCTTTCCGTACTATTGTATTTAATTTACGTAGAGTTAATAGTCTCTGGTTAGTTGATGAGACCCCAGTTGTTGGACCAGGCTTTTTGGTGCGGGTGGACCATTATATTTTAATATATTCTCAGTATTACGTCATCTAAATAAGGAATTAATATCCAATAGGGTTTATGGTAAAATTTCAGTAACCACCAAACGTCTCTAATTCCCTTATTTTCTTATTTTTCACATTGATACTTACGTATTCTGCATTCCTAAGGATTCTTCTATTTCGCGTTTCGTTTTTTGCACGCAAATAATCTCAATTTTAGACATATCGACATTAATTTCACTCCGATGCACGAAAGCTGTTCCCTTGCTGTCCGTCTACTACGTGAACCAAATATTTGCGAGCGTTTCATGACGTCACAACCGGTCAGTGTTTCCAAATACGCGGTTTTGTAACTGTGTAACAGTTGTAGAACGTAAATAAAAGTGCGTTACTGTTCATCATTTGTCATTACGAACTTGCGACAACATGACGTGCACAGGATGCGTGGTGAAATTGCACGGCTTTGAAGATCCTGTACAATTTGTAATTCACCATGGAATTTTGAAGGAATTGGAATGGTTCGTGGGGCTATTCATGAATGGTTCGTGGGGCTATCCGTGAATGGTTCGTGGGGTTATCCGTGAATGGTTCGTGGGGTTATCCGTGAATGGTTCGTGGGGTTATCCGTGAATGGTTCGTGGGGCTATCCGTGAATGGTTCGTGGGGCTATCCGTGAATGGTTCGTGGGGTTTTCGAACCCGAAAAAAATATTTTTCTAATTTTAAAAACAAATTTAACTATTGTAACCTACGTGACCCTACCTAACCTAACCTTGCCGTGCATGGTTCGTGGGGCTATTTATCAATCGTTCGTGGGGTTATCCGTGCATGGTTCCTGCGTTTTTCGAATCTGGAAAGAAATACAAAATCAGTAACACCAAAGTAGGTATTTTTCTATGAAGAAGGTCGCAACACTGCATAACCACTGATCATGGACAACGCTAGTCAAGATTTCTCCGCCATATCGCATGTAACGCAAGCGAGAGCGAACAGTATAAAAATACTCGATATTTCTAAAATTGACATTATTTGCGTCGAAAAAACGAAACGCGAAATAGAAGAATCCTTAGGAATGCAGAATACGTAAGTATCAATGTGAAAAATACGAGAATAAGGGAATTAGAGACGTTTGGTGGTTACTGAAATTTTAATGGGTTGATATGTCGCGGAAAAAAACTTGTGCAAATTTTTGCTTTGCAAATGTGTTACTCGTAAAACTGTACAGCCTAATTGGCCTAACCTAGCAAGATCGTGTGTGTGCATTCACCACCAACCCTAACTTCTTGCTAATCTAAACAGTTGAGTAGTTCGAAGGCTGCAAGAAATACTCGTACTGATGTCTGCAACCATATGTATCGCCCCAGACGTCTGAAACACACTTATAATTTGGGGTTTCTGTAATCCTAACTTAAAAAATTTAAAATATACATTTTTATCGATAAGTCGCCAATTTGTGACCGCGAGGACACTCAATCACAGCTTCGAATGCTTGAGAGCAGTTCTTTTGTTTCGTCTAGTTAGTCCAGGCTCGAATCCTGGTAATTCTACACTCGTGCAGTTCATTATTTAACCTCGCCGTCGCTTGACCGAAGCGCTTGTGAAGAGACTTAAACATGCAAAGAGTGTAATGCAAAAATAGTTCCGCCCTTTGCTATTAGGCGCCTAAGCATTTTTCTTCTCTTCACGACTATGTTCTGAACGTCCTTGTAATCAAAGGTTTCCGGGATCGAAAGTCGATGGAAGCAAGTAGTAGTTAGTTTCAAACTCCAAATTGTAGTTCCAGTCCCCATTAGCCTATCTGTGAATAAAGTTTATTCTATTACACAGCTAGACTGACTTCTAGTGCGAATTACAAAGCTTGGATAGTGCACCCTTGACACTTCGTACTCTGCTTAGAAAAGCTTTCGAGTGTGTGTGTGTGTTTTTAGATTGTTGAATATCAACGATTTGTGTTTCAGAGCGCATGATGTATTATAGTGAACCAATGAATGGTTTCAATGATAGCCTACTATTTTTTACGGTGATTTATCGTTTCCCAACTCTTGTGTGATATCAGTTGCTTGACTTATTTGGGGTACCCTTGACCCTCTGTATCCCCAAGAAAAGTGAAATACCATGTCTGGTTTATGAATATTGTGTAGTTTATGAACGTTTTCAGTTGAATTTAGCTCTCAGAAATGTGTTATTGTGAAGTAAAGTGTGTTACCTTAGTATGCAGTGATCAGAACGCTACATTTTGAAAGTAGCTTCGCTACAACTGCCCTACTTGTTCAGAAATGTAGGTTCGCTACAGCTACAACTACATTTACCAAAAGTAGCTCGCTACACTACTCATGTGAATTACTTCTGCATAAGAAACTAAAAATTTACTATTCCACAAACACATTAACTTCTTCGTTTCGTCAGTTTTTAACATTCGTACTATCTGCTTCGCGGAACATTCTTGAAGGTGTATTCAAGTTTTTGTGATGAAAGTAATGTCAATGTTTCACATTACGAGTACTTCTTTATTTGTGTTTATGGCGCGTACACCTTCGCAGATCATCGCCCGTCGTGCTTGTCTTTTGTCGATGAAGTGTTTCCAACCTTCGTAACCCAAAAAATACTAAAGTGAATTTTTTTATGCTTCGCATTATTTTACGAACAAAATTTTAACTATGCTTGCCTAACCTTGCCGGAAATGGTTCGTGGGGCTATGCGTGAATGGTTTTTGGGGCTATCCGTCAATGGTTTGTGGGGCTACCACTTTCTCAAGTACCAAATTACAAAATCCAGTGGATCTTCCACACCCGGTATGAATTTTACCACGCATCCACGACGTCATCTTTTCGGAAAACAATGGCGTGGTTGGAAACCCTGCAATCGACAAAACACAAGCACTACGCGCGATAATCTACGGAGATGTACGCGCCAAAGGCTATTGTGCGTCGGAGAATTAATTTTCAACAAAAATAATGAATTTCCGCTATGATACATTCCCACGTGACAGAAAACACCTTCCAGATGTTAGACAGTGCTACAGGAATAGTAAATTAGTACCAAAAAAATTTGAAACAAGCACATGGATATTCAAAAGAAGCCCCTAGTATGATAGTTGTACTTACTGGAAAATATGATTGTAGATCGTTATACGAGCGTAATTCCTTAGAGGTTTGCTCTAACTTTGCGGATAGCTGGGGGATGCTTTTTTGGTATAGCTAAATGAGCGACAGGTGGAGATATGCTTTATGTAAGTTTCCTGTTGGGAATGCTTCCCTGAAGGCACAGTGGAAACTTTGTCACCTTGTAATCAAAGGGCCCCAGGTTCGATACCTGGCGGAGGCACTAGTGGTTCAGATCCAGTCTGGATTAGCTTGTCTCTGTGCATAAAGTGGACACAAAACAAAAACTACGAAAGACACCTAGTTGGGAGGATGGATCCTCATGCTCCTCCATTCCCCACACTGCTCATCATCATTCACCATTCTTCCGCATTCTCACAATTAGCCAAAAGTGGCAGAAAGCGACTCTAGATAAGAGAATAACAAAATAAACCATTCGTCCTCATTGCCATGATTAGCAAAAGTTAACATAAAAGCGACGTAAAAGTAGAAGAATTACATACATTTGGAAACTGTATATTAAATAAAGAAAATTATAGTTTCTGCAGAAAAGTCAATATCTCGTACATACTTTTTACAATATCATAAAATATATTGAGGAAAGTGGTGTGTAAACTCGAGTGTTCTAAACGTATTGCAAGTTTAAAATTTCTGAACAAATATTATATAGAAAATAATTGTAATTCCAGAAAGTGTATGTCTATCATTCTTGTAACAATAATTTCTTGCTGGTGAGATCCTATATGCTAATAATGATTAATGCTGAACTATTGATTGCTGGCACTATGGCTTTGTCATTGTAGTGGAGACAGGATCCCTAGTTTTTGCACTGCAAGTTGTGTTTTACACAGAGATTAATGACATTTACCTGCCTCTTACACCATGGATATCAACAGGATTTGTTCCTGGGCTGACGCAAATGAGGCCTTTTTTTAGGGCTGCCGCAAACGAGGCATGTTTCTCACCGAAATAGCGATGCAGCTCAAACAACGAAGCTGTTAGCCAGAATATATTCACATACCAGTTCAGTTTAGTTATCTGGATATTAGATTTATTCTATACTAATGAATATATTACGCAGATACCTATAATCTGCGATATCAAGACATTTATAATCTAGATTATACGTATTTCAATGTAATAGACTGTCTTTATGAACCTTCTCGAAAAGTATAAGTTATTGTCGATTTTTTTAACGCTATGCTCACTTTCAAAAGTTTCCTCATAATGCAGAGAAGAAATGTAGCTGTAGCTGCTAAAACTACAGGAATTTTGTAACTTCGTTACAGCTACCGCTACAAATTTTGTAGCTAGCTACAGTAGCGCGCTACTTCCGACCACTGAATAGTATGTACTTGACTGTGAAGCAGAACAGCTCGAACGCTTCGCGCAAGTGAATATAGCACCAAAACATTTCACAACAGCAGCTATAATTTTACGTGGACGGGTTAGGATTGCTAGGTTTGGTAACAATAGTTATTTTCGACGTATTCTTTTGCTATTTTAGTGTGCATACAAACAGTTTTTATTAACAAAAAACTGCCAACATACTCTCAAACTGCAGGTTTTTACTCAAGCGTTCCATACTTTGGGATCAAATAACTCTGTTCTTTGTGTTTTCCTAACGCTGAAACCAATTTTATAGTAAGTAAAACATTAAAATCTGTAGATACACAGAAATTCAACGTAATTATCGAGGGGTTACAGTGGGTCAACGGGTCCTTATTGTTTATTTTGGCTTTTCCCTCACTTTTATCTGATAGGGAAGATGAGGAACGATGTGGTGAAACGGATGAACACGCAAAAAAAAACACCCATGCCCAGGTAGGGATTCCAACCCTGGTTTCCTAGTGTTGCGGATGATTGTAAACTCTTTAAGGAGATCTCATCGCATCATGACATGATGATTCTTCAAAATGCTCTCACAGAACTTGTTAAGTGGTGTCGTCAGTGGAATTTAGAACTAAACCCTCAGAAATGCTCTTTCCTTACTTATTCCCTAAAAAAGAACAAAGTGGTGTCTACTTATACTATTGAAAACAATCCAATCCAAAACGTTTCCACCCAAAAGGACCTAGGTATTATCATGGATGAAAAACTCACCTTTAATTATCATATTATTGCTACCACTAAAAAAGCCATGCGCCTTCTCGGTCTTCTATACAGACCCAAACCCATCATTTCTTGCTTTATTCTTTAAATCTTTCATCTCACCAGAATAGATTCTGTTCTCAGTTTCTTTCTTGCAATTGTTCGCCATAGAATACCTTCCTTTCGACATGTATCCAAATCAGACATCATGGCTGCTCTGAATATTCACACTCCATCCTTTCGTCGTGATCTAGCTGACATGAAATTTTTATACAAGATAATAAATGGCAAAGTCAGAACAGATCTCCTAATCAGTGAATTCACACTTAGGGTACCCCAAAAGCTAACGCGCAACCTGCAACTCTTCCACAACCCAACCACTAGGCTATCCCTTCTACAACGCTCCTTGTTTTACAGGCTCCCAGAAATCTACAACAAACTTCCCCTGAATGTAGATATTTTCCTTCCAGAACGAAATTTTTGTATATTACTGACGAAGAACATGTAAATCTATCCCATCTTGTTATTGTTTTTATCTTTTGTTATTTTTTGTTTCTACTTTATGATGTTTCAGTGTAAAATGGCCAAATAAGACTGTATCTGAAACTCTGAGTAAATAAATAAATAAATAAATAAATATGTTATTAGTTTTGTACCCACTCTGTCGATATATCGAGAATGTCCTTGCTACTAAATTTACTCCTTAATACAGGTAACATAATCCATGAATTTTGTCACCTGGCAAATGAGACGTTAAGTAATTCGGGGACGAGTGGTGGGAATTCGTGCTTTTTCAGTAACGGAAGAGGGATAGCGTTATTTCTGGAGAATATATTCACAACTGTATCACTCTTTGACGTAACAGGCCACCATGTACTTGAAGATAGACCGCCACTTGCCCAGCAAACTAACCAAATGTATCCCATCGTTATTGTTACGTTAGTTCTGGTTTTCCTTCGTAAACACACCCACTATTGCTACTGCACTTCGTACTCACGTCCATAGTCGGGTGGGTTCAGGTTTATAGAATTTTACATGAACTGCCACAAGTTACATTGGGTTCATTTTGTTCACTGTAAGGTTTGTTTAGGGTATTTTGGTTAAGAGAAGTAGGATATCTTCGGTGAATTGGAATAGAATTTTAGTGGACTGAAATAAATTGTTATTGTTAGAACATAGTCCTCTGTGTCACAGGCTAAGTGAAATTGGTATATTCGATGAATTAGAATAGAATGTTAGTGAATTAAAATGGCTTTTGTTAGAAGATAGTGTTCAGACACAAACTGGCTAAGTAAAGTTGTATATATTGGGTGAATTCGAATAACATTGTTGTGAATTGAGATAAATTGTGGTTGTTAGAACATAGTCCTCTGTCTCATGGGCTATGCGAAATTAATATATTCCATGAATTCGAATTAAATTGAAGTGAACTAACTTGACAGGCCCGTACCCAGGATTTTTTTTGGCGGCTATTTGGGGGGACCTTGGGGCAGTTGCCCCCGACTTTTTTTGACTCTTTTGCCCCCAGTACTATGGCCTCTTAATGCCTGTCTACCAAGAGAAAATAACTGTCCTTGCCCTCCCCCCTCCCCTTCCTCAGTTTGGACACCCAATCGCCGATACTGGTGAGAAGTATTCTGATAGTTCTGAGTTTCGCACGATAATTTTGTGTTTAGAAAACAATATATTTATAAATTAAATTTTACACATTAGCAATTATTATTACAATATAGGATTCCAATTGTGAGTTAACCCGTAGCTCGCTACGAAGGATCGTAGCGGGCTATGGTTAACCAAAAAAGAGAGATTTGTACCTGGTAGCCAGTAGCGGAGATTGGGTGCCAAAACTGGGGGACAAGGACAATTTACTTTCTCTTAGTAGACGAGTTTGAGTTTTCGTGTTAGGTTCACTATTATGCACAGATAGACTAATTGGGACTGAACCTACAGTTTAAAGTGGGATCCGAACCACGAGGCTTAGCATTAAGAGGCCATAGTGCAGGAGCAAAAGTGGAAATAGTTGGAGGGGTGGGTTACTCTCCAATCGCATCCACTGCTAGTAGCCTTGAATAAATGGTTATAAAACTAAAATAATCCAATATCGCAGACTGCAAAATTTTGGAGTATGCCTCTCTATAAAAGGCATTCATTCATGCAACGACAAAATTGAAATTTTTACAAATTTGAAAAATCATATATTTTCGTAGCTTTTTATAGGTTTAAAAATTTCATGGTTAGAGGGGGAGTCATGGCCCCCATGGCCCCTCCCCTGGATACGGGCCTGGATCTTGACATTATTTTCTATTAAACGATAGTACCCTGCGATGTGAAGTATATACTCGGTGAATTCGAATAAAAATGTAGGGAGTTGAGATAAATAGTAGTTGTTAGATGATAGTTCTCTGTTCAACAGGCTATTAATATATCCCGTGAATTGGAACAGAATGTTAGTGAATTGAGTACATAAGCGACCGAATTGAAGTACATTATATTCGGTGAATTCGAATAAAATTGTAGTGAACTGAGATAAATTGTGGTTGTTAGAGATAGTACTCTGTCATACAGTGCGATGTGAATTACTATATATTTGGTGAATTGGAATAAAATTGTACTGAAATGAGATAAATTGTAGTTGTTAGACGAAAGTACTGTCATACAGTGTGAAGTGAAGTACTATATATTCGAATAAAATTGTAGTGAATTGACATAAATTGTGGTTGTTAGAAGCTAGTGCTCTTGTCGTACAGTGCGAAGTGAAGAACTATATATTCAGGGAATTCGAATAGTTGTTAGATGATAGTTTTCTGTCCAACAAGCTAAGTGAAGTTAATAAATATATTCCGTGAATTGAAATAGAATTTTAGTGAAATTCTGGTTGTTATAAGATAGTGTTCTACATAAACGGTGATTCGAACCATATATTCGGTGATTCGAATAACATTGTAGTAAATTGAGATGTTGTGGTTGTTAGAACATAGTCCTCTGTATCACAGGCTGTGAAATTAATGTATTCGGTGAATTCGAATAAAATTTAGTTAATTGACATTAATTTTCGTTAGTAGACGATAGTGGTATGTCATACAATGCTAAGTGAAGTACTATATATTCGGTGAATTCGAATAAAAATGTAGTGAGATAAATTGTAGTGTTTAGAAGATAGTGTTTGTCATACAGTGCTAAGTGAAGTATTATATACTCGGTGAATTAGAAATAAATTGTAGTTATTTAAAATAAATCGTAGTTGTTAGAAGCTAGTGCTCTACTATAGACGCACTAAGGGAAGTACTATACTATATTGGGGGAATTCGAATCAAACTTGTTAATTGAGATGAATTGTGGTTGTTAGTGCAAAGTGAAGTTCTATATATTCGGTGATTTCGAATAAAATTGTAGTGAATTAGGAAATTTTGGTTGTTAGAAATAGTGCTCTGTAATACTGTGAGAACTCGAGTACTATATATTCGATGAATTCGAAAAAAATTGTAGTGAATTGAGATAGTTTTTGTGTAACGTGATGCCACCTAGGCAACCGAAGTTGCGCTACGCCAATGCCTGGGGCAGTACGTCCTCAGACCCACAGCCGGAAACATCGCTTATCTTTCTATCCTGCAAATACGACAAAATTATTGTTAGAAGATAGTGCTCTAGACGGACTAAGAACTATTTGAAGTTACACATATTCGGTCAATTGTAATATGATTGTAGTGAATTGATATGGTGTGATTTTTAGAACATAGTATTTTACTTAACCCAGTTATGATAGAATACTATGTATTCGGTGAATTCGAATAAAATATAGTTAATTAAGATAAATTTGTTGTGTAAGGTGCTGCCACCTAGGCAACCAAACCTGCACACTTCCAGTGCCTGCGGCCTCCCGATGGCACAGTGGTAGCTTCATCGCCTTGTAATCAAGGTGTCCCGGGTTCGATATCCGGTGGAGGTACATAGTGGTTCGGATCCCACTATAAACTGTAGGTCCAGTCCCGATTGGCCTTTCTGTGCATTAGTGGACTTAAAATAACAAATCAACCAATCAATCCAGTGCCTGCCTCCGACCAACGGCGGGAAACATCGTTTATCTTTCTTTCCTGCAAACACGACATGGTGGCAGCGGTGGTGGCAGCGTTTCGATTCTCTACATTAAATATTAACAATAAAATAATCTTCTAACCAAAGGAATATCACATCACACAATTGTTTCTTTCATCAAACAATTAATTATATTTCTTCAGTGATTAACATCAAGATGAAATGCTGTACAGAATACAGCCTCTTCTGTTATATGGCTCATCATTGTAGCTTCTTATCATACACAACATATCAGCCTTTTCACGTATCTCCACTTGTAAGCGATCAAATACGTAGCTTCTGGTATATATAAAAAATATATCCATTCCTCTGTGCAGAGTCGCCCAGCACTTCATCTTCGGATCTGCTTGAGACCCCTTCATCGTCGTAATGATGCCAGTTATTTTCCTTCCAGTTAAGCACATCTGCTGCATAATGCCCTGAGCTAAGAGATGATCCATAATGACTAACTATACTGATTAGTCTGTATGAATGATCAGAACTTGACACATCCTCCATATTAGTCTTCGTTGGCAACATCACTCAACGACAGATCTGCGCAGCTGGTCCTGATCCCCGAATCCTTCTCCTGCTGCTCAAGGCTTAGCTTTATGACTTCTTGTAATTCAGCCTGTTCTTTCTACTCCTGTTCCTTGCACTCGGCACGAGACTGGCGCATGGCTTGCTCTAATTCAATGTCCTCTTCGGATTCATCTACAAGTATTGGTGCCTTCTCATTGGACTGTGGTTTTTTTCCTTGCGATCCTTAAAAATTGCCTTCTTCAAGGTGTGGTGATGGTTTTTGTTTAATCTTTGAAGTCCACATTGTTGGAGCCGCAACATTTTCTTTACTTTAGACGTAACCTTCAACAACTAGGTCTGGAACTGACATGTGTATCTTTCGAGCAACACAATCAAAATCCTTGGTAACTTGCTGAAAGACTGAATTTGCTTGCAATGGGGATTGTTGCACTTGTCGCATCTCACCTCTCCTACATTCTGTCTCGTGTAAGAGTGGAATGCAACTTGCAAAGAAGAAATATTATCTGTGTCACTCTCCCTTTTTGGCATATCAATAAAAAATGTTAAGTGATCTACCTTGCTGCTGTATTTTTTTTCTCTCGACACTTTGCAAACATAGGACAGCAACACTTTCGATTCAAAATTTTCTTTTACAGGATTCATAGCATTGGCAGGTTCAGGTGATGGCTGCTGACTAGATCAACGAGACGACACAGGACCCTCAACTGGTGCAGGACCTTTTCTCAGAGTCCGTGGTTCAGTATCGAAGGCTGACCCATCAAACTTAGACGACCTCAAAGCTCCATGTACATAATCTTTCATCATATCTAGAATTTCTAGGAGGAATTCACTGGCGTCATGGATCTTTGAGCTAGTATGGTTTGGTTGAAGAGGGTGAAGTTTTAAATTTCCTCAAAACACATGACAATTTCTCATTGTGATAGAGGACATGTAACAGACACTTTTGCACCGTGTAATAAGACAGCTCAGATGAAACCGCAACAATGTCCTCTACGAATGGTATCAAAGCTAGTAGAGCCTGCAACGTAGCATTCAGGTAACATGTTTTTCCGTGATTAGGGAATCCAATTTTATGTGGCTCTACAGACACTGAGAAGGTACGGCCAAGCAACGAATTTTCGACCAACTCATTGTGAATTTCTTTATCCTCCCAGTCATTGCAGTTTTTGTGAATCCTGCTTTTATTGTATGTGTATATGTTGTATATTATTGTATTGTATTATATATATATGTGTATATACTTTTATGTTAATAGTTATGTAGTAGCTTGGAACACGCCTCATATATATACAATATAAACTTTGGCGTAGATTATGAGTTTCAGCATTTGTTCTTTTTGGCAGCAAGTTAAGATCTGGAAGTTGTTTATCGGTCGTAACAATGTGTTGAAAGCTGTCTTAAGATCAAGCAGCCACGATCTTGCTAAGCTACGGCAATTCGAAAGAAAACGCGAAAGTATAGGCTGTCTTTCCCACGTTATATCTGCCGTGTTCCTTGGTGGACTGTAATGAAACTAATATATGTTAATACGAAAGTATTTGCCAAATTTTGCTACGTGGGCGGAGAAGATAGTAATGCTCGTGCAAAGGAAACCTTGTACATTTTATTTAAATTTGCTTCACATTACATTGTTTTCTTTTTTCCCATTTCATTAATTCTATTACAACTTCGCCCGACGTTGAAGGGAGAAAGGGGTGCTGGATGAAGCAATACTCTGTAGTCAAATTAAATACCGTAAATAATGTTTAAAACTCAGTTGTAATAGGGTGATTGTAATAATTTGTATACGTTACTAGTTATGTTTCACATGTGTTCTTTATTAATCTGGGTTTTATAACAAAGTATTTGTCAGGTAAAGACAACAGTTTTTGTAATGACTTGAGGGCGCCGAAAAAACTGCATGTAAGGAGTGAAGTACGGTGGCGCGTGACTTTTATGTGGTTTTACTGTTGAGATCTGGGTTGTATGCGGAATTCTGACGCCTGCAATTAAAAGATTGGACTCCTAGCCTGTGTCTTCAGCGTCTTTTTCGAACTTAGTTCATCCTGGGATACTCGAGCATCTCAAGGAAAAGGTAAATTGCTTTTGCAATTTCTAATTGATAAGTGGTGTGTTACCGGCAGAATTTTTCGAGGGAGGGGCCAGGTCTGTGGCTGCTATTTGGGGGGACCTGGGCAGTTGCCTAAGACTTTTTTTTTGCCACTTTGCCCCCATATTATGGCCTCTTAATGCTTGTCTACCAAGAGAAAATAACTGCCCTCGCCCCCCTCTTACCCAGTTTTGGCTCCCAGTCGCCGATACTGGTAAGAAGTATTCGGATAGTTCTGAATTTTGCAAATAAAAAACGTTTTCAAATTTCATATATTATACCAGAACCATTGAACAGCCTAGATAATTCTGTTTAAAAAATAGTATATTTATAAATTAAATTATACGCATTAGCCCGCTACGGGTTACCCAAAGGGAGAGAGACATTTTCACCTGGGTGTCAAAACTGGATGGAGAAGGACATATTACTTTCTCTTAGTAGACAAGTTTCAGTTTGTTTTAGGTCCACTTTTATGCACAGCTAGATTAATTGGGACTGGACCTACAGTTGCATACCCCTTCAATCGCCGCCACTGCTGGTAGCCTTGCATCAATGATTATAAAACTAAAAGTACCCAATATCGCAGACTGCAGACTTCCGGAGACTGCGTCTCTACACAACACACATTCATCTATGCAAGGACAAAATTGTAATTTTTAAAAGTTTGAAAACTCGTCTGTTATTTTCGTAGCTTTTTATAGGTTCACATTCAATATTTCATGGTTTGAGGAGGGGCATGGCCCCTCCCCTGGGTATGGGCCTGGTTACCGGCAAGCCTACATAAATTGTCAGAGGTAGACTGTTCGTTCCTCATAAAATCTCGGTCACGGACTATAATGGGATCGAGAGCCTTCGACACAAAATCACCGAAATTGAAGATTCTGGATAACCCGAACTCTGGGACTAGGAATCTCAAGCCTCGAGGGATTCCTGAGCCTATAGCAGAGGTTTGCTAGAACCAACAACCATCTAACGCTCCCGGGTCGACCTTGCAATATTTCCATGCAGTGGTCCACTCTCTTTCCTGTTAGATTTGCTTAGTGTCCCTGGAGAAGCCGGACCTGGCCGCCTGATCGGAATACTGTACTCTTCCCGAAGGAACTTTTTCTAGAGGCAATTCGATCTCCCACATCGGAGACCCTACTTTTACAACCAGTTTCATTCTGGCTGGAACATTTCTTTGTAGTCTTGGGACCATGGATCTGTTCGACACCAGATCGAACCTCAATGTAGTTTTATCCAGATCATCACGTGCTTTCCTGAAGGAAACGACTTAGGTTTGAGCTGTAAAATGACAGCTCATCCAGGAATGCAGCTGAAGTCATTGTTTCTGACCTACGAACAGGCGTTGAGATGTTACTTTGTCCGTGTGCTTCTACTGATTTATTTGGGGTTAACTGCATCTTCAGAGCTTCTACTGACTTATTTGGGGTTGACTGAATCTTCCGAGCTACTGACTTATTTGGGGTTGACTGAATCTTCCGAGCTACTGACTTATTTTGGGTTGACTGCATCTTCCGAGCTACTACTGACTTATTTGGGGTTAACTACATCTTACGAGTTTCTACTGACTTATTTTGGGTTAACTGCATCTTCCGAGCTTCTACTGACTTATTTGGGGTGAACTTCATCTTCCGAGCTTCTACTGACTTATTTGGGGTGAACTTCATCTTCCGAGCTTCTACTGACTTATTTGGGGTTAACTCCATCTTCCGAGCTTCTACTGACTTATTTGGGGTTAACTGCATCTTCCAACCAAGTGCAATTACACGAAACGTACGGAAGCAAGTCTTCGCAACAGCACAGATCATAATGTCCCCCGTCAACAGTGAGTAGCAGTTAAGGAGATTGCATCGAATGGGGAATAGCAACCTTAGGATCGCGGTATGGCGGTTCTGCTAGACATTTCTGAGGACAGGAGAACAACGTGCATGAGTGTTGAACATGCCAAACAACAGTGATTCGTCGACAAGCGGCAATATTTTGCATTCGCTAGTGAATGTTAATCCAACTTAAGAATTTGACTTTGTTCGACCAGATCTTTGGCCATTATGGAGAAAAAGGTTTGAACGTTATCTAAGTGTTTCGGGTGTAATGAACAAATTGGAAGAAGAGAAAGTCAACCTACTTCTGTATGTAATGTGTCCGAAAAGTGAGGAATCTTTTCTTAGTTTTCCTGAACCACGTACTGTGTGTGACTTGATGAAAATGTTCGATTCCGTGTTTCTACCCCACCGTAACGTTATTTTCGAACGATATAAGCATAATACTAGAGTATAAAATGTGGGGGAACTCGCTGATCATGGATCTGCATAGACTGGCAGAACAGGGAGAGTTTGGTAATCTAAGGACGACATGATTGTGGACAGGATCGTGGTCGGAATAGCTGATAAACGTGTCTCCGACAAACTACAGATGCAGCGAGAGTTGGCCCTTCCGGAGGCACTTAATTGGGTTAAGCAGTATGAACAACAGAAGAAATTCCATGAATTAGCCGACCAAGGCCTGGTGCAACAAGTCAGCAGATGACCGGCAAGAACTAAGCTAGTAGAACCGGAAGTGCATCCAACCGAAGAGACAATTATCGACCAGTAACTCGGAGTAAGTACAACACAAACTTAGAAAAACCGAAGTATTGTCCCTTCTATGGAGGACCATTTCACCCAAAATTGAAAAAAATGGTCCGCTAGAACAGTGCAGGTAACTGTAAAAAAGTAGGACATTTTGTTCGAGTTTGTAGGAAGAAAAACATGAAAACAACCATCATTTTAAATTTCGTAATGTTAATGAACAAAAGAACTAGTGTGGATGATAATTTTGTAGGAAATATTAAAGATCTAATTACAATTCAGAATTCAGTTGTTATTGTTCAATTTTTATTAAGAAACTTGGTACTAATGTTAATTTTCTGATCGATAGCGGTGATGATCGTGTCTGTGTACCTGATAATATTACTTCCAAATATGCTGCGAAGTACGAAGCAAACTGGCCTTAAAGGACCCGATGGTACACAATTCAAGGTGTATGGTACCTTATTGCCATAGATTATTATTCAGTTTTTTTAGATATTTCCATTGAAACAAATGACTGAAGATGTGATAGTAACAAAAATGAAACATTTATTTGCTATATATGGTGTTTGTAAAGAGTACAACTTCGTACACCAATCAGATTCGCCATATTATAGTTTGTCTCAAGGACAAGTAGAAGCTACTGTTAAAATTGCAAAGAATTTGATAATGAAGAATGATGTATGTAAAACTTTGCTTGTATGCAGAAATGCTCCATTAACAAATGACTATTCTCCTGCAGAACTAGTTCTGAACTGGAAATTAAGATCTGATTTACCAATGTTATCTAAACAATGTACCTAGGGTATTGATTTGATTTGATTTTGGATTTGATTTAGTTTATTTTACTTCGCGTTTTGTGCCTCTTGGCTAATTTGCGAAGATGGGGATGAGTGATGAAATGATGAAATTGATGAATGGACATTCACAAACAACCAAGCCCGACCGGGAATCGAACCCGGGACCCTTGGCGTCGCAGCGCGATGTACCTAGGGTATTGAATCGTCGACAACTTGTGCATAAGAATAAGTTTATACAGAACAAACAAGCTGATGCTTATAACAAAAGTCATAGCTAGACATTTAAGAGACCTTAAGGTTTAGTGAGAGGATCTGGGTTAAAGATTTAAAGCAATATGTTCGAGTTAAGGCTAAATTAAAATATTCTAGGTCATACTTGATAATAGAAACAAACGCTGGTACTTACCGTAGAAATAGATGCCACCTCATTCCTACTCCTCGGGTAATGAGTCCCAAGTTTTGACAGAGATGATATTGTATTTCCTGAAAGGGCTCAGGTTAGTATGACGCCAAATACTTGTAATACACCAGGTAGAAATAATGGAAGGTGAGGGGTTAGTGAAGTTGCGACCCCGAAGGGAAAGACACCCTCCAGAATGGGTGAAAGATTACGTTTAAGTCTTTGTTATTAATATTGGTATAGTTAGGATTAAAAGTTTGCTGATCTTAAATTGGAATTAAGATGCAGAAAATTTAAGATATTAAAAGTGTGTTACGTTAGATTTCTGTAGCTTATGTAAACAAAATATTCAGCTTCAATAAAGGAGGACGATGATGTATAAGTAGCTGCCACATAGGCAACCAAAGCTGCACATTGCCAGTGTCTGGGGCAGTACATCATCACACACACAGCCGGAAACATTGCTTATCTTCTATCCTGCAAACATGACAAAATTGTTGTTAGAAGATATATGCAGTGAATGGAATAGAATTGTAGTGAACCGAGATAAAGTGTGATTGTTAGAAGATAGTGTTATATCATAAACGGACTAAGTGAAGTTATATTAGATAATTTCAAATAAAATTGTACTGAATAGAGGTAAATAGTAGTTGTTGTTATATGATAATTTTCTGTCTCACATGTTAAGTGAAGTTAATATATTCCGTGAATTGGAATAGAATGTGCGTGAATTGAGAAATTGTGATGCTAAGTCAGTATATTCAGTGAATTTTAATTGAATTTTTGTTAATTGAAATAAATTGTGGTTGTTAGAATATAGTGCTTTATCATAAACTGGCTACGTGAAATACTATATATTTGGTGAATTATAAAAAAAATTAGTGAATTGAGAAAAATTGTTGTTTGATAGTGCTCTATTATAGGCGGACTAAGTGAAGTTATATATTTTCAGTGAATTGGAATGTAGTTTTAGTGAATTGAGAAATTGTGGTTATTATAAAATATGTTCTATCATAAACAGGCTAAGTAAAGTCCCTTATATTCGGTGAACGGGAATATAGTCTTAGTAAGTTGAGGTAAATTGTAGTAGTAGTGCAGGTGACCGGGTTCTGAAACCGAAAATGAGGCTCGGTGAGGCTCGCCTTAATGGATTTCTCTCGTAAGGCATGAGCCTCATTTTCTCGCAGTGTTGCCAGCTCACCCCAAGAATATTTCACCATGTGATATTTTACAGGCGAAGCTAACCTACAAATGGGAGTTGGCAACACTGGCAACATCAATTGCGGTTTAGTGTTGCCAACTCACCTCAAGAATATTTCACTATGTGATATTTTACAGGCGAAGCTAACTTATAGTAGTAGGTGGAAGGGGCGATCCTGGCTGGGTCCTTTGACCTACTTTAAACAACCGACAGTGTTGCCAACTCCTCACTCGAAAAAATCACCAAGGTTTTTTTTTTGGGTATAACCTGACCTCAAGCAAGGAGCTGGCAACGCTTGAGGCTTTCTCGCAGTGTTGCCAACTCACCCCAAGAATATTTCACCATGTGATATTTTACAAGCGAAGATAACCTACGAATGGGAGTTGGCAACACTGGCAACATCAATTGCGGTTCAGTGTTGCCAACTCACCTCAAGAATATTTCACCATGTGATATTTTACAGGCGAAGCTAACCTACGAATGGGAGTTGGCAACACTGGCAACATCAATTGGCGATCAGTGTTGCCAAATCACCTCAAGAATATTTCACCATGTGATATTTGACAGGCGAAGCTAACCTACGAATGGGAGTTGGCAACACTGACTAGTGGAGGTAGCCGGGTTCACCAGCATCAATTGGCGATCAGTGTTGCTAACTCACCCCAAGAATATTTCACCATGTGATATTTTACAAGCGAAGCTAACCTACGAATGGGAGTTAGCAACACTAGCAACATCAATTGCGGTTCAGTGTTGCCAACTCACCCTAAGAATATTTCACCATGTGATATTTTACAAGCGAAGCTAACCTACGAATAAGAGTTAGCAACACTGATTAGTGTAATCAGCTCAGTTGAGCGCCATCAATTGGCGATCAGTGTTGCCAACTCACCCCAAGAATATTTCACCATATGATATTTTACAAGCAAAGATAACCTACGAATGGGAGTTGGCAATATTGACTAGTGGAGGTGCACGGGTTCACCACCATCAATTGTGGTTCAGTGTTGCCAACTCACCCCAAGAATATTCCACCATGTGATATTTTACAGACGAAGCTAACCTACAAATGGGAGTTGGCAACACTGACTAGTGTAATCAACTCGGTTCTGCGCCATCAATTGCGGTTCAGTGTTGCCAACTCACCCCAAGAATATTTTACCATATGATATTTTATTTCCAAGTCCCGGGGACACCAATGTATATCGTGACTTTTGTAAACCTCTCTCGGGAACGATGTGCCACACACACGCGCGCGCGCCTATCGGCAGATTACGTTTCGCGTATTTATTCGTTGCGCTGACACAGCGTGATGAGTAAATAATGCATTTTCTCATTTCTGAAGTACGAATGCACTTTATCGTAATCTTCCAAGTCCCGGGGGACACTAATGTTTGTATATCGTGACCTTTGTAAACCTCTCTCGGGAACGATGTGCCACACGCACGCGCGTGCTGGCGCCTCTTATTATTTTTGTATTGTGACTCAAGCAAACAAACAAATAATTTTTTTTATTTTTTTAGGATTCCTAGCCTCTAACCTCGCCAGGGTGCGTGGTGCTCAACCCAAAAAGGTTCTAACGGCTGTGGTTATGGATAACCACACCTCTGTAGAGTTTTCATGTGTTTTTTTTCTCTCAAACTTCCATGAAACTCTACAGAGGACCTCCGTAATGCATGCAACGTGTACTAACGACTCTAGTGTTATTTGGTGTTGTAATATTTTTGGATATAGAGTTTTATTGTGAGATATGTTTATTATAATATTTTTGATGAAGATGGAGAATGTGTGTGTTATAAAAACTAAAGTTGCATGCTTTTTTTTTCTAGTGTGTGTGTGTGCTTCATGTTCGACAGCATCTGTAACGATAAAAAAAGAATTTTATTGTTAATTTTCTCATGTAAAAACAACAAAATTTTGTGCAAATTCTGATTGTCTCGTGCTATAGTGCAAAAAAACTGATGAAAAAAAGATATTGTAACTGATAATTGGTGAAATTGACATTGTAACTGATCTGAACTAGAGAAATTCGTATTATTATTGTGCTAGCACAAAATTTTTATTGTAACTGATTGTGCAAGAAAAAGATGTTAAACCTGTTAAAACTGCTCTGTGACCCTCTCGTTCTTCACGTCGTACGCGAAAGACTTCTCTGCAATCAGGATGACGCTGCACACGGTGTCATCGGGCAAGGCTTCGTGGAACTCGCAGACGATTTTAATGTTGGTGCGATCGTTGACCACCACCTGCTTCCTCTTCGTCGTGTTGATGACGAACATCGGCCTGCGGATTTTGAATTCGCTGGGCGTGTAGTACATGTCCACGTTTCCCTCGGTCACGCGCTTGTAAGCCGTGTAAGCTTCGTAAAGTTTGAGGTAATCGTCTTTGGTCATGTCGAGGTTGTAATTCTCGCGCGGGAACACTTCGTTGCGTCCATTCTTCAGATAAATGTTCTTGATCTTGCAGTCGTCGAACTTGCTGGAATCTTTTTCCTGGTTGTTATCGCGCCCGGTCTGAAAGAGTACCACGACGAAATCTGGCATGTCGAACTGTATGTTGTTGAACTGAGTCGTCACGTCGAATTCCATGTGACTTCCCGACGCCAACTTCTGTACGCACTGGTAACCGTGAAAGTGAATCGGCACCTGCGGACTCTTCAAGATCTCCGCTTTGTACTTGAGGGCGTAGTTCGTCTCGTATTCCACGATCGGCATTCTCAATTCCATGCTTCGGATGACGCACTTGGCTGCTTCGGGTAATGTGTTGGCTATCGGCGTGCCGTCGGCGTTCAAGTTGGTGTATCGCATCAGTGCGCCGTTGTCGTTGGCCGCTCTTCGAAACGTGACGCGCAATCCTCCCTTCCACATGATCTCTTTGTAGTCGGAGAAGAATCCCGGCAGCAGACGCATGGGAAAGAGCACCGTGTGACTTCTCGTCGATATTTTTGTTCCCGCTTCGAATCCTCCCGCTTGATAGTATGCCGCGTCTGTTTTGGATAATTTCAATGTTCCCACTGCCGTCGACGTGATACCTGGATAATCGATTCTGTCGATGACGGTGTTGTGTTTCCTCACCTCCACCTGCGAGAACAGGTGAGGCACGAAGTTGTCCACGAGTTTCAAATTTGCATTGGGTGGAAACGCTTCTCCGCTTTCTTTCTTCACTACGTCGAATTGAAGGTAGAGGTCCGCTCTGTGAGGATGAACAAACCCGTCCCCTACGTCCACGTCGTATTCGATCTCCCTGTTCGCTTCTTGAGATTAGCGAACGTGCGACGGTTCGGAGGGAAAGATTGCAATTCGTAACTTTCGATTTGTTCCATTTTTACTATGTATGGTTATTTATTATACGTTGATCTCCACGATGGCCGTCGTAGTGGCACCTGCGAAATCCACCACCTCGTCTTTCTCGTTCGTCACTACCAACTCTATGTCGTCTATGCGGTTGCGACATACTGGAAAATAGATCGGCGAAGAGGGCGTGTAGATGATCGGTTCCATGAATTCGGAATTGGGTTTGAATGTGGCGATGATTCCCGTCTGCTTGTGACTTCCCAGCAACTCCCCGTCCGAAGATTTAGTGATCATGCCTTCCGCCACGTTACAGTGAACGTTCAGAGTCTCTATGGCCAGAAATTTAGGAATGTTTGCTGCCGTGTGCTTGATGCCAGCTTCGAGTTTTGTGTTGTTCTCGAAACCTAAAAGTTCTCCCATGGTGCCCAGGTCCACGGTCTCCGTCGCCGACACGATTTCCACTCTGTGCGTGACCGAATTTTGAGAAAGGTACGTGCCTTTGGGTAATTGAGCTTGCAAAGTGGAAAGATTGTATTGACCTGGCGTGACGACGATGTGTTCGCTTCCGACGCTAATTTTGTTGTTGTGATGCGTGACGTTAGGTATGAGGTACATGCTGTAGAATGCACGCAAAGCTACGGATTTAGGATAGACGATGTCGTCGTGCAGCGTGAGTTTCAAGATTGAAGATTCGCTCGTGAGATGGAACACGCCCATTGTGTTTAAGATTCCACAATGCTTTCTGAAAATGTTCCACCGACGGGTTATTTATTTTAGACATGTATGCGAGAACAGAAAGGCAAAGGTGGCCGCAGTTAACATCGGTGAAACCCTGGATGCGTTTGTCATTGTAGTAGAGGTTGGCAACACTGAGATACTTCACCAACCTGGCAGGTGGTGTGCCACCGAACGAATCGAAAACAAATGCATTGTTATCGTTAATTTTGAGGTAGCATATCCAATGTGTACCAGGATTTTTGTAATTGTCCAGGTTGACCACGCCATACTCCTTTTTCTTCACAGCAGAGGGTAGAGAATCGGACATGAAAACACCCCTGAAGTTTCTTATTCCCAACAGTTCGATTAGAGATTCAATATCGAAGTTGGACAGGGCTTCTTCTTTTTTTTATATTTTTTCAAAGCATCGAGGTTGCTTTTTTGCTTTTTGGTTATACCTTTCCCCTTCTTCTCCATAGCCAGATTGTGACGTTTTTGTTCTTCCAGTTCCGCCTTGTTCTTCTTCGAGTCGATGACGGTTTTCGCGATGGCGGCGCTTCCGCCGGCCAAACTTCCAACGGCCCCCAATGCTGCCAGGATGGCCGGGATGCTGAATATGAAACCTCCGATTTTTTGCTGTTTCCGCGAACGCTGCAAGCGTCTCAATTGAGGTGTGCTGAGAAGTAATTTCATTCCGTGTCCTTTCGTCAAGCAAGAACGTTTCTTCTCGCGTTGTTTCTTGGTGAGTAACCCATCGAGGGCACCTAGATTTTTCAGATTGGAGTATGGTATCTGGTACACGACACCCTTGGGCTTCATGTTGATGCTCTATATGTTATCTTCACGGTATGTTATTTATATATATGTTCTGAGATTTTTTTTGTTTTGTGTAATTTTTTTCGGTATGTTATTTATATATAAATGTTCTGAGATTTTTTTTGTTGCGTGTAATTTTTTTTTCAAGGATATACTCCGCGCAGAGCCCTTACACAAATTCTATTACGTGCTTTGTTTTCTTACCAAGAAGTTCCTTTGTACCCTTGTACACGATTTGAGTTTTGTTCTCGATTAAAATAGCTAGCTTCTCGTCGGATAACATGTTAGCGTATCGATCTGGTAAAAATAGACTGTATTGTGCGTTGAGCAACAGACGCGCCTTGGGACCATACTGGGTAGAAACAATTGAACCGGAAGTTATCGTGTAAGGTTTGTCCACTTCCAATTCCTGAATTTTTACATACTCTACTGACAAATTTAGCATTTGTTTTAATGCTTGGAGGTCACTCATTTTTTCAGTCGTCATATTGAAGAGAAATTTTCAGTGTGTGTGTTAGAGAAATTTAATTTTTTTCACAATGTGTGTTATTTATATATACACTGAAGATTATTTTTTTTCACGATGTGTGTTATTTTATATATATTTTTTTTTCACGAGATTTTTGTATCGAAGATTTTTTTTGTCTGTGTTAGAGGAAGAAAGTTTGTGCTTCGGAAAATGCGATGATGTGCGTGATGATATCTTCCGTCTCTTGTTTCGACTTATGCCAATCATCTGTGAATCGTCTTCTCCCCTGCCTCGCCTCATGCAGTTCATCTAACCTATTGTTTAATTTTTCCCCTGCGGCCGAAAAAAGAGTGTCGAGATCGTCGCACCTCATGCCGCTAATTTCCCGAAGATAATCCTTGACAGCCATTTCACAAGGGATGCGAAATTCCGGCGTTGATCTCGCTATGATCAAAAATTTTCTTATATCCTCACAATCTCCGTTTACTGCATGTTTGAATATTTTACACAGTAGTTCGTGTGGCAAGTCGGTTATACCAGACATGATGTTTTTTTTTTTTACTGTATGTTATTTATATACCCCACCCAAGTTTTTGTTTTGTGTTCATGGCTATGGTGGTGCCCAGTGCCGCAACTCTTTCTCCCAGCGATGCGTCTCTGCTGACGAATCTTTCGAAAGCTGCGTGCTCTAATTTTCTGTCTGCTTCGTGACGTGCATCTAGATCGGTGCGAGTGGTGTTGTAGGCGATGTCGTGATCTTTGCATGCGGCGTCCAACGGATTTACACCCTTGTCTCCTCTCTCCAATCTTTTCTCGAGTTTGGTACCCGGTCCGCAGTACTGGTAGCCGGGTAAATGCATCTCGAAAGGTAACTTGTTGATGATGTCGTTCACGAGTCCCTTTCCTTCGACCATGTTCCAGAATCTCGGAGGCAGCGTGTTGATAATTTTAATGAGGTAACCTATGCCCTTGTCGTCGTTCACGATGAAGTTGGAAAGTTTGGCGCTGATCATGTCCACAATTCCTACCTTCTCGTTGTAGAAATTACGATTGCCTGCATTCTCCTCTCCTGCAATAACCAACAATCGGTCTATGAGCTTGCGCACGTCGTCCACCCAAACGAACTCTTTGGGTAGGGTGTTGTAGAGTTTGACGCCGCTGCCTGTTTTGACCTGGTTCCATATCGGCTTGATGAGATTTCTGTACTTCTCGCCGCTGCTCGATTTCACCCTATTCTGCGAGGCGTCGTTGTTCTGGTACAAGGCATCCGTCATGATCAAAATTTCCTTGTAACTCTGGTAATCTTCGTCGGTGTAATCTTTCGGCTGCTTTTTGGCAACGAGTTCCCACAGTCCCACCGTACCCGGATACCTGTTCCAACTATTCTTCTCGCCTAAATTAACTTTAATGTCGTTGCCTTCGAAGGTCACCTTCGATTTTCCAATCTTCCAAACCACACCGCCGCCCTCGTTGCTCTCCATGCTCGGATACAATCCGAACACTTCATCCTTGTCGAATTTCCCCGTGCTCAGGTAGTCTCGTGCCAAAGGTCCCAACTCGATCTTATCCAAAGACGACGACGTGCTACCTATGGCTTGACGTCGTGCCGGTACGTCCTTCAGTTCGAACGGCGTCGAAGGAATGCTCGAAATAGGCGTGGGTACGGCGTAACTTTTAGCTGCAAGTGGTACGAGTTCGTTGATCAAATTTTTATTTTGTTCCGTGACGCCTTTAATTTCTTTACCTAGATCGCTGATGGCGTCGATCACAGGTTGATCTTGACGTTTCTTCTCTTCGTAGAATCCGCGATTCTCGGATTTCCAACCTTTGAAGCGTTTCGCGAGGTAATCGCGGAGCTTGAGATTTTCGTCTTCGATTTTTCGTTTCGTCATAACGTTATTTATACACGTCGTTTCTCACAACGTTGCAACGTTTAGAAAGTCGTTGATTTTGTTTCTGTATTTTCCGTCGTTGGGTTTCCTTGTCATGTCGATCGTTGCGAATCCGAAATCGTCACTGTTCCAACAGTGGGAGCAGCAGCGTTCCGAAAATTGATTGTAGTTCATGTCTCCGCCTACGTAGTCATCGTACGCGTGCTTGAGGTTGGTGTGATCTTGACGAAACAAACATATGAAATTAGTGTTGTCGCGTACTAACTGTTTTGGAATTTTGGAAAACGTTTGAGCTAGGAAGAAGCAATCTATTCCTTTGTGACGACCTTGCGTGAAAAAATTGCGAATTTCATTTTGATTTTCCAGGATGACATCGTCGAACACAACGACTGAATTTTCACGACAATCGTCGAGTGGTTTTATTTCCGAAGCGAACGTTGCAATGTCTAGACCATCGTACAGTTTCATCAGTTGCTGGTATTTGGATTGCTCCAAACTTTTCGAGAACACGTACAGGTGCCTGTTCTTCCAATCTAACCAATTCGGTGCGAGGAGAAAATTGTCCACGAGCAGTGTCGTTTTCCCACACCCCGAAGGACCTACGATCAGACAGCGGATGCTGTCGGGAAGCAACTCGCCGTTCCTTTTCTTTTTTCGATTTTCCGAATCAGGTAGACGTTTCACGACATTCCACGCACTCATAGAATCACTTCGTTTGAATCGATCCAACTCGTGTCCGGAAGTCCCAGCCATTTCACCAAAAGTTTGTCGCCTCTCTTACGCAAAACTTTTTCGATAAGGTACGTGTCGGGGTATTTCGTTTTAGAGAGTTCCTCCTCGTAGAAGCGCCCCAATAAAATTTCACCGCCACTGTCCTTTATTATATACGTGTGACGGTTTCCGGGTAGAACTCGAACCACGGTAAAAAGTTCCGTGCTCCAGTTTCGTGTGAAACCCCTGTCGAACGTTTGCTTCAATTTACTGACCCTCACCTGGTCTCCAATTTTGTATTTTGATTTCTTGGTAGTCGTGGGAGTGTACTTTGGACAGTAAACTGTAGAAATTAAACGCTGCTCGTCGGACTTGGTAACGTCAACTGGCTTCATGCCTATCGTTCCGTGCACCGTATTATTATAGGTATCGACGAGTTCCGGCAGAATGTCGACCCATTTGTAATTTCCCCGAAGCGTGAATCGTTTCCACATGTGTGTTTTCAAGGTTCGATTAAATCTTTCCACGATGCTGGCTTTGATGTGACTGAAAGTCGAATAATGTCGAATGTCATGTTTTTGAATAAACTTTTGGAATACGGCATTGTAAAATTCTTTACCGTTGTCTGTTTGCAAAAACCGTGGTCGTCTGCCGCCGCTTTCGCGAAAAATTGTCTTGAATGCTTCCGTGACGCACGTCCCCGTTTTCGCCTTCAAAGGTAGAGCCCATGCGAATTTCGAAAATGTGTCTATGACTGTGAGGAGGTACTTGTTGCCCTTGTTCAATTTATGTACGTTTTTTAGATTGCCGCTGCTCATCTCCACGAGGTCACTTTGCCAGAGGTCGTCGATGCCCTTGGTTACCACCGCCAAACGTTCGTAGTTGCGGCGTGCAGGTTTATGCAATTCTTGGACGATGGCTTGCCTAGACATTTTTTTAGAGATTACGTTTGAAGAGAAGCACCAGCGTGATGGGATTCAAAGAGGGTGGCACCTCACCTGTGTTTTGAACGATCAGCTTATCGCCGGCACTCATGTCGAAAACGGTAAGATCTTCGTCTTCGTGTATTTCATATACGTTGCGCGTTTCGTTCCAACGTGCCAGAGGAATGTTTCCTGCTTTCTGAACACCACGATTCGATATTAAGGTCATGGTGGGAACGCTAGCTTTTCTGCCGTGAGACCAGTACGAAAATTCGTTTATCTGAATCGTGCCATCGAGGAGAAACTTGTAGTACGGATGATAAGGATGCAACATGTACAGTTTGTTACCTTCGACGAACGTGGAGATTCTCTGTTGATTGGGTACGCTGTTGATTTCGATGGCTTGCAGAGAATGCAGTTTAGCGAATTTAGTATCGACGCTAACGAGGTTGCTGTGAAGCTGTCCCAGTGTATTTTGTACGGGCAACAAATGCTCGACTATGGTATCCGTTACGGTAGAAAATGACGGTTTGATTTTCACTTCCACGTTCAACTGCTTGTAGTTTTCGTTAAGTTCTTGTAACTTGGCACCGAAAGAGGCCAGCGTCGATTCCTGCGTGGATTCCAGCACTCCAACTTGATCCCTGATGTTGACGACAATACTCTGAAGGTTCTCGACTTGATTCAATTTCGAACTTTTCTCGGTGAGATCGTTCACGATGCTTCGCATCTCGGTAAACTGCGTGTGAAGGTCTGCGACGCTCTGCGAAGTGGGCAGCGTCGACACCAGCGAAGCAAGTTCGTCTCGAATCTGTTCCACGTTCGCCGTTTCCGTTTCTAGTCGTTTCAGCATACGTGATATGTTCCTTTTTAAAGCGTGTAATTCTTTGGAGGTGGGGAGATTGGCCACCCTACTCTCGAGATCGCTCAACGAACTTTTGATGTCGCTCGATTCGGATAGTGCCGTCACCGCCGTTTTCAATTTTTCTAAATCTTCGCTCGAAGGTACGCTCGTCCGTAACGATTCCAAGTCACCCTGTATGTTGTCCAGCACGTGATGAAAATGAGCAAGATTGGATTCGACGTTCAAATTTTCTAAATATTCGATCTTCTGCTGAACCGTGCTTAACGTGTCTTGAATGCTTGTTAACGCGTTCGCTTCAGCGTGAATATTTTTAATTTCTTCGTTGATCAACTCCAGAGACGCCTGAAGCGTAGCGATGGTGGTTTGAATGTGTTCGAAATCTTGATAAGCCTCCAATTGAATTTTTATGTTCGCAACGCTTTTGCCGATGACCTGCAGTTCGTCTGACGATGGTAGGTTCGTCATTGTATCTTCCAAAGTCTGTAACTTGGATTTAATTTCTTCCAACGTGCCGGTGAATTCTTCTTGTAATTTGGAAACAACGACATGCAAGCGTTCTACATCAATATCCTTCACGACAGTTTGAAGTTCAGAGAAATTCTTTTCGATTGCGGAAGTTCGTTCTTCGATTTCGAGTTTCAATTTTTCCAAATCTTCATTTTTCGATTGAAATTGCTGTAATTTGGCCAAATCATTTTGAAGCGAATCCACGCTCAACTGTATATTTTGAACGCTGTCATAAGAAGGTACGTCGACATAATTTTTTATGAGCGTTTTCAGTTCGGAATCGATTTTCAGAATAGGGTCGAGACATTGTGTTTGGAGCGTAGCGATCTCGGACGCTAAACTTTTGTTTAAGGTCTCCTGCAAAGCGATCAAATCGCTCCTAAACTTTTTAATTCGGACGTCCAACATGAGAATCTCTTCTGCGTGGTCTACACGCTTGGTGTTGCCGAAAATATCGTTAGGCATTTTGGTTAACGGTTATTTATAATAGGATAGACGATTCGTAATTCTACGAAGAGAGGAACGAGTTTGTCGTAATCTCCCAGGAGTTGAACGTAAAGATAATCTCCTGCGGAAACATCGTACGTAATGTTAGAAAGCATCTTGTCGTGCTTGATTCGAAAAATGTTTTTGCCGGTAGATATTTTGATTTCGCCTACGTTTTCCGGATTCACGGTGATTTGAAGTTTCCCACCGATCGGAATTTCGTAAAAATGTAAATTGTTGTTGAAGATGTAAAAAGTTTTGCCGACGTCTTCATCCAATTTCGTCCAAATGCTGTTGAGATGAATGATCAACAGACCGTTGAGTTTAGGTAACACGGAAGGTAAGACTTCATGATCTGGTATGGACGGTGCAGTTTCCATGATGATTTTTTTTTGAAACCGAACAAGTTCATAGGCATGGTGGTTTATTTGCACTGTGTGCAATTCTTATTTATTTCTAAACGACGATGTCCCCAAGGCAATGTGTGGATTCCACACTCGAGGACGCACCTCTTGTCGTCGTTGGGATCCAGGGCAATCTTCCTCACCTTGTTGGTGGTCAACACATGGTCGACGCTCTGGATGCGCTGTTCTGCTCTTAGAATCGACGACCTGGTTTTGAGGCAATCCACGAAGTCCTCGAATGTGAGATGCTCCCGAACCACCTGTCTGCCGACACCCTTGGCCTTCTTGGTAACGCTGCCCTCGGCTTTGATGGTATAGGCCTTGGCGCGAAGACCTGCAAACTCGAGAATCACGTCTCCGTCCTTCTCATCTTTGAGTTTGCCAGGCTCTTTTTTGTTGCGGGCCAGGATGCCGTACTGGTTCGGCTGGGGATAGCCCGAGGTGTCGAAGAGGTTAACCAAAGATGGAACTGTGGCTATATCCCCGTATGCGTCGGCTGTGCGAACGTGGTACACCAAGCTGTCCGTGTCCGTGTAGAGAAGCGAGATGTTGTGGCCGTAGTGTGGACGTAATATATCGTAGTACGTCTCGAACATGTGGAGCTTGCTCAGATCCAGAACAGTGGCTCCAACGTAGATGGGCTTGGTGAGCCTCACCTCACCTTGCTTCATGTGAATCAGAGCCAGCTGCTCGTTATAGATTGTTCGAGACTTGAACAATAGACTTGCGACAAGCTGACGACATCGCTCTTTCCTCGTCACCAATTTTATGTCCACGCGATTCCGTACATTCTCCATGGTTTTGCCAAACACCGCATTATTCATGAGTTTGAAAAAATCCTTATCAAACTCGGACGTGGCTGCGGTGCGGTGTTTGGTGTTGACTTCGATATATGGGCGCAACCACGGAGAATGCTCGAACTTGAGGATGTGGTGAACTGCGTGGACTGTGACCCCTTGCTGCATCAACCACCGGAGATTCTGGTAGTGCAGGATGTAATTCTTCTTGGGTTCGAAATCCATAACGAGCTTCTTCTGGTTGGAAACGGGTGGACACTTGAACTCGGGTGCAGGGGGGAGATCGCAGAACAAATCCTGCAGCTTCTCGGAGAACTCAAGGTCCACCTCGGCGAAGAACCCATGTTCCGAATCGTCGAAGCTTTCGATGTCGAATTTGGAAGAATCGGCCCACTCGAACCCTCTAAAAGGGAGTGGCTGCATCATGGAGTGCCCGTACAAGTTATTCACGTCCGTGTGCATGATGTAGCTCGACGGTTGGGTGGAGTCGTAGCCAGTAGCCATGTGATGGTTGTTGGCGCGCGCGTGCCGTTGCGACACCTGGACCATTCCACCCCGCACGGCGCGTTCCACAAACAGCACCATGTCTACGTCCGAAAGAAGCTCCAGCTTGATTTTTGTCACCAGAAACATGGCTGACCACGCCAGTCCGGGGAGACTATAGAAGTAGGCGGGGTCCAGCTTGTAGATGGTCTTCGCAGTTGCACGAAACGCCTGGAACACATCGGCGAGGAGCGTCACATCAAGTCTGAGGTAGGCGTCGTGGTAGTCTCCGAGAGTTCGACAACCTAGCTCGCGCCACATGGACTGGGCGTGATGATATTCTTCGTTGGTAATGTTCGAGCCTCGTAGCTGACTGTAGAACTTCGCCTGGGGAGGTAGCGACGTCTCCGCAAACTTGGTAGAGTCGGTGACGTATTCGTAGGGGTAGACCCCCTTACGCCTGAAGAGACCGGCGTCCAAGTTCGGAAAATTCGCAGAGGTAATAAGCATTTGTTCGTTGCTCAGCTTCCCTGCAAGAGCATCGAGGCTGGCCGGGAGAAACCTCAGGGAGTCGAGGAAGCGAAGCTCGACGGTAGAGTCTGCTCCCGGGATCGACACTAATTTGCTCACACTAATGTAACGCTCCTCGTTCTGGGCGAGAACGTTAATTCGCATGTCGTCGTACCCAAGATGCTTGATCAGGTGGTGAAAATCGTACCCCGAGCCATTGTGAAAAAACACAGGGATGAAGCGTGGGTCCCGGGCCATACGATTGCAATCATTGCACCAAGGACCAACGTACCTACCGTTAAAGTGATCGTGGTGTCGGACTTTACGGTTGTTGGCGGTGTACTCCTCGTCGCAGACAGGGCAAGTGATGGCCTCGTCGTGTCTACGTTGATCATCGGGGGACAGTGGGAGCATAGACTTGGGAGCCAACAGTACCTTCTCTATCTCGATGGCCTCGACAACCATCCTCTCGAGGAAGTGTTTGGCTGCGTCGGGACTACGGTACACGTAGGGCTCGGGGGCGATGTGTTGATCTCGTCGCACCACAATGTATGCGAAACTGGATGCCTCGTGGAGTTGGTAAGGGGTGGTGGAGGAAACTTCGGGATCGGGATCGCAAGTGGACAGGGGTTTGAGGAAGGCCTCGAAATCCGCGATGATGATAGCGGGGTGCTCCACCATGGCACCGTGCATGTGGAAACGCTCCACGGCGCCAGGTTTGGGTAAGACTATCACCTCAGGCTTGTTGGCATTACAATAAAGTTTGTGGCTAGCGAGCTTCTCGGCAGCGATGTTGCGACCTCTGATGCGCTGGTAATCCTGCTGTTCTCGATTACGAAATGTAGACAAGCACCTGGGACAAACTTCTATGTGGGTTTTGTCTTTGCTCAGCTGGCTCGAAACAAGCCGAGAGAGGGAACGGATGAGGGTGTAATGGTGGCGAGTTTCATCCTTGATGAGCAGAAGGTGAATTTCCTGCGCACCGTCGTCGTCTACGTCGCTCACCCGAATGGGGTACACCACATTTTCGTCGGTGGCGCCATAAACGTTGATAGCCAACCGAGGGTTGTGTGTACGGGCCTCAAACTTGCGAATGTCCGAAAGCGCCACCGGGTAGTCGATCCCAGCCATCGCATCTTCCAGCTCTGGCTCGTAGGGTAGGTAGTGGTTAACTCGGCGTGGTTGGTTTTTCCGGTCGACAGGGTGTAATGCTGCAAGCACCGACCAGAGAAAGCACTTGGCGTCACTGTTTTGAATGTTCAGGACGGCCTTCTTTGCCGCAATGGCAGATGGTAAGCGGACGTAGCTGGAGGCGGAGAGAGGCACAAACTTGCAAAGTTTGACGCGCAGTTCGTGAGGCTCACCACACAACGAACCTCCCGAGCCCTTGGCTTGATGTTCCTCCTGCTTTGCCACCAGCTCCTCGGCAAACTTGTTGTAGATGACCTCGAGGTTGTCGACATCCGCCAGATGCAGCGTCTTCGCCTTGGTGTTGTGGCAGAAGCTGTAAATTTCATCAGACGGCTTCTTGTACCGACAACGTAGCGATGCGTAGAATTTGATGGAGTGCGTTGCAAGCGCATCGCCGAGGATGGAAATAATTTGGGCTTGTACGTTCTCCAAAAAGCTACGCGCGTCGCATGAGTCCTCCGAAGTAAGGGGAAAGTCCTCTAACAAACGCTCGAAAGCAAACTGGTTCGCTTTCGCAACAGTTTTGATGCGCTTGGCGGATAGTGGCGTGTCGGCTTCCGCTTTCCTTTTGGTTGAGCTGGTCGACGGTTGAGCACCAGATGTACTTTCGCTTAGACAAGTAAGCTTATGCTTCTTAGCATACGCAATTGTAATGTGTTTATTGCATCCGGAACACAGTTCGGTGGCAGCCAAATGCTTGCCTGGCACGCAGGTGCGACAATGTCTTGCAAAATTTTTGCTTGATATAGTTCTTTTACACACAGGGCAACTTTTCATGGAGCGCATTTTTTTTCGGGGTATGTTTATTTATATGTGATCTGTTGGTGGTAGAGTGTTGTCTTCCTCAAATATGTGCTTTAATCAACCCTATAAAAAAATTAAAAAAATATATAAGAAAAATATGATTGTAGATAGAAAAAAAATAAATATTGTATGCATGTGTAATTCTATTTAGCTTATTTTTGCTAGACACAAATCTTCTTCAGATTTTATTGCCCACTAATATATTTTTCTACCAATCTAATAGAGGTGTGAAACTATGAAAATATTCTGAGACAATCTTCTCTAAAACATTCTTCCCCCAAAGCTAATGTTAACAACCTGTTGTAACCTAAGCATCGTGTGTATTGCATCCGGCGAAGCCACGCTAACGCCCAAGCAGCTTGCTATTATGTACCTGCACGCTCCGGATGTGCTGACGATCTTCCATCCCAGCTCGCTGTTGTGTGCCTGCATGCTCCAGATATCTAATAATCTTCGGGCATCTCGCCCGCTCTGAAACAAAATATAAACAAAACAAATTGTATACGCCCAAGCAGCCCGCTATTATGTACTTGCACACTCCGGATGTTGGGGGTAGGTGTACTGACGAGGCTTGCCGTTGTGTAACTTCCGTCGTCCCAAAGCCTACGTATTGTTGAATTTGCGTTATTGTGTCAACATTGATAGCACACGCAGAGAGGAGAGGGGACAAAATTGTAGTTTTTTCTAGATGTGTTTGCGCCATAATACAGAAATAAAAAAGAGGCGCCAGCGCGCGCGTGCGTGTGGCACATCGTTCCCGAGAGAGGTTTACAATGGTCACGATATACAAACATTAGTGTCCCCCGGGACTTGGAAGATTACGATAAAGTGCATTCGTACTTCAGAAATGAGAAAATGCATTATTTACTCATCACGCTGTGTCAGCGCAACGAATAAATACGCGAAACGTAATCTGCCGATAGGCGCGCGCGCGTGCGTGTGGCACATCGTTCCCGAGAGAGGTTTACAAAAGTCACGATATACATTGGTGTCCCCGGGACTTGGAAATAAAATATCATATGGTAAAATATTCTTGGGGTGAGTTGGCAACACTGAACCGCAATTGATGGCGCAGAACCGAGTTGATTACACTAGTCAGTGTTGCCAACTCCCATTTGTAGGTTAGCTTCGTCTGTAAAATATCACATGGTGGAATATTCTTGGGGTGAGTTGGCAACACTGAACCGCAATTGATGGTGGTGAACCCGTGCACCTCCACTAGTCAATATTGCCAACTCCCATTCGTAGGTTATCTTTGCTTGTAAAATATCATATGGTGAAATATTCTTGGGGTGAGTTGGCAACACTGATCGCCAATTGATGGTGCTCAACTGAGCTGATTACACTAATCAGTGTTGCTAACTCTTATTCGTAGGTTAGCTTCGCTTGTAAAATATCACATGGTGAAATATTCTTAGGGTGAGTTGGCAACACTGAACCGTAATTGATGTTGCTAGTGTTGCTAACTCCCATTCGTAGGTTAGCTTCGCTTGTAAAATATCACATGGTGAAATATTCTTGGGGTGAGTTAGCAACACTGATCGTCAATTGATGCTGGTGAACCCGGCTACCTCCACTAGTCAGTGTTGCCAACTCCCATTCGTAGGTTAGCTTCGCCTGTCAAATATCACATGGTGAAATATTCTTGAGGTGATTTGGCAACACTGATCGCCAATTGATGTTGCCAGTGTTGCCAACTCCCATTCGTAGGTTAGCTTCGCCTGTAAAATATCACATGGTGAAATATTCTTGAGGTGAGTTGGCAACACTGAACCGCAATTGATGTTGCCAGTGTTGCCAACTCCCATTCGTAGGTTATCTTCGCCTGTAAAATATCACATGGTGAAATATTCTTGGGGTGAGTTGGCAACACTGCGAGAAAGCCTCAAGCGTTGCCAGCTCCTTGCTTGAGGTTAGGTTATACCCAAAAAAAAACCTTGGTGATTTTTTCGAGTGAGGAGTTGGCAACACTGTCGGTTGTTTAAAGTAGGTCAAAGGACCCAGCCAGGATCGCCCCTTCCACCTACTACTATAAGTTAGCTTCGCCTGTAAAATATCACATAGTGAAATATTCTTGAGGTGAGTTGGCAACACTAAACCGCAATTGATGTTGCCAGTGTTGCCAACTCCCATTTGTAGGTTAGCTTCGCCTGTAAAATATCACATGGTGAAATATTCTTGGGGTGAGCTGGCAACACTGCGAGAAAATGAGGCTCATGCCTTACGAGAGAAATCCATTAAGGCGAGCCTCACCGAGCCTCATTTTCGGTTTCAGAACCCGGTCACCTGCACTACTTGTAGTTGTTAGAAGATAATCCTCTATCATAAATGGTCTAAGTGACGTTACATAACGGTGATAAATTGTGGTTGTTTGACAGGCTAAGTGAACTTAATATAGTCCGTGAATTTCAATAGAATTTTAGTGAATTGAGATAATTTGTGGTTAGAAGATAGTGCTCTATTAGAAATGGGCTAAGTGAAGTACTATACATTCGGTGAATTAGAATAGCATGTTAGTGAATTGAAATTAAATGTGGTTGATGGTAGATAATGAGAATATCGGTATCTCTTCAAAGTGGCATTGGCTCAGCTCTATTTGTGTGGGATATTGATGATTTTCAGTGAAAATTGATAATTTTACATCCTTGTGTTGGCTTTTACTTTAGTTTAGTGTTCTGTAGGATACCAGTAGGATTGATTTCGTATGTATTTGCTACTAATGTTCATTTTGCATGTTTTTAGGTTTTTATGGCATATTTCCATGCATAGCTTCCTATGTTTGAGAGCATATATATCCGCATTCTTCAGTGTACTCATTACACAGCTGTTATCTTCCACAAGAATATAGCAAAACAGGTCCAAGACCATCGGCTGTTAGGAGTTCTGGAACGACACATTCCTTCCAAGTATTTAAACAATCCTTGTCAGGAAACAGAGTGGTAAAAATAAACTATAGAAGAAATAATTATAGAACATCATAACGTATTAGAGTGATAATTGAAGAGCTTGTAGGTTAAAAAAGACAGTTACTGAATTCTCTCAAGCAAGAGCTTCGTTTTGAAATATGAAAACAATTTTATATTATCCTTATCCCGGATAATAGTTATAATAGTTTAAGTAGTAGAACAATTGACTATACTTGTTATACTTGCTATTTGTAAAGCATATAGTAATTTCATTTCAACTGGTAAAAGCAAACATGTTCACAAGCTTTCAACTAGCAAATTTCAGTCTTGCTAAAATTTGGGGATCCCACTAAAATTTATTTTAGTTGCTTGTGAAGAAAGCTAAAATGATGTTTGTACCAGATTATTTACGTGGAAAGAATACAGATTTGACTGATGAGGTAATTGGTTCATAATGTAGATTCAGAAAGGAGATAAAATCTGTTTTGGAAAACCTTTGTGAAAGTATATTGTCAAATATTGAGCTAGAATAATACTGTATTTCATTGTTCAGTTCTTTGATAATATGTCCTACCCTCTTTTTCCATGGTTCCACCCAAGAAAGATCCTGGAAATTGCAGAATTTGTTCATCGACCAATGAAAGGTCCTGATCAAAAAAAAATCACAACCTGTATGTAAATTGGGCGCATTGGAAGGCAACGTTACTCTGAAGATAGTTACATGAAAGAGGAAATTGGTATGTTGAAATATTAATATCCAAAAAGTATTAAGGCTAACTGAAAATCTGTGTGAATTACATCAGAATTTTGCGGGCAAGAAGTGTGGGTGTATATCATTATGCAACAGAAAATTTGGGTTTAATCTTCAGTTCAGTTTTGAACTTTACTTACGATTCTTTCACTCAGATAAGACTTGCCAATATGAACATGCAGAACTGAGTAGACAATTTTATGTGGGGCGTAATTGTGGTAGTCTTAGTTTGCATGCAAGGTAGTTAGTTGGCTATGATTAGCTGCACTTGGTACGTAGTTTGCTATTGACAAAGTTCTCACATTTATTGATACAAAAATATTTCGTTCTTGCATAGTTGAATGTTTGTCGGTTTTGTTTCTTAATGTACGCGAATTCGTGTATGAAAAATAACCCAGTGTTAACAGGTGTTTTCAGTTTACTGTGATTCAGAATTTATTGCAATTTCTGATTTTTTGCCTGTTGAACATATTAATGTTTCAAGTGGCGGCGATTGGGTTCCAAAAACGTTGGGAGTTGGGGGGGGGGGGCAAGAAGGGCAGTTTATTCTCTCTTCTTAGATAAGGTTTAACATAGTGCGGGGGAAAAAGTGGGGGAGCAACTGGCTCCCCTAACCACACCCATTGAGTGTTTCAGATATTATAATTACTCACGAGAAACTGTGGGTTTGTCTTTCAGAACTTTCTGTTGACATTACGTGTTGCAAAACAAGTTTTTCAGTAGCATAGTGTGTGAAGAAGCTATTACTTGGATTATGACTGTATATGTGTGTGTAATATCGATATTTTTTAGGAAAGTACAAGAGAAATATTTGTATCACAACCAGAAGGATGACAGATTTGATGGTCATGAAGATGAGTTGCCGGCTAGTTCTTCTCCCTTCCTATCGCTATCCTCTGTTCCTAGTAATAAGCTAGGAGTCTACATCTAATCTTCAGCCAGACAGACAACTGTGAACCATAAAAACAATTTTCCAGAGCATCGGGATAAAAAGAACTTGGTACGTTGAATATAATAGAAAGGATAAAAAAGATTTTTGTTCTTGTTGTACGTTCTCTAATTATGGATCTGAAAATACATTGCTCTTTATACTGCTTGAAACAATATTCTATGCGATAAACAACATCGTTGTTTCACAGGAAATGCAGTTGCTTGGGGATTTAATTATGGAAATAGATTCTGGATTTTTTCTTCGCCTCGGCCGAAGTTTTAAACTTCCTATTTCCAATAGAAACTCTCTATTTGATGATAAGTAAAATAATGATACTGCTAAGGTACGTATTGAAGAGTTCTGTATATTTGAGATATTTACTTTTGAAATATAGTCAGTAATTGTACAACAATTTCTTAGATTTGTAAGCAAGGTGTTTGATATTTTTGTGTACAAATTTTCAATTTCTTACGTATGAGGACCGTGTCTGATGAAGCTAGTTAGTTGTTAGTGGTGATGGATCTAGCAATTGGTAATTGCAACCAACTGTCTTGGCATTTGCCATAAAGATAGATTAAGTTCCATATATATACAGTGTGTTTCACAGAAGAGTCAGATGGAACTTGGCCAATACGGACATGCTTAGGGGAGTAGGGAAGTGCATGTGTGTGTGGTATGATATTCATTTTAGTTTTTACGTAGAGTGGTTACTTGGTTTAAAATTAACTAAACTTCAAGTACTGCTTCTGTATTGGCAAAGTTCCAGCGTTGTTGTAACCATTTCGAATTGAGAACCTCTAAATTATTTCGCTTTGGGACAATGCGTCTTTGCCTTTTGTATATAGGGACCATATGTAACCCTAACCTAGCGTGATCTATTGCCTTTGAACAATTCATAAATTTTGTGTGTGGTATCACAATTTAAATGTTGTTACAATTTTCAATGTGAATATTGCATCCTTCCACAGGAAAGTGTTTTACAAATTGAAAGCAAATAAATATTTAACTTTCAGATTGAAATTGTGTGCGCGCGTGTGTGCTTTCAGAACACAAAGTGACGAGTTGAAATTATTCAATGGATGAGGCAGTATGCAAATACACTATTACTTGCATTACAAGCTATGATTATGTTTCAACATTTATTTAGGAAATCAAATAAGGGTCATGTCAAATCATCCAGAATTTTGTGAAAATGTCACCCACCATCTCAGATTTTGATGAAATTCAGTATACTTATAGAACTTTTCATGCTGATTACAAAAATGACAACTTTTTTGATATTGGTCGAGTGGTTCAGAAATTACGCGATTTTAAAAATCTCCCTGTACGCCACATGCGGCTCCACTTTGAATGACACGCATTAGGCTATAAATTATAGTATCTTCTCTCAGGTTTGCCGTAGAAACTTCAAGTTTGATTTCTTTTGCTCAGGATAGTGTAAGCTTTCATTTAAATAAGGTTTCTGATCAGTGTATCAATAATCATGTATTTTATGTATAGTTTCATGTATTATTTTAGAAAAATAAATGACTAACTTCAAGAGCGAATTTCGTGCAATGCCCCCCCTTCAATATCACCCAAATTTTATACAGGTAGCTGAGAGTGGCTACTAATGCTGGATGGAAAAATTGGGATGGGCGGTTCAGTGACAGGGTGATAAAAAAATCATTTGCATTAAAAGTTAATCTTATTAAAAATACTTATGTATTTAGCACAAAGTCTGAAGTATAATATGTTTTGAGGTATAATATTCAAAATTTCTGTTAACTATGTGTGAAGGTAAGCATAGGCGTAACCTGGTGGGGGCAAAGGGAATCATTTTCCCTATCCAAAATTTATAGATTAATTAAAACCTACAAATAATAATTGCAGTGGAACCCCGATTTCAAGTTCCTCGATTTTACATTTCCCTGCATTTTACATTCAATATTGGTGGTCCCAACATAGCAAATTTTCCTCGGTTTTACATTTTCTCTCATTCTAAGTTTTTTCAGCTTTGTCCCCTGAACAACGTAAAATCAAAGTTCCACTCTATCTAAGATAGTTTCAACTGTCTTCAATTTTTAAAAAAATATTATAATCATATTCATTAGCATTCCCAAACTTAGCAAATTTTCTTCGAGAACATTCTTCTTTTTGTGCATTTTACCTCAATATGGAATTTTTTTATACTCTTCACGGAGATACGTAATATGAAGTAAGAATTAATAATACACATTTGTGCTGATTGAAGTTTTTCCAAATGGAGCTTTTCTTGCCACGTACCAGAGAAAATCTCCTTGTGATGGGGTGGTTGGAACACTTAGAAGACTTGTATACACGTAGACGTCAACAGTATCAAGTAACAAGTTCAGCAATGAAATACCAATTCCATTTCTATGTAGAAATAGTATTAGAGGCACAAATTTCTTATTAATCACGTAAGGTGAAATGATAACAACCCGCAGTACAATGTGTCAGCGATTGCAAAGTGCTATACAACAGCACCAGGAAGATTAAGTATGCACTGTTTTGAACTTAGGCCTACAGGTTATTCAGTGTTCGGTAAGTTACTTTTTACAAGTAACCGAGTTTCAGTTACTCATTTAAAAAGTAACTCTGTTACAGTTACTGGTACTTTGAAAGTAACTGAGTTACTTTACAGTTACTGTGAAAGAAACTTAGAGTTAATGATCATTGATTTGTGTAAAAATTACAAATTGTGTTTCTAGTACATAATCCGTATGTCTTCATAAATCTACATTACTACTGCAAATAAATGATGAAACACAGAATGAACTTTGCTTGAACGATTTTAATTAAGAAATCATTTGAATGCTGACCACAATATTTTGAATATGGTGTCATTGATTCCACTTGCACCTATTTCTTTCTCCTCCATTCCAAGTTCAACAAAATCCAAAGATCCACTCCTTCAACGATGACTGTTTCCTAGCTCGACAGTCCACCTAAAACACTTAAGTTTTCACATACAAGTAGATATGAATTGAAGTAAAGCGTGGATGAAGTTTGCATGCAACAAAGCATAGCTTCCTTTTACGTAGCATCCAGAGAAGGTACAGATATTTTTTTTTTTACAGTTGGGAAAAGAAAATGTGAACGGCACAATTTATAGTGCATGAAATTTTGGCAATGCATAGAATACAATCGAGTAAGTATTTTTCGGTACTACCTTCATGGGCGTAACTTGGGAACTTGGGAACTATCTTTGGTTGAGAGAATCAAAGTTTTCAGTCCCATAAAAATAGTGTCAAAGATTATTTGCTAAATACATTTGAAAAATCACAATAATTATTCTTTTTTTGTTTGTTCCTCAAGTGCCAGGAGGTTCACAAAATATACCGTGCGTCCATTTCGATCTGCAGCCGAGAGATCGGGAGAAGCGTGGCGGGCGGCGCTGGCGGAGATGCCGACATTTGCGGCCTGTAATGCTCGCTTATTTTTACGGACATATCCAGACATTTATATAAATATTGCAAAACGAGCACTAACCTGGGTTATAATTCATCATCTGTAATTCATCCAAGTTCTGCAATTATATACACAAAAAAATACGCTTTAGAAGTGACGATAAGAGTCACAGATAATAAAACATTTTAATCATAGTTTTGACCAGCAACGTCCTGCTTACGTTTATATCCTTGAAAGAGTTTTGTGTCGATGGGGATCGTTTGGAGGTTTCGAATGTGCAACACTGTATCAAGATTATGCTGCCGACGAAACCATTAAAAGTCAATGGTTTTCGTGAGCTTACTCGATGAAACAAACCTCTACGCCGTGTTTCACGGAAGATGGGAGTGTCAAAATCATCAGCACATACAGCCACTAAGCTACTAAAACTAAAACCATACTCTTATAACACAGGTTAGTGCTCGTTTTGCAATATTTATATAAATGTCTGCATATGTCCATAAAAATAAGCGGGCATTTCAGACCGCAAATGTCGGCATCTCCGCCAGCGCCGCTCGCCACGCTTCTCCCGATCTCTCGGCTGCAGATCGAAATGGACGCACGGTATTTAACTTGTAGGTTTTAATTAATCTATAAATTTTGGATAGGGAAAATGATTCCCTTTGCCCCCACCAGGTTACGCCTATGCTTACCTTCACACATAGTGAACAGAAATTTTGAATATTATACCTCAAAACATATTGTACTTCAGACTTTGTGCTAAATACATAAGTATTTTTAATAAGATTAACTTTTAATGCAAATGATTTTTTTATCACCCTGTCTCTGAACCGCCCATCCCAATTTTTCCATCAAGCATTAATAGCCACTCTCAGCTACCTGTATATAAAATTTGGATGAAATTGAAGGGGGGGCATTGCACGAAATTTGCTCTTGAAGTTAGTCATTTATTTTTCTAAAAAAATACATGAAACTATACATAAAATACATGATTATTGATACACTGATCAGAAACCTTATTTAAATGAAAGCTTACACTATCTTGAGCAAAAAAAATCAAACTTGAAGTTTCTACGGCAAACCTGAGAGAAGATACTATAATTTATAACCTAATGCGTGTCATTCAAAGTGGAGCCGCATGTGGCGTACAGGGAGATTATTAAAATCGCGTAATTTCTGAACCCCTTGACCAATCTCAAAACAATTGTCATTTTTGTAATTAGCATCAAAAGTTCTATAAGTATACCGAATTTCATCAAAATCGGAGATGGTGGGTGACATGGCCTGGATGATTTGACGTGGAATGACCCATAATTGGAATTTTGTATTGTGACATGAGCTTCAACCTGTAGTTCATAAAGAAAGATTCAGAAGTTCTTGTCCTGAAGGAATTGAAAGTGTACCACAGAGTTTAACCAGGTGGAACTGCAGGTACTTCTTCCGCCTGCATACCGATAATACCAGCCGTGAGCCAAACATCTCAATCTCACTGCGCAACACTTGTCCTCTTCCACCTGCCAAAAATGACCCAGATAAGATTTCGATGCACATTGAAATATGGAACTTGGTAAGTCGAATACAAGTAAAATTGGAAACTGGTAATTGGAGATTTGTGTGTCTGGTGATGTATTTTCTCACAAATCATAAAGATACATCTGCAGGACTATTTAGCGAATTCAACGTGCTAACTAAATATGTTCACTTCTAGAGACAAATTACAATACGAGAAAAGGCTGGTTGGTCCTCTTGATATTCGCAATGATTTTCAATGTTTGGTTGTTTGGAAGTAATATTGTTAATCAATTGAAAGATTTCTCCTTGTAGGATTCATATTTGGCCTGGATGAACTACATCTGTAAGAACTAATCTGCAGTAAAAATTCTAATCTGCAGTAGTCTGATGGAATCTGTTTTTCGTAAATGTGTATACTGGAACTTAAATTCTAGAAATAAATGCATTGTTTGTCATGAGTTCTATTTTTGTATATAAATTATTACTGCTATTGTAATTAATATTTTTGCAGATCACAAGTAAATGAAATTTGGAGAAATTTTCCTATTTTTTATATTTTTGTATCAGGAATACTGTTTCTTTTGTTCCTTTTCAGATATTTATTCATATCCTTAATCGTGTAGCTACATCTTTGGTCGTTATGAATATACTAGCTATTGTGACAATTTGTGGAGTTATCAGTCATCCAAGGAGGAAACAGCTTGGGGAACAAAAATCACGTTCTATAAAGAAACTAAAACTATGTACATTGTCTTTGATTTTCTTAGCTTGATGTTACCTCTGCTTGCATCTCAGTATGTGAGGTACATAAAGGAACAAAGACTGCCTAATGAGGTCTCAACTAGTTGCTGGCTATTGTTTTCATCCAACAGGAAAATAGCCACACGAAACCTGACATGGAATTAATCGGCTGGGTTGTGTTTGGTATGTGTTTGCCGAACATAGTAGACTGGACTCGTCAATATGGATATGCGTAAAGCGGTAAAGGTGTAGAGGTTATAGTGAATCGGTGTGGTGGGAAGTCATTTTAGTTCATATAAAAGTAGTTGCACGGATTAGTTCTGTATTGCCTTAGTTATTGAAGGTATACGAAACACAGCCCAGTGTTACCTATTTTCTAATTACTAAATGTTACTAAAATTTCAGGAACTTTTATAAAATGTCACATTGTTATAGTATTAAGAATTTTACTCAGTTTCTCTTATCACATTTTTTGTTAGGACTTTATGTAGGGTTGCTACAATAAACTCTAAATTTCGCATCACTTTGTAATTAAGAATATAGCTTGTCTTAACGATGGAAAAATAGTTTCTTACATGAACAAAATTATTCATATAGTAGGACTAGTATGTATAATTATGGTGGAAAATTATTGCGTTCGTAACCTTAAGTTGCAAATGAAAACTGTGTATTTATAAGAAAAGGAACTTGCTCTGTATGTAGTGAAAATTCAGTTTTCAATACTTACCAAGATGACACTATTTTCATTATTAATTTATTTCTGTCAATAACTTTGTAAACCTTTAATTTCTAAGAAAGTTTTGAATTCAATTGCAACTAGATCCTAGAGTTTTAGTTCATTTACAACATCGAACAGAAACCTGCATTCAAATACCCAAGGAATTGAGATTTTAGCTCACCCTTCTAGAAGAGAGGATGTTTCTATTTTTTGAACTATCTGTACAGATGTGGACTTCCCAACCGATAGCATGATGCAGCTGTGGTAATGTAGTAGTGCATTGGAATATGTAATTTGTTGAGTTGAATTTGTTAGAAGATGGGATTTTAGAAGATATATCTAAAAAATTAATATTAAAGAAGAGTTTCATCACTTTGCTCTTTTGGATGGGAGAAAATCATCTTGAGGGCTTTCATAATTAATAAGATTGTGTTGTTTCAAAGCTATCGATACCTTAATTTCATTTGTGATTTTGTGCATAATTTGAATTAATCTTAATATCGGTTTCCAAATCTGAAATTTTGAAATCGTTGAGACAAATTGTACTTATTTCTCTTGTTTGTAATTATGTAGACATTCACATGAGCGTCGTTCCTGAGACTATGATCCTGCAATTGATTAAAGGCGTCTCGAGTTGACTGAACTTGACCACCCAACCCAGGAACTTCAGGTTCTCAAGTGAACCTTACTTCACTAAAGATAGACTCATCATTGTTAACCAGTTGAAAGTATCCCACATCAGATAGAAACAGACAAGTGGTATGTTGAAATGTGTGTGATGGTAACTTACAATACGTAAAAAAAGTAATTTTGTAACTTTATTGTTTTTATTAGTGTTTTCATTCCTCATATTCTGTTATTGATAAAGGCATGTGTCATTTGTGGATCAAGGGTATTGATTTGATAATACGACTTTCTGACTAATGTTGTTGGATAGAGCTCATTGTGTTGCGGTAAACCATAACCAACTTGCTTTTGCGTAGAGTACGCACGTACACATTATGTTAAGTTATTCAGATAGAACTAGCCAATATGAACTTAACATAAGGTGGTAGAATAGTTTGGGTGTCTTTCAATGCTAATCATTGTAATTTTGTGTGAAGTAGTAATTTGTACAATTAATTGCAATGCACATACTAGTATCGTATTGGCTAAGTTCTCTCATGCATTGATGCTATCATTTTCATTTAATGGCGTCAAAATTCTTGTATATATATCTTGACGAAAGATATTTGCTTTAATTCTTTTGCTAGTTTGTATTGCTTCTGAGAATCTTTATTTAAACTCTTCCAGCATGCTTTTTTTTTAAAAAAATAAACTACTTCTATGCGTGTTTTTATGTAAAAAATATTAAATGTTCAACTGCCATGTTTTTACAGCTTCATGTAAACATGGTCTAATATTTAAATATACTTGAGTGAAAATACAACGAACTTCTCTTGATTTTAATCGGAAAAAGAAACATTTAACATAATCACAGTAGCCTTTTTATTGGATAGCGTTAGTTATGGAAAATCAATATTTAGTTTTCGAGTTGTTGCGATTAATTATCCCCATACCTTTTTAGGAAACTAGATGAAATTGAAAAACCAGAGCGACGACTCACAGCATACTGCCTGGATGTAGAAACCGAACATTCCAAGGAGAAAAAACTGTAGGAGTGTTCAACATAAGAGGAAGCGATCTTTCCAGATGAGTACAGCTATCAGTCACGCAAACCGTTGAGACTTCATTGTACAACCGTTGACCCTTCACTAAACAACATGACCCAGATGAAATTATCAAGAATCGATCTGAAAAATTAATTTTTGGAATGTATACCTTCAAAGTTGATACTTCTGCACGAGAATTGCTGATACTTGAAACACATTTCATCATAGGATTAATTCAGATGATTCTACGTTTGTTATAGTCCACTTGGCAAAAGGTTTTGGGTTGAATATGTGCCTTATAGTTCCAATAACGTGTGGTAAATCTTTACAATCGTATGTTGATTACGTCGGAAAATGTGAGCTTAACAGGAACTTGAAGATTGTCTTAGTTGTAGTCCAGAAAAACGAGGAATATTTTCATGTTAACTACAGATGCATTTAAGATTCAGGGAGGATGCATGTAATTAGGTATAATGGGGAATAAGAGATTTTTTCTTTTAATTTGAAATGTATATTTTTCCTTCCACAGGCTCCTGTTCTTATACTCCTAAATGTTGCAGCATCTGTTCATGCGAGAGTTGCTTCGGAGGTTACCAAATAATTGTGGAGACGGATGCTGAAGTGGGTTCACGAAAATGGAGAAGCAGTTCTGGATTGAATGTTCCAGGTCCAGTTCTGCTTTCTTCCGTCTACTGCTTTAACACAACAGAAATACTGCATTTGAAGAGGAAGGATTTTGGAGATAGACAAAAGTTACGTTGGGATGTGATTGTTACTAAAACATATTAGTGTTCTTTATTGAACGAATTTGAATCAATATCTTAAATGGGTCCAGCAATAGTAAACTGTCATGAATATTGCAAGCGGATATTATACCCACATGGGTGTATCGTACAGTCACGGACACTTCTGACTTGTAATGATCCCATTGTAAGTCACAGAGATTATTACAGCCCAGAAGTGACTGTACAATTTACGCTGAATTTCCTTTATATGCCTTGATAATATTTCAACCAACGAGATGTTTGCCAGTACCGACTTGCATGAGGGTGCACAGTAGTTACGGGGTGTGGTATGGTGGTAGTGGTTTTTAGTTTCTAGCAGGTTGCGCCACCGAGATTTTTTTGGGAGGGATTCTTTTCCTTCAAATAATATAATTATTCAACATTTATATCTTTTTCCAAAATACATGCAAAGATTTTACACCTTAAATGCACCAAAACAAAAGTCTTTAAGGGCAATATCGAAGGGGACAAGTGGAGAAATATCAACTCTTACATATTAGGTCTTAATTGACACGTAGGTTCTGGGGGGATTCTGAATTAAACTTTGGGGAGGGCAGTATCCAACTCTAGGTCTTAGATCTTAGATTAGAGAGGGATTGAGCATTAAATTGAGGGGGTATCCAATTCTTAATGTATCGCTATTGTTTTATTCACTCTTCAATATCAACAAAGTCTAAAATTGATTGGGTATTAATTTTAAAAAGGGAGATGGAAAGCTCTTGATAAAGTGTTAAATTGTCAATGGATTTCTGTAGTGGAGAGAGAGTTTGAACATAAAATTTTGGAAACTCTATTTAGCGATATGGTATCCACACGTTTTTGAACGTGCCAAAGGAGAAGCTGGAAAGGATTAAATATCTAGGGATCTTAAAGTATTGACACCCTATTAAATTAATATTCTTGAAAGCCTGCAAAGAAATTGATGTAACAATGTTCTTGCTCGCTTCGCTCGCGATGATGTGTTGTTATAGGATGTGTGTTTGGCGCTTTAATGAACTGAGTGTGATGTTTTATACTATAGCTGCATTACAAGACAGGCGGTATTCTCGATTATGATGAACGATTTTAGGGGTGATCTTGAGTGATGGGCACCCCTGTTTAGGGAGGAGGGGCAGATCAAATATAGTATGCAGTAAAGCTAAGAAAAAAGTAACTTTCGATATGGTTTGAGGGTGCGAATGTTATGATTTGGGGGCATGACATTATTTTGGGGTAACACATGACATTATTTTCGGGGATGCCCCATTGGCCTTGGGGGGGATGGGCACCCCTGGTTTCTAGGCAGGTTGGTTAGATTATAATTGACCTGTTCTACACAAACTAATTTTGTATTGGCAAACATCTCGGATTAGTTATCCTCTCGAATTAATTACCTCTAAATTCCGTATAAACATTCATAATTTGATTTATTGAAGGAGTGTGTAATTGCATAATTTTAGTCAGTTTCGTCTGTTAAAGAAATCTGAATTCGATACTTTCAGCCCAGATATAACGAACTCATTACTATAAAGCAGAGTTGTCACTTTTGCTTTATAATTGTTGAAGGTTATTTCATTGTTGACCATTATTTCAAATTTCACAATTGAAAGCCTTTCTGGCATTGTTTCAAATTCGTGATCTACCATAATAGTAACGTATGAGCTGTGCTGCATTAGACTGCATTGCTACCAAATGTCAATCTTTTTTCATCTCGTCCATTTCTCTTCTACTTGGTCTGCGACTGAATTCTGACCATCTTGGGAGCGGAGACTCAAGGCACAACAGATTTCCATGGATGAAAACTACAATTCGGACACCACCTACCTGAGAGAGCTGATTGCACAGGATCAGTGAGTAAGTAGAACTGATCAGTTTACTGGTAAATTTCAAGAAAATATAAAGCCAATATTTGTAGAGAATACTCCTAGCTCGAAAAAAGTATACACTAGTTTCATGTATGAAAATATGAAATTCAGTTACTTTGAAATAACCCGGTGTTTATTACCTTGTGATAAGATCCCATCAGTGATAAATCTTTTGCGCGTTTACTGAGATACTGCAAACCTCCTCATATATGCAATAATCACAATCGTATGTTACATCTTGCACATTTATTTTAATATTTTTTTTTAAATGTGGTCGTTAATATATAATATATCATTTAAGTACTAAATGAACAGCCAGTAAATATTTATTATGCACTATCAAACATTTATGTTGATTTTATAGTCAATTCTAACACTTAATTTCAAAGATTTCAAATTTAATTAGAGTTAGGATAGTCATACATCATTCATTGCATATTTTGTATATTTTTTAAGGTGCATTCATCAGTGCAGAAGCAGCTCATGTTATGGAACTTCGGGGACCATGAAAGGAACACAATCAACGGGCTCGTCAATTAAGTTGCTTTAGAAACATGATTCATCAACAACTGAGATGTGTTTCATGTTGTTAGAAGGGATGTTGGCAGCTTCTGGCTAATGTAAGTTTATAATTATAAGTATTTTAAGATACAAAGTTGTAGTTAAGAAGAAAACTGAACGTGTGTATCCCGTCTGCGAACTATAGATACCTCTGTAAATGATACGCCGACGACTGTTAGTTATACCAGTAATGTACTCATCCTCTATCACAAACTATAGAAAATACCGGTTTAAAGCAATATGAAGTATATCAGTTCAATTGTCCCGTTTGTCTATCGGAACAAGCTCATTCATGGAGCGATTAAATGCTCCAAAAGCAACTACAGCTTTCTGAAAGTAGGGGAAAGTTATGTCTTTCTTAGAGCAGATCGAGCTGGAAATAAGTAAAGATGGTTTCTCATTCTCTCTACGTAACTGTATGGAATCACATAATCAGAGAAAGGATGTTACAGGTTTTTTTTTTAATTTGAATGCCAGGGTGTACTGTTTACAATCGGTTTGCTCCGCAGATTTCGAATATGACATTAGGTTCTCTACTGTTTATTTTCGATTTGCTTTACTTGATTAGTTTGTTTTAGTCCACTTTCTGCACAAATATGCTAATCTGGTCTGCACCAACAGTTTATATAGTAGTATCAGAGATACTATGTGCGTCAATCTGATATGAAACTTGGGACCACCTGCTTCACACACTTTACTTGGCTTTTCTGATAACATTAGCAAACTGACTCTATTTAACACTTATTTGTAATCAGGATTCAGATAAGGCTGTTAATAGTAAATAAAATGTGTGTGATGTAGTAAAAAGTTAAAATATCAAATGTTGATTTCAAAACTACACACGCATTAAAAGAAAGGAAAGTAAAGATTGAGGAAAAAACTAGTTCCACTCTTGAAAACGTTGCCTGTTACTTTTTTTTTACATTTCAGGTGAGAGTTTAGTTTTATTCATCATGACTAGAGACAGGATGTTAGGCAAAATGCCTATTCTTTCCTGTTAGAGATATGATGAAAACGAATGTTGCGAAGGCCAGAGGGGAGGGATTAGCTTCATTTAAAGGCAATTTAATTTTGCCTATTTCATACGATAGTGCGTATATTATTTCATAAATGCCAGATATTGCCTATTTTAGGCATTTTCTTTAAAATTGGGACATGACTGAACTCGGTGCATACAATTTCCTGTTCCCAGGATTAGTTTCCGATCTTTCCAAGAAGTTTAAAATTAACAGTTAGCGAGTGTTTGCAGTTAATAAGGACTTGGACAAATTAAGGGCAATTCAACAAGTTCTGAAAGGTGAAAATATACAAACTGAGTTAGATCCACATGTTCTCGCGTGCTTTAAGTATGCTCCGGTAACATCTGTGGAGGTTGAAAGATCTTTTTCAATTCTAAAAAATGTGTTGTCCGATCGCAGACATAACTCGTCGGTTGATCACCTGAAGAAATACCCTGTACCGCAATTAGTGCTTCTTATTCAGAAACTGCCAAACCGTACAGTACAAACTTGAAATGCATTTAAACAGTTTCTTAGTTCGAACTGCTGTGTGAAATATATAGCCTAGTGTAAATTTTTTAACTGAAATAACCCTGTGTGCAGTGATAAAGTGTATATTTAAATAATTTGCGTACTGGTTGAAAGTAGCCAACAAGTTCTTTTGTCAGACTATTGTGTGTAGCCATTATACAATGGAAATTTTTTGCCTGACGTGACTCCTGTTTGCAGTGATTTATTAAGTACAATATTGGACTGCTGTCTCTAATGATGAGCTACTGGTTTATTTTAAGTAACTATATAGAATGTACAGGTATGTTTCTATATTTTTTAAACACCTATTTATTTTTGTATGTCTAACTTCATAATTTTGAGTTAAATTTCATTGCCTTTTTTATTGCCCATTTTGAAAATTATAAGTGCTTATTTGCCTGCCTATTTTAGATGTTTTTAGTGCCTAAACATCCGGTCTCTAATCATGACAAATATAGTGACATAGACAATAGAAAATTGTTAATAATTAATATGATACAATACTACATTCAAAACCTTTAATTTTCCACTAAACAATTACAGTTATTTGAATTCTCACAAAATAAAAATAAAAATTATAGGAAATGAACTCTGTGTACAGTCAACGGCAAAGATAATGATAGGTAAATTGTCCGTCGCCATTTTCAATACTTTTTTATTCTACATCCTGTCTTGTTTTAAGGAGTAAAATTATTTTGGTTCGAAGAGGGTATTGCACTCTGCTTACTGCAGTCTTTATTTCAATTCATTTTCATCACATTGTGTAATACAGACCGAATGAAAATGGTGATGGACATTTCGCCTACTGTTTCTCTTTCCGTTGGGTGTACCAACATTCGTATATAAATACAAATTATGTAATTATGATATTGACATAGTTTATATTTAATTAAACACATTTCAAATTAGATAAAATAACCTTATAGTAAATTCTCTAGTTCTATTCTTGCTAGGCATTCTATGGGTGGAGCAGGTTGGATCTTCAGACAAGGTTCAAAGACACAACGTGGATGTAGTCTACCTTTCTTCAAGTGAATTGATTTGTCTATGTGATGAAATTCTTAAGATTGGAACCGAAATGTATCTCTTGGAAACTGGGGACATGTTTGAAACAGTGTTGCAATCTATTTTCGAGTGTAATTTGAGTGTGTGTGACTTGACGACAGCTGAAATATAAGCATATGTATTGACTTCAACATTCAAACCACATTGTGCATCATATGATCATAATTCCCTTCACCTGTGTATGAAGTCCATATCCGCCGAATGGTGCTCGAATACGTTATTGGTGTGATCTCACAACAGAGAATTATTATGTGGTATTTCTCTGGTTACACTGCATCTCACAGTGGGACAGGCGACACCAAAAGTGGGACAAAACCTCATAACAAAGAGTGCCAGAAAAACTTAGTTTCCACATCAGTGAATTACGTATTGTCAACCCTCTACACTAGATCGACACCCAAGCCCTTGTAAATATCAGCACTAACTAATGTAATACCAGACATATTATTTTCTTCTTTCAATTTTGTCAATTTTAATTATCAATAAAAATCTTTACTTATTCAAGAAACTTGTAATGGTTTGTTTGCAACAGATGTGATGCTACTTCAAATATTACATTTAAAAAGTTGCCATCTGAAGATAATCTAGAGTTCTCATATTACCCTATCTACATGAAGTTCCTCTTTAGTATTACAATTGTATGTTCCAGAACTTGGAATATCAGGCTTACATGAAGTTTAATTTTCTTCAAATGCTAGTATTGAACTCTTAATTTTATTTATAATCAAGAATACATTTATATTGATTGTATGTTGATTTCCTTTTTTTTAAAAAAACAAAGTAACTAGTTTGAAGTGCAAGCTAAACCCTGCATTTTCTCCCCGGAAAAGAGCGTTGTTATAAATGCTAAAAGGAATAGTAAATTGAACAGGAAATTCGGCCACGACTTCCAAGGATAAATTGAGTTGTTCATGATTTACTACTTGCAATGCTACTATTGATAATGGAACCTATTGCTTGATAGAAGTTCATGGCTAATATGCCAGTTACTCACTATTTTAGGTATTCTGTAAATTATCCCAATTTCTCTCAGTTTTTCGTTCGCACTATTCCAAATCTTGGTTTGAAATTGTGAAAATGGCTCTACGTGTGAACACATCTAATGAATAGTGGTAGTGTAGCAATACATTTTCAGTTATAAATAATATAAAAATGTTCAGCAATACAAACTTATACCTCAACAAGAAATAGTGGGCCAAGTAATTCAGTAGATTTATTTTCAACGAGCAGTACTTGAAGTGAGGGGGGTGATGCAGGGGGAATCTAGCAAAAGTTTCACAGTTGTCTCATTGTCACATGTTAAACCATAGGAACATCACCCACATTTTCCACAGCAGGCGCTGTCTAAGAACAACATTGAATTTAAATCATTGACATGTTAATGATATCATGTTGAGTTTTCAATCTTTGTCATATATACAGTATTTCAAATGATTGTAGTTTGCGAGAGGAACATAAGAAATCTGCCATATGATTCAATGTAATTTTGATATAAGGTTAAAATATATAACTGTAACTAAACATATTTTTCTTGATTCCTTATTTCAAGAATTCGAGATTTTGCCCCACTTTTGCTACACCGTCCCACTGTGCATTTCAAAGTACCAATGTTGCTTGTGTGTATGTTTTGTAATATATATATATAATAATATGAATGATATTTGGATGATGTTCTGATGGAAATATGCAGGGTGGCTGGCTACTCACACGGAATTCCTGGAATTATACGTGAATATTTGGCTCCGTGAATTCTGCGTGAATTTTTCTCCGTAGACGTGAAAAATTGCAACTTTTATTAATTCAAATCCAATTGAGTTGATTCATATTTATAAATGCTCTGAGGCAGGTATTTCAAAGTTTAGCTTTAATTTTTTATCAAGGAAAGGAAATAAAGCTTTATGGAAAATAAAACTGAATTATCTCAATTCATTTACTTTGTTAGATTATTGAAATATACAGTATGCGCCAAAATATACAGTACTGAAATTAAAAGACGAACATTAAATTGTTGTCATCTGCGAGTTTATTTATCCTGAAAGAAACACTAACATACACACTATTAGCGAGTTATAACTTCCTTTTTACTAGTGAGAACACGAGCGGCTGGAGCTATGCCCCATCGACAAATGCGCGTTCGAGGTGCGCGAGTTTCAGTACTGTATATTTTGGCGCATACCGTATATTGAATTTGATTAGGTAAAATTGAGTTTGAAATTCTTATATAATTAATAATATTTTGTAGATTAGCCTATCCCGTAACATTTGTGACTTGTGTTTGTAGATGTATTTAGAGTCTTAAGTATGTGAAATGGCAAATGTTAACTCGGCAACTTAAATTAAATATATATGCAGTTGAATTGAATCAGAATTTTTGAATTGATTGATTTTGTTTAGATACTTCGCTTTTGTGTAACTTTTTGCTAATATCAAATATGAGGATGAGTGATGATACAATGAAATTGATGAAGGGACAATGGCAAACGCCCAGGCCTGGATTCGAACCCGGGACCCCTAATAAGAATTCTTGGTACATAGGAATCGCAAAGACCATTCATATTTTTTTAAATATATTCAGTATTTGTGTGTGGGGAGGAGGGGGCTGGTGAGAGGCGGTAATACGCAAGGTTGAAATAGTTCCCTTGTAACCTTGAAAACCGGGAATTATATTTGAATTTTATGGTTGTCCTAGAGTAGCCACCCTGATGTGGTTGACGTAGTATAGCCTACTTTGTTGTCTCTTCTACAATATTTTCAATGGAGTCTCTTAAGTTCTTGTGACTGTACTGTTAAATATTTATTGAAAGTTATTTTGTATTTGATAGTTTGTGTAATGGCTGATGAGCCGGAATCTTTTCTTTTGATGTATTGTTTGTGTTCATCTGTATTTCATGATTAATCTATGTAATAAAGCAAATGCTTCCCCGTGCTGCTTTCCGCCCTTTGGACGTCGTTGCCAAAGTGCATTTGTAAGATTCATTATTGGAGGTACATATCTTATTTCCCCCTCTTCCACCCAGCTTGACAAAGTATATAAAATCTTGGTAATTCAATTATGATGATGCATGTTTACTTAATTGTAATTGGTTAAATGAAATTCATCTGGTTGTAGTTAAATTCAAATTTATTGTTGTATGATTACATTTTTAAAAACACAGAAAATAACATAATAGCGTGAAAATTTTCCAAAACCATATTCTACGCACTATTGATCCACTGTTTGGACGATTTTAGTTCAAAGAATTGAAAGTATAAAAGTCAATATGAATTCACTCAAACGATTGCAAAATTAATAACATTCAAAAATAATATTGGCTATTTGTATTCACATGCCCTTTGAGCTTACAATATACAACGTTCAAGATGATGATAGGCAAAGTGTCGATCGCACTTTATACAGCATCCTGTGTGTTAAGGTATTGTGTTCTATTGATACGAATATGATACTGTCCTCTGGCTATTGACATTATTTCAATTCATAATCGTGAAAATGGGAGCGACTAAATATGGTGAACGCCTACTATATTGTCTTTGAGAGTACGAGAGTTGAAATCCACGAATACTAAAATAATAATGCACAGAGTTTAGAAGGGGTAGAATGGATGTAACAGTGAAATCGTTTTTATTCTAAGATATAAGATCACATTGCAGAGAACTTTCAGACTGAATACGATAATGGATAACTCTCTTACTACTTCTACTTCTACTATTGCTGTTTGGTGTACATATAATTTAACCCACAGCCACAAACTGGTATATCTGCTACTCGTAATACTTGTAGCTTGTTAAATTTATTGCAGTATACATTGTTAAATGAAAATCTTGAGGACAATTATGGTTTGTGTGGCGTCAATAGTCTCTTGTACAGTGGAATCCATGAGTATTGCACACTGTCCATTATCATTTTCATTGCATGCAAGATAAAAAATGTGTTTTTAAGCTAAGGATTTTTTTTGTGTGTGCTGGTGTAGAAGTTGTCAACAGCATGTTTTGAGTTTATTTTAATTCTCGAAGCGCTTATTAGGTCAAAGTGCATGAACATGGTGATTGACAATTTGCACGGTAATACTCGTGGATCCTACTCTACACACTGCTAGATAAACCCACAAGAACAAACAAAAAATATAACATCCTGGCGTAAGAAAAAAAAATGTGGAGGTATGTCTGCAGGATGAAGCAAACTGTACTGACCGTAATATCTGAGCATAGCATTGTTCAAATTGTCCAATACCACACGCCACGTTCGTGGTAGGAAATAGCCTGTTGCTAGCATTTGAAGGAAGTTTGGAGAAAATGGTTAACCGAACACTCCTGCATATGGAATAGTACGTTTAAAATGCGATACTTGAACACAAATGACACTGTGATTATATTGTTTCTAGTGCTGGGAAAACTGCACATTTTTCTTCCGTGACTATTTCGATACAAGTGTTGCAATCTGTGAAAGAGTAGCCCACAGATTACTCCCATCAAGCAGCGATTCATTTTTTCAGATTCGCTACGGTCACAACATGCAACCGTGGGTTCTGGTTTCCTCGACTTTTTAATTTTTAGGAGCCTGTGCGATACCTTTACCACTAATTCAGGCATCGTATTTTGTACAGTGAAGAACCCAAAGAACCAGTTCTTGGTGGTGTACGAATATGAAATAAAGAAAAGATCACATCAACTACTTACAATAATTTTATGGTTCGAAGTCTGGAGAAATGGCATGCATTCTTTGGGGGGCAAACATTGGCATTCAAATCATCATCTTGGATCTATACCATGGTTAAGGGTCGTTCTGTTCTTTAACTGTATTAACACTTCAATTGAATAAAGTAGATATTTTTTCCAAAATGATTAGTCTTATTACTATTCAAAGTCCATTGTGTTGTTCAAGTATCAGAAAGAGCGTAGCATTCGGAAGATTGCAGCATGGCTTGGTGGCTAGCGTAGCTGCTCAGTGTTCCAAAGGTTCATGGATCGAATCCGCGCATCGACGGATGCTTGTTCCAAGACTTTGTATCAGAAAAGAAAATTGAAGTCTTATTATTTCAACTGAAAGTAAATTGTGTTGTTCAAGTATTAGAAAAAGCGAAGCATTCAGAAGGTTGCAGCATGGCTTGGTGGCAAGCGTAGCTTCTCAGTGTTCCAAAAGTTCATGGATCGAATCCGCGCATCGACTGATGCTTTTTCAAAGACTTTGTATCAGAAAAGAAAATTGAAGTCTTATTATTTCAACTGAAAGTAAATTGTGTTGTTCAAGTATTAGAAAAAGCGAAGCATTCAGAAGGTTGCAGCATGGCTTGGTGGCAAGCGTAGCTTCTCAGTGTTCCAAAGGTTCATGGATCGAATCCGCGCATCGACTGATGCTTTTTCAAAGACTTTGTATCAGAAAAGAAAATTGAAGTCTTATTATTTCAACTGAAAGTAAATTGTGTTGTTCAAGTATTAGAAAAAGCGAAGCATTCAGAAGGTTGCAGCATGGCTTGGTGGCAAGCGTAGCTTCTCAGTGTTCCAAAGGTTCATGGATCGAATCCGCGCATCGACTGATGCTTTTTCAAGTATCAGAAAAGAAAATTGAAGTCTTATTATTTCAACTGAAAGTAAATTGTGTTGTTCAAGTATTAGAAAAAGCGAAGCATTCAGAAGGTTGCAGCATGGCTTGGTGGCAAGCGTAGCTTCTCAGTGTTCCAAAGGTTCATGGATCGAATCCGCGCAACGACTGATGCTTTTTCAAAGACTTTGTATCAGAAAAGAAAATGGAAGTCTTATTATTTCAATTGAAAGTCAATTGTGTTGTTCAAGTATTAGAAAAAGCGAAGCATTCAGAAGGTTGCAGCATGGCTTGGTGGCAAGCGTAGCTGCTCAGTGTTCCAAAGGTTCATGGATCGAATCCGCGCATCGACTGATGCTTTTTCAAAGACTTTGTATCAGAAAAGAAAATTGAAGTCTTATTATTTCAACTGAAAGTAAATTGTGTTGTTCAAGTATTAGAAAAAGCGAAGCATTCAGAAGGTTGCAGCATGGCTTGGTGGCAAGCGTAGCTTCTCAGTGTTCCAAAGGTTCATGGATCGAATCCGCGCATCGACGGATGCATTTTCAAGTATCAGAAAAGAAAATTGAAGTCTTATTATTTCAATTGAAAGTAAATTGTGTTGTTCAAGTATTAGAAAAAGCGAAGCATTCAGAAGGTTGCAGCATGGCTTGGTGGCAAGCGTAGCTTCTCAGTGTTCCAAAAGTTCATGGATCGAATCCGCGCATCGACTGATGCTTTTTCAAAGACTTTGTATCAGAAAAGAAAATTGAAGTCTTATTATTTCAACTGAAAGTAAATTGTGTTGTTCAAGTATTAGAAAAAGCGAAGCATTCAGAAGGTTGCAGCATGGCTTGGTGGCAAGCGTAGCTTCTCAGTGTTCCAAAGGTTCATGGATCGAATCCGCGCATCGACTGATGCTTTTTCAAAGACTTTGTACCAGAAAAGAAAATTGAAGTCTTATTATTTCAACTGAAAGTAAATTGTGTTGTTCAAGTATTAGAAAAAGCGAAGCATTCAGAAGGTTGCAGCATGGCTTGGTGGCAAGCGTAGCTTCTCAGTGTTCCAAAGGTTCATGGATCGAATCCGCGCATCGACTGATGCTTTTTCAAAGACTTTGTATCAGAAAAGAAAATTGAAGTCTTATTATTTCAACTGAAAGTAAATTGTGTTGTTCAAGTATTAGAAAAAGCGAAGCATTCAGAAGGTTGCAGCATGGCTTGGTGGCAAGCGTAGCTTCTCAGTGTTCCAAAGGTTCATGGATCGAATCCGCGCATCGACTGATGCTTTTTCAAAGACTTTGTATCAGAAAAGAAAATTGAAGTCTTATTATTTCAACTGAAAGTAAATTGTGTTGTTCAAGTATTAGAAAAAGCGAAGCATTCAGAAGGTTGCAGCATGGCTTGGTGGCAAGCGTAGCTTCTCAGTGTTCCAAAGGTTCATGGATCGAATCCGCGCATCGACTGATGCTTTTTCAAAGACTTTGTATCAGAAAAGAAAATTGAAGTCTTATTATTTCAACTGAAAGTAAATTGTGTTGTTCAAGTATTAGAAAAAGCGAAGCATTCAGAAGGTTGCAGCATGGCTTGGTGGCAAGCGTAGCTTCTCAGTGTTCCAAAGGTTCATGGATCGAATCCGCGCATCGACTGATGCTTTTTCAAAGACTTTGTATCAGAAAAGAAAATTGAAGTCTTATTATTTCAACTGAAAGTAAATTGTGTTGTTCAAGTATTAGAAAAAGCGAAGCATTCAGAAGGTTGCAGCATGGCTTGGTGGCAAGCGTAGCTTCTCAGTGTTCCAAAGGTTCATGGATCGAATCCGCGCATCGACTGATGCTTTTTCAAAGACTTTGTATCAGAAAAGAAAATTGAAGTCTTATTATTTCAACTGAAAGTAAATTGTGTTGTTCAAGTATTAGAAAAAGCGAAGCATTCAGAAGGTTGCAGCATGGCTTGGTGGCTAGCGTAGCTGCTCAGTGTTCCAAAGGTTCATGGATCGAATCCGCGCATCGACGGATGCTTTTTCAAAGACTTTGTATCAGAAAAGAAAATGGAAGTCTTATTATTTCATCTGAAAGTAAATTGTGTTGTTCAAGTATGAGAAAAAGCGAAGCATTCAGAAGGTTGCAGCATGGCTTGGTGGCAAGCGTAGCTTCTCAGTGTTCCAAAGGTTCATGGATCGAATCCGCGCAACGACTGATGCTTTTTCAAAGACTTTGTATCAGAAAAGAAAATGGAAGTCTTATTATTTCAATTGAAAGTCAATTGTGTTGTTCAAGTATTAGAAAAAGCGAAGCATTCAGAAGGTTGCAGCATGGCTTGGTGGCAAGCGTACTTGCTCAGTGTTCCAAAGGTTCATGGATCGAATCCGCGCATCGACGGATGCTTTTTCAAAGACTTTGTATCAGAAAAGAAAATTGAAGTCTTATTATTTCAATTGAAAGTCAATTATGTTGTTCAAGTATTAGAAAAAGCGAAGCATTCAGAAGGTTGCAGCATGGCTTGGTGGCTAGCGTAGCTTCTCAGTGTTCCAAAGGTCCATGGATCGAATCCTCGCCAAGGTGGAATCTTTTTCAGGGCAACCAATACTTCAATTTATTCTCGATGTACACCGTCTGGTTCAATAAGTAGAAGATCCAGAATACGTTTAAGCGTAGTCGTCGTGGTCCAGTGGCTAAGATCACCGACTGCCACTAAAGAGACCCGGGTTCAATCCCCGGTAGTTGAAAAGGATTCTCTAATAAAAATGCTAAGGTGCATCAGAGTGATGAGGTTGCGGGTTCGACTCCCGGTGGTGGACAGATGCCATGGGGCAGGAGTTATACCGGGTCCGATTCCCGGTGGTGTTGACGAATTCTGCCAAGGGGCAGGAGGTATGCCGGGTTCGAGTCCCGGTGTTGATAGAGAGGGGATTTGAGACCCAGAGGGGGTTTGAGTCCCGGCGGCGTAGAAGCTACCGGGTTCGAATCCCTCAGGTTGGGAAAAGGGGGGGTTTGCTGAATTTTGCGAGGGAATTTTGTTATAGCTATTATCTCTTATAGCTAAACTTCTCTATCTCTTAGAAATTCAGACGAAAAAATTCAGCAAAATCCCCTATTTTCCCCACCTACGGGATTCGAACCCGGCAGCTTCTACACCGCTGGGACTCAAACCCTCTCTCTATCAACACCGGGACTCGAACCCGGCATCTCCTGCCCCATGGCACCTCTCCTCAACACCAGGACTCGAACCCGGCATACCTCCTGCCCCTTGGCGGAATTCGTCAACACCACCGGGAATCGAACCCGGTATAACTCGTGCCCCATGGCATCTGTCTTCACCACCAACACCGGGAGTCGAACCTGCAACCTCATAACTCTGATGCACCTTAGCATTTTTATTAGAGAATCCTTTTCAACTACCGGGGATTGAACCCGGGTCTCTTCAGGGGCAGTCGGTGATCTTAGCCACTGGACCACGACGACTACGCTTAAACGTATTCTGGATCTTCTACTTATTGAACCAGACGGTATACATTGAGAATAAATGGAAGTACTGGTTGCCCTGAAAAAGATTCCACCTTGGCGAGGATTCGATCCATGGACCTTTGGAACACTGAGAAGCTACGCTAGCCACCAAGCCATGCTGCAACCTTCTGAATGCTTCGCTTTTTCTAATACTTGAACAACACAATTGACTTTCAGTTGAAATAATAAGCCTTCAATTTTCTTTTCTGATACAAAGTCTTGAAAAAGCATCCGTCGATGCGCGGATTCGATCCATGGACCTTTGGAACACTGAGAAGCTACGCTAGCCACCAAGCCATGCTGCAACCTTCTGAATGCTTCGCTTTTTCTAATACTTGAACAACACAATTGACTTTCAATTGAAATAATAAGACTTCAATTTTCTTTTCTGATACAAAGTCTTTGAAAAAGCATCCGTCGATGCGCGGATTCGATCCATGAACTTTTGGAACACTGAGCAGCTACGCTAGCCACCAAGCCATGCTGCAACCTTCTGAATGCTTCGCTTTTTCTAATACTTGAACAACACAATTGACTTTCAATTGAAATAATAAGACTTCAATTTTCTTTTCTGATACAAAGTCTTTGAAAAAGCATCCGTCGATGCGCGGATTCGATCCATGAACCTTTGGAACACTGAGCAGCTACGCTTGCCACCAAGCCATGCTGCAACCTTCTGAATGCTTCGCTTTTTCTAATACTTGAACAACACAATTTACTTTCAGTTGAATAAGACTTCAATTTTCTTTTCTGATACAAAGTCTTTGAAAAAGCATCCGTCGATGCGCGGATTCGATCCATGAACCTTTGGAACACTGAGAAGCTACGCTTGCCACCAAGCCATGCTGCAACCTTCTGAATGCTTCGCTTTTTCTAATACTTGAACAACACAATTGACTTTCAATTGAAATAATAAGACTTCAATTTTCTTTTCTGATACAAAGTCTTTGAAAAAGCATCCGTCGATGCGCGGATTCGATCCATGAACCTTTGGAACACTGAGCAGCTACGCTTGCCACCAAGCCATGCTGCAACCTTCTGAATGCTTCGCTTTTTCTAATACTTGAACAACACAATTGACTTTCAGTTGAATAAGACTTCAATTTTCTTTTCTGATACAAAGTCTTTGAAAAAGCATCAGTCGATGCGCGGATTCGATCCATGAACCTTTGGAACACTGAGAAGCTACGCTTGCCACCAAGCCATGCTGCAACCTTCTGAATGCTTCGCTTTTTCTAATACTTGAACAACACAATTGGCTTTCAGATGAAATAATAAGACTTCCATTTTCTTTTCTGATACAAAGTCTTTAAAAAAGCATCCGTCGATGCGCGGATGCGATCCATGAACCTTTGGAACACTGAGCAGCTACGCTAGCCACCAAGCCATGCTGCAACCTTCTGAATGCTTCGCTTTTTCTAATACTTGAACAACACAATTGACTTTCAATTGAAATAATAAGACTTCAATTTTCTTTTCTGATACTTGAAAATGCATCCGTCGATGCGCGGATTCGATCCATGAACTTTTGGAACACTGAGCAGCTACGCTAGCCACCAAGCCATGCTGCAACCTTCTGAATGCTTCGCTTTTTCTAATACTTGAACAACACAATTGACTTTCAGTTGAATAAGACTTCAATTTTCTTTTCTGATACAAAGTCTTTGAAAAAGCATCCGTCGATGCGCGGATTCGATCCATGAACCTTTGGAACACTGAGAAGCTACGCTTGCCACCAAGCCATGCTGCAACCTTCTGAATGCTTCGCTTTTTCTAAATTTGAACAACACAATTGACTTTCAGTTGAAATAATAAGACTTCAATTTTCTTTTCTGATACAAAGTCTTTGAAAAAGCATCAGTCGTTGCGCGGATTCGATCCATGAACCTTGGGAACACTGAGCAGCTACGCTTGCCACCAAGCCATGCTGCAACCTTCTGAATGCTTCGCTTTTCTAATACTTGAACAACACAATTGACTTTCAGTTGAAATAATAAGACTTCAATTTTCTTTTCTGATACAAAGTCTTGGAACAAGCATCCGTCGATGCGCGGATTCGATCCATGAACCTTTGGAACACTGAGCAGCTACGCTTGCCACCAAGCCATGCTGCAACCTTCTGAATGCTTCGCTTTTTCTAAATTTGAACAACACAATTGACTTTCAGTTGAAATAATAAGACTTCAATTTTCTTTTCTGATACAAAGTCTTTGAAAAAGCATCCGTCGATGCGCGGATTCGATCCATGAACCTTTGGAACACTGAGAAGCTACGCTTGCCACCAAGCCATGCTGCAACCTTCTGAATGCTTCGCTTTTTCTAATACTTGAACAACACAATTGACTTTCAGTTGAAATAATAAGACTTCAATTTTCTTTTCTGATACAAAGTCTTTGAAAAAGCATCAGTCGTTGCGCGGATTCGATCCATGAACCTTGGGAACACTGAGCAGCTACGCTTGCCACCAAGCCATGCTGCAACCTTCTGAATGCTTCGCTTTTTCTAATACTTGAACAACACAATTTACTTTCAGTTGAAATAATAAGACTTCAATTTTCTTTTCTGATACAAAGTCTTGGAACAAGCATCCGTCGATGCGCGGATTCGATCCATGAACCTTTGGAACACTGAGCAGCTACGCTAGCCACCAAGCCATGCTGCAATCTTCCGAATGCTACGCTCTTTCTGATACTTGAACAACACAATGGACTTTGAATAGTAATAAGACTAATCATTTTGGAAAAAATATCTACTTTATTCAATTGAAGTGTTAATACAGTTAAAGAACAGAACGACCCTTAACCATGGTATAGATCCAAGATGATGATTTGAATGCCAATGTTTGCCCCCCAAAGAATGCATGCCATTTCTCCAGACTTCGAACCATAAAATTATTGTAAGTAGTTGATGTGATCTTTTCTTTATTTCATATTCGTACACCACCAAGAACTGGTTCTTTGGGTTCTTCACTGTACAAAATACGATGCCTGAATTAGTGGTAAAGGTATCGCACAGGCTCCTAAAAATTAAAAAGTCGAGGAAACCAGAACCCACGGTTGCATGTTGTGACCGTAGCGAATCTGAAAAAATGAATCTCTGCTTGATGGGAGTAATCTGTGGGCTACTCTTTCACAGATTGCAACACTTGTATCGAAATAGTCACGGAAGAAAAATGTGCAGTTTTCCCAGCACTAGAAACAATATAATCACAGTGTCATTTGTGTTCAAGTATCGCATTTTAAACGTACTATTCCATATGCAGGAGTGTTCGGTTAACCATTTTCTCCAAACTTCCTTCAAATGCTAGCAACAGGCTATTTCCTACCACGAACGTGGCGTGTGGTATTGGACAATTTGAACAATGCTATGCTCAGATATTACGGTCAGTACAGTTCAGTGTTTCCACATGAAGGGAAATTTCCCTTTTTGCAGGGAAATTCGTACAGACATTTTAGCCAAAAGGGAAAAAATACCACCACAATTTCAGGGAAATTTTAAGAAATCTGACTACATTATTACAGTTTATGTTAAGTTCCAATTTCATATTCATATTTTCATTTTGCTATTCTTTTTTCTGCTCCCTTGAATATAGCATAGCCTGTATAAATTTATATTTCTGTTAAGTACATCGCTTTCCTGCACCTTCAGATAATAGTAACGATGACGATTAACGATTAAATGGATTCCTGACCAGTATTCAAACCTGGGACATCTGGTCAGGAAGCGATGAAAGTGACATGTAAAAAAAATTAACATTTTTTATTCACAAGGACATGGACTAACGGAAATACTACTACTACTGCTTCCACCACCAGCACCACCACTAATAATAATAATAATTACAGCTACTGCTACTACCAGTACTAATACTTATTATTATTATTGTATGATTTGCATAGGTGAAGGGAAAAATTGGTCGGAAAAGGGAAATTTTGCCCCTTGGAAAGAGAAATTGTGTCTTCATATTGTGGCAACACTGGTACACAGAATGTTGTTTGCTTAGGTGAAGGGAAACATTGGTCCGAAAAGGGAAATTTTGCCCCTTGGAAAAGGAAATTGTGTCCTCATATTATGGCAACACTGGTACAGTTTGCTTCATCCTGCAGACATACCTCCACATTTTTTTTCTTACGCCAGGATGTTATATTTTTTGTTTGTTCTTGTGGATTTATCTAGCAGTGTGTAGAGTAGGATCCACGAGTATTACCGTGCAAATTGTCAATCACCATGTTCATGCACTTTGACCTAATAAGCGCTTCGAGAATTAAAATAAACTCAAAACATGCTGTTGACAACTTCTAGACCAGCATACAAAAAAAATCCTTAGCTTAAAAACACATTATTTTTTATCTTGCATGCAATGAAAATGATAATGGACAGTGTGCAATACTCATGGATTCCACTGTACAAGAGACTATTGACGCCACACAAACCATAATTGTCCTCAAGATTTTCATTTAACAATGTATACTGCAATAAATTTAACAAGCTACAAGTATTACGAGTAGCAGATATACCAGTTTGTGGCTGTGGGTTAAATTATATGTACACCAAACAGCAATAGTAGTAGTAGTAGTAGTAGTAAGAGAGTTATCCATTATCGTATTCAGTCTGAAAGTTCTCTGCAATGTGATCTTATATCTTAGAATAAAAACGATTTCACTGTTACATCCATTCTACCCCTTCTAAACTCTGTGCATTATTATTTTAGTATTCGTGGATTTCAATTCTCGTACTCTCAAAGACAATATAGTAGGCGTTCACCATATTTAGTCGCTCCCATTTTCACGATTATGAATTGAAATAATGTCAATAGCCAGAGGACAGTATCATATTCGTATCAATAGAACACAATACCTTAACACACAGGATGCTGTATAAAGTGCGATCGACACTTTGCCTATCATCATCTTGAACGTTGTATATTGTAAGCTCAAAGGGCATGTGAATACAAATAGCCAATATTATTTTTGAATGTTATTAATTTTGCAATCGTTTGAGTGAATTCATATTGACTTTTATACTTTCAATTCTTTGAACTAAAATCGTCCAAACAGTGGATCAATAGTGCGTAGAATATGGTTTTGGAAAATTTTCACGCTATTATGTTATTTTCTGTGTTTTTAAAAATGTAATCATACAACAATAAATTTGAATTTAACTACAACCAGATGAATTTCATTTAACCAATTACAATTAAGTAAACATGCATCATAATAATTGAATTACCAAGATTTTATATACTTTGTCAAGCTGGGTGGAAGAGGGGGAAATAAGATATGTACCTCCAATAATGAATCTTACAAATGCACTTTGGCAACGACGTCCAAAGGGCGGAAAGCAGCACGGGGAAGCATTTGCTTTATTACATAGATTAATCATGAAATACAGATGAACACAAACAATACATCAAAAGAAAAGATTCCGGCTCATCAGCCATTACACAAACTATCAAATACAAAATAACTTTCAATAAATATTTAACAGTACAGTCACAAGAACTTAAGAGACTCCATTGAAAATATTGTAGAAGAGACAACAAAGTAGGCTATACTACGTCAACCACATCAGGGTGGCTACTCTAGGACAACCATAAAATTCAAATATAATTCCCGGTTTTCAAGGTTACAAGGGAACTATTTCAACCTTGCGTATTACCGCCTCTCACCAGCCCCCTCCTCCCCACACACAAATACTGAATATATTTAAAAAAATATGAATGGTCTTTGCGATTCCTATGTACCAAGAATTCTTATTAGGGGTCCCGGGTTCGAATCCAGGCCTGGGCGTTTGCCATTGTCCCTTCATCAATTTCATTGTATCATCACTCATCCTCATATTTGATATTAGCAAAAAGTTACACAAAAGCGAAGTATCTAAACAAAATCAATCAATTCAAAAATTCTGATTCAATTCAACTGCATATATATTTAATTTAAGTTGCCGAGTTAACATTTGCCATTTCACATACTTAAGACTCTAAATACATCTACAAACACAAGTCACAAATGTTACGGGATAGCCTAATCTACAAAATATTATTAATTATATAAGAATTTCAAACTCTATTTTACCTAATCAAATTCAATATATATTTCAATAATCTAACAAAGTAAATGAATTGAGAGAATTCAGTTTTATTTTCCATAAAGCTTTATTTCCTTTCCTTGATAAAAAATTAAAGCTAAACTTTGAAATACCTGCCTCAGAGCATTTATAAATATGAATCAACTCAATTGGATTTGAATTAATAAAAGTTGCAATTTTTCACGTCTACGGAGAAAAATTCACGCAGAATTCACGGAGCCAAATATTCACGTATAATTCCAGGAATTCCGGTTGAGTAGCCAGCCACCCTGCATATTTCCATCAGAACATCATCCAAATATTATTCATATTATTATATATATATTACAAAACATACACACAAGCAACATTGGTACTTTGAAATGCACAGTGGGACGGTGTAGCAAAAGTGGGGCAAAATCTCGAATTCTTGAAATAAGGAATCAAGAAAGGTATGTTTAGTTACAGTTATATATTTTAACCTTATATCAAATTTACATGGAATCATATGGTAGATTTCTTATGTTCTTCTCGCAAACTACAATCATTTGAAATACTGTATATATGACAAAGATTGAAAACTCAACATGATATCATTAACATGTCAATGATTTAAATTCAATGTTGTTCTTAGACAGCGCCTGCTGTGGAAATGTGGGTGATGTTCCTATGGTTTAACATGTGACAATGAGACAAATGTGAAACTTTTGCTAGATTCCCCCTGCATTCCTCCCTCACTTCAAGCACTGCTCATAGAAAAGAAATTTCTCTTAATGAAATACTCGGCCCACTATTTCTTGTTGAGGTATAAGTTTGTATTGCTGAAAATTTTTATATTATTTATAACTGAGAATGTATTGCTGCTACTCTTCATTAGATGTGTTTACATGTAGAGCCATTTTCACAACTTTCAAACCAAGATTTGGAATAGTGAGAACGAAAAAATGAGAGAAATTGGGATAATTTACAGAATACCTCAAATATTGAGTAACTGGCATATTAGCCATGAACTTCTATCAAGCAATAGGTTCCATTATCAATAGTAGCATTGCAAGTAGTAAATCATGAACAACTCAATTTATCCTTGGAAGTCGTGGCCGAATTTCCTGTTCAATTTACTATTCCTTTTAGCATTTATAACAAAGCTCTTTTCCGGGGAGAAAATGCAGGGTTTAGCTTGCACTTCAAACTAGTTACTTTTTCTTTAAAAAAAAAAGGAAATCAACATACAATCAATATCAATGTATTCTTGATTATAAATACAATTAAGAGTTCAATACTAGCATTTGAAGAAAATTAAACTTCATGTAAGCCTGATATTCCAAGTTCTGGAGCATACAAATGTAATACTAAAGAGGAACTTCATGTAGATAGGGTAATATGAGAACTCTAGAATATCTTCAGATGGCAACCTTTTAAATGTAATGTTTGAAGTAGCATCACATCTGTTGCAAACAAACCATTACAAGTTTCTTGAATAAGTAAAGATTTTTATTGATAATTAAAATGAACAAAATTGAAAAAATATATATATCTGGTAACACATTAGTTAGGTGCTGATATTTACAAGGTTAGAGGGTTGACAATAAGTAATTCACACTGATGTGGAAACTTTACCAGTTTTACTGGCACTCTCTTTGTTATGAGGTTTTGTCCCACTTTTGGTGTCACCTGTCCCACTGTGAGATGCAGTGTAACCAGAAAAATACCACAATAATTATCTGTTGTGAGATCACACCAAGAACGTATTCCAGCACCATTCGGCGAATATGAACTTCATACACAGGTGAAGGGAATTATGATCATGTGATGCACAATGTGGTTCGAATGTTGAAGTCAATAAATATGCTTATATTTCAGCTGTCGTCAAGTCGCACACACTCAAAGTACACTCAAAAATAGATTGCAGCACTGTTTCAAACATGTCCCCAGTTTCCAAGAGATACATTTCGGTTCCAATCTTAAGAATTTCATCACATAGACAAATCAATTCACTTGAAGAAAGGTAGACTATCCACTCCACGATTTGTCTTCGAACCTTGTCTGAAGATCTAACCTGCTCCTCCCATAGGATGCCTAGTAAGAAGAGAACGAGAGAATTTACTATAAGGTTATTTTATGTAATTTGAAATGTGTTTAATTAAATATAAACTATGTCAATAGCATAATTACATAATTTGTTTTTATATACGAATGTTGGTACACCCAACGGAAAGAGAAACAGTAGGCGAAATGTCCATCACCATTTTCATTCGGTCTGTATTACACAATGTGATGAAAATGAATTGAAATAAAGACTGCAGTAAGCAGAGTGCAATACCCTCTTCGAACCAAGATAATTTTACTCCTTAAAACAAGACTGGATGTAGAATAAAAAAGTATTGAAAATGGCGACGGACAATTTACCTACCATTATCTTTGCCATTGACTGTACACAGAGCGTAACGCATAATTAGAATTAGATGCCCACCCAGCAGATATTACTCTATACACTCCTATTCTCATGCAACATAAAAAGAAAAATACTCCCAAATAAAAATTAAACAATAAGGTGTGATATGGAAAAACAACCCAAACAAATAAAGACAAAAATAAACTAAAAACTGGAGATATATAATATGGATAGTAGTTTCTCAAAGTAGGTAGTGTTTGCTCCTTAGTAAATAATTTAACTGCATCAGCAAAAGGCTGAAAAATACCACAAATCCCAACCCGATTAGGTCCCTTACGAATTTGAATATAACCTAAAACCCTACGCTCAAATAAAGTAAAAAAAGCAACTCTAATTAAAACACATACAACTAAAATAATAAAAGAAATAACTCCAATAAATAAATCTAATATCATCTACTATAAAAAGAAACTTATCTTCATTATTGAATTCTAAATTCAATGCACTTCTCTGCCATAATAGTAATTATTATTAATCAATATTATATATATAATATAAGTATTTGGTCCTTTCGTACTAAAACACTTTTAATATTAAGAGATAGAAACCAACCTGGCTCACGCCGGTTTGAACTCAGATCATGTAAGAAATTAAAGGTCGAACAGACCATCAAATTTGAAATGCTACCCCCAAATGATATCTTAATCCAACATCGAGGTCGCAACCCCTCCTGTCGATATGATCTCTCAAGAAAGATTACGCTGTTATCCCTAAGGTAACTTATTCTTTAAATCACTAAAAATGGATCCAAACAACAAAAATTATTGAATATTAAATAAAAAAGAGCTAATTATTATCTTTCCATCACCCCAACAAAATACTATTTAATAATATATATAACTATATTACTAATCAAAACATCATTAAAATAATATAAAGATCTATAGGGTCTTATCGTCCCCTTAAAAAAATAAAGCCTTTTCACTTTAAAGTAAAATTATATATTAATTAACTAAAGACAGTCTATTCCTCGTCCAACCATTCATTCCAGCCCCCAATTAAAAGACTAATGATTATGCTACCTTCGCACGGTCAAAATACCGCGGCCATTAAACAAATGTCATTGGGCAGGTTATACTTCATATAAAAATCATGAAAAGGTGTTTTTGATAAACAGGCGAGAATAAATTTTGCCTAATTCCTTTAATTAATTAAATAAATATACTAATAGAATCATAATTTCAAAATAAAACCAATTAAAACATATAATTAAGTAAGCAAGTAAAACCAAACTAAATTTTTAATAAAATTTCAAATAAATTATAACAAAATTACAAAAATTAGCAATCTCCAAACCAATAAATATAGTAGTTTAATATAAAGTTATAACCAACATATTAACCAGAAGCACATCCCTCTAGTAATAACTAAACATTAATATTGTAATATATATTAATATAAAAAATATTAAAATGTAAAGCTATATTAAATATAATTCCCTAATAACTAGATATAAGGTAAGCCGAATAACATTTTATTACAAATAACAATTTTAACAGAAAAATATAACACTTTTACCTTAAAATTAGTCTACTAGCTCCTCACCCTTCGAGAAAACAGAATATTCAATTAAAATTTAATCCTCCCTGATACAAAAGGTACGATTATTAACATCTCCTATAACAAAAATCAATATTTCATATATTTAATAAATCCCAACACTGTACTAATAACCTATAACAAACTAATTTATATATACTAAATATATAACCAACCCCAATAAAATTACTTTTCATATACAATCAACTTATAAACTAAATTCAAATAGTAATAAAATTTCTATCAAAATATGTCGAATTGCACGACTAACTACTCAATGTAAATGAATATTCTAACTAACAGAAATATTTTGATACTATTCAAACTAGGCACACCTTCCGGTACGCCTACTATGTTACGACTTATCTCACCTATATAAATGAGAGCGACGGGCGATGTGTGCATGCCCTAGAGCTAATAAACCAAAATGTTATTCTAAAACAAAATTACAATTAAATCCAATTTCAAACATAATTTCAATATATTATCCAAATCAACATAATGTAACCCATCTCCACCCACTAATAAGCTGCACCTTGACCTGAAATATATTTCAACAGAAAAAAAGAATATATATATTTAAATATTCAAATTACGGCGGTATACAAACTGATATTTTACAATAATAGGTCAAATAGAACGCGGAATATCGATTACGGGACAGGTTCCTCTAAATAGAATAAAGCACCGCCAAATTCTTTGAGTTTCAAGATCATAACTAATACTACTCAAACCAAATTTACAATGATAATAATAGGGTATCTAATCCTAGTTTAATATATCACCTTTATAGAATTAATAAAAATAAAGAACAAATTATATTAAAAATTTCACCTAATAAATAAAATATAAACAACCAAAAATTAATTATTACTACAATTAAGCCAACAACTCTCCACTTATGTCCCCACGTCTAACCGCGGCAGCTGGCACGAATTTAGCCGGACAAAATAAATATTAAAATTTAAAATCCTGTAATCTAATTTACATTAAAATTAAACAAAACCACACACTGCGAACAAATTCAGGTACACCACCTCAACCCATAAAAAATTGGCGGAAATTTTTCCTCTCTTTAATAAATACATATGTAAAATTTAATTAAGGAATTCTAAGCTAGAATAAAACTTTACTTCTAAAATATAAAGAGAGGTTCTTTATTATTATATAGTATGTATTATATTAAATTATAATTATAATTAGAAATTATCTCACGAAAATTTCCCCCCTTACTTTTTTTACTCACTTTCCCATACTATATAGAACACAATTTTTTTTCCCCTCAAAATTGTGTTCTATATAGATATATTAACTTCTTTTTTCTCTAGACTCAATAAGTATTAAAATGACATGTTAATTAAGTCAATTACTTTAAGTTAGACTACAAAAACTTAAAAAAAATTGGATAAAATTAAAAAGGATTCTGAAGTATTTTATATTATTTAATAAATAGGTTCTACTTATTGATCATAACAATAAAAATCCAATAAATAATATTATTAACCCACTATTATATTTTTTATATAAATAAGATGTCTGAAAAAGGATTACCATGATAGGGTAAAGTATACATGAAATTTAACATGTTCTTATTAACTATTTGTAACAAAAAATGAATTTTTATAATTGAAAGAATTAAACTTTCTCCAATGGTATCAAACCCCATGGTGCATCATACACCAAAATATAATAAAAAGGTAAGCTAATTAAGCTAGAGGGCTCATACCCCACATATGAAGGTCTATAATCAATCCTTCCCTTTTTAATGCTCACAACCCCCAAGAAAATAATATTCCTATTGACCCTCACAATAGGAACCCTCCTTTCTATTTCTTCCACCTCATGATATGGAGCCTGAATAGGCTTAGAAATTAATTTAATATCTTTTATTCCATTAATTTCTACACCAAATAATCAACGAAATACAGAAGCATCACTTAAATACTTCCTAATTCAAGCATTAGCATCATCAATAATTTTGGCCGCAGCATTAATTATAATTAATGCTGTAAATTTCAATCTACAAATCCAGCTTTTAACTATAGCTTTATTAATAAAAATAGGAGCTGCTCCATTTCACATTTGAATACCAGAAGTTATAGAAGGAATAACATAAATTAACTGCCTAGTAATAACAACTATTCAAAAAATTGCTCCATCAGCATTGCTTAGTTACGTAATTGACAATTTAAACATAATTTTAATTTTAACAATTAGAACATCAGCAATTATTGGAGCAATTGGAGGATTAAATCAAACCTCCTTACGAAAAAATTATAGCCTTTTCATCAATTAACCACATATCATGAATTATTCTAAGAATAACATCAGAAGATAATACCTGGTTAACATATTTACTACTATACGTCCTTATGACTACCTCTACCATTATGTTATTTTCAATAAACAAAACATACTACGTCCATCAACTGTTTATATTAAAACTTCCACCCATTAAAAAAATATCCTTATTCATATCAATATTATCTCTCGGTGGACTACCACCTCTACTAGGGTTTTTACCAAAATGAATAGTTATTATCCAAACAACCAACCTTAAACAATTAATTATAATTATAATCCTAATTAGTATATCATTATTAACCCTATATTATTACTTACGAACCTCACTTACATCAATTTTAATAAATTATAAAACTAATATATGGAATATTATTAACAACAAGCCATTAAATTTAAAAGAACAAGTATTATCGGTAGTTACAATTTTTCTCTCAGTATGTGGATTACCTATAATTCAACCAATTTATATATCTCTATAAAATCCCTATAAAGTAAGGTCTTAAGTTAATTTTAAACTAATGGCCTTCAAAGTCATAAATAAGGGATACTCTTTTAGGCCTTAATACATACAATGTATCACCCTGAAATTGCAGTTCAAAATTATTATTCTTAACTATAAAGCCAAAATTTAATGAGAGAGTTTAAAACTCATAAATAAATTTACAGTTTATCACCTTATAACTTCAGTCATCTCATTCTTGCAACGATGATTATTTTCTACTAACCATAAAGATATTGGTACAATATACTTAATTTTCGGAGTATGATCAGGAATAGTTGGAACATCATTAAGTATTTTAATCCGTATAGAATTAGGCCAACCAGGAAGCTTAATTGGAGATGATCAAATTTATAATGTAATTGTAACTGCACACGCATTTATTATAATTTTTTTTATAGTAATACCTATTATAATTGGGGGATTTGGAAACTGACTAGTACCTCTAATAATTGGAGCCCCAGACATGGCCTTCCCACGATTAAATAATATAAGATTTTGATTACTACCCCCGTCATTAACTCTACTATTATCAGGAAGAATTGTAGAAAGTGGTGCAGGAACTGGCTGAACAGTATATCCTCCCCTATCTGCAGGAATTGCACATGCTGGAGCCTCTGTAGATTTATCCATTTTTTCATTACATTTAGCAGGAGTATCATCTATTCTGGGGGCAGTAAATTTTATTACAACAGTAATTAATATACGAACTATAGGAATATCCATAGAACGAGTACCATTATTCGTATGATCAGTAGTAATCACCGCAGTTCTACTATTATTATCACTACCAGTTCTAGCAGGAGCAATTACAATACTATTAACAGATCGAAATTTAAATACCTCATTTTTTGACCCATCTGGTGGTGGAGATCCAATCTTATATCAACACCTATTCTGATTCTTTGGACACCCAGAAGTATATATTCTAATTCTACCAGGATTTGGAATAATTTCACATATTGTAACTCAAGAAAGAGGTAAAAAAGAAACATTTGGAGTTCTTGGAATAATTTATGCAATAATAGCAATTGGATTTCTAGGATTTATTGTATGAGCACATCATATATTTACTGTAGGAATAGACGTTGATACTCGAGCATATTTTACTGCAGCTACAATAATTATTGCTGTACCAACAGGAATTAAGGTATTTAGATGAATTGCAACACTACGTGGAACACAAATTAATTACTCCCCGTCAATATTATGAGCATTAGGATTTATTTTCTTATTTACAATAGGGGGATTAACAGGAGTAGTATTAGCAAATTCATCACTAGACATTGTACTGCATGACACATACTATGTTGTAGCACATTTTCATTATGTATTATCTATAGGAGCAGTATTTGCTATTATAGCAGGACTAGTACATTGATTTCCACTATTTACAGGAGTAATAATAAATCCAGATTGATTAAAAATTCAATTTATCTCAATATTTATTGGAGTCAACTTAACATTCTTCCCACAACATTTTCTAGGGCTAAGAGGAATACCACGACGATATTCGGATTACCCAGATGCATATACAATATGAAATATTGTTTCAAGATTAGGATCAATCCTATCATTTACAGCAGTAATTATTATAATTTTTATTACCTGAGAAGGTATAACAAGTGCCCGACCAACATTATTTAATCTACAACAAGCATCATCAATTGAATGATATCAAATATCACCTCCTTCTGAACATACATATTCAGAACTTCCAATACTACTTACCAACAACTAATTTTTTAAGATGGCAGAGAAGTGCATTGAATTTAAGCTTCAAATATAAGGGATATCCCTTACTTAAAAGTGGCAACCTGAAATCAAGTAGGATTACAAGATAGATCCTCCCCACTAATAGAACAAATAATATTCTTCCATGACCACACAATATTAATTTTAATTATAATTACAGTATTAGTAGGATACTTAATAGCATCATTATTTAATAACAAATTAACAAACCGAATACTTTTAGAAGGACAAACATTAGAAACAACATGAACAATTATACCAGCAATTACCCTAGTTTTTATTGCTCTACCCTCTTTACGTTTATTATATTTGTTAGATGAAATTAACCAACCTTCATTAACCCTTAAAACTATTGGACATCAATGATACTGAAGTTATGAATACTCCGATTTTATAAAGGCAGAATTTGATTCATATATTTATGACAAAACCAGCACGAATTTACCACCCTCTACTTAAATTAGCAAATAACGCATTAGTAGACTTGCCAGCCCCATTAAATATTTCATATTGATGAAATTTTGGCTCACTTATAGGAATATGTCTTTCAATTCAAATCTTAACAGGTCTTTTTCTAGCAATACATTATATTTCAAGAACAGATTTAGCCTTTTCTAGAGTAATACACATCTGCCGAGATGTAAATTATGGATGAATACTACGAACTATTCATGCTAATGGTGCCTCCATATTTTTCATTTGCATATATATGCATGTTGGACGAGGAATATATTATGGGTCCTACTTATATTTTCACACATGATCTATTGGGGTTATAATTATATTAGCAACAATAGCAACAGCATTTGTTGGATATGTACTACCATGGGGCCAAATATCATTTTGAGGTGTCACAGTAATTACTAATTTACTCTCAGCAATTCCATATTTAGGAACTATACTAGTCCAATGAATTTGAGGAGGGTTTGCAGTAGATAGTGCTACACTAACTCGATTCTTCGCCTTTCATTTTTTATTACCATTTATTTTAATAGCAATATCCATAATTCATCTACTTTTCTTACATCAAACCGGATCTAACAATCCACTATCTATTAATAGCAACATGGATAAAATTCCATTCCACCCATACTTCTCAATAAAAGATACATTAGGATTTATACTTTCCTATAATTTTTATTTTTATTTTGCGAGAATTCAAGTAACTAATTGTTTAGAGTGGAAAATTAAAGGTTTTGAATGTAGTATTGTTTCATATTAATTATTAACAATTTTCTATTGTCTATGTCACTATATTTGTCATGATGAATAAAACTAAACTCTCACCTGAAATGTAAAAAAAGTAACGGGCAACGTTTTCAAGAGTGGAACTAGTTTTCTCCTCAATCTTTATTTTATTCTTTTAATGTGTGTGTAGTTTTGAAATGTTTTATATTTGATATTTTAACTTTTTACTACTTCATACACATTTTATTTACTATTAACAGCCTTATCTGAATCCTGATTACAAATAAGTGTTAAATAGAGTCAGTTTGCTAATGTTATCTGAAAAGCCAAGTAAAGTTTGTGAAGCAGGTGGTCCCAAGTTTCATATCCGATTGACGCAAATAGTATATCGGATACTACTATATAAACTGTTGGTGCAGACCAGATTAGCCTATTTGTGCAGAAAGTGGACTTTAAAACAAACTAAGCAAACTGAATGTTAAGAGTATACCATCTAACATTCAAATTCAGAAACTGTGACATACTCTGATAAAGTGATTCCACACAGTTACATAGACAGAAGGAGATAGCATCTTATTTCCAACTTTATCTGCTTTAAAAATACATTTCTTTCCCCTACTTTCAGTAAGCTGTACTTGCTTTAAGAACATGTAATCTCAATGTGCTCCATGAATATGGGCTTGTTCCGATGGACAAAGGGCCAATTGAACTGATATATACCATATCCCTTTAAGCCGGTATTTTCTGTAGTTTGTGATATCGAGAGATAAGACGGTCTGACTTTTTGAGGATGAGTACATTACTGGTTTAACTAACTGTCGTCGTCGTATCATTTACAGAGGTATCTATAGTTGACAGACGGGATACACACGTCCAATATTCTTCTTAACTAAAACTTTGTATCTTAAAATACTTATAATTATAAACTTACATTAGCCAGAAGCTGCCAATATCCCATCTAACAACGTGAAAAACATCTCTGTTGTTTAGGAATCATACTTCCAAAACCATCTAATTGATGAGTCTGTTGATGGTGTTCCTCTCGTGGTCCTCGAAATCTTATAGCATGAACAGCTGCTGCGATTAATCTCTTACACTGATGAATGCAGCTTAAAAAAATATACAAATGATAGCATGAATGATGACATAACTTCTACTAACTAGAATTAAATTTAAAACATGTCAAATTGTGTTTTACAATTGACGATAATCAACCTTTACTTACTGTTCATTCAGTACTTATATTATATATTAACGATCAATGTGAGTATATTTAAAAAAAATACTTTTATTAAAGAAAAAAACAAATTTGCAAGATGTAACAAACAATTGTGATTGTAGCATACATGATAAGCTTTGCAATATCTCAGTAATCGTGCAAAAGTTTTATCGGTGATGTGGTCTTTTCACAAGGTAATGAACATGTGGTTCTTCCAAAATAACAGTTTCATATTTTCATACATGAAACTAGCACGTACTTTTTTCGAGCTAGGCGTATTCTCTAAAAATATTGGCTTTATATTTCCTGGCAATTTACCAATAAACTGATCAGTTTTATATACTCACTGATCCTGTGTAATCAGCTCTCTCAGGTAGGAAGTGTCCGAATTGTAGTTTTCATCCATGGATTGTGCCTTGATTCTCCGCTCCAAAGATGTCAGAATTCAGTCGCAGACCAAGTAGAAGAGATGTGGACGAGATAAAGATTGTATGGTAGATTAAAAAAAATATTTTGACCTTTGGTAGCAATGCAGACGAATGCAGCACAACTCATAAGTTACTATTATGTTAATCATTTATTTGGGTTGACCAATTTGAAACTGCCAGAAAGGCTTTCAATTGTGAAATTTGAAAATGTAACCTTCAAAGGAAAATTGACAACTCTGTCTTATATCGTAATAATGAGTTAGTTATATCCGAACGGCTGAAAGTATCAAATTCAGAATTCTTTAACCAACGAAAATTGTGCAATTACACATATTCCTCAAAAAATCAAATTATAAAGGTTTGCACGGAATTTAGAGGTAATTAATTCGAGAGATAACAACTAAACCAAGATGTTTGCCAACATGGAATTAGTTTGTGTATAACAGGACAATTTTAACCATCTAACCAACCTACATAGAAACTAAAAACCACTACCACTACACAACCTGTAACTACTGTGAACCCTCATGAAAGTCCATACTGGCAAGTTCTACTTGTTTGAAATATTACCAAGGTATATAAAGGAAATTGCCGGACCTATTTATGATACTTGTTCATAGAAAAACACAATATCTTGTTTACAATTCGTTCAAGAAAGAACACTAATGATTTCTAACTAACAATCACATGCCAACGTAACTTTTGTCTGTATTTATCTCAAAAATTCCTCCTCTTCAAATTGCAGTTTTTCTGTTGGGTGAAAGCAGTAGACTTCTTCACCTATTATTAGTTAAGACCAGTTGACTGGACCTGGAATATTCGTTCCAGAACTACTTCTCTATTTTCGTGAGACCAGTTCAGCAACCCTCTCGACAACAATTTGAAAACTTCAGAAGCAACTATCGCATGAACGGGTGCTGAAACATTTATCATCACAATAACAGGAACCTGTAGAAGGAAAAAATACACATTTCAAATACAAAAATTTAAATTTCTCTCCCATCCCACATAATACCGAATGACATGTATCCTCCCTGAATCTTAAATGCATCTGTAGTTAATATGAAAATATTCCTTGTTTTTTCTGGACTCTACAACTTTGAGATAACCTTAAAGTTCCTGTTAAGCTCTCAAATCTGTCATTTCCCGACGTAATCAACATACGATTGTGAAGATTTACCACAAAAGTTATTGGAACTATTAAGACACATATTCAACCCAAAAACGTTTGCCACGAGGACTGTATCAAACATAAAATCATCTGAATTAATCCTATGATGAAATTCCTTACAGGTATCAGCAGATATACAATCTAAAAAATAATTTCTCGGATCGATTATTGATACATTTCTTCCTAGTCGTGTTGTTTAGTGAAGAGTCAACGGTTGTACAATAGTGTCTCAACGGTTTGAGTTGCTGATAACTACACCCATCTGGAAATATCACTTCCTCTTATGTTGAACACACTAATAGCAACAACTCTTAAACTTAGTATTGATTTATCATAAATAACATGATATTTATATTAAATATTTTTCTTCTGAATAAAATCAACAGAAGTTTATTTTAATTTCACCCAAGTATTTTTTTAATCTTTGACCATGTTTACATGAAGCTGCAAGAAATAATTATGTGACAGTTGAACAATAATACATATTTTTTAGATAAAAACACGCATTCAATTTCAAGAAGTTTATTTAAAAAACACGGTGGAGGGGCATTAAATAAAGATTCAAAGAGGAAAATACGAAAGAATGAAGCAAATAACTTCCGTTAAGATATATATGCAAGAATTTTGACGTCATTAAATGGAAATGATAGAGTTAATTCATTAGAGAACTAAGCCAATACCATACTAGTAAGGGCATTGCAATTAATTGTACAAATTACTACTTCACAGAAGATTACAATGATTAGCACTGAACTACACCTAAACTATTATACCACCTTACGTTAAGTTCATATTGGCTAGTTCTGTCTGAATAACTAAACTTAATGTGTATATATATATATATGCTTACTGCACGCAAAAGTCAGTTGGTTAAGGTTCACCGCAACAAAATTAGATCTTTCCAGCAAGATTAGTCAGAAAGTCGCAATTACCAAATCGACATCTTTGATCCACAAACGACACATGCCTTCATCAATAACAGAATATGAGGACTGAAAATCCTAATAATGGCAATAAAGTTACAAACTTACCCTTTTAAGTTTTTACCACCACACACATTTCAACATACCACTTGTCTGTTCCTATCTGACAATGATGAGCCTTTATTGAAGTAACTTTCACTTCAGAACCGGAAGTACCTTGCTCAATTTCAGTCTCGTCGACAGACCAGCAATGAATTGTAGAATGATAGTCTCAGGAACGAAGCTTATGTGAATGCCTACATAATTACAAACAAGAGAAATAACTACAATTTTCTCAATGATTTCACTCAAAATTTCATTTTAAACTTGGTAACCAACATTGAGATAAATTCGAATTATACAAAAAGAAATCACAAATGAAATTTAAGGTATCGATAGGTTTGAAAGAACACAATCTTATGAATTATTCAAGCTCCGAAGATGATTTTCTTCCATCCAAAGGAGCAAAGTGATTAAACTCCTCTAATATTAACTTTTTAGATGTATCTTCTAAAATCCCATCTTCCAACAAATTCAACTCAACAAATTACATATTCCAATGCACTACTACATTACCACATGTGCATCATGTTATGCGGTGGAAAGTTCTCATCTGTACAGCAAGATCAAGAAGTCATCTCTTCTAGAAATCTGAGCTAAAAATCTCAATTCCTTGTGGATTTGAATGCAGGTTTCGCATCCTGGAACCTGAGGATCTGGTTGCAGTAGAAAACAAAACATTTTTATAATTCAAAGGTTTACTAAAGCTATTGAGAGAGATAAATCAGTTAACAATGCAAATAGTGTCATCTTGATCCCTATTACATACTTCATCTTCACTACATACACAGCAAATTCCTTTTCATATAAATACACAGTTTTCATTTGCAACGTAAGGTCACGAATGCAATAATTCCGCCTAATTATACATACTAGGCCTAGTAAAGGAATCATTTTGTTCATATAATAAACTGTTATTACATCATTAAGAGTAAACAAGCTATTTATTGTAGTTTATTGTATTAAGTATGCATAAAGTCTTAACATTAAAAAACGTGATATGAGAGTGAAATTCTTAATACTATAACAATGTGACTAATATAAAAGTGAAATTTTATAAAAATTACTGAAATTTTAGTAACACAGTAATGAGAAAATACCTAACACTGGGCTGTGTTTCGTATACTGTCAAATAACTAAGGAATACAGAACTAATCTGTGCAACTACTTTCATATGAACTAAAATGACTACCACCACACAAATTCACTATAAACTCTACACCTTTACCCCGTTACGCATATCCATATTGACGAGTCTAGTCTACTATGTTTGGCAAACACATACGAATCACAACCCAGCCGATTACTTCCATGTCAGGTTTCGTGTGGGTATTTTCCTGTTGGATGAAAACTATAGACAGCAACTAGTTGACGCGTCATTAGACAGTCTTTGTTCCTTTATGTACCTCACATACTGAGAGATGCAAGCAGAGGTAACATCTAGCTAGGAAAATCTCCAAGACAATGTGCATGTCTTAGTTTATTTATAGAAGTGGTTCTTCCACTTTCTGGAAATTAAGGTCTCAAAATATTCCAACCTGCTCCATGTTCCTGATGTCATATAATGTAACGTCCCTTCACAATTTCTCGTCTTCAAATGTGTGATATTTTAGATGGTTGATTTTCTTCTGCTTAACAGTGAATGTGATTTTTGTTCTCTAAGCTGCTTCCTCCTTGGATGACCGATAGCTCCACAAATTGTCACAATCACTAGTATATTCATAACGATCAAAGGCGTACTTACACGATTAAGGATATGAATAAATATCTGAAAAGAAACAGTATTCCTCTGATACAAAAATATAAGACAATTAATTCACATTTCATCCACTTGTGAACTGCAAATCAACATTAATTACAATATTAATAATAATTTATATACAAAAATAGAACTTGGACAAACATTAATGAATTTATTTTTAGAATAATTTCAGTTCGAGTACACACCTTTACAATAACCAATCGATATCCAGATTTTTTTTAAAAAAGTAAGTGGAAATGGATTGGACATACCTTTCGGAAAATTTTTGGATCCATAGAGAAATCTGCATTAGATTGGAATCGTCAGGGAAACCGAAGTGTGACGGATCTAGGAAGACCTGGAAAAAATCAACTGAAGAAGTAGTCTTGGAAATTGGAAAATCATGGAACGAAATTAAGATGATGGCTGTCAACTGGACCAGATGGAGTAGTTTCACAGATGCCATATGCTACAAAAGAAGCAACAGGAATTAAGTCGCACACCATTACGAAAAACAAAGATCCCATCAGACTTTTGCAGATTAGTTCTTATAGATGTAGTTCATTGAGGCCAAATATCAATCTTGCAAGGAAATATATTTCAATTGATTAACTATATTAGTTACAAAGAACAAATATTGAAAATCATTGCGAATATCAAGAGGGGCAACAAGGCTTCTCTTATATTGTAATTCTTGTCTAGAAATTGACAACAAATAATTGTATTTAGTACATTGTATTTACTAACTAATTTTGCAGATGCATCTTTATGATTTATGAGAAACGATAAAACCAGGAACTGAAATCTCCAATTACCAGTTTCCAATTCTACTTGTATTCACCAAGTGCTTCGAAATCGTATCTGGGTCATTGTTGGCAGGTGGAAGAGGACAACGTTTCGCATTGAGATTGAGATGTATGGCTCACGGCTGGTGTTACCGGCAGCAGGTGGAAGAACTCTGAAGTTCCTCCTGGTCAAACTCTGTGGTACACTTTCACTTCCTTCAGGACAAAAGCTCCGTATCATATTTGATGAACTACAGGTTGAAGCTCAGGTTACAATACAAGAATTCCAATTATTTGATTTCCTAAAAAATATCGAAACATAATCATAGCTTGTAACGCAAGTAATAGTCTCTTTGCATACTGCCTTATCCATTGAATAATTTCAACTCGCCACTTTGAATTTTCAAAGCGCGCGCGCGCGGGCACAAACAAACAAACAAACACGCACACACACACGCACACGCACAATAATTTCAATTTGAAAGTTAAATATTTATTTGCTTTCAATTTGTAAAACACTTTCCTGTTGAAAGGGTGCAATATTTACACTGAAAATTGTAACAGTTAAATTGTGATATCGCACAAAATTTATGAATTGTTGAAAGGCAATAGATGAAGCTAGGTTAGGCTTACGTATGGTCCTTATATACAAAGGCAAATACGCCTTGTCCTAAAGCGAAATAATTTAGAAATTCTCAATTCTAAATGATTACAACAACGCTGGAACTTGGCCAATACAGAAGTAGTACATACAGTTTACTTAATTATAAACCAACTAACTACTCTACGTAAAAACTAAAATTAATATCATACCACACACACATGCACTTCCCTACTCCCCTAAGCATGTCCGTATTGGCCAAGTTCCATCCGACTGTTCTGTGAAACGTAACGGAACTTTATCTTTATGCCGAATGCAAAGACAGTTGGTTGCAATTACCAATTGATAGATCAATCATCAGTAACAACTAGCTTCACCAGACACGGTCCTCATACGTAAGAAATGCAAAATGTGTACACAAAAATATCAAACACCTTGCTTAGAAAACTAAGAAATTGTTGCACAATTACTGACTATATTTCAAAAGTAAATATCTCAAATATACAGTACTCTTCAATACGTACCTTACCAGTATCATTTTACTTATCTCCAAATAGAGAGTTTCTATTGGAAATAGGAAGTTGAATACTTTGGCCGAGGTGTAAGTCGTGCTCACTTGGATAAAAAATCCAGAATCTATTCCCATAATTAAATCCCCAAGCAACTGCATTTCCTGTAAAACAACGATGTTGTTTATCGCATAGAATATCGTTTCAAGCAGCATATAGAGCAATGTATTTTCAGATCCATAATTAGAGAACGTACAACAAGAACAAAAATCTTCCTTTAGCCCTTCTATTATATTCAACTTACCAATTTTTTTTTTATTCCGATGCTCTGGAAAAAGAGTTTTTATGGTTCACAGTTGTCTGTCTGGCTGAAGATTAGATGTAGACTCCTAGCTCATTACTAGGAACAGAGGATAGCGATAGGAAGAGAGAAGAACTAGCCGGCAACTCCTCTTCATGACCATCAAATCTGTCATCCTTCTGGTTGTGATACAAAGATTTATTTTGTACTTTCCTAAAAATATCGATATCACACACATATACAGTCATAATCCAAGTAATAGTTTCTTCACACAATGTGCTACTGAAAAACTTGCTTTGCCACATGTAATGTCAGCAGAAAGTTCTGAAAGACAAACCCATAGTTTCTCGTGAGAGTAATTATAATATCTGAAACACTCAATGGCGAACCAGTTGCTCCCCCACTTTTTCCCAGGCACTATGCTAAACCTTATCCAAGAAGATAGAATAAACTGTCCATCCCCCTCCCCTCTACTCCCAACACTTTTGGAACCCGATCGCCGCCACTTGAAACACTAATATGTTAAACAGCCAAAAAATCAGAAATTACAATAAATTCTGAATCAAGAGTAAACTGAAAACACCTGTGAAGACTGGGTTATGTTTCATACACGAATTCGCGTACATTAGCAAACAAAATCGCCAAACATTCAACTATGCAAGAAAGAAACATTTTTCTATCAATAAATGAGAGAACTGTCAATAGCAAACTACATACCAAGTGCAGCTAATCATAACCAACCAACTACCTTGCATGCAAACTAAGACCAACACAATTACGCCCCATATAAAATTGTCTACTCCATTCTGCATGTTCATATTGGCAAGTCTTATCTGAGTGAAAGATTCGTAAGTGAAGTTCAAAACTAAACCGAAGATTAATCCCAAATTTTCTGTTGCATAATGATATGCACTCACACTTCCTGCCCGCAAATTCTGATGTAATTCACACAGATTTTCAGTTAGCCGTATTACTTTTTGGAAGTTAATATTTCAACATACCAATTTCCTCTTTCATGTAACTTACCTACAGAATAACGTTACTTCCAATGCGCCCAATTTACATACTGGTTGTGAGCTTCTTTGGATCAAATGGGTTGGTCGGATCTTTTCTTGGTTGATGAACAAGTCCTGCGATTTACAAGATCATTTTGGGTCGAACCATGGAAAGATAGGATAAGACATATGAACAAAGAGCTGACCAATGTGGAACAGTATTTTTCTAGAGGTCAAAATTTATCTCCTTTCTGAATCGAATACCTCATCAGTCAAGTCTGTATCCTATCCTCGTAAATAATCTGGTACAAACGTCATTTTAGCTTTCTTCACCTCCAAAACTAAGATAAATCTTTGTAGGATCCCTTAATTGTGGCAAAACTGAAATTTGCTAGTTGCAAGTTTGTGAACATGCTTACTTTCACTAATTGAAATCAAATTACTACTTTCTTTACAAATAGCAAGCAAGTATCGTCAATTCCTCAGCAACCTAAACCATCTTAGTTAATAACTAAACCAGGCTAAAGATAATATAAAATTGTTTGCACATTTCAATCTAAACTCTTGAGCGAATTCAGTAACTGTTTTTCTTTTCATCTAAGAATTCTTCAATTGTCATTCTAAAAGGGGCACTTACCACTCTACTTTCTGATAAGGATTGTTTAAATACTTGGAAAGAATGTCTCCTTCCAGAACTCCTTACAGCCTATGGGCTTGGACTTGTTTCCTTATATTCTTGTTGAAGATAACAGCTGCGTAATGAGTACACTGAAGAATACGGATATATATGCTCTCAAATATAGAAGTTATGCATGGAAATATGCCGTAAAAATCTAAAAACATTCAAAATGAACATTAGCAGCTAATACATACGTAATGAATCCTTCTGCTATCCTACAGAACATGAAACAGAAGTAAAAATGCTACGCCAACAAAACTATGTAAAATTATCAATTTTCACTGAAAATCATTAATATTACATACAAATAGAGCTGGGCCGATACCACTTTGAACAGGTACCCATACCGATGCCGATACTTGTAAAGTTTCATTTTAAAATTAGAAAAGCTAGTTTCGGAGTAATTCTAACTCATCCCTTAATGACATTAAGTAACTCCCAAATTATTCTCATGTAGCATTATAACACTTTGCAATGTAAACTTCTCTGTAGGCCCAGAGGATGCAAAGAAAAGAGGTTTTTGAAATTTTAGACTTTTCAACGTGTTGCAGGCACAAAAAAATCGGCGGATTCAATTTCTTCTTCAGTTTCATGTAAACACTGTTCATTCTTGTAGTTTGTGTTAACCTGGAGAGAGAGAGAAAGCAACGTAAAAATACATGGAAATACGCTTATTAAAATTACGCTCATCTGGCTGGTTCTGTTTATGCTATGCTGTCCTTTTTCTTGTAATTTGAGATAAAAACAAGTCGCTGCGGTACCTGGAACCCCTTAATTACAAGGCGACGACGTTAGCACTACGTCACCGGGGAGGCCAAGAAATTGTTTAATCCACAACCCTCCATTCTCACTTGAATGTCGTAAAACAAAATGAATTCCACACAGTGACCTTCACCAGTTTTTTTTCCCAAGAAATTTGCAATCATCTGGCCCGGAAACAGCCCTGCATGATAGTAATGCTGGTTTTAACCGCATCCCCACGAGTTTGCAAGCAAGGATTGGAAACTAATGACTTCTTCTATTTCCACACAGCCTTTACCAGGTATTTACATGCCATTAAGAAGTACGAGATAGTGGCAACTTTTACCTTGACCATTTTGATCTTGTCAATCGCCTGTTTCCCCAGGAGGATGGGGGTTTGTCCAGCACTCCTTGGGAAAACTACATGTGGAATTGCTTCCAATCTGCCACGAGGAAGGGTGAACGAACGTTTGAAAAGGACAAATGCTGCTCTTGGCCTTGGTTCTAGAGACTCAAAGCAATGGTACAGGATGGTATGGGTGGGAAAATTTCAACAGATACTTACCGATAGATCAATATCAGTATCGGCTCAGCCCTACATACAATAACTCCTGTCGCAATATTCAACCAAGATTTTATCAAGACTTACAACATTCAGTAGTCCCTTGTATGCATTAGAATGTAGCTTAAGAAAGATCTAACTTGACATGACTTCATAGGAGCAAATTTATGTTGGAAATATTAGATATGGATTCTTAATTACGTTGAAAATTAAAGTAAATAAGTATTCTCATCATTTCTAACAAAAAACTGCCTTTCCATCGACAACATGACTTTTCATAGTGAGGGTGTCAGGACATCCATTCTCGCAGTTCAGCACTCAGTCCCCCTTACGGTACACACCGAATTTTCAAGTTTATATAGTTCTTACACTGATATCAACCACGTTGTCATTAAACATCCACCATAATATATGCCTGAAGGCAATATTATGACAAAATATGTGTACTAGCAAAACTACGAACTAAATTAAATTAATATTTTAATGGCACAAACAAGGTACTAAAAGGTATCTAAAAAATAATAATTTAAAACTGGCGGTCGGAAGTAACCCCTGGAAAAATATATTGCTTTTCGTGGAAATCACATATAACCCATATATTTGCCAAATATGACCCTCCTAAGCGAAATCTCTTGTACCCTGCAGAACTTTTTCAAACTTTCAAAAGACACCAAACATGTGAAAATGATAACCGCATCAAAACAAATATAACGCAATTTAATATCTTACAGCTCTAACAAATATGACATTGAATGATTGTAGTGTTAGTATATTACGTAATTATTGTTCCGCGAATCAGCGCTCAAAGGAAGCAACTAACCTGAATGCAATTAGATTATAGCTGTAATTTATAAATTCAAATTCCTTTTTTGTGAAACATGTTAAAAGAAATATACAATTTCAATTTTTAAAACTTGTATCGTTCATTGAACATATATAATTTTAAATAATGCAACTTTATTATGATGCGATAATTATGAAATGAAAGAGGGTTAGAAAGTAAAACCTCAGGCATAATACACAGAAATTTTAGATTTTTTAGTATATTACACTTCCTGAGTGGACTGGTAAGGAGACTGCCTGGGTGGACCAGGTGTAGAGAGACTTATCCATTCCGTAAAAGCCAAATAATTTCGTCGAACCACCTGAGTTTTACTACCCCTCTTACACGAAACTGACTGTACGATTCCTACACAATAAGCTGTTAAAATGATAAATCCAGTATCCTTGATTCCACGATCCTGAGATAGCTTCTGTGTAAGCCTGCAACAGTCATTGCTACCGGCAGAATAAGCAAAGGATTAACAAACTGTGCAAGGGGAACGTATCAAGTAACTGCATTAAATCTTCACTCCAAACAAAAAATGTATTACTTCTTAAACAAAATCATGATGAGACACACACAAACCTTGAAAAGTGTGCCAACTGGCAATTGACAGGAATACACCACAATTTCTATTGTATTCGCCCAGAATTAGGCCGCATTCTTTATATATATATATATATACGGTGAGTCACATAATTATTCGGACAGATAAGATTTCTGAATATTTACTGACGTAGTCGTGATATAATACGATGATAAATGTTTAATATTTATTTAACAAACAAAACACAATATGAGCACACTGTTAATTATCTTCAATTATGTTTAATATAATATATTAGTAGAATATTTTCATTAAACAAAACAAACATTTTTTGTGGGTTAAACAAAATTATTCGGACACATGGAAGGAGAAACAGGAAAACACGCTTCAAAATCAACGAACAGAAATGTCAGTATCTGGTAGGCATCCCTTTCATTTTTAACACCTCGGATAAACGATTTGGCATACTTTCTACCAATTTTCTGGTGTACACTGGCGATATGTTGGCCCATTCATGTTGAAGTCTTTCCTTGAGGTCTGCCTTCGAGGTTATAGGTGTCTTCCTCACTTCTTTCTCCAACTTACACCAGAGGTGCTCAATTACGTTCAAGTCTGGAGACTGCGGTGGAGGATGGAGCACTTTTGGGCAGTTGTACAATAACCATTCTTGTACTACGCGGGAAGTGTGCTTCGGGTCATTATCTTGATAAAACATAAAGTTACAAAGAATGCCCGTCATTTCAGCACTAGTCTTTAGATTTGACTTCAGAATGTCAAGGTAACGGTACCTGTCCATTGTCTGTTCGATGAAAGCCAATTTACCAACGCCTTGGGCCGACATGGAGCCCCAAACCATTACGTGACCACCCCCGTGCTTCACTGTTGCTTGCAAATTTTTCCCTCGGAGCTCCTCATTTGGTTTACGCCACACTGTTACCCTCCCATCTGACTCACAAATATTGAATTTACTCTCGTCAGTGAAAATTACCCGATTCCACCATGTCTGATCCTTTCCTAAGTGTTCCTTTGCGAACACCAGTCTTTTTGTCCTGTTTGGCTTACTTACAAATGGCTTTCTCCTGGTTACACGGCCGTGATAGTTTGCCCTTCTGAGCACTCTTCGTATAGTTTCAGGATGACTATGCTTTCCACACTCCTCAACTACCTCAGCACATACCATTGGAGCACTCATCTTTGTTTTTTTTAATTTTCCTCACGATTACTGTCTCTTCTCTGGGGAAAAAATTCTTGGTCTCCCTGTATGACCGTGGGACTCGATCCTGTCTTCATCTTTAAGTCGCTTAATAATATCTGCAACTGTACTTTTTCATTTTCAACATTGAGGCAATTGCACGGTAAGCTTTACCCTTAGCGTGGTGCCATATCACTAACTGACGTTGTTCAAATGAACTTTCCCTTCCTCTTCGCCCCATTTCTACATAGAAAATGTTCTTGTATCACAACTTTGTTAAACAAAACGCGATCGTAATTGCTATAGAAACCTACAGGAAACCAGAGTTAATATATATGAACAGAGTATCAATCAATCCGTAAACCGAAATTGTCACTGTATCGCAAACTTACGTTAACATTTACTATGTGTCCGAATAATTTTGTGGCACTATTTTTGCAACGGTAGGGATTCATCCTTCGTTATATTGTTGCTGATGTTAGTTTTTTAACTTTTTATTGTCCAATTTTGTGCTAAACATGACATTTTTTAAACGAAAATAACTTCAACGCTGTACACAGATTTCACTCCCTTCCCGCTCTTAAACGTTAGAAATTTACTGTGTGTCCGAATAATTATGTGACTCACTGTATATATATATATATACACACACACACACAGTATAATCTCAAGTATGGCCCGCATTACTCACAGGTTGTGTCGTCAAAATCCCCCCCCCAAATATCGTTGATTACACACACATCAAGTGAAGAACAAGAGCAAATGCCACTAGTATTAAACCTAACGCACCTAACCTAACCAAAACACATCATTCCTAAAACAAAACAACACTATTTATTGATTTGGATTATTTTACTTCGCTTTTATGCCACATTTCACCAATCGCGAACATGAGAATCAAATACACTACAGGTGCTGACCAAGGCGGTTCTATTATAAACTAAAAACACTTTACATGTTATGTTTCCATCCTATATCATGGTCTTCAGACGGAAAATTATACTATAAAAAATCTTCAAGGAAAAAAATTAGTTTAGTTCTCCGTCTGAAGAAGACCCTGATATAGGATGGAAACTTAACGTGTAAAGCGTTTTTAGTTTATAATAGAACTGTCTTGATCACCTGTAGTGTCTTTAATATGGAAACAAGACAATAGTGTGACAATAAGAATCAAGAGTGAAGAGATGAAATAGATAATGGAGTCATTCCATGCGAAATCAACACAGCCACCAACCTGACCATCTCCGATTTTCATGAAATTTGGGGAGTTGAAACTATGCATGGAACTTAGTAACTATGAAAACTTTTAGTGCCGTGCGTCTTGTAATTGTTAATTTATTCAAGGTCAAAGTTAGCAGAAATTGCCCTTTTTGAGCCCGCTTAGCTATACTAAATGTGCTGTAACTCCGTCACTATTTCGCCTAGGAAGCTCAGATAAAGCTTATTGTACAGGGAATTCAACAAGCTTTCCAGTGATATATAACAAATCCACCTCTCGATAAAAATATAATTTTGTCACGTGACCTTGACTTTTGACTTTGAATATCTCAAAACATGTCATCACCAAAAATCGTGAAAAGAAAATATATTTGGTCCCTCATGCCATACTCTAAAACATATCAAAAAATCATTCTGGGACTGCAATGGGATCAGAAGATACAAAATAATATGTGTTACTATGGGACTGATAAAAGCCTCATTACATGAACTATGACGAGTCAAAAGTCCTTTAACACCCCCTACAAAATGTAAAGGAGTTATCCTGGTCATGAAAGAAATAGGTTAGGCACAGGGAGATCTCTAGCTGTGTGTGTCAAGCGCAGGTCCGGCATATTGTTGACCGCCATATTGAATTCAACGCAAACATTTCAAAGGAAAGTGGGTGATGTGAAATATCAAATCAGGCTAGAATTTAACGAGATATGAAGCAGCGAAGGTTTTCCCAACTTATTTTTTGGCAGCAAAACGTTATACGCATATCTTTAACTTACGATATATGCACATTATAGTGTTGTCAATATTCCTGTGAGCACACTAGTTGACGTCTCTCGCACTCACATAGAACATTTGGCAATGTAGCAGGTGCAACAACATCGCAAGCAGCAACTATGCCTTCTCTCAGATGGTCAATATCAGGGACTTTGAGTGCATGCACCATTCTCTTCAAATGTTTCTAAAGGTAAAAGTCCTCCTAAGATGTTAGATCTGGGGAATGTGCAGGCCTTTTAATAGATTCCCATCTGCCCATCAATCTACCTAGAAATTTACCATGAAGAATGTTCACATAGTGTGGTCACACACTGTCCTGTTTCAAAACTCTGGAAAAGTGCCATACCCCGTAAGCAAGGATGAAAAACCTGTTCACTTAACATAACACATCCAAGAAGCCCTCACCATTTAAGGTTCCGTTGTTGAATATGGACCAACCATTCCAGTTCTCCATACACTATACCACATCATTAGCTTACCAGCAATATCCATTCGGCTGGGATCTGTCTACTGTAGAGTATCAAATCACAGGTATTGCGTATAATTTCTATTAACTTTACCAGGAACATAAAAATTAGCATCGTCACTGAAGAATTTTTCATTCCAAAGGAAGTGTCACGTAATTGTTTGAGATACTTTTCCCAATATTCTCCACTATTCAAGTATTTGGTGAATGTTGCTGATTAAAATCATATGCAATGGTGCGTATACTTCTTTCTGTCCCAAGATGTCAGCGTGATCTCGCCGAGTTCCTGACACGTTTAGAGCATTCTTAATACTTTGTTTCTAACACCTCGAAAATAAGAAAATGATTACAAGCATGCAGTAATAATTTTTTGCTGGTTAAATATACTTTGGAAAAACCTTCGCCGCTTCATTTCTCGTGGAATTCTAACCTGATTTGATATTTCACATCACCCACTTTCCTTTGAAATGTTTGCGTTGAATTCAATATGGCGGTCAACAATATGCCGGACCTGCGCTTGACACACACAGCTAGAGATCTCCCTGTGCCTAACCTATTTCTTTCATGACCAGGATAACTCCTTTACATTTTGTAGTCCTTTACATTTTGTAGGGGGTGTTAAAGGACTTTTGACTCGTCATAGTTCATGTAATGAGGATTTTATCAGTCCCATAGTTAAACATATTATTTTGTATATTCTGATCCCATTGCAGTCCCAGAATGATTTTTTGGTGTGTTTTAGAGTATGGCAAGAGGGACCAAATATATTTTTTTCACGATTTTTGGTGATGACATGTTTTGAGATATTCAAGGTCAAAAGTCAAGGTCACGTGACAAAATTATATTTTTATCGAGAGGTGGATTTGTTATATATCACTGGAAAGCTTGTTGAATTCCCTGTACAATAAGCTTTATCTGAGCTTCCTAGGCGAAATAGTGACGGAGTTACAGCACATTTAGTATAGCTAAGCGGGCTCAGAAAGGGCAATTTCTGTTAACTTTGACCTTGAATAATTTAACAATTACAAGACGCACGGCACTAAAAGTTTTCATAGTTACTAAGTTACATGCATAGTTTCAAATCCTCAAATTTCATGAAAATCGGAGATGGTCAGGTTGGAAATTGCACATATCTGTGTTGATTTGGCATGGAATAACTCAATGGGACAATCGCAAACACAGATGACACACGCAAGTCCCACAGGGGATTATACTGGGCCAGGGCCTCGTCCTTCAACGTTGCAGTTACCGGGGTGTATTACGTGTAAGTGAGGTTAACTTTTGGGTGCCTTCACAGAAGGTGACCCCTTACCCCCCCAAAACACGAAAACACACATTGAAAATATACATTTGTCGCAAGGTGACTACAGAGGTGAAATATGTTAAGTCACAAGAATGACACATGCAAACATACAGCGCATTAAAATTTCTCCTGAAACTCAAGAAAATTATTACTCCAGGCTCTCGATGAAAAATTCACACACCTCGAAAGTCCGCATACTTGGGACAATTCTGCTTTTCATCACAAATTAAGAAACAGTATCGCATGCCAACAATTCACAGCACAGAAGCACAAGCAAGTATCACGTGGTTTGCAATAAAATATCTCACCCAAATTTCACTGTCGTCAGATATATTGTGATCTGTAAGCATAAAAACGCACAATAGTTCTAGGCAACGTAACAGGCCATAAAATTGAAGTAACCACGTGCAATTCCTTTCCAATATATTCTTCCGTAAATCATCACGCACAAAACCATTACTAATGTTTCAAACCATACTCGAGATGATACTTTTTTTTAGGGGGTGTGGGGGTAGGGTCCACATGTTCTCGATCTCTGCTATTTTGGAGGTAATGTTCTGTGCTTAATGAGCACGGAATCCTCTCCATGGCACGATGGAGAAAACTACATTTGTTTTGTACACTGCACAACATAATTAATAGCAAAAGCCTAAACTACCTCTTTTCGAAATTAAACTTCAGAAGCAAAATTCATTCGCATTCAACCAGAAACGCTGCCAGTTTCAGCTTACCTCGTTGCAGAACCTCAACTTATCAGGCCTCTTTCAGTTACGCAGCACCCAAAGCCTGGAATGCACTACCAAATCTAACCAAAAATCAAAATTTCAGATGTTTTCGCGATATGCTCCGTGAATCACTGATCAACGATCAGAAGCAGGGTAAATCAACTTATGAATAATGATAAATACTGTGAGTTGCTAAAATTTATTTTTTCCTTACTATCAACTTTCTCGACTTCAGTTACATTATTATCTAATTCACTGCTAATATTGTTCCAATGGATATGATTTTATTCCTATTATATTTTATTGTACTTTCTTGATCAATTTCTTTGTAATCTGAATTTCATTAATTTTTATTTTCTATCTGTTCTATTGTATGAGATTTAATTCCATTTGTATTTTTATTGTACTTTCTTGTTCATTTCCTTTGTAATCTTGAATTTTATATTTTTATTTTAATCTGTGCTTTTTGGGGTTAGGTGGTAGACCAGCAACAGCTGAACCTCGCCCAGCAATAAAGTCAATTCAATTCAATGTTTAAGGCAACTAGGAATGAGAAGGAAAGCAGAGAATAGGAAAGAATGGAAGCTAGTTGTGAAGGAGGCCAAAGACCCGTGAATTTAAACCACCAAATGTTCAGAAATTTAATCAAATGTTGTCATCGTTAGTACTGTTAGTGATGCCTTCTGATGTAAAGAGTTTCGTTAAGTGCTCTTAAATTTAACAAGGCCATTCTAAAACGAGCCGGGCTAAGTTTACATAGCCGGCTACTTATCGAGAAAACTCCCCTTTCTCTCCATTGTTACTACACTATCGTGTTGGTTTCTATTTGAAAGATATTCGTAATTAGTGTTTGGAAGGGCTGTTTCCAAACGGAGCGGACTACTTCAAGTTTATAAAATTTTACAGGATATCCAAACAGACACAATCCATAACGACCCGCAATATAGCCTACCGTGCGTTCATTTCGATCTTCAGCCGAGAGATCGGGAGAAGCGTGGCGGGCGGCGCTGACGGAGATGCCGTCATTTGCGGCCTGTAATGCCCGCTTATTTTTATGGACATAAGGAGACATTTATATAAATATTGCAAAACGAGCACTAACCTGTGTTATAACAGGCAAAAGTTCTTCTGCAGGAAGTTCTGCCCTTACATACACAAATAAATACGCTTTAGAAGCGATGTTAAGAGCCACAGATAATAAAACATTTTAATCATAGTTTTGACCAGTAACATCCTGCTTAAGTTTATATCCTTGAAAGAGTTTTGTGTCGGCGGGGATCGTTTGGAGGTTTCGAATGTGCAACACTGTATCAAGATTACGCTGCAGACAAAACCGTTAAAAGTCAATGGTTTTCGTGAGCTTCCATGTAATCCGAAATCTCCGAGCTCGAGTTTTTTGTTCCTTCGCGACTAGATGAAGACAGAGCTGTGAATATAGTAGCGAGCAGATGTAAACCAAGAACGTGTTAATTTCGTACTGTGCACAAGAGTGTTATTCTTGGTTACTTGCCGTTACTTTTTTGTGTTATTGCAGTGTGTATGTGTGTTGTGTCAGTGAGACGATTGGAATGCCAGCCGCAAGGTTCACGTTAGAACAAGAATTTTTATATATGACACTTACGTGAAAACAGACTCGTGTCGAGACGTGTGTAGGCAATTTGTACAGAAATTCCCAGGCGTTTCACCTCCACATAGAGATACGGTTAGACAGCTTGTCCTTAAATTACGAGAAACTGGATCGTTAAAGCAAAACTCTATGAAATTGGTGCAGCGTTAGAACGTTCGCCAAACAAACCTCTACGCAGTGTTTCACAGGAGACGGGCGTGTCAAAATCATCAGCACATACAGCCACTAAGCTACTAAAATTAAAACCGTACTCTTATAACACAGGTTAGTGCTTGTTTTGCAATATTTATATAAATGTCTGCATATGTCCATAAAAATAAGCGGGCATTACAGGCCGCAAACGTCGGCATCTCCGTCAGCGCCGCCCGCCACGCTTCTCCCGATCTCTCGGCTGAAGATCGAAATGAACGCACGGTATATATACGTATATCTTTTTGTCTACTACAGTGACTTCACGTATTTTCTGTATCGTAGAAAACTAACCTCTAAAAACCACAACACGTAGGTCTATCACAATTCTCTGAAATAGAAAACCATTCTATTCCGATCCCCGAAAATATCTATATTCACAGAATGAAACTTAATCTAAATCCCATCCATCTAATGCTATGCAAGCGAACATAACCCGACAACACCATACAGGATCTACTACCAACCACAATGACAACACATTTAGTATTTGGTGTAGAAAACATAGTACAACATATCATCTCTTTATTTAAATGCTATCTTAATTCTGGGAAAATATCTAACTTCTAACTAACTAACTAACTCTCTAGCCTTCTTAAACCCGAAGGTTCATGGCTGCAGCAACACAGGCCTTCCATCTGTCCCTATCTTGAGCAAGATCTATATACTCTTTTCCATCCCTACCGATTTCCTTTAGGTCCATCTCAACGTTGTCCCTCCATCTTCGTCTTGGCCTTCCTACAGGTCTCTTACCATCTGGTTTCCCAACAAGAATCCTGTAAACTCCTCTTTCCTCTCCCATTCGTGCCACATGGCCTGCCCACCTAAGTCTTCTTGATTTCATTATTCTAATAATATCTGGACATGAATACAAATTATGTAGTTCTAAATTATGTAACCTTCTCCACTCACCTGTCTCCTCATCCCTTTTAGGTCCAAATATTTTCCTAAGAATCTTATTTTCAAATACTCTCAATTTATGTTCCTCTTTTAATGTAAGGGACCAAGTTTCACACCCGTATAATACTACAGGCAAAATTACTGTTTTGTATATTTTAACTTTTAGGTTCTTAGATATTAAACGAGAAGACAAAAGTTTATGAAGAGAGAAGTAACATGCATTTCCTGAATTAAGCCTACTTTTTATTTCCTCTTTAATATAATTTTCATTTGTTAATATTACTCCTAAGTATTTGAATTTGGAAACTGGTTCAAACGAGTTGTTATCAATAATTAGATTTTGATTATTACCTAACACTTGGTTTCGGCCTGTAAGCATATATTTAGTTTTCTCTTTGTTAACTTCCAAACCTATCTCTTTAGCAGTTTTGAAAAATATTTTAGCATTATTCTTAATCGTATTTATATCATCCCCCAGTAAGTCTACATCATCTGCATATGCTAACAACTGAGTCACACCATTTAATTTTAGTCCTTCTCTTCACTGAACGAAATGTAATTTCATGCAACCTGAAACACACACACGGTGTAATCTAAGCCAACCGACCACAACCCAACTAAAACCAATCCAAAGAATGCCAAGGTGACCGTTTATCTTCCACTGTCTTCCAACATCCAAATTTATCTTAAATAGCTAAAATTATACATTTCACTGAAGGTATACTACTTCACTTAGCCCTTTATGATACAGCACTATATTATAAAAACTACAATTTATCTCAATTACTATAATTTTATTCCAATTCACGGACTATATTAACTTAATTTAGCCTGCGAGAGACAGCACTATCTTCTAACAACCACAATTTATCTGAGTTCACTATAGAATTCTATTTGAATTCACCGAATATATATACAACTTCAATTAGCCGTGTGTGATAGAACACTATCTTCCAACATCTACAATTTATCTCAATTTACTACAATTTTATTTTAATTCACTGGATATACATAACTCCGCTTAGCGGATAGAACACTGCATTCCAACAACCAAACTTTATCTCAATTCACTAATAATCTATTCCAATTAACGGACTATATTAACTTTATTTAGCCTCTGACTGACCACAATTTATCTGAGTTCACTACAGAATCTCATTTGAATTCACCGAATTAATACAACTTCACGTAGCCGTGTGTGAAAAGAGCAGTAACTTCTAACAAAAAATTCTCAATTCACTACAATTCTATTCGAATTCTCTGAATATATTTTCACTTACCTTGTGAGACAGGAATATCTTCTAACAACCACAAATAATATCAATTTACAATAATATTTTTAGAGTTCAAGAATATATACAACTTCACGGTCGGTTTTGATAAAACACTATCTCTCAACAATCACAAATTATCTCAATTCACTAAAATTCTATTACCATTCACTGAATAGATACAACTTCACTAATCCTGTGACAGGTCTATCTTAGGACAACCACAATTTAACTCAATTAACTAATTTCTTTTCGAATTCATGGAGTATATGTAACTTACTTAGCCGTTTATGATAGAGCACTATCTTCTAACAATTTATTTCAATTTACTAAAATTGTATTCCAGTTCACCGAATATATACAACTTCACTTAGCCTGCATGATAGAGCACTATCTTTTAACAAAAATTTACCTCAGTTCACTAGAATTCAATTCGAATTCACAGCGCGTACAGCTTCTCTTAATCGTTTATGATAGTACACTCTCTCTTAGCAACCAAAGTTTATCTTAAATCACTAAATTTATATTCCAATTCACTGAATGTATAAAACTTCACTTAGCCGTTTATGATACAGCATTATCTTCTAACAACTACAATTGATCTCAATTCACTATTAATTATATCCGAATTCACTGAGTATACTAACTTCATTTAGCCACAACCACAATCTTTCTGAGTTCACTACACAATTTTATTGGAAGTCATCGAATGTATGTCACTTCACTCAGCCCGTTTATGATAGAACACTATCTTCTAACAACTACAATTAATCTCAATTCATAACATTATTTTTCGAGTTCACGAATATATACAACTTCACAGTCGTTTTTAGTGTTGCCCACGAGACGAGACGAGACTTTGGTCTGTCTCGTCCCGTCTCGTGAAAATGCTGTCTCGTCTCGTGTCTCGTCTCGAAAATATTAGTTTGTCCCGTCTCGTGTCCCGTCTCGAAGGGTTCTGTCCCGTCTCGTCAAAGTGATCCGGGATATCATGCCAACAAAAGTCAAAAGTAGCAGAAACAATATTTTTCCGGAAAGTGGGATAATGCTCCAAATATTTTACCCATTGCGTGGTGAGAATAAATAAGGTTCGTTAATCATGAGGACATTAATATTAAAAATGCAGTTTCTTGGTTACTGATTGCTAGGTATCTTATGAAATCTACCTTGTGTTTTTTCTCGCTTCCATACAACTGTCTATCCTTTTGAAATGTTTTCCCCTAGACCATCTTTCTATCTGAATGTCGAACTTTCGTACACTATGAAAATTTACCTTTTTTCTTGAAATTCTAAATTATTATTATTATTACATGAAATGTTACAAAGACGGTACAAGAATAGTAATATAACAGCACGAATATTAGCTAATATCTAGCTTACGTGTAGTTAAGATCGCCAAAATGTGCATAAAAACAGCTGTCCTGGTAAGAAAATTAATGTCAAAAAAGGTGATGAATTGAATATTTGCTGAATAACAAAAAAGGATGTTAAATCCAATTGACGAAAAAAAAGTTCCTAATTAATATTTCTGTACATAAACCTTCATTGATACTGTCATGCAAAGCCGTATGGTCGCAATAGAATCCTTGTTCGGCAGGAATAAGTCACCCTCGATTATGCTAAACAAATATATTGTTTTTAAGCTAGAGCAAGACCCCAGGCGGATGCAAGAAGCCGTTCCTACAAAAGTGTCTGTTTCACGAAGCGAAGAAACGTTACAAAACCACCACGTATGGAAGGCAAACCTGCATTTATTTTATATCGCACATTTTCAGATCCGTGTCTCCTGAAGTTATAAAAAATCCAAACTTCAATGACTTTTTTAGACATGCTATAGTTGAAAAAATATGTTTAGATGGACCAAAAGTGCATAATTATCAGATTATGCATATAACGTGTTATTGGAATCAACCTATTTGTGTAAATTGGATGCTTCCCCGATGGCGTAGTAATAACGCCGAGGTCTTGTAATTAAGGGTCCTCGCGTTTGATACCCAATGGAGGCACAAAGTGGACCGGATCGCACTTTAAACTGAAGGTCGGCTCGCAATTTAGCCTATTTGTAAATCAAGTGGACTTTAAAAAAATGCAATATCAACGTTAAGAATATTAGAATTCAGTAATTCACCCGCAGGTAAGTCAAATTTCACATATCCCCCTTCATCCTTGTTCATAGACTTCCTGCAATACTTTTGTGCATGTGTGTTGCATCCCACCAGGTGCGAGAAATGTGAAGAGTTATTCTTTCCCTGTACTGCGTTTTTTCTTTTCATAAGAGTAAGGCTAAATTCTCGTTTTATCTGAACTTTTAAAAAACGTGCAAAATACTTCTCTATCTTTAAACAACCACCCTTTCTCATGTATGTGTAAAATAATCCCACTCTGTCTCAGAAAACCTCTTCCTATGATCAAATGGCGGAAACAACTCTCAAGTCTCAACAATTATAAATTTATGCTTAAATTTCCTATCATTTAAACAAACAGTAGAACATATCATGTCCTTTGGTGCAACACTGTCAACAGCTAATGTTACTTTACTCGTCCTAATAAATTTACTTCCAACCAGTGACGGCGCCAGGGAAATGTGACGGGGGGGGGCGGAAGGGGGCAACAAAATATTGTTGGGGTGCAGTCACATTAAAACACCCGAAAACACTACATATATAACATATATATACATATATATACATATATAATAATAGTTATAATAATAATAATTATTATTATATGCATGTATGATGTTTTGTGTTTGTCCCTTGTTTAGAGTGGACGTTTACTGCCTAAATTTTCTTGATTACGAGTTTATCTCCATATGATTCTATTTAATAAAGGCATTCATTCTTTTTTATTGGTAAGTTGCGTTGTCTCGAGTGGCCTATTTCAGTATTGGAAGACATTCATAATTTTATAATTCATCGTCTTTCATGAGATAAAACTATTGATGTAAATATTCAGGTTATAAGATAATAATATAAATGGCTAAAAATGTGCTTCGAAGAGTTTAATTTCTTGCAAAATGAACGTGACGTTGGAAGAAATTAATCTTCTTAAGTATTAGAAACAATGAAAGTCACTTAGTGAAGTGCAATTCTCCTGTAGGAGAATTCTGCTGAATGAGCTTTGGAGAACACATTGCCCACCTTTGGTACGTTCAGGACTTGACATTTCTTCTCAATGCCAAGGACATGACGTCACCGCTTTCAACCCTCTAATAACTTCACTGCTGATGGCCTCAGCTTCGAAATGGAAGCTTGCGTGTCGGCGAATAATACAAAGGACTTGTTTATCTTACAAGGGGTTCCCTGTCCTTTTTTCATTCAGAGTCTGCCGTTTTCCATTTCTCTCAGCTTTTCCTAGCAGCTGAAGAGAATCCTATATAAGTGTCCCTCGTATTATTGTTCCTGCAAAACTTCCTGTCGGCAAGCAAAGCAAATTACAGAATTTTTATTGCCCCTCCCTTGCATCAACCTTCTCCTAGGTCTGGATTTATGGCACTTACCCGCTACTGCAGGTCAACCTCGCCCCTGAAGCAACGGTGTTCATTGTTCAAAGCGAAACCTCTGTCAGTGGTGAGCGGCGAAAAATAATCTCGGAATACACCCTGGTCGTAACCAGGCAGGGGGTGCGCTGAGCTCCCCCCCCCCCTTTCCTGGCATTGCTGTCAGCTTCCCTCTGAAGTTTGATAAAAAACTACTTTGTGAACTTTGTTTGGTAACGAGTGAAAATGTAGACAGTAGATACTACATGTATTTTGCTCAAAAACTTGGCTAAATTCACAGAATAAAAAGAACAGATACAACATTCGTTCATCTGATTTACAGAAAGGCTAATCGGGACTGGACCACAGTTTAAAGTGGGATCCAAATCACTATGTGCCTTCACCGGGTATCATACCCGGGACCCCTTGATCACAAGGCGACGACGCTATCACTGTACCATCGGGGAGTCCCCTCATAGAACAAAGTTTCCTCCTACGACAATATACAGAACTTAGTTATCTTTCTTCACTTGAAATCTATTCTATTGTATTTCAGCCTCAGTATTTCGTTATTACAATCCAAGGAATAGTATTCTCCTTAAATAAAAATAAAAGCATTGGAAATAATCTTGAAACGGACGTAAAATAATCGAATCCAACCACCTGTGAAATGCCTGAGGGAAACAACAAGAATTTTCTCAACAAAGACATTTCCGAAATTTCCATAACATTCTAATAATTTTGCAAATAATTTTGCAAATAATGTGTTAAAATCTTGTCATAGTTCCCTGTAAACACTAAAATCACCAAATTAGTTCTTTCCAAATTTCCCGTATTTTCTCCTCCTCTTTAGCTCTCAGCTGCTCGGAGTGGGATAATGCAAGATTATTTGACCCTAATTATCTCCTCTTAGACTTGCTAATATCTTGGACTCCCTAATAACTTTACCAAGAACTCCTCATCAATTTGTACTGGCATGTTTGCTACAATACTCGAAGGTAGAATTCTGTGTACGGTGTCAAGCGGATACCGCGACAGAGAAACGAAAATCGGAAGCGGAGGTAGAGCAAGGATGTGTTCTGTCACCCCTGCTCTTCGCTGTCTCTATATATTATATAGTGGCATATATAAAGAGTGAACAAGCCTACATCCCCAAGGTGGGGACGACAAGGGTACCGGCGCTCCTGTTCGCAGATGACATGGTTCTGATCTCGGAGACAAATGCCGGCCTACAAAGGGCTCTGGACGGGTTGGAAAAATACAGCAGAGAATCCAAACTGCAAGTTAATCTCACAAAAACAAAAATTATGGTGTTCAAAAACGGATATGTATATGGAAAAGACGAAAGGTGGACTTTCAGAAAGCAAGAATTGGAAAAGATATAAAGAATAAAATACTTGGGACTAGTTTTCACTTTGGCAGGGACATGGACAAGATATATGGAAACGGTACAAAGAAAGACTGGGGTAATAACAAATGAAATAATGCGGACAGTATGGAAATTGGAGAAATACGATATACATTTTGTGGAAAAACTGTATAATACATTATTAATAGGGTCAATAGGGTACGGGAGGGAGATATGGGGAGCAAAGGGGGCCATGTACTAAACAGAATCCAATGCACATTTTACAAGAGGGCTTTGCATATCAGCAAGGGCACTGCAAACTGCGGCGTACTACGGGAACTTGGATTGGTAAGGGAGAAAACGTGGGGTATGTTGAGAAGGGTTAAATACTGGGCGACATTAATATCGAGAAGGGAGAACTCTGTAAAATGACAAGCGCTGATGCAACGGGTACAAGGGGAGGAAATGGGAACATGGGCGAAAGAGTTCAGAGGCAAACTATACGAAATTGGACTGGGATGGATATGGGAGGGGGGACACGTCGACCAGGGGACATTGCAATTAGTGAAACAAAAATTAGCGGATAGACAGGAAATAATAGCGGAATGTGAAACTAAGAGATCGCTCGAACCCCAAAGAAGGGGAGTTCCAGGAATGGGGACAAGTAGCGTACATCAAGAAGGTGAGCATGGTGGCAAGAAAGTGGTTTACATGGATGAGGCTGGGGGGATGGAGACAATACAGTAAAAAACGAGGAAGGGAGATATAAATGCGTATTACGCAATGGTAATGATAGGCCAGAACATTTATTCTCATGTCAGGACACGCGCGTTCTGCAGGAGGAGAAGCTACGCAACATAATCTTGGAGAGAGTGTTCGAATCAATTGTAGTGCAAAGGAGCATGGAACTATTGGAAAAAGTGGGGGTGTATTTACAAACATTTAGGGGGAAAAGAAGTGCTGTAAACAGAAGGAAGAGGAATAAGTGTTAATTTACTAGAACTGCTATGTTAACATCTATACGGAATGTAACGGATAGTGTAGTCTGTAGGGAATCATAGTTATGTAATAAGAATAGATGTAGTGCGCACAGCGTATGGCTCGCACACGAGATGAGCAATAAATAATTATACAATGTTTTTCCTACTTCCTGATAACATTCACTTCTGTACAAACTTTGGTGTAAAAATTAAATAATAATAATAATAAACCCTATCCGTCGGTCCGTTTATCTTTCCAACCTATACAGCTGAGACTATTTTTACAAGATAAATCTCGGACTCAGATACTCCACGATGTTTTGGCCCCTCCTTCCCACCTTCTCTACCTGCCCTTTTACTTGATGTTATTCAGAATTGTTTTAGTATCTGGAGTGCCATCGTAACATAAAATTATTAATCTGGAATATTTTTTTTAAAAAAATGGGTAGTATTGCTGTGTTTCGAAAGAGTATTGAAAATAAGTTTAGGTATTCAATTCATTCATCACTCTCTCTAGAATAGTTTTCTTTTGACTTAATACACGCTTATCAACGTTTCTAATTTAAATACTTTATTCCAAGCAAACAAGTATTTGCAACTGATTAAATATTTTGCTTTTATTTTTTCGAGACATTCGAGACGAGACGAGACTTTTCAAAAGCCGTCTCGTCCCGTCTCGAATTTCAAAAGGTTTGTCCCGTCTCGTGTCTCGTCTCGTTTTCGAGACGAGACACGAGACGAGACGGGACATGTCCCGTCCCGTGAGCAACACTAGTCGTTTTTGATAGAACACTATCTTCCAACAATCACTATCTCAATTCACTAAAATTCTATTCCAGTTCACTGAATATATACAACTCCCCCAAGCTTGCGAGACAGAGGCCTATTTTGGAACAACCACAATTTAACAAAATTCACTAAAATTTTATTCGAATTCAACGAATATATACGTATATATACATCTTCACTTAGCAATTGATCTCAACTCACTGAAATTATATTCCAGTTCACCAAATACACACAACGTCACCTAACCTCCATATTACAGCTAGCCTATATCTTTTAACAACTTCAATTTATCTCAATTCACTATAATTCTATTCCAATTCACATGTAACTTCACTTATCCGTTGATGATAGAACACCATCTTCTAACATCCACAATTTCTCAGTTCACTACAATATTTTTCTAATTCACTGGATATACATAACTTGCATTAGCATATAGAATAATGTATTCTAGCAACCAAACTTTATCTCAATTCACTAAAATTCTATTCGAATTCACCTTATATATTAACTTTACCTAGCTTGTGAGACAAATATTTTCTAACAACCACAATTAATCTCAATTGACAACAATATTTTAAGAGTTCACGGATATATATAATTTCACAGTCGTTTTTGATAGAACACTATCTTCCAACAATCACAAATTATCTAAATTCGCTAACATTGTATTCCAATTCACTGAATATATATACAACTTCACTAAGCCTGTGAGACAGAGGCCTACCTATCTTGGAACCACAATTTTAATCAATTCACTAAAATTATATTCCAATTTACTGAATATATAAAACTTCACTAAGCCTATCTTCCAACAACCACAATTATCTCAATTCACTAAAACTTTATTCCAGTTCACGGAATACAACTTCACAGTCTGCACGATACAGCACATTCTTCTAGGATCAACAATTTACCTCAGTTCACTAGAATTATATTCGAATTCACCGAATATAAACTTATCTTGGTCGTTTATGATAAAGCACTATCTTTTAACAAAAAAAATATCTGAATTCGCTAAAATTCTATTCGAATTCACAGCACATATACAACTTCCCTTAGCCGTTCATGAAAAAATACTATCTTTTAACAACCAAAGTATCTTAAATCACTAAAATTATATTCCATTTCACTTAATATATACAACTTCACTTAGCTTGTGAGACAGGAATATCTTCTAACAATCACAATTGAACTCAATTCACTAAAATTTTATTCGAATTTAACGAATATATACAACTTCACTTAGCCGTTTATGATAGAGCACTATCTTCTAACAACAATTGATCTCAAATCACTAAAATTGTATTCCAATAAACCAACTATACTCTAAGTTCATTTAGCTTGTGAGACAGCACTATCTTCTAACAACTATAATTTATCCGAGTTAACTGCACAATTTTCTTTAAATTCATCGAATATATATAACTTCACTATCACGTTTATGATTGAACACCATCGTTATAATATCCACAATTTATCTCAATTCACTACAATTTTATTCAAATTCACTGAATATACATAATTTCACTTAGCCGTTTATGATAGAACACCAAATTCCAACAACCATAATTTACTAAAATTCTGTTCCAATTTACCGCATATATACAACTTTGCTTGGCCGTTTATGATTCAGCACTATCTTCTAGGAACTACAATTTATCTCAGTTCACTATATTTCTATTCCAATTCACAGAAGATGTCCTGCTTCTCTTAAGCAAATTAATCTTCACAAACCATAAAGGGAACCATATGAACTCGATCTAACTTGGAGACAACACATGTAAAATTGTATAAACCTGAACCCACCTTGCTATTGACGTTGGTCCTAACTATAGCAGCAATAAGTTATATCTTTCAGAGGGAAGCCAGAACTAACTTAACACTAACGATGGGATAAATTTAGTTAGTTTTCTGGACAACTGGCGGTCTAGCTTGACGTACGTGGAGGGCTGTGGCGCCAAGGATAATAAAGTTGTGAATATATTCTCCAGAAACAAGGATTTCCCTCTTATGTTACTGAAAGCAAGAATTTTCATCCCTCCTCCCCCAAATTACTTAACATCTCACTTGCCAGGTGACAAAATACAAGGATTATGTTTCCTGTATTAAGGAGTAAATTTAGTAGTGAGGACAATCTCGATGCATCGAAAGAGAGGGTACGAGATTTACTGTTGTCCATGCAGTACAATTCGATATCATTGACACAAGTGGTATGAGGTTTAACATCCCTTCCTTCCTAATGTCCAACATTAAAATTTGTTTAAGTGTCTGGAAACAAAAAACAACCGAGAATTTGATCACATATTATGGCCCTGCGTAAGTAAACAACATATCTCGGACTACTTTCAGTTTATCTTCGTTATAATTCTTTGATTACACACATGAGGCGAGAAACATTAAATGCTACTAGCATCAAACCGGACACTTCACCTAACAAAAACTTAATAAAAACAACAAACGTCAAATTGGTGACAAATTCGTGCGACAAGTAAGACTACCTCACTACAATATGCACACTTTGAAATAAACAAGCACCACGCGATTCTCACTACAGCTGCACTCGCCGTTTTGGAACCCAATCGCCGCCCCATCTTTCGCCAAGTTCCACTGTCGTCAAAGCAGTATTGTCATCTTTACAGTGGCGTGTCCAAGAGGGGATTGATGGTTGTTGTAATCCCCCACCTTTGGCCAAGTATTTCTAAAAATAATAAAAAAGGAACTTCAAAGGCAGGGAAAGATAGCAAAATGAGGACTGACTAGTAAAAAATTTGCAGATTCCCCCCTTCCAAAATCCTTGGCACGCCACTGCATTTGTAAGCACAAAAACTCCATGCAAACCACGAACATAACGTAACAACCTTCCAGTTTCCTTTCAATTTGTCCTTCATCCCAAGTACCGACGCACAAAACTAATAAGCCAAAAACACTCCGAAGACAATGCATACATGATTTCACATAAATCAGAACTCCAGGAAACCAGGGTTCTTTTCGAGTGTTCATGTCGTTCCTCATCTTCCCTATCAGCCAAAAGGGGCAGAAAAGTGAATCTAAAATAAACCAAATAAGTCATATAGCTAAAATCACAAAGAGTTTGAAACTATGAATCATCGTAATAAATAGATAATTGAAACCATTCATTGGTTGACTATGAAACACCGCGAAGCTGAAACAATACAAAACGTTGATATAAAAGAATCTAAACACACAAACACAATGCTTTTCTAGGGGAAGTAAGGAGAGTCAAGGGTACACTATCCAAGGTTTATCTGGAATTCGTACCAGAAGTCAGTTTAGCTATGCAATATTACAAGCCACTTTATGCACAGATAGGCTAATCGGGACTTGATCTACAATTTGGATTAGAAACCGAACAACTTGTGCAATCATCGTTTGCTGAACCCGGAAACCCTTGTTTACAAGGACATTCAGAACATAGGTGTAAGGTGAAGAGAAATACTTAGGTGCCTAATAAGAAAGGGAGGAACTATTTTTGTGTTTATTTTACGTCTCCTCCAGAGCGCTCGTCAAGCGACGAGGTTAAATAATGAACTGCACGAGTGCAGAAATACAAGGATTCGAACCTGAGACCTGGACTAACTAGACGAAACAAAAGACTGCTCTCAAGCATTCGAAGCTGTGAATGACTGTTCTCCCGGTCAAGTTTGAGACATCGTTAAAATGTCTTTGAAAGTTAATATTACAGAAACCACAAATTATACGTGTTTATTTCAGACGTCTGGGCCGATACAGATGGTTGCAGACATCGTTATTGCTTGTAGCCTTCGATTGATTGATTGATTTAGTGTTTTAAGTCCACTATATGCACAGTGAGTCGAATCGGGACTGGACCTACAGTTTAAAGTGGGATCGGAATCACTATATGCTCCACCGGGTATCGAATCCGGGACCACTTGTAGCCTTCGAACTCAACTGTTTAGATTAGCAAAAAGTTAGGGTTGGTGGTGAATGCACACGCAATTTGTTAGGCTAAGCCAATTAGGCTGTTGAGTTTTTACATTTCATTACATTCATTTTACAATCAAAACTTCAGACGTTTTCGCGATATGCTCCGTGAATCACTGATCAACGATCAGAAGCAGGGTAAATCAACTTATGAATAATGATAAATACTGTGAGTTGCCAGAATTTTTTTTTCTTACTATCAACTTTGTCGACTTCAGTTACTTTATTACCTAATTCACTGCCAATATTGTTCCAATGTATATGATTTTATTCCTATTGTATTTTATTGTACTTTCTTGATCAATTTCTTTGTAATCTGAATTTAATTTTATTTTAATTTTAATCTGTACTTTTTGGGGTTAGGTGGTAGACCAGCAACAGCTGAACCTCGCCCATCAATAAAGTCAATTCAATTCAATTATAGTTTCCTGTGTCATTTAGTTTAAAAGAAACTCATTCATTTAACGAACTGTAACGATTTAATTTTCATGGGTAAAACTTCCCGACCTACAATCTTGGCGCTCTAGAATTAAAACAATTAACGATTCCGAATGTTAAATGATTTTTCGTAACTTTTATAGGAGTATTAGGAAATGCTTTAGAATACTGGAAACTATTGTGAAAGTAAGGTCGAAGCTTGGAGAAACTATCGCAGTTAAATGCTTCAGTATGGTATATTTACCTCAGATATTATAATTTGAAAACTAGCTTACGCGAGCAATCATCCTTGCTTTCCGGTCGTCTCAAGACACTGAGATAAGCGGATTTTAATGTGAGGTACGAAAGGGTTTTCATATTTGACAAAGAACCATGTAAAAATAAACGGAAGGGAAATATCGTTCTCCAGACAACACGCTGTAAGGGATCGCTTAGACAAATAGAGGTAAGAATTAAGAATACAGAGAATTTCTCCAATTTCGTTAATTTTTGGTATACTAACTAAATTTGGACTTCTGATCACGAATCTGTTGTTAAAATGCGGGGGTCACGTGAAAAAATTGTACACTTATGTGTGTATATAATTCTTAATTCACTCCCAAATAGAAATCTGACCACAGAAAACGTCGAACTACGTATATATAAAATAGATACAGAGATGTTGATCGTGTGAATTGAAATTTCGTTACAGGCCAAAGAAGTGGAGTCGGATTGCCCAACTAAACGCAGTCAGTATTGATGATGTTGAAAAGGCAATAAAAAAGTTAAAACCAAAGAAATCCTGTGGCCCTGACGGCATTCCGCCCTACGTGTTAAAAGGTTGTGCTAGCTTATTAGCCCTACCCTTAATGAAAATATTCAATCTTTCCCTAGCTACGTCTGTGTTTCCCAGGAAATGGAAAACATCTACAGTGCGTCCCATACCCAAAAATAGTGGCACCGGTAACATTGAAGAGCATAGGCCCATAGATTTATTGTCTGCGCCCGCAAAAGTTTTCGAAAGTATTATTTATCAAAGATTGTTGTCACACATATCCCCCGTAATATCTGCCAACCAACACGGCTTCGTCCCGGGTAGATCCACTGTTACGAACCTATCCCTCCTAAGTCATTTCGTTGCAACTAATCTAGAAGAAAGAAAGCAAGTAGATGTCATCTATACAGATATATCCAAAGCCTTCGATAGAGTAAACCACGATATTTTGTTGAGTGAACTCTCGTGTTACGACCTCTCCAAACCAGCACTAAATTTCTCTGCTTCTTATCTAAAAGACCGTAAGCAGAACATAACTTATAATGGAATTTTAACAGAAGAGTTCGCAGTTTTCTCAGGAGTTCCCCAGGGTTCGAATCTCGGACCTCTGTTATTTTTAATTCTAATCAATGACTTACCAAAGTACCTGTGTGACTCGTTCAGACTCTTATACGCGGATGACTTAAAATTCGGTAGGACTATTTGTAATATTGATGACTGCAAATCCTTACAAAATGAAATCAATACAGTAACAAAATGGTGCGAAATAAATGATCTTAATCTGAACATAGAAAAATGCTGCACGATGACATACTCGCGCAACAGAATGCAAATTGAATTCAATTACAAAATAAATAACACAAAAATTAAAAGGGTTAACGAGATTAGAGATCTAGGAGTTACATTTGATTCAAAACTTACATTTGCAACACATGTTGAAAGGGTCGTAAATGAGGCACACAGGAACCTAGGGTACGCAATTAGAATGAGTAAAGAGTTTATGAACAAAGGAATAATATTTAACGCTTTAGTCCGAAGCAAAGTAGAATATGCAGCAGAAATATGGGCTCCGCAGGACAAAAAGTACACGCATAAAATAGAAATGCTACAGTCTAAATTCGTAAGGTACGCTACTTATAAAGAAACAGGCATATATCCCCGATACGAATCATACACTTCCCTCTGTAAACACCACAACCTGCCTTCTCTCAGCAAAAGAAGGAAGATGCAATTGCTCTGTTTCTTATACAAAATCATGAACAATAATATTCAAGTGCAACATCTTCTAGAACAAATACACATACGTGTTCCTATCTCCAAGACACGATCCAAGGGGGGCCTCTTTTACTGTAGTAACAGAAGATCGAACGTCATAAATAAATCACCTATCAGGAGAATGTGTGAACTGTACAACAGATGTTCCGAAAGGGAACCAAAATTAGACATATTTCACATGCCTATTTGGACATTCAAAAAAGTTATTCAAGGAATGGATGAATAAATGTCAACAATGTAAACATAAAAGCAATATTTGTAAATATATATTTCTTTCGTAGTTTATACTCAATTACATTTATGTACGTACTTTCTAGTGTGTCAATTATTTACAGGTCATTTATTACACACATAATTAATATATTTCTTTAATGTAAATAACTTCTATCCTTGATTTATCCTTGTTTATTTTATTTCCATATTTTATGTAATTTATAATATATTATATCAGTATCTTATATATATTGTACATGGTGGTAAAGATCTGAAATACTGAGTGTAAAGATAAATAAGAAATGTAGAACACTGTAATTGGGCATTCGCCTGTTGTGTTTAGTAATAAATAAATAAAGAACACACGGGCCTGTACTCCGACGTGGCAACAGCGCGAACTTCTGCCACCCGCCTATTTCATAGCCGTGTGTTTAGTAGGTTTACAGTGCTCACGATCACACGTGCCCATCATGTAATTGTCGCATATTTTACTATTAGAATACCGCCCATGTAGATAACATAAGTTAGAACACATTTTTAGAACAAGAAGCCATGGGTTTGTACTCCTGAGAGAGCATTGCTGTTTCGTTGACGAAGCAGCGCCAAGTGTGGGCCACAAAATCAAGTCAACCCACCCATCAAATTGCAATAGGCAAACATTCTGACAAAAAGAGAAATAACGTGCATAGGTAATAGACAAAATAATGGGTTACCTTACAAGACTAATTCAGAATTTCTTAATTATGGATGTCTAAATAAAAAAATTAACACATTTGCAATGCAAAATTAGAATTCGTACAAGTTCTTACCGCGAGATTTAAACCCTTTATTGGATATTAATTCCTTATTCAGATGATGTAATAATGAGAATATATTAAAATATAATGGTCCACCCGTATCAGAAAGCCTGGTGCCATAACTGGGGTCTCAACAATTAACCCGAGACTATTAAAGCTACGGAAAATAAATACAATACGGAAAACAGTCAAGCAACCAGATATGAAACATAAATTTATAAACATGAATTCGCCCATATATATAGACGCCAATTTTTATTGCAAGGCTTTCCCCATTAAAGTACCCAAATAAAAATTTAAAATAAACCACAAGATTTCCAGATTTAATTAGACAAGTTTAGGGAAATATCAACGTTATTCCGATTCAATACGTGCTGCTATGTGAAACCAGTTATTTTCGACTAGTTAAATACTGTACACGATTATGTAACTCTACATGCATGGTTTTTCAAATGTACCGTTCGTAAACTTCATGCTGTAACCGTCAAATAAGGGTTACATTTATCAGCATAAATAGTCTTAGAATGATACAAATGGGATACTGCAAAGATAGGAGCTATTTTTCCTTACAAACATGTAGTTAGCTGTTGTATTTTTTGTGTTCACGGAACTACAGAAATTTGAGTTATCTTACAGTTTGATTTAGCTCTTTAAAGGGATACGTATCACATTTACATATTTTTTCTTCACGGAGCAAGTTACGCGATCCATACACAAATTCTGCAATATCACGAATAAAATGAACATGTATATTTTACACGTATATATCGAAATGGAAAATACACCATACTTTACCCATTACTCCTTAACAGGCATCCTCACTACTCGACTCATCGTGACGAACATCGTATGGCGTGCTGCTTCGTGGTGGTCAGCTGACCGGCTGTTCAGTGGTGGCAGTTCCATTTCCAACGAATTCCCTCTTAGATAGAAAAATATTTCCGTTTACCTAAGGAAAAATTCCCTTAGGGAAGTGATATTTCCCTCGATTCGTCAGAACATTTTCAAAGAGCCAAATTTTAATCAGAAGTGTAACGGGTATGAAAGTAAAGACCATTGATATTCCAAACAGCAGTATATAGATACAATTTGCCACAAATATAAAACCTTAGACAATCTCTGAATAAATTAAATGTCTTCGAACCAATCTCGAGTACTATCATACGAGAATCATAAACTCCCAAATTTTCTTGAATTAATCATCGATTATACACTTACACATGGTCAGTTCAAGTTCCCGGAGCAATATAGCACCGTCCCATGAAGGAACGTTTAGGGGTTGTGGGGATAGCCCCCCCCCCCACATTTTCGATGTAGGCCATTTTGGAGGTGATGGGATCAGCACCACGCCCCGGCTGCCTATATCCCCCTCAGGTACCCATTGTTTTTTTTTTAACTATACAAGAAGATCGTCAATTATGCATCCTGGGTCGTGGCGGGTGCAAATGCGTAGAGTTCCAGTCGTGAGACTTTGCATCCGTTTGTACGTTAGTCATTTGTCATGGTTGGATTGTCTTGAGTCTAATAATGTCACTTGCAATTGTCGCAAGTGGAAGAATAGTCTTTAGGAGAAGGAAAAGTTATTGGCGGAATGTCTAGGTAAGATTACTTACACGTGTAGAGGGGACCGTCCATAGAGACAGGAGTTCTTATGAGGGCACCCCCGACTTTGCGAAGGCGTCAACACATAAACAATAAACATCCAGGAAAATGTTTACCAAAGCAAAAATGATCTCATGTCCACCAATCAGATTGCACAACGGCTAATAGAACAACGGAGGCCAACTGAAAAAATCACGTGTGTTTTTCACAACTTCAACTCCTTTCTTGGATCCCACTATAAACTGTAGGTCCAGTGCCAATTAGCCTTACTGTACATAAAATGGACTTAAAACTCAAAGTCAATTCAAATGTTGTTGATTCTTTCAATCGATGAAAAACTCTTGCCTCTATTTGCTCAGGGGTGTACTGACCGGTCGAGCAAGCGCAAGAGTTAAATTGATTCTGGACCCAACTGTAGCAGTTGAGAGCTCTAACAATCCACTAGCTAATGGCACTAGATTTCTTAGTGCTCTAGAACTTAGCTCTATACAGTCTTTTTGTATTTACTCTTGTTCTAATAAAGCACTATCAAATTCCACTATTAGATTCGTTAGTGCTTCATGTGGGGGCAACGTGTACTTAGCCTCGCAATACTTTTTCGTTTTTCTGTAATTACTATTGTTCTAATGAAGCACTAACGAAAGTATTGAGAGCAATAACGAAGCACTAACGAATTGCACTATTACATTCGTTAGTGCTCTGTGTTGTGGGTGGGTGGCAGGTTCACGGACGTTATGATTTGCCTTCACAAATTCTTCCATTTGTTCATCTAACGGATTAAATATGGTACACCTAGTGCCAAAAGTGACTTGGAACCAGGTTTGTTGATTGATTTGTTGTTTTAAGTCCACTTTATGCACAGAAAGGCTAATCGGGACTGGACCTACAGTTTAAAGTTGGATCCGAACCACTATGTGCCTCCAGCGGGTGTCGAACCCGGGACCCCTTGATTACAAGGCGACGACGCTACCACTGCGCCATCTGGGAGGCCCTCGAACTCGGTTTGTTAAAGGTCCGCTGCAGGACCGGAATATTTTTCTAGCACAATTTAAATTCGGTCCAAGTTGCGTATTGTTGCATTGAAAAAGTTCCTGGACAGTATTTAAATTGATGCGGGGGAAAAAAAGGTTTCTGGACCAAATTTAAATTCTTCTGGGAAAAGGTTCCTGGACCGAATTGAAATTAATCCTGGAAAAAGGTTCCCAATCGAAATGCTTTAAATATGAAAAGATTCTACACTGTCTCGAACTCATTTACGTTTGCTGATTTTCTCTCCCAGTCCGGGATTGAATTTATTTACAATTCCTGGACCAGGCTTGACCGATTAAAAGTTGCCTTCTAGAAATGTCCGCGAGTACGTTTTACATTGAAATGTTACACTGTGGTTGTTCTCAATTGGGCCACGTTCAAAAACCTCCCTTGTCGAAGTATTACATAACGCAATGGACCGACCATATTAGTGTGGCTTCACATTGAGTTCAAACAAACCCGTCACACGTTGCACCGGCGTCGGACCCAGGAACAACAGCGAATAGAAGCCGTGGATGAAGTAACGTGATGCTGCTGTGCTCTCCCAGCTCACAACAGGGACGGGCAGTGTTGCTACATGAAGGGAAATTACAAGGAAATTCAGAGCAAATTGGGCTGTTGATTGCCAAACTATTTCGGTGCTGACGCCACCCCTGTCGTGTCCCTAGAGAATTTCGTTCTTCTCTTAGCTGCCCTAAGATTTAAATTCCAGCACGATAGGATGGCCATTCAAACGTTCTTCTCAACGAAGGCAACAAGCAAGCGAATGAAAGCAAGTGGCTGCGCAAGTAGTGACTCCAGAGGTTTCAGCCAAGGGAAGAAACACGCGCAGGAGAATGGGGCTACATGGAGAGGGGTAACACAACTGCAGCGTTTGCGTTTCGCCCATTACTACCGTTATGCACGGTATTGTTCCTTAGATTCTCGAGCCCGCCTCACCTGGATTAGCCTTTCATGCTCACAAGTGGATAATTGTTTTTCGTCAGGTCCGTAATGAGGAGCAGAGTTGTTGAAAGTTGAAGAACCTATATATTCTATTGAATTCTTCAATAGAACAGGAAACTTCTTTTCTCGCACAATTTAAAATTCCATCCAAGTTGCGTATTGTTTCATCTCAATACGGAACTTGGACCCTATTTAAACTGATTCGGAAAAAAAGTTCCTGGACTGTATTTAAATTGATCTGGAAAAAAGGTTCATGGACCCTATTTAAATTGATTCAGAAAAAAGGTTCCTGGACCGTATTTAAATTCTTCCGGAAAAAGGTTCCTGGACCGAATTGAAATACCTTACAGATAAAAGGGTTCATTACGGTTCAGAACCTATTTACGCCTGCTGAATTTGTCTCCTGGACCGGAATTGAATTTATTTAAAATTCCTGGGCCTTTAACTCTGCTTGGAATCAGCTAAATTAAAGCAACAGCTATCCCCTTGAACAGGTCGGAGAAAAAAATGTCGATTCTCCGCTGCCGGGATCGAACCTGGGTCTCTCGCATGGTTGTCAGACGAGTTAACAGACACTACCTCTTAAAAAACGAGGAGAGATGTTTCGAGACTTCTCGATACGAGATTAACTGTCTCGTCTTTTTCGAGACTTTATTTGTAATTTACTTAGCGTCGCTTTTCTGCCATTTTTGGCTAATCGTGACGAAGAGGATGAGTGATTATTCGTTTGAATCCACTTTATGCACAGATAGGCTAATAGGTACTGGGCCAGTGAGCGATGTTTTATAACGTGCACGCGAAGGAACAGGTTGAAACGTGCAACTAACTCAGGAAGTGCGCCTGGTAGTACGGTTGTGAGCAGAAAAAAATACTGCACTCAAACTGGCGGCTGACCTTGAAGGCTATTTCTGTCCTCCAATCATTTTCGGGGGTGTGTTCCGATGGGTGTCAACAAACTGAGTTGAGAAGTAAAAGCTGAAGGGATCACATCGCTCTCCCGAAGCAACGTTGCCAAGTGTACTTCTGTTTTTGCCAGTTTCTTTATATGACTGTGTGTCCGCCTGCATTCCGATCTGCGGCTGGTCCTTCCGGAAAGTTCATCGTTCAGGACCGCGTGTGCAGTTGTGCCATTAACCCCCCGTTGATTTGTCGTGCTGACAATACCGTTGCTCAAGAAGACTCTTTCTCGCCTTACGGTACGTTTGGCAACATGTGGTGTACCCAATGCTCATTTGTTTCGTCCCGCGAACAACGTTCGGTATCTTGTGACTCGAAAATACCCGATGTCAGTCGAAGAAAATTCAACTGGTCGCTGAGTCGCTGTTTCCCAGCAACCAGTTGGAGTTGGGTTCAGTTTATAGTCCGCTCACATCTGGTGGTCTGTTGCTTGTCGAAGACGTTGGCAGCCATCTCGAGAGTGCTTCCTTCCACTCTCTGTCCCAGGAGTCTGGAGCAAGCAAAAGAAAACAAGTCCTCTGCGTAAGTAGGGACTCAAAGGGGCTCGGCAGCATGGTCAGTAGCCATGTTAACACGAAACATATTGTCAACAACAGCCTACGGACGACAGATAACTTATTGGCGGGAACCAGTGGCGTGCATTGGAATTTTGAAACGGGAGGGAGGGGTATACTTTCTTTTGTAGTCAGTCCTTATTTTGCCATGGACTCTGGCGTCAATCATACCGGGACGTGAGAGGTTCACCTGAAGTTTGCAACTTGCAGCCCGAGCTGACAACTACCGGGAAAGATGGACTTTCGTTCGGGGTTCACCGACCAAGAGAGGAAATTTCTTCTCGTCAAAATCAAAGGTGCGGCCTCCAAATTTGAAGTACAAACGCGCGATCGCTCTCGAATTAGAGCCGGGAAGATGAGGCGAATTGCAGCCAGAGCTGGCAAACACCTAGAAATATGGCCTTTCGTTCGGGTTTCCAGTCCGACTGCGAAAACAGGAAATGCTTTTGCGACAGTGGCGGTGATGGTTCTAACTGGGAGGCATGTTGCTTCCCGGCTCCAAATTTGGAGGTTGACAGACGGGCATCACAGTCAATTTAATTTGGGCAACAATTTTTATTAACAAATAGGGGAAGGAAGGGTAAAGTGGCCAGTGCGGGCAAAGTGGCCATGTGAGTTTTCTTCGCTGTATAGTGCTTCCACCACGCGGGAGCCGGGCGAAACAGTCGCCACGGATGCTGTCAGTGTTGTCTGTGACTTTGAAGCGGGAGGCTGCACTTTTCTAGATGTGAACTCATTTTATTGTTTTTTCGCAAGCCTGATTTTAGCTAAGTGGTACAAATTGTTGATTATAGCTAAATAATAGTAAGTGTTATAATTATATGCTCTTGTGCTGTTTGATCAGCGTGAAATAACCTTTTAAATGACGTGTGTTTGAAAACGCTAATTCATGTAGTGTAGACGTTAGACCCCAGTTTTTGTAATGACGTCATTCCGGGCAAAGTGGCCACGAAACAGACAGACTCGAAAGGCAATGAAGGATGGATTAGATGTTTAAAATGAAAGAAGTGGGCACATGAAGAGTGCGCCGGTTGTGACGAAGAAGATGATGAGTTTGAGTGCGAATTTAGCAAATAGGCCTACGCATAATCCTTTATTGATAGACTATTGATTACGAATTACTATTTACTTTATCTTGTAAAGATTTCATACTTAAGATAATACTTAAAAAATATAATACTTATTCTTAACGTGTATTACTTCAGCTTGTGTTGATTAAATACACACTTTGAAGCAATGTGATTTGTTCATTTACCTATGCAGGTAAAATGGGAAGGGGCTGGCCACTTTAACAAACCTAGGCGGGCACTTTTTTAAAAAAGTAACGTGTGCATTTCTAAACAACAAGAGTTTTTTTAAAAAAAATAGAAATTGGAAGTAAAGTTATTATACTTACTATTGGTCTATGTTTCTATAACTTTGCTGATTAAAAAGGAATGATAGGAATTCATCAAACATTAGAGTGGCCATTTTACCCTTCCTCCCCCTATATTGAAGAGGAATTTTCTGATCAATTGGTATTTTTCGGTGTTCGGAATGGAACATGACCATGAAAATCAGCACGTATCAAATTAATGATATTGTCCAGAGGAAACCAAAATATTACGTTATATCCAGAGATTGTCAACTAATTTAAATCAAATTTTATATTTGTCAACGATCCTAAACATAATTGATCTAACACTCTCTATGATCATGACAATTTATTTATCAATATTATATTTAAAAGGTACATATTAATAGAAATATATTTACGAGCAAAATTGTTAAAATCGGGGAATCGACTTCGAAAAAGATGAATTTACCGGGCCGAGGGTTCACTAAGGTGGGTTCACTGACCTAGAGTTAAGTAGACAACGGAACAGGTGGGAGAACAGTATCCAGACTGACACAACTTTAGGATCTAAAAACAGGAAATGTCTTAACAGTACAGACCCATTATTGACAGACATGATCCTTTCAGCATTCTACGACATACATTACACAATACGGGTTCCTTAAAATATCCACAGATACAGAGAGAAAAAACGGTAGAATTTATTTGCAATAGTTTATTAATGCGGACAACGCATCAGTTACGTGTTAATAAATAATTACAATATACTAAGCTTAAAAATGTGTACATTGTATAATCTTCTTCAGTTATTCTTTCGCCAGATGATATTGAGAGTAGAAGTTAGTCGCCATCGTGGGTAAGGAACTTTGCATATTGCCGCAGTAGTACGTTTCTGTCAAAGAATAAGAAACCACAAATTTAATATCTCAAATAATATTTTGTAATAAATGTGGGAACTTACTTTATTAACTTCTTTAAAAAAACATGATCAAAATTCACATAAATATGTAAAAGAGTTACGATAAACCTATGAAAAACCAAAGATAGTATACAATATGGATGATTTCGAATTCATACATTGCAGTGGCGCCAGTGCTGTGTGTTTCGTGACGTACACTCTCAGAAGTTTCGGTAAAATGTGCAATATTTTAGTGTTAAAATTTTAACAGTCTGTCCATTAATTTAGAAAAACGGGAAAAACCCGTTTTTTATTTAAATTTGAATATTTTGTAGTGCGCAAATGAAGATAATGATTGCAAATTACAGTTGCATTCACCATAAATATATATTTTGAAACTGAATCATTCAAATTATTGTAATTAGAGTAAATATGTAATGGGCGTTAATACTTTATAAACGGTTATGGTCATTTTTACGGTTATTGTATTGTAACGGAAACTGACGTTCTTATACCGTTATTTCACCAGTCAATCCTTTCAGAATGGGTTTCCAAAGTGGCGTTGAAAGTGTGTGCGCAGGGTGAAATCAACGGGGGAGGGATTTCCCCACTATACCCTCTCTAGTATCCCTGGCAACAGAGGTAAATTATTCATCAATATTCATCACTTCCAAGATTGATATTATCCTTCGTCTCCCAATGACACTATATAGTCACGTATTTTTAGATGTTCTGATCTAGAAAAACTTGTTTATGAAGGAACTATCGCATAACACTGTAGGCAACGGTATTCTACCGTTAAAATTTACCTATTTGCCTGATAATTTAGAAAAACAGTGCGACGATACAATCCGCTTATAATAAGCAAGATGTGCTGTTTCCCCTGCGAGCAGCGTTCGGCTTCTGGAGGCACGAAAGTAAAAGATGTCAGCCGAATACACTCGAACACATTTCTAAATCTTTGATTCCCAGTTAAAAGCGGCCTTCCGTCACAGATTACAGAGACAGAGTACAACTTACTTTTTAAAAAGTTTACTAATACTGTTTTATCCAGGGTTGTAAATGATCCAAGAACTCATAAATTCTAATTGGTTCTATTGGGTTCCGCAAAAGGGCCGAAACCTTTTTCCTCACAAAATTTAAATTCGGTCAAAGTCGCGTATTGTTTCATTGAAAAATGATTCCTTGACCGTATTTATAATAAACTGATCCTGAGAAAAATTTCCTGTACCGTATTTAAATTCATCCGGAAAAGAGGTTGCTGGATCGAATTGAAGTACTTTATAGATAAAAAGGTTCATTACGGTCCAGAACCCATTTACGCTTGCTGATTTTCTCTCTTGGACCGGAACTGAATTTATTTAAAATGCCTGGACCATTAACAATCCTGGTTTCATCTATGAGGAATTACTTACTTTACGGAACACATCCACAAGGGGCGCGCCAGTCGGCAGTCAAGGTGTAATCGCTAGAGAAGGAGTAATAAGCCGGATGTATTGGTGGCTCAGTATCTTGGTACTGGAATGCAGGCACGGTCTCTCCAACTACTCCCAACTGGATAAGACCGGTGGTGGAGACGTCCAACCAGAAACAAACGAAGGTCGTCGGGTGGAGGAGATCTGGCGTCAGGACGGCTCCCAACTCAGGTCCTGCTTGGGCGAGTCTTCGTACTGCGGTGTGCTTGGCTGCTAGGCCTCTGCTGGTGCTACTGATAAGGATCTCGTAGACAGGGGTGCCTACGCTCGGAAAGGCTGTTCTGGACAGCAACACAACGGCGTCCGATGAAGCTCTCAGCCCGAACTGGAGTTGGACGTTTCCGCTTTCTGGTTGAAGCACTTCATAATGGGTGTAGGCGTAGTTTGCGGTTTGAAAGGAATCGGCTGTAAAGAGAGGACGTCACAATTAACAAATTATATTACAAGGGAGAGTCAAATCAAAACCTTAACTTAATTTTTGTTTCTTATCTAGTATAGATTTCTTTATGTAGAGTTGCACAAGTTTGATGGGGTCCGGTACCCTATTCTACACCCTCGAAGATTATGTGATCCTAATTGTGAATAAAAAAATTGGAGCGCGGAAAGAAGTATTTACGACTGTACAGCCGTTTAACGTTGAGATTTTGTCGTTTGAAATTGTTGTGTCCAAATTTCCCACCGATTCCGGGCTCCGTGCCTGGGGTAATTGATTTACCGCCTCCTACCGCTACCGCGGCCCCCCCTCCGCTACGCTCCGGCTACCCGCATTTATCTATAGAGTACCTTTTAAAGGCATGTTAGAAATTGGTCGGAGTCACCTGCCCCCAACACTATTTCTCACTGTTTTCCGCATTGACACGTGAAGATACCAAAAATTGAAGGCTAAAATTAAACCTAAGAAGGTAACTTACCTCTTTTTACCAAGGCCAGGCACTGAATTGGGGGTCGAAGTTAAATTTGTAAGTCCAAAAATGAAGTAACTCCTACGTTGAAAGTCCCTGTTGTCCTTTTCCACAGAATACTGCCCTCCACTCCCTTCCCATCATAAAAATAAGAAGTCGCAAATTATCCCATCCCACAAGTCATTTAGAAAATACAACCCTCCCCTTTACGGCCTGCAGTTGCCAAAAAGAAATAATTAATTCCAATTTCTGAAGTCGCATAAATGAAATTCAATGTCTGAAATGCCCAATCCGCCAATATATCACACAAATAACATATCGCAATCGCAAATGTTCCCATTGCACAAGTCAATCATAAGAAGAAAAAGAAGAAATTCAGACGTGCGACTGTGACATGAATCCATCATCCGCCATCATAGAAGCTCTGAAAAACCTTTTTGACGTTACGCAAGGAATTTTAATTTAAAAAAAAAAACGTAAGTTTCGTAGCACGTACATCTAAAAAATTAACTTCCGCGCTATTTGCAAACACTCTTTGTTATGACGAACTAAACATTTTCACGAAAATATTTGAAATGTGCCTGAAATCGAGGGTGTAGAGAGGGGTACCGGAGCAGTTTGATGCATTTTAGCACAGACCTATTGCTGATCTACATATACTATTTTCAACTTTCAGTTATTGGCTGTATACCTTAAGATGAAAAAGTCTTTGAGGTACACGTGCAGTCACTTATCAGTAGACCTCCGATTTTTAGGTTCTAAATCCTAAATTAAGCTCTAAAAATCCTAAAATAAGTTCGAAAAACCCTATAATAGGTTCTAAAAATCCTAAAATAGGTCCTAAAAATCTTATGTTAGGCTCCAAAAATCCTCAAGTAGGTTAAAAAAAAACTTAACATGGTTCCAAATTCCTGAAAAATACTGATTAGGTATAGTCACTGGCACCTATGGGACACCTCTATCCTGAAATATGCATAACGTTATATGTGTTGCCTAACCCTATGGCGATGGCAGAATTTACCATTGGAAATTTGCTATGAAAATCCTCTCTTCGCCGTATAGTTGGAAAACAATCGTTTTTCATTTAATCCACAGTCAAACTCCGCAATTTTGTCTGTGAGGATCATCTTATATGCTGAAAATAATCATAGTCAGTGATGCAAACTTCAATGCCACAAAGCACCGAAGTGACGCGAAAGTGAGCAAGACCACACAAATCAGACCACTTCGGATTGCACAGGTAACAGTGGCACCAGACATTTTGCTTCATTTAGAGCTTTGAAAATTCACCGGAGTTGGAGGAAGGGAAATCAACTTTCAAACACGTTCGTCATTGAATTTTGTCGTGACCAAACAAAGCAAATGCCTCTTGTAAAACCTTTAAAAATATATAAAAACCTATAAAAAGGCTTGATTTAGGCGCATAAACCTAAAATAGGTTCTATCAAGCAAAATAGTAGGCACTATAAAACGTCATCAGCCGTTGCGTTTTTCAACGAAACTCTGACATAACTTATTATTGCAAACTGAGGTCGAACTTTCTCCTCCATTAGTATAGTTGATGGTGTGGTAAGCATGCACAGAGATATTGGATTTTCATTTGCCGATACATTTCTCAGAGTTTTACGCTGACAGAGAGCAAGAACCACTCCTCTTCACTGCTGAAAGTGTATCCAAAAGCCGACATCTTTAAAATGACAAGAAGGGCGTTTTGGAGCTCACTTGATCAGTGTTGCAGCCTTAAACTCGTTTTGTAAATAACAGTTGATTTCTCATTTAATTTTTGAGCTGTATACAATCTGCCCTTCAATTTTTATTGGAATTTTAAGGTTTTAATTTGATTCTTGTACATCAAGATCCAACAACACTTCACCCTCAGTCATAAACCGCCCTTCGGTGAGTCAACGTCTGGCATTCCTTTGCATTCAAACTCAAAGTCCGGAATACCAGAAGGAATATGAACTTAGTCAATACTATATTGATACAGTCGTTATGGAATGCTTTGATTTTTCCCTATGTAGTACATGTCCTGTGTGTGTGTCAAGCAAATACTTAGATTGGATTCATCTTGCTTCCCTTCAAGAGAGTTCAAGGACGAACACGTGTTCACAAAAGGGGTGGTGAATTCCACATTATTTAGGAGAGGGTTAAGTCTGCGTAAAAAGCAAACAGAAATTTTATCTTCCTATCAGCAGTCTGTGGATAGCTGAGTTCGAATTACCCAAATGAACGATCGAAAATTCGAATTGTCCAAGTTCGAATAAAAATAGTTCACTGTATGGATTACACCTAGATTAAACTTTTAAGTCAATATAATAAAAATGAAATCATATGAAAATTATACTAGAAATAAAAGTAAATTCGTAATTATGGCACCAGGGGGTCAATCGGGCACAATCGAAGGCAAAGCGAGAGGAGAAAACAAATGACTCTCCACTATAGTTCGCGAGTATGCATATGATACTAGTTAACACTTCGACCCAAACCCTCATTCTATTTTGCCTTTAGCATACTTACATACTCCATTAGCATAGATGATCCAGTCGGCAGAGGTGCCAACCCATGATGAGAATCCAACACGATTGAAGTCGTAAGCGGTTGGGGTGGTATAATGCAGGAACGGGATGGTCTGCCCATTCTGACCAACCTCGATGACGCCTCCCATGTACCTCAGCCAGAACGACCTGAAGGCGTTTGCATCTAAATAATCGGGGGTGGAAACCCTGACCACATCGACGCCTGCCTGGTTATCCCTGATACTAGAAATGGTGTCCGAAGCCGAACCAATGTGGATTTCATACAGGGGCAGACTCGTGTCCCCATCTACCGTCAGTAGCAGAAGAGCATCTGATGCAGTGCGTACCGTGAAATCCACATGAATTCCATATGTTATTGTTGGCAGTGTATCGAAAACAGGGAATGCGTAACCTGTCGTTTGTTGAGCGCAGGCTCCTGCAAAATCCAAATAATAATAATTAATAATAATCCAAATCCAGCACTAAGTCAAGTAAAAAGTACATAACTAAGGTGTTAAGGCACGTCACAATATTTTTGTTGCTTTCACCTAAGTCACACTAGATCAATTAAGGAAACTATTATAAGTATGATTTTACATTTGTCATGATGTAATGATTCTAAATAGTGATGATCCAAAATGTATAGCACGTCTGTAATGTTTGTTATTAAAATAATAAACATAAAAAATGTCTGCTGTAAAATTACATTTTATTTTTTACTAAAGTGTTTTTTTTCGAACAGCCTAGAAAATTACACGGATAAAATATGTAAGATGTAGAATAATACATATAATGAGGGCGACGTATTTACATTTCAAGTTATTGTTATAAACAAGATCTCGTAATATACCTCTAATAGAAATAATTGTTTATTGTTACTTCATGCTGAGCACAACGATAGCCAGATACACCAACATGTCTAATTTCTACAATTAATTCATAACTAATCATCATTAAAATTAGAATTAGAATTTGAAATTGAATATGAAATTTTGGGTGCGTCAGCACTTAGGCTATTTTGCACCCGTCACTTTATACCATAACTAAAATATCATAATTGCAGTGTCGTGTTTCTAAAATATGAAAATATTCTGACTTTCGTTAAAAGCTGAGGCTGTAAAGAGGTACTCAGCACACACAAGGACAAAAAAAAAATCAGGACAACATACACAAAATTATACTGGCCATAGTGCCAGTCGCCAGAGCCTCGTTCGTCTGCAAAATGCAGTTCAGTGTTTTTATCAGTTCACCACTATTGTTACTATTTACTGAAATGAGGGAATTGTGTCTAGTGTTATATTTGGGATCCTTGTAAGCATATACTAACCTTGTGTAATAACAATAGTATTCTCCAACTACAAAACATAGCAGGACTGTTTAAAAAAACAGGAAAATTTGAATCTTGAAAAATATATAGGCTAAAAAAGTTATACATGAGTAATCTTTCCATAATCTATCCATAATTTACCTAATATTAAAATTCTTATTGATTGTACTGCTCGACAACGCAAAATGTTCCTAGCTCTAATGGGCAAATTAAAAAATAATAGGAGGTAGTTCATATCAAGAACATTTTCTTCAATTACTACCGATTCGCCTTGCTTAATTACGTAATTATCGTTAAGATTCGCTGTAGTCTAGAGCATGAATTCTGATGTATTAGAATTGAACTACTGGCAAATCTGTGCCCAATATCGAATTCTATACCTCTAATGTATCTACAAATTGGTATGTTATTGACTGGATTATAACCTAAAAACAACAATTACAACTACAATAATGCTCTTTACGAATTACACTTACGTGTACTGATTGTAGAATTCGTTGCCTCTGCTGTTAGGAACGCAAAAGCGCTGAACAGCAAAAATGCAAATTTGTACATCACTGCAAAATGAACAAAAAATAAATAAGTAGGATATAAGGAGTATCATAATTTACATAAGATTTTCATTAAAATTAAGTGGCAAATGTACAAGTTATAAGAACATTGTCGAAGATAAATGTGTTAACAATTGTACTGTTGAAGTTTTGTATACGAAAACATAAAGAAGTTTTAGTGAACCGCACTATCCATCATATTTATATGTTACAATGAAACAATTACCAGAAATTCGTAAAACTAGATTGAAAACTAAAAAACACAATTGAGTAAATTTAGATAGAGATAATTTGCAAGGTTTCTGAAGCTAGATAGAATGATTGATTTGCTTTTATATTTTACTTCACTTTTTGTGCCACTTTTGGCTAATTTGCGAAGATGGAAATGAGTGATGACATGACGAAACAGACGAATGGACACTCACAAACATCCATGCCCAGGCCGGGATTCGAACTCTGGACCCAGGGCGTTGTAACGCGATGTGCTAACCACTCCGCCACGGGAGCCGGCTTTTCTGAAGCTAGAGAAAGTACTTAAAAGTTTAATGTGAGCTAGAACTGGTCTTGATCTTAAAATGTATTTATTCATTCTATTGCCTCATGGTTCCCAGATCACTGCGAGAGTATTCAATTAGTCTATCAATTAGAGTCAGCGTATTCGGTTGACTAATCGGCGAGAGTCAGCTTATTCGGTTCACCAGTCGGCGAGAGTCAGTTTATTCGGTTGACTAATCGGCAAGAGTCAACTTATTCGGTTGACCAGATGGCGAGACTAAGCTTATTCGGTTGACCAGTTGGCGAGAGTCAGTTTATTCGGTTGACTAATCGGCGAGAGTCAACTTATTTGGTTGAACAGATGGCGAGAGTCAGTTTATTCGGTTGACCAGTTGGCAAGAGTCAGTTTATTCGGTTGACTAATCGGCGAGAGTCAACTTATTCGGTTGACCAGTTGGCGAGAGTAGGCTTATTCGGTTGACCAGTCAGCGAGAGTCAGTTTATTCGGTTGACCAGTTGGCGAAAGTCAGTTTATTCGGTTGACTAATCGGCGAGAGTCAACTTATTCGGTTGACCAGATGGCGAGACTAAGTTTATTCGGTTGACCAGTCAGCGAGAGTCAGTTTATTCGGTTGACCAGTTGGCGAGAGTCAGTTTATTCGGTTGACTAATCGGCAAGAGTCAACTTATTCGGTTGACCAGATGGCGAGACTAAGCTTATTCGGTTGACCAGTCAGCGAGAGTCAGCTTATTCGGTTCACCAGTCGGCGAGAGTCAGTTTATTCGGTTGACTAATCGGCAAGAGTCAACTTATTCGGTTGACCAGATGGCGAGACTAAGTTTATTCGGTTGACCAGTCAGCGAGAGTCAGCTTATTCGGTTTACCAGTCGGCGAGAGTCAGTTTATTCGGTTGACTAATCGGCAAGAGTCAACTTATTCGGTTGACCAGATGGCGAGACTAAGCTTATTCGGTTGACCAGTTGGCGAGAGTCAATTTATTCGGTTGACTAATCGGCGAGAGTCAACTTATTCGGTTGAACAGATGGCGAGAGTCAGTTTATTCGGTTGAACAGTTGGCAAGAGTCAGTTTATTTGGTTGACTAATCGGCGAGAGTCAACTTATTCGGTTGACCAGTTGGCGAGAGTAGGCTTATTCGGTTGACCAGTCAGCGAGAGTCAGTTTATTCGGTTGACCAGTTGGCGAGAGTCAGTTTATTCGGTTGACTAATCGGCGAGAGTCAACTTATTCGGTTGAACAGATGGCGAGAGTCAGTTTATTCGGTTGACCAGTCAGCGAGAGTCAGCTTATTCGGTTCACCAGTCGGCGAGAGTCAGTTTATTCGGTTGACTAATCGGCAACAGTCAACTTATTCGGTTGACCAGATGGCGAGACTAAGCTTCTTCGGTTGACCAGTTGGCGAGAGTCACTTTATTCGGTTGACTAATCGGCAAGAGTCAACTTATTCGGTTGACCAGATGGCGAGACTAAGCTTATTCGGTTGACCAGTTGGCGAGAGTCAGTTTATTCGGTTGACTAATCGACGAGAGTCAACTTATTCGGTTGAACAGATGGCGAGAGTCAGTTTATTCGGTTGACCAGTTGGCAAGAGTCAGTTTATTCGGTTGACTAATCGGCGAGAGTCAACTTATTCGGTTGACCAGTTGGCGAGAGTAGGCTTATTCGGTTGACCAGTCAGCGAGTGTCAGTTTATTCGGTTGACCAGTTGGCGAGTGTCAGTTTATTCGGTTGCCTAATCGGCGAGAGTCAACTTATTCGGTTGACCAGATGGCGAGACTAAGTTTATTCGGTTGACCAGTCAGCGAGAGTCAGTTTATTCGGTTGACCAGTCAGCGAGAGTCAGTTTATTCGGTTGACTAATCGGCAAGAGTCAACTTATTCGGTTGACCAGATGGCGAGACTAAGCTTATTCGGTTGACCAGTCAGCGAGAGTCAGCTTATTCGGTTCACCAGTCGGCGAGAGTCAGTTTATTCGGTTGACTAATCGGCAAGAGTCAACTTATTCGGTTGACCAGATGGCGAGACTAAGCTTATTCGGTTGACCAGTCAGCGAGAGTCAGCTTATTCGGTTCACCAGTCGGCGAGAGTCAGTTTATTCGGTTGACTAATCGGCAAGAGTCAACTTATTCGGTTGACCAGATGGCGAGACTAAGCTTATTCGGTTGACCAGTTGGCGAGAGTCAGTTTATTCGGTTGACTAATCGGCGAGAGTCAACTTATTCGGTTGAACAGATGGCGAGAGTCAGTTTATTCGGTTGACCAGTTGGCAAGAGTCAGTTTATTCGGTTGACTAATCGGCGAGAGTCAACTTATTCGGTTGACCAGTTGGCGAGAGTAGGCTTATTCGGTTGACCAGTCAGCGAGAGTCAGTTTATTCGGTTGACCAGTTGGCGAGAGTCAGTTTATTCGGTTGACTAATCGGCGAGAGTCAACTTATTCGGTTCACCAGATGGCGAGACTAAGCTTATTCGGTTGACCAGTTGGCGAGAGTCAGTTTATTCGGTTAACTAATCGGCGAGAGTCAACGTATTCGGTTGACCAGTTGGCGAGAGTAGGCTTATTCGGTTGACCAGTCAGCGAGAGTCAGTTTATTCGGTTGACCAGTTGGCGAGAGTCAGTTTATTCGGTTGACTAATCGGCGAGAGTCAACTTATTCGGTTGACCAGATGGCGAGACTAAGCTTATTCGGTTGACCAGTTGGCGAGAGTCAGTTTATTCGGTTGACTAATCGGCGAGAGTCAACTTATTCGGTTGACCAGTTGGCGAGAGTAGGCTTATTCGGTTGACCAGTCAGCGAGAGTCAGTTTATTCGGTTGACCAGTTGGCGAGAGTCAGTTTATTCGGTTGACTAATCGGCGAGAGTCAACTTATTCGGTTGACCAGATGGCGAGACTAAGCTTATTCGGTTGACCAGTTGGCGAGAGTCAGTTTATTCGGTTGACTAATCGGCGAGAGTCAACTTATTCGGTTGACCAGATGGCGAGACTAAGCTTATTCGGTTGACCAGTAGGCGAGAGTCAGTTTATTCGGTTGACTAATCGGCAAGAGTCAACTTATTCGGTTGACCAGATGGCGAGACTAAGCTTATTCGGTTGACCAGTTGGCGAGAGTCAGTTTATTCGGTTGACTAATCGGCAAGAGTCAACTTATTCGGTTGACCAGATGGCGAGACTAAGCTTATTCGGTTGACCAGTTGGCGAGAGTCAGTTTATTCGGTTGACTAATCGGCGAGAGTCAACTTATTCGGTTGAACAGATGGCGAGAGTCAGTTTATTCGGTTGACCAGTTGGCAAGAGTCAGTTTATTCGGTTGACTAATCGGCGAGAGTCAACTTATTCGGTTGACCAGTTGGCGAGAGTAGGCTTATTCGGTTGACCAGTCAGCGAGAGTCAGTTTATTCGGTTGACCAGTTGGCGAGGGTCAGTTTATTCGGTTGACTAATCGGCGAGAGTCAACTTATTCGGTTGACCAGATGGCGAGACTAAGTTTATTCGGTTGACCAGTCAGCGAGAGTCAGTTTATTCGGTTGACCAGTTGGCGAGAGTCAGTTTATTCGGTTGACTAATCGGCGAGAGTCAACTTATTCGGTTGACCAGTTGGCGAGAGTAGGCTTATTCGGTTGACCAGTCAGCGAGATTCAGTTTATTCGGTTGACCAGTCGGCGAGAGTAGGCTTACTCGACTGACTTTTCATTGAGAGCTGACTTATTCAAAGCCAGAAATTTCTGGAAGACGCGTAATTAACTTATTCAATTAATCTATCACTGTCTCTCCTCGTCTGCATTTCAGTATCAGATTAATTATTTGAAGACTTATAACGTGGACCTAAAACTTTTATGTTTGCAATATAATTATTCTCAGCACACGTCTTACATAGTTAAGTCGTTCGGAATGTAACAGTACACGTTGACAAAGAGTATTTTGCAGAAAGCAACTTACTTGTCAGTCCCTCCTTGAATTAGAAAAAACCAGCTAGCGACTGAATCGTCAGAGAGCGTCGGTTCAATTTATACCATTCAAACCTATTAGAAATGACAATAAAAATGATGAATAGCTTAATCATGTCTTGTCTAATTTTAATACAATGTCCTGACCTACAAAGTCACGTACTTTTTCTTATCTAATTATTCTTAAAGAAATGTGATATAATGGGTGATACTATTCTCAAGATCTTAAGATTCAAGATCGAGTGATTGTTTTCTCATTCGTCTTTACGTAAATTAAGACTCTTTTGAAGATAATTTTTCCCAGAAAGTTCAAGATCTCTACTCTTATCTCAAGGTAACAATTTTTTGACACTCCTTCTATGCATGATATGTTTAAGTGGAATGCACAAGTGCGGACGCTTTATGCAATTGGTGACCTATTTCGCTCAAAATAAATATCACGTGATCTGCCTCGGATGCATTAATATTTGACCTTTTCCGCAAAAATGGATCCTTGCAAACACACACGTAATACACATTGGAGATCAGTATATGACTCGTTTCAGTTTTTTAAAGTTCACTTCATGCACGGAGAGGCTAGTCGGGACTGGACTTACAGTTTAATGTGAGATCCGAACCACTGTGTGTACCTCCACTGTGAACCCGGGACAATTCCATTGCAAGGCGACGTCACCACCACGTCATCGGCAAAGCATTGTACGGCTTCCTGTGCATGCTTAAATATACTCCCTTGGTACTACTGATTTGCTTTTCTTTCTTTTTTGGTTCTTAAAGTAGTTTTTTTTCTGTCTCTCGCGTTAATAGTGACTAGGAGGATGAATGCGGGATACACACTTTGCATTATCCAAGTTTAGAACCTGAAACCTCTGATTACGCATCTCGTTACTCTCGGAGGCTGGCTCATTTGCTTTTGGAGCACAAACATTATTATTATCATTTTGTGTCGCACTCTGAAGGACGGAATGGTTACTATCTAGATGTCTTTATGTTCGAATTCTGGGTAAGGTATTGATATGTTGTTGTCTCATTATACAGGTCCTCTACACAGAAACGTGTAGAGGACATCAAAATAGACAACTTTTCTCAGTAACATTTTTCTCGTTGGTGCGTCATTTCGGTGCTACAGTCGTTCAGAAAAAGCCCTTTTAGTCGCCTGAATGCTGGCAACCCAACACAACATTTGATCGGATCTGCGACGTCATTTCCTGCGATGAAACGGCGCACGGCAGTGTTGCAAGGAACACACAAATTTTGTGAAAAAATGACAGACCGCCAACCACATTATTAGTTGTAAAACGAGGATAGGAACGCGTCCAGTATACCGAACATCCAGGGTAATACGGCCTACCAGCGTCAGAAGTGCAGCAGTCATCCCAGGGGAAGGGGGAAGTGAACCAACGATATCAAAAATGGTACAAAGCGTATTCAAAATGAAGTCGTAATATCGGATTTTGTCTCAGCCTACATGTCAAATATCAACAACAGAATTTATTGGACTTACAGCTTACATGTGGCTGTTTACTCCCAGCTACATGTCAAATATTTGCAAATCTCGTTGCAAGGTTGATATCTACAGGTTTGTGTCTTGATACATGCGTTGTGGTATTGTGGTGATGATAATGGAAGTATCCAAGGTTCACGTGTTACGTTATGGCTAAAACACGTACAACCACAGGAACAACTTAATGATGAATCAGTAGCGAATATACTGCCATGCTCACAGTTGCAGACTATTACATGTGTATCCGGTGAGTAGATAAACACAGTCGTAGGAGAGCTTGTATTACTACTACTTATCGCTGCATTTTCAACTATTTTTGTCACTTGCCTCATAATGCCCTGAATATACATTATATTATGTGTTACTTACCTTTGGAAGTTTGAGTTCTTTCATATCTATTTTGTCAACTGTTCAGTGTGTCACAGACAACCATTATCATATTGACGAAGTCGATAGACAAAACTGTAGATGTCAACTTGGTAACGAGATTTGAAAATATTTGACATGTAGGTTGAGAGTCAAAATCCGATATTACCACTTCCTTTCGAATACGTTGTTTTTCTACAATTTTTCGTATCGTTGGTCCATTTCCTGTTGGGTTATTTAAAGAGTCTTCCTGCTTTGTTTTACCATATATTATGGGGCTGGTTGTAGCTATGTCATTTTTCAAAGAATATGTGTTTCTTGCCAACCTATAGCACTCACCGCTTCACGACAGGAAATGACATCACAAATACGATCAAATGTTGTGTTGAGTTGCCAGCATTCAGGCGGCAAAACGGGCATTTTTGAAAGACTGATGCACCAACGAGAAAATTGTTACTGAGAAAAGTTGTTTATTTTGATGCCCTCTATACGTTTCTGTGGTCCGTGGGCGCCATTAAAATGACATTCTAAATATTTCATCAGCTCATCGTTCATGTTGATCGGCGCGCTTAGAAAAGCAATATTACACAAACCAAATTAGAAATAGAAAATGTATTAGTTTTCGGTCGCCCAGTTCGTTAGGCGTCTGACGTCCACACAGATATTTTGGCTCGATTTCCCAGCTGGGTAAACCTTAGTTTGGATTTTACTCCGAAGTTGTCCCTACCATATGTGGCTCTGGGTCTTTCCCACCCTCTACCCAATGTGTCCTGTGGTATTAAGGCGGCCAGAACGCTGTGCTTATGACACCACCTCCACTATGCCGGAGGTCGAGAATATGTGGAGCCTTATCTCAACCCTAAGTATGTGCCTTCATGACACATAAGAAAGATGTGATAAAGTGGCCTTGAAATCAAGAGGTGGAGGTACTGTGTGGAGTACGAATCGTACTTTAAACTGTATGCCCGGTCTCAATTAGCCTATTTGTTCATTTATTTATTTATTTCGTCTTCTTTTACATGGCAAAGTTACGACTGTGGAGCCTTTTCTTCCACTTGACGATGTTTACAAAAAATTTGAATGTGGAATATTGAAATATTGAAAAAAGAAAGAAAGAAAAAAAATATAAAAATATATAAAAAATACAAAGAAAAAAATACATATAAGAATGGTAATCTAACCTATAGATACGGGCACACACACACATACATATTTTTGCCCTTACACATACACACGTACAAGCAAAGTACATCAAGTGAGTCTAAAAACGATAATTTCTTCAATGCACAGGAAACTTTACTCTTTTGATAGTGGAAACTCCCGCTGTGTTCAAAACTCGATATAATCATAAATTAAAGAATTTAAATTATGAATTACAGTGTGGACGTTGAATGGAGCATCTGAAGTTATCTTAGCAGATGTACAGTGTCTCTCAAAAGTTTTAGGACAACGACATTTTAAACTAGGCAACCCAATTTACACAAGGCGTTGGTGGGTTGCGTGTAGAGTTAGGCTCGATTTCAGGGTTGCCACATGCACAATAGATATTTATGAAATACGCGAAATAAATAAAAACAAGAATTATTGTATAAAATTATAAAAATATCACTATTATATCGCAAATTACACAATTCTATCTGAAAGATTGATTGATTGATTTAGTTTATTTTACTTCGCGTTTTGTGCCTCTTGGCTAATTTGCGAAGATGGGGATGAGTGATGAAATTGATGAATGGACATTCACAAACTACCAAGCCCGAGCGGGATTCGAACCCGGTACCCTTGGATCTTTCTGAAAGAAAAAGAAAATTGGTTTTCTAGTATTTCATGGTTGATAAGTCTACAATTCTTAATTCTCTTTTTATTAATGAAGAGCATGGTGACATTTTTTTATAGCAAAGTAAAGTGGTCACATTGTTCTGCATCTGGAATTTATATATATATAAAATGAATTGACACACGTTCAAAGGGATATTTTGACGCATAAGATCGTGAATTATGATACTCTAACGATAATTGTGTACTGCTTCAAAGACATTGACAAATATTAATGAAATAACTATTTATATTTGTGGCAATTCAGAACATACTAATTTTACCCATTTTCCCACTCGAGTTCAATGCAAAGATAGCTCCACAAATATCGACTGAAAAGTTTTTATCGTGTGCAATTCTCCATTAAATGTTTTCGCAGATTCGTACTACGCGTACCTTCGTTTTCTTTGTTACAAACAAGTATTCTTTGCACATTACATGTAGGAGGAGAGTTGCATCTACATTTCACACTGGGTAGCTCCTTCTACCTGCTCTCAGGAGCGAAAGCTTGTGGGGTAGTGGTTACCGTTAAGGATTTACAAGCTGATGGTCGTAGGTTCAAACCCCTCCGGTGGCAGAAAATTTTCGTAAGTTTTAGACATATCACACTGTGTTCATTGTCCACGCCCTGTGAAACGGAATGATTCAGTTTGGAATTTACGATGGGGGGAGGGGAAATATTAAATTACAAAATCTGCATTTCAACGAACCGAGAAGTGGAGAAGAATTGGATAATTCTTATAAATATTAAAATTACATTCATGCTTTTAGTGATATAATCGTAGGTAAAATCAAAGATCTTACGTGGATTTTTTTTTCTTGATCTGTACTCAGCCAAAAGGCATTCTCCAATACATTTCAAAATGTTATTGAATGTTTCATGTCGATAATTTGATCAATGCATCAATTCCTGACGCTGAGACTATATTTTCTGCAACTACCTCTTCTCTCCTCTCGTCTCCAGTCCCTTCTGTTCTTATCTTCTCGTCCTCCTTCTTCTTTCCTTTCCTTCTCATCTGTTTTTATCTCATATCGCCTTCCCTACTTTTCTCGCATCTTGTCTCCATTCCACTCTTCTCCACCCCTCTTATCACCTCTCCTGTCTTCCGATTCCACTGCATTCTTCTCCTTCATTTCGTTCTTCCCCTTCTCTCTTTTACTCTACTCTCCACTCCCCTCTTCTCGTCTCTTCCTCTCCTCTCCTCTCCTCTCAAAACTCCTCTTCTCTCATCTCGTTCTCATCCTCGTATCTCCTCTTGCTCCATTTTCCTCATCTCTCCACAAATATTTTTCCTTTCTCCTCATTACTTCTCCTATCCACTTCTGTTTTCTATTTTCTTCCCTCCTTTACTTTTCCTCTTTCCCTTTCTCTGTTCTCCTTTCTTTTGTCCCCTTTCGTTTCCTCTCCCCTATTTTCTTTGTGTAGACTCATCAGCAATGAAGTACTAGAAAATCAATTTTCTTTCTTTCAGAAAGTATTTCACATTTGCAACAAATGTAATACTGATATTTTCTTCTAGTTTTATACAATAATACTTACATTTATTTATTTCGCGTATTTGATAAATATCTATTATGCATGTGGCAACTCTGAAACTGAGCCTAACTCCACACGCAACCCATCAACGTCTTGTGTAAATTGGGTGCCTAGTTTAAAATGTGGTCCTAAAACTTTTGAGACACACTGTATAAGATATAAACAATATATTAAGCATATGCTCTTTCTTGGAACAGGCATATGCACAAGTGTCATGATTTACTTAATCTGTACGTGATTGGCAAGGTTAAGATGATGGAAATTTCCAAAGGTATGACGTTAATGAAGATGAATTAACAACAGTTTAGAGTGTCTTGTTTTAAGGTACATTGATTGAATCCGGATTTACAATGTTTATCTGCCATAATGTATCAAAAATTGACATAATTTTATAACAACGCACATAAACATGTAAGTACCTTCCAAGGATATTTTACAAGGATTAAAATGCACAACAATGTTCACTTCATCACTTCTTTAAACCCTTTACTCTCAACTGTAAATATATATAGCTATAGGTTAAAAATTCTGATAGGAATTTTCATTTGATAAGTATCCTTGAACGTCACAGTCGTGCGTTTCATTGGAAAAATGAATTGTAAAAATCGCAATGTTAAAAGTATCATGACAATGACCAACAATTGAGAGTCACTTCAGACAACCTTCCGATTGTTTTGAAGATCATGTCACCGTGAGAAGGTGAAGTTTGTGATTAGATAGCAAATCTTGAAAAACAAGGTGTAAACATGTTAAATTGGCAACTTTTCCTTTTCATATTGTAGTTATTACGTAGTGTCTTTGAGTATTAGGTAACTTTATGCTGAACGGTAAAGGTGTCTCTATTCATTAGGGGCGTGCATAATTTTATCTCCAAGTCTTCCCAGAGATATCATTCGTTTGTTTGTTATCTTTAAATTCTCAAAAAAAGAAAAAAAAAGACAATGACTTGATGTATATATGTGACGTTGCAGCATCGCTTGTGTCCAGTTCGTCTTTGGGGGTATTTGAGTGCCAGATCTCGTAGAGACAGTAAGTAACGGCCTATGAGTTCTTGTATCTGTCACGGATGTTACAAAATACTCTTTTTAACTACAACTTTCAAATAACACAAACCTATTACTGTTATTTAGGACCTAACACTACTTTATTTCATTAATCTAACTTTCCAGTTTAATAATGATTTTTCATTTTCGCATATGTTACGATTAATTTATTGAGTTGGTGTTTTAAGTCCGTTTTATGCACAGTAAGGGTAATTCGGACTGTGCAATGTGCCTCCACCGGGTATCGAACCCGGGAACCCTTGATTACAAGGCGACGACGCTACTACTGCGACATCGGGGAGACCAGATGTTACGATGACCTAGAAGAAGTTGATTTTGCCCCCCCGCCCCCCTACTCTCCATCCTGCCACCCCTAACCTTCTACCCTGGTCCCTCTGCTTTCCACCTGTCCCCAATAAAAACCTTGACCGTGTTAGATATTTACTTTTTTAATTAGGAAAAATAGTATTATTTTTTAAATACTTTGTGTTATTTCTGAAGAATAAGTTAATTGTAGGTATGTATTTAATACCTACATAGTGATATGAAACCAAAAATAATCTCTTAGTTTAAATTGCTACATCACTTTGCAATATACTTATGTCATGAAGCGGGCGGGCTTGTGTACACAAATCCAACCCCTTTTAAAAACAAATAGCTACTCTTATATAACCAGAAATAAGGGTTTGGCGCTCCCCAAGGTCGCCCAGGCCTTAAGCCGCTCCTTTCTGCGAGCCACGTTTGATCAGTGTGTACAAATATTAATATCATTATCAAATAAGAATCCTTAGTTGTTGAAGATTGTATTTGACCTTTGAGTTAAGTCAAACATGTGCCATTTAAAAGTTTTTCTAATTAAAAATAGCAAATTGTAACATCTGTAGTTGTCGAACTTGTCTTAAAGATTGACATACATACTTTTATAAGTTCAAGAAATTGTTAGTAGACATATGTTTCTTGAAAACAAACCTTCAGAAGTAAAATGCAACTTCCGAGACGACAAGTTGCACGTCAGTCTACTGTCGCTTCGGTCTGAATGCTCACTAAGATTAAAGCACACTACATAATATGTAACAGTAGCTATTGTTAAATCAAAATTGAAAACCAACACAGTCTGCTGGAACCTAGTGTATTTCAGTTCACTAAGTTTTTTTTTTCTCCATCTTCGTCTTGGCCTTCCTACAGGTCTCTTACCATCAGGTTTCCCAACAAGAATCCTGTAAACTCCTCTTTCCTCTCCCATTCGTGCCACATGGCCTGCCCACCTAAGTCTTCTTGATTTAATTATTCTAATAATATCTGGACATGAATACAAATTATGTAGTTCTAAATTATGTAACCTTCTCCACTCACCTGTCTCCTCATCCCTTTTAGGTCCAAAGATTTTTCTAAGGATCCTATTTTCAAATACTCTCAATTTATGTTCCTCTTTCAATGTAAGGGACCAAGTTTCACATCCATATAATACTACAGGCAAAATTACGGTTTTGTATATTTTAACTTTTAGCTTCTTAGATATTAAACGAGAAGACAAAAGTTTATGAAGAGAGAAGTAACATGCATTTCCTGAATTAAGCCTACTTTTTATTTCCTCTTTAATATAATTTTCATTTGTTAATATTACTCCTAAGTATTTGAATTTGGAAACTGGTTCAAACAAGTTGTTATCAATAATTAGATTTTGATTATTACCTAACACTTGGTTTCGGCCTGTAAGCATATATTTAGTTTTCTCTTTGTTAACTTCCAAACCTATCTCTTTAGCAGTTTTGAAAAATATTTTAGCATTATTCTTAATTGTATTCACATCATCCCCCAGTAAGTCTACATCATCTGCATATGCTAACAACTGAGTCACACCATTTAATTTTAGTCCTTCTTTAGTTTCGTTTACCTTCCTAACAGCATATTCTAAAGCAAAATTAAAGAGCAATGGAGATAATGCATCTCCTTGTTTTAACCCATCATGAATTGTAAATTTGTCAGACATATTAATACCCACACGAATTTTACTTTCTGTTTCACTGGTGCATACTTTTATCATGCTAACAAGCTTCTTAGGTATTCCAAACTCTACTAATATATTATATAATTTATCTCTTTTGACTGAATCACATGCTTTTTTAAAATCAATGAATAGCTGATGGACATTTTGATTATATTCCCACTTTTTCTCAAGTGTCTGTCTGATGTGAAAAATTTGATCAGTAGTTGATCTGTTGCGTTTAAATCCACATTGATAATCACCTATAATTTCATTAGCATATGGGGTTAGTCTTGTTAAAAGAATGTTAGATAATATTTTATATGTTGTTGAGAGTAGAGTAATTCCACGGTAATTATTGCAGTTCATTTTATCACCTTTTTTAAACACAGGAACAATTATGGATTCTTTCCACTGTTGAGGGATTTCCTCTTTATTCCATATTAAACAAATTAATTTATGAATTTGACATATTAAGGAATTTCCACCATATTTAATTAACTCAGCTGGTATTAAATCAATGCCAGGTGCTTTGTTATTCTTTAGCCTTTTAATAGCATCTTTAACTTCAGTCAAGTTAGGTTCTGGAACTAAAGGTTCTGCTGTGTGTACTTTATTCACTTCTGATTTATCTCCTACATGGACATTTAAAAGGTCATTAAAGTAGTTCTTCCATCTATTTAGAATATCGCTTGGGTCAGCTAGAAAATCACCGTCTTTATATTGACATTGAGATGGACCTAAGGGAAATCGGTAGGGATGGAAAAGAGTATATAGATCTTGCTCAAGATAGGGAAACATGAAAGGCCTGTGTTGCTGCAGCCATGAGCCTTCGGGTTTAAGAAGGCTAGAGAGTTAGTTAGTTTAAGTTTTTTTCCTTGGTTCCAGAGACATAAACAACTGCTATGCGTTAATGTGACTGTCACAAACAGAATCCACAAGGTGTCAATCGCCACAAGCACATTATAGTACATAAACTTCTAATGGTGCACTTTTCGTGCATGAAAATATACAGAAATGCATCAAAGAGTTCTTTCATCAGATGTTTTATGTGATGCAATAAAATCCACGATCATTTCAAAGATTCAAAAATTACACATCCGTGTTAATTGATGCATCAAAAGTTGATCAACAATATTTTAATGCATTTCTAATGCTGTGTACAGACAGATAGATGACAATAAATTTTACTAGAAAATGCAATAACGTATTTATTATTATTAATTTCAGTGGCGTCAAAACTTGGCTTGCTCTTCCTGTCCGCTGTACTCTGCATTTCTTGTGCAAGGGGATATCAAGGTAAGTAATATATTGCATTCTTTATTATTATTATTATTTATACTGAGAGAGAAAGAGAGAGAGAAACAGAAGGAAATAGAAATACAGAGACAAGGGGAGAGAGATACAAAGAAACAGAAGAATATATATTATACAAATAGAAATGGAGAGAAAAATAGGAGACAGAGAAGGAGAGAGAGAGAGTAATCAAAGAGAAAATTAAAGAGAGGGAAAGAAAGGCAGAGAGAGATACGAAGAGAAATAAAAGGGGGAGAGAGAGACAAAGGGGGAGAAAGACAGAGAGGTATAAAGAAGAAAGAAAAAGAGAGATATCGTACAAAGAGAAAATAAGAGAGATACAAGAGGAATGGGGAGAGAAAGAGAGAGATAAAAGTGAGAATGCAGAGAAAGAGTGAAATACAAAGAGAAATGGGGAAGATACATACAAAGAGGAATGTAGAGAAGGAGAGAAATACAAAGAAGAATAGGGAAGATACATACAAAGAGGAATGGAATGGGAAGAGAAATACAAAGAAATAGAGGAGTAGATGGAGCTACAAAGAGACAGATAGGAGGATGGGAGGAAAGATTGAGTGTGCAACCCAAAGAAGTATCCTGGAGCTATCCAGACAATTTTTTAACATATCAATAATAAGAATTCTCATTATGATATTTAGAATGGTTTAAATATCATTTTTTTCCAGTATAGCATTGAAAAATCTACAAGAAACAAGCCTTTAATTTCATTCACTCTAGTTCTTCATAACCTTTACTTACTTACTGTCCTGTTCACCTCTCTTGAAGAATGCGCGCCAGCGGATTCTGTTTCTTGCCATCTCTTTGATCTCGATCCAGCTTTTTTCTTGTTTCATTGCCTCTCCTTGTACTGTAATCCACCAGGTTTTTCTGGGTTTTACTCTTCTCCTTGCACCTTGTGGGTTCCCGTCGAAGGCCTTTCTATACTATGTTTTCGTAGCTTTGTATCAAGGTGTATCCTATCCATTTCCATTTTCTGTATCTGATTTCTTTCTGCAACTACTGGTTGGGTATTACTTCTGGCCATCTAATTCCTAGAGTAAATCTCAAACATATGTATACTTGAAGCTTATTTCTTTGACACGCACCTTCTGCCTTTAGGGCTTTAGGTTAGTCTGGTTATAACCCTTTTATCGGACTTCTCAAAGGCTTCTAAGGGTTAGTAGGACCAAGTCCTTGCGAGGTCTGTGGTGTAGGATTTATTTTTAATTATCACCTATGTAGGTTTGAAAGATTATTAAGACCTTTTTACTCGAAGATTTATTTAAACTTCTGATGTTATACAAACACTTTTTCAAACAGACAATTCACCCGATACAACTTGTAGGCCTAAACCTATTAGTTCTACCGAAGTTTATAACCCTGGTCTTTTTGATGATGCAGGAGAACGCCTTATTCAGACTTGGGTTTGTGGAATATCTGCCAAATGAAGTACAAGTACACCAGCCAATCCGAAGATTGAAGCAAGATATTACCCAACGTCCCCTGAACCATCAGCCTTTCGGCAACCAGGAGAATGTTCCGTAGGCTTACAAAAGTCTAGCTCTTTTATATCATAATTTTGTTTACAATTTACCATGGTTACTACATAGTTGTTTTAATATTTCTATAGTTTCAACATTTTTTCCTGATTTAAGTTAAACAATTCATTACCTATTGTAACATTAACAATAACACATTTTTAAAGAAAAGATTCCAACATAGATTAATACAATACAGATTGAATAGTTTTTTGCTTGAAAAAGCATGTGTTGACAGGGGCGACACATCTTATACTTTGATTTTCTTTCCGTGTTTCATATCCATATAGTAAAACAATTATGTTTGTATTAAATAATCTGATTTTGTTTAGATGGATATTTGGTTGGATATCCATGTCGATTGAGAAAGCTGTTCTTGCTTTCATTATTCTGGCATCCACATCTTTTTTCTGACCCACCTGACGTGGAAATGATGCTACCTAAACAGACAAATCTTTTACCTTCTTAGATGTCCTCATCTCCAACTTTCAATTTAGTTTCAACCTTATTGTGGATCCTAATTTATTTTGTTTTGTTGCCTTATTTAGATCCTGTAATATACTCTGAATATCTGTAAATATGTGGGCTAATAGGCATACATCATCTGCAAACTGTAGATCTTTAAATCTTCCTGTCATATCCCATAGTCATAATCTAGTCCACTTACTCTTTCAGTATGTTCTCCATCATCACTTATGACGGCCGGCTACAATTACACTAGCTGGTTTCCTCTGCAGAGTACTGGAAGCGGTAAACCTGGAGCAAACCTGGAATTCGCAGTTACGGCTGCAAGCGACGCAACGATATACCTCTACGATGCCTTCCACGCTTTGTCCTACGTGGTCATCATCGACGACACCACCACTGCAGGGTTCAGCACCATCAGACGCCAAGGGGTCACCACGACGCCAGTCGCCGAATCCGATAACACCGGATACCTTGCCTCTCCAGGACAATCCTTCTGGATCAGGATGGAGGAGAACTTGCTGTACGTCGGTATCCAGGGACAAGTGGAACCAATTGTGTGGTACCAGGATAACGAACCATTATCCATCAGCCAGGTGGAGTTCTCCTACAGAGGTGCATCCGGAGCTGCTATGTGGAACTATTGCTACATAAAGCCATCAAGTAAGTACTCTCTATCATGAGCAGCGCGGAAAGCACAAAAAATGGGGTTCCTTCAGAACACGATTTCTCGAAAACTACCTGACGCATTTGAATCAACTTTGTGGTAAATAGATTAGAAGGGATGAATCTTAACATTGAGTATTGTAACTTTTTCATCACTTTTATATTTTAAAATATATAAGCTGTCAAAAATCTCAATATTTGAATCGACGTATAGAGCCTGATTCTAAGTTAATGCAAAAATTGAATCTTACAAGCCTTTCTTGCATCCTCCCTGAGTAAATTTGTTTTTGTTTTATTCAGAATGCGTTGCCCATTGCAACAAAATGTCATTCCAAACATTGATAAATTTTCAAAAATCGTAAAAATTCTGGAAAATAACGTGCTAAATCCGTGTCTTGCGAGTCCTACTAGTTCATCCGACTACCGACAGATGACTCTGACGAAATGTTATTCCAAGAAGGCAGAAGAAGGTCCGTTAGCAGTCCCTTCACCCTTGGAGGTAGCTTTCGACCCTAGGAAACTCCAAAGTTCGGGGTAATCCAGCGGAGACCTCCTCCGAAAATATAAAAGCCCCCCCGCCGCCGAAAATTTCAACACAGAACATACTTTTTCTTGCTTCTTTCGTAATAATGACCACTGATTTAGTCTTCTTTATAATTAACAGTCAAAATAATTTTAACAAATTTAAATATCGTCCGTTTTGATAATTGCTACCTAGTAATGTACAATGGTATTCGATTTCATTAAAACTCAACACGTATAGAGCGGCAGAGTTGGTGTAATGTTAGTTACTAGTGTTGAAACGAATTTCAACTTATTACAGCTATTTAAACGGTTCGTCAGTTAAAATTTTGTGGAATGGTGGTGACGTGCTTGTTCAGTCTTGTCGAAATATACCGGTACACTTCAATTTAATTACTAATCCCAGTCAAGGAGCAAAATGTTATTATTGTCTTTATTAGTATTATAATTTGGTGCCCATGACATTTCCACCGTGATGTTCAAATAGCCCCTCCCGGAAAACTGTTTGAAAGTAACTAGTACAGTCAACGGCAAAGATAATGGTAGGCAAATTGTCCACCGCTATTTTTATTACATTTTTAATCTACATCCTGTGTTGTTTTAAGGAATGAAACTATGTTGGTTCGAAGCAGGCATTGTTCTCTGCTTATTAACGTCTTTATTTCAATTCATTGTCATCACATTGTGTAATTCAGACCGAATTAAAATGGGGGTGGACAATTCGACTACTCTTCCTTGCCGTTGGGTGTATAAGTAACAGCCATTTCTTTTAGATTTCTAACTGTAAGTACTTTTAAAAGTATGTAACCTTAACAATAAAAGTAATGTAATAAACAGTTACTTTACGACGCGTAGATTACGCGTAGATTCAAAATCCGGAATGTGAGGAAAGAGCTAAATTTGTCAACTCTGATCCCAAGTACACTCTGTATCGGCAATCTGCCCAGTCAACAAAGTAATGTTACCACAACGTTGTGGCAACGTTAGCCCCTAACATACCTAACGTTGTTACAACGTTGAATGTATGTTGATACAACGTTGTGTCAACGTTTAAGGGTCATTTTTTTCAACGTTGCTGCAACTGAACATTATGTAGCAACGTCAGGTATGTCAGGGGTTAACGTTGCCACAACTTTTTTGCAACATTATCTTGCTGCCTGTGTAATTTATGAATATAACAATGCATATTGAAAATATGGTTATTTCGCATGCCAAGCCATTTTTGTATATAATACATATGCGTAACAGGAAAAACTCATGTTTGTAACGTCACAGTTTCTCTTTACATATTATACAAACTTTTCCTGCTCCACCATAATAGGCAATTGTTAGTCTGGAGATTGTGATGAATTAACCAATCTCTAACTACACCTGGTAATCCGTTTCTTTTTGCAGTACTTAGCTCCTGATTATATAGTCTGGAATAAATATATTTATCATGGGAGTTTCACTTGTATTCAACACATTTCATTTTCTGATCTTCCTTACAACTTCAATATTCACACATCTTTCGAAGGATAATAAAACACATTTTTTCACTAATTACAATCGAAAGTATCCTTATTTGTGTTACTAAAAGTTATGTTTGTTTTGCATTTGAGTCGCACTGCCATCTAGTGTACGCTGTAGGAAATATAAGGTTTGGTGGTCAGTGCACACACAAATTCAGATTAAACAAAACACTCCGATCTGACGCTTGTGGCGCTCATGGTGGTGATCATCCAAACTAAAGCGTATTCAGTGGAATGTTTTTTGTAACGTTGATGCAACGTTATCACAACGTTGTTCCCCTACATACAACATTCATCATAAATACAACAAGCATACAACGTTGTGGCAACGTTATCACAACGTTGTTCCCCTACATACAACATTCATCATAAATACAACATTCATACAACGTTGTGGCAACGTTAGTGTGTTGACTGGGTGTGGATCAAGGTAGCGCTTAACGGTAGAGAAGGGGAGAAAGCGAGTGGGCGGAGCAAAGCAGTGCAAACAGCTGGTAGCTGCAGCCACGTCTTCCTCTCCATAAACTCACTTCCCCTCTCACGCGCTCATTTGTTGAGTCATCTCGAGTCAAAAAAAAGTTTCTGCACAAGTAGGGACTGCATATACCAGCCTTTTGCAGCAGCGCGCAATGTTTTGCTCCGCCCACTCGTTTTCTCCCTTTCTCTACCCTTTAGCGCGGCCTTACTCCACAAATTCCCCGAGACACACTGTAACGTATTCCCATGGATATTATAATTGTTATTAGAAATACCAATCCTTAATTTTAATTACTAATTTTTAATGTTTTTGTATCACTTACCGGATCACGCCTCCAAAATTCCTGACGACATCCATGGCTGTACTTCATAGGCTGTGTTTCATTTTTCAGCTTGCTATTCGGTCACTACCGCACCATTTAACGTCAGCTATCCTTTCATAGTCAACACTTTCCTTGGGACCGAGGTACAGGTGGATTTCTCCGTCAGAACAGCTGCAGACGCCAGAATCTTTCTGTCCCCATTCGCACACGCAATAAATGCCACCACCCCCGGATACGAGATCTGGCTCGCCTCCGCCGAAGACGAGATAACGAGAATCCGAAGGGAATTCGGAGGTGCACCTGTCTACGAGCAGGAGATCCCTAATCTGCTTTCCGCGGAGGAATACAGGAGTTTCTTCATTCGAGTGTTCGACGGGACAATCGTCATTGGGAACCTTCAAGACCCGAATCTTCCGCTATTGACGTGGACTGATCCTGACCCGATGACCATTTATTTTGCTTCGTTCTCCAGTGGACCTGGCACGGCTGCCAACTGGCTCTGCTAGAGGTACACGCAAGTCAACACCGTAAGTTCTTTCGCAGGCCCTTTACTTTAGTTCAACCCTCATATATATATATATATATATATATATAATTTAGTTTATGTGTTAAGTGCTCTTTTATGCACAGGCAGGTTAATCACGATTGGGCTCACTGTTTGAAGAGGGATCCGACCCAGCACTATGTGCCTCCACTGGATGTCAAACCAAGGACCCCCTCTTTAATCTTCTAAAATGTACTCAAACAATTACTGGGTTTTGATTGATTTTTGTTAACGTCACTTTCCTGCCACTTTTGGCTAAGCGCGACGATGAGGATGAGTAATGATGTAATTAAATTAATGGACACTCATAAAAAACACCCCTGGCCATGGTGGGAATTGAACCCGGATCCCTGACCTTTCCTAATCATTCATCCACAAATTCTGGGGTGTAAATACACCTTTCTAAAGACACTCAAATGCACACTGGACTGCATTGTTGCAGACTAACGAGGCCCTGACGTCTAGACTCATATCTAGTATAATCCTCTGTGTATGCTGTCCATGTGTGTACGTACTAGTACTTGCTCTTGCATCAATTTCATCTTATTATTATTCAAGATTTACAGGAAATCGAAATAAAATGAATCAAATAATAGTTTTGCATTAACAGTAACTTATAAAATCAGAGTAAACATAATAATCTACAGTCAGCAAATTACCTAAATAAGTAATTTAAGTAATTGCTGGTTGGTTGAGTTGGTGTTTCAAGTCCACTTTATGCACAGTAAGGCTAATCGGGACTGGACCTACAGTTTAAAGTGGGATCAGAACCACTATGTGCCTCGAACCCTGGTTCCCTTGATTTAAGTAATTGTAATTTTGACTGCCACTTTGTGAGTATCAAACTCTTAAATGACTGTGGACTTCCAAGATAAAGACAAATAAAATTTAACACTTTATGGCAGGGCTTCCCAAACGTTTTTTGTTTCACGACGCCCTTAGTGTTTCAAGACATTTCCGCGGCCCCCAAGTCAGAATGTAGGCCTATCTAATACTTGCAACGCTCAGTTAGTGTGATTAGCTTGCATGCCTTTAAGTTAAAAAATAAACACATATTTCAAATTCAGAAACATTTTGTGGGTAAAAAGTATTAAATTAACATTTGGAACAATTACGTATATCATTTTTCTGAAAATATTAGAAGATTTCGCGGCACCCCTGTAAGTCAGGGCGCCGCGGCGCCAGAGGCGTCTCCTGAACGCATGCGTCAATTGTGGGAAAAATTACAGTTTCTCTGCGACAACATTAATGAGCATTTCTACATTCTAATTTCTTCATATAGGAGAAGTATTTATTTTACACGAGAGCGCTCAACTAAGGTTATATGTCATTTCTTGGATCTGAAGTGAAATAAAGTATTAATTCTTTTCCCACAATTGACGCATGCGCCACTTCAGATCCATGAAATGTAATATAATCTTAGTTGAGCGCTCTCGTGTAAAATAAATACTTCTCCTATATGAAGAAATTAGAATGTAGAAAGGCTCATTAATGTCGTCGCAGAGCAAGCTGTCCTTTTTCCCACAATTGACGCATGCGCTTAGGAGACGCCTCTGCGCGGCGCACACTTTGGGAGCCACTGGTTTATGGCCTGAATCCAGCTAAAAACATATGAGTGGGAAAATTAGAGATGTTGTCACGACGCTGATGAGTTTATTTTCCATTAGACTGATTTTTCAATTTTGGAAACTTTGCAGAAGTCACGCTTTGGACAACCTCGTCACGAAGAAGAATAGAATTACTCTCTTGGATTTCATCCCCACAACTAAGTACACCAGTCGTCACCCATCAACTATAAAAGGGAGCATACCATACGTGAATTTGCAGCATCCGTAAATTCTAAAGCTCTTCTCAACATTTGTAATTTATATGTTTATTTTAAGAACAAAATGTAAAAATAATATTTAAAATAAATGCATATAAAATTAAAATTGTCGTATTTGTAACGATCGTACACAATATAATATTATATATATATATATATATATATATATATATATATATATATGTGTGTGTGTGTGTATGTATAAACAAGATAGTAACTTCTTAACAGGATAACAGTTCCGAAATTATTGCACAAATTAATAATATCGTCGAGCACTGAACCTATATGGTGCCCGTCCAACAAGGGAGGCGAAGGTTCGATTGATAAGTATTCTTAATTTCAAAAGAATTACAGGAAATGTGTTTTTGGAATGTGCCACCATATCCGAACGGACACCAAAGAACACTGATTTCCGATTTGCTTGCCTATACTCTGTCCCAGCAGTCTGAGGAGCAAGCGAACGAAATCAAGTACAAGATGTTAGTCGAGAACATGTGAGAGGGGAAAGGGAATGAATGGAGGGGGGAACGCGACTGATTTGCTCCGCCCGCACTCACTTACTCCCCTTTTTCGCCGTTATGCGGGGCGATGCTGCACAGATTCCAGAGACAGAGTATAGATATTTATCTAACCATCTCAAATTATTTCTGTTGGCCAACAATCGATATAATGTATCTGTAAGTATCAGGTATTAGTGTAATGCTATTTTACGGTATCTACACATTTGTTTACAATATATAATAACTAAGGCTAGGATTTTGATGCAAATGTATCTTTTTTTTTTTTGGTAAGGCAGAAACATTGCATAAGTAGATAGGAACGTGTTTTACACGTAGGTGAATATATTGGGATATCTTTGTTAGGGCATTTTTTTGCATTTTTTGACCTTTTTGGAGTAAAGGTCATTTTTTAAACTTTTTAAATTATTTAAGTCATTTTTCGCCCTTTAAAAAGTCATATTTTGCCTTTTTCTACATTGTGGTGAAAGAAGGGGCATTTTACATGCAAATGTAACCCTTTGAAGGAGAGATGTTCCCGACTCTCGTCTCATTGCCTGCCTTCAGCGCAGTTCCGAACGACTGTGTTTGAAAAGACAAAGAAATTCTGCTCCTGTTGTGTCGGTGGAAGTCGAGAGAAGTTTTTCTATGTACAAGGTTCTCTTGTCCGACAACCAACAATCATTCACTTTTGAAAATTTGCATATGTTTTCCGTTGTGTACCGCAACTCAGTACTTAAAGTGTAAAAGATGACAAAAAGTGAACTTTCTTACTTATACCACCATACGCAATGAACATGTGATAGATACTGTAACGTTAATTTGTAATTTGAATTTCTCTTGGTAGTTTATAAATTTGTTTTATAAATCTTTCAGAATTTTTAGGTCATTTTTCTAAGTTTATAGGGCATTTTGTTGCATGTATTAGGTTATAAATACATTTTTAAAGGTCATTTTTTGACAATTTTAAGGTCATCAATATCCTAGCCTTAATAATAACAAATAAATAGAAGTCTATTTATTTGTTTTTATTTATTTGATGAATTAGTTACCCTATGGGTAATATTAGTATCCCATGGAACATATCACAATTATCGTAAACCCTACTTGAATTTACCACAGCAAACTTGTACAGCAGACAATAAAGATAATAGTTGGCAAAACTATTGCTATTTTTGTTGTTTTATTATATTTATTCGAGAATGTGTGGGGCCTTTCTCCCACATCCCCTAATGTGCCTTCATGTTACGGTGCTATAAGCAAGCGGAACTTTACCTGAGCAATATCAGCATAATATACTTTAAAGTTTTAAACGAAACAAAAATAAAATAATTGAACATAAACTTGTGAAAACTTTCATGTATTTGAATTCATACAACTTCAAATGTATTTCCAAGATACGCCTATAAAGTATTAGTACATTCTACAGGTATATAAAGATTTGCTGATGACAATCAAACTGAACATTACTCTGCTTCTATTAACGTACTATAAAAATATATGTAGGCCTAATTAACAATTGACATTCTGCAATCAAAAATTTAAATCCTTCTTAATTAGTATTTGTAATCACTGTACCTCGGAGTCACAAGTAGAAATATTCATACGTGAGGAGCGTGAGTGAAGCGCTCATATTTATATCCAGTTGTGGAGAACTCGTGAACTGCAAACAACAACAATAAATTTTGATTTAACACCTTCCACAACAAAAAATTGGAACACCTTTCTACATACCATTCTTCAGAATGTACACTATGCAGTTGTAATATTGCAAGAATGTCTTAATAAGTTAGTATCATTAATATATGGTTTGAACATATCTTTTGATGCCTTATACAATGTTCTTCGGCGCAAACGTTTGTGAAATTTGCTCTTTTATTGAATCAGACTGCGTTTCATCTGTATTTATAATTTGTTGCTGCTTCAATATTTTAAATAATTTAACAATCTTTGTTTCTTCTTTTACGTATGTTCATTATAAGTCGTGTTTAGTCCTGATGAAGAAATAAATCAATGTGAATATGAACAAAATTAATACTAATTTATTTGGTGCTGAACTCCACAGATTCTTACACTTAATTTTATTAATTATTTACGACCGAATACATAATACAAGTCAGGAGAATAAACTATTACCTGTATAATGTAGGGATGGACCGACATGAAATTTGAATTGATACGAATAAAATGGCATACGGATCATAAGTTACTAATACCAATGGCCGATATTCGAGCCTTCCTGTACAAAATTACAATCGTTTCAAAAGAACCACAATGGTTCATTAACCTACTTAATTAATACATGTAATCAGGTAAGTTAAATTAGTTATACAGTGGACTGTTTTTAATTCGAACTCGGATAATTTATTTTCTTCGATCGAACAGAAGTTTATTCCTTTTGAAATTGCTAATGAAGCAATGTTAAAAAATCAATAACTATATAACGAGATTATATACAACGAGAAATCTAACGAGACCTTAGATTACACATTGCCATTCAAACTTTAAAAATGATTGAATCAGAATTATAACAACAAATACATTGTACTCATTTTGGTATCGCTATTTTATTTACTAGTATATTATATATTTTATGTATTCACTAGGTGTAACTATTGCACGACTCTTTGTTCTTGTATGGTGAAAGACAAGTGAACAATTGCGATGGGCTAATTTGATTATTAGTGACAATGTACAGTAATTGATTACCTGTATGAATGTTTGTATGTGTGCTAATTGTATTGGTTCTGTTTATGTTCTTTGTGCCTAAACCAATATACAAGGTCCGCCCATAAAGAAACCGAACTGTCAAAAAAAGAGAACCAAACCAAATAAAAAGGTACTGAATTCTGGCAACACTGCAAAGAGCTATATCTAAACTTCCCGTCAGTGCATGTTTCAACCTGTTACAGGCAGTCGGTATCGAGGGAAGCGTGCGTCAGATGCAGGTCGTGTGCAGGCGGCGTACAAAATACGCGCACCAAGATGGAACAACGTTACAGCATAAAGTTTTGTTTCAAATTGGGTAAATCGGTTACCGAAACTTTACAGATGATACGGGCAGCGTATGGTGATGCAGCATTATCAAAGAGAGAGAGTATGCAGTGGAAAGGACAGATTTCGCCCGTAAAGAAAAAAAGCACGGATGGCGAAATCGAAGACAATGGTGCTGCTGATCGTATTTTCTTATTCCCAAGGACTGATCCACCATGAATTTGTTCCTGAAAACCAAACAATCAATCAGTGGTATTACAAGGAAGTGCGTGGTCGACTCAGAAACAGGATGATAGCTGGTTAGGAAGGACCTCTGTGATTCTGACCAATGGTTTCTGTTATACGATAATGCTCGGCCTCATACCGCATTGTCTGTACGTACAACAATACCTTGCTAAGCATTCAGTGACAGTGATCAATCACCCTCCATATTCTTCGGGCTTATCGCCTGCTGATTTTTTCCTACTTCCCAAGCCTAAGATGGTTATGAAGGGCGATGATTTGACGATGTCGCGAACGTTAAATTAAATGTTACGCGTATTTTGCGAACACTTACTGTCAATGACTAACGCGTTAAACGAGATATGGTAACTGGCCGTCCCGTAAGTGCTTTCGTGCGTTTCATTATGTCGTTCCAAAGGTTGGTTTTCGTGCGATGCGTGAACTTCGTTCTCGCACGAAACGCACAGCGAGGAGGCTGGTTTGTTCGGTGATAATCGTCTGCTGCTTGCAGACAACGCACGTGCATGATGGCTTCAAACTGCACTAGAAAATGTATTATAATTTTGACAGAGAGCGATATGAAGCAACATGCACAAGATGAATGGGCCTTGACTGTTCTTGCAATGTGATTAAAATGAGTAGCAGTATCGGAAGTAGAGTTTATTTCTGCCAGAAGGACATGCCTTCCACTGGACGCCATGTGGAAACTTTCTTTAAACAAAACGATGCGCCTGCGCTTTCGCCTAGAGCGTCCCATAACTCCGTAAAATAACTGGTTTCAACAGGTTCAGGGGCCCAGTTATCTTCGTTGAATTCGTACGTTTCTTTAAGACTTTCGGAACGCAGTCATGTTTATCGGCCTTCTGTAATTGGAGGTTTAACCTCTGTTGAGGCGAGTATTCAAATAAATAAGTATGCGGCTCTTTCAGGTATCATCAATATATATTGACATATACTTACCAAGTCCAAATTCATCCTTGAATCTCCACTGTGCTGCGTTCTCACCCCAGGAAGCAAATCCTATAGCATGAACCTGGGCCCTCAGAGGCTTGTATTGAAGGAACGGTTTTGTCTCGTTCCTCTGTCCAACTTCCAGCACGTCGCAGCTGTACCTTATCCAGAACGACCTGAAGTCGTTGGCCGAGAGCCTGTTCTTCGTTCTCTCATCGTTAAGGTGAGTTCCCAGCTTCCCATCCCGAATGGCGGAAAAGGTGTTAGTCCCTCCTCCGATTACTATTTCTATTGCTTTTGTTGTTGTTTTCGTGTCCGGCGCCAGCAACAGAATAGCATCCTTGGCTGACTTCACTTCGAATTCAAAATACATGCTTGAATATACTGTAAAGACAATAGGCACGCATCTAGAAACATATTTCGGAGGGGCGTCCGAAACAAATGTCTCAGAAATAATAATAATATAAAACTTGAAATTAATGCAATATATAATTTGTGTATCTATTCATAATAATATGTAAATTAATATTGTAGTATTAGTGCATGATTAGGTAAGACGGTATAAGAATAGAAATATAACAGGACATAATCAATTATCAACGCGTAGTTAACATCGCGCATTGCGTTGAGTCATAATTTGTATAACAAAGGGTAATTTTTTTCTGAACATATTGTTAGGTAAATTATTCAAAAGGAAAAATATAAATTTCAATACCATTTATTATGAACATGTGTGGTATATTGTTGTAGTATACCCATGTGGAAAAATCAATCTAGCACATCAAATACTTTGAACAAGGCTTAAATACTCTTGCCTGAGTGTAAATCATGTTCACAGGGTTACATATTATCTACATAAAGACAACTTCATATGTCTTCTGGAGGATCTTCACTGTCCATCGTTTCTGTGGATTTTAGTTTTTGGTAAACACCACGAAAAACTGGAGGAATATAAGGCATTATTGCCATGAGATCTTTTAACTTGAGGGCTGTTATTAAATCTTGCACCGGTTACTGCAACACAACCTCTGCCACTCCTATTGCAGACACCATCAGTAAGTGGCATAGCTCCTTCTCTCACTCAAAATGCTGATGAGGACGTATTCAAGACCTCAGAAAATCTGCTGCAGAACAAGCGGGAGCTATGCCACATGGTTGTAGTTCACATGATAGATGACAGATGGTAGGAGAAGACTGAAAATGGCAAAAAATAAAATTTTCAAGATTTGTGGCATAGCTCCCTCTCTCACTAGACCCCTCAATTGTTCAGCAAGGAAATTAAGATGAAGGTAAAATATTGAATATTTAACTGACTGAGTGAGTAACAAAAAAAGATGTTTGATACAGTTGACGAAACGTAAAGTTCCTAGTTAATCCTTTGTGAATATTGCAAAAATCTTCTCTGGTACTGTCATTCAAAGCCGTATGATCCCAAAATAATCATTGCCTTCCACCAAAAGTGAATGACACCTGATTATACAACAAATGAGGACTAAAAGTGGTAAACGTTGTAAGTGCCAAAAGCAAAAGTGTTAGGAAATCATTTCGTTCAGCACATCAGCCCGTACGAACGTTCACACTAGTGCCTTTTTACAAGTCCTTTGAACTACTTAGAGGGCTACCAGCCACATTTCACGTTTACCACATTATCAAGCATGGCACATTTCACAGTTTAACGTCGAAAACGGTGTTTGAATTCTTGTGGCACTTACAGCGTTTACCAATTTTAGTCTTTAAATGCTATATATATAGCGCAGTGGTAGCGTCGTTGCCTTGTAATCAAGGGGTCCCGGGTTCGATACCAGGTGGCGGCACATAGTGGTTGGGATCTCACTGTAGGTCCAGTCCCGATTAGCCTTACTGTGCACAAAGTTGACTTAAAACACCAAATTAAATCAACAAATGCTAAAATGTATATTTTCATTATTTAATCTTTGTACTTGGTAAGTCTTTCGGGAGATCGGACCTTCTGGATTCCCCTTATTGATGATAGTATCACTCGTTCGCATGTAATCGCCAATATTGTGCAACATGGTGCATCGCTCTTGCAAATAGTAGTCAGTCGCCAAATGTTACGAAATAAGTAGGTAGTGTTACTGTTGTGCTAACCTGTGGACAGGTTTTACAAAAAAAATATTCAGGTAGAGTTATTGTTCTCATTGATGCAGAATTAGGAGGGTAGAGGATAGAGTACAGGTATAGTACGCCCTCTAAATTCCTTGATCCGAATTGTACCACGTGTACAGTGCGTTCGTTTTGGCTCTGGGCCGAGATAGCGCGTGACCGCAGACGGCGAGGCATGGTGCGGATGCCGGCATTTTCTACCAGTAACGTGCCGCTTATTTTTATGGACATATCTTTAGCATGCAGACAATTATATTTATATTGCATAACGAGTATTAACCCGTGTTATAAGTGGTAGCCAACTGCATTCACACATTCCCGGCATGTTATGATGAAATTTTGATTGACATGCAAAAGTTTCTCTTCTGCAATTCTTGAAAGATCTGTTTCTCTTAATCTCAGAATAAGTTGCCTAACTGTTTCTCTACCTGTAGCTGCGAAATAAGTGTCATACATAAAAATTATTTGTTCTAACGAACTTTTCGGCTGGCATATCAATGGTCTCACAATCTTATTAAACACACACAGGGATTACACTGATTTGATCTATGAAATTAGACAAACGCGCGCAGATGCACTTAAATTAAAGAGAGAGACATTACACTGCCATTGTAAAACAAACATAACTGTAGTGAAAAGGAGACCTCGATTTTTAGGTTCTAAAAATAGGCTATAGGTTCTAAAAGTCCTAAAATAGGTCCTAAAAATCTTAAGTTAGGCTCGGAAAATCCTGAAGTAGGTTCAAAAGGGTTCTGAAAATAGTTCAAAATTCCTGAAAAATACTGATTAGGTATGGACAGCGGTAATGAAAATGGGGCACCTATATCCTGATATATGCACTATCTTGCATGACGTTATGCGTGTTGCCTAACCCTACGGCGATAGCAGAACTTACCATTGGAAATTTGCTATTAAAATCAACTCTTCGCCATATCGTTAGGCAACAATCTATTTTCATGTTATCCACAGTCAAACTACGCAATTTTGTCTGTGAGGATCATCTTCTATGCTGAACATAATCTTTCAACAAAAACATAGTCAGTCAGGTTGCCAACTCCTAAGAAATCAGGTTACCAACTCCAAAGAAATTAGGTTGCCATTTCCTACGAAATCAGGTTGCCAACCCTTAAGAAATTCGATTGCTGACTTCAGAATCACAATGGCCTCGTTATTGAAATTGAATTTTTTTATTTACAATTTCTAAGCAGTTTTTCTATATGTATTTCAGTCTCTGTCTCTAGATAGTCTAACTAGCCCAGAATATACGCTCCTGGATTTCTAATACGATGAGTATGTCTGAGTGTGCATTAGCAAACGGAACATTTTTGCATCATGACTGCGGTTCTAAATAGGTCGGGACAGGAATTAAAATGAATGGTCTGTCCCAGTGGCGTGCCCAAGGGGGGGGAGGTTGGTGGGGGTTATAACCCCGCCTTTTGGTCCAGTATTTAAAGAAAACAACGTCAAAGGCAGAAAATATGGCAAAATGAGGACTGACTACTTAAAAAATGTGCACATAACCCCTCCCTTTCGAAAATCCTGGGCACGCCACTGGTCTGTCCCGACTAAATTGAAGCATCTGGTATACCAAGATTTGCATCAATGGCTGTAAAACTAAAATAACAAATACTGCAGACTTCTGGAGCCTGCATCTCTCCACAAACAACTCACTCATTTATGAATGGACATTTTGTCCTTGGTTGCTAGCTAGTGCATCAAAATACATCCATACATTTCATGTACTATAATATTTTGCAGAAGTAAAAATATATATGTATACACATATAATTCTCTGTTTACATTTAGCTGTGTTACCAATTGTAGAGTGGGGTGCACAAGTGTTACAAGGCAAATTGTCTACCATCATGTTCAAGGTTCGATTTTTTAAAATCAAAGTGGCAACGAAATATGCTGGCAATTTCTGCACCACTATCAGTAAATTCCTTAAAGCACGAAGTATGTGAAAAATGAGTGAAAAAAATTTCAGACAATTTGACTTCCAATACTTATGCATTCTGTTGTACATTCAAACTTACTTCTCGCACTCCACCAAAAGTCTTGACGATACTAATGACTATGTGGCAAGAGCTTCAAGCATCTATCTCAACAAGCAGGGAAATGGCACACAAACTTTATACTTGCTATATTGATAAGCGCCGTAAAGATTACCCAACTTAGGTGTGACAAATATTGAAAGTAACTAGAGATAAGGTGACTAAGGATAAGTCAAACCAGATATAATTAATCATATTCCCATATCACTGTTATTTACCTGTATAATGGATTGATTGAAAACATTTGGGTCCGCCAGAACATGCGTTATTGCCTCATCATATTATAATGAGACAAGCTTTACCGTGGTTAAAATCAAAAAGTGTCTGGGAGGACTAATATCCCCTTACTTAGGTTAAAATCTGAGGCTACAAAGGGGCACTCAGCACATACAAATACGAAACACAGGGACAGCACACGACCCTACAGAGGATCATACTGACTGCAGGTCCGGACGCCAGAGCCTCGTTGGCCTGCAAAATTGTTCTCAGGTCACGCCTTACATCTCACGACAATTAAAAACAGAACGAATACTGGAAAAAAAAATTGGTTCCCATAGATAACTGTAGAAATAAGTGAGCTAAATTTTGATGTAACTCGTTTTTGGATTTAGATAATTCTTAATTGGAGTTCAAATTCGAGTATCCATAATTTTTAATTTTTAATCCGCTAGTAAGCACCGTCGACGTCAGATCCCGTTGTGGTAGCACTGATAGGCCATTAATTCCATACTAGTAAAGCAGCAAGAACGAAAATGAGGCAAAATCAACCCTGAACTCCGTTAGTATAGCAATGGCACTCATTGTATGCCAGAGACTCGGGTTCGAGTCCTGGTCGAGCCTACCTTTTTCGCTGAAACATATGCTGCAGGTTTGTCTCAAGAATGCTATAATTTTTTATTCTAAATATTTGGATATTATTAATCCGTTTTGCAAATAATACCATTTTTTGCTGTAAAATATACTGTGAATGGTCTCGATAACAACTTGACTGAATTGTTATTTTCAGTTCCCTTTATGCACAGAAATGCTAATCGGGACTGGACCTACAGTTTAAAGTGGGATCCGAACCACTGTGCCTTATGCCTGCACCAGGTATTGAACCCGGGACCCTTGATTACAAGGCGACAACGTTACAACATCGAGGAGGCCCGATGGCATCTAATTTGCAAGTCTAACTGTCATCAGTCTGATAAACAAGCTTGTATCGCTGGAAGGCGACAACTTTCTTTTCTCCTTTCTGACAACTCCCCAGTGTCGTATGCTGAAAATGTGGCGTTGTTTACCACAACAATTCTTATTTATTACATATATTTATTATACACTCAATCTTGATTAATTATATAAGCAGAACTAAATCAGACATGCAGAAGTCAGACAAATTCACATTTTACCGGCAATTCCTTTTTTAACTAAAATTGGACCTAGATTTCCCTGCAGCAAACGAAATTCCCTTCATGTAGTAACACTGCCTCTGCCAAGTGCGGCACAGAAAGCAGGCAGTAACAAGCAGTAGTCTCTCCCGCCAACGCTCTTTGCAGCGGTGGAACCAGCAGATCGCGTGTTTCTAATTAGACACTCGCTTCTCTTCCCACGTCCAACCAGCGTACAATATGCAAGGAAACCCGGATGTCAGGAGAGTGCAATGGAGAACGATCAGTGGTGTACATAAACCAATCTTTAAGATCTTTACATAATATACTTAAATTCTGATCCAGAAGCTTGTTTTATTAATTGCAAAATATACAATGTGAAATAACACATATATTAAAGATAAAAATATATTTAAAATGTTCGTTTAGCGATGGTAAACGCGGTAACATGCACTGCAAATCCCTCAACTCGAAGTTAGTGTTGTTAGTTTTATGCATTTAGATGCTTCCGGGAGGAGTGCATTTACTCGTAAGTTAATTGAAAATTTATTTTTACTTTCAGCCGTCTTTGTGGAGGGGGCAGCGCCCTCTGGTTCCCCTTTATCCGCCCATTACAGTGACCATTATTCCATTTGTATCAATGTGTATTTTACTTCTTGAGGCTAGTGGGAATTATTGGTGCATTTAAGAATGGAATGGCTGAGCCTATACCACTTTGAACCGATAGCTCTTGACCGGGATCCTAGCCACTCAAAAACAATGTTATCGGCGGAAACTTTTCAACCGATACTTACCGACACTGATACATCGGTATCGCCGACGGCTCAGACCTAGCAAAGACTACCAAGTGGCTTTTTCTTTGGATGAGGCCAAAGTCAGCGAAATTTGCTTTCAAGTAGCTCCCAATTGTTCTCTCGATTTTGGGTCAACAATCGAAATATCACACCTCCCACCGAAGATCGAACCCGGAACCTCTCGGAACAAAAACGAATGTGTAAAACAGAGTGAGTGAATATGGCATTGAACAACCGTAACAACCGACGAAAGTTTCACAGTAAGTACACGAATACTAAACTGCGAATTTAAATGTAAATTAGTTCATGTTTTGCAACAAAATTCCAAATCGTGTTTCAGAGTTGCAATGAATAATTGAAGTTGTGTGTTAAATATCACGTGTTGAGAATTTTGTTTACCATGATACGTGAACATGATATTAATATTCATAGTAAGTATTTTTACAAACTGACGAAATCGATAATACGAGCAACATTCTTAACAACGGTTTGCAAACAGATAGGCATTTAAAACGTTGTTCTTAGCTTTAAAAATATGGTTCGTTGTGCTTTAGTTGTCAAACTTCCGTTTGGAAGAACAACGTGTAAAGGAAAGCAATATGGCCGACCGTTGAGTTTTTTTTTTCCTGTCACACTTTTTGTTGGTTACAAATTTGTGTGATCGATTCAATTAATTAAATATTGATGTGTGTCACTATAAAAATTAAGTCTCGTGGTTAAGCACAGTGCTGTGCAGTCATATGTTGTTCAAATTCGAATTCACTTCTGGTAATTTTGTTCATTTCAGAGAACTCGCTCGAAAGTAAATTTAGAGTACATATTTGCAATCGTTAAGCAGTATTTTCATCCTTTTAGACTGTTATGTAATATCCAACTATAGTAATGAAATGCTACGTGCAAGAAACACTCGTTAATGGCCAAATTATGACACTATTGTGTGATATTGAAACTAAACAATATTGGTTACAATGTTATGGATATAAATTATAGTCAAATAAAGAGACATTTGAATTATTCTTACTCTGAACATAACATTCGATAAATACGAGTTAAAGATATGTGATAGTTTACTATTTAATAGTGTCGTCTTTCATATAAAGTTAAAACAAATGAATGACTATAGACAATGATATCTGGATTATTGTGGCATTGCATGTGCAAAATATTGAATATCTGTTCGTAATGGCATAGTCTCGATCTAGTTATTTATAATCACTACCCAATAAGAGTTATGAATTAAGAAATAGAGCCTGTGTGTTCTGAATAGAAATTGAAAGAATGAAATGGCAGCCAACATGAAGTACCGTAATGTGGGGCTATTCTGAACAAGTGGGGTTGTTCTGAACAGTGTGTTCTAAAATGTTTTCCTGTTTTATACTTACTGAACTAATCTTGAAAACCACCTGGAAAAAGAGTGCTATATTATTTTGGGATCATAATGGTTCATTCACTCTGAGTGCAATAATTCCCATGTGGTCGCAAAACGGAACTAATAAAAAAAAATACAAGCCTAGGAACAGTTGCTTTCATGTTTTCCAGAGACATATCAGCATGTTCAGAAAAGCCCCATCAGTAAGATGGAATGTTCCGAATAGTCCCTAGGTGAAGCACAACAGAGCATACATACAAAATGTGCTTGTGTTCAGAATAACCCCCAAATGAGTGTAATTCTGAACAGAGGTTCGAGAATTTTTTCTGGACCAACAAACAACACACGAGCCTAACAACTTATTGTACGTCGAAGGTGGCATCATGAACTACAGAACTACTTTTTTTTAACTTTACACTGCTATCAGGTACCACTACAATTCAACGACATTTACTGCAATGCGTTCACACGGTACTATAGAACTGAGGCTTTTATGCATATGCATGTTTTATTGACAATGGATATTTCAAAAATACTTATATCTTGTGCTTAGAAAAAAAAAATGAAACCACATTGATGTTGCGTGTTGTCAATTTTTGCCATAAGCGAACCATCCATTTTATTTTTCATATAAAGTGAATATTTTTTTAGTATTTGCCAGGATTGTAATTTGTTTAGCAAAATAACAACAATAGAAAAATAAGGGAACTCCCACTTGGCGTAGCGGTAACGTCGTAGCCTTGTAATCAAGAGGTGCCGGGTTCAATCATAATAGGTGGAAGTACGTACATAGTGGTTCGGATCCAATTTTAAACTGTAAGTTCAGTCCCGATTAAGTCCTGTTCATGAAGTGGACTTAAAAAAACAAAAACTTAAAAAAAATATATAGAAAAAATAAATATGCAAACAGATAAGAAGGAATGAAACGATAATATTTTGTGAATGGCAACCTATTTAACTGTAATAGTCCATTTTTTTAAAAAAAATATTGTCTATTGTCGTTCTATTGAATGTCTAATCTTTGTTCCTTTCTGGCATCTTTGTGGATTGGTACGGGAGAAGTGCTATGTTATCACGGTTAAAGTCGTATTTGCTTGTTAAAGGAGGTAGAGTCCAATTACTTTCGGAACATCTCCAACGGACTAGGCGAGTCTGTCTAGCGAGCCTAGTAGACGTGTAGAACCTGAGCAGGGGGCTTAGCGATAGGTTCTCGGTTGAGATGACGTCAGTGGCTCGCTTCGTTGATTGGCTGCTTCGAGAGTTGTGACTCGTTTCGAATCTTCAAATGCATAACAGCCAAAGATGTTATGGAAATAATCTCCCTCTAACAATACTCAAATACTTCGCCTATTAATAGATATAGTCTAAATAAAGGAGCCGTATATCATGTTCCCTGCAAAGCGTAACCGAGCTTAGGGTCAAGAATACTAATTTCCTTATGAGATATGTTAACTTTCGTCGTGCATTGTTGCCTAATACAACAAACTACAAAAACAATAGCAGGCATATTATTATCTGCATTCTAAACACTGTGTTGTTTTAAGAAATGAAATTCTGTATCTGGAAGCAGATGTTGTCCTCTACTTCCTGACGTGTTTGTTTCGATACAGCCAACCTCTGAAAAACTAAATATGCTGACCAAGGCAGTAATTTATTTTATTAAAAACATAAACTAACGTAACGTTTCAACCTTCTAGCAAGGTCTTCTTCAGACTCTGTATCAAGTACAAAAGTAACCAGATACAACAAGAAGGGTAACATATATACACAAACATTACTCCCTCCAGACTATTTAGAAAGTTGTTTGGAACTTTCTAGCAGATGACTTTCACTTTCCAACTTTACTTTCACCTAAAAGGCTAAACACAATTACTTCCATATAGAATGTGGTTGGACTTTTTAATCTCACGCTCTTTTCCCTTCATTTTTCTTCCTTCTCCTCTCCTCTTTTTCTCTTGTCCTTTCCACTCTTTCCAACATCTTCTTCCATTCTTTGTTTAACTTCAGTCCCCCATTCCAGTTCATTGTGTCTTCTTCGCCTTTCTTCTCTATTTCCTTGGCTTCCTTCCATTTTCTCACTAGCATTCTCTTCTCCCTTCCTATTTGCTTAGCCTCATCCCACTCTATGTCATGTCCTGTTTCTCTCGTGTGTTTAAATATTGCATTTCTCTCTCTCTTAAGTCGTACATCATCCCTATGTTGTTTCAACCTGTCTTTCAGCCTTTTTTTCGTTTCTCCTATGTACACACTCTGACATTCTTTACATTTTACTTCGTAGATAATCCCTTCTTCTTCCTCTTCTCTGTTTTCCTTTTTCTTGTTAGCATTCCTCGCTATTCCTAAGATGCTTCTCCCTCCCTTCCTGTAAGTTTTAATTCCTGCTTTCCTAAGCACTTTGCATATCTTTTCTGTGGTCTTCCCCATACTCCTTATTCCAAACCTTCTCTCCTCTTTTTCTTTCTCTGCCAATACTCCCCTGCCCGTTTTCTTACTTCTTCTGTTTATGTCCAGTCTATCCTGCTTCTCATAGCCATTCTTTTCCAGCTGTTTCCATAGGCTATTTATTTTGCCTTCTTTTTCACATTCTTTCATGCATATTTTCTTGATTCTGTCCTCCATATTCTTTATAAAATTTTTTTTTGTCACCTCACTTACATCACTTCTTTTGTGGCAGAATACCCCTGCTGCACACTTCTTCTGATGCCAAGCGGTTTCAATTTCTTGTCCTCTTTTCCTTTTCATCAATATATCTAGATAGCTTAACTTGTCTTCTTCTTCTATTTCAAGTTCCAATAATATCCCTCTTTCTTCATCTTGAATTTCTTTGGCAAAAATGTCAAGCTGCCTCTTCGTTCCCTTCCATATGCCAAAACAGTCGTCCACATATCTGCAAAACAGAATCATTTTGTCACCTCCCTTTTCTATCACTTTCTTTTCCCATTCATTCATAACCAATTCAGCAATGCTGGGCTTAGACTGGAACCTATATTTAGTCCTTCACTCATTAACATTATTTTATCTCCCATTATACTGTAACCGTTATTCCAAATGGTTTCCAGCGCCTTCACTACCCTTTCACTATCCCATTCTCCTATAATTTCTTGTCCCATTCTCTTTTTAATAATGTCCAAAACGTGTCCCCTCTTGATGCTCGGGAACATACTTTTCACGTCTAAGCTAAACATTGTCGTCTTCATCTCATTTAACTTAAGTCCTTTTATGAGGTCTACTACTTGTTCACTGTTCTTAACTGCTCTGCTTTCTTGCTGTGTTACTAACACGTCAATAACTTTCTTTAATTTCTTTTCTAAGAAAGAAACACGTTTCTCACGAGAGAAACAGGACATGACATAGAGTGGGATGAGGCTAAGCAAATAGGAAGGGAGAAGAGAATGCTAGTGAGAAAATGGAAGGAAGCCAAGGAAATAGAGAAGAAAGGCGAAGAAGACACAATGAACTGGAATGGGGGACTGAAGTTAAACAAAGAATGGAAGAAGATGTTGGAAAGAGTGGAAAGGACAAGAGAAAAAGAGGAGAGGAGAAGGAAGAAAAATGAAGGGAAAAGAGCGTGAGATTAAAAAGTCCAACCACATTCTATATGGAAGTAATTGTGTTTAGCCTTTTAGGTGAAAGTAAAGTTGGAAAGTGAAAGTCATCTGCTAGAAAGTTCCAAACAACTTTCTAAATAGTCTGGAGGGAGTAATGTTTGTGTATATATATTACCCTTCTTGTTGTATCTGGTTACTTTTGTACTTGATACAGAGTCTGAAGAAGACCTTGCTAGAAGGTTGAAACGTTACGTTAGTTTATGTTTTTAATAAAATAAATTACTGCCTTGGTCAGCATATTTAGTTTTTCATAATCATGGAAACAAGGCTTAATGGAGTTATAAGCCAACCTCTGTGGCGGAGTGGTTAGCGCAGCGTGTTACGACGCCAGGGGTCCTAGGTTCGAATTCCGGCCTGGACATGGGTGTTCTTTGTGAGTGTCCCTTCAACAATTTCATCATTCATCCTCATCTTCGTCATTAGCCGAAAGCATGGGCGTCGGTAGGGTGTCGAGCCGGTCCGTCTAGCTCCCTGGAAGTTGACATCTTCAAGTTTAAAACAGCAAAAAGCTTGTGTTATTTTTATTGTTAATGTTAATAACAGAAGTGAAGTTCAGTTAGTGATTGGAACGAAAGTAAACACTGCCTTAAATCGAAAAAATCTGTAAAATACAGGAAATACGTTATTTTTTCATATTCTATCATGTATTCAAAGAATAATTGGTTCTTAGTTTTCAAAATTCCAAAAAAAATTCCAGTAACTTTTGTGTATGAAAGTTAGTAATAAAATACAACAACTATGTATTTCTGTACATTAACTGCATGAACTGTAAAAAAAATAATGAAAAACAGTTGTGGATCTAGTGGAAGAGCCTCCCCAAGGATATAATAATACGTAATCAGAGTAGTAGTAATAACAAAAAATGAAATAAAATTAGTTTATTTCTTTAGTTTATATTAGTTATTATTGTATACTAATAACTATAACCATGATAATAATAATAATTATTATTATTTTTTCTGACTGCCTACCAGACGGGAGATCGGGGTTCGATTCCCGGAATGGGTGATTTAAGTTAGGAATTTTTCTTGCCTTATCCCCTCATAAATCTGCTCTGGGGCTCACCCAGCCTCAATTAAGTGGGCATGGGTGGGGGTTAAAGATGCTGATCGCTTGCCTCCAAAATGACAGATCGATAGAATATGTAGGCCCCTAGCCCCACATCCTCCCATGTGCACCTCACGGCATGGTGCAAATTGCACGGGGAACCTACCTTATTATTTCAAGTTGTATCAAGTGTCTACCCCTCCCCCTACAAAACTTTCTGGCGACGCCCATAGCCAAAAGTGGCTGGAAAGCGAAGTAAAATAAACCAAGTTAAAGTTATATTTCAATACAAAATCATCACATTGAATATAAGAAGTGACTGAAAATGGGAGTGGACAATTCGCCTATAACTTTCACCGTTGGATGAACTGTACAACCGTTGTGAGGAGGTAATGATGTGGCAACACTACAATTGCTGACAGGCACATAATTTCACATCCATGAGTGTATTTTTAGAAGAGATGTGGGAGGGATAAAAATTCAAGAAAGAAAATAGAGAAGTACAAAAACGGAAGAATAACTTCTAGTGATTGTAAATGTATGAGAGGTTTACAAAAAGAAGCTCAAAGTTGAGTACATATTTAGGAAGAAGAAAACAATGGAAATTAGTATGGCTCATTGAGCATGTATTAGATATAGTGTATAATTCCGTGTGATGAGGAGGCTATGTTTATAACTTGCTACTTGCTTTCAATGATCAACATGTTTTTTTTCTTTTGTATATTTCTTTCTTTAAGTTTTAGCTTGCACCTTCAAAATTCTAACATTTCTTTTAGAGTGATCATTATTAAAAAATAGGCGTTCAGTTGGTAGCTACAATTTGTGCCTGGAAGGCACGCCCACTCTCTACAATTGCAATTGTAGCAGGAATAGCAGTGTGCCACATCCCTGCCGCCTCAATAGATGACAATGAATGGTCTCGCTTTGCAGTCTGCACTGTACTCTCTGAATAAAAGTTTTCAAAGGGATGTTTCTTTCTTGAAAATATTTTAATAATTTCCATCAATTTAAAGGCTAACTTTATCTTAGTAGAATTTAATTAATTGATATTTCTATAGAAGCCCTGTCGAACGTGTAGCTATTTAAAAAGAAAAAAGTCAGTTTGATCATCAGCATATTTATCAGGCATTTCGCTGGACATTCTTGAAAGAAAGGGCTTTTTGGACAGACATTAGGACACGAGACTTAAAAAAGGCTGTCATGAAAAAATGTAATGCCTGGTCACCCTGTGATAACGTACTACGTATATCAATCGCATCAAGTTTGTTTTTATCTTGTTTTGTTTGTTTGAAAATCCAGCATTAATTTTGCTTTAAGTTTCCTTTTATTAATATTAATTTTGCATAACACTTCCAGACTGACTAATCTACATCTTATCTACCCGACTAGAAAAATGTGTTCTGCTTGTGCTGCATTCTTGCTATATTTACGTCACTTTTCCATATCTTTACGTTATTCGCGACGGTGAGGATAAATGATGAGATAGAATTTGATGAAATGAAGAACACAGTGAAATATTCATTTCTAAGCCATCAATATTTCCAAGAGTGATTTCAGCTTTGATATTAGTTATAATTTAAAAATTAATTAAAATAAGTTCAGTATTCACTGTTTTTTCTTATGTTGGTAACAAGTGTCCTGCGACAAGACGAGTTGAGTTCTGTGATTCTTATGGTGTGAACCAGTGGCATGCATTATGTCCAGATGCGGAGAAAAGGCGAAATGGCATTTATTTCATACATGTCATTTCATTTCAGTGACAATATATTGATTAAAAGTACAGCCATGAAATTAGAAGGGGGGCCTCCCAGATGGCGCAGTGGTAGCGTCGTCGTCTTGTAATCAAGGGGTCCCGGGCTCAATACCCCGTGGAGGCACATAGTGGTTCGGATTCCACTTTAAACTGTAGGTCAATTCCCGATTAGCCTTACTGTGCATAAAGTGGACTCAAAACGCCAAATCAATCAATCAATCAATGAAATTTGAAGGGTGGCGGAAGTTAGCGATGTTGTAATCTACGTGATACGAACTGACAGTATTTGCTCGAAAGGTCAGGGATGAGACAAAAGTGCCCCGGAGAGAGGTCGGTCTGACGCTTGAACTAGGAAACGGAGCGCGGTTGACGTTGTCACACAGTGCGCGGGAACCAGCGACTTTTGTCCCGCACTCGCTTTGCTTTTACCATGTGTGGCAACAGCGCAATTCTGTCCAGCCGCCTAGTTTCGTGGCCTTGCGTTTAGTTATTATTTTAGGTGCATTAGAACTAAGACTGATTCATCAAAGGAACATGGAATTCAAAATTGAACTAAAGGAGGGGGCGTAAGTTTGTAAGAAAAATATCTTGCCCATTACTTGACAAAGGAGACGTATAACGTTTTTTATATTAATTATTATTATCCATCTCTATGTAATACCTGAAGGTGAAAAATATTAGTTGGAGGGATGTTCGGCCTAGCCTTAGGTTTAGCAGGGGGGATAATCCCATGGTTTAAACATAGTGACAATGAGAAAACTGGGGGGATGTTTTGGAAAAATTTTGCTAGCTTGGGGCGTAACCCCCTCTCTTCGACCACTGTTGCTTTCTGTATCCAAAGATCTAATTTTTTGGTAAACTGTAACAAATAATGGTTATAATTTTCATCAAACAATATCATTGTCCATAGTAAAAAAAAAAAAAGTTGTGTCTTTAGGAATAAAAAGTATTATTTTACTGGTTTAAATTGCATTGTTATAACCTGTTCCTAGGTGGAGCGAGAAGCATGACACCGAATTCAGTAAATAATAATAATGTAATTAATATGGCAATAATATAATAAAAACTTAGCTCTTTTCTATACTAAAGGTTTGGAGGATGATTTTAATTTATCTGAATTTATTTACATTGCTGATTGACAAGTGTGAACCAAGAAATAGAAGGCCAACAACTTATATCTATTTAATTTCGAAATCTTAATAATAAATAGTAGAATACTTTAAACAGAAAGATAAACACTTCATATCTATCGAAGCGAGATGCAGGTCTGGGCTGGGGGTTCGGCCTGCTGACCACACGTCACCCCATTACTGGTTGAAGATCTCTGCACATCTAGGTAGGATTGTGGGAGGGAGACTGGCAGTTGGGAGATAGGCCAAGGCCCTTACGGACTATAGGACCACCGGTTATTAAAATATCAACTTTTTTCATTTCACCCACAGAACTGCTACTACCAAATGCATTAAGCGTTGCACATGATTCCCATTGGTTAGCATAAAACTGCGAATCTTGACCATGTGATAATGTTTCATCCGTTCTTTCTCCCACCCCGCGTGCGCCTGAAATTGGCATTCTGGGAAACCGTGCACTCTAACTAGCCATTAATTTAGTCCTGGTATATATTGCATGAAATATACTAACTATGAAAATAATTTTTAAATAAGCAGTGGGAGAGGATTCATACTGCAGAAAATCCTTGTAATATCTAGCATACAGCTTCTATGTTACAAGTGATCAAAATCCGAGTTGCGGCGATAGCAGAACTGCTATTGTCAAGTTGCCATTGCATCGCCATACAGTTAGGCAACACACATAGCTCAGAGGAGCCATAAGCAATAATAATAACAAGCAGGAAATATATGCAATAAGCATGGAATGAATTTATATTTAACCTAAATAATTTCATGTGAAGCTATTATCATTTTGTATTATTTTTTCACGATATGTGGTATGTGAGCTACAAAAATGCTATTTCTATTTTTCATATTATTTACATGCATTAGCTTTCAGCACAGATTTTTGTTATTTTTACATATATAATCTTCATACTTTCGAACATTTTCCGACATGACATATATCCCATACTAATGCTACGTATTACTACATTTTCCCATCTTGTTTTAAATGCCTTCGGTTCATCTGTATTCTGTTCGATTTGTACTCCCTGTTCATTTAAATCGTTACAATATACAATGCATCTATTTTAACATTGTTGTCAACAATACGGAGTCAAGATTTCGCGATGAAATCAAATAAATTAATCAATTAAATACACTCACATTACTTCATGCAATATTAAACTCAGTTTCAGTCAATATAAATCTGTCATTAGGGATATTCATGTTTAAAGATTCACTTTTCAGCACTTTATAGAAAGTGTGGTACTGCATTGACTTGATAACAGATTTTTTTTTTAAAAAAAATCGTATTTTAATTTTCAATTACAATTAATGTCACATAAGCTTATTTAATAATATGCATTTTATTTAGCTAGCTGAACCACTTCCTTCATGAAAATTACCATTTCACAATCGTAAGTCCATATTTAATTCCATATTTTCATTCAAATGACTAAATATACAGGATGATTGGTAATTCGACCTATTCCTGGAAAGGGGTAATACTAGAGCACATTTGCAACAAATTTGATCCTATGCACCGGGGGTCGGAAATCAATGGGTTTCGAGTTATTGCACTTTGTAGATTTTCGTGACATATTTAGACTTGCGACCAAAAACCTACTAATTGTGAAAAAACTACTGCACCCTGGGCACTGAATCGACATGTTGCTAACAGCTGACGAATGAGTGACTACTGGGAAAAAAATTCATGCCCAAAATTCCCATACCCACAGTCATTGGAGCACACGTCATGAAGAAATTTGGAAATTATCGTTTAAATCGAAGAGGATTACTCAAAAAAATGGTAATACACTTAGTGTAAAAATTACGGAAAAAACTTCCTCGTTTCATAAGCTCTCCAAAAAGATACAAATGTTGTCAACTGGCACACGGGTTGGTGGAAAAATCTGAATAAAAAGCGGAGAAGGCGCGTTGCAGACCTCTTTGTAAAGTGAAAAGAAGTTGTCGGTTGTGAGAAATAAAGGAACGAAAATGAGTGAAATAATAATATTATTTACCATTCTCATGATTCCAGGTTGTCAGAATTAACTGTTACGAAAACTACAAATATTGTTCAAATTGCCTCCCCAGTTACGCATGCAAGCACGCAGCCTGCGGCGTACTTCAGACACAGTCACTCGCGTTGACACTCAATCTCTCATGTATTGGGCGGCTGTCACAATTCTCTCTCTCAACTCTTCTTGGGAATCCACTGAAAGTCGCATGACCTCAAATCCGGACTCCTCGCTGGCAGGGGGTCGGGCCGCCTCGACCAATTCATCGCATGGGATAATTGTCGTTCAGCCACTGTCGCACACCCCGGAAATAGTGGGCTGGGCAGACATCGTGTTGTTAAATCATACTCCTTTTTGTGGCGAGCGGCACATCCTCCAGCAGCGTCGTCAATTCTTCCCTTGGTTTTTGTAGGTAATGCCGTTTAGGTTTTGTGGCAGATAGAATGGCCCGATCACATGATTGTGGATGATTCCCATTTAGCGAGAATTTTCTCTGGTGAGCCTTTTCTTTAGATTTTCTGGGGTTATGACCCTTAGGGGACCAAAAATGCGCAATATGAAAATTCGTAATACCATCGTGGTCGAATTTGGATTCGTCCGTCCACATAATTCTTGTCAGATGATGGAGGTCTACAACGCGCCTTCTCCGCTTTTTATTCAGATTTTTCCCCCAACCCGTGTGCCAGTTGACAACATTTGTATCTTTTTGGAGAGCTTATGAAACGAGGAAGTTTTTCCGTCATTTTTACGCTAAATGTATTACCATTTTTTGAGTAATCCTCTTCGATTTAAACGATAATTTCCAAATTTCTTCATGACGTGTGCTCCAATGACTGTTCCTTTCTGTGGGTATGGGATTTTGGGCACGAATTTTTTTCCCAGTAGTCACTCATTCGTCAGTTGTTAGCAACATGTCGATTCAGTGCCCAGGGTGCAGTAGTTTTTTCACAATTTGTAGTTTTTTGGTCGCAAGTCGGAATATATCACGAAAATCTACAAACTACAATAACTAGAAACCCATTGATTTCCGACCCCCGGTGCATAGGGTCAAATTTGTTGCAAATGTGCTCTAGTATTGCCCCTTTCCAGGAATAGGTCGAATTACCAATCACCCTGTATACAGTTGAAAATATACCAGTAATAAATTTGAATAACTCGGCAACCGTTGGTGATAGAAATGTCCGGTTACGTTTATTTGGAAGAGGGAATCATAGAATTTTATGATGAGCAAAAGAAAATTGCAGTACTCGCCTCAGTAGATCTCAATGTGATCTCCTTTGGTGGCTCGACAAAAATCAAGTCGGTACTCAACCTCAATCCATACGTTACGCAACGTTTGACGTGTCACAGACGCACATGCATTGATAATTCTTTCTCATAGATCGTCCAACCCTTGTACAGGTGTTCAGTAGACAATAATCTTGATATACCCAAAATCCACATGCAGTTATTGAACATGAACGCGACAGCCCAAAGTTAAATGAGTGGTGTGCTTTGACAAGAGATTCTGTAATTGGGCCTTTCTTCTTTGAAAGGGCTTCATGGGTACATGTTCCAGCAAGACGTCACCCCCCCCCCACACACACACACCGCATTATGCCCGTTGTCAAGAACTTCCTTCATAACCATTTCCCTGACAATTGGATTGAAAGGGGGGTCCTCTTAAATGGCCTCCAAGATCGCCCGACTTGGCTCCTTTGGGCTTTTTTCTGTGGAGAAATGTCAAGACTATTGTCTACCGAACACCTGTGCAAAGGTTGGACGATCTATGAGAAAAAATTATCAATGCATGTACGTCTGTGACACGTCAAACGTTGCGCAATGTATGGATTGAGGTTGAGTACCGACTTGATGTTTGTCAAGCCAACAAAGGAGCTCACATTGAGATATACTGAGGCGAGTACTGCAATTTTCTTTTACTTATCATAAAATTCTATGATTCCCTCTTCCAAATAAACGTAACCGGACATTTCTATCACCAACGGTTGCCGAGTTATTCAAATTTCTGACTAGAAACGAATGAATTTGAGTAGATGAAAAGTTTTAGTATCTGCTCATTCTCGCTCCACTTTCCAAAATCCTTAAGAATTCGGAAATGGTCATACTTCTTGCGTGCTGCAACAATGCTAATTAGAAGACATGCCAAGACCATTTTTAATAGTGCTATGTTCTTCTTAGATTCTTCACAATGGGTGACGACTACCCAACGGTGCAAAGGCTGAAGGAGGATTATGACGAGCTAGAGATGGAACCCTTAGAAGGCATTCATGTTGCTAAGGACCCAAAATCCAAGACGACATGGTATATTCTCATGGTAGGTCCCGCAGGTACGCCTTTCGAAGGTGGTCTATATTTGGCCAAAATAGATTTTGGATTTTATTATCCAGAGAAGCAGCCTGAAATAAGCATGGTCACACCCCAGGGCAGATTTAAAGAAAACTCGCGTATCTGTCTCCACTTTCAGCAAGAAGGGGAGAAAAAAGGAGCAAAAAAATACAATACAAGGTTAGTTTTAACTACATTCTTCAATTTTCTATTTTTTGAAGATACTTCCACAGCAGAGGCAATAATAACTTCAGACGAACAGAAAAGGCAACTTGCGAAACAAAGCTTCAACACAAACATGATGAACAAAATATTTGTACAGCTGTTTGGGAAAACGCCAGTCGTTCAGGAAAAGATTCAAAATGAAGAGCCAGTAGACGAACCCAACCAAGAAGAACACGCTCCACAAGCTCCTCCAAACAAAGAAAAATTCAACATTAATAGATTTTTGCTTCACAGAAGACGAAGACGAAACCAAACAATCTAACTGCAGAAATATATTTCTGGTTCCCTTGTATATATACCCAATGTTGTTCTACTTAGTATAAATAATAAGATGGAGTTTGGACTAACAGAAAGAAAATGCTTGGTATTTCACTTATTTTCCTTGTGGAAATTTATTTCTGGAAGTTGTTCTAATTAGTATAAATAATAAGATGTAGTTTGGAGTAACAGAAAGGAAATGCTTGGCATTTCACTTATTTTCCTTGTGGAAATTTATTTCTGGAATTTGTTCTAATTAGTATAAATAATAAGATGTAGTTTGGAGTAACAGAAAGGAAATGCTTGGCATTTCACTTATTTTCCTTGTGGAAATTTATTTCTGGAAGTTGTTCTAATTAGTATAAATAATAAGATGTAGTTTGGAGTAACAGAAAGGAAATGCTTGGCATTTCACTTATTTTCCTTGTGGAAATTTATTTCTGGAAGTTGTTCAAATTAGTATAAATAATAAGATGTAGTTTGGAGTAACAGAAAGGAAATGCTTGGCATTTCACTTATTTCCTTTGTGGAAATTTATTTCTAGAAGTTGTTGTAATTAGTATAAATAATAAGATGTAGTTTGGAGTAACAGAAAGGAAATGCTTCGCATTTCACTTATTTTCCTTGTGGAAATTTATTTCTGGAAATTTTTCTAATTAGTATAAATAATAAGATGTAGTTTGGAGTAACAGAAAGTAAATGATTATTTTCCTGTAGTTTACGGTTATTACAAGCATAAGAAAACAGTTTTTTCTTTGTGACGTTTCAGGAGAACACACGCTCCTTTCATCAGACATTTATTTTCATTTTGACTAAAGATACAGTTATAACAATGGTTAGTAATTTTTAAACAAAAAGAATCTGTTATATAATGGATGTTGTCAATGTTACATTGTTGTAATATAGCAACTTAACTGTGAAAAAAGCAGTCTATTTTATTTTTATTTTAGAATTTTTTAAATTATGAATCCCAAATATCATCAGGTAATTCAAATTCATCATTGTTTTCACAAAGTCTCTTGATGTTTTCTGTTACATTAAATTTTAAAGATGGTGGCTTACTCCATTTGTGAAAAAGAAAACTCCACACTGGATCTATGTTACCATTTTCATTATTTAATTTATTCCAGTGTTCTTCTGCAATGAACGAGGCTTCCCAGACATTCAACTCTGTGTTTCCCGTTAATCTTTTTAAAACCCTTCTCTTTTTAATCAAATGCTTCTCTTCGATGATATGAGTTGACAAACCTGTTCTTGGGTTTAGATTTATAATGTCCAAATCATGTTCGTGCCATCTTATTGCCATTTTCCTTGCTGTTTGTCCCACATAATCTTTTGAACATGAACAACTTATATTATATATTCCTGTGGTTTCCACATCTGGTAGCGAGTTTCTCATTTTGAATTCATTAAATGTAAATTCCAAACTTCTTGGTGCTTTAAAAACAATTTTGAAATTAAAACTTTTAAAATTTTTTGCAATTTTATGTGAGAATCCCTTGTGGAATGGAATGCACACAAATTTCTTTTCAACAGATTTTTCATCTTTGTCTGTATTTCTCTTTTCCTTTAGTTTTCTTGCAACTTGTTTTTTGATTTGGTTTATTCTGTTAGTGTGAAAGCCATTTTCTTTTGCTATATTAAAGAGCCTTTCTTCTTCATTTTTGATATCCTCATTATTAGAACATAGTCTTTGTGCTCTCAGGAAAAAATTTAAAAATATGTTATCCATTGTTATACGCGAATGTTCTGATTTGGCATGGATGTATTTTTCCCCCGCTAATTTTTTTCTATGGACTGATGTTTGAATTGTTGAGTCAGTTGTCTTAATTTGCAGATCAAGAAAAGAAATTACATTGTTATTCATGGGTTCGGAAGTGAATTTTATGCGACGATGTGATTCATTTAACGATTTAAATACGTCCATGATGGTGTTCTCATTTTTAGCAATAATTAGCACATCATCTACATATCTGATGTAGAGTTTGATATCCGCACCTATCGCATTAACAATTGGAGATTCTATGTAATGAAGGAAAATGCTGGAGATGATTCCGGATACTGGGTTTCCCATTGATAGACCATTATTTTGCTGATAGCTTCAAAGGTATGGCACGAGATAGAAAGAAAGAAACCATTACATGATATAGCGTGACAGAACAATAAATTACTGTAATGTGGGACTATTGTGAACGCATTGCAGTAAATGTCGTTGAATTGTAGTGGTACCTGATAGCAGTGGAAAGTTAAAAAAAATAGTTCTGTAGCTGGTAATGATCTTGCTCAAGATAGGAACAGATGGAATGCCTGTGTTGCTGCAGTATTGAAACTTCGGGTTCTATAAGGCTAGAGAGTTAGTTAGGAAAATATTTAGACCTAAAAGGGATGAGGAGGCAGGTGAGTGGAGAAGGTTACATAATTTAGAACTACATATTTTGTATTCATGTCCAGATATTATTAGAATAATTAAATCAAGAAGACTTAGGTAGGCAGGCCATGTGGCACGAATGGGAGAGAAAAGAGGAGTTTACAGGATTCTTGTTGGGAAACCTGATGGTAAGAGACCTGTAAGAAGGCCAAGACGAAGATGGAGGGACAACGTTGAGATAGACCTAAAGGAAATCGGTAGGGATGGAAAAGAGTATATAGATCTTGCTCAAGGTAGGGACAGATGGAAGGCCTGTGTTGCTGCAGTCATGAACCATCGGGTTTAAGAAGGCTAGAGAGTTAGTTAGTTAGTTAGTTCTGTAGCTCATTATTCCACCTTCGACGTACAATAAGTTGTTAAGGCTCGTGCGTTTGTTGGTCCACAAAAAATTCTCAAACCTCTGTTCAGAATTACACTCATTTGGGAGCTATTCTGAACACAAACACATTTGTATGTATGCTCTGTTGTACTTCACCTAGGGACTATTTGGAACATTCCATCTTATTGATGGGGCTTTTCTGAACATGCTGATATGTCTGTAACTTGTGCATGTTTGCCTTCACGTTTGGCAGTTGGAGAAGGCTAAAGGGGGAAACCACAGTGTTTTTTGAGGAACTTTTGAAAAAAATAGAACAGGGTATTTGTCAATGAAAACTTTTATTGTAAAGACATAAAATGTTAGAAGGCAACAAGTCTGAACAACTTCTTTCCTGCGACTGCGTGTGTATGCTTGCAGATACAGTGTCGAGTCACTCACACCCCGTAGTCGTGGAAACGTAACAAGTTAACTTGTGGTTTTCAAGATTAGTTCAGTAAGTATAAAACAGGAAAACATTTTAGAACACACTGTTCAGAATAACCCCACTTGTTCAGAATAGCCCCACATTACGGTACCTTAATTAAATATTACAAATTATCCATTGAACAATACTGTTCTTAATTTACTAGCTGCCCAAAAGATGGCGCGAAGTTCACGTTCTATACCTTTTCCTTTATAACGTTAAATTACAAAAAATCACCAAAAGTGACACTAAATTAGAATCCTCTATCATTGAATTACAAAGAGGCCAACAGATAGCACTAGGTTACAATTTATCTGATTAACATATTATACTGAACCGTTTCATTAGCATTTACTAACACAGTAGGAGCTTGAATTTTATTACACCTTAGTTGAACTCTAATTTCTTATTGTTTGATTTGGTGTTTTAAGTCCACTTTATGCTCATCGGGGAGACCAGATGTTGGTTGTGAAGCTCCACATCGGCCGGTACACTGGGTTGGGACATCCTTCTCCATACGACTCTTCCTTTCCAGGGCTTCTACTACAAATGAGCTCTGGTTTCATTCTTATCATTATCTTAGAAACACAAGCTCACTAGCGACAATGAAATTACAACACCAGTTAATATTTCAACAATGGGGAAAAGAAAAGAAGACATACAAAAAAAAATAAAAGCGGGGGAAACATATTCAGATTTGTTATCACTTTAGATAAGCCCCTTTGTTACAACTAAAAGATTAAATAGTTTATATATATATCTTTATACAAATTAACAGTTCTCAGTTCCATCTCGAGCCTTATTTAATTTCGTATCGTGCCTTACATAATTTTTTAATGCACAGTTCTCTCGGTGCTCACATTTGAGAACCAAACAATTTATACATTCGCTACGAGACTTGGCTGCAAGCTGCCCGGCATCAGGGCTTGTCTTTCCCGGTGAACGGCTCCGCGACAGTCGCCAGAGTCAGTTATTAAAATTACAGTTTTCATATTGTGTACTAACCTTGACTACAGAAGGTGTTGAAAATTATGTCCCTCTGTTGCAACACATTCCTGGCATCTCCCAAGGAAATTGGCATTTACACGTGCAAGTTCGTCTACTGTAATTCTGCAGATATTTCGTACAATACTCTCGTTTAACTCACGGATGGTGTGCGGATTGTCTTTGTATTCTTTATTCCCCCATTTTTCTTTCCACTTTTACTCAGAACTGCTGTTACTCTAAACTTTTTTACGAGGTTTAATATAAGCGACTGTCGCGGACCCGTTCACCGGGAAAGACAAGCGCTGATGCCGGGTCACTTGCCGCCGAGTCTCGTAGCGAATGTCAGGGAATGCTCTGTACAACGAGCCTTACTGACTTACTGTACACTATGTAAACAATCCGCGTTATGGCGCCAAAAACTGTAAGATTCAACTTTCCTCCCAATTGCGTACACGCTACACCAGGGAGCGATGCATTAGTTTATCCATACTGCTAACTCATTTTTAGTCGGAAAACATGATACACTAGGGGCTTGCTGGGTGTAGGGCACCAAATACAAAAGGTAAGGCTCAGAAATTATCAACAGAACTGTATAATTTAAATAGAATGCTTTAATGACTTCAAACTATTACATGACATAGCGTGACTAAACAATAAATTACCTTAATTAAATATTACAAATTATCCATTGAACAAGATGGCGCGAAGTTCACGTTCTATACTTTTTCCTTTAGAACGCTAAATTACAAAAGATCACCAAAAGTGACACTAAATTACAATCCTCTATCATTGAATTACAAAGAGGCTAACAGATGGCACTAGGTTACAATTTACCTGATTAACATATTATACTGAACCGTTTCATTAGCATTTACTAACACACTAAGTCCCGCGACAGGTTAAGTGTGCAGCAACTTTTCGCATATGTAGACCCATACGTGCACGCAGAATATAGTTCCGCTGCAATACTGTCGATTTTCTGACTGTCTGTGAAATGAAGAGCTTCGTGGTTGAGGCAAGACTGGCATGGGAGATGCTGAGTGCCGTTCTCGCGTGGATTAAAACATAAAACTGCTTCAAACTTAACCTATCGCGGGGCTAGGAGCTTGAATTTATTATACCTTAGTTGACCTCTAATTAAAACTGCTCGTGTACTCCCTTAAAGCATCTAACGTTAGATTATGAAGACGCGCGCCCTTCAAACAATTAAAAACACGCCCCCGCTAAATTAAAAATGTATCTAACGCGGAGATAATGGAGCTACTCGACAAAGCGACAGTGTCCCGGAAAGGAGCAGGAACATGCATCGAACCCTCCCCCTCAAACTAATCAACCTGTAGAGTTGACGAGCTGTATCTTTGCGGGTGGCCTTGGCTACTCCGCGCAGAGTGTGAGAGAGATACGTTTATGTAGTTGCCACCTACTCGCCCTTTGGGTGGTCGCTAACAAACACAGAACGCAAGAATAATGACGCGCAGCCGCTAGCTCCTCCCCCTTGCTACTGCGCAGCCGGGTTTAGGCAGGGTTCACCCGCAAAGATACAGCTCGTCAACTCTAGCTACGTTCCTGGTCCCTAAAGGGTGTCAAATACCTCCACCCGAAATCTAGTATCTAGTATCATCCCTCCACCCACCGCATCTAGCAACCTGAAGGTTCCTAGCCAGGGGTACCAACAGTCGCAGCGGCAACTCAACACGCCACCCTCTCCGACCCAGCCGCTCCTCACCCGCCCATCCCTGACTCAGATTTCACTCGCGAGAAGAAATCCCGCTCCGCCCACCTCTGGCTACCCCCTCCATCGTGGAAGAAATTCTTCTAGGAGGGGGTAAATCTCTAAACACAAGTGCTCCCCCCACGCCACCTCTCCCTCCCGCCCAGCCCGAAGAAAAGTTATTGGCATGTTGAAGGTACTGCTGCATCGACTGTTAATTCCCCTTCCAAGAAACTTCCAAGATGTCCGACCAATATTTTATTTTATTTTTAATTCTGATTCCCACACCACCCACCTAAGGTCAGCTCCATGCCGAAATTTTATGTAACTGTTCCGATTGTTTTATGATTTTTTTTGGTAATCAATGTCACAAATAATTTGAACCTTCCTTATAGTAACGAGCACTGTTTGTATTCGAAAGAAGTTATTTATCGTTGGAAAAAAAACACTTAAAAATACCTTAACGCAAGCATGCGCGCTTCCTATGGACAAGATACAATGCTACAGTCAATGCTTGCAAAATAAAGTCTTGTGCACCCATGCCTTTCCAGACAAGTTTCTTGTTCATATTAAGAATGTTCTCAGAGACATTGTAAAGGTCCAGTGCTTCTCAAGAAGCTAAAACATTACCTAAAACACTATCACCATCTCCCAACATGGATGTTAAACAGTTGGAAAGGTGAAAAGTTTTTCTGAGCATTGAAATCAAGAAGAATATGCCGAACAATTAAAATAACACTGACCATGAACAAATGGAATTCTCTGGTGGAAGTGATCCTTTGGGGAACGAACCTTTCCGAACGAGCTTTGTGTGTGTGTGTACTTGTGGCATATTACACAACTTGCGCGAAGACCCCTGTATCAGTTGTTTTGTATAAGTCCACCTGCTAAACAAACTTAATAAACAAAATGTTTCTAAGCGACAAATCCTGTCGAATGTTTTTTTACAATTTCTTAGAACAATGAGATATAGCTTGATATTGTTGTGGTATTCTTGAGGATCATATTGTTGTAGAACAATGTTTCCCGCCATAGTCCATGGTTTCCTATTTCGCATGTTGTCTATTTCTAATCAGGGTGTCCTATGTTCGATTTCTGGTGGAAGAACCAAGCAGTTTGCTTCCCATTTTAAACTATAGGTTTATTTCCGATAAATGAGCTTAAAGAGTTGCACAACCGAGATTAAGATGTATCGACATAAAAATAGTAATTATTATTATGAGTCGAACATGGGTGTTTTTGTGTCACTTCATTCCACCAACCACCGTGGCGGAGTGGTTAGCACGGCACGCTACGTCGCCAGGAAGCACAAGTTCGAGTCCCGGCTGCCTGGCATGGTTGTACTTTTTTTAGTCCTTTCATCAATTTCACCATATCTTCACTCATCCTCATCTTCACCATTAGCCAAAAGTGGCGAAAAGCAAAGTAAAATCAACCAAATCACTCAATCAATTCCAAATTGGGGTCATTTTTCTTTTTTCGGGAAAACCATCGTTTTAGATAATTTTATTAGGACGTCCATTACTTTCGACATAAGCACTACTGTCACGAACTATAGTTCTAGAATCTATAATATCAGGTTCTTAAGCTTTATGCCGTGATTACTTCACAAACGCCACACATATTTCATATTTCATTATATGATAATCTCAGAATTGCGCATATATCGTTTTTCAAACTTCGTTTACGAAAGCCACGCGCAGATGTGATTATTAGATTATATCAGTTCAATGAATGACAAGATATAATTGATACTGCAACTATAATCTCAATCGAAGCAGAAGATGAACAAAATATTAAATATCACTCACCGTTGTTTCTTCTGTACAATGTTCTTTTTCGGTAAAACTGTCGTAACTTTTCGTAATCGCAACGCAACATCGCTTAGGTAATTTAGTTTTTAAAGTAAAGTGTTCCCCTGTGCTTAGCACCACGCCATGAAGGCGTATAGGGGGTGTGGGGGTAACGCCCCACACTTTCTTGATCCGGTCGTGAGTGGGGGTGATGTGATCAGCATCACGCCCCTAACCGCCTTTACCCCCCAGGGTTTCCCCCAGGTACCCATGTTATTCGACGCTGGGTAAGTATACTAATGAGAAAGTATTATGATTACAACCGAAAGAGAGTCGTATTTCAGAATGGAGTTTGTATGGCCATCTTTTGTTTATTTTAAAAGGCGAAGAAATACACTTTTCCCTTGCATAATTACATGAATCAGTTAACTGTCATGAATGAATACTTGCTCAATTCTAGCGCCTTTTAGAGACTAGTATTAAAACAATAATGACTTGAAATTCGTTGCACATTGATTCGGATTGTTTCAAGCTAAAGAGAATATGCAAACACTAGAACACACTTTCTCTACCACGATCAATGTTCATCTCTCTCATATTTTCTCAATTTGGCTACACTGTAAAATGAATGGGGCAACACAGTCTCAAATTTTGTATCTCAATTTAAGCACAAAAATCTTGTTATACACCAAAAATATAGTATAATTGTTCGGTGTAAGCTGTAAATATGGCATTTAGTGAACTGCATTAACCTGTTCAACATTAGTTAGATCGATTTACCTATTTAAAAAAAGTGTGAAAACGGTAATAAAACTAGGTGTGTTAAGGGTTTATCACGTATTACCATAATCTCAACTATATTCATTGCTCAGCACTACAAATAAAGTAGTGATATCCAGATTCTGATTATGGTACTCTACGTACCTGCAACTATTCTATTTCATCCTAACGTATACCTTTACATTCAGTCCATGTGACAAATTAAGTGGAGTCAGATTATTTTCATAACAACTCCAGCTGACCGCGCGAGTCCAGTTAGTGAGCCTACCAACAGCCCAGAGCGCGAACAACAGGGATAGCGATAGGTGCTGGGTAGAGGTGACGCCAGCAGCTCGTTTGTTGATTGACTGCTCCGGGAGTTATGACTCGCTCCAAAGCTACCAATGCAAGACAGCCAGAGATGTTACGAAAGTAATCTCATTCTACTGGGATTCCACCCCCAAGACGAGTGTCAGGTAAGGTGTTCCCTCAAATATATATAATTTTCTTATAGGACAACAAAGATAATTGTATGTTGCATAAACAAATAGTACGTTACCACGTAATAAACTAACAATATTATTTGAATTGGATATATTACCAATAATGCAACGTGGTTTCAATTCTATAGAGTTAGGAAATGTATTGTTAGAAAGTATGAAAGCAGTTTCAGACCATTGTGAACAACTTGGAATTAACACTTTGGTAGAATTTTTTTTTCTTTTTCGAGTTGAATCTTAATAACTCAAAGACAGAGCGAGATTATTGTCATAACATCTTTTAACCGTACAAATTGACAGTTTTTACTTTACTATTTGTTTCAAGCCTTAATATAGTGTTACGTGACAAGGTACCAACAAGGTACGAACTGTAGTCCCGAAATTTTCACGGGTATACGCAAAGTTTCGTGAAACTTTAGGTAGGGACCATAGTTTCAATTACTATGGATTAAATATATGGCTGAAATAATTTAACTTCCCTGTCACTTTTGGCTAATCGCGAAGATGAGGATGACTGATTGTACGATGAAATTGATGAAGGGACATTTACAGAGAACCCGGGACTCTTGGCATTGTATAGCGCGCTATGCTAACCACTACGCCACTGAGGCTGGGTAGAAAACATGTCATTGATGGTAGAATATTCATGATGATGATACACCCCTATTTGTCATAAAAGTGGTTTAACGGATGTATTCTTAAAATTAAAAAATATGAAACAAGACAGTAATAGAAAGTTGAGGGTATGCATTGAAGCTGAAGGAATTCGCTATTGAGTAATGTTAAGGGTATATGGCGCATACCGTCGTATATAATAATAATAATAATAATAATAATAATAATAATAATAATAATAATAATAATAATAACTAACCCTCTAGCCTTCCTAAACCCGAAGGTTCATGGCTGCAGCAACACAACAGCCTTCCATCTGTCCCTATCTTGAGCAAGATCTATATACTCTTTTCCATCCCTACCGATTTCCTTTAGGTCTATCTCAACGTTGTCCCTCCATATTCGTCTTGGTTTTTCTACAGGTCTCTTACCATCAGGTTTCCCAACAAGAATCCTGTAAACTCCTCTTTCCTCTTCCATTCGTACAACATGGCCTGCCCACCTAAGTCTTCTTGATTTAATCATTCTAATAATATCTGGACATGAATACAAATTATGTAGTTCTAAATTATGTAACCATCTCCACTCACCTGTCTCCTCGTCCCTTTTAGGTCCAAAGATTTTCCTAAGGATCTTATTTTCAAATATTCTAAATTTATGTTCCTCTTTCAATGGAAGGGACAACGTTTCACGCCCATGTAATACTACAGGCAAAATTACTGTTTTGTATATTTTAACTTTTAGTTTCTTAGATATTAAACGAGAAGACAAAAGTTTTATGAAGAGAGAAGAAACATGCATTTCCTGAATTAAGCCTACTTTTTATTTCCTCTTTAATATAATTTTCATTTGTTAATATTACTCCTAAGTATTTGAATTTGGAAACTGTTTCAAACGAGATGTTATCAATAATTAGATTTTGATTATTACCTAACACTTGGTTTCGGCCTGTAAGCATATATTTAGTTTTCTCTTTGTTAACTTCCAAACCTATCTCTTTAGCAGTTTTGAAAAATATTTTAGCATTATTCTTAATTGTATTCACATCATCCCCCAGTAAGTCTACATCATCTGCATATGCTAACAACTGAGTCACACAATTTAATTTTAGTCCTTCTTTAGTTTCTCTTACCTTCCTTACAGCATATTCTAAGGCAAAACTAAAGAGCAATGGAGATAATGCATCTCCTTGTTTTAACCCATCATGAATTGTAAATTTGTCAGACATATTAATACCCACACGAATTTTACTTTCTGTTTCACTGGTGCATATTTTTATCATACTAACAAGCTTCTTATGTATTCCAAACTCTACTAATATATTATATAATTTATCTCTTTTGACCGAATCATATGCTTTTTTGAAATCAATGAATAGCTGATGGACATTTTGATTATATTCCCACTTTTTTTCAAGTGTCTGTCCGATGTGAAAAAATTGATCTGTTACGTTTAAATCCACATTGATAGTCACCTATAATTTCATTAGCATATGGGGTTAGTTTTGTTAAAAGAATGTTAGTTAATATTTTATATGTTGTTGAGAGTAGAGAAATTCCACGGTAATTATTGCAGTTCATTTTATCACCTTTTTTAAACAGGAAACCCGGTCGTCAGAAGGGTGCGATGGAGAATGATCATTGGCGTACATAAACCAGTTGTATGTTCTTTACATAATCAGGGTGTCTACCAAAATAACAAATCGAAAATTCTTGACTTTTTCATGACTTTTTTTATTTTCATTTTTCTTAACCTTTATTTATTCGACCCTTTCTTAGGTAAAGTTTGAATTAGCAATTAAGAGATTAAATAAAAATATTTATTACAAAAATATATACCAAGAGGCCAGTTAAGATGAAACTAAAGCTGTATTTAACAAGAGAATTAGACTTGCTTTATCTATTAATGCATCCTGGATTCCTGGACTGCATTTGGCAGAGTAGCGAGGTTCTGTCGTCTAGACTCACAGCCAGTATAATCTTATGTGGAGCTTGTGTTGTCCCTAAATATCCGTGATACCACCATTCATTCTCATCTTTGCCGCGATTAGCCAAAGGGTCAGAAAAGTGAAGTAAAATAAACTAAATCAATCAATCTGTCGTTGTGATAACAAGAATTCTTGACCACAAGTACTATAATTTCTTGACATTTTATTGACTTCTTGACTTACTTGTTGATTGATTTGCTTTATTTTACTTCGCTTCTATTGCCACTTTTTGGCTAATTTACGAAGATGGGGATGAGTGGTGATATGATTAAATTGATGAATGGACACTCATAAACATCCATGTCCAGGTCAGGATTCGAACCCGGGATCACTGGCACCGTAGCGCGATGTGCTAACCACTCCGCCACGTAGGCCGGCGACCTACTTGTTGATTTCTACTTTTCCTTGACTTTCATGACTTGTAGACACCCTGATAATTTACTTAAATTCTAGTTCGGAAGCTTCTTTAAGAGTTTGGTAATGAGCAATTACCAACATGTTACAGCTAAATGTATAAAAATATATTTAAAACGTTCGTTTACCGGGGGTAAGCGCGGTAATATGGAGAATACGCCATTGCAACTCCCTCGTCGCGAAGTTCATTGTTAGTTTTATACAACTGGCTAAAATGTAGACGCCTCCGGGAGGAGCGCCATTTACTCGTAAGTTAATTGACAATTCATTTTTAATCTCAGTTGTGTTGGTAAAGGGAGGAATGGCCTTTCGGGTTCTTCTTTATCCACCCATTACGGCGGCTATCAATGTGATTTTTACTTCTTCTTGCTAGTGGGAAAAATTGTTGCAATTTGGAATGTTTCAATTCTTGAACATCTAAATATCAATAATAATAAACTTCGTGGCGAAAGAGTCCTTTGACGGGAAAGACTGCCATGCCAAGCTGCTTTCGCATTGGTTGACGCGTAGTCAGCACATCGACACCGCTTTTGTTGTAGATTTCGAGATCAAAGTCCGAAAAATTTGCTTTCAAATATTTCCCATTTGTCCTTACGATTTTCAGTCAACATCGAAATATTACATCTCCCATCTGGGATCGAACCCGGAACCTCTGGGAATCAAAAGCGAATGAGTATGTTTGATGTGTTCTGCTAAGTCCACTTTATGCACATATGAGCTAATCGGGACTGGACCTACAGTGGGATCTGAACTACTCTCATATGCCTCCACAGGGTATCGAACCCAGGATCCCTTGATTAGAAGGCCCTCAGAAGTGAATACGTAAAACCGAGTAAGCGAATTTATAGAATACTGTGAACAATTTCCCTGGCAATTTTTATGCGTCACACTACAGGGTAAGTTAATCACGCTTAAAAATCATACAATTTCTAGCACGCCAATTTTATTAACTGAAAAATGAATTACATAAATGAAGTTATAAACCATACTGTGAAAATTAATATGTGCAAATGGTTAATATAGAATTTAGACAATTCAGATTAAGATTATTAAATGCACATTTTTTAAATGTAGAGTAACAGGATATCAACGGTGAAAATCACAAAGGCAGAAATGCTTTAGATTCAAGACTTGACCTGGCAACACGGACACGCCAGATTGAGATTATCTGTACCCTTGATCTGTACGACATTTGTTCTCAATGTGCTGTGCAATTATTGAAAACAGGAGCAAAAATATTCTTTTGCTTGTTGCAAGGTAAGTAAACTAACATTAAACTGCGAATTTACATGTAAATTTCAGATTACAATGAATCGTTAAAGTTGTTTGTTAAATATTATGTGCTGAGCATTTTCTTATGATACCGTGTTAACTAGATATTGTATTATATTCATTGAACATAGTTTTACGAACTAATTGAATCAATCATACTAATGAACGGTTTATCAACAGAGATATGGAGACATAAAAATGTTGTTCTTTGGAAATATGATAATTGTGAGACTTCTGCAACTTGAAACTTGCATTTGGAAGAACAATTTGTTTTTTATGTGTGTGTGAAAGTTTTTGTTGCTTGTACGTACAAAAGGTTCGTGTGACCGGTTCAAGTACAAATATTATCATTCGTGTTCAAGCATCACGCTAAGTAGACATGATTTGTTCAAATATATGTCAAAAGTACTTTTACAGTAGGCCTATGTATTTTCAGTCATAAAGCAGTATTCTCATCTTCTCACACTGTTCAATATTGAAATGCTACGGGCAAGAAATATTCGTTTGTACGATCCAATGTAGTAGACACTAATATCTCATGTAAATGAAAATTAAGCCAAACTGATGACATCGGCATAGATAGATGTACAAAATTTTGTGAGACATTACTCGAATTATGCTTACTCTGCAACGTTCGATAAAATGAAAAAAAAAAATCTGGTTACAAGAATGTATTTATACAGTCTTGTGTTTTCCTTTAGATAAGGGTAAAACAAGCGGATGATGGTGGATATTGATTACATAGTTTATTGTGGACCTATTTGTGCGACATATTAAATATTTATTCTTAGTTTTATAATCTCTATCTAGCTACTATATCAATTTACAATTAATACTGTGCGTATATATAACTCTCTAGCCTTCTTAAACCCGAAGGTTCATGGCTGCAGCAACACAGGCCTTCCATCTGTCCCTATCTTGAGCAAGATCTATATACTCTTTTCCATCCCTACCGATTTCCCTTAGGTCCATCTCGACGTTGTCCCTCCATCTTCGTCTTGGCCTTCCTACTGGTCTCTTACCATCAGGTTTCCCAACAAGAATCCTGTAAACTCCTCTTTCCTCTCCCATTCGTGCCACATGGCCTGCCCACCTAAGTCTTCTTGATTTAATTATTCTAATAATATCTGGACATGAATACAAATTATGTAGTTCTAAATTACGTAACCTTCTCCACTCACCTGTCTCCTCATCCCTTTTAGGTCCAAATATTTTCCTAAGGATCCTATTTTCAAATACTCTCAATTTATGTTCCTCTTTCAATGTAAGGGACCAAGTTTCACATCCATATAATACTACAGGCAAAATTACGGTTTTGTATATTTTAACTTTTAATTTCTTAGATATTAAACGAGAAGACAAAAGTTTATGAAGAGAGAAGTAACATGCATTTCCTGAATTAAGCCTACTTTTTATTTCCTCTTTAATATAATTTTCATTTGTTAATATTACTCCTAAGTATTTGAATTTGGAAACTGGTTCAAACGAGTTGTTATCAATAATTAGATTTTGATTATTACCTAACACTTGGTTTCGGCCTGTAAGCATATATTTAGTTTTATCTTTGTTAACTTCCAAACCTATCTCTTTAGCAGTTTTGAAAAATATTTTAGCATTATTCTTAATTGTATTCACATCATCCCCCAGTAAGTCTACATCATCTGCATATGCTAACAACTGAGTCACACCATATAGTCACTGCGTATATATAGGTTTTCTGAATATAACATGTCAACATTAAGTAACAGCCAACGTGCAATGCATTTCGTAGAAGGTAAAGAAAAGGTAAAGTGCTCCTCTGTGCATAGCACCACGCCATGAAGGCGTATAGGGGGTGTGGGGGTAACGCCCCACACTTTCTTAATCCGGTCGTGAGTGGGGGTGATGTGATCAGCATCACGCCCCTGACCGCCTTTACCCCCCAGGATTTCCCCCAGGTACCCATGTTATTCGACGCTGGGTGGGCGCCGGGGCCGCTTCCACCGTTAGAAAAGTTCCCGGATTTGAACTGGTCGGGGATCGAACCCGGGACCTTTAGCATGGTAGTCAGACGCGTTACCGACTTTTTTTTTTTTTTTTTTTTTTTTAAAGGAAAACCCCTATGCGGAAGCTTCCCCCATCACACTTCATTCACTCATATCATTTCATTCATATTTCAATTTCAAGACTTTTCAGGACAGACAATCACAAACATCCATGGCCGAGCCGGGAATCGAACCCGGGACCCCTGGCGTCGTACTGAGCCACCGCGGCAATGCATTTCGTGGGTTATAATTTAAAAAAATTCAATACGTTGCTACCAAACATGTGCGTCAGATTTGCCCTTGAAAAAAATAAAAGATTTTTAAGTGCTCAAAATAGTTGCACGAGTGTGTATGCATGCATGCATTTAAGCAAATTCATCGCAAGTAGCCAATGTTCACATATATTTATTTTACCACGTCCGTTTTCGATTGTGCAGTAAATGTACTTTCTCGGATTAATTAGAAGAATATTTCACTCCTTAATGATATTTTATTAATACAATAGGCTTTCTTTGTACTCCATAAGCTTGCACTATAAATAATAACATTTGAGAGCTAGCCCTACTTCATGTCCGATTCAAAACCATTTTGAATCCACCAAGAGCAGAACTGTTGCCATGGGCGTACTTAAAGAGGGGCAGCCCTATCAGAACACCCTCTCCGGTTCTGAACCACACTTCACTAAAGAAATAGGGCAGTAGTATTATTTAATTCTATATTCCTATTAATAATTGAGCTCATAATTAGGCTTGCCAATTTTAAAGAATAAAATTCTGGGATATTTCTGTACAGACTTCAAACCCTTTAGATTAAAATGATCTGGAAGACTATTGTCCTGAATATCAGCTGTTATCTTCTTGTCGTCTTGCTAATGTGAATACATAGCTAGAGTGCGCGTCAAATCTCCTGCATATGGCCTTGAACGGCTGAACAGCACCAGCGAATCACAGACGTGCGGCGTTGCCTAGTTCAATGACAATGCGTCTCGCTTAACCAGGCTGTATCTTTTCCGTGTGAAATTTCGACATGGCACCGCTGCAGTGTGCTGCTATTGGCTATCACCATATGCAGGAGATTTGACGCGCACTCTACTGTTACAATTGTACGAACTATAGATCTACATAATGAAAGAAAATTGGGTTGCGGAGAATAAAGAAATTTCGAACTTTTAACGCAACAATGCCTTTGTTTTTGTTGCCTGCAGATCTTGTGTAGACGCTTTGGCGCAACAATGGATTTAAACTTTCCATTTCTCCCTCATTCCTCTTACTTAAACAATGACTCATTTTTCATGAGTTTTCAAAATAATATTTTAAATTGATTGATTTGATTTGCTTTATTTTTACTTCGCATTTCTGCCACTTTTGGCTAATCGCGAAGTTAAGGATGAATGACGATATGATGAAATTGATGAAGGGACATACAAAGAACACCCATGCCTAGACCGAGATACGAACTCGGAACCCCTGGCGTCCCACCGTGAAGTTCTGAGTAGAGATTTTATTTATTTTTCGTTGTTAATCTATCATACGTTGATATAGTGTCTTGACTCTGATATCATTAAATATTTTCTGTTGTAACACCATACACAAAGCTAACGTAATATGCTATCTTAGTACCAAGTCTACTAGTAGTAGGGGAGAGTGGGGCACGTGAGACCTTAAGAAAAGAAAGGTCATAGTGTGCACATTATTAATTTGAGAAAAATAAACTTTAACCAGGCTACACGTAGAACAGTTGTGAACATTTTTATCTAGAACAGATACAAAAAATAATTTACTTCTCTGTTAAAAAATTGAAATAATTCAAGTCTGAGTGTGGACAAACTTGCCCCACCGGGTGAGGCAAATGAGACCAGCCAGATACATAAATTGAACAATGAAACTTGGCAAATAACTTTCACCAGGCAAACGTTCAAAATCATGTGTCCAGATTAATGGAATGTGCTGGGGAGTCCTTCCGACAGCAAAATTAAGTGGCGAAAGGAATGAGTGGGCATTCGCAGGAACGAAAAATTTAGCACCCATATTGCTCAATACACATTGAGTAAAACAACGAAAAATAACCTACAAGCGAATCAGTCAACCTTGGAACAAGTGCGAAGATCTAAGATTCTAGGTTGACGCTCTTATCCCACCCCACATGTTTTATTTACTCAGTCCCTGTAGAACAATGCTACATTCACTGTATGAGGTTCATAAAGAGATATGTTATGCAATAAATACAGCGTGTCCCGCTTATACGTATAATAAAAGAAAAAATCACAACTTTCTTATTTACCAATATTTTTTGCACAAACTTTGTACAAACATGTAACAACTCAGAATTTTTTTTTACAAATCAAGAAAACTAGCGTATTTCCACATGTGAACCGTTAGTGGCACGGCAAATGTCAAACCGGTTGTCAGCCTCAAGCCACACGTTTTGAAGCATGTTCGGGGTAATGTTGCTTACTGCATCCACAATTCTTTCACGCCAGTCTGGCAAATCTCTAACAGGTGTACAGTAAACTTTGTCCTTAACACACCCCCACAACAAAAAATCACACACAGTGAGGTCTGGTGACCGTGGGGGCCATTCAATAAAATCCGGACCTCTTCCTATCCATTTCCCATTGAAATGCTCGTCCAGGAAGTCTCTAACGAGATTTGAGAAATGAACCGGTTTCGCGTAACTGTTTTTCCAATTTCTTTATTGAAATGTACGATGGAACTACTTCTTTAGCACCCAAATCATAACGTGCACGAAGTTGTCTCTGCACAAGTGTCACAGACTTCACTTCAGACAACGTTAAAACACAAAACACCTTTTCTTGTGGCGAGCACATGACGAATGGCAACTGAAAAACTGATAATATCGGTTTTCAAGACATTCTGGATACTGCGCATGCGCAACTACCACTGAATGTGTTGCTAAAAAAAATTCTGAGTCATTCTTTAAAATGAAACAACAATCACATCATTCTGACAGTTTGTTTGGAAGTTATGAATTTTTCTTTTATTATACGTATAAGCGGGACACGCTGTATATTACAGGTGTTAAAATGAATTGACGAAATGGAATGCAGGCTTCTGTATACACCATAATCCTCATAGAGTTAATACCGAAAATAAATATATACCTATAAAATCGTCAATTTTCAAGTGAGCGTACAACTTCTTCACACACAGCCTCTCCGGCTTCCACGGCTGTAGCTTCTCGCGGAGTCATTTCCTGTCGTGGTCAACAATTTAGCTAGGGTGGACGCACTTGCCCAACTTGTCTCACTTGCCCCACCCTCCCCTACATATTTCACAAACTAAATCGATTTCAAACACATGTCATCGTAAAAGTCAATCTTCATTCTATGTACAGTGTCAGGCAGATAGTGTAAAGAAATTAAACTTTTTTAAAGAAGCTATTGAGTACTGACAGATACTTTCATAACTAAAAAAACCTTAAATTTGAGATATTTTACAAGAAGAATCAATCGTCAATATTACGATTCTTCTCAATAACATAGTTGAAATCACGAAGTGTATTTTTAATATCTTAGACCTATTCTAATGATAAACGAAATGGACAATAGATGACACGATCCATAATACAGCAAATAGAAAACTAATTCTAATGACTGATGGAAACTGCGACACCACTCGGATTCATTCTCTGAACAACACATCATTTGAAATGTTTTAATTTTACCTTCCTTAATTATGTCCTGATTTCGTTCAGCTCTGTTCACAATCAGAGAGGGAACTTAGTAAATACTCTTGATTTCTAGAAGAAAATAAAATCTAGGATTGTGTACGATATCTTGTTCTCTTATGACAATATTCACTTACACATGGATTTAAGATGTAGACTTTGGTAATTATATTTTCGTAAGTTAAACCCATTGAATTTCTTACTAGAAATCAATGACTGTTCAATTTGCGAAGATTACTGCATAATGAGCTATTCAACTTATTTTGCCGAATTCATTGTATTCTTCATTTACTGCTGGTTACTGCAGTCAGTGTAATTAGTAGCAATGAGAACCAAACTTTAATAAAGAGACAAATCTGGCACGTTGATATGTTGCACACTTGTCTTATCAGTAACCCCTAAGTGCTGTAAAAATCAGAAGAAAAGAAATATAGACGTATGAAGGGTTTATACAGTTGTGTTAGCTAACATTCTTTCAAGAGTAAATGCAGTGTTAAAACGACTTACTCCAACACATAGTAATAACTTGGCCGGGCAAAGGGACACTTTCCCTCCTCACCCTCCAATTTTAAGGTTTATTCAAATTTACAAGATAAGGGTACTTCTGTTAACCTCCTGGAACCTGAGGAGCAAAGAAACTAGTAGTTCTTTTGATTTTCCAAAGTTTACTTTTATCAAAATAGTCCTGCATGATGCTTCAAAACTTTATTTTTTATCTTGCACCCCCAAAGTTAAGTTCGAACGCCGAATCTGTTTCCCAAACTTACACCTATGCTAAAAAAAATGAATAAAAAGTATTCAGTTTTGACTAAATCTGCTACTCATAGCTCCTACTCGAATATAGTCAAAAGTGACTACATGCATTTAGTCATTTCATTCTAGTGTAGTGTAGTGTAGTCAAATGTGAGAAATTAATTTAGTCATTTTTCGAGTAACATTTGGTCAAAATTGAATAGTAACAGCTTCTCAAGCCTGAGGTTGATTTATTCATTTCTTGAGTAACGTTTAGTCAAAATTGAATAATTTCTGATTCTCAAGCATGCTAATGAACATTGATACAAATATAAGTATAAATATTAAATAAAAAACATTATATAGAATCACGTGATGTGTCTATTAGGTATATTCTCACGCAAAATTGCATTGGAGTCTTCGCGGGTTATGATGCCTATAGCGTCACGTTTCACTCCTTCCAAACCTCATGTTTAGTTCAAGTTCTAACTCTTGACTAAAGGCCGAATCACACGCAACTGGATTTCCAGTAGGAATGTCCTAGTTGGCTCTGGACTGGCTACCTGGGTGGATAAGATGGCTGCCAGGCTGGCTGCTAGATTGGTTTTGACGACTAGACCGTGTTTTAATTGCAACTGGCTTTCTCAGCTAGATTCTGTGGAACAGCCAATCAGGGCGAAAGTTTAGTATGTCAAGATAATCTGCGAGTTTGGCAAGGAAAAGTTTTTTTGTCTGTGGTTCCCGAGTGTTAGTTATTTTTGTTCACTGCTCGATGAAAGAAAAAGTGCATTCGTGTTTCTTAATATTAAGGAATATATCCAAAGCCATGTGTACACGGTAAATGTATTAGTCGATAATGAAAATTCTTCTTATTAACAGTGTATTAAATGTTTGACATTAAGTTGATCAATTTTTTTTTTTTTTTTTATGAATGAGCCCTGAGAATCTTATGTATGAATGAAAATACATACCCGAGTTCATTTAAAAGATTGTTGAGTGCTCTCTGATTACCATATTTTCTTTCGAGCCAATTTCTAGCCCACACTTATTTTTTAATCCTTTTATTTTTAATTTTTATGAACAGCAGTAGCTGCTCTCCTAAAACGATCTTCAAATCGCTCATTCATCTTTTTAGCTTGTCTGCTCTTGTCTGTATACCGATAAGCACAGTATCAAGTATCGTGTGGGGCGATTGATTGATTTAGTTTATTTAACTTTGAGTTTTGTGCCTCTTGGCTAATTTGCGAAGATGAGGATGAGTGATGAAATTGATGAGTGGACATTCACAAACAATCAAGCCCGAGCGGGTTTCGAACCCGGGACCCTTCGCTTCGCAGCGCGATGTGCTAACCACTCGGTCCGGCTCGTGTTGGGCGAGAACTAGTAGATGAATTAGTACCACAGAGCTAGTCCAACTGGAATATCCATCTGGAAATCTAGCCTCGTGTGATTCAGGCATAACTTGTCCAAGTCGGGACCTGCAGACGAAGCGAGACGAGAAATCTGTTTCCGTCACGTCTAGGGTCCCGAAATAATAGCTCAAAAAAGTTTTTAAAAAAAAACCGTTAAAGCAAGCTAAAACATAAGATTTTGAGCATAACCTCACAACCAGGGTTGTTAAAGTTCCAGGAACTTTAAATAAATTTCAGTTCCGGTCCAGAAGAGAAAATCATCAAGCGTAAATGGGTTCTGGACCGTAAAGAACCTTTTTATCTGTAAAGTATTTCAATTCGGTCCAGGAACCTTTTTTTCCTGATCAGTTTAAATAGGGTCCAAGTTCCGTATTGAAATGAAACAACACGCAACTTGGACCGAAATTAAATTGTGCGAAGAAAAAAAGGTCCCGTTCCTGTTACGGTACCCAATAGAACCCATTAGAATGTATGGGTTCCTGGACGTTTAACAACTCTGCATATAAACTATGTGCAAATATATTTGCACATAAGTAAGACGGTCATCCTCTTTGGTATGCGAATTGATCACAGAGTAAAGCAATTCCATTTAGGCGCCTTACATTCAAATGTGATAAAATCCCAAACCAGACAAGCCTCTCAAAGAGTAAGTCTCGGTTTTGTTTCGATTTTTAAATGAGGGAGGGTCCTCGGGCCCGGTCTAGACACCTTTTGCCTTTAATATTTTTATTATTATATCCAGTGACATTACAAGGAGGATACAACAAAGGCGTGATTTAATAATATTCTGTCTTGTTTTGTCGCAGCTAATCAAACAATGGCAGGGAAGTACCCAGTCGAAGAGAAGCTGGAGGAGGAATACAACGAAATCCAAGAAAACCCTATCCCATCTCTGCATATTGCACGGATGCCAAAGGAGAAGACCACATGGTTCTTCATGGCTGTTGGTCCTGAAGGGACGTCCTTTGAAGGAGGAATGTATTACGGTCGACTTGAGTTCGGTTACTCTTGCCCTGAAAACCCGCCCAACTTCTTTATGCACACTGAACAAGGACGATTCAAGGTGAATTCTAGAATCTGCGTTCACTTCGAAGAAGAAGGAACAAAGCGAGGGCACAAGAATTAACAACGCTAGGCTGATCCTGACGGCGCTCTATGATTTTATTTTCTTGGATGATACATCTACGAGCGGTGCCCTGCTGACCTCAGACCAAACCAAGCGGAGACTGGCAAGGTATAGCCTTCATGAAAATCTGAAGGGTAAGATATTTGTCCAATTGTTCTCGCGTCTACCAGAGGTCCAGGCAAAACTTCAGAATCCAGGTCCGATGGACCCAGAAAATCCCCCGGGACATCTACGCCGAATAGGGGAAAATGGGGTAGACCCGGACATGTTCACACAGTGATGTGCTTCTTGGTAAGAAGATGCAAAATTGTTTTAAAACAAGCCTGTAATATTTATTTGGAATGTAATCTTTATTGACAAAGCAAAGTTATCGAGAGAAATGCAAAAAGAAGTACATAAACAAATGACAATACAGATAGCTACATTTTACATATTTTCACATATTGGCGGGTACCACCGGACACTTAAGATAATTGAAAAAAAAATCATATTCTACACTTGGAAGGAACAATAAGAACACCTACCCTGGCCTCCCCGATGGCGCAGTGGTATCGTCGTCGCCTTGTAATCAAGGGGTCCCGGGTTCGATACCCGGTGGAGGCACAAGTGGTTCGGATCCCACTTTAAACTGTAGGTCCAGTCCCGATTAGCCTTACTGTGCATAAAGTGGACTTAAAACACCAAATCAAAATCAAAATCAAAAATCAAAAAGAACACCTACCCAGGAAGTTTACAGTGATCACATATGTAATGGATATCAGTTGATTCGATATCGGTGCAGTTGTCATGGGCCCAGCTATCGCAGGATTGACACTGAATCCAGCCTTCATTGAACGTTTCACAGCAAATGATGCATTCAGTTGTGCTATCCTGTTCGTCTGGTCGTACGTCCTCTTTGTTATTGTCACAAGCAAGCTGATCGTGGCCCATTAGCTTCTTGCAACCTTTCTTTGCTAATACTACATGTGTTGAGGTCACCTTTCTTTCAAGTTGCTTCTTATATGGTGAAGATGTTAGTATCTCACTCACTGCAGTTCTTCTTGTTCGTGACGCTGAACGTCTCTTACGATTTTCTGGTAATGGTGATAACTTTTCAATAATGGAGAGCCCTTTGCTAGTTGATGGACGTGGAGATTCAGGTTCCTCGGTGACATGTAGAGAACGTGGATCCACTGCAGACGACGGAGAAGAAGCAGCCCTCGTTGCCTCCACCGCTGCTGAAGTTGAAGGTTCTGGGTCTTCACAGGTTTGCGGAGTGTAACATTTTTCAACGCGAGTCACGTTTGCGGGCAGGTAGTCAATGTCTGTGAATATATTACGGTTGAATGGATATATTCCAGTGCACGCAAATCCATTGAGAGCAATGTCCATGCGACACACCTTACGGTATGCCTCTGCAACAAGGTGCGCTACATCATAATCGGTTATCTTTACTCCAGCATTCTTGCGCATCCACATCGAACAAGCTTCATTGTATGCTCCTTTAAACGGTTTCATAAAATACCTGTCAAGGGGCTGAGTCTTGTGCGTGGTATGTGGAGGAGTACTGAGCATATGAATACTGTGATCCCTCGCATATTGGATCACTTTCAAATCCTTATGACTGCGATGTCTGTCAACAAATAGCACAACTGGAACGCTATCACACAGTGTCAAGAACTGCTACATTTTGTCCGGTGTTACCCTCCAATTGCCTGTCCGGCGCTACCCGAAACGTACCATTCGACAATAACATGCCTCATACTATCACTCAGTCAAATATATACTTGCGGTTTCACACACGATTTGTTCAAACCCTAACCAGTACACTGACAACTATTTGTGTTTCATTTACTTACCTTTATAATAGCAATGACCTTCCTTAAGTTACTTCGGGACGAACACCGCATACGCAGAAACAGAGCGGCTTGCAGCAAGTCCGCTATTCTTCACCGACCAACTCCTACTACTTGTACGTGCAGGGGAGAACAAAGTCCTTTCTTTTTCTGCTGATACAGTTTTGCTAGCTCATACCGCAGTTTCGGAACTCACACTGTCCGATGGTACCCGATGTCCGGGGCTACCCGATTTTACCCTACTTCCAAAATTAAATCCTTAGAATAATATCCAGCTAAAAATGGTATTCATAAAAAACAATAATTTTAAGATAGGACAACAAAGATAATTGCATGTTTTATAAATAAATAGTACGTTACTACGTAATAAACTAACAATATTTTTTTTATGTTTTTAATTGTTGAAAATATTACCAAAAGACATAGTTTCTATAGTATAATGTTATCGTTCGGAAGTGTATTGTTAGAAGTCACCACTGGTGCAGCGTACAGAGTCTTCTGTTGTGTGAGTAAACGAAGAGGAAATGTGAAAAGTAGCTATGTTGTTAATGTTTTTATTTTTTAAATTTTTTTAATTAAAAACACGAGAGTTCCCATTCCTCTAAGATGCCTCCGATACAAGCCACATTCTCCTCAATATCTGCGTTTCCTTTCACTGCAATTCTGTTTTGTTCTGTTTCGTTTCGCCAGTCCTCCTACTCCTCAACCACTATCGTAAACTCCTCTTCTGATGAATTCTCCATTCCAACTGCTGGCGGCGCAACGGTCTTTTCAATTGATTGATTGATTGAGTTGGTGTTTTAAGTTCACTTTATGTACAGTAAGGCTAATCGGGACTGGACATACAGTTTAAAGTGGGATCAGAACCAGTATGTGTCTCCACCGGATATCGAACACGGGACGCCTTGATTGCAATGCTCCATGGGGAGGTCCTACCGACCGTTCAAAACGAGTTTCTTGCTTCGGGCACTAACAACAGCATGGGTGGAAATAAGACAAATCTGCCCTCTTACGGGACATGACACAAACTGATTCGAAAAAGCAGAAGCGTGTGGTAAAGGAAGGCGGAGCAAGCGCCTTTATACACCTTGAGATGTAATTTATCTACTTGAAGATATTTACATATGCAGACTTTTCATTTCCTGTCGTATGGACGGTGTTAAAGGAGGAGCTACTGCGGAGCATGCGCACTCGTCTGGTTCCCCTCAAACATCCGGTTACGTTAATATGAAAAGGCGAAGTGGAGATTCTTTTACGAGGAAAAGGGGTGCAAGCTGTGTAGCATATGGTTACACAGTTCGATCGAGAACAAATGTATAGGGTCAAGTATCACTTCCAGGCTTTCGAAGGAGAAGAAATCTGTAGATACAAGCTGAACGAAGAAAGGATTGGTACCCGACTCAACAGTCATTTGCACGACTTGTATTTTCTTACAAGCAATATGGATCGTTTATCTGTGCATGTGGTGAAACGTACGTCTGTTAGGGAGATTTCAGACCGCGGAACGCGACAGCGGGGTTTCACACCGAAGTTACAAGCGACACAGGTTCCTTTATAAGCATTTACCGCGCATTTTCCATTGGGAGTCTAAGCGACATGTGCATCTTGTCGTGTCGCTTCGGTTCGAAAGGTTGCATTGATTGATTACTGATGGTTTGCTTCCAAGAGATACATGTCGCTTGTCGCTTCGGACTGAAAGATCCATTAGGAATATTTCAGACCTAAGTGGCAAGCAACACGCAAGCATTCACCTCGCATGCGAAAGCAATGGACCGAGGAACACCATGCACAGTATTGAGAAAACGTACAAGTCCGAGCGACACGTGCAGCTTGCCGTGTCGCTTTGCTTCAAAAGGTTGCATTGATTACTGAGGGTTCGCTTTCAAGCGACAGGGAGATTTCACACCGAAGCGACAAACAACACAAGCCCTTACTTTAAAGCAAACAACTCATGCAAGAACAACAGACCGAGGCGAGACGATGCATGACATTGAGAAAACAGCCCAGTCCAAGTGACGTGTGCATTTTGTCGTGTCGATGCGGTTCGAAAGGAAGTGTTCAGACTGAAGCGACAAGCCACACGTCTCTTGGAAACCAATCTTCAGAAATAAACAAAACCTTCCGAACCAAAGCGACATGACAAGTTGCAAGTATCGTTTGTCGATTGCGTGTCGCTCGGACCGGGTCGTCTTATAGTGTCGCCTCAGTCTGTTGTTTGCGCATGTGTGGTGAACGGTTTGCTTTTGATTGAATGCTTCTGTGTCGCTTGTGTGAAATACTAATATCGCTTCTCGCTTCAGTCTGAAAGCTCCATTACTGTTTGAAGTAAATAGTGCAATTAAAAATGGCATGTCTTATCATCATAGGTTTTCCCTAAATTCCCCAGGCGCAAAGGCGAAGTTCATAGCACACATATTTACCAGCATTTGAATATGTCTTAACTTCTGCAGACTTCTTGGCAAAGATTCACTTCAGCGTACATTGTGTTATAACAATATCACCAGTTTTATAGCATTCTATTTCCCTCGCTCTTCCATTTACAAAATAATTGAATATATAATCTTTTGTACGTTTTGAGTTCTTCGTGCGTGCACTGCCCATGTTGTATGTCTGCATGTACAGTACAACTGGCGGCCAGGACACGTTTTTTTTGTTTCTTTCTTTTTAATAATAATAATAATAATAATCTGCACTGCATTTGATCTTCCAAAGAATTCAACAAGTCCACTCCTTCATGGTAAAGCTTTAACAACCTTTCTAGACTATCGTAGCACTACTGATGAAAACAAGTGCTCAATTCTTACTTCGTTGCCGGTGAATCTCTACTGGAAACAGCGGGGACTGGTGTAAACCGGAAGTTCCCGGGGGACCCGGGCGAAGACGTCACCAATGTTTATGTTAACATTTTAACACGGTCTTGTTCGCCTTTCTCCCCGCTTTTCGAGTGACTTATGAAGTTCTTGCATGGTCACTCTCCTTCCATTTTCACGAAAAAAAGAAAAAGGTCGATTTCGGCAAAGGTGTTGAAAACTCCTCGTTCACGCAGGCCACAAGTGTTGCTAAATTCCAGAATTTTCTATGCATCCGTAGCACCACCTAACTCGGTACGACTATTCACGTGTGAAACTCATAGTAATGAACAAATTAGCTTATGAAGTTAGTCAATGAGTACCGGTCGTATGGTATTTACAAGAAACAAAATTACCAGCCAATACTTGGATATATCCGTCATGTGGTCAGTAACTCCGAAATATAGAGGGTATGTAACACTGCAAAACAGGGCGAGGAGGGGGTGCATTTGGAAGCGTGAAAGTTGCGGATACGTGTTTTGTAGTAGCAATGTTATAGATTTATAAACCATTCTGTTTGAACATGGAACTTTACAGGCGAGAATGACTTCAGTAATTTCCATAATGCAGTGCAAAGACATGAACATTCCCAAAATCACACTCCTGCAGTGACGTACAAAAGGGGATTGTTGGGGATCATAACCCCTCTTTTGGCACAATATTACTAGAAAAAGGCTAAAGGCAGAGAAAATATGACAAAATACACATTGTAGGGGCCTGGTTAGCGGGGGCAGCCAGAGCCTCCTTTACAATTCCAGCCCCCTCCTGTGTGCATACCAATGATTTATCCACACGCACCTCACAACCTCCTCCCCCACATTTCCTCAATACCCTCCTAACTTTTTCACCAACGCCCAATATTTTGTAGTTTTAGCTTCAAATTTAGCCTTACCCCGCTATATTACATTTGAATATGTTGTAATTAACCGAAATGAAAAACTGACCCATCGCTTGCCTATCACGAAAAGTGGTTCAATAAAAACTAACTTCCTGAGTGCTTGGGTAAAATTTGAAAGTCTTCTGTCTACTGATTCTCGAGATAATCTTGACCAAAGCTTGAGCAGGCCTGACGAGGAAATTGCTCAAATTTTAGCCAGGCTGAAAGTCACCTTAAGGATTTGAACGAGCCGAGTTTGAAGTAGAAATATGATTGGTTTGGTTTATTTTACTTGGTTTTTCTGCCACTTTAGGCTAATCGCGAAGATCAGGGTGAATGATGATATGATGAAGGTACACCTACAAAGATCACTCATGACTCGGACGGAAATCGAACCCGGGACCCCTGAAGTTGTACAGCGCGTTGTGATAACCATTCCGCCACAGAGGCAAGTATAAATATGAAATTTGGAATTCAGAAATGTTAACTTTGTCGTCCGTCATCAAATCTGCTATTTTGTCTTTTAAATGAATATGTTGACGACTTGATGAAGAGGAGAACTTCAAAGTTAATTGCTTATGAATGTCTCCTCAGTGAGCGTGATCTATTCTGTTCGACACTAATGCACTGTTCTTATCAGAACCTGGGGGTCAATATGACTGGAAATGGGATGGTAGCATGATAGTTTCAAAAACAACAACCGTTAGCTCGGTCGGACAATTATAAACAAGGGTTTTCATCATTAGTTTAAATAAATGGAATCCTACCTTCATCTTTGGGCGTTGTTTGTTTGCATATAAGAGGGGTGTCCTGGTTTCAAACGACATTCTCTGCAGAAATTCCAAACGACCTTTGAACAAGTAAGTGATTTGTTCTTAATGTTTACGTGATTTTTCGTAACATCGTTCTCTTATTTATTTATTTATTTTACCTAAAGTTTCAGATACAGTACTGAATGACCATTTTACACTGAAACAGTAACAGCAAGAAAACAACAATAACAACAACAAAATAGAGTACAAGATGGCACTGAAAACAAATCAAAATTATCCATACATCGTTAACAATTTTCTAAAACTTTGTTCTGGCAAGAATATGTCCACATTTGGAGGCAGGTTATTAGATGAGCAAGGTAGCCTGTAGAAAAGAGACCGCTGTAGAAGGGAGAGTCTTGTGGTGGGATTGTGGAAGAGCTTAACGTTGCGGGTTGGCCGTGTGGGGACGCGTACATGAAATTTGTTGAGCAGAAATTCGGATTTAATTTTACCATTCATGATTTTGTGCAAGAATTTCATGTCTGCTAATTCGCGACGAGTGTGTGGTGGTTGGATATTGAAGACAGACATAATGTCTGATTTGTGAAGGTGTCTCCGAGAAGGTATTCTGTGGCGAGCAATGGCGAGGAAAAAGTTGAGGACAGAATCAATCCGGGAAAGATTTGTTTTTGAAGCCATGGTCCAGATAGGAGAGCAGTATTCAAGAATGGGGGAGATAAGGGATTTGTAAAATATGCTGATTGATGATTGGTTTTGGATTTCAGTGAACCTGTACAGAAGACCGAGAAGACGCATTGCTCTTTTAGTAGTGTTCGTAATGTACTCATTGAAGTTTAGTTTTTCGTCGTTGATAACTCCGAGATCTTTTTGAGAATAAACTTTTTTTGATGGGATTGTTTTCAAGATAATAAGCAGAATCGAGTTTGTTCCTTTTTAGGGACATTATATATATATATATATATATATATATATATATATATATATATATATATATATATATATATATAAACCACTGGTTTCTGTGGTCCTTGTGTCTTTTGACTCCACATCTCTCATTTTATTCTCTGATTACAATTTAGTGTGCCCCTTCTGGCCCTTCAAGTGTGTTTCTCTACCATTATTTTTTCAATTGTTACTTCATTTCTCAGGATACTTACACCCTCCACCTTTTTGGAAGTATTTCCATATGCTTCTCTTGATATGTGTACGTCTTATTTTGTAAACATTTTCAATCATTTCAGCATCAGATACTGTCCATATGTAGCAGCCAAAATAAATCACTGAAATCATCAAGAAAAGTCTTAAATATTTCAATATTTTGCTTTATTTTACTTTGCTTTTGAAAGATTTAAATACGTATGTGTGTGTGTGTGAGTGTGTGTTCGTGGATTATTGGAGGACGAGCTCCCTGTGCCCCTCACGAAATTAACGCCCCGCTCGTGTTTAACAACGTGCCATTTTGTTGACGTGTTGGTTACTTACAAATGGATCCCTAAGTTTTCGCTATTACGAAGAGAGGGCACTGCTCCCAGTGCTAGAAATATGATGTAACGAGTAGTATGTGTTTACTCTGCATATTTTCTATTATCTTACATGCATTAACAAGTACTGTTTTACCTCTTGCAGTGTTTCCAAAGTTTGCCCTTTTACTGATATGCAGTGTTGCATGTGCAGCTTGTGCAGTTGTGAATACAGGTACGTATTATCTGTCCAGAAAGCAAATGCTCGGTTGATGGTGGCGTTGCAAGCAAAACTTAAAATATGAAAAAAATTAACACAACATTCCCACCTGACGTTTCTTGAAACTAAGATATTCTCTTTTCTTGGAGCTGCGTCCCAATATTGTATTCTATAAGGATCTCCATGGGTGGCAGAAGGTAAAAAATTGTAAAGGACTGGAAAAAAACATCTAAAAGAGAATAAGCGAGAAGGAATACGCCTCGCAAGTGACGAAACAATTCAAAAACTTATATGATAAGTAAATTCCAGTAGAAGTGGTAGGTGAGTGGTTAGTGTTACGGTTTCACGCTCTGAAGGATGTGTGTTCGAGCCCGGTTAGAGAAGTTTTTGTTTTTTTTAGTTGCCAATGAGGCTCCAACATGTGCGTGTTCGAATCCGCATTTGGACAGTAAAACTTCCTTTTTTTTTATTGTGTAACCAAATAAGTGCATACCACATTCATTTGGTGTTGAATACCGCGTCTGTGAAAGCGATATTTTCAACTCTTTCAGAAACCAACCCAATTGAAGCTGAGGAACAAGTAGTCAGACACGATGCATCGGACGAGGGCCATGTGTACTTCCGGTTCGAAGTGAAGGCAAGAAAGGATGCCGCCATCCTATTGGTGGAGGACACGAAAGACCTTGCACGAGGGATAGAGATCGTCCTGGGCGTCAATGACAACAAATATTCGGAGATTCGAGAGGGCATGTCCGGACCTGTCCTCTACAGAAATGATTCGGCGAGTGTTCTCTCCCGGAACGATTTCAAGGAATTCTGGATTAGATTAAGAAACGGTTTGCTTGAAGTTGGCAGGGCGAAGTCTTCTAAACCGTTCCTGCAGCACAAACCGCTAGATGTTAATGTGAATGCTATAGGGTTTGCTTCTGGCTCTGATTCGCCTGTGGAATGGAGATTTGTCGATGAGTTTGGCATAGGTACGTAACAAAATACTGAATAATTCGTTAACTCACTGTTTGTAAAATCGTTCCTGCAACCTTCATGCTTTACGATCTTGAACCTAACGCTTCGTTTCATAAAGGAAAATGGCAAAATGAGGGTTGACTACATCCCTCACCATTTTTTTCGAAAATTCTGGGCACGCTATTGATCTCAGAGTAGGGTGCATTCATTAACGTTAAGACGATGCAAGAATAACAATAACTTCATTAATTACTCTTTCATAAAAATCAAGTTTTAATTATGATTGACAATGAACATTGGTGGGGGAGGAAGATCTTCATTTATACACACACATACATTAATTATTATACGAGATCCATATTTATTATGCTGTTACACATAAAAGTAAAATTACTAAATATTTAATGTATAAAAAGGAATTCATTTGTTACTTTTACATACATCAGATATTTATAAACTACCAAACCAATTCTTTCACCAACTGGTTTAAAATGTCAATAAATTGCAAAATAGTTGAAATGGTTTTATGACGCTTACGTTTTTATTTAATTCTTGGGTTTTATTAACATAAAGCAATTCTATTTAATACTTGAACTCTTGTTTTATTTTATTGTGCGTAAATTGTTATGGAAAGCATGCCACACTAACAAAGGAACACAGAGACATATGTTCTTCGTGCGTTTTTTTCCCTTAGTATACTTACTTAAAGTCAAAACAAATTGCTTATTTTCGTTTCCAAAAGAAAAAAAGCTCTTTTCTCTAGAAAAGATTTGGTGGGAACATTTTTTTTTAGGACAGATTGTTGGTGAGAAATTTCGCACTGTTCACTTGCAAATCGGAACCTTGTGAAAATTTGTATTGCATACCGTACTTAATATATATTTCCAGAACATCACTTCAAGACGGCTGCCTACGAATATGAGCATTTCACACATGCGCCAGGAGCAAAGAAGGAGATAGTGCCCGAAGAACCAGACGTGAATATCCTGATATCCCTTTCCTTTAAATCTGGTATATCCACCGTCCACTATAAGGTCGATTAATGATGATACAATATTGCAGGTAGGAATGCTGTTAAGATCATCATAACATGTGAAACGGTACTATGTTAAAACGTATCATTCAATTTTTCGAATTGAAATATTGAACACAACAGTTGCTGAGAAAGAAGTTGTACAAAATTGAAAATTGTTATAGTTTGTACTATTATTATTATTTATGGACATTAGATTATTAGTGAATTTTCATGCTGCCAAGTGGCGTATTTAAGGAGGGTTATGATGCTTGAGCCCTATGCACGTTAAACCGGCTTGTTAAATGCATACGAACCTTGAAGTAAACGCGCAGTTATGCTATTCGAATGTACAGATATAACACTTGTTCCAAATTATGCGAGTTTATTTACAAAATGTGCAAGCACAATTAGACTACATAAATAAATAAAGTTTGTTCGACGATAAACTTGCTGAAAGGAAAGCATTGTTTTCTCACTTAGGCCAGTTTGATGGATATTCGTTTAACTAATTAATAACAATGAACTAAATCTGTCTTTTGACTGTCAAGTCACTTCTTCACGTAGTATAGACGAGAAAGATGATGAACAAAATATAATTGAGTGAGTGAGTGCAAGTTCGGAACTTAAAACATTACGGAAAGTACTTATCCTTCTCCTCCATTTCGTGGTTCCTCAGACACCTTCACAAAGTGTCTACCTTGAGGAAAACAACTTCCTCTCCCTGGGTCAGAATCCAAAATGCGCTCGCTGCCTGAAGGGCTGCGAGGTCGCACTGAGGCTTCCTTATTACGTCATTGCGTAACCGATTCTATTGACCTCTGGTGGCAAAATTAATAATGATTCCATCAATCAAGCACAAATGAAACAAATATACGCACTACGGTCCATACACTTCCCCTCTCCCCCCATTTGAAATCAAAAACATGGACCCAGCGCGGGCGAGACCCTAAAAAAAAAATGCAAACATTAATGAAAACTTAATAATGGAAGAATAATATTGGAAGTGTAAATCGTTTCTGGCCAGCCCTTATTGTTGATCGCAGACAGATGGTATAGATGGTAGGTGTCGACTTTTCCCTGTCTGTCGATTTTGGAGTAAGGCTTTATGGCTACGGTGTTCCTTCTTCCATTTCACAATTGGAATCTCCAGGATATGTTCCTGAAGGAAACAAATTTCAATACCAGCATCATTTGATATTACAAAATTATAATACCCATTTATTTTTAATTTGTAAATTCCTCTTCCTTTCATTTCGTACAAAAACTTAATTTGTTTCTTTTATTTATTCCCCAAGAAGAAGAAATTACAAATGGCATTTTGGTTTCCAACTAATTACATTCAATATATGGTTTCACTACGGTCCATAGCCCTCCCCTGAAATATACTCAATCACAAAAACATTACAATTAAGATTTGTTTTATGTCAATCATTGATTAAAAATCTTAGGCATTCTAATTACAATAACTCGCATATTATCTTATTTCAGGTGCTACAGAGCTGACAACTGATGGAAAATGAGAAAATGAACCCATGAACAGTTTCTACGTCGACAACGATAGCAATTATCCAACTTTTCTTCTCATTGCTATTAAATTTTTCAAGGAAGATGTATAAATATTTCTTCAATAAACACACTATTCAAATAAAAGTATTTTTTCACAAATTTGCATAAACTTTGTTAGTCCAGTTCCGGCTTAACAGTTAGTGTAAAATGAACATCAGAGATGGCGCGCGTGAGGCTTCACATTCTTCGCGTAACATTTTTGAACTACAGATGTCTCTGTAATCAACTTATATATGTGGAGTGATTACATACACAAAGAGCTTTCGCATTACGAATGATTTACAATAATAATATTCATTGTTTAAATGTATTTTGATAAGAATATTAAATCATCTTCGACTACGGGACGGCATGGGCTCGAGTCCGCCTGGGTTCAGTCTCTGGGTTCTTGTCCTGTGTACAGAACCGATCTGGCAACCCACAATCGTGAGGATATTGGGGAGCTAGGAATATGTAGCTTAACCCGGTCTGGTAAATCTGCTATAGCCGCAGGGTTTAACGTGCTGACCTCACGTCACCCCATTACTGGTTGAAGATCTCCACACCTCTAGGTTGGATTGTGGGAGAGAGACTGGCAGTCGGGAGACAGGCCAAGGCCCTTCCAGGGCTGTAGAACCACGGGTTATTGTTATGCTTATTACAGTTTTGTTTTTCCCTTATTCTCTCCGGTTCCAAGGGTAGCGCTTTTCAAATACCCCGAACCTCGTATAAATTAAAGATTTCTATGACGCCGGTATCCTTACGGTTGTAACAGCTGCATGAAATTCGATATACGTGTGCATATATACACAACATGGCGTAACTTGGAGTTCAATTTCAGGGAGGTCCAACCGATCGATTCTTATGTCCAATTTAATTACGTTTTTCCTAATTAAGATATCCCAAAATCTGCATACTGAAGATGGATCCCATCCAGGGGTCGCTACTTGTTTCCGATTTTCCGGGCCAGTACCGGAATCCAGGAAAAAATTCTGAACTTGCAAAAGTTGCAATTTGCAAAGACAGCTAGCAATATTGAGAATTGATTGCGAAATTCAATGCAAAGAAGGTAAATTCATGCCTTTGAAATGTTCAGTGTGGAACTTCAATTCTTAACCTCTTTTAGCACAGTTTGGGATCCGAAAATTTTGATAGAATAGGTGATTTTATGCGTGGGAGATTTTACATATAAGAACAATGAACAAAGCCGGAAACCATGCTTCTGTGACTGAAGGAACATCGTGAATAAGTAGTTGCAAGAAATGGGGGCGGTGGGAAAAGGTGTTATCAGGTCTGAGTTTATTTAAATATTTTTCACCCCAAAATGTTCTGCCTGATTCTTCATCTAGCTATCTTCACTATTCCTCTACATTCTCTCTCGTTCTGTGTTTTTCTATTATCTTTCTCTCTCTCTCAAGAAACCATTAAATGTATATGCAATATCAATATATGCAAGACAAATGTAAGTATGAAATCTAATCGATTTATATTAATAAAAACTGAACAAATCTTATACATAAGAAAACCAGTTCAATAATTTTGTAATTTATTGACTTATTTAAACTGTAAATGAATTAGTTAACTACTTTATAAATATCTGATATATATATATATATATATATATATATATATATATATCAGTAACTAATTCATTCATTTCTATATTTAAATATTTAATAATTTGTTTTTATATAACATAATAAATATGTATATCATATAATAATTCACACAAATATGCACATTCATTCCATGTGAAAGTGCCCCGGAACGTCAATTTTTAAAATTCAATTCAATGTTGAAACTTTATCATATATTATGAGTGATCAATCTAAAATATGCATAGAAATTCAAGTATTATACATAATTAAGTTAGAACGTAGTAGATACTTTACATATTGTTCGTTTATTTTAAATTTTTGATTTACCATTGTTTTCTATTGTGTCCCACCCGTGACAACAAAAGGAAATTAATTTCGCCTTTAGCTGTTACATTTCACTCTTAACACCTCTAGAATATTCAAAGGTCAATTACCATCTCTCTATGTATTAAATAATTTATTCTTCATCATTTGATATTCACAGAAATTAAAATAAATTTATTTTTAAGTGAAGAGGCAGTGTTTGGTCTGTCCCACTCGTGACATAAAATTGTTCATTTATGGCTTCAAATCTGGAAAAGTATTTTAAGGGTAGTTATGTTCATTCAACAGTGTTAAGTTTCATATTTCATTGCAGAGAAACTGTAAAAAATATATCCTATATAATATCTATATATTATCTCTCCTCACCAGACTTCAATGACTTCGCACCTGCTATGTTAATTTATGTTTGTATAGGGTGTCCCAATTTAGTATACATAAGAAAATCTTTATATTTACAAAGTGACAAATAGTCTTACATCATTACAATGGGTAAATATTGCGATGAAAGATGACATCCGACATATGGACCCCCACGACTTGCTTTGAAGGATTTCACTCTTGTGATGAAATTTCCATCCTCGGAAGAAAGTTTGGTCTCATCACTCCATCAGCCCAAAATTCACACCACACGTTTACTCGTTGTGGATGTCATAGTGTCTCGTGTATTTCTTGAGGATTTTCTGTTGCCCAAATGCAACAGTTTTCACTATCAAAACTCAGTGTTCCTTTGTATACCGCTCCATGTCAACTGAGCTGCAACAATCACTGATAAAGGAACTTGTAAAAACAGTGTTACCAACCAAACCACAAGACATGTTGCGTAAATCAAACTTGCCATTCTTAATTGGGAACATTTATCCTTACGTAATAATGTAAAAATATTTGTCATTCTCTTTTTTAAAAAGGATTCTATTAAGCATATTAAATCTGTCGCTTTTGTTGTGACACCCTTCATTTTTCGTTTCTTGTATATTAACGTAAAGAGGGTTCAATATTATAGCTACTTGTCTTAAGTGAAGAGCAAATTAAAGGAAAAGGAAAATGCAAGTGAACATACACACAAACTTTCGATAGATGTACGCCGGAACTTTCGGCATAAAATATAGGATACGGTGGGTATTTCTGGCATAAGGGCCACAGAATGACCTGAAAAGCTTTGAGTTTCACTCAGCTAGGAATGTCCTAGAGTAGAAAGTTGCAGAGTGTTGCGAGAAGACCGTTATAAGTTTTCGGCTTCCAAAAGAACAATGTCCAAGCAGTGAGAGTGAACGGGTTGCAGCTGCTTGGGCAAGACAGAAACGTCAAGTTCTCAACTCCTGCTTCAAGAAGGGTTGCACAGGAAGTCTAAAATTCAGGTAAGTGAGCTGAAAATTGTTACGTGCAGTGGGATGCATAAGTGTTACCAAGCAAATTCTCCATCAAGTAACAATCAAAATTTCATTATTGATAAGTCGCTTCAATCAGATTCCAAATCCAAGTACTTAGGAGTAATACTAACAAATGGAAATTATATTAAAGAGGAAATAAAAAGTAGATTCCTTTTCTCTTCATAAAGTTTCATCACCTCGTATAATATCTAAGAAACTGAAAGTTAATATACACAAAATACTAGTAATTTTGCCTGTAGTATTTATTATATGGATGTGAAACATGGTCCATTAGGTCCATTACATTAAAAGAGGAACATAAATTAATTAAGAGCATTTGAAAATAAAATCCTTAGAAAAATATTTGGACCTAAAAGGGATGAGGAGACAGGTGAGTGGAGAAGGTTACATTATGTAGAACTGCACAATTTGTATTTCTGTTTAGATATTATTACGAGGGTCACTATTTATATTTTGAGCCTAATAATGAAAAAACAGGAATTTGGCATTGAAAACTGCTTTATTGCTTTATCGCGCAATCTCCAAGGCAACATAAACAACACAAATGAAGCTATTGACAAAACATTTGAAGTACGTTATGGTCAATAATGCCAGACGATTCCGTGCAAACGTCAAATCGCGCCTAACTTCAATCAGTGTTGCCAAGGCTCAAAATATAAATAGTGGCCCTCGTAGAATGATTAAATCAAGAAGAATTAGACGGGCAGGCCATGTGGCACAAATGGGAGAGGAAAGAGGAGTTTAAAGGATTCTTGTTGGGAAAACCTGATAGTAAGAGACCAGTAGGAAGGCAAAGACGTTGAGAACGGATAAGTTCAAATTATATTTGATACAGAATACAACGGAAGGTAGGTTTCCACACCTTCTCTGTCTTCAGTCATTCCACTCTCTGGTTATGTGGTCATGAATGACATCCCAATCAGGGCTAATGTAAACTGTATTATTTAATTAATATATCATACTAGCACCTACGTTGATTTATGGCGATATGTTTTATGATTATTTAGTAGAATTTATTTTATAGACTAGCAAATGAACATTGTTTTAATGACATTGGATTTTGTTCTCCATAAAAGTTAAAGTGGATGTGCATTTTATGGGAATCATATGTTCCGGATAAGTGTAGACCTCTTCACGAAATGTAATATTGATAGTTCAACGGCTTTCATTGCCATTGCAAATTGTTGTGAAATCAGAAAAATGCAAAGTTTCGTTGTAGAAAAATTAAAGAAATTTAAAGTTTTACTATTTAATTACCTAGTACTGTTAAATGCATTTCAGCATTATAATTTTTCCATTACCATAAGGTTGCATAGGACTTACCCATAAATATTATAACATATTATAATTATGGTTCTTTATTCTAATGAAGACATGTTATTTTATAAATTTGCACACTCTACAATAGTGTATTTATTCCTGTTATAAAAGGGACACTCGATATCAACACAAATTCCAACAGGGATCACATGTTTCTCAAAGATAATACCCGCGATGATTTTCATCATGGATAAAAGCTTGCAGAATGTTAAACCTCTCCCCCTCAAGTGGACTGACGAATCTCCGCGTATGCTCTGCATTATACACTTTTAAAAAATCTATTACTTAAATACAGGTTCGAGGCAAGATAAAAATTACTGAAAATAGCCCTGGACAATTTGCAAATGAATACTTGCGCATACCACTTAGGAATTACCTTTGCTCAGTGGCGTGCCCATGGGGGATTGGTGGAGGTTATAACCCCCTTTTTGGTCAGTATTCCTAAAAAAAAAAAATATCGTCAAAAGTAGGAAAATATGACAAAATGAGGGCTAACCACCAAGAAAAAGTATACATAACCGCTCCCTTTTGAAAATCCTGGGCACGTCACTGCCTTTGCTGCTAAGGTTTATTCCACGCATATTCACTTAACGTTTCTACAAACTTATAATTTGATTATTTTGAAATTTCCTTGTCACGTTTACATATAAAGGTTGCTCTATCCAGTTGAATGATCGAATAATAATTAAGGTTAAGATCTACAGGTCTAGTTGTTGTCTAGCCTCATCTGATCAAATGTATCTCCTGTTATACTATCCTGGACCTTGAATATTATATTAATAATTAGAGCCCGGAAGTTTGGCAAAATGCCTCTTTTTATCTACTGCATATATTGATAATTTTTTTCCGGATATAAGTTTTTTATGTTGTTTCGAGTGTTTTAGAAGCCTTTTAATTTTGCCTATTTTGCCTATTTGGGACCCCACTGCCTATTTTTAATTATAATGCCTTTTTTTGCCTTTTTCAATGAAATTGGACCATTTTTTTTTTAAAAAAAAAAGTGTGTATATAAATTATTTTTCTCCCAAAAAACGTTCGTGGCATTTATTTTTCTTGCGTTTATTATTTGAATAGTTTTCGCGTTATTTAAGTAATACTGAACTCACGCATGTTTCAACATTGCTGAAGGAGAAAAGTGTGAGAAAAAGTATTTCATGCTGATTTAGGATGTTAACATTTTCTTGTGCATGATTGACTGCTGAAAACCTGTTGCAGAACATCTGCACAATTACGTCATCACGTCCAGCGTCCGTGTCAGGAGGTTATTGACAAGAAACAGCACTAATGCCCAAGGGCCTTTGCATGGATTCCAAAATCAAGTTCTCTATCTTTAGTTTAGTTCTGCACTTTGGAGGGAAAGGATCGTGTAGTTGTCATCATGGCGAAATTTAGTGTGCCATTAAGTGGTAAATTACATGGTTACGTGCGTGAATTTGGTGAAAATTGAAATGCTCTTCCCAATGTAGATTTTAACATTTTGCCAGAAATTATAGATAAAAGTAATAGACTTCCAAATGTGCCTTTTTTCGGTTTATTTTGCCTTTTTTTCATTTTTAGTGCCTATTTTCCACATTATAAATGCCTTTTTGCCTGCCTATTTTAACGAAAATAAATGCCTGAACTTCCGGGCTCTATTAATAATACATCAATATGAAAAAAATAAACAGCGTGTAATGGGACTTTTGGGGCACACTGTACTTGTCCCTCTAAAACTAGTTGTCTGTGACACACTAAATAGTTGACAAAATAAAAGTAATAATGATCTCAAAATTACAAAGATTCGCAGTATACATCTGTAATGTAACGTCCAGAGCATTACAAAACTAAATTGTCATCTGTATCTATTAACATTTTCCTTACGATTTACAATTATTTGTAATATAAATAGGAGCAAAGATGCCTTCCGTAAATTTCATAAAGTGCTACATTCCAAATTAAAAATATATTAGCAGTACGGTTTGGCTCTCAACCAATTGCACATGACATCGAAATGCATGAATTCATGGTCGATGCATTATGGTGCATTTTTTGACACAGTTAAACGTGTATTTTAGATTTCTTTGAAATATCGTGTCTGATCTTCTCAATTGATGCTTTCTAGTCCACACAGCTGATAAAAGTATCCTTTTTTGCATTTCTGTGTGTCTTTTGATGCATCATGAGCAGTTCATGATCTTCAATGTGTTACTACAGTCAACATATTTATGTCAATTGACACGTGATGCGCTCTGTATGTATACAAGTAAACTGTGGCTACAATTTCGAATTTACTTCTGCCTCTTTATCGGAAAGGAGTTGGTCATGCTAAAAAACACTTGTGTACGCAGGATTTGTTTTCGGGAGGGACTAGAATCACGATAGTGCATAACTGCTTTCTAGAAGGCGGCACACACAATAAGATATTTCGTATATTTAAAACTTTCAACTCTCCCAAAATGAAAATATGGGGTCATTTTAAGTTGTTTTTTGCATTTATCACTCTGGTTTATCCCAAGTTCTTCATTGCTTTTATTAGAAAATGTTAATTTTTTAAAAAATTTCGGGGCTGTAGCCCTCATTATCAACCGCCTCTTCTGGGTGCTAAACATGTACACACACAGTTTACCATACTTAAATTGTTAACTTGAAAAATTGTTGGTGTGTATAAAATGTGAAGTATTTCCACGCGAATAGATAAAGGATCTAGCTATTATATAACCTGAGCACACACTCTTTAGATTAACTCACAGTAACAGAGTTTACACAGACTGTTCCAGGTTTAACGGATACAAAGACGTTATCTGAGAAGATATTGGAATATTGACGCAGAAGGTACTTTACTAGAACGTAGTCATGTCTAACGCATTTCACTTGCAAGGAAGCTTGCTGCGTCAATCGTGAAAAGATAAGGTTTCTACTACCAGTGGAATCATGATCATTTTTTAGACAAGCCACGAACTTCGAGTTTGATGTACGATTAGACAGTGGCGTTTCCAAGGTGTCAGGGCGTCGCCACTGGGTGAGCGAAGGTGGACTCCTGCCCACCAAAATAGTCTACGTGAGGCACTTTCTACAGAGTGATAAAAGAGAGCGAATGTAAGAAGTAAATAGAACGAGAGGCAGAAATGAAGAGAAAGAAGAGAATGGGAGGCAGAAATGAAAAGAAAGAAGAGAATGAGAGGCAGGCAGATATAAGGAGAAAGAAAAAAAACGAGAAGTAGAAATAATGAGAGAGAGAGAGAGAGAGTGGGTAGGAGTAAAGAGAGACGACGTGGGTGAAATAAAGAGAAAGAAAGGGAACGAAAAGTAGAAATAAGGAGAGAGAGAAAACGAGAGGTAGAAATAGAGAGAGAGAATGAGAGGTAGAAATAAAGAGAAAGAAGATAATGAGAGGCAGAAATAAAGAGAAAGAAAAAGAACGAGAAGTAGAAATAAAGAGAGAGAGAGAACGAGAGGCAGAAATAAAGAGAAGAAAAATAATGAGACGCAGAAATAAAGAAAAAGAAAGAGAACGATAAGTAAAAATAAAGATAAAGAGAAAGAACGAGATGTAGAAATAAAGAGAAGGAAGAGAATGAGGAGCAGAAATAAAGAGAAAGAGAACGAGAGGTAGAAATAAAGAGAGAGGACGTGGGGCTAAAAAAACAGAGAAAGAGAATGAGAAGTAGAAATAAAGAGAGAGAGAGAGAGAGAGAACGAGAGGTAGAAATAAAGAGAAAGAAAAGAATGAGAGGCAGAAATAAAGAGAACGAGAAGTATAAATAAAGAGAGAGAGAGAGAACGAGAGGTAGAAGTAAAGAGAAAGAAGAGAATGAGAAGCAGAAATAAAGAGAAAGAAGGAGAACAAGAGACAGAAATAGAGAGAGAGAACAAGAGACAGAAATAGAGAGAGAGAGAACAAGAGACAGAAATAGAGAGAGAGAACAAGAGACAGAAATAGAGAGAGAGAACAAGAGACAGAAATAGAGAGAGAGAATGAGAAGTAGAAATAAAGAGAGAGAATGAGAGGTGGAAATAATGAGAAAGAAGAGAACGAGAGGCAGAAATAAAGAGAGAGAGAGAGAGACAGAACGAGAAAAAGAGAAAATGAGAGGCAGAAGTGAAGAGAATGAAAGATTCACTGGTTGAATTATGTTATTTAGTGTCGCTCTTCTTCCATTTTGACTAATCGAGATTATGATAAGTGATAATATGATGATACTTATAAAGGAACACTCATAAAGATCACCCACGCGTAAACCGATGTGAGTGTCCGTTCATCGATATCATCATATCATCACTCATCCTCATCATTGCGATTAGTTAAAAGTGGCAGAAAGGTGATGCTAATTAACAAAAATCACAGCAAAACTTTTGTTACATGTCGTCGTTTTCTGACACTTTTGGATAATCGCGACGATGAGGATGATGATGATGATTGGATGAAATTGATGAAAGAACACTCGAAAAACGTCCACGCCCAAGCCGAAACTCGAACCCGGGTACTTCGGTTGCGAGATCGAAAGTCGATCACTAAACGCACTAGGCTAACGAATCAGCAAGTTTCTTATTGGATAAGAATTTCTCAAATGGAGAAAATAGCACGATTAAGTTACATAGCCTTCGCTCATCTAACTACTCCAAAGATGAAAATGCAACACTTACCATCCTCGCTGAGGTATAGGAAGCGAACAACAATGAACCGTGGACATTGTTGAAGCACATCCGGCACGTGCTTCCTGCAAAGGAGAAAAAAAAATCTTCAGTTTGATTTTTCATTTTCTACCAGCAATATATTTTCAGTTAGATATATCTTTTTAGTTTTTGACAAACTTCAAGAAACCTGGACGTTATCTTCCACAAAATCTTGACATGAGGAAGCATGTAGCCACCACGGATGCCCTTACAAGAGTTGGCAACATTTAAGGGACATGTGCTGGCCACACTCCTTGTCAAGACTGTAACATAAGTTTGTCTCGAACTATACCTCAACCCAAACAGATAAATCGTTTAAGACAGCAATGTACTTACTATTTATTTCAGGTGACCAACTTTTGATGTCCCTGTCGTGACAATTGGTTGTCTATTAACAGTCGTAAACTCGATTGCCAACTGGAATAGTACCTTTAACGAGAACCACGGACCCTTCACACTTTACTACCCCTTTCTTTGTCAAGTAAGCAACATTATTAAATCGTCAAAGCAACATGCTTTTATATTTATGATATTTACTTATATCCAAAGAGACAATTAGGAGTTCTAGTTCGATACCCGGTGGAGGCACAAGTGGTTCGGATCCCACTTTAAACTGTAGGCCCAGTCCCAATTAGCCTTACTGTGCATAAAGTGGACTTAAAACAACAAATCAAACAAATCAAACAAACAAGGAGTTCTAATATTTACAGGCAACTAGTAGCAAATAATACTTAGGTGTTGTAATTCAACGTATAGAAACACACAAATACAAATGTATTTTTTATTCACATTGTTATCATGTGATCCAAACAAGAATGTATTATTCAAATAGGAACATTCGATATTGGAGTAAAAACGTAACGTATGTGTTAAATCTTAGGTTGGGTTACATTTCACATGATATAACATGAAAAACTCAATATTCTGACCAAGGCAGAAATTTATTTTATTTTAAAACATAAACTAAACGTAACGTTCCTGTTTTGTACCTTTTTTCTTTTGTACTTGGTACAGAGTCTGAAGAAGGTTGAAACGTTACGTTTAGTTTATGTTTTAAAATAAAATAAATTTCTGCCTTGGTCAGCATATTGAGTTTTTCATATCATGGAAACGAGGCTTAATGGTGTTATGATATAACAATGAAAATATTAAATAATTAACAATATAATGGGGAATATAGAACACAAGGACGTATTTGGGGGGTCCAGGGGGTCAGGACCACCCCCCGAAAGACTTATTAAGTACAAAAATTTAATAACGAAAATAATGAAATATTAAAATAATACAAATGAAATAATGAAAACATACTTGTTGTTTCATCTATGGTTATTTACTTCCGCCGAACTAATTGGGTATATTGGGATTATACGACTTGAATGACAGCACCATAGAAGATTTATGCAAGATTTATTACTACTTATAATAATATGAATAAAATATTACCAGCAACTTTACTTTTCGTCAACTGCATCTAACATCCTTTTCTGGTGTTCAATTAAAATTCAATTCTTTATAATCTTGACATAAAATTCTTTGCCACGGCAGGCTAAATAATGAATATATGCTGTTGTATCACTAGCCTTACAGTTGTTATCTATTCATATAATAACAATATAATGTTAATTAATTTGAATATATTAATTAATACTATTTTAATTAGTGTAATACAATTATTTTAAATTAAACATTTTTATTATTATTATTATTATTATTATTATGAGACACTTGGTTGGGATCGCCCCCCCCCCGAAATGTATTTCTAGATACGTCCCTGATAGAACAATACTATAATGTACTCATAAAAAGTACTAAAACAATATGCATAATTACAGCTTGACCAATATAATTGATTGATTGATTTAGTGTTTTAAGTCCACTTTATGCACAGTAAGGGTAATTGGGACTGGACCTACAGTTTAAAGTGGGATCCGAACCACTATGTGCCGCCACCGGGTATCGAACTCAGGAGCCCTTGATTACAAGGCGACGACACTACCACTGCGCCATCGGTGAGGCCCTTGACCAAGATAAGAATGGCCCTGTAGCGCTGTAGTCAAGGGAAGGGGAAGGGAGGAGAAAACAAACGACTGTGCACTCTACCCAATTATATATCTTATGTATCTAATGCAAAGTTGGCATGTTTAAAACAACTTGTTTTAAACGTTTAAAACACACGGCTTTGTTTTTTACAAATGTTTATAAAACGTTTAAAATAATGTGTTTTAAACATGGTTTTTTAAACTTGTTTAAAACTCATTTTGATACTTGATGTTGGATAAAATCTGTGATTATTTGCTGGTTTTGTAACTTTGTCTTTTCATTCAATCCGTGTTAGTTTGTTAACTGTGCACAGATATCTGTATAAGTGTCTGAAAATATATGTTCAATTAATAAAGAAACATATTGTGATGAATACTCATGGTCCGCTTTAAAACACCTATGTTTTTTTTTACAAGTGTTTCAAACATTTTTAAAATTGAATATTATATAGATGAAACCGTTTTGTTCCTTACTTAATACACTGCATGTAGTTGTTAATGTCAATATTTTGTTGCATTCACGAAAAAATATATTTAAAAAATCAGAGTAGCCATGTGAGAGTAGCTCTAGCTACCACCATGTGAATAGACTGGGGCCTGGCAACTGTGCATTTGTTGAAGATTATTTAACAGGGAAGGGGGTGACATGTAAAAATAATCGAGAACGACCGATATTAGTGTGGAATCCATAGTTTTCGTGGTCATTAAGATGAATATTGACACTCCCAATGCCGTTCAACTCCAAGTTAATTTTACACTATAGTTACAATTCATTATTTTACTGTCTAATAAAAGATTTGGATAAATAAATACCCGGGCAACGCCGGGCAATCAGCGAGTTATTATATTTTTGTAATCGTGTCGTTTATACTTTCAGGTACCAGCTGAGGACGTAGGACCCTTCCGTTGTAGAAGAGTTCTACGGAGCACCAAACTGTCGTTGAGACATCAATGAATCAGGCCAACAAATCATGACTCTCCTCAACCTTGCATCGATAGCCAGGATTGCCATCGGCCCTACTCTGTTCGGAACCAGATTCCTCTTCGTTCCAATTCTTACAGGGATCATCGCCTACTACAACTACAACCAGTACGATCCAGAGCGACATCCTATCGATGTGAAGACGGTCCTTCCAGAGTATGACTTCGTGGTTGTTGGTGGAGGGTCTGCAGGCAATGTCGTTGCTAATAGACTCAGTGAAAATTCCCAGTGGACGGTGCTTCTTTTGGAGGCTGGAGGGCATGAATCGGAAGTTTCTGACGTGCCTGCAATGGCCCAGTACATGCAGCTCACGGAAATGGACTGGCAGTTCAAGACCGAACCTGACTCTAGGTCGTGTCTGAGCATGAAGGACCAGAGATGCAATTGGCCCAGAGGTAAAATAATTGGTGGTTCCAGTGTGCTTAATTACATGCTCTACGTTAGAGGGAACAAGCATGATTACGATACGTGGGAGGCTCTTGGGAATCGTGGTTGGGGATACAAGGATGTGTTGTACTACTTCAAGAAGTCCGAAGACAACAGAAACCCGTACCTGAATACTAACCCATATCACTCTACTGGTGGGTATCTTACGGTGCAGGACATACCTTGGCATTCGCCGTTAGCGGCTGCTTTTGTTCAAGCAGGTGAGGAGATGGGATACGAACACAGGGATATTAACGGGGAGAAGCAGACTGGTTTCATGATTCCTCAGGGGACTATCAGGCGCGGGTCGCGTTGCAGTACAGGGAAGGCTTTCATTCGTCCGATACGGTTACGGAAGAATTTGCATGTTGCTCTGTACGCGCGTGCGACCAAGGTGGTGATCGATCCTGCCACGAAGGTTGCCCACGGGGTGGAATTCGAAAGGGACGACAAGATACACACGGTGAGGGCTAGGAAGGAAGTGATCCTGTCGAGCGGGGTGATCAACTCCGCGCACCTGCTGATGTTGTCCGGGATCGGTCCTCGCGAAGATCTCAGCAGGGTCGGGATCAATGTCATTCAGAATCTTAAGGTCGGGCACAATCTTCAGGATCACGTTGGGGTTGGCGGACTCACCTTCTTAACAGATCAAGCGGTCGGGTTGATACAGCAGCGTCTGTTCAACATTCCTGCCGCTTTGAAGTACGCCGTGCAAGGGAGTGGCCCCCTCACGACCCTCGGAGGCATCGACGGCATCTCCTTCATCAACACCAAGTACGCCAACGAATCCGCGGACTTTCCGGACATCCAGTTCCACTTCATCGCTGGCTCGACCAACTCCGACGGAGGTGAGCAACTCAGGAAGATCCACGGACTCACAGACGAGCTCTACGACACCGTCTACAAGCCAATCAACAACAAGGATGCCTGGAGCGTCATACCGGTCCTTCTCCACCCTAAAAGTCGTGGAGTCATCAAGATCAGAAGCAACAACCCTTTCGACTACCCGCTTATCTACCCCAACTACTTCGGAGAGAAGGAGGATCTACTACGTGTAGTAGAGAGCATCAAGATAACCCTAGCGATGAGTCGAACCAAGGCTTTTAGAAGATTCGGCAGTCATTTCCACGACATACCGTTCCCAGGATGTGCAGATCTTCCGCTTTGGACAGATGACTACTGGACTTGCATGGTCCGTCACTATACCTTTACCATATACCATCCAGTAGGAACGTGCAAGATGGGACCATATTGGGATCCAAATGCCGTTGTGGATCCCGAATTGAAAGTGTATGGGATTAAGGGACTCAGGGTTATAGATGCCTCCATAATGCCTACCATTGTTGGTGCGAACACGAACGCGCCATGTATCATGATTGGAGAGAAAGGTTCCGACATGATCAAAGACTATTGGATGAAGAGCGAATACATGGAGAAGTAACTGTACGTATTCATACGAAGGAATTGAAAGCGCAGATTATATCGAGACTCATCCGTAAAACTTCGAAACTATATCGACAGCGTTTCATAGTTTTATTTCAGTACTCTTTTGTCCACATTTTAAAATGAGTACAGACGTATTTCACGTGCATTGGATCCGGTTTTCACTCTCATTGCCATAATAAGTTCATTTGACTAAACTGTAACCTAGACCAAGAAAGTCTAATTTAATCAGGTGTATACTTTCAATTTTCCACACCTTAATCAATTTTCCTAACACGATTTATTAAATAAAATGCATGTCTGTGTAGAATGTACACAATATCCTATACACAATGATGAAATACTTTGTAAATAATTTAAGGAAACAATTGTTGTTCAAATGTTAATATGTTTTCCTTAAATAAATTCATTACATTTTTGTTATGGTATAATTTCATTTTGATAGCTGTACATCATTTGTAATGTATTTTTATTTCGGTTTTTCACGTCGCTTTTCAACCTCTAGGTCAATCGCGACTGATACTGACGAACTGATGAAGTAAATGAGGGTGCATTAAATAATGATACGTTAGTAGAACCTAAGATCGCTGAACCTAACCGCTAAAACTAGCTACAGCTTAATGTTTAGAGTTCCTCGACTTTGGGTTCATTGCCCGGTGGGAGATCCGAACTTTCCGGTGTTGACCCAATATCGTTAGGACAATTGTAGAGTTATTTGGATGCAAAAGTAGCAGGCCCAGGTCTTGAAAGCCACAAAACAGCGACGATGGAACACCTTTCGCTGACCACGCACCACCAATGATTGAGGCCACTTTATGCACAGTAAGGCTAATTGGGACTGGACCTACAGTTTACAGTGGGATCTGAACCACTACGTGCCTCCACCACTGTAAAAGCCATTTGGAAGGCCTTGGCCCATCCAATGGTTTTTTTATATACAAATACATGTAAAGTAAATAAATAGTATTTAAATTGAATAATTTCTGTTTGTCAGATTGACTGATAGAAGATTTATTTATTTATTTATTTATTTATTTATTTATTCGTTTGCTTCCTACAGAGAGAACCTCCAATTACAGGAAAGCTTACATAATTCAAATAATAAACATATAAAAGTGTAGATTACCTACAAACACACACACAAACGCATTTATACACACAAGATTATAAGTGAAGTACTACAGGAAAGAAACATATATACATCCAACCATATACATAAATATTCATTGTTCAGAACATAGCCTTTACAGAGTATTGAACGGAAAAAATAATAATAATAATAATAATAATAATAATAAAAATAGCATAGCAGGTAAAATAATTTCAGAACAATGGAAAAATACACAGTATAATCGATTCACAGATGTATATCTAGTCTTTTTCAAAAATTGGTTTTAGTGATTTTAGATACAAGGAAAGTGGCAGACTAAAATCCAGATTTTCATGCTTTGTAGAAATATTATTATATGCAGAACAAAGTCTGAATAAAGGTGATGATTTGTATTTTTCTGTTCTCGGGATATCACAGAGGAAAAGGTGTCGCATCCGAAGATTAGATTTTCTAGTATTAAATTTAAACTGAAGAAGAAAGTTACTATTATCCAGAATTCCATTTACTGTTTTGTAAAGAAATATTTGTTGTGATAATTCTCTCCTATTACTGAGGCTTACATAACAAAACTCTTTCAATAAATACTTATAAGATAATTTCATCTGGTAAGCAGATACTTGGTTCTTCTTGTAGTATAAGTACCGTAGAAATCTTTTTTGAATTTGCTCTATTCTATTTTTATAAGATATAAACCCAGGAGACCATACAACCGATGCATATTCGAGTTTACTTCTTATCATACTGTTATACAATAGCATAATAACATTTAATTTATTTAGGCTCTTTGAGCTTCTTATGAGAAATCCTAGTCGTCTATATGCATCCTTAACAATATTCGAAATATGTTCCTCAAAGGATAAATTACAATCAACAACAACACCAAGATCTTTGACAGAGTACACTTTTTCCAGCTTTTCATTACTAATTCTGTATGAATACTCATATGGGTGTTTATTCATCGAAAATACCATAAAGCTACATTTTTTAATATTAAACCTTAGATCGTTATCCATACTCCAATCATAGAGTACATTTATATCATTCTGAAGATCTAACATATCTTGAGTACAATTAATTTCTTTATACAGTTTAACATCGTCTGCGTACATGAGAAGTTTGGAGTGCTGAAGTTTATGTGGCAAATCGTTTATAAATATAATAAAAAGAAGTGGACCAAGGTTCGAACCTTGAGGGACTCCAGAATTTACAACGTATTGATGTGAATCTGATTGTTTGTAAGTCACATATTGTTTCCTATTGTGAAGATACGAAATAATGAGAGATAACATGTCACTCGTAAAACCAAAGTTTGCAAGTTTACATAGTAATACATCGTGATTTAATTTATCAAAAGCTTTGGAGAAATCCATGTAAATAGTGTGAACACTTGACCGATTATGAATTGCATTATAAACATCTTGAATGAAATTTACTAAATTTGTTACAGTGGATCTATGAGGAAAGAATCCATGTTGGTTACTATTTATGTAACTTTTTACATGATTAAAAATTCTAGTATATAGAATTTGTTCTAGTACTTTGACTGGAGCACTGAGGATTGCAACTGGTCTATAATTTTCCATGTTACTACTATCTCCAGATTTCAGAATTGGGCACACTCGTGTTAATTTCCACATATTTGGAAAGGTATGTAATTCCAATATTAAATTAAATATTACCAGTAAAGGTTTTTTCAAGACCTCGGAACATCCCTTTAATACGTAAGGCGGTATGCCATCTGGACCAGCTGCTTTTTTAGGTTTCAATTTCTTGATAGCATTATTAAACTCGCATTCAGTAATTTTTTCAATACATAATGAATGTGGAACTCGTAACTCATCATTTCCTGATACTCTATATGAACTAGGGGAATCCGCATAAACAGATTTAAAGTAGTGTGCAAAGGTATCTGCAATATCCTGACTAGTATCGAAAACTTTCCCATTGAAAACCATAGCATTATTACTGTGTCTATTTTTATCTTTCTTGTTTTGAACAAATTTCCAAAAAGAGCGGGTATCATGTTTGATGTTCTCCTCCATTTCCTTAGTGTAATTAAAATAAGCTTTATTTATCAACGATTTTGACATTTTCCTGGTTCTCTCATACAATAATTTACTGTCCTCTGCATGTTTCATACGTTTTCTGTGATACTCTTTTAACTTCAATATCTCAACAATTTCTTTCGTAAACCAGCAAGGGTATTTATTATTTACATAAGCTTTCTTTTTTGGAATTGATGCTTCGAATACCGTATTTACTACATCATAAAATTGGCTTACTGCTTCATCTACGTTTCTGACACTACTCAAGAAGGTCCAGTCAGTGATCCGAAATAACTCATAGATTTTCAGAAAATTTGCTTTTCGAAAATTGTACACTAAAATTTTATCATTTTTTAAAGCATTTGTTAGTTTCCTTATGCTCATATTAATTATTAAAGCAGGGTGATGCTTGTCCTCTTTAACAAGTGGTGATTCTTCTCTACAAACCGAAATGTTATTTTTAGTGTTAGTTAAGATCAAGTCCAGTGTTCTATTATTACTATTTTTAATATTATTAATCGATTGTAAGTTAAGAAGACTTAAAAAGTCATCTAATGCTCTATAACAACTTCCTCCATTTTGTAACCTATAATTTGAATCTATAATTAATGGAAGGTTGAAGTCACCAATAATAATAAGATTATTGTTTTGGATTTCTTCATGGTCTTCAAATGACCTATAAAAAGCAGCATATTTGTCTACATTAGAACCAGGTGTAAAGTATACAACAACAATAATATATATTATGTTACATATGGTTACTTTTACACAACATAAATTAAGGTTGTCATCTAACTTTATGCGCTTAGAAATAATATCTTCCCTAACTGCAATGGTAACTCCTCCTCCCCTATTATTAACCGGTTTATCATGCCGATAAACTTTATATTTCCCATTAAATAGTTCCCCATCATGTATACCCTGATGTAGCCAAGTTTCTGTAATGAGTATAATGTCGTACCTATTTGAGATAACATTTATATAGAATTCTTGGGTTTTTGTACACAAGCCTCTTACATTTTGATAATAAATTGTCATTTCATCTGAAGTAGCCATTTATAATGTTATAGGTTATTTACATCTTCAATCGTCTTTAGTACGTGTACATCCCTATCGTCCTCTTTTTTCCTTAATCTTATATTCCCTGAACTATCTACCCACAAATAGGCATAATTTCTTTCATGCTTCATTTTTCTGGCTTTCCCATACACAATCTTTCGATAAGGTGTAAGGCTTTGATTAATATAGATAATTTCATTACTCGTGTATCCTAAATGAGTACAATTCAAGTTTCTTTTTACCTTGCGTTTTGCCAAAAAGTTTTCCTTATCAGTACGCCTAACAAATTTTACAATTATTCCACCTGATTTTTGATGAGGGAGTTTTTTCAATCTGTGACAAACATCAATCATATTGTAATCTACATTCACATCCAAGGCCAATCCCACATTTTTTACAACATCATGAGGATTTTCATTGGGGGTTTCAGGTACACCATATATTTCCAACGTGTTACGCCTTCCATATTGTTCTAAGTCATCTAATTGTAACTGCGTATCTGCTAATTGCTTTTTTAGCAGCAGATTTTCTTCCTTCAATTGTTCAACCTTCCCGACACAAGCGGCAATACTTTCCGATTGTTTTTTGATTAATTCTACATTTTCATCTAATTTCTGATGGGCTAAGTCTAAGGATTTTCCTAACTCACGTTCGATTTCCTCGTTACTCTTCCTTATCTCGGCAACTTCTTTCTTCAACCCAAGCAACAGTTTGTAAACATCCATGAGGGTCGGGACTACAGATTCAGATTCCAAGGTGTCTGAAACTTTTTCAGTGTGTAAACTGTGTCGTCTCGTTTTCTGGCAACTTGTACATCGCCAGAGTTGATTTGAAGATTTCATAAATTCCACGTCCGCTTCCTTTAATTGAACACATTTTACGTGATGCCAAGTAAAACAATCGTTGCACTGTATTTTGGAGGCTATGTCCTGTCGAGGAACAGGTTTTGAACACTCTACACACACACTCATTTTTGCTTATCGATTCTGTGCTCCAAGAACGCTGTATAAAAGAGTTTACGTTCCACCATAGCTTTCCAGCCTTGTCGTTTGTTTACATTATGTTGTGGTGCAAATATATCCGATTAATTACATTATATAGTATAAATTTCTTAGTTCTTGCAGAATATACAATGTTCAGTACTTACTGCGTAACCGCAACCACATATTTCTGAAATAGAGTGGCAGATACAGTATAAATTTCTTGAAAATTACGGAGCACAAACGAACCGAGTACTACGCCATCATCTTCTTCTTCTTAGTAATAGTAGGGAGGGAGAGGGGACAAAGACAGGTAGAACTTGTGCCACCCTAGTTTAGAAATATTGTTAGTTCATTAATGCTGATAGCTTTTAAAGATGATATAAATTAGAATTATTCATGCATTTACACACACGACAGAAATACATTGTTCTAACTTCCATAAGTAAGGTAAAGTGTAATAATAGAGTGCAAGGATCAGTGTTGGTCCATATCTTAGAAAAAGTGTTGTCAGTCAGAAAAATGTATATATCTTGTATTACATGTTAATCTCTAAGACAAGGATACGCTGCCATATTTGATGGTGTCATGGGAAAACAATTAACTGTATTTAAACCATAGACTTAACTAGGGGAGGGTCGTGGGTTCCGGATTCCTTTCATATTCAACCGATCCTGGAAATTCATGCTGGACATTGGAAATCCTCATTTCACATATACATAATCAATTTGTACATATGGATCATTCAACTTGGACACTCCCCTGATTCAGACTGAAGTTCATTATGATGTAACTAGGATTTATCTACTGCTATCGTAGTTAAATAAATCTTTGTTTAAATCTCATCCAAGAGATTACAAATTAGGGCGTTCAATTGACTTTATCGTTCAAGATAAGCTTTAGGAAAGACGATACTGCGTGAATCAACTTTCTGAGTAAGATATAACAACGCACGTAATACACAACAGAAAAATTGTTACATGTAAATCAAGAAACAACAATATATTCGAATACAATAGCAGGATATGATTAATAATGGAAATTTTTGTTGTTAATTCTTTGAAGTACCGCATGGTTCGAGTTGCCCATCTTGCACTTTTTCTGAAGTGGGCTACGAAATTGTATAAAAACTGTGGTCAACCGTAGAGGCATTCAGTTAGCTAGAAAGTTTTCACAGCTGAAACGTAAGTACCCAAATTTGTATTACAGAGTAAATTTTCCAAACTAATATTTCGAATGTATGAAGAAGGAGAATTCTATAACTTGTGTTTACACGGGGTACAGTTTCAGAAAGAAAGATTACATAATGTTTAAAAGTATTGTTACTTCATTAACGTTGAGAGATTCTAATGATATAAATCAGAATTATTCATATATTTATACACAAGAAAGAAAAATAGAAATATAATCGTTGGAAACTACCGTAAGTAAGGTAAGGTGTAAGAATAGAGTGTAAGGATCATGATTCTACTAGGTTGGTCAACAACATTCTCGTAATGAATACATCATAGGTACTGGTAAAGTGGTATCCAATAGTATTACCGTGCAAATTGTCCATGACTATTTTCATTAATTTTTCTCTTACATCCTGTGTGTTTTTAAGCGATGGACTTTTCTGTATGCTGGTGCACAAGTTGTCGACAGCTTATTTTGAATTTTCTTTTATTTCTTGGGAGCTTTTATTGGGTCAAATAAAATGTACGAACATGGTGATGGACAATTTGCACGGTAATACTCATTGATCCCACTGTAGGATACATTAGATTGCCATTTGGTGTACGAATCTCATCACAAATATTTCTATAAAGGATAGAAGGGATTAGATTTTGTTATTCCATACGAATAGCTTAATGTTAATAAAAGGTTTGGACAAGCAGTTCCCAGAACACTTTGTTTTACACCGTTTGAAAGAATACAATGCCAAGGTTAATTGGGGGAAGTATTCATTCTTCGAAAATAAAATTATTTATTATAGACATTAAGTAAAGAAGGAATCCATCCTTCTGAAAGTAAACGGCATGCATTGATTCAATGGCCATGACCTTGCAAGACCAAACAACGGAAGGCTTCTCGTGGAGGTATTATTTTTGTATTGATTTAATGGCGTGGCAAATCTGTCAGAGATCTTGTCAGATATTTACAATTCATTAAACAGAAATATACGATAGCCATAATACCAAATTTCTTATTCCGTACGGACAAAATTTTAAAAAATATATGGTATGTGATTCAGCACAAAATTGAATTGCACGATTGATTGCATTTCATATACATTAAAAGGTTTTGAGCTTGAACTGATGTTTAAGTTCACTTTATGCACAGATAGGCTAATTGGGACTGGACCTACAGTTTTAAAGTGGAATCCAAACCACTGTGCAATGTGCCTGCATCAGGTATCGAACCCGGAACCCCTTGATTAGAAGGCGAAGACGTTACCACTGCGATATCGGGGAGGGCCTTCATGAAGTACATTAAATAAATATAAGATTAAATATCCTATGCACGAGAAAGAGGCTTTGTGTATGATATACGTATGCAGTAAGGAGATTTCAAAAGTACGTACAGTCATGTACAATTCTGGGTTGTAACGATTGCATTGAAAGTTAATGGGATTGTTACAACCCAGAAGTGTCCGTGACTGTACAAGATAAGAAGATTTCAAAAGTTGTACAGTCAACGGCAAAGATAATGGCAGGCAAATTATCCACCGCTATTTTTATTACTTTTTTATTCTACATCCTGTGTTGTTTTAAGGAATGAAACTATGTTGGTTCGAAGCAGGCATTGTTCTCTGCTTATTGACGTCATTATTTCAATTCATTGTTATCACAATGTGTAATGCAGATCGAATTAAAATGGTGGTGGACAATTCGCCTACTGTTTCTTTTGCCGTTGGGTGTATATACAAGGTAGATCGTTTGAAGTATGGACAGATGCAATGGTAGCGTAGCAGTTGTTACGCATGGAAAAAACAATTCCTATTATGTCGTCGTCACGCATTCAAAAGTGCTGTCTACTTTTAGCAGCATTTACATAAGCTGATTTGTAGTTGAAAGATTGAATTTGCAGATTTGTTATCAAGTTTAGAAACATTACCAATTTCTGACGACTCTACGCAAGTGCAGGACAGGGGTAGAAGCAGGAATAAACACTTGACTGCTCATTTTAGTTCCCCAGTTGACCGCAGTGTCTCTCTTGTGTATACGTGTGACGTGTGTTACATAATATTCTTACCAGCATGTGACTGGTATGAGCAACTGATGCAAATTGCTCCACGTGCTGAAAGCCGAGCAACAATATTGCAGTGACCTTCAAATCCATCAGAAACGTAACTTGTTATACGAAGTCGCCTGTAAATATAACTACACGGATGTGATGTAAACGTTGGTTCACATTGGTAAAGCAATTCCGGCGACCACGACATGTATTACCCATATTTTACAGTTGTTGAGTCCACTTTATGCACAGATAATCGAGACTGAACCTACAGTTTAAAGTGGGATCCGAATTATACCGGGAATCGAACCCGAGACTCCTTGATTACAAGGCAACGACGCTACTACTATTATTTTACCTTGCTACTTACTAGTGTAATTCTTTGCAATTCATCTCATTTTCCTCAGAAATAGTTTACATATTATTGTGTAATGTATCAAGCCATTGTTTACATTAACATTGTTCACAGCAGTGACTTACACACATCCGTAACATCCCCCTCTCAAAATTTCCTCAACATCCCCTTAACATTATTCACAAAGGCCCAATTTATGTCTATTTTGGCTCTAAGTTTTCACTAATATCACTGGGAATTCTAATTTAAACGCCCCAGATGGGAAATTCTGTAAGTATGATTGACTGATTGATTTGCTCTATTTTACTTAGCTTTTGTGCCAGTTTAGGATAATTTGCGAAGATGGGGATGAGTGACGACATGATGAAATTTATGAATGACATTCACATCGTACATCCATGCCCAGGCCAGGATTCGAACCCGGGACCCCTGGCATCGTAGCGCGATGTCCTAACCCCTCCGCCACGTGGGCCATTCTGTATATGTCCCTGGTTCAAATCAAATACTGTATGGCTTAATTGTAACTCTATTTACATAACAAATAATAATAATAATAATACTGCAATGTAAAACAGACCCTTCATTGATGATGTGAGATGCGTCATTTCTGTATTTCAGCTACAAGAAAATACAGTATAACCGACCAAGGTAAATACAAGTGAAGTCATGTGAGATGAAAGAGTTAAAATTAACAAAATAATCTGAGAGTACATTTCAACGTGCTCACAAGCAATTATGTTTGTCAAATCTCGACTAACACTTTATAAAACCACGGACACACGAATGAACAAAAAGGGAAAATTTGTTGAGACAAGCCCTGTCACAAGTTTTATCTTTCTGCCTTTAGAGCTCTCGCCACGAAAACAGTTCAGTCAAGGTCACGCCACCCACCTACAGTGTTGCCAATAAGCAACAATTTCAACCGACGAAATCAACCGCGTACGTACAGTGGGATCCATGAGTATTATCTTGCAAATTGTCCATCACCATGTTCGTGCACTTTATTTGACCCAATAAAAGCTTCAAGAATTAAAAGAAAACTCAAAACAAGCTGTTGACAACCTCTGCACCAGGACACATAAAAATCCATCGCTTAAAAACACATAGGATGTAAGAGAAAAATTAATGAAAATGGTCATGGACAATTTGCACGCTACAACGCGCGAAGTGCTGGCTGAGCAACTTAGAAGAAGTGTGGCAACCCTGGAGGGTCAGGGGTGTGGCGGAGGCAAGGGGGAGCTCCAACCTTGCCTGGACTGTTTTCGTGGCAAGAGCTTTAGTAGTTTCAGAGTTCAAATGGAAGATCAGGGACGATCTTTGCAATACAGCACTCTTTCAAGTTTTCTGATAATGGCCCTCAAAATTATCTGAAATCACAGAGGCCGATATTTGCCTTCACAAGTACCGATATCTTATCTCCTATCCTATCTGTTCATTAGTACACTCTCTCCCCTATCTCTTTTCGGGCTAGTAAATTTAGGCCGATAATAAAACACCCAACCTTTCAATCAAAGCGACAACGTTCTTCAATTGTACTTCATCGACTTTAACATTTCGTTCCGAGAGGTAAGCGAATACATATACAACGTTTTTAAATCCATGTACAAATTTGCACAATTCCACAAAAATATCAATGTAATGCTACAGTCTGTCTCGGGAATGTGTGGAGCAAGTCCGCGCATAACGATAGAGAAGGGGAGGAAGCGAATGGGCGGAGCAAAGCTACGGCTGATAGCTGTAGCCCCGTTTCCCCTCCCTCGAGACAGAGTGTAGTGCCTCTGTGGCTCATGTCTCAGACACAGCTTTGAAAGAAAATTTGGATGCAGAGACGGCATGTGCAAGATTTGTCTGTCTGCTTGACCTTGTAAGTTTAAGCTATAAATATGTCTGAAGCTGATGAATGCAAAGGCTATGAAATAGTAGTATAGCATCTGAAATCATTGTACGTGTAAGTCAATATAATTGACATTTTAAAGACGCATAATCATACATTGACAGGAAAATGTTTAACAATTACTACTGACAAGGAAATATTCATAAATTACTTTCATCATTTCATATGCAATGAGACTGCAAATAAACACATCCTCTCTTTCTCTCTACACCTATCTTGGTTAATTATATCATGAAAAACATTAGTATACATTGTAATATTGTAGAATAGAACTCTATATGGTGGACAAACGCTCTTAGTAAACCAAAACAACAATACTTTTCGATCATTTAACTCATCTGTTTCTCCACATCTTTAGATTCATTACGATGAGCAGGATGAATAATGAACTGAGGAAATAGATCATGGAGCAAAAGATACATTGAGACATCAATGTCTTTCCCTCACGAGAACAAAAGAGAGATATCCTAATAATATAATATGTAGAATATGCTATGTAAGAAGTAAAAGAATTTCTTATATTCACTGATAATTTATAATGTCAATGGTACTAATAATAATGTATTTAATACTAATTTTTTTCTTCTCTTCCAGTTTACAAATTTAGTAAACAACAAAATGGCATGCAGAAGTAGCATTTGCGCCTTTCTTCTACTCGCTTATCTTGTAAGTAGACTGTATAATGTATTTTGTAATGACAAGAATTAGGTAATTTTACGTAAATAGTAGTAAATATTTAACCTTCATTTATACTCAAAAACATTTCATCTTTGGGTTGGTGATCTTCACTCTCATCTAATTTCATCTGTGTGATATACAGTATTATGTAATTTTGCAGGAGCTTTTCCGTATTTGCGATTGCTGCAAGTATTTTAGAATATAATTTGTCATGCGTAGGTATATTTCTCATTGGAAATTTTTCAAGTACAAACAATAATCGTAAAAAAACACGGTTTTTCGATCTGGAAGACAGTCAATAAACTGTGTCTTTGTACATTAGACATAACAATTTTTATAAATAAAATACACATTCTGTGAATAACTGTTGTTTCTTCACAATTATTAACGGGAATGTAGCCCTATAAAAAACTGCGAAAAGCATTACACATGTTAAAATACATTACATGCCATGGAATTTTAGTACTAGTTTGCGACCTATCATAGAAGATAAGGAATTCTTGGTAATGAAGGTAATGGAAATTTTACCAATGCATATATATGAACTGTAATAGTCTGAAAACTGAAAGTAAGAAATAAAGAAGGGTGCTAATTATTACATAATTTATAAATTAATGAAAAGGGAAAATGACATCCGAATTATTCAGAAATGATTGTATTTTTTCAAAAAAAAAAATCCAAAGAAAATCGCACACAAAAGATACAGATACAGTATTTGTAACATTCTGTAACTTCAACAATGATCTTATCCAACTAGCTGGAAATTAACACCTTTCCTTGTTGCCAAGGGTTTTTTTGTGGTATAGTCTTGAAATGTTAGTTTCATTATCTGATTGGATATATTCGTCTTGCTACGACGAATTCCCCTGTACTGAATATTATCAGTCAAATTGATCATTCCTATTTTCATTCACATTCGACTCGCAATCTACTTGTTTTTAGTTAATTAAATTGTACTGAAGCTGCTGTAGAAATTATCCATTGATTCGGTACCCTATTGTTTCAAGTTTTGAGCCTTGAATTTCACAAAAAAGCGGCAAAGAACGTGGAGAAACAAAATTTGTCAGAAAATATTTACGAGGTATATTCAAAAAGTTCCAGGAATCGTGTCTTTGTGGGCTATACTTTGAAGGTTTCTGGGGGAATAACTATTAAGGTTGTCACGCTTAGCGCTTTGATTTCGGGTCACATTAAATTACCCAACTCTCAGCAACAATCATTCGCGAGAAGCTAGAATCCAGTTGTTGACTGCCCAGATGATTCTCTTTAAATAATCGTTTCAAGCTTCTTTTGATCGTCATTCACCAAGGCACCTTGTTAGTAATGAACACCTTCACTTAAGAAGTGTCTATCTTGACAATGGAATCCGATTCTTTCTCCAGAGCTCTACTTAATAACTAACACAAGTCCTTCACGGGAACGTTTTTGAATTTCCTTCGTATCTGTATCTTATCCCTGACATATACTTATCGTTTCACTTGTGTAAATGAAGTCATTCTGGTTTACATTACGCATATTACACTCTCTTTACGTTGAGTTTTAAATTGCACATCAATTACTGCAATTATAGGCTTCACACATGATCTTTCATTTGTCAAAGTTTATTTTTGATAATGACATTAATACATGTAGAAAATGATTGAACATATGTCACGGTTGGTTTGATTTAATGTTTTAAGTCCACTTTACGCACAGTAAGGATATTGGGACTGGACCTACAGTTTAAAGTGGGATCCGAACCACTCTGTGCCTCCAGCGAGTATCGAACCCGGGACACCTTGATTATAAGGCGACGACGTTACCACTGCGCCATCGGGGAGGCCCATGTCAAGGATGTTACATTATATCAGTTCCTTCATGTATTTATATCATCAAATAATTATGATATTAGTTTGTTTTTCTTTTCATTTATTTTACTTGACTTTTATGCCACTTTTGGCTAATTGCGATGGTCAGTATGAAAATCAAGAATTGACAATCTCAAAGAACACGCGTGAATAGGAGGTCGGCCAACTACAAAAGTAGATTAAAGAAAAACATGTGTCAGGGCTATGTGTTCAGTTCTAACTAAGGGAGTATCATTAAACATGTATTCTAACTCTAAGAGTGGTTAATAAACTAAACAGTGTCTCTTTTTAGTTAGTACACGTTACTAATGTTATGTTTTTCATCTCCTCTAGCACAATACATATGCAGAATTTGCCTCTCCTGCTGTTCATATCAAGAATGATGTTCGACCACCACCAAGTCAGGCTGCATCAACGAAAGAAGATATCAACCTTAGATGTGTAATAACTTCGCATCCTGAAGGACAACTGTCAGAATCTACCAACTGTGAAATCGACTTAAGGGTCCAATCAGATGATACTAACCAAAATTACACCATCATGGAACAAATCTCAGTGCAATGCGAATCTTCCATCAGCGCCAGTGGTGGCGAGTTGGCAACCATAGTCAACGTTACAACCAACTGTAATATCAACTCAACCGTTGTCATCAACGATTCTGGAGTAGTTGACACAACGACGGTGGCTTTAACCGCTAGCTGTTCAACAAATACTCTCACAAAACAAAACCTGACTGACACACATCTCTCCGAAACAATACTCGACAACACCAGATGCTACATCGAGTCAGTGGAAGATTCAGTAAAGGAGATAAGCGATTGTTATGTGGAGGAAATCATTCAAGCCGACTTAAGCTCTCAATCAGTCCACGCTGAAACATTCGAAACTTGTGCAACCATTGAGGAAACTAGTCAAACAAGCATAATAACTGACACCAAGTGCTCAGTAGACTCCATAACACAGCAACAATCTGAAATAAACTGCAGAGAACAAACTATTCTTCCAGACAGCACAGTTCATTGTGCCGTACAAGGGGAGGCCACTGTAAATATTGTAAACTCTACGGTGATAGAAGAACAGGAAGCTCTCACAGTCACCTGTCCGCCATCTTCGAAACGACATTTCTACACTGCAAGAAACCCAGAATTCATAAAGAAGACAATTCACTTTCCTTCAGTCCGTTCAGCTAAGAAGCTCCAAAAAGACAATTACCAGTATTGAGGGAAAGATGTAATTGTGAAAAAAAATCCTTTCTTTTGTTTTCAGAACATCTGTATATCTTATCAAATATGATGTAACAACACTTTAAAACAATTTAATCCTTGTGATAAGTTACAATGTTTACATAAAAAAATAAACAGGTAACACTTTTCGAAAATATGTGTGATTTTTTGCTATATTTAATGAGTCACAATTGAATACATAATAAGCTACTATATACTTTTACTTTCAAGAGGGTAAACATTAACAAAGTTTTTTAAGTACATTTTCGATTTCGTTTTTGTGCTTGTGTTTCTCAACATATTGAAGAACCTTAGTAAAAATCGAGTACTTCTAAATACTGAGTAGGGTTGCGAGTATCTGGGAACTTAAAAACATGCAGTGCTCCACTTAAGGTGCTGGAAACTTTAATGTGTAAAGAATTGCTGCTAAGTATCTCGCGTCTAAGCGTAGAGTATGAACATCCTTTATGTTATTATATTTCATATTAGTTACTTTCGACATCTAAGTCACTAGTCACCAAAACTTTATCTCTGGATGTATTAATTGTTCATACACTCTCAAAACCTTAAGCACGCAATGATTTTGTCTCTGTGTAAAAGAGAAAACGAGAAACACTACAAAAATACGCGGACACTTGATTGTTAGCCTACATATCAACTTTAAACTCCAAATCCTTAGCGTTCAACAAGGTCTTTCTGCTATATTTCACAACTTCCGTTGTAATTATAAGTTAGACTTCTTCCTCTATTATCCTGTTACAAATTTCAGAAGTGCCCAATGCCCATGAATGTACACTCACACTTTTCGCTCATCCATCTTAACATTCCAACATAGATGGTGTCTCAATCGGTTAGTGAGTCTCTGGTGTGTTAAGCTTTAGTGGAATGACGCAATACATAATCTGAATGACCAAAACGTCGAACCTTGTGTCAAGGACGTTCTGTTGCTACTGAGGTGGGAATTGAACATAGAACTGCTTCTAGGCTGTGGTTGAGGTTGTACACGATGTACCCCAGCAAAAGAGAACCACTACATGGTGCTATCTGCAAATTGGAATCATCGGAGCCACCCTTGTCATTTGAGTAATCAATTGTTTGAAAGTACAGAGACATATACCTATGTCGTGCCAAACCATGGCAAGATGATTGAATGAGGAAATCTGTGTCAGGTAAATGTGTTCTTGTACAACTACGAAATAAGTATGTCAGTATTACGTTCTATGACATGAAGGCAAGAACACAGTACTTTAGAAACGAAGTAGAGTTTCATTCACAGGTACAAACAGAATGAATTTAGTCTTTTAGACCTGTGAAAACCTAGCATGCATCTCCTTCAATGAAACAAAATCGAAAAGGATATACATTATATCTGGTGACACCGCCATTATAATCTATCGATGTAGCAGCTGGGTCAATCCATATGAAGTCATACAACATGGTTGCTTGACCATTTTTTTAAAAAGTTTATTTTTTGTGTGGTGTGAGCCTCATATGTTGACAGTTCAGAACCACTGTTATTTAATTTTTACTATCACCGATTTGAAGATGGCGGGCATTTTTTTATCATGGCGCGCGTCATTTTCTCCATTCGTAAGCATCAGCGGCAACTTTTTTATCTCAGCTCTGGTAAGTCCTACGACAATGAGACAAAATCTGTGCTGTTAAGCACATTGTAGGCTACAATTATATTTCTGTGTAATTTTCTATTATTCTTTCATAATAAATTTTAAGGTGAAAATTGTGTACTTTAATCGCTCAAAATGACATTTTCGGACATTTTTTTGGAGGGGAAGGCAGTTTGTTTCACGCTTGAATTTTTTTGTTCAAGTACCCGTGTACCAATAGAGTATGTCCAAATTATTTGAAGCTTGAGGCTTTAATATTTTTTGTCTACAGGGTCATAAACATGTACTTTTTGTACAATTGAAGGTTTCAAACTTCTCTCGCCAGAGGGTGCTGAACTATAGCGAGGTAAATGGCAGCATGTAACCATGCAATGTCGGCGGAGCGCCTGAAATAGCGTGCCGTGATCGAGTTTCTAAACGCAGAAAATGTGCTACAAATTGACATTCATCTGAGACTGAGGGCATTTTATGGGGATGAATTCGTAGACGTCAGTACTGTGCGATCTTGAATTTATCATGCTCTTAAAGAAAACCCCAGCTGAAGAAATCTCAGCTATGCGAGAGAATGGAATGAATGTCCGCGAACTGCAACTGATGGAGGTCATCGGAATCGTGTTCAGCTTGGGTTTTCTTTACGAGCATGAACAACCCAAGATCGCACAGTACTGATGTCTACACATTCATCCCCATAAAATGCCTTCAGTCTCAGATGAATGTCAATTTGTAGCACATTTTCTGCGGTTATAAACTCGATCACGGCACGCTACTTCAGGCGCTCCACCGAGTTGGTGGTGGTGGTGTTTTAAGTCCACTTTATGCACAGTAAGGCTAATCGGGACTGGACCTACAGTTTAAAGTGGGATCCGAACCACTTGAGCCTCCACCGGGTATCGAACCCGGGATCCCTTGATTACAAGGCGGCGACGCTACCACTGCGCATCGGGGAGGCCAGGCGCTCCACCGACATTGCATGGTTACATGCTGACATTTTCGTCGCTATAGTTCAGCACGCCTTGGCGATAGAAGTTTGAAACCTTCAATTGAGTAGCGGGAAAGTCTTATAAGTGAAATGTATGGTTATTCAAAATCCAAAATGCGGTTACAAGGTAACAAAGAAAATACAAACATAGGAAGCTTTACTTTTCAGCACGCCCTCGTATATATACTTTATTGCAGATCCATTTCAGGATTGTAATGTTGTTCATTGACATTCCAAATTACAGTTTGCAGAATTTTAACACAAAATGTTAACAAGAAATGAAATTAGGCATACCATATTTAATGCAAAATATTGAATTTTTCACGAGTTTTGTATCTCTTAAACCAATTGAATCTCAAACTCAAAATTTTTACTGAAGTTACTTATCATGGAGTACAGTATTGTGTACAAATTTTAGATTTTTAAACAACTGCCCACCAGAGATATTTGACCCTGAACTTGGAATTGTTTAACAAAAAGTACATGTTTATGACCCTGTAGACAAAAAAATATTAAAGTCTCAAGCTTCAAATAATTTTGACATACTCTGTTGGTACACAGGTACTTGCACAAAAAATTCAAGTGTGAAACAAACTGCCTTCCCCTCCAAAAAAAATGTCCAAAAATGTCATTTTGAGCGATTAAAATACACAATTTTCACCTTAAAATTTATTATGAAGGTATAATAATTAGAAAATTACACAGAAATATAATTGTAGCCTACAATGTGCTTAACATCACAGATTTTCTCTCATTGTCGTAGGACTTACCAGAGCTGAGATAAAAAAAGTTGCCGCTGATGCTTACGAATGGAGAAAATGACGCGCGCCATGATAAAAAAAATGCCCGCCATCTTCAAATCCGTGATAGTAAAAATAAAATAACAGTGGTTCTGAGCTGTCAACATATGAGGCTCACACCACACAAAAAACAAACTTTTTAAAAAATGGTCTAGCAACCATGTTGTATGACTGCATATGGATTGACCCAGCTGTTAGAACGATGGTTCATGGTAGTATTTAATCGTATCATCTTGGTTTGGAATAAAAGTAGTAAATTCAAGCATTTAGACCTTCATGTTTTTACATGCAGCCTACCAGCATATTAAAAAAAAAAACAACTTTACAATATTTTTTATTGTGTTGAAATATTTGTGATCAAGCATTTAGTAACGAAACTAATATTTATTAAGAAACTCGTTATATTTTAGAAGTAATGGTGACCAATGAAATATAGGATCAATCTATTAATGAAATTGATTTAACAATCGTTAGTAATGAAGTATATTTGAAGTTATACATTGAAAAACAAATTTAATGTAAATATATTGCTAGAGGAGAAAAACATTTTAATTATTGCTTTTGTCACACGCGCGTATTGTTCCGATATGAAAGAAAAAAGTAATAATATCCTTAGATCCCCTTCGACCAGTAAGTCTATTACCTATATTTTACAAAATCTCTGAAAAATTCTAGAAAAGCAAACTCCTAAGCCTGTCAATGACCTAAATCTGCTTCCCAAATGCCAATCCAGTTTCCATCCTGCGCACACCACGGCAGCGTTACTTAAGATCACCGACGATAAACTCCTATCAATAGACAAGAGAGTGGCAGTAGCGTTGGTATTACTGGATCTCACTAAAGCCTTTGACAGTGTTCATCATGACCTGCTCCTAAGTAAATTAAAGTACTGCAAATTTTCACCTCACGTACTCCGATGGTTTAGAACGTATCTGAACAACAGACAACAGAGTATACCTAGGTACATAAAACACTGCCACACACTCACTCACTCTCACTCTCTCTCTCTCTCTCTCTCTGCCATTGGAAACTGGTGTGATGTCCCACAGGAATCCATTCCAGTCCCTCTCCTACATATCATTTTAACAGCTGACAAGATTAGCTTAATCAAACACAATGCAGCTCATATACCTATACGCAGATGACACCAAACTACAAATTCCGTTTCCACCAAAATCACAGGTGCACAAAAGCTTTGCTCAATATGATTTAACCTAAACAACTTGAGTTCCTGGTGTATAGCTACGAAACGGTTTAAAAAACTAAACCCACAAAAATCAATTTTCTCTTTTATTGGTTCCAGAAATAGTCTTTCTTTGATAAATTCTAACGAGATATGCATCAAACTAAACACGTTTGTAATCCCTTACTCAACAGGTGTAAAAAATCTAGGTTTCATTTTCGATGAACACCTTAGCTGGAACCTTCATGTCCAAGAACAAACTAAAAAATATCTTAGGCTGTCCTAAGATCGCTGTACAATTTTGACGAATGCCTAAAAGCAGTGATTAAAAGAGGACTATCACAATCACTGATCTTTCTTATACTAGGCTATTGCGGTGTAATTAACGGGCCAAATCTCTTTGAACGAAACACAACGAAAATTTTGACAGTCCAGAATGCATGTTTCCTTTCGTGAACTACATAACCATATCCTCCCAACCCTAAACGTAAGCATAATGGTGAAAATGGTCAGACATCGAAAACTCCATCTGTCTTGAAGAGGTTTTCTTGAGATATCAGCCATGTGATTTCCGGATAGGCTTCCGAGTTTTCGAGAGCTACCGTTACTCTCATTTTCAGGAATTGAAGATATATTCTCACTTCAATGAGGGTTGTATCAATCGGGGTTGGGTGGTTGAACAGCTTCAGGCTGAAACTCGACCTTTAATAAAGAATAATTGAATTGATTGTATGTATGCATATACGTATGTGTATATACAGACTGTCTCATAGCGCAAACTGACACAGGTTGAAATACAAGATAATAGAAACAAAGAAGTCTCAGTAAACCAACATGGGTCTGCAAACGAGCCGTTTTCGAGATAATCTCGAATGTGTGATTACAAGCCGACACTGACTTCATTGTTTGTATATGTCGTCCTAGTTGGTAAAATGCTAATACTTTGTGCGAATCTGTGGTGTATAACACTCCCGTTGACACGGTTGAAGAACTGGAACAGAGAATTGAACATGCTTGTAACCAATTCCGAAATGATCTGGGGAATCGCCTACAGTATTGCATCCAGATGCAAGGACGACACTTTGAACACCTCCTTTAACAGGTACGGGTGTACAGTAATTGTAACGTAGAACATACTAAAGTAGTGCTGTACTCTTTGTTAAAGTAAGAATGTTCAATAAAAGCAATGAGATCTCCTGATCTTTCATACTGTATTTATTTTACCAAGTAGGACGACGTTTACAAACACTGAAGTCAGTGACGGCTTCTACCCTCACATTCGCACACATTATTAGCATTTTACAAACTAGGATGACGTTTACAAACAATGAACTCAGTGGCGGCTTGTAATCACACATTCGCGTTTGCAGACCCATGTTTACTGAGACTTTTTTGCTTATATTATCGTGTATTATTACCTGTGTCAGTTTTGCGCTATTACTTAGACACCCTGTATATATATTTGTGTGTGCGTATATGTGTGTGTGTGAGAGAGAGATTAATATTTCAAATGAGTAATTTGTGTATGACAGAAAGAGTAGGGAAATGGGACAAAGACAAGAAGATCTACGTTTAAAAAAGTGGTGCCAGTTAGAAATATGTATATACTGTATCTTGTATCTGTAATACACCTCATTTCAAATACAAGGATACTCTGTCGTATTCAATGGTGTCTTAGTTAAAAGAATTAACTGTATTCAGATCATATGCGTAACTAGCGAATGGTCGCGAGTTCCTCTTTCCCTGTAAATTTTCACTGGACATTGGAAATTCTCATTTCACACATACCTAAACAATTTGTACAAAAGGATCTCTCAGCTTGGACACTCCCCTGATTCATGATGACCTTAATTATGATGTAATAGGAATTATCTTCACGGCAATCGTACTTAAATAAATCTTTGATCAATCTTACACAAGAGATTACAAATTGGGATGCTGAATTGACTTTATCGTGCAAGATAAGCTTTAGGAAACATGACACTGCGTGAATCAATTTTTCTGCGTACGATATAATAGCGGACGTAATACACACCCAAAAGAATCATAGCATGTGAATTAATAGACAACAATACGTTCGAATACAATACTAGGATATGATTAATAATGGAAGTTTGTTGTTCATTCTTTGAAGCAACACATGATTGGAAGTGCCCTTCTTTCAGTTATTATGAATTGGCCTGAAAAGTTGTATAAAAAGGGTAGTCAATGGTAGAGGCGGTCAGTTAGCTTGAAAGATTTCACAGCTGAAAGGTAAGTATCTGAATTTGTTTTACAAAGTAAATTTTACAAGTTGATATTCCACACATGGTTATTCTTTTCAAACAACGTATCACTCTATTTTTCTCTACTTTAAGAGTTTGTTTGTAAATCGAAATTCTGACCAAACCTACGGTTTGAAGCGGGATCCGAACAACTATGTACTTACACTGGGTATCGAACTCCGAGCCCCTTGTAGGAGACCACGTTACCACTGCGCCATCGGGGAGGTCCTTCCACTCTTATTTATTTTAACTTGACTCGTGTAATTGTTTGCAATTCATCTCATTTTTCTCAGAAATAATTTTTGTATAGTTCTCTATTCTGTATAGAGTATCAGTTAGACCATTTCTTAAATTAATATTTCAAAAGTAGGGTTCATCCATACAGTCCCTCGCATGCCCCCAAATTTGCTTAAGAAATAATATTACTAATAATAATATTGCAATATAAAACAGACCCTACACAGATGCAAAGAAATGCGTCTTTACTTGATGTCATCTGTAAGAATGTTCACAAATTCTCTATCTGCATCATTTATCACTCACTCTCTCCCATTATGCTAACTTTTCCCATCTCTCCCTCCTCCCTCCCTCCCTCTCTCTCTCTCTCTCTCTCTCTCTCTCTCTCTCTCTCTCTCTTACTCACTCATTCTCTATCTCTTGGTTGGTTAACGGCTAGCTTACAGCATGAAAAACATTAGTACACCATGTTATGTTGTCGAGCAGAATTCAATTTCAACCAACCTTGTTAATACACCAAAACAATACTATTTTTCGATTATTTGCCTCATCTTCTTCTCTACTTCTTCAGGTTCATTACGATGAGAGGGATGAATAATGAACTGATGAAATAGTCCCTAGATTATATAGCAGATACATTGTGGCATTTAGATCTCTAACTTACGAACTTAGAATCATAGGGAGATATTCTAACAACAGAAATGTGTAGAAAATGCTATGTAAGTAAAAGCATTTCTTATATTCACTTCTACTACACGTAACGCGTCTGACTACCATGCTCAAGGTCCCGGGTTCGATCCCCGGCCGGTTCAAATCCGGGAACTTTTCTAACGGTGGAAGCGGCCCCGGCGCCTACCCAGCGTCGAATAACATGGGTACCTGGGGGAAACCCTGGGGGTAAAGGCGGTCAGGAGCGTGATGCTGATCACATCACCCCCACTCACGACCGGATCAAGAAAGTGTGGGGCGTTACCCCCACACCCCCTATACGCCTTCATGGCGTGGTGCTATGCACAGGGGAAGACTTTACCTTTTTTTTTTACTTCTACTACACAAAATTCTATGTCAGCAGTACTAGCAACAATGTATTTAATGTAAATTTGTTTCTTCTCTTCCAGTGAATAAGTTTAGTAAACAACAAAATGGCATACAGGAGTATCATTTGTATCTTGCTTCTACTCGCTTGTCTTGTAAGTACACTGCCTAATGCATTTTGTAATGATAAAAATTCGAAAACTTTACGTAAATAGTAGTAATTATTTAACCTTCGTTTCTATTCAAACATTTCTTATTTGTGTTGGTGTTCTTCACTATTTTCTTATTGCTACTGTGTGATTTACTTTATTATGTAATTCATTGGAAATTTCTGTGTTTGCGATTGCGGCAAGTATTTTAAAAATACAATTTCTCATTATATCCCAATCGAAATGTTTCAATTAAAAGCAATAATCGCAAAAAAGAAAGAAGAAGAGTCATAAGCTGTGTCCTTGTACAGTGGGATCCATGAGCATTATCGTGAAAATTGTCCACCACCACGTACGTGCACTTAATTTGACCCAATAAGAGCTTCAAGAATTAAAAGAAAACTCAAAACAAGCTGTTGACAACTTCTGCACCAGCATACATAAAGATCCATCGCTTAAAAACTCATAGAAAGTAAGATAAAAATTGATGAATATAGTCATGGACGATTTGAACGGTAATACTCATGGATCCCACTGTACATTAGAAATTATTAACTGTATAAATAAAATACACATTTTGTGAACCACGTGGAAGTAGGTCTATGAAAAAACTGAGAAAAGCATTGAACCTATTAAAATTGCGACCTATCATAGAAATATGTAGATATATATAGAAATAGTATAATAATATATATAAATATCATATCTGAGTTATGGCAATTTTACCAATGAATATTTGAACTGTAATATTACGGTATATCCACTGCTAAGGGTATGATATTTCAATTTCGTATTGGATTATCTACAGTTTGCTTGTGTGGTTTGTTTGTTACGTCAGTGTTGACACTTCGCAGTTAGTTTTATTATCTGATTGGATAGAATTTTTCTTGATACGACCCACTCCCTTGTACTGTCAAATTGCTCATCGCTGTTTTCATTCTTATTTAACTCACAATCTATGCTTGTTTTCAGCGAATGAAATTGTGCTGAAGCTGGTGTAGAGGTTGACAACAATCTTCGAAACCATTATGTTTCTAGTCTTGAACCTTGCATTTAAAAAAAACACGGAGGACAATTTGACAGGACATATTTACGATGTATATTCAAGAAGTTTCAGAAATCGTGCATTTATGGGCGATAAGTTGGGTGTTTCTGTCGGAATGCCTGTTGAAAGTGTGACTACTAGAGTTTTGTTTTCGAGTTATATGGAATTAGTAGTTATCCAACTCTTAAAATCAATTATTCTCAAGAAGCTAGAAACCTGTGGTACATTACCCAGATGATTCCCTTTAAATAATAATTTGAAGCTTGTTTTCATAGCCATTCCGCTACACATCTTGCTTATAATGAACGCCTTCACTTAAGAAATACTACCTGTCGCGACTACAGGATGCCATCCTATCTCCAGAGGCTTACTTTAGACACGGAAAACTCACACAGGTCCCACACGGGAACATTTTAGAATTTTCCTCGTATCATATATCTTTTACCCGACTTTTATTTACTTGTATTTTCGTTTATTAATGCGGTCAATTTGAAGCCACTCTGGTTTACCCATTTTTAACAATAAGTTTTAAGTTGCTCACTCTTATTTTAAACCAATTACTGAAATTAAATGCTTAACACAATATCATCCATTTATCACGGTTTATTTTTGATAATGACATTAATATCTGCAGAAACTGATTGAACATGCGTCACGGATGTTACATCAGTTTCTTCATATATTAATGTAATTATCAAATATTTTTGTTTTTTTACTTGATTTTTTTACTTGGCCTTTCTGTCACTTTTGGATAATCGCGGAGATGAGTATGATTGATTATATGAAATTCATGACGAAACACTCGCAACGAACACCCATCTCCAGGCCGAGATTTGAACTCAGGACGCATGGTGTCGTAGCGTGACGCCACGGAAGTCGGCCGACTGGAACATGCTGATTAACGAAAAAATGTGTTAAGGCTATATGTTCAGTTTAAACTAAGGGTGTGTCATTAAAAATGTATTCTAACACAAAGAGTAGTTATTAAACTACCAATCGGTATTTACTCTCACTTGCTTTCTAGTTAGTACACGTTACTAATGCTGTGTTTATTTTATCTTCTCTAGCACAATACGTATGCAGAATTCGCCTTTCCTGCTTTTCACAGCAAGAATGACGTTCGACCACCAACCCAGGCATCCACGAAAGAAGATATCAACATTAAATGTGTAATAACTTTGCATCCTGAAGAACAACTGTCAGAATCTACCAACTGTGAAATCTACGTAGTAGCCCATTCAGATGATACTAACCAGAATTACACCATAATGGAACAAATTACAGTGCAATGCAAATCTTACATCAGCGCCAGTGGTGGTGAATTAGCAACCATAGCCAACGTTACAACAAACTGTAATATCATCGTAACAGCTGTAGTCGTCGATTCTGGGGTAGTTGACACAACGACAGTGGCTTTAACCGCTAGCTGTTCAACAAATACTCTCACAAAACAAAACCTGACTGACACACATCTCTCCGAGACAATACTCGACAACACCAGATGCTACATCGAGTCAGTGGAAGATTCCGTAAAAGAGATTAGCGATTGTTATGTGGAGGAAATCATTCAAGCCGACTTAAGCTCTCAATCAGTCCACGCTGAAACATTCGAAACTTGTGCAACCATTGAGGAAACTAGTCAAACGAGCATAATAACTGACACCAAGTGCTCAGTAGACTCCATAACACAGCAACAATCTGAAATAAACTGCAGAGAACAAACTATTCTTCCAGACAGCACAGTTCATTGTGCCGTACAAGGGGAGGCCACTGTAAATATTGTAAACTCTACGGTGATAGAAGAACAGGAAGCTCTCACAGTCACCTGTCCGCCATCTTCGAAACGACATTTCTACACTGCAAGTAACCCAGAATTCATAAAGAAGACAATTCACTTTCCTTCAGTCCGTTCAGCTAAGAAGCTCCAAAAAGACATTTTCGAACATTGAAGTGCAGACGTCATTGGAGGGGGGGGTGCATCCTTTTGTTTGGAGAAGATCTCATAAAATATGATATAAGAATACTTTAAAACAATTTAGCTAATTCTTGCGATAAGTCGATAAGTCACAATGTTTACAGCATACTGAAATAAACAGATAAAACTTACGAAACTGTGTATAATTTTTTGGCTCTATTTAATAAGTCACAATTGAATACAAAATAGCCGTACTGTAAATTTTTACCTTGAGAGAAGATAAACATTAATAAAGTTCCTTTAAGTATAGTTTTGGTTTACTGAAGGCGCTTAGTAAAATATCGAGTACTTCTAAATACTGAGTAATAGTTGCGAGTAGCTGGTAGCATTAAGAAACACGAAGTTCTCAATTTAAGGTGTTGAAATCTTTAGTTTAATGGGTGAAGAATTGCTGCTAAGTATTACTATCTGATAGCTATCTCGTGTCTAAACTTGTAGCATACTTCATATTATTATATTTCATATTAGTAATTTTCGACATTCTCTTCACTAGCCACCAAAATTACATCTCTGTATATATTAATGGTGTATACACGCATTGGCGGATTTAGCGGGAGAGGCGCAATGTAAAAATCATTGTTAGCATTGTATTACAAAGACTAAAAGTGCTACAGGAATACTTTTCCAAATAGTAAAAGAATAATACAAAATCTAGCACAAATACATTAATCTGCTAGATTCAATAAAGCAACACCGGAAATCGAATCCGGGATTTGTTGATTACAAGACACTACATTAACTAATGGCAAAAACAAGAGTATTAATTATAAGTAAAACATTTCTTTTTTGTGCCAGTTTCTCCTGAGAAAATAAAATCTCAAGTGTATCTCTATCTTTATGAAATCATTGCTGATACAAATAATTTCTCAAAAATGTAATAATGCTATTACCTTATAATGATGGGTTACTAGGTTCGTTTCCTGGTGGAGGTATATTATTGTACCGTAGCTTGGATACCACTTTGATCAGCTTATCTGATTCCACAAATTGGGCATTTAGCACAGCGCGCTACGATGCCAGGTGTCCCGGGTTTGAATCCCGGCCTGAGCATGTGTGTTCTTTCTAATTCACGCGGAAAGAAAATAACAAGTAGGTTTTTCAGTCGATATCAATTTTAAATTCCAATCCCTTAGCGCTCAACTGTTTTTTTCTACTATATTTCACAACTTCCGTTGCAATTATTAAAACACAATTTAGACTTCTTCCTCTAGTATCATGTTACAAATGAAAAGTTGCATAAGTCTTTCTTCGTCTCTTGTTACTCAACAACAACGAATCTAAATGAACAATTTTAAATTGCTTTACATTTATGCAATGTTCTTGAGCAAAGAGTCCATGTTGATTTTACTTACGAACATAGCTAAACACGTCCAGTCATGAACACTTCTCGGTTGTAACTAGTGTTGGGCAATATATGGTCCAAACGATATATCGCGATATTGAAAAAATATAGTCCAGGCGATATCTACTAGACAATATATCGTCATGATATTTTAGTGATATATATCGTGTCGGCAATATATAGTCACGATATTTTGGTGATATATATCGTCACGATATTTTGGCGATATATGCCGTGGAGACGATATCGCCGACATCACGATACAGAAAATTATAATATCGTATGGTATCGTGTGTGACGATATTTTCTTGACGATATGTCGCCATATGAAATTTCCGATATCGTCCATCTCAACTAGTTTCTTTGTTTTTTGTCAAAATGGAGTTATTGTGTGAGTTCTTGTTTTAAGTCCACTTTATACACAAAAAGCTAATCGAGACTAAGCCTACAGTTTAAAGTAGAATCCGAAACACCGAGTACCGTATCAGGAACTCAACCACTTGATCACAAAGCGAAGACGTTACTAATACGTCATCGAAAAGACCAGACGTTAGCCAAAGTGGAAAACGATGGCAAGTTTTGGTTTCAAGAAACCTTGTTGAACCTGGTGGTCTTCTAGATTTCAGCCAATCAGGTTATGAAGGCAGTTTCAAGAATATTAGAATCTTAATCAAGAGGTCCCGAATTCGATACCCGGTGGAGGCATGTAGCGGTTCGAATCACAGAGTAAACTGATCAGTCTATCTGTGTATAAGTGGGCATAAAGCAACAACTCAAATTCAATATTACAATCTTTAAAGACGATGAAAGATGCTAAGCTTTATCATTTTAAGAAAATACAAAAAAAGTTTGAATTTATTATTGAAAAAGTGCTACAAACACAAATACTTGAAAAAATGCATTTGGCATCTCAAATTCTGAAATCAGAAAACATGGACTTGGAAAAAGTTTCGACCTTCTGAAAAGTGCTTCAATTTCGTTATCCGAATACACACATTGTCGTTGTCTCATGGGGAATTGAACCGAAATTGAATAAAAGTAAAATAATTCGACACGTAAAAGGTCATTTTGATTAACTACATGTATGTCTGGATAAAAGGCCTATTTTAGAACAACAGTATTTAATGCTTATTCTGACATGGTTATTGCTCAAAAACAGATTTCCGGGCGTCGATAAAACTTATTGAGGAATTCGATTTCTGTAAAGAAGAGGTTAAGTGCGTAGTTATTTTCTCCTTTTGAATTCACAAGTTTATGTCACATTTGTCATATCAAAACCACAAAAAAGCTACTGTTCGTACATCTAGAGATCTTTACACATACTATATCGTTTCTTTAGTATCTCCACCCAACAAGGTTTTTCAATGGCTATCTAAAATTGTACAAGAACCCCTGATTTATCAGTATTCTTGTCGAAAATTTGTTTTCACAACTATCCAGTAGAGAAATTTCTGCATTAACTCACACGCAACAATTTTAACATCACTATACTACGCTCATGCTAGTATATGATAGTGCTGTATGCCGCAAATTAACAATGCTTTCAAATTTCCATTAATGATCTGACCGGCACAATTGAACAGCCATGATAATTCTATGTTTAGAAAAAAATATACTTATAAATTAAATTGTATGTATTAGCAACGATTTTTATAATGAATAACATGTCTGTGAATGGGTAACATTTTAGCATCACGACTGAAGTTGGGAACAATTTGGGTCAGGGATTAAAAAGAGTGAACTACCCCGACTAAATCAGGACGCCTGATAGCCTTTCATCAATACTCAAATAACTTAAGTTACTAAATATGCAGACTGCATAGACTCATTGACCCTGCCTCTCTCCAGGAACAACCCATTCATTTATGCAAAGACAAAACCGAAATTCTTGCACCATCTGAAAAATGGTCAATGTTATTTGGGAAAATGTCATAGTTTGGGGGTTGGAAAGGTATACAGCATATGTATCCACTGGGATTGGGTGACAGAACAGCAGCTGGCTGAACCTCACCCTTTAATAAAGTATAACTGAATTGAATTGAATGTATGTAGGTATTATAGGTGTGTGTGTATATATATATATATATATATATATATATATATATATATATATATATATATATTTGCGTGTGTGTATGTGAGAAAGAGAAAGGGGAGAGACAGAAATTAATATTTCAAAAGAGTAATTTCTGTTTGACAGAAACAGTATGGAAATGGGACAAACACAAGAAGATCTATGTTAGAAAATGTGGTGCCAGTTAGAAAAAAAATATGTGTCTCGTATCCGTAATACACCTCATTTCAAATACAAAGATACTCTGCCATACTAAACGGTGTCTTTGTGAAAATAATTTAGATCATAGGCGTAACTAGCGAAGAGTCATGGGTTCCGAACTCCTTTGACCTACATGCGATCCCCTTTCCCCGGAAATTCTCACTGGACATTGGAAATCCTCATTTCACACATACGTGGGTCGTTCAATATATAAGTTTCCGAATGCTGTAAAAATTTTTATTTTTAAGATACATTAGAAAACTATACATGCATGTGTAGGAGGATCCTTCCTCACTTTTCCACATAATCCCCATAAAGATTCAGGCATTTGTCCCACCGTTCCACCAATTTGTCCATACCCTTTGCAAGAAAATCAGGGCACTGGCTATTGAGCACTATTCTCACATTACGATTCACTTCTTCACCTATTTCGAAACGGTAACCTTGCAATTCAGACTTTAACACCGGAAAAAGATGGAAATCACTCGGCGCTAAATCGGGGCTGTATGGAGGGTGGGGCAGCCGTTCCCGCCCCAATTCTTCAATTTTGTGTTGTGTTTGCACTGCTGAGTGGGGCGCGAGCGTTATCGTCGAGAAGAATGATACCAGCTGACAGGAGACCTGGTCGCTTATGTCGAATTGCGTTTTTCAGTTTATCTAATGTTTGACAATAACGGTCAGCATTAATTGTTCTTCCTCGTTCCAAAAAGTCCATAAGCAGAATGCCCTTAGCATCCATGCTTCTGAACTCCTTATGACGCGAGCCCACGTTTTCCGAACACGCATTTACTTTTCGCCCTTGAGCGCATGCTCCTTTACGTCTGATAACGAATCGATTGTTGTTTCTTGTAGACGAAGGATGGCGCTTGTCAACCATGTGCTTCTTTTTAATGGCATTGCTTTATACAATATTTTATAGCACAGGGAAACTTATATATTGAACGTCCCTAGTACATCAACAATTTGTACACAAGGATCTCTCTACTTGGACTCTCCTTCTGATTCAGATTGACGTTCATTATGATGTAACTAGGAACTGTCTGCACTGCTATCGTAGTTATATAGTCTTTGGCAAATCTCATCCAAGATATTAAAAATTATGACGCTCAATTGATTTTATCGTGCAAGATAAACTTTGGGAAAGACGATACTGCGTGAATCAACTTTTCTGCGTAAGATATAATAACGCACGTAATACATAACAAAAAAAATAATCACACGTGAATCAACAAGCAACAATATATTCAAAAACAATACCAGGATATGATTAATAATGGAAGTTTTTGTTGTTAATTCTTTGAAGTGTCACATGATTCGAGTTGCCATTCTTGCAATAATTCTGAAGTGGGCTACAAAGTTGTATAAAAACTGTGGTCAAACGTAGAGGCATTCAGTTAGCTAGAAAGTTTTCACAGCTGAAAGGTAAGTACCCAAATTGGTATTACAGAGTAAATTTTAAAAGGTTTTATTCCACACATCGTTATTCTCCAGTTTTCTTTTCAAACAATGTATCGCCTATTTCTCTTCATGTTAAGAGTTTGTTTTTACACACAGAGAGACTTATCGAGACTGAAACAATGTTAAAAATGGAATTCGAACAACTGTACTTCCACCGGGTATCGAACCCAAGAACCCTTGGTTACAAGGCGACGACGTTACTACAGCGCCATAGGGGATACACTACTTCTGCCCAAGGCCACTCACATGTTGTTTTTTTCCCTCAGGGGAAAAAGCAATGTTTAAAGTGGGGAAAACGTAGAGTGATGCTTTCCCTCAGTTAAGAGAATTCTCATAAAGTATCCACAGCACTAGGATAATTTGCATACGCACTTAATCTGCTGCATTTCACGGCACTCCTCGTCCATGTTTTCATGCAAATTTTATTTTTCTACCTTTGGTACTTTCTGAGTTCAAACGAAAGATCAGGGACGACCATTGTTGCAATCAGTATTTTCTTTAATTTTGCTGATAAGGGTCCTCAAAATTATCTTAAATCACACAGACCAATACTTACTTTCACAGGTGTGATCTTCTATCCTATCGCTTCATTAGTACCCTCTCCCCCCTACATCTTTTCGAGTTAGTACATTTTGACCGATAACAAAGCACTCAACAAAGTTCTTCCTTTGTGCTTCATCGAATTTACGATTCCGTTCCAAGAGGTGAGCGTATACTTATCGTACGTAACAATCCCAAATCCATGTACAAATTTGCACCATTCGACAAAAATTCAATGTAATACACTCTGTCTCGGAAATTTGTGGGGCAAGGCCGCGCATAACGCTAGAGAACGCGAGAGGGAGTGGGAGGAGCAAAGCAGTGCACGCTGCTGCAAAAGCTGTTAGCTGCAGCTGCGTTTTTCCCTCCATGCACTCACTTTCCCTTTCACATGTTCATTGGTCGAACCCTCCGGAATCACTTCTTGCGCAAACGACTTGTTTTCATGAGCTTGCTCCAAAGAACCTCGGGACAGAATGAAGTGCCTCTGTGTGCTCGTCGTCTCAGAAAAGAATTTCGTGTGGGGAAAGGCATGTTCAAGATTTGTCTGTCTGCTTGACCTTGCAAGTTTAAGCTAATGTATGCACATGATCAATTTAAAGTCATTGTGAAATGAAATGGAATGGTTCATTACGATGAGCAAGATTCATGCTAAGCTGATGAAATAGATCATTGAACAGATACAAATAGAGATATTGTGTTAACAGAAATATGCATAAAATGCTATGTAAGAAGTAAAACTATTTCTTAAATTCATTGCTACTGCATAAATGCAATATCAACATTTCTACCAATAAAATATATGTTTGTTCTCTTCCAGTGTACAAGTTCAGTAAACAGCAAAATGGCATTCAGGAGTAACATTTGTATCTTGCTTCTAGTTGCTTGTCTCGTAAGTATATTTTGGAATGACAATAATTAGGTAATAGATCCTATGACGTAAATAGGAGTAAATGCTTAAACTAAGCTTAACTTAAAAAAATCTTCTCTGTGTTGATGTTCTTCACCGTTTTCATATTGCATTACTGTATTGTATGATATACAGTATTATGTAATTTGTAAGAACTTTTTCCTTGTGATTATCACAAGTATTTTAAAAAAAAAATTTCGTCGATTATTCATTTATTTCTCATTCGAAATGTTTTAATACGAACAATAATCGCATTAGAAATCACTAAATTTATAGCTAAAGTACACATTTAGTGAATGACTATAGTATTATCACAATTATTAGCGGGAAAGTAGATCTATAAACAACGTCGAAAAACATTATACTTCTTAAAATACATTACTGACTGTAATCTAATTAGTTTGAGACCACTATAGAAGATAATGAATTCTGTGTGAGACAAAGAGCTTATATACGCTCTTTGGTGTGAGGAACATATTGGTAATTCTACCGTAACCAATGGATATGTTAACTGTAACATTTGGGTACGCTTATCTGCTGATATGAGTACGTCTTTTATTTCGTATTAGATATTCTGTAGCTTTCCTTGTGTGGTTTACTTATAACATCACTATTGAAACTTCGGATTAGTCTGAAAATTTAAGGTAAGAAAGAAAGGGTACTGATTATGAGAAGGGAAAATAACATCCCAACCATTCAGATGTGATTAATATATTTGCAAGAAAAAAAAACAAGATATTTGTACTATTCAGTGACACTAAGAATGATCTCTATGCAAGTGGCTGGAAATTAACATCTTTCCTTTTACCATTATCTGATTGGGTAGCATTTACCTTCCTACTACTCACTCCCTTGTACTGTACGATTTATGAGTGTTATCAATCAAATTGTCATGTCGCCAATCCTTGCGGTAAAGAGAAATAAGAGCATTGTTGACAGTTTGGTATGGGGCTTACTCCATACTTCTAAATCTCAATACATGTTATACCAAACTTCTGCGTTGGTTTTGATAAAAAGGACCAGATCTCATATTACTCAAGACCTGCACACAGAAACCAACCAAGCTAGCAAATAACGTGGATAGTGTATTCCTACCATCTCCCTTACTCAACATTATGTTCCCGATCAAGTGAAAGTTTCACTTAAGCAATGGCCAAATTACATAAATAAATATTAACGAAACGGTAATTGAAGGTACAGGCATATTATCACAGGGTATACACTAACGAGTAAGGTTACCCCTGGCTGCACCCCTGCTAATGTACTCTATTTTTATATCTTCTCTAGCACAATACATATGCACAATTTGCCTCTCCTGCTGTTCATATTAAGAATGATGTTCGACCACCACCAAGTCAGGCTGCATCCACGAAAGAAGATATCAACCTTAGATGTGTAATAACTTCGCATCCTGAAGGCCAACTGTCAGAATCTACCAACTGTGAAATCGACGTAAGGGTCCAATCAGATGATACTAACCAAAATTACACCATCATGGAACAAATCTCAGTGCAATGCGAATCTAATGTTAGCGTCAGTGTTGGCGAGTTGGCATCCATAGCCAACGTTACAACCAGCTGTAATATTAACTCAACCGTTGTCATCAACGATTCTGGGGTAGTTGACACAACGACGGTGGCTTTAACCGCTAGCTGTTCAACAAATACTCTCACAAAACTAAACCTGAGCGACACACATCTCTCCGAAACAATACTCGACAACACCAGATGCTACATCGAGTCAGTGGAAGATTCCGTAAAAGAGATAAGCGATTGTTATGTGGAGGAAATCATTCAAGCTGACTTAAGCTCTCAATCAGTCCACGCTGAAACATTCGAAACTTGTGCAACCATTGAGGAAACTAGTCAAACGAGCATAATAACTGACACCAAGTGCTCAGTAGACTCCATAACACAGCAACAATCTGAAATAAACTGCAGCGAACAAACTATTCTTCCTGACAGCACAGTTCATTGTGCCGTACAAGGGGAGGCCACTGTAAATATCGTAAACTCTACGGTGATAGAAGAACAGGAAGCTCTCACAGTCACCTGTCCGCCATCTTCGAAACGACATTTCTACACTGCAAGCAACCCAGAATTCATAAAGAAGACAATTCACTTTCCTTCAGTCCGTTCAGCTAAGAAGCTCCAAAAAGACATTTACCAGTATTGAGTGAAAGATGTAATTGTGAAAAAAATCCATCTTTTTGTTTGTAGCACATCTGTATATCTTCTCAAATATGATGTAACAGCTCTTTAAAATAATTTAATCCTTGTGATAAGTTACAATGTTTACATAAAGTAAAATAAACAGGTAACACTTTTCGAAACTGTGTGTGGTTTTTTTTCTATATATTTTTAAGTCGCAATTGAATACATAATAAGTTACTATAAACTTTTACTTTGAAAAGGGTTAACACTAACAAAGTTTCTTTAAGTACAATTTCGATTTCGTTTTTGTGCTTGTGTTTCTCAACATACTGAAGAACCTTAGTAAAAATCGAGTACTTCTAAATACTGAGTAGGGGTCCCGGGTTCGATACCCGGTGGAGGCTCATAGTCGTATCGTACCCAAGGTATTGGGTAGGATGTATAAATTCTTAGCATAGTAGGAAACAGAGATAGGAATGCTGAATAAGCAATCAGGCAAAGGTCGGGTGATTGACTTGGAAGGCGCATGTGGCATGAGTGTTGGAATTGTCAGGAGGTGTGATCAGTTGGCGAGAATACGAGAGAGAGTAAGGACTACGGATTGTGAGAGAGGAGCAAAGTGGGGAACGACTATTGGACGATGGTGTGTGACAAGAGACAAGTGATAGTTGAGAGGACAAGCTAGGAACAATCTCCATATATTTGTAAGGCAAGTAATATCCTTTCTTTAACCAATCCATATCGGTTCAGTCATGGAGAGTATAAAACCCATATCTAATCTAAGCTAATTTCTATCGCCATTCCTTTAAAAGGTAACCTCTTGCATTTATCACATTTAGGCCAAGCGAGTGATAACCATCTGAGAGATGAATGAGGAATATCTACATCACCCAATTAAATCTAGAGGTTCTTGGTTCGATCCCAAACGCAGCATGGGAGTTGCGTTACGTGGTGGAGGCTGCTTAGGGCTTCTCATCCATTTTTTTTGCAAATGCGATGCGAAAACACTGCAGTACGTGAAATGCTGCGATTTTCATCTATTTCATCCCGAAATATGATGAAAATAATAGGGCCTTCTAGCTTTTCAAATTACGTATGGGAGATATGGCGCCGGAATTTTCACTTGTTAGCGCTTCACGTTGTGTTAATAATCAATTATTACCAAATATCAAGAAAATAAAGCAAGAGGTAGGCCTAGCAATATGGTACGCGGTAAGGCGCAAATAAATAAGAGTAGAGTTTCAACTAGGTTATTCGGCGATTGGCTTGTGAAAAGATGAGAATTAACATTAGGATGTTGCATAAAGGTTGGTTAAATATTTTAAAGATGTGTTCGGTACTGTCGTCACTGTTACGCGATTGTTGAACCTAACTTATCAAAATTCCGGGAGAGTAAACAATTGAATTGCTGATAATGTCCTGTCAAAGCCACGGGGGATGAGAAAAGAAAACAAGCAACTTAGTGCTAATTTTAAGCTAATCAAGCATTTTTCCTGCGCATAGGCTAATCATAAAATCATGGCGCAATCTAGATTTATTCACCCCGACATTCTCGAAACTATCCAGTTTCAAGGTAACATTCACGAGGATGTATTAAAATTCATTGACAAATTTAAAAGTTTAGCTATTCTTAATGAGTGGAATGACTTAAAGAAAAGGCAATTGCTACCGGCATTTTTGGCTGATTCAGCATTGGAATGGTTCAATACTTGGAGTCGAACTCAGGAAGCACAGGATATAGATTTTGTAACTTTAAAAACTAAAATTGTGGAAGAATTTACGGAACCGGGGGATACTTTTCAATTAGAAGAACAAATCAGATTACGCTTCCATCAGGAAAATGAACCTGTTTCAAAATATGTAAGAGAAAAACATTTATTGTTATTCAAATTAGATCCTGCCATGGACATTAGTGAGCAAATTAAGCAAATAAGCGGGGGTTTACAACCTAACTTTATGAAAGAAGTTTATAACAGGGAATATGATTCAGTGCATGAGATGTTACGAGACCTGAAAAATGTTGAACAATTCAAATATCTTGTGCAAAAACGTAAAATTTTAGAAACTGAATGTGAGACAATGAAAGCTCTGTCGTGTTCTGAATCGAGTCGAGCATACATGCCGACTCAGCAAGCTATCACGTTGCAGCGCACGGTCAATGGTCATGTTGACATAAGTTATTCTCAGGCTAATCGGGAGATCGAGGAAAGATTAAATGCACTACAACAAGACCTTGATCAATTACAGTCGAACACGGGACTCCAATCTCATGAGTCAGATTTAGTTTCGCAATTTCAGAATCTTGAGGCTAAAGTAAATGCACTGGCAGAACATCGGAAAAAACATTCATTCACTGAGTCATCATTCTCATATACAGTTAGAGAAAATGAACATAGAGATAGAAACAATAGGAGAACCTATTATCATAATAGTAATCATAGAGCTCAGAATAGAAATACTTGGCATAACAACCACAATAATAATCTCGACACACAGTCGCAAAGCTCGCATAGGGGGCGATGGCGCAATGGCGGTAACCCTCGATTTCAGCGTTCGCATTTTTCATCTTCATCGCCGCGAACATTTTTGGAGCAACAACAGGGGCGCGATGATCCAAATAACCATACTAATCAGGTTGTAAATACAAATCATTCTACTTTTCGTCAGAACAGAAGCAATTTCAAACGAGTAAGACCTGCATATGACGGGGACCTAGGTGTAGGACCTACGGGGAAAACTCTAACGGTCTCTACTTTTCCTTCTGAAGATTTGATTTACATCAATGTGAAAGTAGATGGGGAAATTCGACAGTTCATCCTGGATAGTGGAAGTCAAATTTCGGTAACTGGAGATAAGAACATACCAGTCAATGCCAAGCGATTTAATATAAATACTGCGATTAGAGGGGTCACTAATAGTCAACTGACGGTTAAGGAAATTGTGTTACTACCATTTTCTATACATAACCAAACATTTGTTCATCCATTTAGAATCGTTAAGGATTTTAATCAAGTTACCATATTAGGAAATGATTTCTTGAAGGGAAAAAAGGCTAAGTTAGATTTTGAGGAAAATAAGCTTACCTTGCATAGATTTGGCACACCTCCTAGAAACCAAATTAAAAATGAGAATAAGAAAGCTTTTGACGTGTCAATCAAAGTTTCCCATTTATTACAGCATGTTTTGCAACCAGAATTTGTAGCTGCTAAAAAGATAAAAGTGAAACCCAGGACACATTTGTGCATTCCACTGAAATTGGCTAATTCATATGACAAAGATAGGACACTCTTGGAACCGGACCTACAGTTTCAAGAGAAAACGGGATTGATGGTTGCCAGAGCAATTATTAATCCGGATTCGAATCTCATTTGGATCACAAATCCTTTAAATTATAATGTTACAATTAAGAAAGGCACTATTATCGGGAAAGCTGAAACATGGGATAGGCCAATCATGAGTAACAATAATGATGAGAATAAGGATGAAATTGGTGAACAGGCACAGGTTTTTGCGACGGAAGAGTCAGGGAACGTCAGTGACGCACGGGCGGACCCTAGTCGGTTTGATGTGAATCCGAATTTAGAACCCCAGCAAAAGGAGCAACTTTTGGCTGTTTTAGTGAAATATCCACATGTTTTTGCGTGGTCAAAGGATGATATAGGTAGAGCCACGAATTATAAACATAGAATTCAACTAAAAGATGACACAGAATTTCACTTAAAATCCTACCCGATTCCAGTTCACCTTCGTGATGAAATTAAAGATCAGATTGAGACTTTATTAAAGCAAGGTGTTATTTCTCCTACAAAATCACCCTTTAACTCTCCAGTTATCCTTGTAAAGAAGGCAAAGGGGGGTTATAGATTATGCCAGGATTATCGCAGATTGAATGTTTCGTCTGTATTTGACGCTCTGGGTGTGAATAACATCAATGAAATATTATACAATATGGGGGGCAAGAAATACTACTGTACGGCGGACTTGAAGAGCGGATTCTTTAATATTCCTCTCACCGAGGATAGTAAGAAATATACAGCATTTACAATACCAGGAATGTCACAGTATCAAATGAACGTCGTGCCACAGGGCCACGTCAGTTCATCAAGTGCGATGACTCGTTGCATTCACCTTGCTTGCTCAAATTTGGATCCCAATCACTTTGCCCATTATGTGGACGATTTATTTTGCTTCGGAAATACCTTTGAAGAAATGCTCGTAACTCTGGAGAAAATGTTACAATGTTTACAGGCCGCGGGATTGAAGCTTGCAATAGAAAAATGTCACTTCGGATACACCGAGATTATTGCTTTAGGACATAAAATTTCAAAATTTGGCTATCGGATCAATGACAAAATCATTGATTCTATCAAGAAATATAAGACACCGACAACTGTGAAACAAGTTCGCACATTTCTCGGATTAACATCTTATGTCAGGAAGTTTTTAAAATCATATTCCGAGATGGCACTTCCCTTGCAAAAATTGATAGGGAAAAAGAAGAAATTTCTCTGGGGGGAAGAACAGCAAACTGCGTTTAAGAGATTGAAAGAAGCTTTACTTACAGCTCCTGTATTAATGGCATATGATCCATCCAAAGAAGTAAGGGTATATACGGATGCAAGCAGTAAGGCTATTGGCGCGGTGATTTTACAACCGAATGCGAACGGTGATTTTCAGCCTATTTCCTACTGCAGTAGAGTTTTAAAAGACCATGAAACTCGACTTTCAACCATCGAGCAAGAATTGTTGGCAATCATATACGCATTTAAGTCATTCAGATTATTTTTACTTGGGAGACATTTCGAATTATTTACCGACAACCAAGCAATCACATTCATTCGCTCCTCAACGCAACTTTCAAACAAATTATTTAGATGGTACACGTTGATGGCCGAGTTCGATTTTACGCCAATTCACTGCAAAACTACACAAAATATGGCGGATGCTATCAGCAGAGAAACAGAACATGATCCACAGGGAGAAGACGAGGAGCTTCCAGAGCCACGTACATTGTTATTGTTAGATGAGACAATTGATGTTGCTATACACCAACGAGAGGATTCTTTTTTTGGACATATCATCAATATTTTGGAAGGAAAAGAAGACGAGGGGGGCAACAACCCACCCAACCCCTCCCTGCAGAGGCAAGCTTGCTATTATGTTATGGAAAATGGACTTCTTTATAGACAACATAAACTGGGAGCTACGACTAAAAAATTATTATGCATACCGAAGTCACTTCGCAACACTGTTATTGAGACATTACATAGTTTACCAGCTGGAGGAGCGCATTACGGCTTCACTAAAACATACAAGAATGCACTGGATAGGATTTACTTTCCATTTATGAAGAACCATATTCAGAAAATGGTCAAGGAATGTGTAATTTGTCAGCAGAATAAGCGCATAAAAGGAGCGCCATATGGAGAACTTTTAACGTTCAACTCACAGAAACCATTCGATAGAATCGCTTTAGATTTTAGCGGACCGTATCCACCAAGTGGTTTGCTCCGCCATAAATATATACTAAGTGCAATCGATCATGGTACTCGATTTTTAATTGCTCAATCAGTAGCAGATACTTCAAGTGAGACAGCAGCTAACTTCCTTTTTGAAAATATAATTTTGCGCTACGGATGTCCTTCTCATTTAGATACAGACAGAGGTACTTCATTCACAGCTAGTTTATTTAAAGAACTATCGGAGAAATGTGGAATCCATCTGAAATTCGTTCCAGCAGCTAATCACAATTTAATTGGATTATTGGAACGATCACATGCTATTTTACAGGGACTTATGAAAAACTTCGTGAACTCAAAACACACAGACTGGCTTTTATACTTGCAATCGGCTGTGTGGTCGTACAATGTTAATTACCAGGAGAATTTGAAGAACAGTCCATTTTTTCTTCTTCATGGATTTACGCCTAGATTAGTCTGGGAGAGCGGACTTAATTTAACGCCCAGTGTGAATGTAAACAACGAGATGAGATTCAAGATTCTCGAAAAAGCACGAGCAGCAGCTTATGAGTCTCTACAGAAACGCCACCGACAAGCAAAAAAGTACTACGATAAACGTCACCAGTCCATTGAATTTACGCCAGGAGAATTGGTTCTAGTATACGATGGCAGTCATCGTGTACACACCGCTAAATGCTTTTCGGGAGTATATAAAGGACCTTGTAAAATTATAGCAAAAGAAAATCCCAATGTTTACAAAGTGGAATATAAGACAAAACGAGGACAGACAGTCGTAGACTCAATTTCGGTCCAGAGATTGAAGAAATACTATGCTTCGGAATACGGTAGCGGCGATGAGAATGTAAATGGTGATGAGACTGAAGAACAGGAACAGTCAGGAGTGAATGAGTGAGAACATACCCTTTTACCCTGTACGTAACTTCCTTTTCAGTACTCTGATGCACTAAATAAATTTTACATCTTGCAAATATTTTTTTTTAAACGATCAAACACTAAAATTATGTGAAATATTATTGTTTAGCCCTTAATAATTGCACGGAAGTGTAAAACTAGTTATTACCACACTAAAATCATTAGTTATAACACGTAGACATCGAGGTTTCATAATAATGAACAACAAGTACAGTAACGCGCAAAAATAATAATAATTAATATTATTGTATTCACGGATAGTGAACAAAGGGAATGGTGATGAATATAAATTGCGAGCAAGGAATTTTCCTCAGATTTCTGTAGGCCTGCAGAGAACTGATGGAAATAATATTTTGTGAACTACAAAAGATAAATAGTGTAAGTCAATAATAGACTTTAGTATTTTTTAAGGAATAAAATGTGTTAAACACATTCGGTAAGGAAAATGAGAATTAAAATTCTCTATGATTTAGCGTGGTTAGTCAAAATAGGGCTTTAAACAAGTACATATTTTAATATTTCAATTGTTAAATTTAAGTTAATTACATTTATAATTTTAATAACTAAATAAATGACAGAAATATGAGATTATCAGTTTTATAAGATTTAAATAACGTTAAATAAAGAGAACAGTTACAATAAGAGCTGACTAGGCATACAGCCAGTAAATTATTCAATTAAACAAGTTACAGATCAATAATAACTAAATAAGAATTGCGATAATAAGAATTATAATATAGATAATAATAATAACGAAGAGAATAGTAAACATATTGAGTTCTTTGATATTTACGACAGTCTTGAAGAAGTAAAGTATCTTTCATTAAACACGTACATTACATTGATCCATCTAATTTGGGATGTTTCATTCCAAATATCACTCTACAATTATTGAATGTTATAATCAAATTGCTTAGAGTACTTCCTAAGATATTTTCCCGTATTGTAAAATCCCACTACCATAAAATTTCCCTCACATGTATTTCACATTCTGAAAACGATATCGCAAATCAGCTTCGAACGTCTTCATGGTAAATTATCTGTCGTCAGCAAAAGGATAAAGTTCAACCAGGGTGCAACGGAAATGTTCTTCCTCCTTAAGCAATGGGGAAACTTGAGTTACATTCAGAAAGACAGAACAACTGACGAAATATGTAAGTTAGGCATTCTATTCGTTTCTTGCGGCAACGATATCTACCTACATCGGCAGGAGCAAAATTCTCTCTTAACATGAAGTAACCAACACGTTGCAAATTAAACAGCAGATATCTCACATTCCACATTAGCAGGGAACTGAATAAACTGCCGACAGAGCATTCTTTCAACTCAGGTTATCAGCTCGAAAGATACGAGGGAACATGGAATTTTATGTCTGTTCAGAACGCTATTTCTTTGTGAGACAACATTTGGAATCTACATTGGAATTAACTTTTCATTTTTATATCATTTAATGTTAGGTGCATATGCATATAGTTACACACTACCAATTGTCAACTTTCATTTTTTTTCTCTCCATATTTCTTTTGTATACACAATTGTATATTATTTTCCTTGAATATTCTTAGGCTAATTGCAATATCATTAGGGGAGAAAGGGTCTATAATGGACAACGAAATTTCGGATTCTTAGAATATTATTTTACGTATTCCAATTGTCATGGACACTATCAGCAAGTTGTGTATTTTACAATTAATCTTTATTAATGACGATATTTTATCAATATTATACTAACAGAAGGACGATTGATCAACACATTTTTAGTAATATTTAAAGTACTTCATTCAATTCAATTGTTATTTATAAATAGTTTTAGACATCAATTATAATTTAAATTTTGCAGTAGTATACAGTATACACTCACAAAATCTTCAAGAGTATTTACAGCATTACATTCCATTCATATGTAAAGTTCAATTTGCTTTTAGTAATTATTAGTAGTTATATTTATTTATTTTCTCTTCTCCAGATTGTAATTATATTTGGTGTGTAAAGGATGGCATTAATTAGAATTTGGGTAATTTATAGTAAGAGTAAATGTTATGACTGAATCGGTACTCCTTTTCAAATTCCATTTCCTCAAATATAACAACCCTCGACTACAAGATTTTTCATACTTGTAATATTTACAAGTACTACTTTCTTAAAATAAGGGTGACTTAGAGGCGCCCATGTCTCAACAAAACCTCTACACATACCGACATATTAAGTTCTCTCACACACACAACATTACACTAACGGTCAGGAGGAAATGCCTGTTCGGTATATGAAGCAAATTTCCTTTCCAAAACCTACCTGAATTGCCTCACAGATAATTCAAATCTTAACGGTGAAATGAACATTTTAACAATATTATGAAACCATGTTAACAGTCCTCAGTTCAGCTTTTTCACAGATGTCAACGTCAAGAGATGGTCACCAGCTAAAACCTTGGAGAAATAAGAAATCAACACGAATTACACCTGAAGGACGCAGAGGAATTATTTGTCCTACGATTTTTTTTGAGAATTTCTCAAGAGTTTTATTTCTGAGATTTTTCTTTTAATTTTTCGACACGTGGAAACAGGAATTACAATTAGACCTTTCATCAATTTTAATTACGCAGTTCAGCGAAATCAGTTGATAAGCACCAAATCGTTTAACACGGATCTCCTTCATTCTATTCTAATTAACTCCTACTGAAGTCAAGTAGTAGTGAGACCTGATATTCAACGCTGATAATACATACATCGATTTGAAGGAATATTTACATACAACTAAATACTTCACATTCACAATTCGACGATATGCAGTTCTCTACTGTACATTTTTCATCAATGACAATATTTGTAGCTGCAAAGTTAATGCATCGAAGGGAAAAACATTTTTCACGGCCACAAGGAACTAATATATACATATATACGTGGTTTGGTTCAAGAAGAAACTTCATTGCTATACGCAGAGACTATTAAGTGATGATAACAACAGTAAAATTATGGTATTTTACTTGAACTCTTTGTGAGAATCAGGATAACTCAAGGATTATTTTATGGACAAATGTTAGTGCTGTGATTTTATCTATCGAACACTATTATATTCTTATCTTCAAATACATAAATACATGTACATATATTATTATTCAAGGACAGTTATTGATACAGTGTATATATTTTGATTAACTTCAAATTTTCTAATTAAATATTTATTGTGATAGTTGACATATATTATAAATAAAAACGACAGCGATATTTAAATGATACAATACAGTAAGAGACGGTGAAATTTACATCGATAATGACATATGTGTGCAAGTGTAACTCGGATGAGTATCACAAACGTTGCTGATTTTGTAAATATTAACTTCCAAATACATAACAGTGTTGTACAGTGTCAGTGCTTGCAGGATCGATTACACTACTTCGCTAGTGTGTCATTGAGATATAAATTTTGACAAGATCCATTCTTGTGGAACAATGCTTTTATAATTTTCTCACGTGGTGTCAGTGTTGCATGCTTATGCACGGACTTCGCTACGTCATCATGTAGTATTGGAACTCAGATGTGTAGCGTAAGCCTCTCAATGAATACGCGCACGAGCAGATTGTCAAGTTAGCATAACAAACTCACGTGCCAGTGTTTACCTTTTATATGCTTTACGCAAACATGTATTTTTTTCTTCTCTTTGTTTCTATCGGGACTTGTGATATATCTATTTTTCAGAACCTATATTATTCCATTTACATATATTCTGGGTAATGGTATGTTATTACAATATTTTTAGTATACTATATTTTATAATAAAAAAAAATCTCTCCATAGAAAGGATCGATATGGAATACAACTTTAAATCTTTCATCTTTAGGTGAAAATCAAAAGATTTTCTTTAGGGGGTAGAGGAGCGTATCGTACCCAAGGTATTGGGTAGGATGTATAAATTCTTAGCATAGTAGGAAACAGAGATAGGAATGCTGAATAAGCAATCAGGCAAAGGTCGGGTGATTGACTTGGAAGGCGCATGTGGCATGAGTGTTGGAATTGTCAGGAGGTGTGATCAGTTGGCGAGAATACGAGAGAGAGTAAGGACTACGGATTGTGAGAGAGGAGCAAAGTGGGGAACGACTATTGGACGATGGTGTGTGACAAGAGACAAGTGATAGTTGAGAGGACAAGCTAGGAACAATCTCCATATATTTGTAAGGCAAGTAATATCCTTTCTTTAACCAATCCATATCGGTTCAGTCATGGAGAGTATAAAACCCATATCTAATCTAAGCTAATTTCTATCGCCATTCCTTTAAAAGGTAACCTCTTGCATTTATCACATTTAGGCCAAGCGAGTGATAACCATCTGAGAGATGAATGAGGAATATCTACATCACCCAATTAAATCTAGAGGTTCTTGGTTCGATCCCAAACGCAGCATGAGAGTTGCGTTACGTAGTGGTTCGGATCTCACTTTTAACTGTAGGTCCAGTCCCGATTGGCCTTGCTGTGCATAAAGTGGACGTAATACACAAACTCAATCAATCAATCTAAATACTGAGTAAAGGTTGCGAGTATCTGGTAACTTAAAAACAAGCAGTGCTCCACTTAAGGTGTTGAAAACTTTAATGTGTATTGAATTGCTGCTACGTATCTTGTCTAAGCGTGGGGCATTAGCATCCATTATGTTATTATATTTCATATTAGTTACTTTCGACATCTAATTCACTAGTCACCAAACTTTCATCTCTGAATGTATTAATTGTTCATACACTCTCAAAACCTTAAACACGCAATGATTTTGTCTCTGTAAAAGGGAAAACGATAAACACCAGAAAAATATGCAGACACTTGATTGTAAGCTTACATATCAACTTTTGCAATTACAAAATTACACTTCACACGGAAAGCAAATGACGATTAGGCTTTTCAGTGAATATAAACTTTAAACTCCAAGTCCTTAACGTTCAACATGGTATTTCTACTATATTTCACAACTTCCTTTGTAATTATAAGTTAGACTTCTTCCTCTATTATCCTGTTACAAATTTCAGAAGTGCCCAATGCCCATGAATGTACACTCACACTTTTCGCTCATCCATCTTAACATTCCAACATAGATGGTGTCTCAATCGGTTAGTGAGTCTCTGGTGTGTTAAGCTTTAGTGGAATGACGCAATACATAATCTGAATGACCAAAACGTCGAACCTTGTGTCAAGGACGTTCTGTTGCTGCTGAGGTGGGAATTGAACATAGAACTGCTTCTAGGCTGTGGTTGAGGTTGTACACGATGTACCCCAGCAAAAGAGAACCACTACATGGTGCTATCTGCAAATTGGAATCATCGGAGCCACCCTTGTCATTTGAGTAATCAATTGTTTGAAAGTACAGAGACATATACCTATGTCGTGTCAAACCATGGCAAGATGGTTGAATGAGGTAAAGCTCTGTCAGGTAAAAGTGTTCCTGTACAACTACGAAATAAGTATGTCAGTATCACGTTCTATGACATGAAGACAAGAACACAGTACTTTAGAAACGAAGTAGAGTTTCATTCACAGGTGAAAATAGAATGAGTTTAGTCTCTTACTAAGCCGTCATCAGACCTGGTGAAAACCTAAAACGCATCTCCTTCAATAAAACAACATCGAAAAGGATATACATTATATCTGGTGACACCGCCATTATAATCTATCGATGTACAATCTTGCAGCTGTTAGAACGATGGTTCATGGTAGTATTTAATCTTCTCATCTTGGTTTGGAATAGAATTTAATTCACGCATTTAGACCTTCATGTTTTTAAATGCAGCAAACCAGCATATTGGGGAAAAAAACTATACAATATTTTTTATTGTGTTGAAATATTTGTGATCAAGCATTTAGTAACGATACTAATATTTATTAAGAGACTCGTTATATTTTAGAAGTAATGGTGACCAATGAAATATAGGATCAATCTATTAATGAAACTGATTTAACAATCATCAGTAATGAAGTATATTTGAAGTTATACATGGAAAAACAAATGTAATGTAAATATATTGCTTGAGGAGCAAAACAATTTAATTATTGCTTTTGTCACACACGCGCGTATTGTTCCGATATGAAAGAAAAAAGTAATAATATCCTTAGATCACGTTCGACCAATAAGTCTATTACCTATATTTTACAAAATCTCTGAAAAATTGTAGAAAAGCAAATTTCTAAGCCTGTCAATTACTAGATCTCACGAAAGCCTTTGACAGTGTTCATCATGACCTCTTCCTAAGTAAATTAAAGTACTGCAATTTTTCACCTCACGTACTCCGATGGTTTAGAACAGGGGTTTCCAACTGGCGGCCCGCGGGCCGCATTTGGCCCACAATGCCATTTTTTGCGGCCCGCGAAGCCAGTTTGCAAAATACACTAATTGTATGTATTTTTATTAAAATACGTTCTATTTTTACTGAAGTAACAGTTTCCGAGTATGGACTTCCTCAAACAACTGGCGTTTCTAACAGATATAACAGGTCATCTGAACGAACTGAATTTGAATCTACAGGGAAGAAACCAGCTGGTGTCAGATTTAATGGAAACATAAATGGGTTTCGTAATAAACTGAGCAATTTTAACAGAAAAATATAACACTTTCAACGTTACTTTGGAGAGGAATAACCTGGTCCATTTTCCAAGCGTCGGCGGCTAGCAGAAGATGAAGAAACACTGGACTTTTCAGAATTCAGTGCAAATATTAAAGAAATAATGGATGACTTTGACTCCAGATTAATGATTTTGAAGAACTTAAAGCAGCATCCTGCTATTTAGCAATCCTCTTGGCATTAACATCGAAGAACAAGAAGCTTCTCTCCAACTTGAATTGTGTGATTTGCAAGGCGATGTGTTCCTTCAAACTAGGCAAGAAAAGGGGCCAGAGTTTTTCAAATACCTTTCAAAGGAACGCTTTCCAACCCTTCGTAGTTTTGGGCAAGGAATTACATCGATGTTCGGCAGCACATACGCGTGTGAAAGTGTTTCTTCTTCAATGAAGTTCATCAAGAACCGCTACAGAAGCCGACTGGCAGATTCTTCACTGCTTCACCTTCTGAGACTTTAAAATACAGAAATTCAAGTGGACATTCCAACTTTAATAAAAGAAGCAGATCGGCCTCAATTTTCACACTGAACACTTACTATGAAGGATTAGTAGTGTAATTGGATTGTTTCAAAATAATACTTAGTAGGTATTGTTTTTTTTACCAATTGAATATTATTTTTTTGACATATTTTGACAATTTTTTGTCGATGTTTTAGCGTTTGACGATTTTTCAGTGCAATTCTCACCGCATCTCATTTGTTTCCCACTCATACTTGGTAGGTATGCATTTGTAGCCTCTTTTTTATCAATTGAAAATCAGTTTTTGACATATTTTGACAAATTTTTGTCGATGTTTTAGTGTTTAGCGATGTTTTTGTAAAATTTCCTATTTTTCCCTTTTTTCCCACTCGTACTTGGTACGAATGCCACGATCTTACGTGATATAACTTAACCTATTCATTTTTTTTTCGTGCTAAACTACACGAGAGCCTCTACGTGCTTTGACCTACTTTAGAGTAGAACCATAAAGACAGAGCTGCAACCGAAAGTGAGGCTCGAAGTGAGGCTCGGTGAGGCTCGCCTTAATGGTTTGCTCTTGTAAGGCATGAGCCCTATTTTCTGGCAGTGTTGCCAGCTTCTTACTCGAAAAAATCAACAAGGTTTTTTTCTTGGTCTAACCTATGTTATTGAACTGCGTCGTCACGTCCAAACCTGCATGACTTCCGAACACTATTGGTTTTATTCATATTTTTTTTTACGTATAGGTGTATATGATGAATCCCCAAACAGATTTTTCCTAAGTTTTACTGTTTCCAAGATAACCCCACTTCCGGTTGCTATTTTGGATTTCGGAACATAGGTTCTATTCATACTTTTTCTCACGTATAGGTGTACCTGATGAATCTGCAAACAGATTTTTCCTAAGTCTTACAGTTTCTAAGATAACCCCACTTCCGGTCGCCATTTTGGATTTCCGAACATAGGTTCTATTCATATTTTACTTACATATAGGCGTATGTGACGAATCCGCAAACAGATTTTTTCTAAGTCTTACCGTTTCAAAGATAATCCCACTTCCGGTCGCCATTTTGGATTTCCAAGCATAGGTTCTATTCATATTTTACTTACATATAGGCGTACATGACGAATCCGCAAACAGATTTTTCCTAAGTCTCACCGTTTCCAAGATAACTAGTAGTGCAGGTGGGCCGGTTCAACGTCAGAAAATGGGGCTCGGTGGGGCTCGGTGGGGCTCGCCAAACCTCAAAAACTCACTTTCTCTCCACGTTCCGCGCCTTATTTATTGCGCTGACGATGTTTCACAGCGTAGAAAACAGCACCAAAACATCAAAAACTCATTTTGATTATTTGGAGCTCACCAAAACCTCAAAAAACTTATTTTTATTAATTGAGGTTCACCAAACCTCAAAAACTCTTATTTTCTCTCTATGTTCAGCGCCTCATTTATTGCGCTGACACAACGTGATGAGTAAATAATGTAGTCTCTTATTCTTGAAGGATGAATGCACCTTATTGTAATTTTCCAAGCCCCGGTCAAATGTTTGTATATCGTGATTTTTGTAAACCTCTCTCTCTCCGGAACGATGTGCCACACACACGCGCGTGCACGCCTATATTGTGACGCAAACAAACAAACAAATAATATTTTTTTTAAGATTCTTGCCCCCTAACCCCACTTCCGGTCGCCATTTTGGATTTCCGAGCATAGGTTCTATTCATATTTTACTTACATATAGGCGTACGTGATGAATCAGCAAACAGATTTTTCCTAAGTTTTACCGTTTCCAAGATAACCCCACTTCCGGTCGCCATTTTGGATTTCCGATCATAGCTTCTATTCATATTTTTTCTCACATATATGTGTACACGATGAATCACCAAACAGATTTTTCCTAAGTCTTACCGTTTCCAAGATAACCCCACTTCCGGTCGCTATTTTGAATTTCCAAACATAGGTTCTATTCATATTTTACTTACATATAGGCGTTCGTGGTGAATCAGCAAACAGATTTTTCCTAAGTCTTACTGTTTCTAAGATAATCCTACTGCCGGTTGCTATTTTGGATTTCCGAACATAGGTTCTATTCACATTTTACTCACGTATAGGCGTACGTGATGAATCCGCAAACAGATTTTTCCTAAGTCATGAATTGGAGGGTTCTATGGCAACTTATATTAATTCTCGTAAGAGAACAGAAAACACAAAAAAAACAAAAAAAACAATACTGTGGTTACTACAACAAATAGTCTTCTTCAACCCCTATCCAACAAACCAAAAAAAATCATCATCCTAACTAGAACCATGTAACTAACATTGTGATGACTCATATTAAACACCTCTTAATTGTATTACTTATAAGGGTATACTATTGCACAACGTTTTTGCAACAAGTTATTACGTAATATTGTGATGACTCATATCTAATGCTTTTTGTTGTATTAACTATAAGGGGGTAAACTATTACACAACATATTGCAACAAGTTATGACGTAATGTGATGAGTCATATCTAACGTGGCGTCTTCTGATTGGTTAATTATTACAAATGTTTTCAATATGGTCCACATTTTTATTATATAAAACGGCATACACTACAGATCAGTCAGTCTCGTGAGAGCAGCCGAAGAGTACGGACGTCCTGTTGCAGTGCTTCTTGTTTTTTGTAAAAAAATAGGTATTTAACTTTCTTTGAAGCTACATACCATCTATTATTTCAAGTTCAAAGGTGTTTCACGTGGTTTTTCATAGTAATTTCGACCAGATTGAATTTTGACGTGATCGTGCATTTTCTATTTCACCTCAAGAAATTATATATAAATAACATACCTGAAAATTGTATCGCTATATACTAGATTTTTTGATTTCTGTGATTTTCGAAAAAGCAATGGCATCCACCACCAGTTTCAATTGTAAAAATGATAAAACTGAATGTGTTACTTGTGGGAAGCTAATCTCAAGGAACAATTTATCGGTACACAGGGCAAGATGTAGCGAAACAGGTTTGAGAATTAATCGTTCGTTACCTTCTAAGCCTTGTGCTCGATGCGGAAAAATGATCAGCATTGCAAATTTAAGTAAACACCTCAAAATTTGCAAACCATCGACCGGACAAGCATCGAAAAGAAAAATCGATAATGCAGATACGGAAGCTTCCACTTCCAAGCAAATTAAATTATCCAATGAACGCAAACCAATTAGATCTGCATTTAACGACCAACTCCAGGATTTTTCAATTAAGTCAGAACCAGGCCGTGACATCCTTAGTTTCTTGGACGAAACGAAAACACCTGTACTAAATATTTTGAAAGATAAACTTGAAAACAACTCTATAAAAGTATATGTTGTTCTGTTTTCCGAATACGAGAAAGTCGATGGCACAACGAGTATTTTTTATCATTGTACAAAAAACCAGACTCTTTATTTTGCTGACGTCGAAAATTTGGACAACTTCTATTATAAAGTTTCCAACGAGCTGGTTAAGAAACACGACGATTTCGAGGCTAAAGGGTCGGGATGGTCTCTGTGTGGAAGTCCTCACACGTTAACCGTTTACGTGAACTGATTCTCGCCTCTTCGAGCTTCCAGCTACATTCCTCTTCCACCGAACATTCAACACAAGAGGGCTGTGTTAAATATACAGAACAGCGATAACAAGTGTTTTCTCTGGTGTGTGTTGGCTGTACTGCATCCTGTTTATTGCAAAAATAATCCACAGTGGGTTGGATATTACAAACAATACGAGACCGACTTTCAAAGTGTAATGTCTGGCATTGAATACCCGGTGATATTGTCGGATATAACAAAGTTCGAAAATCGTACAGGAAAACGCATCGCTATTAATGTGTATTCCTTCACGTCAGATAAATATCTCGTGCATCCCGTCAGGATAAGCGATATCGACGATGACGATGCTTGTGTAATAAATCTTCTTCTTATTTCCAACGAGGATGTTCATCATTACACACTAATTCGTTCTCTATCACGTTTGGTCAGAAGTCAAACTACCAAGTATGCAAACAACATCGAAGTTTGCCCGAGATGCCTAACCACGTTCGACGATCGTGACCGACGTGATCATCAAAATCTTCATAGTCGTCAAATTGCTCTGGAGAAACTTGCCGAACATAAAATTTATTGTGGTGACAACAGACCGGCTAGAATGTTGATGCCCGAAACGAACGAAGTCGAAGAATTCAAAATGCACAAGGCATTGTTGGAACATCCCGCAATCATCGTCGCAGATTTCGAGGCGTTCCTTAAACCACTCTCCTATTGCGAACCGGATCCTGAAATTTCCTCCACAACGCCGTACCAGCTTCATCAACCTAATAGTTTCGGCTATGTTGTTGTGCGACGTGATAAAATAAATGAAGCATATATATACCGCGGGCCAAATGTAATCGAACACTTCCTGGAAAAAATGGTGGAGGAGGTTGAGGTAATTGGTAGCGTACTGCTTACATCAAAACCGATGGCACCTTTAACTGAAAATGAACTTCAAAATTACAATTCCACTGAGGTGTGTCCGGTATGTGATCAAAGTTTTACTGATGAGAACAAAAAATATTCCACCACGATCATTTCAGCGGAAACTACATAGGTGGAATTTGCAACACGTGCAATCTTAAAATCCAGAAACCTAAATTCATCCCCATATTCTTTCACAACGGAAGCGGATATGATTTTCACCACCTGGTGAGACATCTTGGCTACGATCCGAAACGTATAGGTGTCTTGGCCGAGAATGAAGAACGCTACATTAGTCTCAGCAAGCAAGTGTCGATTCCGGGAACGAAAAATACAATCGAGATGCGCTTCCTGGATTCGTATAGATTTCTCTCTGCCAGCCTTGACGCTTTAGCGAACAAACTCACCGACGATCAATTTAAAATAACTGGAGCTAGTTTTCCCAACGTAGACATAGAACTCGTTAGACGTAAAGGGATTTATTCTTACGAATACGTTAGTGATAATTCTAAATTTAACGACGACGCTCTTCCACTTCCAAGAGAATTTTACAGCAGACTCAGAGAGAAAGGAATCACGGACGAAGAATACCAACACGCGCAACTCATGTGGGAGAAATTAGGATGTAGGACACTCGGAGACTACCACGACGCATACTTAAAATTAGACGTGACGATACTCGCGGATGTTTTTCAAGCGTTCAGGAAAACGGCAACGAATATTTATAAATTAGATCCAGCGTATTTCTACAGTCTACCGGGATTAGCGTGGTCGGCAATGTTATTCCAGACAAAGGTCAAGCTGGAACTGATATCGGACGTTGACATGTTGCTATTTATCGAAAGAGGGATACGAGGTGGAATGGTGCAATGCGTACAGAGACATGCAAAAGCTAATAACGTACACATGAAAGAAGATTACGATTCAAATCGAGCATCGAATTACATCTTCTACTCTGACGTTAATAATTTCTACGGACATGCCATGGTTCAAAAACTTCCTTACGGGGGATTCGAATGGTTAGATCCCACTTCGATAGATATTATTTATTTCGACGATAGCGAGTGTGGTTTCTTCGCAGAGGTAGATCTCCAATTCTCCGACCACCTGCACGACACGTTTTCGGATTTGCCTCCGACTCCCGAAATCAAATGTCCACCCGACTCGGTTCAAGACAAGCTTTTGTTAACATTGGACCCTAAACAGAGATACGTCGTCCACTACAAGAATCTCCGGTTTTTGATTGGGAAGGGTGTTCAGATAGTGAATGTTAGACGAATACTAAAGTTTAAACATTCCACGTGGTTAAGACCTTACATAGAAACTAACACACAACATAGAACAGCTGCCACTTCCGATTTAGACAAGGACTTCTTTAAATTAATGAACAATGCGGTGTACGGAAAGACCATGGAGAATGTTAGAAAGCACGTAGACGTGAAATTAATTTCCGATAAGAATAAATGTCGGAAGTGGATAGCCGATCCTAGATTCAAGTCGAGAAAAATTTACAACGAGAATTTGGTATTTTTCAACCTAGATATAAAATTGATGAAATTTAGAAAACCAATTTACGTTGGTGCAACGGTTCTCGACTTGTCGAAACTTTACATGTTCGAATTTCATTACGACGTGATGAAACCCTTCTACAATGATAAGATATCACTTTTGTACACGGACACCGACAGCTTCATTTACAGCATACAAACACCTAACCTATACGAAGACATAAAAAATCCTTCCATGCTCGAGTATTTCGATACTTCTGCGTATCCTCAACCCAACAGATTTGGAATTCCATCTCGTAACAAAAAAGTCCTAGGTAAACTGAAAGATGAATGTAACGGTGATATTATTGTCGAGTTCGCGGGTTTGCGTTCGAAGATGTATGCCATGAGAACAGAGAGTAGCGTCACGAAGAAAGCAAAAGGTGTGGGCAAGAATACGGTGGAGAACAAACTCACCTTCTACGATTACATCGATTGCCTTTACTCACAATCGACGATACTAAGTATAGAACAAAGAATCCAAAGTGTAGACCATGTGATTACAACAAACGAAGTTAGGAAAGTAGCATTAGATCCGCATGACGATAAAAGATGTATTTTGTCTTGTGGAATCCACACGTTGTCTTGGGGACACTATTGTTTAGAAATCAGTAAAAATTGTAGGCAATGCAAATGAAAAAAAAAACTTTAACTGTCTCACATACACAATAAATAACTAGCAAGGACAATGAATTTCTTTGGTTTCCGAAAGCAAACAATGGAGACTGTACACCGCACGGTAGATCATGAATTTCTACCTTCCATGTTATCTAAACTCAACGGCCTGTTGATCAATCAATTTTTGGAACGCTGCTCTTCTTGCTGGAACACAACGTTGCAACGTTTAGAAAGTCGTTGATTTTGTTTCTGTATTTTCCGTCGTTGGGTTTCCTCGTCATGTCGATCGTCGCGAATCCGAAATCTTCACTGTTCCAGCAAGAAGAGCAGCGTTCCAAAAATTGATTGATCAACAGGCCGTTGAGTTTAGATAACATGGAAGGTAGAAATTCATGATCTACCGTGCGGTGTACAGTCTCCATTGTTTGCTTTCGGAAACCAAAGAAATTCATTGTCCTTGCTAGTTATTTATTGTGTATGTGAGACAGTTAAAGTTTTTTTTTCATTTGCATTGCCTACAATTTTTACTGATTTCTAAACAATAGTGTCCCCAAGGCAACGTGTGGATTCCACAAGACAAAATACATCTTTTATCGTCATGCGGATCTAATGCTACTTTCCTAACTTCGTTTGTTGTAATCACATGGTCTACACTTTGGATTCTTTGTTCTATACTTAGTATCGTCGATTGTGAGTAAAGGCAATCGATGTAATCGTAGAAGGTGAGTTTGTTCTCCACCGTATTCTTGCCCACACCTTTTGCTTTCTTCGTGACGCTACTCTCTGTTCTCATGGCATACATCTTCGAACGCAAACCCGCGAACTCGACAATAATATCACCGTTACATTCATCTTTCAGTTTACCTAGGACTTTTTTGTTACGAGATGGAATTCCAAATCTGTTGGGTTGAGGATACGCAGAAGTATCGAAATACTCGAGCATGGAAGGATTTTTTATGTCTTCGTATAGGTTAGGTGTTTGTATGCTGTAAATGAAGCTGTCGGTGTCCGTGTACAAAAGTGTATCTTATCATTGTAGAAGGGTTTCATCACGTCGTAATGAAATTCGAACATGTAAAGTTTCGACAAGTCGAGAACCGTTGCACCAACGTAAATTGGTTTTCTAAATTTCATCAATTTTATATCTAGGTTGAAAAATACCAAATTCTCGTTGTAAATTTTTCTCGACTTGAATCTAGGATCGGCTATCCACTTCCGACATTTATTCTTATCGGAAATTAATTTCACGTCTACGTGCTTTCTAACATTCTCCATGGTCTTTCCGTACACCGCATTGTTCATTAATTTAAAGAAGTCCTTGTCTAAATCGGAAGTGGCAGCTGTTCTATGTTGTGTGTTAGTTTCTATGTAAGGTCTTAACCACGTGGAATGTTTAAACTTTAGTATTCGTCTAACATTCACTATCTGAACACCCTTCCCAATCAAAAACCGGAGATTCTTGTAGTGGACGACGTATCTCTGTTTAGGGTCCAATGTTAACAAAAGCTTGTCTTGAACCGAGTCGGGTGGACATTTGATTTCGGGAGTCGGAGGCAAATCCGAAAACGTGTCGTGCAGGTGGTCGGAGAATTGGAGATCTACCTCTGCGAAGAAACCACACTCGCTATCGTCGAAATGAATAATGTCTATCGAAGTGGGATCTAACCATTCGAATCCCCCGTAAGGAAGTTTCTGTACCATGGCATGTCCGTAGAGATTATAAACGTCAGAGTAGAAGATGTAATTCGATGCTCGATTTGAATCGTAATCTTCTTTCATGTGTACGTTATTAGCTTTTGCATGTCTCTGTACGCATTGCACCATTCCACCTCGTATCCCTCTTTCGATAAATAGCAACATGTCAACGTCCGATATCAGTTCCAGCTTGACCTTTGTCTGGAATAACATTGCCGACCACGCTAATCCCGGTAGACTGTAGAAATACGCTGGATCTAATTTATAAATATTCGTTGCCGTTTTCCTGAACGCTTGAAAAACATCCGCGAGTATCGTCACGTCTAATTTTAAGTAGGCATCGTGGTAGTCTCCGAGTATCCTACATCCTAATTTCTCCCACATGAGTTGCGCGTGTTGGTATTCTTCGTCCGTGATTCCTTTCTCTCTGAGTCTGCTGTAAAATTCTCTTGGAAGTGGAAGAGCGTCGTCGTTAAATTTAGAATTATCACTAACGTATTCGTAAGGATAAATCCCTTTACGTCTAACGAGTTCTATGTCTACGTTGGGAAAACTAGCTCCAGTTATTTTAAATTGATCGTCGGTGAGTTTGTTCGCTAAAGCATCCAGACTTGCAGAGAGAAATCTATACGAATCCAGGAAGCGCATCTCGATTGTATTTTTCGTTCCCGGAATCGACACTTGCTTGCTGAGACTAATGTAGCGTTCTTCATTCTCGGCCAAGACACCTATACGTTTCGGATCGTAGCCAAGATGTCTCACCAGGTGGTGAAAATCATATCCGCTTCCGTTGTGAAAGAATATGGGGATGAATTTAGGTTTCTGGATTTTAAGATTGCACGTGTTGCAAATTCCACCTATGTAGTTTCCGCTGAAATGATCGTGGTGGAATATTTTTTGTTCTCATCAGTAAAACTTTGATCACATACCGGACACACCTCAGTGGAATTGTAATTTTGAAGTTCATTTTCAGTTAAAGGTGCCATCGGTTTTGATGTAAGCAGTACGCTACCAATTACCTCAACCTCCTCCACCATTTTTTCCAGGAAGTGTTCGATTACATTTGGCCCGCGGTATATATATGCTTCATTTATTTTATCACGTCGCACAACAACATAGCCGAAACTATTAGGTTGATGAAGCTGGTACGGCGTTGTGGAGGAAATTTCAGGATCCGGTTCGCAATAGGAGAGTGGTTTAAGGAACGCCTCGAAATCTGCGACGATGATTGCGGGATGTTCCAACAATGCCTTGTGCATTTTGAATTCTTCGACTTCGTTCGTTTCGGGCATCAACATTCTAGCCGGTCTGTTGTCACCACAATAAATTTTATGTTCGGCAAGTTTCTCCAGAGCAATTTGACGACTATGAAGATTTTGATGATCACGTCGGTCACGATCGTCGAACGTGGTTAGGCATCTCGGGCAAACTTCGATGTTGTTTGCATACTTGGTAGTTTGACTTCTGACCAAACGTGATAGAGAACGAATTAGTGTGTAATGATGAACATCCTCGTTGGAAATAAGAAGAAGATTTATTACACAAGCATCGTCATCGTCGATATCGCTTATCCTGACGGGATGCACGAGATATTTATCTGACGTGAAGGAATACACATTAATAGCGATGCGTTTTCCTGTACGATTTTCGAACTTTGTTATATCCGACAATATTACCGGGTATTCAATGCCAGACATTACACTTTGAAAGTCGGTCTCGTATTGTTTGTAATATCCAACCCACTGTGGATTATTTTTGCAATAAACAGGATGCAGTACAGCCAACACACACCAGAGAAAACACTTGTTATCGCTGTTCTGTATATTTAACACAGCCCTCTTGTGTTGAATGTTCGGTGGAAGAGGAATGTAGCTGGAAGCTCGAAGAGGCGAGAATCAGTTCACGTAAACGGTTAACGTGTGAGGACTTCCACACAGAGACCATCCCGACCCTTTAGCCTCGAAATCGTCGTGTTTCTTAACCAGCTCGTTGGAAACTTTATAATAGAAGTTGTCCAAATTTTCGACGTCAGCAAAATAAAGAGTCTGGTTTTTTGTACAATGATAAAAAATACTCGTTGTGCCATCGACTTTCTCGTATTCGGAAAACAGAACAACATATACTTTTATAGAGTTGTTTTCAAGTTTATCTTTCAAAATATTTAGTACAGGTGTTTTCGTTTCGTCCAAGAAACTAAGGATGTCACGGCCTGGTTCTGACTTAATTGAAAAATCCTGGAGTTGGTCGTTAAATGCAGATCTAATTGGTTTGCGTTCATTGGATAATTTAATTTGCTTGGAAGTGGAAGCTTCCGTATCTGCATTATCGATTTTTCTTTTCGATGCTTGTCCGGTCGATGGTTTGCAAATTTTGAGGTGTTTACTTAAATTTGCAATGCTGATCATTTTTCCGCATCGAGCACAAGGCTTAGAAGGTAACGAACGATTAATTCTCAAACCTGTTTCGCTACATCTTGCCCTGTGTACCGATAAATTGTTCCTTGAGATTAGCTTCCCACAAGTAACACATTCAGTTTTATCATTTTTACAATTGAAACTGGTGGTGGATGCCATTGCTTTTTCGAAAATCACAGAAATCAAAAAATCTAGTATATAGCGATACAATTTTCAGGTATGTTATTTATATATAATTTCTTGAGGTGAAATAGAAAATGCACGATCACGTCAAAATTCAATCTGGTCGAAATTACTATGAAAAACCACGTGAAACACCTTTGAACTTGAAATAATAGATGGTATGTAGCTTCAAAGAAAGTTAAATACCTATTTTTTTTACAAAAAACAAGAAGCACTGCAACAGGACGTCCGTACTCTTCGGCTGCTCTCACGAGACTGACTGATCTGTAGTGTATGCCGTTTTATATAATAAAAATGTGGACCATATTGAAAACATTTGTAATAATTAACCAATCAGAAGACGCCACGTTAGATATGACTCATCACATTACGTCATAACTTGTTGCAATATGTTGTGTAATAGTTTACCCCCTTATAGTTAATACAACAAAAAGCATTAGATATGAGTCATCACAATATTACGTAATAACTTGTTGCAAAAACGTTGTGCAATAGTATACCCTTATAAGTAATACAATTAAGAGGTGTTTAATATGAGTCATCACAATGTTAGTTACATGGTTCTAGTTAGGATGATGATTTTTTTTGGTTTGTTGGATAGGGGTTGAAGAAGACTATTTGTTGTAGTAACCACAGTATTGTTTTTTTGTTTTTTTTGTGTTTTCTGTTCTCTTACGAGAATTAATATAAGCTGCCATAGAACCCTCCAATTCATGACTTAGGAAAAATCTGTTTGTGGATTCATCACGTACGCCTATACGTGAGTAAAATGTGAATAGAACCTATGTTCGGAAATCCAAAATAGCAACCGGCAGTAGGATTATCTTAGAAACAGTAAGACTTAGGAAAAATCTGTTTGCTGATTCACCACGAACGCCTATATGTAAGTAAAATATGAATAGAACCTATGTTCGGAAATTCAAAATAGCGACCGGAAGTGGGGTTATCTTGGAAACGGTAAGACTTAGGAAAAATCTGTTTGGTGATTCATCGTGTACACATATATGTGAGAAAAAATATGAATAGAAGCTATGATCGGAAATCCAAAATGGCGACCGGAAGTGGGGTTATCTTGGAAACGGTAAAACTTAGGAAAAATCTGTTTGCTGATTCATCACGTACGCCTATATGTAAGTAAAATATGAATAGAACCTATGCTCGGAAATCCAAAATGGCGACCGGAAGTGGGGTTAGGGGGCAAGAATCTTAAAAAAAATATTATTTGTTTGTTTGTTTGCGTCACAATATAGGCGTGCACGCGCGTGTGTGTGGCACATCGTTCCGGAGAGAGAGAGGTTTACAAAAATCACGATATACAAACATTTGACCGGGGCTTGGAAAATTACAATAAGGTGCATTCATCCTTCAAGAATAAGAGACTACATTATTTACTCATCACGTTGTGTCAGCGCAATAAATGAGGCGCTGAACATAGAGAGAAAATAAGAGTTTTTGAGGTTTGGTGAACCTCAATTAATAAAAATAAGTTTTTTGAGGTTTTGGTGAGCTCCAAATAATCAAAATGAGTTTTTGATGTTTTGGTGCTGTTTTCTACGCTGTGAAACATCGTCAGCGCAATAAATAAGGCGCGGAACGTGGAGAGAAAGTGAGTTTTTGAGGTTTGGCGAGCCCCACCGAGCCCCACCGAGCCCCATTTTCTGACGTTGAACCGGCCCACCTGCACTACTAGTTATCTTGGAAACGGTGAGACTTAGGAAAAATCTGTTTGCGGATTCGTCATGTACGCCTATATGTAAGTAAAATATGAATAGAACCTATGCTTGGAAATCCAAAATGGCGACCGGAAGTGGGATTATCTTTGAAACGGTAAGACTTAGAAAAAATCTGTTTGCGGATTCGTCACATACGCCTATATGTAAGTAAAATATGAATAGAACCTATGTTCGGAAATCCAAAATGGCGACCGGAAGTGGGGTTATCTTAGAAACTGTAAGACTTAGGAAAAATCTGTTTGCAGATTCATCAGGTACACCTATACGTGAGAAAAAGTATGAATAGAACCTATGTTCCGAAATCCAAAATAGCAACCGGAAGTGGGGTTATCTTGGAAACAGTAAAACTTAGGAAAAATCTGTTTGGGGATTCATCATATACACCTATACGTAAAAAAAAATATGAATAAAACCAATAGTGTTCGGAAGTCATGCAGGTTTGGACGTGACGACGCAGTTCAATAACATAGGTTAGACCAAGAAAAAAACCTTGTTGATTTTTTCGAGTAAGAAGCTGGCAACACTGCCAGAAAATAGGGCTCATGCCTTACAAGAGCAAACCATTAAGGCGAGCCTCACCGAGCCTCACTTCGAGCCTCACTTTCGGTTGCAGCTCTGTCTTTATGGTTCTACTCTAAAGTAGGTCAAAGCACGTAGAGGCTCTCGTGTAGTTTAGCACGAAAAAAAATGAATAGGTTAAGTTATATCACGTAAGATCGTGGCATTCGTACCAAGTACGAGTGGGAAAAAAGGGAAAAATAGGAAATTTTACAAAAACATCGCTAAACACTAAAACATCGACAAAAATTTGTCAAAATATGTCAAAAACTGATTTTCAATTGATAAAAAAGAGGCTACAAATGCATACTTACCAAGTATGAGTGGGAAACAAATGAGATGCGGTGAGAATTGCACTGAAAAATCGTCAAACGCTAAAACATCGACAAAAAATTGTCAAAATATGTCAAAAAAATAATATTCAATTGGTAAAAAAAACAATACCTACTAAGTATTATTTTGAAACAATCCAATTACACTACTAGGATTCTTATTTGTATGGTGTGTTTTTCATTTCTTTCAATTCATCCATAAGTATTGGGTTTTTGTGAAATAAATTGTAATTATACAATTTTGATTTGTGATTCCATTGTTTTTAATGCATGATTTTAGAAATTTAGGTCATGCGGAAGTACTACATTTTCAGTTCAGTACTTATGATTTTTGTAATTTTTCATCTCCCCCCCAAAAACAAAAACAAAAATGCGGCCCGCCAATCAACTGCTGGATATAATTTTGGCCCTCGGAACTTTTGAAGTTGGAAACCACTGGTTTAGAACGTATCTGAACAACAGACAACAGAGAGTATACCTAGATACATAAAACAATGCCCCCCCCCCTCTCTCTCTCTCTCTCTCTCCCTGACACCCTACCATTGGAAACTGGTGTGATGTCACACAGGAATCCATTCCAGTCCCTCTCCTACATATCATTTTAACAGCTGACAAGCTTAGCTTAATCAAACACAACGAAGCTCAGGTATACGCAGATGACACAAAACTACAAATCCCGTTTCCACCGAAAGCATAGCTACGTAACGGTTTAAAAAATAAACCCACAAAAATCAACTTTCTCTTTTATTGGTTCCAGAAATAGTCTCTCTTTGGTAAGTTCTAACGAGATATGCATCAAACTAAACACATTTGTAATTCCTTACTCAACATGTATAAAAAATCTTGGTATCATTTTCGATGAACACCTTAGCTGGAACCTTCATGTCTAAGAACAAACTAAAAAATATCTTAGGCTGTCCTAAGATCGCTGTACAATTTCGACGAATGCCTAAAAGCAGTGATTATAATAGGACTATCACAATCACTGATCTTTCTTATACTAGGCTACTGCGGTGTAATTAACGGGCCAAATCTCTTTGAACGAAACAAAACGAAAATTCAGATAGTTCAGAATGCATGTTTCTTTTCGTGTACTACATAATCATATCCTCCCAACCCTAAACGTAAGCATAATGGTGAAAATGGTCAGACACCGAAAACTCCATCTGTCTTGAAGAGGTTTTCTCGAGATATCTGCCATGTGATTTCGGAATAGGCTCCCGAGTTTTCGAGAGCTAACGTTACTCTCATTTTCAGGGATTGAAGATATATTCTCACTTCAATGAGGGTTGTATCAATCGGGGTTAGGTGTTTGAACAGCCTCAGGCTGAAACTCGACCTTTAAGAATAACTGAATTGAATTGAATGTATGTATGCATATACAGGGTGTCTCATAGCGCAAACTGACACAGGTGAAAATAGACGATAATAGAAGCAAAAAAGTCTCAGTAAACAAACATGGGTCTGCAAACGAACCGTTTTCGAGATAATCGCGAATGTGTGATTACAAGCCGACACTGACTTCATTGTTTGTAAATGTCGTCCTAGTTGGTAAAATGCTAATAATGTGTGCGAATGTGTGGTGTACAACACTCCCGTTGACACGGTTGAAGAACTGGAACAGAGCATTGTACATGCTTGTAACCAATTTCGAAATGATCCGGGGGTGTTCGAAAGAATTCGAAACTCAATGTGGAATCGCGTACAGCATTGCATTCAGATGGAAGGACGACACTTTGAACACCTCCTTTAACAAGTACGAGTGTACAGTAATTGTAACGTAGAACAACATACTAAAGTAGTGCTGTATTACGAGGGTCACTATTTATATTTTGAGCCTAACAATGAAAAAACAGGGATTTGGCATTGAAAACTGCTTTATTGTTTTTCGAAGTATTCTCCTTTATGGTCAATACACTTTTGCATTCGTTCGAACCATTTGTCAAAGCAGTTTTTCCAATCTTCTTGAGACACCTACATAATATGGTTTTTGAACGCATCAACGGCGCCTTCCGCCGACGAAAATCGTTGTCCACGCAATTTATTCTTGACATTCGGGAACAAGAAGAAGTCATTGGGTGCCAAATCAGGACTGTACTGCGGATGACCCATCAATTCGATTTTTTGACTGTTAATAAAGTCTGTTGTTAGACGAGATGTGTGACAGCTGGCATTGTCTTGATGAAGAATCATCCGACGGCGTTTGTTTGTTTTTCGTATTTGACCGAGGATCTCTAACTAACTAACTCCCTAGCCTTCTTAAACCCGAAGGTTCATGGCTGCAGCAACACAGGCCTTCCATCTTTCCCTATCTTGAGCAAGTTCTATATACTCTTTTCCATCCCTACCGATTTCCTTTAGGTCCATCTCAACGTTGTCCCTCCATCTTCGTCTTGGCCTTCCTACTGGTCTCTTGCCATCAGGTTTCCCAACAAGAATCCTGTAAACTCCTCTTTCCTCTCCCATTCGTGCCACATGGGCTGCCCACCTAAGTCTTCTTGATTTAATTATTCTAATAATATCTGGACATGAATAGAAATTATGTAGTTCTAAATTATGTAACCTTCTCCACTCACCTGTCTCCTCATCCCTTTTAGGTCCAAAGATTTTCCTAAGGATCTTATTTTCAAATACTCTCAATTTATGTTCCTCTTTCAATGTAAGGGACCAAGTTTCACACCCATATAATACTACAGGCAAAATTACTGTTTTGTATATTTTAACTTTTAGTTTCTTAGATATTAAACGAGAAGACAAAAGTTTATGAAGAGAGAAGTAACATGCATTTCCTGAATTAAGCCTACTTTTTATTTCCTCTTTAATATCATTTTCATTTGTTAATATTACTCCTAAGTATTTGAATTTGGAAACTGGTTCAAACGAGTTGTTATCAATAATTAGATTTTGATTATTACCTAACACTTGGTTTCGGCCTGTAAGCATATATTTAGTTTTCTCTTTGTTAACTTCCAAACCTATCTCTTTAGCACTTTTGAAAAATATTTTAGAATTATTCTTAATTGTATTCACATCATCCCCCAGTACGTCTACATCATCTGCATATGATAACAATTGAGTCACGCCATTTAATTTTAGTCCTTCTTTAGTTTATTTTACCTTCCTAACAGCATATTCTAAGGCAAAATTAAAAAGCAATGGAGATAATGCATCTCCTTGTTTTAACCCATCATGAATTGTAAATTTGTCAGACATATTAATACCCACACGAATTTTACTTTCTGTTTCACTGGTGCATATTTTTATCATACTAACAAGCTTCTTAGGTATTCCAAACTCTACTAATATATTATATAATTTATCTCTTTTGACAGAATCATATGCTTTTTTGAAATCAATGAATAGCTGATGGACATTTTGATTATATTCCCACTTTTTTTCAAGTGTCTGTCTGATGTGAAAAATTTGATCTGTAGTTGATCTGTTACGTTTAAATACACATTGATAATCACCTATAATTTCATTAGCATATGGGGTTAGTCTTGTTAAAAGAATGTTAGATAATATTTTATATGTTGTTGAGAGTAGAGTAATTCCACGGTAATTATTGCAGTTCATTTTATCACCTTTTTTAAACACGGGAACAATTATGGATTCTTTCCACTGTTGAGGGATTTCTTCTTTATTCCATATTAAACAAATTAATTTATGAATTTGACATATTAATGAATTTCCACCATATTTAATTAACTCAGCTGGTATTAAATCAATGCCAGGTGCTTTGTTATTCTTTAGCCTTTTAATAGCATCTTTAACTTCAGTCAAGTTAGGTTCTGGAACTAAAGGTTCTGCTGTGTGTACTTAATTTACTTCTGATTTATCTCCTACATGGACATTTAAAAGGTCATTAAAGTAGTTCTTCCATCTATTTAGAATATCGCTTGGGTCAGCTAGAAAATCACCGTCTTTATCTTTTATCAATTTACTTTAGGTTGCCACCCCTTTCTAAATTCATTTACACCTTTATATAAATCTCTGATATTTTTATTTTTGCTGTTTGTTTCAATTTCGTTAATTTTGCTTTTCAAGTAATCTCTTTTTTTACTTCTAAACGTGCGGTTAACTTCTCGCTTTATTCTATTATAATTGTTTAGATTTGTATCATCAGAGTTATTTAACCACCTAAGTCTAGCCTGATTTCTTATTTCTATTAGATTATGACATTCATTATCAAACCATGGCTTACTTTTTCTCGGTTTATGGTATTTTATACTTTCTTTAGCTGATGGTTCTATTGCATTACGTATGTGCTCCCAATTCTTATTTACGTCTGTTTCATTTATATTTTCATCATCATTTAAATCCTGCAAAACATCAAATATATTTGACAGTTTAATTTGGTAATCTTTCTTAATTCTTTCATCAGTAAACTTTCCTGTATCAAATTTTATAACTTTTAGATTTTGTTGCTTATGATTTATCACTGAGAGTCTTTCTCTTAATTTAGCAATTACTAAATAACGGTCACTGGCACAGTCAGCACCTCTATGTGTACGAACGTCAATTATACTAGTATGCCTTCTCTTATCAATGAGAATATGATCTATCTGATTATAAGTTTTACCATCTGGAGAAGACCAGGTATATTTATGGATATCTTTATGTTTAAAAGTGGTACTTTTCACAATTAAATTCTTTGAGGTTGCAAAAGTAATCAATCTTATACCATTATCATTACTTAATTCATGAAGACTTTCTTTACCAATTATGGATTTAAATGTCTCTTCTTTGCCAATCTGTGCATTACAATCACCTAACAGAATTTTCATATCATACTGAGAAAATTTATCAAAAACCTGTTCTAACTCTGTATAAAAATCATCTTTAGTATTATCATCTTTATCTTCCGTTGGTGCATGTATGTTTATTAAAATAATTTTACACCACCTACCCTGTAAAACTGTATATGATATCCTATCATTAATAAATTCTACTGTTTTAAGAGCCGAGATAATTCTATTATTTATGAAAAAGCCTGTTCCAAAATTATGATTTTCAGTACCACCATAGAAAAAAGTATAATTTTTAGTTTTACAATTCCCTTCTCCTGGCCACCTAACTTCCTGGACAGCTATTACATCTAATTTATACTTAACTATCTCATTAACTGTACACTGAAATGCCCCAGGCCGGTAAAGGCTCAGAACATTCCAGGTGCGTAATTTAATATATTTATTCCTAACGTAGATCTTATCCTTAGTCCAGGGACCTCCCAAAGTAGTCCCCACCCGGAGATCCGAACGGGGGACTATTTTACCTCCGGAATATTTTACCTTGGGAACATCCATGGCCTTATATTGTTGTTTCTTGACATGTGTTTTTACAGTGCAGAGTTGTCAGGTCTACGCCTAACCCCCAATATGAATGGAGGAACTACTACACAAGACAAACACAAACACATTAGACAGCACAATTACTACACAAGATGAACACAAACACATTAGACAGCACAACTACTACACAAGACACACACAAACACATCACAACTATAATACAATATGAACACAAACACACCACAACTACTACACAATATAAACATAAACAAACTACACACCACAACTACTACACAAGACAAATACAAACAAATTAGACAGCACCACTACTACGCAAGACAAAACAAGAAAATGACTGAACTGCTAAATAACGTGAAATCTTGTTTTGAAAGTAAGTTTCAATTTCTCTTTTCAACTAGGGCCGAAGATCTCTGGCAAACAAATTGTTGTGTACCATTCAGAGTTGACCGTTCTACGTTCCTCTAAAGGCACAGTTGCCACATGACCAGTTTTCCCGAAAAAAACAGGCGACCATTTGTTTCGATGTGCTTCGAGCGCGAACAACTTTTGTTGGATTGGGTTCATCTTGAAACACCCATACAGTCGACTGCTGTTTACGTTCCGGCTCATATGCATATATCCATGATTCGTTACCTGTTACAATCTTATATACGTCTTTTGAAGTACCACGATTGTATTTATTGAGCATTTGTTTGCACCAAAGTAATGCAGTTTAGCCGGTTCAACGTCAGAAAATGGGGCTCGGTGGGGCTCGCAGTGTTGCCAACTCCTCACTCGAAAAAAATCACCAAGGTTTTTCTTGGTCTAACCTAACCTAAAGCAAGGAGCTGGCAACCTTGCTTGAGAGTTCTGCAACCGGAAGTGGGGCTTGCAGTGTTGCCAACTCCTCACTCGAAAAAAATCACCAAGGTTTTTGGTCTAACCTAACCTAAAGCAAAGAGCTGGCAATCTTGCTTGAAGCTTGCCTTACAGTGCATAACGCAAGGTTGCCAACCTACTGGTACTTTTACCATGGCCTTTTACAAAAAAAAAGAGAGAGGAGAGAGAGAGAGAAGAGTTAAACAACCGACAGTCTACCTACAGCTTTTTTTTTCTTGGTCTAACCTAACCCAAAGCAAGGAGTTGGCAACCTTGCTTGAGGCTTGCCTTACAGTGCATAAAGCAAGGTTGCCAACCTACTGGTACTTTTGCCATAGCCTTTTACAAAAAAGAGAGAGGAGAGAGAGAGAGGAGAGAGAGAGAGAGGAGAGAGAGAGGGAAGAGTTAAACAACCGACAGCTGCCAACACCCACTCTAACCTAACCTAACCTAACCTAACCTAACCTAACCTAGCCTAACCTAACCTAACCAGGTCTAACCTAGCCTAACCTAAAGCAAGGAGCTGGCAACCTTGCTTGAGACTTGCGTTACAGTGCATAAAGCAAAGTTGCCAACCTACTGGTACTTTTGCCATAGCCTTTACAAAAAAAAAAAGAGAGAGGAGAAAGAGAGGGAAGAGTTAAACAACCGACAGTTTACCTACAACTTTTTTTTTTCTTGGTCTAACCTAGCCTAAAGCAAGGAGCTGGCAACTTTGCTTGAGGCTTGCCTTACAGTGCATAAAGCAATTTTTGCCTACCTACATATACTAAACAAAGAGAGCCGGCAACAAATATGTACTGCCGTAAAAGAGAGAAAAATGGGTGGATGGCAATATAGTATGTGCGTGCGTGTGTGCGTATAATATGTAGCATTATTAACTAGAGTGTGTTGGCAATTTACTTACAACTAAAAAAAATAGAGAAGCCAACGTTGCTGTAAGATGAAGAGAGAGAGAGATTTATGGCTGGCAACAGTAATGAGCGAATGCATCTTATTGTAAATTTTTTCATCATCAATAACAGTAGATGAAACAGTAAAACTTAGGAGAAATCTGTTTGCGGATTCATCACGTACACCTATACGTGAGAAAAAATATGAATAGAACCTATGTTCGGAAATCCAAAATGGCGACCGGAAGTGGGGTTATCTTGGAAACAGTAAAACTTAGGAGAAATCTGTTTGCGGATTCATCACGTACACCTATACGTGAGTAAAAGTATGAATAGAACCTATGTTCGGAAATCCAAAATGGCGACCGGAAGTGGGGTTATCTAGGAAACGGTAAGACTTAGGAGAAATCTGTTTGCGGATTCATCACGTACACCTATACGTGAGAAAAAGTATGAATAGAACCTATGTTCGGAAATCGAAAATGGCGACCGGAAGTGGGGTTATCTTGGAAACGGCAAGACTTAGAAAAAATATGTTTGCTGATTCATCACGTACACCTATACGTGAGTAAAAGTATGAATAGAACCTATGTTCGGAAATCCAAAATGGCGACCGGGAGTGGGGTTATCTTGGAAACGGTAAGACTTAGGAGAAATCTGTTTTCGGATTCATCACGTACACCTATACGTGAGTAAAAGTATGAATAGAATCTATGTTCGGAAATCGAAAATGGCGACCGGAAGTGGGATTATCTTGGAAACGGTAAGACTTAGGAAAATTCTGTTTGCGGATTTTTCATGTACACCTATACGTGAGAAAAAATATGAATAGAACCTATGTTCGGAAATCCAAAATAGCAACCGGAAGTGGGGTTATCTTGAAAACGGTAAGACTTAGGAGAAATCTGTTTGCGGGTTCATCACGTACGCCTATACGTGAGTAAATCCTCTGGATGCTGCATGCAAGGATCACGATATTGCCTACAATACCAATACCGATCTCGATGTACGTCATGATGCTGACAGAAAGTTAGAGCACGCAGCTTTCGGGAGACTCGTCAGCAGAGACATCTCGCTGGGCGAACGGGTCGCCGCATTAGGTACGACCATCGCCATGAACACAAAACAAAAAAAAATTGGGGTGGGGTCTATAAATAACAACCTACCCGAACTGCTCTGTAAAAAAATAATCAAGGTATGATCACCAAATCCTCTGACGGCATCCCAGGGAGTCACAAGCAGACAGGTATTATCGCTACGTTCAAACCAAACTCTAAATTCATGGAGCCAATTATCTACACACCCTCCCCACCGATATACTTTCCTGTATCTCGTAATCGCATAGACAACATAGAATTAGCAGTGACAGACAAGAAGAGGGAGGTGGTTGATTTTGCAGGAGCCGCGACCACTACCGTCGTGGAGATTAACATATAATAAATAGCCATCATGGAACAAATCGAAAGTTACGAGTTGCAGTCCTTCCCTCCCAACCGTCGCACGTTTGCCAACCTTAACGAAGCGAATCGAGAGATAGAATACGATGTGGACGTCGGGGATGGATTCATTCACCCTCACAGAGCTGATTTGTACGTCAAGTTTGATGTAGTGAAGAGAGACAACGGCGAAGCATTTCTTGCCAACGTAAACCTAAGACTCGTAGATAATTTTGTGCCGTACCTATTCTCACAGGTGGAAGTTAGAAAGCACGGCACCGTCATCGATAGGGTTGACTACCCCGGGATTACCTCGACTGCCGTGGGAACACTGAAACTCTCCAAGACCGATGCAGCATACTACCAGGCAGGGGGATTCGAAGCAGGTACAAAAATCAAAACTCAAAGTCACACAGTACTGTTTCCCATGCGTCTGCTGCCCGGTTTCTTCTCGGACTACAAGGAGATCATGTGGAAGGGTGGTTTGCGTGTTACTTTTCGCAGAGCTGCCAACGACAACGACGCACTGATGCGATACAGCACTTTGGGTCTGAACGGGACTACCTTGCTTCCCAACACACTACCCGACGCTGCCAAGTGTATTGTAAGGTCCATGGAGCTGCGCGTGCCAGTGGTAGAATACGAATCAAACTATGCTCTCAAGTACAAAGCCGACATCCTGAAGAATCCTCAAGTGTCCATTCAGTTTTATGGCTACCAGTGTGTGCAAAAACCTGCTTCCGGCAATCATTTCGAATTTGACGTAACCACGCAATTCAACAACATTCGGTACGACATGCCCGAGTTTGCAGCCGTACTCTTCCAGACAGGAAGAGGTAACAATCAGGAGAAAAATTCAAGCCAGTTCGACAACTGCAAGATTAAGAACATTTACCTCAAAAATGGCAGGAACGAAGTTTTCCCACGTGAGAACTACAACCTAAACATCGCAAAAGAGGACTACCTGAAACTGTACGAGGCGTACACAGCTTACAAACGAGTGACTTCCGGTAACGTGGACGTATACTACAATCCAAACGAGTTCATAGCTCGCAGACCCATGTTCATCATCAACACATCTAAAAGAAAACAGGTGGTTGTTAACGATCGCACCAACATCAAGATTGTGTGCGAGTTCCACGATGCCTTGCCTGCCGACACTCTGTGTAGCGTCATCCTCATCGCGGAGAAAACTTTTGTGTATGATGCCAGGAACGAGCGAGTAACCGAACAGTTTTAAGAAAAAAAATATATACTAACCAAAAATCCTTTGTTAACCTGCAACGCTGTGTCCAGGATGTACTGCAAGAAGTAGAGGTTGATAATAAAACATCTTCTTACAATATATATACACACTGCCTGTCAACACCTTGTTTTGTGGTCAATCTGAAAATATAATAAAATTAAATCATGCTTGAGCGCGCAATATTGATACGGCCTAGTGAGTTGGCAACATTAGTAGACCCAAATGGAGAATTCTGCGACCGAAAATGAGGCTCGGTGAGGCTCGCCTTAATAGTTTGCTCTTGTAAGGCATAAGCCTTATTTTCTCGCAGTGTTGCCAACATCTTACTCGAAAAAATCACCAAGGTTTCTCTCCACGTTCCACTACATAGGATATCCTCGGGCAAGGCATCGTGAAACTCGCAGACGATCTTGATGTTGGTTCGATCGTTGACCACAACCTTCTTTCTCTTAGATGTGTTGATGACGGTCATGGGTCTCCGTGCTTTGAATTCGCTGGGCGTGTAGTACATGTCCACGCTTCCCTCGGTCACGCGTTTGTAAGCCGAGAACGCTTCGTAAAGTTTGAGGTAATCGTTTTTGGTCACGTCGAGGTTGTAATTCTCGTGCGGGAACACTTCGTTTCTACTGTTCTTCAGATAAACGTTCTTGATCTTGCAGTCGTCGAACTTGCTGGAATCTTTTTCCTGATTTTTGTCCCTCCCGGTCTGAAAAAGCACTACGATGAAATCTGGCATGTCGAACTGTATGTTGTTGAACTGCGTCGCATCAGTGCATCAGTGCGTCGTTGTTGTTGGCAGCTCTTCGAAACGTGATTCTCAGTCCTCTCTTCCACATAATCTCCTTGTAGTCCGAGAAGAATCCCGGAAGCAAACGCATGGGAAAGAGCACCGTGTGACTTCTCGTCGATATTTTGGTTCCCGCTTCGAATCCTCCTGCCTGATAATATGCTGCGTCCGTTTTGGATAATTTCAACGTTCCCACCGCCGTCGAGGTGATGCCTGGATAATCTATTCTGTTGATGACGGTGTTGTGTTTCCTCACCTCCACCTGCGAGAACAGGTGAGGCACGAAGTTGTCCACGAGTATCAAATTTGCTGCTGCGGGGAACGCGTATCCGCTTTCCTTCTTCACCACGTCGAATTCAAGGTAGAGGTCTGCTCTGTGAGGATGAACAAACCCGTCCCCTACGTCCACGTCGTATTCGATCTCTCTGTTCGCTTCGTTCAAATTTCCGAACATAGGTTCTAATCATATTTTTACTCACGTGTAGGCGTACATGATGAATCAGCAAACATATTTTTTCTAAGTCTTGCCGTTTCCAAGATAACTCTATTTCCGCTCGCTATTTTCGATTTCCGAGCATAGGTTCTATTCATATTTTACTCACGTATAGGCGTACGTGATGAATCCGCAAACAGATTTCTCCTAAGTCTTACCGTTTTCAAGATAACCCCACTTCCGGTTGCTATTTTGGATTTCCGAACATAGGTTCTATTCATATTTTTTCTCACGTATAGGTGTACATGAAAAATCCGCAAACAGAATTTTCCTAAGTCTTACCGTTTCCAAGATAATCCCACTTCCGGTCGCCATTTTCGATTTCCGAACATAGATTCTATTCATACTTTTACTCACGTATAGGTGTACGTGATGAATCCGAAAACAGATTTCTCCTAAGTCTTACCGTTTCCAAGATAACCCCACTCCCGGTCGCCATTTTGGATTTCCGAACATAGGTTCTATTCATACTTTTACTCACGTATAGGTGTACGTGATGAATCAGCAAACATATTTTTTCTAAGTCTTGCCGTTTCCAAGATAACCCCACTTCCGGTCGCCATTTTCGATTTCCGAACATAGGTTCTATTCATACTTTTTCTCACGTATAGGTGTACGTGATGAATCCGCAAACAGATTTCTCCTAAGTCTTACCGTTTCCTAGATAACCCCACTTCCGGTCGCCATTTTGGATTTCCGAACATAGGTTCTATTCATACTTTTACTCACGTATAGGTGTACGTGATGAATCCGCAAACAGATTTCTCCTAAGTTTTACTGTTTCCAAGATAACCCCACTTCCGGTCGCCATTTTGGATTTCCGAACATAGGTTCTCTTCATATTTTTTCTCACGTATAGGTGTACGTGATGAATCCGCAAACAGATTTCTCCTAAGTTTTACTGTTTCATCTACTGTTATTGATGATGAAAAAATTTACAATAAGATGCATTCGCTCATTACTGTTGCCAGCCATAAATCTCTCTCTCTCTTCATCTTACAGCAACGTTGGCATCTCTATTTTTTTTAGTTGTAAGTAAATTGCCAACACACTCTAGTTAATAATGCTACATATTATACGCACACACGCACGCACATACTATATTGCCATCCACCCATTTTTCTCTCTTTTACGGCAGTACATATTTGTTGCCGGCTCTCTTTGTTTAGTATATGTAGGTAGGCAAAAATTGCTTTATGCACTGTAAGGCAAGCCTCAAGCAAAGTTGCCAGCTCCTTGCTTTAGGCTAGGTTAGACCAAGAAAAAAAAAAGTTGTAGGTAAACTGTCGGTTGTTTAACTCTTCCCTCTCTCTCTCTCCTCTCTCTTTTTTTTTTTTTGTAAAAGGCTATGGCAAAAGTACCAGTAGGTTGGCAACTTTGCTTTATGCACTGTAACGCAAGTCTCAAGCAAGGTTGCCAGCTCCTTGCTTTAGGTTAGGCTAGGTTAGACCTGGTTAGGTTAGGTTAGGCTAGGTTAGGTTAGGTTAGGTTAGGTTAGGTTAGAGTGGGTGTTGGCAGCTGTCGGTTGTTTAACTCTTCCCTCTCTCTCTCTCCTCTCTCTCTCTCTCCTCTCTCTCTCTCCTCTCTCTTTTTTGTAACAGGCTATGGCAAAAGTACCAGTAGGTTGGCAACCTTGCTTTATGCACTGTAAGGCAAGCCTCAAGCAAGGTTGCCAACTCCTTGCTTTGGGTTAGGTTAGACCAAGAAAAAAAAAAGCTGTAGGTAGACTGTCGGTTGTTTAACTCTTCTCTCTCTCTCTCCTCTCTCTTTTTTTTTTGTAAAAGGCCATGGTAAAAGTACCAGTAGGTTGGCAACCTTGCGTTATGCACTGTAAGGCAAGCTTCAAGCAAGATTGCCAGCTCTTTGCTTTAGGTTAGGTTAGACCAAAAACCTTGGTGATTTTTTTCGAGTGAGGAGTTGGCAACACTGCAAGCCCCACTTCCGGTTGCAGAACTCTCAAGCAAGGTTGCCAGCTCCTTGCTTTAGGTTAGGTTAGACCAAGAAAAACCTTGGTGATTTTTTTCGAGTGAGGAGTTGGCAACACTGCGAGCCCCACCGAGCCCCATTTTCTGACGTTGAACCGGCTAAACTGCACTACTCACCAATTGACGCGAGCGTCTTTTTGAGTTTTTGTCAAATTGTGTGGGATCCAACGAGAACATACCTTTCCCACAGCTAAATGATCATGTAATATTTTATATATGCTGGTGGAACTAATGCCTATGGTTGCCTCAATCTCACAGTATGTCACATGACGATCTTGCAGTATTAGGTTTTGCACAGCATCAATGTTTTCTTGAACAACAACTGATTTTGGACGACCTTCGCGAATCTCGTCGGTGAGTGAATGGCGGCCACGATTAAATTCGTTATACCAGCGTTTCACAGTGGCAAAGGATGGGGCTTCATCGCCAAATGTGGAAGTAAGTTGATCGATGCACTCTTGTCTTGATAATCCACGTCGAAAATCGTAAAAAATCATCGCACTAAAATGTTCACGAGTTAATTCCATTTTATTGTTGTCGCGCAATCTCCAAGGCAACAAAAACAACACAAATGAAGCTATTGACAAAACATTTGAAGTACGTTATGGTCAATAATGCCAGACGATTCCGTGCGAACGTAAAATCGCGCCTAACTTCAATCAGTGTTGCCAAGGCTCAAAATATAAATAGTGGCCCTCGTATTTGTTAAAGTAAGTAGAATGTTCAAGAAAAGCAATGAGATCTCCTGATCTTTCATACTGTATTATTGGTATTTTACCAACTAGGACGACGTTTACAAATACTGAAGTCAGTGACGGCTTGTACCCACACATTCGCACACATTATTAGCATTTTACCAACTAGGACGACGTTTACAAACAATGAAGTCAGTGGCGGCTTGTTTTCACACATTCGCGATTATCTCGAAAACGGCTTGTTTGCAGACCCATGTTTACTGAGACTTTTTTGCTTCTATTATCGTGTACTATTCTGTGTCAGTTTTGCGCTATTACTTATGAGACACCCCGTATATATTTGTGTGAGCGTATGTGTGTTTGTGTGAGAGAGAGAGATTAATATTTCAAATGAGTAATTACTGTTTGACAGAAAGAGTAGGGAAATGGGACAAAGACAAGAAGATCTACGTTTTAAAAAGTGGTGCCAGTTACGTAGAAATATGTATATACTGTATCTTGTATCTGTAATACACCTCATTTCAAATACAACGATACTCTGTCGTATTCAATGGCGTCTTAGTGAAAAGAATTAACTGTATTCAGATCATATGCGTAACTAGCGAAATGTCGTGAGTTCTGAACTCTTTTGACACACAACCGACCCTCTCTTTCCCTGTAAATTCTCACTGGACATTGGAAATCCTCCTTTCACACATACCTAAACAATTTGTACAAAAGGATCTCTCAGCTTGGACACTCCAATGATTCATGTTGACGTTAATTATGATGTAACTAGGAATTATCTTCACGGCAATCGTACTTAAATAAATATTTGATCAATCTTACACAAGAGATTACAAGTTGAGATGCTGAATTTACTTTATCGTGCAAGATAAGCTTTAGGAAACATGACACTGCGTGAATCAATTTTTCTGCGTAAGATATAATAGCGGACGTAATACACACCCAAAAAAATCATTGCATGTGAATTAATAGACAACAATATGTTCGAATACAATACCAGGATATGATTAATGATGGAAGTTTGTTGTTCATTCTTTGAAGCAACACATGATTGGAAGTGCCCTTCTTTCAGTTATTATGAATTGGCCTGAAAAGTTGTATAAAAAGGGTAGTCAATGGTAGAGGCAGTCAGTTAGCTTGAAAGATTTCACAGCTGAAGGGTAAGTATCCGAATTTGTTTTACAAAGTAAATTTTACAAGTTGTTATTCCACACATGGTTATTCTTTTCAAACAACGTATCACTCTATTTCTCTCTACTTTAAGAGTTTGTTTGTAAATCGAAATTCTGACCAAACCTACGGTTTGAAGCGGGATCCGAACAACTATGTACTTACACTGGGTATCGAACTCCGAGCCCCTTGAAGGAGACCACGTTACCACCGCGCCATCGGGGAGGTCCTTCCACTCTTATTTATTTTAACTTGACTCGTGTAATTGTTTGCAATTCATCTCATTTTTCTCAGAAATAATTTTTGTATAGTTCTCTATTCTGTATAGAGTATCAGTTAGACCATTTCTTAAATTAATATTTCAAAAGTAGGGTTTATCCATACAGTCCCTCGCATGCCCCCAAATTTGCTTAAGAAATAATATTACTAATAATAATATTGCAATATAAAACAGACCCTACACAGATGCAAAGAAATGCGTCTTTACTTGATGTCATCTGTAAAAATGGTCACAAATTCTCTATCTGCATCATTTATCACTCACTCTCTCCCATCTTGCTTACTTTTCCCATCTCTCTCTATCTCTCTCTCTCTCTCTTACTCACTCATTCTCTCTCTCTTGGTTGGTTAATGGCTAGCATACAGCATGAAAAACATTAGTACACCATGTTATGTTGTAGAGCAGAATTCAATTTCAACCAACCTTGTTAATACACCAAAACAATACTATTTTTCGATTATTTGCCTCATCTTCTTCTCTACTTCTTCAGGTTCATTACGATGAGAGGGATGAATAATGAACTGATGAAATAGTCCCTAGATTATATAGCAGATACATTGTGGCATTTAGATCTCTAACTTACGAACTTAGAATCATAGGGAGATATTCTAACAACAGAAATGTGTAGGAAATGCTATGTAAGAAGTAAAAGCATTTCTTATATTCACTTCTACTACACAAAATTCTATGTCAGCAGTACTAACAACAATGTATTTAATGTTAATTTATTTCTTCTCTTCCAGTGTATAAGTTTAGTAAACAACAAAATGGCATACAGGAGTAGCATTTGTATCTTGCTTCTACTCGCTTATCTTGTAAGTACACTGCCTAATGTATTTTGTAAGAATAAAAATTCGAAACCTTTACGTAGATACTAGTAATTATTTAACCTTCGTTTGTATTCAAACATTTCTTATTTGTGTTGGTGTTCTTCACTATTTTGTTATTGCTACTGTGTGATTTACAGTATTATTGCGGCAAGTATTTTAAAAATACAATTTCTCATTATATCCCAATCGAAATGTTTCAAGCAAAAGCAATAATCGAAAAAAAAGAGGAAGAGTCAATAAGCTGTGTCCTTGTACATTAGAAATTATTAACTGCATAAATACTGTAAAATACACATTTTGTGAAACGCTATAGTTTCTCATAACGTGGAAGTAGGCCTATGAAAATTGAGAAAAGCATTACATCTATTAAAATTGCGACCTATCATAGAAATATGAACAAATATATAGAAATAGTATAATAATATATAGAAATATCATATCTGAGTTATGGCAATTTTACCAATGAATATTTGAACTGTAATATTACGGTTTATCCACTGCTATGAGTATGATATTTCAATTTCGTATTGGATTCTCTACAGCTTGCTTATGTGGTTTGTTTGTTACGTCAGTGTTGACACTTCGCAGTTAGTTTTATTATCTGATTGGATAGAATTTTTCTTGATACGACCCACTCCCTTGTACTGAATATTACAGGTATCTGTCAAATTGTTCATCGCTGTTTTCATTCTTATTTAACTCACTATCTATACTTGTTTTCAGCGAATGAAATTGTGCTGAAGCTGGTGTAGAGGTTGACAACAATCTTCGAAACTATTATGTTTCTAGTCTTGAACCTTGCATTTAAAAAAACACGGAGGACAATTTGACAGAACATATTTACGATGTATATTCAAGAAGTTTCAGAAATCGTACATTTATGGGCGATAAATTGGGTGTTTCTTCCGGAATGCCTATTGGAAGTGTGACTACTAGCGTTTTGTTTTCGAGTTATATGCAATTAGTAGTTCCCCAACTCTTAAACTCAATCATTCTCAAGAAGCTAGAAACCTGTGATACATTATCCAGATGGTTCCCTTTAAATAATAATTTGAAGCTTGTTTTGATAGCCATTCCGCTAGACATCTTGCTTATAATGAACGCCTTCACTTAAGAAGTACTACCTGTCGCGACTACACGATGCCATCTCATCTCCAGAGCCTTACTTTAGATACGGAAAACTCACACAGGTCCCACACGGGAACCTTCTAGAATTTGCCTCTTCTCTAAATATCTTATACCCGACTTTTGCTTACTTGTATTTTCGTTTATGTTAATGCGGTCAATTTGAAGCCACCCTGGTTTACCTTTTTTTTAACAATAAGTTTTAAATTGCTCATTCTTATTTTAAACCAATTACTGGAATTAAATGCTTAACACAATATCATCCATTTATCACGGTTTATTTTTGATAATGACATTAATATCTGCAGATATTAACAGATTCTCTGAATGGTGTAAGCGATGGAAACTGTCCACAAACCCTTCTAAATGCTCTTACATAAAAATTTCATTGAAACAAAACATTCTTGAAGGTAATTATACACTCACCGACCTCCCTCTAGCAAAAGAAGCACAACACCGAGATCTAGGCATCCTCATAGATTCAAAACTAAATTTCGATAATCACATATCAACCAACCATCACAAAAAAGGCAATGCGTATGCTAGGCCTACTTTACAGATTCACCGAAATCATTAACCCGAAAGCACTTTCCATTTACTTCAAGACATTTGTATCCCCCATTCTAGAATATTGTTCGCCAATCTGGGACATGGCTGCCCATTCTCATACCTCCAAGATCGACAGTGTTCTCAGCTTTTTCCTTTCCATCGTTCGATATAGAATGCCGGTCCTGAGGCACCTGCCTAAGAGAGATCTGCTTGTACATCTGCAATATAGTGTTGTCCACGGGACGAGACGGGACAGGCATTTAAAAATTCGAGACGAGACGAGATTGACCATGTGTCATGAGACAGCATTTCCACGAGACTTCCACGAGACGAGACAAGCCAAAGTCTCGTCTCGTGGGCAACACTATCTGCATATTAATACTTCCAGAAACTCGTAGATACATTGCAGATATGAAATTGCTATATAAGATCATAAATGGAAACTTAAGATGCAGCATTCCACTCCACAAACTCTCACTCAGAGTGCCTAGACATAAAACACGGAGCAAGGAAACTTTCCACACTCCCAGGCTCTCACTCATACAACGTTCACTATTCCATAGGCTACCGAATCAGTTTAATATAATCTCAAACCAAATAGATATATTCACTTCATATTCAGTTTTTATCAGCAACATAGAAAAAATTGTACATAAGTAATGATTTTGTGAAACTGATCTATTTTCCTTGGTAATTTTTTGGCTTGTTTTATTTTTGTTTACTTTCTGTTATCCTTTCTTTTGTGTTTTTAATCTTAGTCTATTGTTTTACTGTTGTTTCTGGTTTGAAATGGCTTCTGCTGTACTGGAAATTTCAATAAATAAAAAAAATTTTAAAAAATAAACTGATTGAACATGCATCACGGATGTTACATCAGTTTCTTCATATATTAATATAATTACCAAATATTTTTGTTTTTTATTTTATTTATTTTACTTGGCCTTTCTGTCACTATTGGATAATCGCGAAGATGAGTATGATTGATGATATGAAATTCATGACGAAACACTCGCACTCCAGGCCGAGATTTGAACTCAGGACGCATGGTGACGCCACGGAAGTCGGCCGAATGGAACATGCTGATTAACGAAAAAATGTGTTAAGGCTATAAGTTCAGTTTAAACTAAGGGTGTGTCATTAAAAATGTATTCTAACACAAAGAGTGGTTATAAAACTACCATTCGGTATTTACTCTCATTTTCTATCTACTTAGTACGCGTTACTAATGCTGTGTTTATTTTATCTTCTCTAGCACAATACGTATGCAGAATTCGCCTTTCCTGCTGTTCATATCAAGAATGATGTTCGACCACCAACCCAAGCATCCACGAAAGAAGATATCAACATTAAATGTGTAATAACTTCGCATCCTGAAGGACAACTGTCAGAATCTACCAACTGTGAAATCGACGTAGTAGCCCATTCAGATGATACTAACCAGAATTACACCATCATGGAACAAATCTCAGTGCAATGCGAATCTAATGTCAGCGTCAGTGTTGGCGAGTTGGCATCCATGGCCAACGTTACAACCAGCTGTAATATTAACTCAACCGTTGTCATCAACGATTCTGGGGTAGTTGACACAACGACGGTGGCTTTAACCGCTAGCTGTTCAACAAATACTCTCACCAAACAAAATCTGAGCCACACACTTCTCTCCGAAACAATACTCGACAACACCAGATGCTACATAGAGTCAGTGGAAGATTCCGTAAAAGAGATTAGCGATTGTTATGTGGAGGAAATCATTCAAGCCGACTTAAGCTCTCAATCAGTCCACGCTGAAACATTCGAAACTTGTGCAACCATTGAGGAAACTAGTCAAACGAGCATAATAACTGACACCAAGTGCTCAGTAGACTCCATTACACAGAAACAATCTGAAATAAACTGCAGAGAACAAACTATTCTTCCAGACAGCACAGTTCATTGTGCCGTACAAGGGGAGGCCACTGTAAATATTGTAAACTCTACGGTGATAGAAGAACAGGAAGCTCTCACAGTCACCTGTCCGTCATCTTCGAAACGACATTTCTACGCTGCAAGTAACCCAGAATTCATAAAGAAGACAATTCACTTCCCTTCAGTTCGTTCAGCTAAGAAGCTCCAAAAAGACATTTTCGAACATTGAAGTGTAGACGTCATTGGAGGGGGGGGGAGTGCATCCTTTTGTTTGGAGAAGATCTCATAAAATATGATATAAGAATACTTTAAAACAATTTAGCTAATTCTTGCGATAAGTCGATAAGTCACAATGTTTACAGCAAACTGAAATAAACAGATAAAACTTACGAAACTGTGTATGATTTTTTTTTGCTCTATTGAATAAGTCACAATTGAATACAAAATAGCAGTACTGTAAACTTTTACTTTGAAAGAAGATAAACATTAATAAAGTTTCTTTAAGTATATTTTTGGTTTACTGAAGGACCTTAGTAAAATATCGAGTATTTCTAAATACTGAGTAATAGTTTCGAGTAGCTGGTAGCATTAAGAAACAAGAAGTTCTCAATTTAACGTGTTGAAATCTTTAGTTCAATGGGTGAAGAATTGCTGCTAAGTATTACTATTTACCTAGGTAATATCTCGTGTCTAAACTTGTAGCATACTTCATATTATTATATTTCATATTAGTAATATTAGACATTCTCTTCACTGGCTACCAAAAATTACATCTCTGTATATATTAATGGTGTATACATGCATCGGCGGATTTAGCGGGAGGGGCGCAATGTAAAAATCATTGTTAGCATTATATTACAAAGTTAAAAAGTGCTACAGGAATACTTTTCCAAATAGTAAAAGAATAATACAAAATCTAGCACAAATGCATTAATCTATTAGATTCAATAAGACAACACCGGAAATCGAATCCGAGATTTGTTGATTACAAGACAATACATTAACTAATGGCAAAAACAAGAGTATTAATTATAAGTAAAATATTTCTTTTTTGTGCCAGTTTCTCCTGAGAAAATAAAATCTCAAGTTTATCTCTATCTTTATGAAATCATTGATGATACAAATAATTTCTCAAGAATGTAATAACGCTATTACCTTATAATGATGGGTTACTAGGTTCGTTTCCTGGTGGAGGTATATTATTGTACTGTGGTTTGGATACCACTTTGATCAGCTTATCTGATTCCACAAATTGGGCATTTAGCACAGCGCACTACGATGCCAGGTGTCCCGGGTTTGAATCCCGGCCTGAGCATGTGTGTTCTTTCTAATTCACGCGGAAAGAAAATAACAAGTATGTTTTTCAGTCGATATCAATTTTAAATTCCAATCCCTTAGTGCTCAACTGGGTTTTTCTACTATATTTCACAACTTCCGTTGCAATTATTAAAACACAATTTAGACTTGTTCCTCTATTATCTTGTTACAAATGAAAAGTTGCATAAGTCTTTCTTCGTCTCTTGTTACTCAACAACAACGAATCTAAATGAACAATTTTAAAATGCTTTACATTTATGCAATGTTCTTGAGCAAAGAGTCCATGTTCATTTTACTTACGAACATAGCTAAACACGTCCAGTCATGAACACTTCTCGGTTGTAACTAGTGTTGGGCGATATATCGTCCAAACAATATATCGCGATATTGAAAAAATATCGTCCAGGCGATAACTACTAGACAATATATCGTCATGATATTTTAGCGATATATTTCGTGTCGGCAATATATCGTCACGATATTTTGGTGATATATATCGTCACGATATTTTGGTGATATATATCGTCACGATATTTTGGTGATATATATCGTCACGATATTTTGGCGATATATGCCGTGGAGACGATATCGCCGACATCACGATACAGAAAATTATAATATCGTATGGTATCCTGTGTGACGATATTTTCTTGACGATATGTCGCCATATGAAATTTCCGATATCGTCCATCTCAACTAGTTTCTTCCTTTTTGGTAAAATGGAGTTATTGTGTAAGTTCTTGTTTTAAGTCCACTTTATACACAGAAGGCTAATCGGGACTAACCCTACAGTTTAAAGTGGAATCCGAAACACCGGGTACCGTACCAGGAACTCAACCCCTTGATCACAAAGCGAAGACGTTACTAATACGTCATCGAAAAGACCAGACGTTAGCCAAAGTGGAAAACGATGGCAAGTTTTGGTTTCAAGAAACCTTGTTGAACCTGGTGGTCTTCTAGATTTCAGCCAATCAGGTTATGAAGGCAGTTTCAAGAATATTAGAATCTTAATCAAGTGTTCCCGAATTCGATACCTGGTGGAGGCATGTAGCGGTTCGGATCACACAGTAAACTGACCAGTCTATCTGTGTATAAGTGGGTATAAAGCAACAACTCAAATTCAATATTACAATCTTTAAAGGCGATGAAAGATGCTAAGCGTTATCATTTTAAGAAAATACAAAAAAAGTTTGAATTTATTATTGAAAAAGTGCTACAAACACAAATACTTGAACAAATGCATTTGGCATCTCAAGTTCTGAAATCAGAAAACATGGACTTGGAAAAAGTTTCGACCTTCTGAAAAGTGCTTCAATTTCGTTATCCGAATACACACATAATTTTCAGAAAGCATTGTCGTTGTCTCATGGGGAATTGAACTGAAATTGAAAAGAAGTAAAATAGTTCGACACGTAAAACGTCATTTTGATTAACTACATGTCTGGATAAAAGACCTATTTTAGAACAACAGTATTTAATGCTTGTTCTGACATGGTTATTGCTCAAAATCAGATTTGAGGGCGTCGATAAAACTTAATGAGGAGTTCGATTTCTGTAAAGAAGAGGTTAAGTGCGTAGTTGTTTTCTTCTTTTGAATTCACAAGTTTATGTCACATTTGTCATATCAAAACCACAAAAAAGCTACTGTTCGTACAACTAGAGATCTTTACACATACAGAGCATTCCCTGACATTCGCTACGAGACTCGGCAGCAAGCGGCCCGGTGTCAGAGCTTGTCTTTCCCGGTGAACGGGGTCCGCGACAGTCGGTAGAGTCGTCTATTAAAATTACATTTTTCATATTGTGTACTAACCTTGACTACAGAAGGTGTTGAAAATGATGTCCCTCTGCTGCAACACATTTCAGACATCTCCGAAGAAAATTGGCATTTACCCGTGCAAGTTCGTCTACTGTAATTCTCCCGATTTGTCGTACAATACTGTCTTTTAACTCACGGATGGTGTGAGGATTGTCTTTGTATACTTTATTTTTTATATTGTCAGCGATTATAAATGCTGTGTTTTTGAAACACCCGTTTCTTGTGAGAGGCGGATAGATTTCCGAGGAGACTGTTCTAACCTTTGTCCTATCTCATCGAGTTTTTCCTGAGTAAGGACACGTGAGTTTTTCCAATTTTTCCAATTTTATTCAGAATTGACCCTGTTACTCTAAACTTTTTTATGAGGTTTAATATAGTGGTCCTATGTGGAACGGGAACACCAGGAGATTTCGTTGCAAAACGTCGTCGCACTTCTCCACAATTCCTCTTTCCGAAGTAACACTCGACAAGATAAATTCTTTGTTGTAATGTAAACCTTTGTGGTGGTATATTAAGCCACAATCTTCAACACACGGACACGACACAACACAACTTCCGAAGGAGGATTATACTGGCGTCAGTCTGCAATGTCAACAGAAAGGGAAAGAGAGCGAAGGCAGGTAGAGCGAAAAAAACATACTGTAGCGTGCGACTGTCGCGGAACCAGTTCACCGGGAAAGACAAGCTCTGATGCCGGGCTGCTTGCCGCCGAGTCTCGTAGCGAATGTCAGGGAATGCTCTGTACTATATCGTTTCTTTAGTATCTTCACCCAACAAAGGTTTTCAATAGCTATCTAAAATTGTACAAGAACCCCTGATTTATCAGTATTCTTTTCGAAAATTTGTTTTCACAACTATCCAGTGGAGAAATTTCTGCATTAATTCACACGCAACAATATCAACATCATTATACTACGCTCATGCTAGTATATGATAGTGCTGTATTCCGCAAATTAACAATGCTTTCAAATTTCCATTAATGATCTAACCGGCACAATTGAACAGCCATGATAATTCTATGTTTGGAGAAAAATATACTTATAAATTAAATTGTACGTATAAGCAACGATTTTTATAATAAATAACATGTCTGTGAATGGGTAACATATTAGCATCACGACTGAAGTTCGGAACAATTTGGGTCAGGGGTTAAAAAGAGTGAACTATCCCAACTAAATCTGATAGCCTTTCATCAATACTCAAAGAACTTAAGTTACTAAATATGCAGACTGCATAGACTCATTGAGCCTGCCTCTCTCCAGGAACAACCCATTCATTTATGCAAGGACAAAACCGAAATTCTTGCCCCATCTGAAAAATTGTTATTTGGGAAAATGTCATAGTTTGGGGGTGGGAAAGGTATGCAGCATATGTATCCACTGGGGTTGGGTGGCAGAACAGCAGCTGGCTGAACCTCACCCTTTAATAAAGTATAATTGAATTGAATTGAATGTATGTAGGTATTATATGTGTGTGTGTTTGTGTGTACATATATATTTGCGTGTGTGTATGTGAGAAAGAGAGAGGGGAGAGACAGATATTAATATTTCAAAAGACTAATTTCTGTTTGACAGAAACAGTAGGGAAATGGGACAAACACAAGAAGATCTATGTTAGAAAAAAGTGGTGCCAGTTAGAAAAAAAAATATGTGTCTCGTATCCGTAACGCACCTCATTTGAAATACAAAGATACTCTGCCATACTAAATGGTGTATTTGTGAAAAGAATTTAGATCATAGGCGTAACTAGCGAAGAGTCGTGGGTTCCGAACTCCTTAGACTTATAAGCGATCCCGTTTCCCCTGAAATTCTCACTGGACATTGGAAATCCTCATTTCACACATACGTCAACAATCTGTACACAAGGATCTCTCTACTTGGACACTCCTCTGATTCAATTTGACGTTCATTATGATGTAACTAGGAACTGTCTGCACTGCTATCGTAGTTATATAGTCTTTGACAAATCTCATCCAAGATATTAAAAATTATGACGCTCAATTGATTTTATCGTGCAAGATAAACTTTGGGAAAGACGATACTGCGTGAATCAACTTTTCTGCGTAAGATATAATAACGCACGTAATACATAACAAAAAAAATAATCACACGTGAATCAACAAGCAACAATATATTCGAAAACAATACCAGGATATGATTAATAATGGAAGTTTTTGTTGTTAATTCTTTGAAGTGTCACATGATTCGAGTTGCCTTCCTTGCAATAATTCTGAAGTGGGCTACGAAGTTGTATAAAAACTGTGGTCAAACGTAGAGGCATTCAGTTAGCTAGAAAGTTTTCACAGCTGAAAGGTAAGTATCCAAATTTATATTACAGAGTATCCACACATCGTTATTCTCCAGTTTTCTTTTCAAACAATGTATCGCCTATTTTTCTCTATTTTAAGAGTTTGTTTTTACGTCGATTATACACACAGAGAGGTTTATCGAGACTGACACAACTGTTAAAAACGGAATTCGAACAACTGTACTTCCACCGGGTATCGAACCCAAGAACCCTTGGTTACAAGTCGACGACGTTACTACAGCGCCATAGGGGATACACTACTTCTGCCCAAGGCCGCTCACATGTTGTTGTTTTTTCTTCAGGGGGAAGCAATGCTTAAAGTGGGGAAAACGTAGAGTGATGCTTTCCCTCAGTTAAGAGAATTCTCATAAAGTATCCACAGCACTAGGACAATTTGCATACGCACGTAATCTGCTGTATTTCACGGCACTCCACGTTTATGTTTTCACGCCACAAAATTTCAAAATTTGAATTATATGAAGTCTCTAGATATCTCATGAGGAGAGGAGTGCCCTCCTTTGCTGCACCCTTGCCTTTGTCGCAAATTTTATTTTTCTACTTTTGGTACTTTCTGAGTTCAAACGAAAGATCAGGGACGACCATTGTTGCAATCAGTACTTTCTTTAATTTTGCTGATAAGGGCCCTCAAAATTATCTTAAATCACACAGACCAATACTTGCTTTCACAGGTGATGATATCTTATCTTCTATCCTATCGCTTCATTAGTACCCTCTCCCCCTACCTCTTTTGGAGTTGGTATATTTTGACCGATAACAAAGAACTCAACCTTTCAATCAAGCGACAAAGTTCTTCCTTTGTGCTTCATCGAATTTACGATTCCGTTCCAAGAGGCATACTTACCGTACGTAACAATCCCAAATCCATGTACAAATTTGCACCATTCGACAAAAATTCAATGTAATACACTCTGTCTCGGAAATTTGTGGGGCAAGGCCGCGCATAACGCTAGAGAACGCGAGAGGGAGTGGGAGGAGCAAAGCAGTGCACGCTGCTGCAAAAGCTGTTAGCTGCAGCTGCGTTTTCCCCTCCATGCACTCACTTTCCCTTTCACATGTTCATTGGTCGAACCCTCCGGAATCACTTCTTGCGCAAACGACTTGTTTTCATGAGCTTGCTCCAAAGAACCCCGGGACAGAATGAAGTGCCTCTGTGTGCTCGTCGTCTCAGAAAAGAATTTCGTGTGGGGAAAGGCATGTTCAAGATTTGTCTGTCTGCTTGACCTTGCAAGTTTAAGCTAATGTATGCACATGATCAATTTAAAGTCATTGTGAAATGAAATGGAATGGTTCATTACGATGAGCAAGATTCATGCTAAGCTGATGAAATAGATCATTGGACAGATACAAATAGAGATATTCTGTTAACAGAAATATGCATAAAATGCTATGTAAGAAGTAAAACTATTTCTTAAATTCATTGCTACTGCATAAATGCAATATCAACATTACTACCAATAAAATATATGTTTGTTCTCTTCCAGTGTACAAGTTTAGTAAACAGCAAAATGGCATTCAGGAGTAACATTTGTATCTTGCTTCTAGTTGCTTGTCTCGTAAGTATATTTTGGAGTGTCAATAATTAGGTAATAGATCCTATTACGTAAATAGGAGTAAATGCTTAAACTAAGCTTAACTTTAAAAAATCTTCTCTGTGTTGATGTTCTTCACCGTTTTCATATTGCATTACTGTATTGTATGATATACAGTATTATGTAATTTGTAAGAACTTTTTCCTTGTGATTATCACAAGTATTTTAAAAATAAAATTTCGTCGATTATTCATTTATTTCTCATTCGAAATGTTTTAATACGAACAATAATCGCATTAGAAATCACTAAATGTATTGCTAAAGTACACATTTAGTGAATGACTAGTATTATCACAATTATTAGCGGGAAGGTAGGTCTATAAACAACGTCGAAAAACATTATACTTCTTAAAATACATTACTAACTGTAATCTATTTAGTTTGAGACCACTATAGAAGATAATGAATTCTGTATGAAACAAAGAGCTTAAATACGCTCCTCGGTGTGAGGAACATATTGGTAATTCTACCGTAACCAACGGATATGTTAACTGTAACATTAGGGTACGCTTATCTGCTGATATGAGTACGTCTTTTAGCCCGACCCTGTGGCCGAGTGGTTAGCACATCGCGCTGCGACGCCAAGGGTCCCGGGTTCGAATCCCGGTCGGGTATGGTTGTTTGTGAATGTCCATTTTCATCCATTTCATCATTTCATCACTCATCCCCATCTTCGCAAATTAGCCAAGAGGCACAAAACGCGAAGTAAAATAAACTAAATCAATCAATCAATCAAAGAGTACGTCTTTTATTTCGTATTAGATATTCTGTAGCTTTCCTTGTGTGGTTTACTTATTACATCACTATTGAAACTTCGGATTAGTCTGAAAATTTAAGGTAAGAAAGAAAGGGTACTGATTATCACATAATGCATGTATTAATGAGAAGGAAAAATAACATCCCAACCATTCAGATGTGATTAATATACTTGCAAGAAAAAAACAAGATATTTGTACTATACAGTGACACTAAGAATGATCTCTATCCAAGTGGCTGGAAATTAACATCTTTCATTTTACCATTATCTGCTTGGGTAGCATTTACCTTCCTACTACTCACTCCCTTGTACTGTACGATTTATGAGTGTTATCAATCAAATTGTCATGTCGCCAATCGTTGCGGTAAAGAGAAACAAGAACATTATTGACAGTTTGGTATGGGGCTTACTCCATACTTCTAAATTTCAATTCATGTTATACCAAACTTCTGTATTGGTTTTGATAAAAAGGACCAGATCTCATATTACTCAAGGCCTGCACACAGAAACCAACCAAGCTAGCAAATAACGTGGATAGTGTATTCCTACCATCTCCCTTACTCAACATTATGTTCCCGATCAAGTGAAAGTTTCACTTAAGCAATGGCCAAATTACATAAATAAATATTAACGAAACGGTAATTGAAGGTACAGGCATAGTATCACAGGGTATACACTAACGAGTAAGATTACCCCTGGCTACACCCCTGCTAATGTACTCTATTTTTATATCTTCTCTAGCACAATACATATGCAGAATTTGCCTCTCCTGCTGTTCATATTAAGAATGATGTTCGACCACCACCAAGTCAGGCTGCATCCACGAAAGAAGATATCAACCTTAGATGTGTAATAACTTCGCATCCTGAAGGACAACTGTCCGAATCTACCAACTGTGAAATCGACGTAAGGGTCCAATCAGATGATGCTAACCAGAATTACACCATCATGGAACAAATCTCAGTGCAATGCGAATCTTCCATCAGCGCCAGTGGTGGCGAGTTAGCAATCATAGCCAACGTTACAACCAACTGTAATATTAATTCAACAGTTGTCGTCAACGATTCTGGGGTAGTTGACACAACGACGGTGACTTTAACCGCTAGCTGTTCAACAAATACTCTCACAAAACAAAACCTGACTGACACACATCTCTCCGAAACAGTACTCGACAACACCAGATGCTACATCGAGTCAGTGGAAGATTCCGTAAAAGAGATTAGCGATTGTTATGTGGAGGAAATCATTCAAGCCGACTTAAGCTCTCAATCAGTCCACGCTGAAACATTCGAAACTTGTGCAACCATTGAGGAAACTAGTCAAACGAGCATAATAACTGACACCAAGTGCTCAGTAGACTCCATAACACAGCAACAATCTGAAATAAACTGCAGCGAACAAACTATTCTTCCAGACAGCACAGTTCATTGTGCCGTACAAGGGGAGGCCACTGTAAATATTGTAAACTCTACGGTGATAGAAGAACAGGAAGCTCTCACAGTCACCTGTCCGCCATCTTCGAAACGACATTTCTACGCTGCAAGAAACCCAGAATTCATAAAGAAGACAATTCACTTTCCTTCAGTCCGTTCAGCTAAGAAGCTCCAAAAAGACATTTACGAACATTGAAGTGTAGATGTAATTGTGAAAAAAAGGTGCAGCCTTTTTGTTTGTTGAGCACCTTTATATCTTATCCAAATATGATGTAAGAATACTTTAAAACAATTTAATCCTTGTGTTGTGATAAGTCACAATGTTTAGAGAAAACTAAAATAAACAGATAACACATTACGAAAGTGTGTATGATTTTCTGCTACATTTGTTAAGTCACAATTGAATACATAATACTGTAATATATATGTACATATAGCCTACATGGGGCATTCCCTTTTGGGGTGGGGTGGGACACGTGGACTACGTTTGTTATATTAAATATTAAAGGAACCGTTCTACTGACTGTTAAGCAACATTTTTCTTACAGTTTCTGTGCAATGAGTTATGAAACTAAACACTGAAAAAAGTTAAAATAAACGAATAATACTTGAATTTTTATCCCAAAATACAACTTTAGATTGTTCACTTACAAGATATGATGAAGTTACAGCATTTCATTTATTTTTGTAAATTGAGGTTCAGGGGTACTTTCACATGGAATGCCGCACATACAAAACAGTGAGCTGTAATTATAAGTTTCATGATGAAATCTGAATCAATCCTGTAAGCACAAAAGTATTTGTCAATGTCGTCCTTGAAATGATATCCTATTACGCCACTGATGTAAATGAAATATTCGTATCGTACGTACATATCTCTCTCTATCTTTGGTCTTGTTCACCCTTAAGATTTGCCAGGAACAACTTATCCTTAAATTGCAGGCCAGTTTACATGTTACAAAAATTATGCAGAAAGTAAGTAAAAATTGCAAGGTTGGGACAATTTTAATAATGGTCACAATGCTCTCACAGTTACATTGCAACATTCATGACAGGGTCTGCACGTTTTATGTTCTTGAAAAGATAAAATGAACATTAAGACAAACGACACCTGAAAGTTATTAACCAATTGAGTGACAGGCTATCATTGCAACAAGACTGTAATTATTTATTTCTCAAAAAACTTCGCAACTGAGGTCATTAATTTTTGCCTGAGTTGTCAAGAGTTTGTTCTGCTTACCCAACATAGGTTCTTGCCACATTTGCTAGAAATATTAGCGGTAGATTCGATTAATCGGTATGGGTCAACAATTGTTATCCAGTGGCGTGCTAAATGAGGTGAGAGTTACCTAAAAAGAACACCAGATCCATCAAAAATATTTAAATTGTGATTCACTCTGCTTTTTAATGGGATTTCTACAGATGCCACAGGTCATGTCGGCGAGCCTGCCTACTCTATCAACATTGTGTGCTTTCCTATATCAAGTGAACTGAAGATTACACTTGCATAGTTAAATGAAAAGAAGTCAAACATGAAGATATTCATATTCAGAGTTCTAGTTCTGGATGCCTAAAGAATGGTTCATTTTGATAATTCAGTTCTGAGTCCACCTTACGCAGAGATAGACTAATCGGGACTGGGTCTGAAGTTTAAAGTGGGATCCGAACCATTGTGTACCTCCACTTGGAATCGAAACCCGGACTTGGAATACTTGAGTTCTGTTTCAAGTTCTCATTAAGCAAAGATGGGGTAATCGGGGCTGGAACTGCAATTTATAGTGGGATCAGAATCAGTGTGTGTGTGTCCACTGGATATTGTACCCAGAACCCCTTAATTGCAATTGTTGCGGCTACTCCATCGAGAGAACCTAATGCTGGATGTTTCCTTGCGTACATACATTCATCTGTATATTTCGCGGTTGGCCGGAAGACAGAAAAAATGACCAATATATTCGTTACACTCTGTCACAATTCTCATTTCGGAAAGTGGTGAATATTAAAATAAACAAGAAGTGTAAGGAAAGAAAATGATGAAACAGAAAAAAGAGCGTGTTGAAAATACCAAACTGAAACGTTGGGTGAAATTTACCCATGCAGTGTTTCTAGGGTCCTGCAAGAAACTAACTAAGAAACTAACAGTCGATTCAGGCTCCCGATACTCAGTAGGGTTCTCTGGAAAGGTACTGAGAAGGGTGGCCTTAGACACTCATCGAGAAATATATTTCAAAATCGGCAGGGTAATTTTTACCCATACGTGCATCGTTATGGGTTAATTTCAGTCCGTGTGTGTGTGCACGTTTGTCCAGTGTGAAAAGCCTCTTATAGATCACATACGTTACCAGTGTTCGTTTTTTCTGTGTAACTTCAGTGTGTGTTTAAAAGTTTGTGTGACCATTGAAATGCCAGCCGAAAAGTTCATGTTAGAACAAAGATTTTTTTTTATGTATGATACTTATGTGAAAACCGAATCAAGTCAGGATGTTTGTAGACAATTTTCACAATAATTTTCCTGTCGTTGCAGCTCCCGATAGATTTTGTTTTGATTTGGTGTTTTAAGTCCACTTTATGCACAGTAAGGCTAATCGGGACTGGACCTACAGTTTAAAGTGGGATCCGAACCACTATGTGCCTCCAGCGGGTATCGAACCCGGGACCCCTTGATTACAAGGCAACGACGCTACCACTGCGCCATCGGGGAGGCCCTAGCTCCCGATAGAGAAACAGGCAACTTCTTCTGAAATTTAAAGAAACTGGACCGTTAAACGCCAGAATTGCTAAGCGAAAACGAAAGATTCTAACACAGTGGTTTTCAATGTTTTTCAGCCCGGGACCCACCTTGAAGGATATTACACTTCAGGAGCTTATATTCTATGCTAGCTAGGATATCTGCGAAGCCTGAAGTCTAGAGAATTAAATGCAGGAGAAAAATCTATCAGAAATTGTAAATAAAATTATTCGTATCAGTGAGATGATGATGCTGATTCTGGAGTTGGCAACCTGATTTCTTGTGAGTTGGTAACCTGATTTCCTATGAGTTGGCAACCTGATTTCCTGAGTTGGCAACCTGATTTGTTACGAGTTGGCAACCTGATTTGTTACGAGTTGGCAACCTGATTTCTTAGGAGTTGCTAAACTTATTTCTATTCGTAGCCTAGGACCTTGTGTCATAGCCCAGACCTTTGACTCATTATACGCCACTGTTACACTTCATGGGACCCATAAGAATGGGCGCCGGCAGAATTACTTGTAAGGGTGTGCACCTAGTATATAATCACATTTTTGCTAACATCGAGTACTTTTTACGCTTGCTTAAACAAATTAAACATAGTTCATTCTATATAAAAAAAAAAAAAGAAAATATGTAATTTAAAGACTAATTTATTCTAGTCTAATATCTAACTAAGCACACGCGCTGAAATTGAAAACGTTCTCTTTTTACTCACTGAACTAATGTGACGGTTGGAGCTGCTTTCTCCTCATAAACTGAGGTATGTGGGTTCAATGGTGGCTATCTCAAGTCGTAAATCTGAGTGCGAGTCAAGTCTATTCCTGTATGCCGGTATAAAGAAATGGTAGAGCGCAAATAACAGAAATGTAGAGTTTAGACTACGTACAGCACGAGTTGAATTTAAATTGTTAAAACAATGTATCTTAGTACTTTAAATGTAATAAGTTTTTAAGACACAGTAAATACATTTTCGAGCCCGACCCACCAAATGCCCTCTCGGGACCCAGCAGTGGGTCGGGCCCCATAGGTTGAGAAACGATGTTCTAACGGATGAAAGACTCGATGTAATTGGAGCACCATTAGAACGCTCTCCAAATAAATCCCTACGTCGTGTTTCACAGGAAGTAGGCGTTTCGACATCAGCCCATACGGCTACTAAACTGTTGAAACTGAAACCTTACAGAGTCACTAGAGTGAAACAAATTACAGCCACGTGACAACTTATTTGTGGGGAACCCTAAAAAAATAAGTCTATAGAAACAATCTCCACTATAGTTGAACTGAAAGACAATATAAGAACAGCACTTACAAGAATTGAGTAAGAGGAATTTTTGCATGTCAATCAAAATTTCATCAAAAATGCCGGGAATGTGCGAACACAGTTGGCCACCACTTTGAACAAGTTTTATAACACAGGTTAATACTCGTTATGCAATATAAATATAATTGTCTGCATGCTAAAGATATGTGCGTGAAAATAAGCGGGACGTTATGGATCGAAAATGCCAGCATCTGGGCCATGCCTCGCCGTCTGCAGTCAGGCGCTTTCTCGGCCCCGAGCCAAAGTGAACGCACTGTATATTCCCCACCTTATACCCTGTCCCAGCTAACTATAGAGGAATTACGCGCATAGCGTCAGAGAAGCGAGGGAAATTGAGTGGCCAGAGCGAAGCAGCACACTCTGCTGGGAAGCCTGGTGACTGCAGTCGCTTTTCCCCTCCACGCAATCCCATTCCCTCTCACGTGTTCACGAGCCGACTCGCGTCACTACTTGCGCAGAGACTTGTTTTCGTTTGCCTGCTCCACAGTTAGCTGGGACAGAGTATAGTTCGAAGCTATGTAATATCTACCTTTACAATTCAAGCCCCTCCTACACAAAAAATCCTGCTTACGCCAGTGAAACTGCATTTCAAACTAAAGAACAAAAATACTCTATTTTTCGAGCCTATGAATACATTTTGCATTTATATTTGCGATATAGGCCCCGGCGTATATTGTATACCCCAGGCCTCACACCCACCAAGGACTGAATCTGAGTGAAAGAAAGGCAGAGAATAAGACAAGCGAAAAAAAAACACGCTTCAAGAACTTTCAGTCCCAATTGTCGACAAATTCATCTGCACGTGTTCATTGCTAGATAACGTAGATATGCAGGACAATGATATTCCTATTCCAGCAAACAACATATGCACGAAAGAACATCCTGTCATTCTAAAACTTGTGACTCGACCTCATCCAAGCCTTCAAAACCGTTCCTATCCTGCATTTTTTTTAGCAAATCCCCACCCTTTTTTTGTGTCGACGCATTTCACATGATTTTTTCAAGGACGTCCCGTCCAACTCATCGCATCAAAGGCTCCTGTTGTTGGACACAATTAACTCGGGTTAAAAAATAAATAAAAACGGACGCATTTTTCCTTGTGACGTAAGCAATCTCGTGACCACAGGAGGGGGAATCACCGTGTCAAAGAGTTCAGCAAGCTGTATATTATAGATCCACAGCACGACGCAATCATTCAGTGTAAACCTTCCGACATCAAGTGCAACATCCAGCAGCTTTCTATCAAGAGTGCAAATAGGTAAGAATACAGTAGTAAGATTGATCGTTAGTAACACGAAAACGGTATGCCGACTTAAGTGGCGGAGTGGTTAGCGCCAGGGATTCCAGCCTGGATATGGTTGTTCTATGCAAGTATATATTCATCAATTTAATCATATCGTCACTCATCCTCATCTTCGCGATTAGTCAAAATGGGCAGAAAAGCGACGTAAAATAAATGAAATTAATCAACAAAAACCGTACAGTGGTGGCTTTGCTAAAGTAGGGACTAGGAAGGGCTGCAGATTTCACGGAAAATTTGCTGGTGTGGATAATTTTAGAGCCAAAATCGTTTTGATATCTGTCATCACTTCAAGAAAATACTACCATAGACACGCTGAGTATTAACTTTTTGAACTTCAGGGAAAATGAAGCACGCACACACACACACACACAGGCATGCAAATTGAATTGGAGTTTTATGCTCAGATATTCAAATCGGGACTGGACCTACAGTTTAAAGTGGAACCCGGACCACTGAGCAATGTGGCTCCACCGGTCGAATCCAGGACTCCTTTATTACAATGTGACGACGTTAGAGTCGAATTACTTTCGGGACATCTCCAGCGGACTACGCGAGTCTGTCTAGCGAGCCTAGTGGGCGTGTACAGCCTGAGCAGGGGGCTTAGTGATAGGTTCTGGGTTGAGATGACGTCAGCGGCTCGCTTCGTTTATTGGCTGCTTTGAGAGTTGTGACTCGTTCCGAAGCTTCAAATGCATAACAGCCAAAGATGTTATGGAAATAATCCCCCTCTACCACTACGCAATCGAGGAGCTCCTTGCTCTGACCCCACCCCCATTCAGCTCCACCTATGAAAAAATATTGTACATATACTGAAGGTATTTATTTATATATTTGCATTATAAACCTTCATAGACAAATATAATTATTTCAATTATTCACTTTACTTGACACAAGAATGTTTGGGCCATCGATGGTGTAGCAATGACATCGTCACCTTGTAATCAAGGGTTCCCGGGATGAATACCCGGTGAAGGTAGGTGGTTCGGATTCCACTTTAAACTGTAGGTTCAGTTCCGATTAACCTATCTGTAACAAAAGAGACTTGAAAATAAAACTCAACACAATAATGTGTAGCAATCATATACAGTAAAACGTCGTTAATCCGGACCCAGATAACCCTGCTTCACTTAATCCGGACAAGCAAAAGGAAAAAAAGAAAAGATAAGAAGAATGCGAGGTTTTAAATGTGGCTAGAAGTCAACAAGAGAACTTTCCAAAGAAAAGGCAGTCAACCACTGATGAATTCTGTTTCCCGCAGACTCTGTACTGTACTAAATAGTGTATTTAAGCCTATGCCCTTTAAATACAACATAATAAACGTGTTTTGTCGCTATAAACGGAATTTTAATGCACTTTCTACTGTTCTTTTAGGTTATTTCAGTTAATCCGGACTTTCCTTAAACCGGTCAACTTATCCCCACCCATTAGTCCGGATTAACGAGGTTTTACTGTAATGTGCTGGTCGAAATGTTCGATGTTGTTGAGTGTTCAATTCAATATTGTCGCCGAAGTTCCAGGATTCAACACACGGAAATGGGTGTTCTTTGTAAGTGTTTCTTCCTCAATTTCATTACCACTCATCCTCATCGACGCGAAAGCAAAAAATGCAGAAGAGCGACGCTAAATATAAATAAAATACAAATACATTTGGCACTAAGTCAGTCTCATCTCGAGTTCACATACACATGTCTTGTTCTTTGTCTCGTCTTGCAGTCAACATCTTCTGCGAGAAGAAAAGGTTCTGATCTGATCTTCCTGTTCTACTGGCTCGCTCTGCTAAAACAAGTTCGCCGACGCTATCGTCAAAATTCTCTTCTCAAAGGGAAACAAAAATTGATTAACAGAGCAGGTGGCACCCTGATAGCTTGGTTCTTGGTTTGTTCAATCTGTTTGCACGCTTTGAATTATCGTGTTAGCAATGCTCTTACACAAGATTGTAGCGTTTTAGCCTCGAACCAGACTTTGCACGCAAGACAGAGGGTTGCATTCATCATCTTGCATTTCGTCAGTTGATGATTTTCAGGTAGGATGTGCATCATTCTTGCTACGCTTTTTTATTTACGTTGGAGCAGTGGCGGCTCGTGGTTCAGAATGTTGGTGGTTGTAGCAAATACTATATATATAATATATTTATATAACTTTAATTTGTATATATTTAGAATGTAATTATATGTATTTATAATTTTATATGTGAGTGACACGTGACACTTTCGAAGAGTACAATTAATAATCATCATACAAAATTTGAAGTTTCCATTTATTCGGCAGCAATATTATGCAGAATTTTGTTTTTTGTGATTACATAAGAAGTACTTTAATGTTCGGATCCCACTTTAAACTGTAGGTCCAGTCCCGATTAGTCTTTCTGTGCATAAAGTGGATTTAAAAAACAACAAATCGAATCAAATTGTTACACGTTTCAAGCATAATTTAAATTAGGTTAAGATTCTTCCCAAAATAAAATATTTATCTTTTGCCTAACGTGGACATTTTGTCTGTTGCTCTACGACACAGGACAGTGAGAACTTGACTGCTGTTCTCTAACGCTGTATGAAAGAACTAGCAATCAAGCGTTTCTTGTTGGTCCGTCCTCTTCTTCCCCCACCCGCCGGGGGATCCAAAATGGGTTTTGCTTTATGAAGCAATGAAGGGCAAAATTGTTTGTTTATGTATGTTCAATATATTTAATAGGAAAACAGATGAAAAAATATACTAACAAAAAGTGTGAAATTTTGTTGTAAAATATCCGGTCGTTGTGCAACACTGCAACAATATCAGTAACCGCCCCTGCGTTAGAGTATCACCAACCGCCAACTTGCCCTTAAAATCTTATCGTATTTCACACCATAATCGTCGCACCCTGTGTTTCAGTCCAAAAACTAGTTTAAAACCTTTCATCACGTAATCGTTCCATCGGTGCATCAGATAACAAGAGATTCAATTTTATAAGTTCGTATTTCGCAACACTGTAGTAAAGTTTCTCAAGTGTAGTCTTTCGACTATAATGCACAAATCAATAACAATTAATGCGTTTTTCAGGCCGGAAAAATGTTCGCTAAACTGTCAGAAGTGATGTGCGTTGATTTGGACTACTCCATTTTAACTTACTCATAACTAGGGCTAGGATTATCATGACTTAGCATTTTTTTTGGCAAGGGTGATGTGTTCCCTAAGAAGGAACTAATTAAATTAAGGCGCTTTTTAAGAGCATATTTAGGCATATTTGGCCATTTCTATGTGATAAAGGAGAAGTTCCCAAACTTTTCGTTTCACGGTGCCCTCAAGTGTTTCAAGATTTTTCCGCGGCACCCAAGTCAGAATGTAGGCCTATTTACCACTTACAACGCTCTGTTAGTGTGGTTTGGTTGCTTTCCTTAAGTTAAGAAATAAACACATATTTCAAATTCAGAAACATTTTACACATGTAAAAAGTACTAAATAAGCACATACTTCGAACAATCATATAATTGGTTGAATTTGCCACAAGTAGAGTAACAAGTAAGTGTAATTTCAGTGAAAATTTTGGAACATTTCGCGGCGCCTCTGTAAGCGCCCCCAGGGCGCCGAAGTGCACACTTTGGGAACCACTATGATAGAGCATAATTTGATAGATTTTCTGTCATATTCAGCTCTTTCAAGGAATATATACAGTCATTTTCGAAGTGGATTCTTCTACTCCCATGCTCATTCAAGTTGTTGAATTTTTGTGTACCATTGCAAAATGTTATAGGGAGAAAAAATTATCTCGATTCTACAGAACTTAAGCGGAATGACATTATTTGCTTAAAATATGTTCCTCTTATGTCAGCCGAAGTAGAAAGAGGCTTTTCTCGGTACAAGGCTTTGCTGGCTGACAATAGGTAATCATTTTATTTGAAAATTTACAGAAAGTATTTACGAGTATTGTACATTGCAACTCAAGACTCGAAAAGTGAACTAAAAATAGTATGTGAAAAAATGTCAGAATGTGTTAAATATTGATGTTTGAAACAGTTCAGTTCCAAGGACATATTTTTCAAATTATAGTCCATATTTTTAAAAAATTAGGTCACAAGAGCATTTTTTATTTTGCATATTTTAGTGCTTTTTACGTCATAAAAATTCTAACCCTATTCATGAGTATTTCGTGCATCTTATTAGGATCAAAGACAGTTCACCTATGTAATAAATAATTTTTAAGTATACCAGTAATGCGGTACAATTTTTCTTTAATATGAAAAAGTTTCACATGATAGTTGCACACACCTTTTTGCAAGAAAAAATGACAAAAGCTGCGACCAATATGCTTTGATATACTATAAATAGATTCTTTGGCCCTTAAATCGTAACAGCGCCAGATTTTTTAGTGCAAGAGCACTAGCATAGGTAAGTGTTTATTAGGGGGAAGAAAATTGTCATTTTTGCATCACTTAGACCGCAATAGTCACTGCATTTGCCTTTTGGTTATGTAACGTCACTTTTGTTTTTACATCTTATGGAGCTTCCAGATCGAAACAACACATAAGCGAGACGGGTGGCAAGAAACATGCGCCCTATCCAGTCTGTGCACCGTCTGCATTATCAACAGACCGAGGTGACACTTGCAGCTTGTATCACTTCAGTACGAAAGGTTGCATTCATTTCTGCAGGTTAGTTTCCAAGTGACACGTGTCGCTTCGATCTGAAAGCTATGTCGATTTTAAACACTTGAAGGATATCGAAATAAGTTATTAAATTATTAATATTTTTAATAATTATGATGGAACATGGGTTGTTTGAAATGGTGTGGAATTATCCTATTTTAAGTAGTTCCTCACCACTGCACACGCGTGCGCGTGAGCGAGCGTGCATGCACAAAATGTTGCCAGTATATATTTGATGCTCTATAGGTTTCCTGACAAGCAGCAGTCAGAAACAGTGTTGCCAGTGTAACATATTTTACAAAATATTATGGAACATGGAGAACATTTTTTAAAAAAATTCTCCCCAGTTACACACAAAAATATTGCAAGGTCTGATTGCACCTACTGCAAGTAGAGTAACCAAAGATTAATTTTTGTTATTTAGTTTCGCTTTTCTGACATTCTTGGCTAATTGCGACTATGAGTGATGATATGATGAAGTTAATGAAGGGACACTCACAAAGAACACCCATGCACAGGCTGGGATTCGAACTCGGGAGCCCTGGCTTCGTTGCGCGCTGTGCTAACCACTCCGTCACGGAGATCGGCGAAAGCTCTTTTATAATCGTGCGTTCGACTGGCGTGCGTGACTGATTTCAGGTGGCAATTTTAACTCCGCCTCTAATCCTTGAGGGTGGAAGCGTAATAGGCGACCGGAGCGTGGTACTGATCACATCACCTGTACAAATGAATTGTGAATGTGTGGAGCCCTACCGTACCCCTCTCTACACATCTACGACACGTTGCAATGTGCAGGAGGTAATTTTACCTTTGTAACTCTTAGGATTACTGACCACGACGAATGATGATTAATTGAATGAACTAGGCCATGCATTAGGCTGGGGTGGCGCAACATTCCGAACCATTTTAGAAAATTAATACTAGGTAGAACGAAATTTAATTTTTTCTTTTTCAAGTCTATGAGGGCTTGTTCAACATGTTTATAAGAATGATTTGTACTTCGCAAAAGTATATTTTCTAGGAGATACCAATCCCCGACTCCTTTGAATAAGTCCCATAGTTTAAGCTCAGTTCAAATTTACGTTGATGACTACTGACATAGTCAAACGTGTGAATTTGATTTGTTTGAAATAACCGTGCGTGATCTCAATTAATGCATCGTCCGGAACAGTAGTTGATAAAAGTACCATTTGATGGATTTCTGTGTGCACTTTAATACTAATGTGTTACTTTAATCAACATATTTGTGTTGACATATTGTGGAATGTGCGCAAGGCTTCGATTTGTACCTCTGGCGCTTATCAGAGATGACCATGACTTTGTAACTGCACCAAATAGCATGTCAGGTGAATTCACGTGGAAACTGATAACGCTGCTATAAAAACGTCCCTTCGTTTACGCTTAAAAGGAAATATACTTCTACAGTTGTGATAAATTATTGGCTGAATCCTTTGTAGCGGAACAGATGTGTGATTTGCTGTAGCAATGTCAAATATATCGCACGTTCAAAGACAATATGTCTGTGAAAGTTAAAGGGGGGAAGTGTACTACGTATAAATACAGAGTCACGAAGTGCTTGGGGATGTACTTATCAACGTTTTAAATCTTAAAGAACATGGTTGTAGTACCTCATGCCCAGCTTTGTCTGCTTTTACCTTTTTAGTTCAAGGGCAAAAAACATTTACTTGTAACTGGATGTTACTGCACTTCTACTCATAGTCTCATACCTCATAAGCTCAACAGCGATGGTGTTGATTCATCCAATTGATAATATAAATTGCACCATAAGGAAATGGGATAGTAGATCACAATTGGTATGAATGAATGAATTGTTGTTTTAAGTTCAATTTATGCAGAGAAAGGCTAATCGGGACTGGACCTACATTTTAATTTGGGATCCGAACCACTGTGCCATGTGCAACCACCGGGTATCGCCGGAACCCCTTGATTACAAGACGACGACGAATTGGTATACGATTACAATTATAAAGTAATATACAATTAGTACGAGTTAGCAATTATAAAAATACGAGAAGATATTAACATAGAAAATAGTAAAGATAATTATGACAGTTTAAGGTTACGAAATTACATTAATTAATGTCCTAATCTACGTAATGAAAACATGGGTATAAATGTACTTGCATGCACTATTTCCCTGAAAAAATGGAACACAAAATACAATTTCAGGAAACTATAAAGCACTTACGGAGGTATTTCTATGAGTTCAAAAAATCTTTCACACTGTGGAACAAATGTTTCATTAGCAATGACTCTCTGCCTATAGCTCAAACAAAAGAAAAAGATAGAATGAAATGATGAATTCATAAAGTGTTTCCAAAATAACTTTTGTATAACTGCTGATGTTTGTGTGCATCTGAAATCCAGTGACAAGACGTGACATCTTTACGTCATTGCAAGATTTCTCGAATATCAGGGTCGATCTTTCAGCCCGGAGGAGAGGGCGGTGGTGGCAATATTTGTCTGCAGTAAACGACAAGGTCATTGTCTCTTCATATGCAAAAGCTCAGTAGTAATACTATAATACGGACCTTACGAGTTACGACGACAAAATACAAATTATGCTATCCATGCGATGAGAATTATGAACTCTCATTAACTTATATTTCTCCTGTAATCAAATACAACAAATTGATATTATAAAGTACAAAGTAAAATAAAATAAAATAATTTAAAACGTCTTGCCTTATTTGTACGTAAAATCGAGCCTCCTTGTTTTCGTGGAGAATTTGTGAATGCCTTGTTTTTGCTTTAACGTAAACACATCTTGTTCCGGTTCTCCCACAGTACATGATATTTTTTACTGTTAATAACATTAACTTAATGTACTTCCTGTATAATGTAACACGAATAACTACACTAAACAACACTTTGAAGTCAGGACACATACACAAAAACACGTCAGTTCACTCCCGTTTTGGTTAACAACACTATCAGACACTACGGCGCCCAGTCGAAGGCTACCAAACACAGGTGATGACTTCGCCTGGATAGGGTGAGTTGGGCACAGGGAGTAGTATTAGGCTCTCATTTCGATGCGCTAAGCTTGGCAATTCCATTGCGTATTTTTAGCTGTTTTATGCTGTCGCTTACGTATCTAATTTCGCACAAATATGTGAATATTCTGACTTGGGAGCAAATTGATTTGTTGTGTCTATGAATAAAGAAGTAATAGAAATATACCCTCCCATTAAAAACGAGCTTATGACTAAGATTGAAGGTTCTGGATAAATTCCTTAAACACATGAAAAGAAAATGCCTACACAAACCCAGAGAAACCTAACTTCAGGCCAATGACTATTAATTCCACGTTATGAATCAACACCCTGCATAGAAAGATAGCTGTTAACCTGTCGGGAACATTTACATTTATTTATTTCATTACTGTTCTTTCATCAATTTAATCTAATCTTTATTCATCCTCGTCCTCACGATCAACCTGCATCGGCACAAAAGCGACGTAAAATAAGATAAAAGTACAAATCTCTCTCACTTTCTGCCGGACCCTGTGGCCGAATGGTTAGCACATCGCGCTGCGACGCCAAGTGTCCCGGGTTCGAATCCCGCTCGGGCTTGGTTGTTTGTGAATGCCCATTCATCAATTACATCACTCATCCCCATCTTCGCAAATTAGCCAAGAGGCACAAAACGCAAAGTAAAATAAACTAAATCAATCAATCTCTCACTTTCTGTCACACACAAAATGTTTCAACATATTCAAATTTAGCAAATTCTATTCAGAGCTGTACTCACTTAAGAGTCAAGGATTGTATATTTATATACACTGTATTTAATCTTCTCATCGGAGTTTTCATGTAGCTCTAAATAATTTTCTAACGGCGTCTAAATTAATAGCTGGCGATAACACTTCATCCTAGACAAATGTACACTATGTGGAAGAAAGTCATTGGACACCCCGGTTTCAACTCTGAAACGAACTCCTCATGGAAAAGAGAGTACAGACGGGTATATATACGGCAGCAGGAGGCTTCTCGGATCATTCGCTGATAAAATGACGGACAGGAAAGAGCTCAGCATGTTTGAAAGAGGGGTCATAGTAGGCTGCTCCATAGGAGGCATGAGTATACGTAGCATAGCTGATGCCCGAAAGGTCCCTAAATCAACTGTAGCCTTTGTCATCAAGAAGTGGAAGGAAAAGGGACACTTCAGCAATGCACCACGAAGCGGAAGACCCATGAAATGGGACGACCGGGACAGGAGAGTGCTGAAGAGGGAGATTCGGAAAAACAGGAGCCGTCCGATGCATTCCATTGCAGAAGAGTTTCAAAGTGCGACTAATTTGACTGTTTCGACGAAGACACTTCGCAAGGAGGCCCATCATGGTCGAGCCGCTGCCCACAAACCCCTGATAACAAAAAACAATAAGCGGCAGAGACTATGCTGGTGTAAAGAGCGGAGAAACTGAACGGTGGAGCAATGGCGGAAGGTCCTATGGAGCGATGAACCACGCTTCACACTGTTTCGATCAGATGGGAGAGTGTGGGTATGGCGATTACCTAGAGAACGTCTGTTACCCGAGTGTGTAGTGCCCACAGTGAAATATGGTGGTGGCGGCATCATGTTCTGGGGTTATTTCAGCTGGCATGGCGTGAGTCCACTGGTACCGGTGTATGGCCACATGACGTCTGCGTCCTACCGAGATATTCTCGACAAGTCCATGCTCCCCACATTGTGGAGTTTCCAAGGAAACGAAGAATGTGTGTTCCAGGACGATAATTCGACTTGTCATGTTTCCAGGGCTACCAGGGAGTAGTATGCAGAAAATAATGTCATCCGACTGGATTGGCCTGCTCAGACCCCTGACCTCAACCCTATCGAACATCTATGGGACGAACTGGAGCGCCAATTGAGGTCGCGATCGCCTTGTCCTTCTACAGTTCCAGGGTTGGTGACTGTACTGCAGGAGGAATGGCGGAATATCCCACTCAGTGTACTACAAGACTTTGTGGCCAGTTTACCACGACGAGTGGCTGCTGTTATCGCTGTCAAAGGCGGACCGACCTCCTATTGATTGCAAGAAAACTGATGGTATCCGCTGACATGTGGTGTCCAATGACTTTCTTCCACATAGTGTATGTGACCATTCTGTTAATCCATTATTGACATTTATTAAGTAATAAAAACATTTATTTTAAAAGTACCAAAGTAAGGTTCAAGAAACTCAGAGTTGCAATTATTCATTTTGAAATGAAACGTATTTTTTCCCGGAAATTGTAAAAAAATATGTAGTGCGTTAATTTTCTAGTCTTATTCGGTATTTAAAAAAGTAATTTGAAATATTTTTGTGTTACTTTAAAATGCTGACATTATTTGTATTCTTTTCTAGTGTCCAATTGAGAAGAATGTTGCCAAAAAGCCTTCTTTACACTTCGCTTTGCATCTTAAGTTTGGTAAGTTACATACATTAAGTGTCACAGTTCCTTAATACGAGGGTTATTTCAAAAGTTTTGCCACTGTACTACCTAGACGGCCCTGTCACATTAGTCGTCAGCTATACGTCAGAATGTTTGTCCTAGTGCAGTTCCAGCTACTGGGTGAACTGTTGAACTGCCATGTGTTGGAAGACCTTGGTAGCCATAACATGAGAGTGCTAGAGACAGCACAACCTTTGTTCTCTGCCAGCAAGAACTTGATCTCTCTTTGAGGGAAATTTGAAAGCTTGGTTGCCACACTAACAGCAGAGGTGAGGGGAAAGCAACGGACATAAAGAGAGCAGGTATGCCAGGTGAGGAAAAGAAATTGCTCTACAAGGGTTCCAATAACTCATTGATATTATTCGCTTGGCCAACAGCCTGAAAACGACAGACTAATTGGTGGCATGTACTGTACCAGGATAAACCTTCTGGCTTATAGACTAGATGGAATTGCTTCTGAAAAACTCTTGCCTTGGAATGGAAAACGAAAATGAGTAATTAAAAATGTAATTTGCCAAGGAAAAACTTGCAAAATTCATGCTTTGCTTGAAGTTTGTGGGGATTGTGTAATGGATCGTAGCAGAGTAAGCAACGAAGACAACCCAATGAGGAGTCAGACGTCGAATGCAACAAAGGCTTACAAGTATTTTTTGTAGTTTTTTATATATATATATATATTACTATGTATGTACAAAACTTGTGAATTATCCTCCTTCCTCAAAGATGAAAAACACTGTACATGTGAGGGCATGAGCAAAAAGAAAACTGACTTGCAGCATAAAGGGTGACCTTCTTCAGAGGCACCCAAAAGGCAACATCACTTGCACGCAGTGTACTCCGGTAACTGCCATGTTGCAGGCCACTGAGGCTCTGGTGCCAGGATTCACATCCAGTATAATCCTATGTGGGGCTTGCATTGTCTCATTGATGTACGTTCGTGACTGTCTCTGCATTCATTTCATCTTATTGCCATTCATCCCCATCATTTCAATTAGCCAAAATTGGCAGAAATGCGATGTTAAACTAAAATCAAATCAGACTACAGCAAATAATAATAATCGTATCCTTTGCATCAATTAGCAAACTCAAAGCACGAAGCAAATTACCACATTGAAGCAAAAGTCACTTCTTCACAACTATGGATATTTATATTTGACAAAGAATCCTACTTCAGTATTAATTTCCTGACATTGAATTTCAATTCCAAGATATTCTTCAACATTCCTTTCATCTTCTGTTGTTATATAGAACTCCACAATAAATGTCACAATCAAATACAAAAGAAAAAATATTTTATGAAGTCATTAAGGTACAACTAGCATTGTGACAATTTGTTTTGTGGTTTACTTCTGAGGATAGGGTGATTGAATCAAATTCATTTTTCAGTATTTTTATGTGTAATTATGATGATTAACAGTAATGTTAATATAATAACTTATAAAGTACTAGACTCTATATCAATATATCTGGGAATCTCTGGAGCAAGGCCTCACATAAGGGCAAAGGTGGGGAAAAAGTGAATTGGCAGAGCTGAAGCAGTACATGCTGCTGCAAAGGCTAGTAACTGCAGTCGCCTTCCCCCCACCCTACAATCCCGTTCCCTCGCACGTGTTTACTGGCTATCTCAAGTCACTACTTGCGCAGAGACTTGTTTTCATTCGCTTGGTCCAGAAATTCATGGGACAGAGTATAGACAAGAATTAGCGCTTGAAGTGGAAAAAATATTAGCTGGGGAGATGAATATATGGTATAACATTGTAACAATGAGACAGCTGAGGGGAGGGTGCTTTACAAAAACTTGGCTAGCTGGGGGGATACGCCCTATGTCCATGTTTAATTAATTGGAAGCAATTCTACATCACAGGGACAATTTAAGGTTCAGCATGATAATGGACATGCTCCAGTGACTCCATCTAAAAAAAAGATATATCATATGATCATCAAAAAATGATGATAACGTTTTATTTTTAACAGAAATAGATCTATTTAGATACCCCCACAGTTCATTTAGGAGAATCTTTAAATGGATTGCATATATTGACTAGATATTTGATAGTTTTGTGTTGTACTAAGTTACAATTGCATGTGCCTACACAATAGCAACTGCAAATCCAAATGAAAATTCTGCAGAATGTTTGGAAACAAATCTAGAGATTGAGAATATGGAATGGGAACCTTCAAAATTAGATACTTTTTTAAAATCTTAAAGCTGTGACAGACTCAACATAAGCAGAATATTACTGAAACTGTAAGGCAGATTTCATGTGACAAAATTTACTTGCAAATGAACGAATCAACAGCAACATTTCATGCTGTAGCAGCATGATAGTCCATACAAACCTGTATTTCATTGGTGAAAACCTCAAGCGACAGCCAATATATGTTGCTTGTCACTTTGCTGTGAATCTCCCTAAGTACTAGGGATGGGGCGATATGAAATTTTGGCTGATGCTGATAAAGTATAAAAGTTACTGATACCGATATTCTACAGATCTAATAGAAAATTCCAAATGGTTCATAAACTTCTTTAATAAATATATGTTAAATGATGCAAAAGAAGTTGCATATTTAGATACTTTTTAAAAATGTAGGGCATGGAGATGTTTATATTCATAAATGTTATAACAAAACGACAGAATACTGCACTAAATTATATGATAGTTATATAGATATTTTGGATCGGTAAAATTATTGGTAATTGTACTGGTGAATGGATACACTAATATGCCTATATTGGTTGACACCGATAGAGTACTGATTAATCTGTCCTGTCCATACTAAGTAGTAATGTCTAGTTTCATGATTTCCACATCAGAAACCATTAATTTCTTTCACTGGTAACAAAAATATCATTGTTCAGTTGACATCATTGACAAAAGGTTCCAGTGTAATTCAATATTATTGCTTTTTTTAAAAAAAAATATTTGGGTTCCTCGATATTTAGAAAAAAATATAGGTCACAATGCTACGTAAGGGCAAACAATGTTTACCACGAAACCATTCAAAAAATATACTTCGATTTCAATATTATGTGAAATAAAAAAAAAATAAAGCTATGGATTATCTCAATTGTAGTGTTAGATATTGGAACAGAAGAGCATGTAATTTTCTTCATCTCTAACAAAATGTTCCATATAGTCCACAAGAAAAAACTGTTGAATATAACATAGTACATTACATTGAAACAGTTGTAGACAAATTATTTCTGACTCAAGAATTTCAAACATTGAAATGTGGGATAAAAACCTGTTCCCAGGACTTTTATCACGACAACGGGACACCTAAATGAAAAATGGAATATTCTAGTATTTTACAGGATGTCTGGAATGCTAATTACTTCTCAAAACAATGACTGCGATACAGTAGCGGCTCGTGCCTAAAATAACAGGTGAAGAAGTATATTTATAGGCAATGAAAACAAATAGTAAGTGCCAGTGCCCCCCCCCCCAATTTAAAACGTCTTTTTTGTCTTCATCCGTCCATCTGGAAAATGGTGTCTGCAACAAATTACACACTAAGTCATTTACTGGGTTCATTGTAGAAACCACAGCTCAACACATGAACACAACACACGATAGGAAACGCGAAACACACACGCGGAACAAGATCTCGCGAGAACGCGAAGATTTTGCCACAAGCACTGGATGCGATGTTTTCTCCGACGAGAGAACTGATTCACGTAGAGGGCGACACCATGTTCAAGGCCAACGCTAGGTGACGTCACCGTTGCCATGACAACCGGCTAAGTCTTCCGCACCCTGGCGAGGTTTGCTCTTCGACGAACTCACGTGCGTAGCGCAGAGCGGCGTAATTTGAGTATTATCGCGTACGTTCTGCTGAGAAATAGTTTAATTTAACAAGCAAATGAAAAATGTCAATATTAATTTGAAAATTAGGTGAAAACATCTGCACTTGTTGCACTTGGCCAGCCGCCACTGCTGCGATACAACCCGGGCAGTTCTACTACCTATATAAATAAGTATTAAGGTTTTAACATTTTTGCAGCCAAGTGAAGAAAAAAATTAAATATGATTTCAGCTTATTTTCCTTGCAAGCAAAAAATTCTTAAAAAAATAATTTCCAGATTTTTTAATCATTTTTTCATCCTTGGCTTTTCCATCCTGTTGATGTCCCCAACTCTTCTCATTGGGACACCCGTGTTAGCTGTTATTCACATCTTTACTTATTTTAAGAAGATTCTCCATGGGATATCAACCAAATTAGTTCTAAAAAGGCTTCCAAGATCTAACATCACTCTAATCTTCATGGACTTAAAAATCACGTTAAACCTTGAAAGCTCGGAAACCTATCTGGAACTAATCTGGTTGATATCTCAAGAGAATCATTTCATTATTGGTAGGTAAACTTATATAATTGTCTAATTTATTTTACTATCATTGATGCCTTGAATGAGCAAATGTATGAAAAAAAAGATTAACACAATTTTTATGGTTTTGCCTCTTTTTCCCCTTAGATACTTCCGATAGTGGAGTTGCGGATTAACATTGAAGATGACGTCATAGGATTTATTGACCCAACTAATTCAGACGAGGTTATGGAAGCTAATATCAATACGGAATGTAAATCAACAATTAAACCCAAAACACAAGATACACTGGCTAATATTACCGTATTAGTGCTCACAGATTGCGTCATCAATGTAACAGCTACTATCAAAGGAAGGACGATTATGGAGAGAAGCACATTAACTTGCGAAACCCAAGACAATGTTGTCGGTGCACCTTCTCTAGCGATCATTAATGCAGCGACAAAGTGCTCAGCTCAGGGAACACTCACCGTTACAAGTACTGACAACACAAACACAAGTAATGAAATTGACGTTGACGTAACTTGCTCTGTAGATGCATTAAACCGTAGACTTTTCAACAACAAAACCACCGGGACTCTTTTGAGTACCAGATGTTCCACTGAAACACGAAGCCAAAACTCTACAAAGAAGCAACTGCTGACTTGTTTTGGGGATGACATCCTATCAGTTGACATCGAACAAAAATATGTGCATGGCAGAGTGAAGAGAACGTGTGCATCCATAGGCGATTCGACCCCAGCAGGCCAGCGTGTCACCAGCACCGAATGCAAGTTTCGTTCTTTAGGAGGTTTCTTACTGTACAAATTCAAATGTCACTCCGAAACTTCTTTGCCACCAAGCAACGCTACTGTTGGTTGTTCCATAAGGGGAACTTCAAAGCTCAACACCGTGAACAGCACATATATTGACAAGGAGGATCAATATGCAATTTCCTGTTCAGTGGAAGAAATGTTGAACCATGATATGAACACCATACCAGAGCTAATTAAACAGAAGGTGAACCTACCTTCTCCACAATCAATTAATACACAGTCAAAAGACATGTTGCAAGAGTACATGAAACAACGTTAAACCAGCTGATGACCAAAGTATGAAATGCCATATATAACACCAGGCATTATTGTTTTAAAATTGTGTAAGCTTTAAGTGTTATTTGAATAATATTTTTGCATTTACTTGTACAAACTTCAATGTTTTAACTGTTACAATTTTGTGTTAATCGAGATTTTTTTTCTCTACATTTTGTTTACATCTTATAGTCTACTTAATAGGCTTTTCAATAAATATTACAAAAAGAAAAGGTGTTCTTATATTCTCCAATTGAAATAACTTTAATGATTAGATACAAAGCCTAAGGTAAAATTCAAACACAATACATACCTTATAATCTTCAATATCAAGTTTTTCGAATATGTAAGAGAGAGAATTTAAATGATGAAACAGGAAGACACTACCATATTCACAAATAAACCAAAACAACAACACTGGCCCTTCAAAAATTTAACACCAGATGGCTCTGTAGTTGGAGGTCTAGTGATGTCACAAAGATAGCAACCAGCACTCTTCTTCTTTTATTAAGTAGTACAGAGGTTGTTCGCTTTATATCCGACCATTTTTGACGGGTACTCACCTTAAGAGATACCGTGCCGCCACCACCGATCATGTTCTATTGGGTCCCCAGCATTGTGGACTATCACCCAGCATCGCAGTTTCCATTGCAGCAAGCTCCGGCGCATGCGTTTTTGTTTTTTCATTGCAGGTGGCTTAAGGTTCGGCTGGGCCATTGTCAAACACGAGGGCAGCTTTTTACACACCATGGTTTTTGCTTTTGAACCTTTTGTTTTTCAATTAAATATATAGATGAGTTAATTATTATGAATATTTATGTTCACAACGTTTTGAAAGCAAATTTCATTCTAGATGAACAAAAACATTTGAATAATGTAAAATTACAATCGGCATCAAATGTGTCTGATGCTATAATCACTTGCATCTAGCCTTCAGCCTAAGGTAACAGAGGCAAGAGATACATTATTTCACATCTCCAGGCCCTAAAAACATCAGTAGTAGTTCATAAACAACAATCTTCATAAATCATACAAAATTTTTCACTTTCTAGAAGATTAAGTCATAGAAAATGCTGCTTTTTGTTTACATTTATGAATACACAGCATCTGGAGAAATTTTTGTTGCATATAGGAATTCTATAGGAAATGCCAAGACTAAGATCTATAAAAAAAGACGATAACCTCCTCTTCACAGTTTCTGATACTTATGATCACATTTGTCAATGTACTTTAGTTATCAATGAGATATCTGGACTACAAGTTTTACTTTGATATTCTTTCTAAAATATAGTATAAAAGAAAATGTATTACTGAAATTCGAAGGAACCGTAATTTTGCACAAGACTGAGAATCATAAGCACGAAAGGAACACATTTCTGAACTGCATCTTTTTTGAGCATGGAATCACAAGAACCGAATCCAGAAATGGAAATAACAGCTTGCTCCTTTTGCAACTTTTTCTCGTGCAGACTCCAAAATGCATGTAAATTCCAGACGATCTGCAAATTTACCTGACATTTCCCTGTTTTCCAGATGCGTAGCAACCTTGCAAAAGAATACATCTGCTTAGAATTTCATCTAGAGCATTCACACAAATCTTCTTGTGGTTTGCTTTCACTGTTGCCCAGATATTCTCAATAGTTTCGTCATTATGTAAGCCTATTAAACTATTGATAATATCTAGGCAATAGTGAAAGTAAACCACATGAATGCTCTAGAAGGAATTCTAAGCAATGTAATTTATTGGACTTTGAAGTATTATAGGTTTTTTTCAAAAGGAGAGGAATATTAGGAAAAAACTGCCCTCGCGTTGGCTAAATGTGTAGCTGAACCTTAACAAATGACGATGTTAACTGGACCCATTTCTCAAAATTTGTTAACTACTTTGGTAATCTGCTTGATATATTTAGTATGACCCAATCAAAGCAGTCTGCTCAAGTTTTCTTCAGTTAACATTGTCATCAATCAAGGCACTTGAAATTACAACTATTCACACATAAGGGCTGTTACATTAACATTGGGCTAACGTTACATTAACATTTGACACACAATTAAGTTTGACAATGTCCCATGTCCACCATTAATAGGGTTACCAGATCTCTGTAAGAGAAATGTAGGACAAAACATTCTCAATAAATAATACATATTTCTATAGAACACTTTAGAAAGTAGTTGAAAAGTTACACTTTTCAGTTTTCAAAAAATGAATTCTTAATGAATTTCTAAATGCAAAATTTCAAAACTTGCAATCATACTAATCAATAGGGATGGGACCGAGTAATCGGTACTCTATCGGTATCGGCCGATATAGGCATATCGGTAAAATTAACGATTATTTTACAAATCCGATATATCGATAAATATCTTATAATTTAGTGTAAAATTCTGCCATTTTGTTGTAATTTTTATGGATAATCTCCATGCCCTTCTTTCTAAAAAAAGTAAATGTCTAAATATTCAACTTCTTTTGCACTGTGGTCACCTCGAAACACACATTTGTTAAGGAGATCAATTAACATTTTATGTTCATCAAGGACCATTTCTTATTTTATATCGGATCGGTAAATTTTATATTGGTACTTTATCGGTATCGGCCAAAATTTCATATCGGCCCATCCCTACTAATCAACGCACCTCTCATTACATGATTTAAGCGGTACTTCTCAGAGGAGACAATTTTTATCAAAATTTCAGGTTTAGTCAAACTATATTTATGTTAGAGTGCAAATTATAGGCACCAGTACCAAACAAACATTTTACAGACTTCATGAATAAATAATTTCTCTCGTGATTCAGTTGTGCTGATGGTAATGAAAGTACGCTCTCAACATTTGAATTATGACCTGTAATGGCAAACAAATATTCAGCAGTTACCGTAATTGAAAATGGTACGAGAAGTTTCATCTTGAGTAGTGTCCAGGGTGTCTACCAAAATAACACATCCAGAATTCTTGACTTTTTCTGGACTTTTCTATACTTTTTTTCAGTTTTTCTTAATGTCTATTTATTCGACCCCTACTTAGGTAAAGTTGAAAATTAGTAATTAAGAAAATAAATATTTATTTAATGAAAAGCCCTACCACAGAGCCAGTTAAGATGAAAACGGAAGCTGAATTTAAGAAGAAAATTAGATCTGCTTTCTCGTATTAATGCATCCTGAACTGTGTTTGGCAGATAAGCGAGGCGTCTGGACTCGCAGCCAGTATAAACTTATGTGGGGCTTGTATCGGTTGTCCCTGTGTGTTTGTGACTGTCCCTCATCCTCATCCCTGCGATTAGCCAAAGGAACAGAAAAAAAGTGAAGTACAATAAACTAAATCAACCAATCAGTCATTATGATAGCAACAATTCTTGACCACAAGAATAATTTATTGCCTTTTTATTGACTCTTTGACCTACTTGTTCATTTCTTTACTTTTTCTTTACTACTACTACTTTCTTGACTGGCAGACACCCTGAATAACTTTGTTCTCTATACCCCTGCTTTACAATCAAATTATATTGAATCAGAATGGGCAAGACCTTGTTCCATCAGTATAAACCCTAAGGCAAGACATTCTGCTCAGGCATTGAACAGCGACGTTATCAGAAAGTGGTCCCAAAACTTTGTTCATTATACCTGCCGCAAAATTAGTTTGGTATTGACGCTTGGGAAGCACGTGTTGAAATCGGGTCTACGGCACTGCGGGAGGGTGGGTTGCTGGCATGCGAGCCAATCAAAATCTTCCCAGTGCTTCACCCAAGCCCTGGTTACCTAGCAACAGACGTTTATCTCAGTGTTGCCGCTTATCGGGCGATTCTTCCTGCGATCAGATTTCATGTTGTTGGGAGAGGACGTGTTGTTTGTTTGTTGCGTTGCTGTGATATTTTAACCGGTCCGTTGTTTAGTGTTTATTGAATTTAGAGTATTCTTTGTTGTATATAGCGTGTTGTTTTAGTTGTTATTTTTTGTACATAATTTTCTGTTTTCTTGAGTGTGTCGTGAGCTTGTGTGAAGAATGTCAAGCACAGGAGGCAATACTCGAGATGACAATGTACCAAAGAGGCCATGCACTAAAAGAAAAAGGAATTCTTCTCAAAGGACAAACGCGGGAGATGGTTTGTTCTGAGCGCAAATAATTTGAGCAAGAGAAAAACAATGGGGCTCCAATCATTTCTGTAAATAAAGTTCTGGACAGGACTGCTGCTGCTTTCGGCGTGTCTAAGAACACTATTGTTACCATAGGAAAGAAAAATATAATGTGGTAGAAATAAATAAATAAATGCGAGGCTTCAAAATTGGAAACCCCAGGAAAGAAGAGGAATATCAATAAACGCGTGACAAATTTAGATACCTTTCAGCAAGATGCTATTCGTCGCCATATTTACTCTTATTATAGGAGGAAAGATTATCCCACTGTTAGGAAACTGCGAGTTTCGTTGAAAGATTCGGCATTTTTTCAAGGTGGGGAAACATCTTTAAGGACAGTCATAAAATATCTGGGATTCTCATACAAAAAAAAAAATAATGGGCGCAAAATAAAGTAAAGTATGTAGGCATATGGGGATGTGGAGGTAAAGCTCCACACATTCTCGACCTCGACCTAGGCCATATTATGGAGGTGATGTGGTTCACCAACCGCCATTACCGCAGGTTTGCTCCAGGTACTCACTTGGGCTGAGTCGACCCCGGAGCCGCTCGGGATATTTGAAAAAGTTCCACAAACCACCGCGGGTCTCACACGTGAAAGTCAGATGCCCCACCAACTCAGTTGCGGTATAATTGAAAGATGGGCAGACTTTAACAGGGACTTCGGAAAGAAATGATTATTGAAAGTGTATATACAGAATGGATTGAAAAGGTAACCTGTAAACAATGCTCGTTTCGTTAATTCGTTCATGTTGTAAGGGAGATGGAAATGAAGAGAGAAAACAATAGCACATTTCATCATTGTTCCTTTTCATAACACGTTTTCCTCGACACAGCGTCAGACGGCTGCACTGCGTACCGTACCGCATGATATGGCAACACCGTGACGCGTGTTCCTTCAGCTCTCAATACCAAACTAATTTTGCGGCAGGTATAAGTGCTTCCGTTTTACTGTTTGTTTAATAGCAGGACAAACTTTTTCTTTTTGGGCAATGACTCAATGACTGAATAAAAATAAATTTCACTATTGAGTTTAGAACCGTAGTAAATAGACTTGTAACTTGCATGATTTCTTCTGTTACCTATTTTCCTAATCAATATTATGAGACTCTCAAAATGTAGGACATGTCCGGGAAAAACCGGACGTCTGGTAACCCTAACCATTCACACTTTTAAATAATGATCACAAACATGTTGGTAACATTTACACAAAATGTTCCACGATTTCTACACTTGTGCATCTCCTTGTATAGTCAATGTACAATGACACAAGTTCTATCACTTGTTAACTCTATATGTGCACGATTTCTACACTTGTGCATCTCCTTGTATAGTCAATGTACAATGACACAAGTTCTATCACTTGTTAACTCTATATGTGCACTATTTACAGTTCTAGACATCAAACTGGAATTCCATAGTGAAGGCAGGTCAGGAACTAGACTTTTTTGTGATGCACATCTTACAGAACCCCAAAATAATCCAAACATGTACATTAAGATTGCATGGTGCCCACCTTCTCTAAATATTGCCATTCCTGGGAATAACTTTTGGTTCATATTTTTGCAATCTCTGCATATGGAAGGACTTTGTTCTGTAGGCACTCGGCATTCTTACTCTGCGAAAATGCACATGTTCCATGGCACATCTGCCAGTATTGCTATCTGGTGGATGTGTAAACTTTAATATCTGCCAATTGACTTACATTAATAGGTTACAGCAATTTTTACATTGTACAAGGGTCATTCAACGTTGACCGATACTTTTATTCCTACAAAAAAAAAATTGAAAGTCCTACAAGCACCAGTGTGTAAGGTCCTTTCACATAATACAGCCCAGAAACTGCAATGCTGCAGGCGTTTGGACCTGCAGCCAGTATAGTCCTTTGTAAGGCATCTGTTGTGTTGTCTATACAGTGTCCCTTCATCCATTTCAGCTTATCACCAATCATCTCATTGTCACAATTAGCCAAAAATGGCAGAAATGTGATGTAACACAAACCAAATAAATAATAAAAATAATAATACTACAAGCACCAAATTATGTCAGTTTTTCAAAGTATTCGCTCCTGAGCATTCAGGCACCACTGCCATTATTGTGGTAGTTCTCCCGATTCCTTTTGTATAGAATGAAGATGGCTGCTGTTGTAACCTCATCAGGACATCATGCTGTAATGCTGCATTTATGTCAAATTCCTACTCTTCTGGATGGTCTTTAAGGGGACAAAACAAGTGGTTATCACTGGTGGCTCAGTCCAGACTGAAAAGGGAACAAGGCAAAACCTCCCAGCGCATGTGGGTTAGAGTGGCCAGTGTCAAAATGGCCGAGTGCAGTTGGGCATTGCATGTAGAAGAATACTTTTCTCACCTGCATGATCCCCGAGCAAGTTCTCAAGGAACTAATTTTCGTTGCATATTGACCTCTGTCTACTTTATCATGCATTGGCATGGAAAGATGGTGAGAATTTCAGTCGCAGTGATTATACGTTCAAGGACACCTGTATTTATTCCAGCTATCAGAAAATTCTCGTCTAACCGTCAAGTTATGTGCAAACATGGCATTCTGTACACTCCTGTTTTCATAGTGGCACTCTCTACATGGTGTGGCACTTTATCTGAACAGGAGTGTACATAAAAACAGCATTGTTAAAGGTCCAGGAATTTTAAATAAATTCAATTCCAGTCCAGTCCAGGAGAGAAAATCGGCAGTAAAATATTTCAGTTCGGTCCACGAACCATCTTTCGGGATCAATTTAAATCCAGTGCAGGTTTATTTTTCAGATCAATTTAAAGATGGTCCAAGAACCTTTTTCCACATCAATTTAAATATCATCCAGGAACCTTTCTTCCTGGATTAGTTTAAATACGGTACAAGTTCCGTATTGAAATGAAACAATATGCAAATTGGACCGAATTTAAATTGTGCGAGAAAATGTGTTCTGGTCCTGTTGAGGAACCCAATAGAAACAAATAGAATTTATGGGTAAAAAAAGGTAAAGTGTTCCCCTGTGCTTAGCACCACGCCATGAAGGCGTATAGGGGGTGTGGGGGTAACGCCCCACACTTTCTTGATCCGGTCGTGAGTGAGGGTGATGTGATCAGCATCACGCACCTGACCGCCTTTACCCCCCAGAGTTTCCCCCAGGTACCCATGTTATTCGACGCTGGGTGGGCACCGGGCCCCCTTCCAACGTTAGAAAAGTTTCCGGATTTGAACCGACCGGGGATCGAACCTGGGACCTTGAGCATGGTAGTCACATGCGTTACCGACTGAGCCACCGCGGCCACAATAGAATTTATGGGTTCATGGACCTTTAATAACCCTGCATAAAAATACTTTTAATTAGGGATGGGACCGATTAATCGGTACTCTATCGGTATCGGCCGATATAGGCATATCGGTAAAATTACCAATTACTTTACCGATCCGATATATCGATAAATATCTGATAATTTAGTGCAAAATTCTTGCCATTTTGGTGTAATTTTTATGGATAATCTCCATGCCCTATTTCTAAAAAAGTAAATGTCTAAATATTCAACTCCTTTTGCACTGCAGTCACCTTGAAACTCACATTTATTAAGGAGGTCAATGAACCTTTCAGGTTCTTCAAGGACCATTTCTAATTTTATATTGAATCGGTAGAATATTGGTTATCAGTAGGGGCATGCATATTTCGTTTTTAACGAAAAAAACAAAATTTGAAAAGCGAAATTAACTCTTAAACACGAAATTCAGGGTTTATTCACCGACGCGACACCTTCTGAGGTGTCCTGAGAGTTATGCAATTCCCGGAAAATTGATTAATTCTGCCATTAATATTGGAGAAGCAAAAATGGACTCCTTTACACAGAAATAACCTTAATACTATGATAACTACATAAATGTGCTATTAGAAGTGAAATGTTAATTCTGTGGAATAAGTGTAGTTTTTAAATCAAATTTAGGATTATATTCACAATTTTGAAACCAACATGTCTTTCTATATACCACTTTTCATCCATTTTTTCACCGCTATAACACCGATATTTTATTTTATTTACCGCTTTTGAACCCGAAATTGATTCCGTTTTTGTACCGAAATTTTGCTTTTTTATTTACCAAAAATATGTGCCTCTAGTTATCGGTATCAGTCAATTTTATATTGTTACTTTATCGGTATCAGCCAAAATTTCATATCGACCGATCCCTACTTTTAATGATAAACATACGAATATAATACAACGAAGAGAAGATTTTATGCATTCTTGAGCAGTTTGTTTTCGGTAGTGAAATGGCAAAAGAATACATGTAAGTTTTTTGCTTTTTAAATGGAGATGAGCAATTGCTGCTTCATTGAGGATTTAATATATTACTTGAATAGTTTTTATGTAGTTATAAGAATATAATAGTGTTACTAAAATTAGACATTTACGAGAGGAGTAAAAAAAACCTAATGGCATAATTTCCAGTGTATTTGAAACAGCGATAAAATGAAAAATGCAAATTTTGAAGAAAAAAAAAAGAAAACATCTAGGCGCAGAGCGTTAATATAGGCAGGATTTTGTAAGAGTACCTAGTACTGTTACTACTTCAAAGCAGTATCACCTCAGTCCTAACGCATAAATAAATGAAACAGGATGGTAATGATTACGATGATTACACTGGGTAGACTACTCTGCCATAGTTGTGCTTTAATAATACAAAAAATAAATATCCATAAGGTATTGTTATTTCTACAGGAAAAATAAACAAATAAAACAATTAGTGTTTTCTTCAATTCTTGCTTTTCTCGTAGATCAATGTATAATACAAATACAAATTCATGTTCATCTCCTTCTTTCCATGTATTCCTCAGCTTCTCCGATCATATATGTTTGCTGACTGGACGACTTTTTCGAAAATATGCTATACAGCAATGCTTTAAAAAAATGCACATCACCAATTTCATAAAATCCCACGTTAATGGAGGAATTTTATATGAATTCAATTCATTCACACCAGGATGGGGGAGGGGGAATTTTTTCACTTAAATTCTAATTTTCTACACTTTTAAATTTCTTGCTCCCCTTGACAATGTTTACAAAGTTTGTTTTATGCTTCTGGACCTTGAGTTTAAACAATGGTTCAGCATCATCATCCCTAACCATCCCGTTTAGCACTGCACCACCAGCAGGTTTAACAATAGTGGAACCTCTTTTACTGTCATTTAACTTAACACTATTTTGAACTTGTTTCTTTTTGCTTTTCTTCACATTCTTCTTTCTAGGGTCGAGATTGTTATTGTCCGAGTCGGCCGTAATGCTGCCTGAATCGTCATCGAGACTCTTGTCAAGATTACTGAAACTGAAGTGTTCAAGTCCTTGAGACGCTATGTCCATTCTGGCCTTCTTAATCTGCTTCCTGCTGTGAGCCGGATTGTGGCCTGCTCGTTTCTCACTCTTGCCTTGTTTCTTCACTGAAACACTTCCATTCATAGAAACATCCCTGTTGACTTTGTCGTCATCACCGTCATCATCATCTTCCCTTGTTTGGCTCACGCTTCTGTAATAGAAATTGGCAACATTACTAACACAGGTTCAAGTAATTACTTAAATATTAGTAGACCCATAGTTCCTAATTGTTAAAGATAGAATACAGATCATGCTTTCGAGTGGCTAACAAGGTTCTTGTTAAAACCAACCAGTCTAAGCAAGAATGTGATGCTTATGGGTAGAAGCATGCATATTTAGTTTTTAACATAAACACGAAATGTGAAATAACAAATTGTAATATTAATTATTCATGTTTTTAAAAGGTGAGAGGTGCATTTTGCTACCATATTTTGTCACGAAATGATGTGGGAAAAAAATGAAAAATAAACCCTCAACCTTTTGGTTACCACGTATCTATAAATAGATATTTTGTCATGTTCGTAGTTGTTATAATGTCGCTATTATTTGCTGGAATTTTAATTTTTTTAATATCATTGTTAACACATATATGTTGGTGTAAGGATTGTTGCACGTCTCTGGAAATTTATTGTTATTCCATTAAAAAAGCAGGAAAATGGCAGTTTTCTTTGAAAAAAAAAGCATTTTTGTGCACAATAAAGGCTGGAATGTTTGTTCCATGACAACAATGCAGACGTACTTGGAGTTTGAAATGTTTCCATAGATACACTAATGCCTGGTTCGCCCAACGTGTGTTAAATTTTAAATCAAGTTAGCACTACATTAGCACATCGAGGCAGGCATTTTTCCAACCTTCATTAAGGCTAACACACCTCTAATGTCGTCATTAAATCTAAAGGCACTCTTTTGCTCCATTAAAATGCTTAACAGTACATTATGTTGTGTCGGAAATAAGATGGCGGAATTGCGTGTGCTAGCTGTTGTGTTGAAAGGTTATCCCAAACTGATTTGAACACATTATTTGCATACCATTGCAAAACGTACACTAGTTTGATTTCTTCCTACAGCAAAAATAATTTTCCCATTTCATATTATAAATTCATATCGAAAATCAGAAATCACATGTAAGTTAAATGAGAAATATTGTATGAATATACTTTTTAAAGTATTGTCAATAATGGCATCGTGATCATCACACATTATTGACATTTTATTAATTTTGCCTGTCGAGCCAGATTATAGTTATATTATACGAACTTCATTCTTTTAAAATGCATATTGAGCTTCCACCTTCAATGCACTGTAACCATAAACACAAAATATCGCATGATGTAACCTCCTTTTACAGTGTGTGTAACCACAAGTGGCTAGCAACAGCTGAAGCAACCTGGAGATAAATGCTAAACCTGACCTGCCTAACCTAAAAGTACAGAAATAAAGAAAACCTACCTAACCTATTTACTTATTTAGCTCGTAGCTGTACTCGAGTACTGTACAATAAAACATGTTATTTAATATAACGTGTCTTAATATAATCACAAAATCAAAACAATTATTATGCAGCATACTGAAAGTGGGATAACTAATAACAATGCAAATGGAAATTAAATCGCATTCATAACAAACTGAAAGAGCACTTAAAACTGAAAAAAATAATGAACCGTTACATGTACAAGGTACATTTACGAATGACTACCATCACATAATATAGACTACTATACATATGTTGTTTCATTAAGAGAAAAAGCTTGAGGTCCTAAGCAGTTTCAGGTATATAGTTTCGTGTATGGACATTGTAACATTTTGACATTGTAGTCACATAAAACACACTACGATCCATTCGGAAATTATTCCTTGTACATATGTACAAGTGGTAAATGTGCACTTGTTTTTTTGTTGTTTTTTTCACCAGTTATGATAAATCATATACAGGATCAAATATAATATAAAAATACATTAATCAACTGTTGCATGTACAAGGTACATTTTCTGAATGACTACCATTTCATCACATAATGAATAACCAAAACATCAGCGGCGTGCATTCGGGATACGCAAGGTACGCTCTGCGTACCCACAGCGAAGTAAGAAAAAATGAACATTTTTTCGTCTTCCCCGAACATGAAAATTCAACAGTTATCGCTCCGAAAGCAGTTCCACTGCAAGAAATTCTGATTTCCGCACGAACACGATGCTGCCTTCCTGAAGGCAGTCCCGAATGATCCTGATTGTGACTTCGGCACCCACCCGATCCGTGTTGCCGATTTCCGCAGAAAGATGCTGTTTCTTCTGCTTGGCACCCTAGAAATTCGGAAGGTAGCCCCATTGGCTCATATCAGCCCCGACCACGTGTTTGGGTCTGCCCGCGCTTATCCTCTCTCCCACTTTTTTCCCGGTTCTAAGCGCCAAGGGTACCCAAGATTTTGACAGCGTATGCAGTGTTGACAGTAGTCAACATATATTTTTTTCTGGAATGCTTAGCTTACTGGCATTTAGCAGCCACGCGTAGATAGATCACTGTTGGGTTGCAATAAAAATACATTATAAAAAGTGATACAGGAATCAGAGAGGAGGGCAAGAATATGTAGTGGTGGAAGATCATATTTAATATACGCGTAAACTATCACATATAAAATATTTATGTGAGGGTAAAGTTACACTAGCAAGGTTTTTTTTTCGTATAGGGAGGTGAGGACCAGACTGGACTGTCACTGTGTCGAGGGGAAAATATGTGAACAACTTTCAAGTTTCGCACAATTCTCAGTGTATGAAAGTATCTGTTTATCTCCTTTCGGGATCAACATTTCCTTTGAGTTCCATAGCATGGGTGTTGATTGGTGACCCAACGATATGAATGAATGATAAAAGAAAAACATAATAAAACACAACACTTACAATGGGATTTGAATGAGCCCCCCCCCCCCCCAAAGAAATTCAAGATGAAGAAAGAGGGATATTATTGGAACTTGAAATAGAAGAAGAAGACAAGTTAAGCTATCTAGATATATTGATGAAAAGGAAAAGAGGACAAGAAATTGAAACCGCTTGGCATCAGAAGAAGTGTGCAGCTGGGGTATTCTGCCACAAAAGAAGTGATGTAAGTGAGGTGACAAAAATAAATTTTATAAAGAATATGGAGGACAGAATCAAGAAAATATGCATGAAAGAATGTGAAAAAGAAGGCAAAATAAATAGCCTATGGAAACAGCTGGAAAAGAATGGCTATAAGAAGCAGGATAGACTGGACATAAACAGAAGAAGTAAGAAAACGGGCAGGGGAGAATTGGAAGAGAAAGAAAAAGAGGAGAGAAGGTTTGGAATAAGGAGTATGGGGAAGACCACAGAAAAGATATGCAAAGTGCTTAGGAAAGCAGGAATTAAAACTTACAGGAAGGGAGGGAGAAGCATCTTAGGAATAGCGAGGAATGCTAACAAGAAAAAGGAAAACAGAGAAGAGGAAGAAGAAGGGATTATCTACGAAGTAAAATGTAAAGAATGTCAGAGTGTGTACATAGGAGAAACGAAAAAAAGGCTGAAAGACAGGTTGAAACAACATAGGGATGATGTACGACTTAAGGGAGAGAGAAATGCAATATTTAAACACACGAGAGAAACAGGACATGACATAGAGTGGGATGAGGCTAAGCAAATAGGAAGGGAGAAGAGAATGCTAGTGAGAAAATGGAAGGAAGCCAAGGAAATAGAGAAGAAAGGCGAAGAAGACACAATGAACTGGAATGGGGGACTGAAGTTAAACAAAGAATGGAAGAAGATGTTGGAAAGAGTGGAAAGGACAAGAGAAAAAGAGGAGAGGAGAAGGAAGAAAAATGAAGGGAAAAGAGCGTGAGATTAAAAAGTCCAACCACATTCTATATGGAAGTAATTGTGTTTAGCCTTTTAGGTGAAAGTAAAGTTGGAAAGTGAAAGTCATCTGCTAGAAAGTTCCAAACAACTTTCTAAATAGTCTGGAGGGAGTAATGTTTGTGTATATATATTACCCTTCTTGTTGTATCTGGTTACTTTTGTACTTGATACAGAGTCTGAAGAAGACCTTGCTAGAAGGTTGAAACGTTACGTTAGTTTATGTTTTTAATAAAATAAATTACTGCCTTGGTCAGCGTATTTAGTTTTTCATAATCATGGAAACAAGGCTTAATGGAGTTATATTTAATTTATTCCAGTGTTCTTCTGCAATGAACGAAGCTTCCCAGACATTCAACTCTGTGTTTCCCGTTAATCTATTTAAAACCCTTCTCCTTTTAATCAAATGCTTCTCTTCGATGATATGAGTTGACAAACCTGTTCTTGGGTTTAGATTTATAATGTCCAAATCGTGTTCCTGCCATCTTATTGCCATTTTCCTTGCTGTTTGTCCTACATAATCCTTTGAACATGAACAACTTATATTATATATTCCTGTGGTTTCCACATCTGGTAGAGAGTTTCTCATTTTGAATTCATTAAATGTACATTCCAAACTTCTTGGTGATTTAAAAACAATTTTGAAATTAAAACTTCTAAAAATTTTTGCAATTTTATGTGAGAATCCCTTGTGGAATGGAATGCACACAAATTTCTTTTCAACAGATTTTTCATTTTTAGTTTTCTTGCGACTTGTTTTTTTGATTTGGTTTATTCTGTTAGTGTGAAAGCCATTTTCTTTTGCTATTTGCATTTATGATGATGTATTGGCAGTCGGCAAGCACGCATTTGAATCTAACTTACGAAATTACAATGTAACAGTTAATCTTAATACATAACATTTTCGGTGTGTGGACGTAAATATCTAACAAACATTCATTTCTTAAAAATATATTTGTGTGTTACACATTACTTTATTTATTTATTGCTGTACCTGGGATTTCATACAGAAAAGCCCAAAACAAATGTTTCGGAAGAACGTGCTTACTCACAGTCCACGGTGCAACCAATCAAAATGTTGCATTTCTCGTATCAAAGTATGAGAATAGCAAGGAATCAAAGCAAAATGCCTGCATTAGTTAACGGGCATATAAAATCGCTTGAGTGAACATTAAAAGTTTAACAGGCTGCTAAGAGTTTTGTGATGCGTTAACTATCAGCTCGTTAAGAACGTTTTAACGATGCTTGAGCGAACCAGGCATCAATGTGCATAAATTGTATATAGTGCGAATCTATGGTTCATTCCGCGTATAACTATACTTCATTCATCCATCTCGGGCAATTAGCCTCCAATATACAGTTGTTTCAAGGTAACTCTGCATTTCGCTGAAATCTGAGGCTTGAGTCAGTGGCATACAGACATGTTGTTTGGGGGGTACAATTCATGTTCTATATGATAATAGTGCAATTATTTTCTTGTTCCAAACATGCCTGCGATCATTTCCATGTGTATTTTGACAATATCCTGTACTTTGTTGTCTAGGGAGGGGTAGGTGGAACCCAATTTTTATACAGAAATATTGGAATTTTCGACTCCTCACCTCGCCCCGCATCCATAATACACCCAATGTGCATAAATTGTATATAGTCCGAATCTATGGTACATTCCACGTATATCGGTACTTAATTCGTCTGTCTAGGGCAATTAGCCTCTGATATACAGTCATCTAAATGAAACTCTGCATTTTGCTAAAAATCGGCTCGGTCACCGGGGGCTTACCTGCAAAATGGGCTCGGCAATCAAAAGGTTACACATGAAACATTAGGTTTGGAAAAGTGCACTCCTTACACAAAATTAAAATTTCCATCCTTATAGGAATATTTATAATCCCCTTTGTATTTTCCATGGAAAACACATTAGATATTTTCACAGTTTATTACTCTTCTAAAGAAGTCTACCTTTCATCCTGTACTGTGATTCAATACTAAAGTGTAAATCACCAACCCTGAGACCTTCTGTAAACAAACAGTCTCACCGATTCGATGTATCACTAAACGTCAGCTGATTCATGACCGCTGACTACCGCATAGAACTCGCCATGTTGAAAGTGGCACTACTTACTTCCTTGCTGTTCACATGATTATTTTTAGAAAATAACCAATGTTATAAAATGTCATTACTAGAGGCACATATTTTTGTTAAATAGAAAAGCAAAATTTCGGTACAAAAACAAAGTCTATTTCGGGTTCAAAAGCGGTAAATAAAAAAAAATGTCGGTGTTATAGCGGTGAATAATCACATCAAAAGTGCTATATAAAATGACATTTTGGTTTTAAAATTGTGAATATAATCCTAAATTTGATTTAAAAACTGCACTAATTACGCAAAATAAACTTATCCCTTCTAAAAGCGCATTTATGTAGTTACCAGAGTATTAACTTTATTCCTGTGTAAAGGCGTCCATTTTTACTACTCACATATTTACAGCAGAATTAATCAATTTTCAGTGAATTGCATAACTCACAGGATGCATCAGACTTCAAAAAGTGTCGCGTCGGTATATAAACGGTAAATTTCGTGTTTAAGAGTCAATTTCGCATTTTGCAGTTCATTTCGCATTATTTCGTGACAAAACAGGGTAGAAAATGCACCTCAGACCTTTCAGAAATATGAAAAATTAACATTGCACCATGTTATTTCATATTTCGTGTTTTCGTCAAAAACGAAATTTGCATGCCTCTATGCCCATTATATATTTTATTTACATAAGATACAATTTACATAAAATCTACAAATTCCAAATACACTCCTATCTATATCAAACCTTAGAAATATACATTACCATGTTATATCATTTTGTCTAAAAAAAATGCAAGTAAAATATATTTTATTCACATGCAAGGAAGAAGCCAAATTTATGGGAAATGATTACTGATTTGCGGCAGTGTATCCCATACTACAAATTGGCCACTGTTTTACCTTACGTAATGAATCCTGTAACAACGCTGGATTTTCGTGTGGATTTTTTACTTCCATGAGTTTGCAATGCTTTCTGCGTGCACGTGGTTTTGTTTACAGAAGGTCTCAAGGTTGGTGATTTGAACTTTAATAATTTCTATTATTTTGCACAACTCATGGAATTCTCCAGATTCTGGAGAAAGGGGAGGGGGCTTCTTGTTTTAAGAATTTGTGCATCACACAAAATGTGGTAGGAAAATGCACTTTCAATCTCTTGAAATCACAGATAAAAATACAGCACGTACAATAACATTCCATTTTTGTCAAACTGAAAGATTAAAATTCTTACAAGTATTACCTACTTTTCCCTTCACCACCAATTTATAGCCCTCCTCAAAATGAAAAGGAAGTCAACTAAAGACATTAATAAATACAGGGTTATTCAAAACAAACTCCTGCCTTTCGTGATTTTATTGTGAAGAATTTATGAAACATATCGTTTACGAGTGTACATCAGAAGTTTGGAACCAACAGTGTGTGGACTATTCAAAGAATCTTGTTGACATACGGCATAGATATACGCCCATATAGTGACAACACAATTTCGTAAGTTACCTGAAAGAAAATCACGAAACGAGGGAGTTATTTTTGAATAACCCTGCACTTTCCTAAATTACTCCATTACACATTTACGCAGAATGGCCAACCCTAATATACCTAGTCATATCATAAATACTGACACAACATTGAAAGTGAATTATGACGAAAGTGTTAAAGATACTTTAATGTCCTGATTGTATAGGTTACTTACAGGTCTAACGAACACATAACACCAATCATTTTTCAAAATGGCCGCCTTTGGCCTTCACACAGGCCTGAAGTCTCTGCGGCCACTCATCTACAGCATTACGCACCGTCTCCGTAGGGAAAGTCGCCACTGCCTTCACCAGGGATCGTTTCAGACTGTCAATATTGGCATGCCTCCTCGTACAGACCATGCCCTCAAGCACTGACCACAATTTGTAGTCTAACGGGTTGAGGTCAGGGCTGCTAGCAGGCCAATCAGCTGGAGCAATGAAGTCCGGGACATTGCTCTTGAGCCACTCCTGTGTAGAGTGTGCCTTATGGGCTGGTGCGGAATCCTGTTGGAAGGTCCAATGTTGGTTCCTGAACAAAGTGTCACTCAAAGGCTTCACAACAGAGTTCAACACAGTATTTTCGTACACTCTGGCTGACGTTTTCACCCCTTTTTCACAAAAATGCAGCTTGGTGGTGCCATCATACCAAACCATGACTGAGGCCGGATGATGACCCCTCTGGATCTTCGGGGCTTTCTCCAGAGCTTCGTGGGATGTTGACGCATACACCCGGTCATTTTGGCGATTGAAAGTTTCCTCAATGTTGAATATCTTTTCATCTGTGAAAAGAATTTTCCTGTGGCCATTGTTGGCGTAACGCTGCAGGAGGCGTTTTGCTTTTATCACCCTCTGCTCTTTCAGACGTGCATTGAGGAAGTGACCTGTACTTCGCCGGTAAGCCTTCAACCCCAAGTCACTTCTTAACACATGAGACACTGACATTTTGGGAATGTTCAGCTCACGAGCTAGCACTGCCTGCTTTCGTACAGGATTTCTCCGAATATGGGCTGCCACTGCTTGCACTAACTTTTTGGTTCGTACGCTGCGTGGGTGGTCTTGCCTTGGGCGATCATCAACTGTCCCAGTCTCCGTGAATCGCTTGATGGTCCGATACACGAAAGATTTGCTGATATTCAACTTTTTAAGTGTTCTGAATATCATGGGGGCTGTTTGACCCACTTTATGAAGCGCTATTACTGCCACACGATTTTCGTAATCGCCCCACTCCATAGCTACACTTTCAAGAACACACTTCCTCTATGACAGCTCAACTCGCAATGGCCCACTCCAGCCTCTTACACAGGAAGGTTGGCCGCGACCTTGAAAACCGGTTGTACACACTGCCTCAAACTTTCTGTCAGTATTTATGATACAACTAGGTATATAAAGAAACAGAAATAAGAAACTTACTTCTTTGACACATGTTCAATCTCCAATTGACAAGCCAGCTTGTTAAACGCAGTTCTCAAATCTGAGTTAAATGTTCTTTCATGTTTGTAACGTACAAGAGCACTTTTTATCGATTCCCAATCCATGTGACTTGTACCCTGATGTAAAGACTTCACATTTCGCAGTAGATTTAGCAACTCCAACACTAATTTCCACGTCACTCGATTTTCCTTATTTTCTGCTAAACTATTGAAAAACTGGAAAAAAAAGAAAAACATTAATTAATTAAAAATCAAAGATTCACGTATTCTACATTCTAAATGCTACACCGTCATTTTTGCCATGCAACGATTGTGTAAATTCAAGTGGAGTACATAAGACCTGCTCTGAAAATAATAAAGAATGAGGTGTGACTTCTGTAAAATGAATGAATTTTGAATTAACATTTTTTGGGTGCATCAGCACTGAGGCTATTTTGCACCCATCACACTATACAGGGTTCAGACTCTTATCATAACAAAAATAATAGTGTGTCCGAAAACTAAAATTTCCTTACCTTGGTTAAAAGCTGAGGCTAAACAGGGCACTCAGCACAAAAAAAGGACAAAACACAGGACGACACAGCATTACACTGGCCATGGGGCCAGTCACCAGAGCCTCGTTAGTCTGCAGTCCAGGGTGCTCTACGTGGAAGTGAGGTTGACTATTGGGTGCACTATGTGGAAGGAGCACAACTCACACCACGTAAAATGAATGATTTTCACAATTGATGTGGGATAAGAAGAAAATTGTGCATAAATTTCAAAATGAGGGTTATCATTAGGGAGCGGAAGTTGATGAAATGTCACCTTTTTTCTGACATCTCGGACACGATGCTCATTAAATATACACAATATTATACTTCGTCTAGAACCCCAAAAAGGTAATTTTAAAGTGCATTTTTTTACATTTTTGGCCAATTTTCAGGTTTTAGGTAATTTTCCCCGATTTTCGGCATTTTTACGTCATTTTTCGCAATATATTCGGTGTATTGTTTCGTCATATTTTGTCACTTCTTTCATTTTGGTAATATTCTTGAGTCTTTTCACCAAGGTGAACATAGGCCTATATATATCTCTCGCAGGATTGCAATTTACGAGCAAAAGAAATGCTGAACTGGTGACAGACTTTGTTTTGTCGGGGAAAACCACCAGGTGCCTGTCTGCGGCAAACTCAGATATTTCAAACAATTTCTGATGTTAAACATTACTTTCCCAACGTACTTTTTCCTGGGGGGGGGGGGGGGCATGTGTATGAACCCTTTTCCGGATGCGTCCCTCATTTTGGTTTCCTACTTTTTATACAATTTGTTAAATTTCTAAACAAAAGTTGTCTTACGTTGATCGCGATAATTTATCTTTCTTTACAGTGCCACAGAAACACACCACACTACATCACCAGGCAAAGTTGCTGGAAATTAATGCATTTTACACCAATTCATTCAGTGTATATGACTTTTTCATTAAATTGTTTTAAAATTATTCGGTTGATTCCATTGGAAATCCTCGTTGCATATGTTAGTTGAATGTGCATGTGGTATCATTTGGTGTATTTTTTTTAAAAGCAAGATCGCATTTTGTTTAATTTCCTTTTCATTTCAATTTTAAACTTGAAACTATAACAAATTTAATGGTCATTTTTGACGTAATTTTTTAGGTCATCAACTTCGCTCCCTTTGTTTAAAGTTTGTGGAACATGAATCTATATTCATAATTGGGAGAAGAGAGGCGGTAGTAAATAAATACGGAGAAACTAGTACTCACTTTATCCACTTTTCCTTCTTTGTTCTATTAATTTCAGTGGCCACTGCCACCATCCTCGTTGATACTTGTTGTACTGTTGCTTGGTGTGCTTCTATTAGAACAAGTTCCAATGAGGATGGTGACAGTGGCCACTGAAATTAATAGAACAATGAAGGAAAAAACAGCTTCGCAGATAAAGTGAGTTTATCCGTATTTATGAATCTATAGTTTTCAAACCACAGAAAGTCCAAATTATGCAGTAATTTCATACTGAAGAGTTAATTGTTAAGTTTTTGCATTTGTAAATTTCAGCATTTTATGTTTAAAAAATCAATGCATACCTGATAATTATAATTATTTAACCTATACTGCTAACATAATCATTTTTTTATATTTTAGTGGCTTAACTAGAAGATATCAATTGAAAAATGGAACATTGTTAAAGCCAGCACTAATGTAATGATTCAAAACAGGTTAGATTGTCTTGTGACCTATGTGACAAGTATAAAAAAACAAACAAGGTTTGAGCATAGGTATAACTGACAAAAAAATGTTCTAAAATAAAAACCAAAGTAAGTAGGAGACAAAACAGGAATTTTGGGAAAGAAGTAACCCAAAAAACAGAAAAAACTGCATGCAACTGTCACGTGAATAGAAGTACATACTCTAGGAGAGAACACAACAGACTTATTATTATTATTATGATTATTATTATTATTACCTGAACTGTGTGGCTGCTTAATTGATCCTCCAAATCTGCAAGGCATTCAGCTGTTTCAGGCTTATGCATCCGTTTATTCTTGTACACCACTGCTAGCAACTCAACAGCCTGGATGCGACGGAATGGCCTACTATCGGAATCAAATATGTACTTCAACAATACAGGAGCCAATAATTCCACTGCTTCCCATTCCAAGGCAAGTATGCGTTTGAAAAACAGGATGCTCAATGCAAAATCCCTGTTGAAAATAGATTACAATTTATTTTATTTTATTTAAACTCGGCAAGTATGATCAAATGGCTTGCATTGATTACAAAAAAGAAATTCTTTTCCAAACTATGTTAGAGAAAAGCACAATACAGTAAATACTCCATAATTCCAAAGATACCACTGAATTTTCATTCATTTTTGGGGAAAAAAGCACTTAAAATACAAATGGTATAATTATATAAATTACTTAGTGAATAAAATTTAAATTAATATATTTACTGATATTAATAATCTGAAAACTACCACCTTATTAGAAATAAAAATAAAAATTTATTGTGAATCTTCATGTGACCCTGTTAAAGGGTGGAAACGTTACATTTTGAGTGTATGTTTTCTTTAATACAATAAATTTTGCCTTGGCCAGCAATTTGTTTTATAAACATGGAAACAAGGCTCAGGAGTGTTATATTCTTACATAAAGCATTCTACCAACTTGCAGATTTTCTTGTATATTAAATTCCAAGGTGAATTACATTGAGTGAAAGTTTATTTCACCTACAAAGAAGTGAACTAGAAGAAAGGGGCTACTAGGACACACACAAAAAAATATTCTTTGGCATGGCACCGCGGTCTCCAGAATAAACGGAAAAATTCCACAATGCAGTGTATGACTGTTGGCAGCAACACTGCTACTTTATTATTTTTTTTTTTTTTTTACAATGAACAATCAACTTATTTTCAATTCAAATTGGCACAATTGTGCAATCATGTCAATATTATCTTTTAGAATCTAACCACTTTAGTGTCATGTGCAGGCCATAGAGGCTTGCAGAAGAGGAATTTTTGTGTAAAGTGTAGTAATACTGTATTTACTCTTGTATAATGCACACTTTTTCCCAAAATTTTTGCTCCCAAAAACTGTGGTGCGTATTATGCACAGCCAACATGAAACCGTACAGGGTCATTCCATGATTTTCGGACACTTGCATTGATTTTTCATCTTACGGAACCCTATCATGTTATATATCATTGTATAGCTTAAATCCTGTAGTTTGAATATGGCAACAGTATTCCATTCAAGATAATGGCACTAATGTGAAATGCGGTTGAAATTAAGTTCATCACAAAATGAAGGAACGTTCTGATTCAGGGTAGCTACGATTTTTTGATTATGAAATTCCCTGACTTTTCCAGGTTTTCCAGACCAGAAATGAAATTTTTCCAGACATATTGTTGTTGTCATGATTTTTGCTTTTTAACCTCATGTTTTTCAATTAAATATGCAGGCACGTTAATTATTATGAATATGAATATACACAGTTATTAGCTGAAAATTTACCAAGTGATTAATATAATCCTATTCAATGAAAAAATAAATAACTATTGTACTTCCCCATTTACTAAGTCATTACAATTAAGGTGGTGTAAAAAATCAATAAAAAATGTGGCATATATCAAAGCTTTACAATGTAACTTGTATACAAGCTCAATTATATCAATACAAATGAGAACCAACACAAAATTAGGTCATGTACCTTTAGAAAATATGAAATAAGTTTAATGATTATATTTTTTAATTTATTGAAAATAGTACATATTTCGGAAATTCAGAACGTGAATGGGGCCGGTGACCAACCATACACCTAAAAGAAATATATATGCAGGCCATACTTTGGAATCAAATATCTCCATTATTTGAGTTTTCCACATGCTGGAACCAATTTTATATTACGGGAAAATATCGAAATCTGTCTACTAAAAGGTAACAGTTCCAAATGTTTTATGTTTTTTTTTTTTTTTTTCAAAGTTTCCTACCAGGAAGACTAATTATCATAGAATTTTGGCATTCATTGTGACACGAAATTTGAGCCTTCCTTAAAATAATGAGCACTATTTGGATTCGAAAAAAGTTATTTATGTTGAAAAAAACAACTTCAAAATGACCTTACGCAATCATACACGCTTCCCACGGAAAAGGTATTCTCCGGTTGACAAGCAACAGTAAGTATCATAAACTAGTGGGATTGAATGTAGAAATAAATCGGAACCTTAGTGCAGGGGCTTTATTTTAATTGTAAGACAACCAAACCTGACCTTCCTAACCTAACCACAAAAGCGTATTTGACAAAATCTTAAGTAATCGCTAAAACTCTGCAGTATGCATTAACAGACATAAATCGAAATCGAACCATGTAAAAGTTGCATTTGTAGCATGATGAAATCGTAATAAAACAAAAGGAACTTGAGCCCATTTTCACCACTTTTCAGCAAAATTTCATTCTACACGCAAAAAATACGTAAAATTACTATCGGCATCAAACCAACATTCCTAACCTAACAATGATGTGTGACCAGCGTACGTTTAATTCCTCTATTTCGCACCAGTTTTTTAAAAAATAAATTCGATCTACATGCACAAAACACGTGCATATTCGAATAATGACGTCACTGATACTGCATAAAATCACTAATTTATCGGGTGTAACACATCTCTGCAATGTAAAAACTATGACAACGAGCAAATGAACCAGTTGATCAGGTTGCTTCTGAACGGGTCGCAAACGAAGGACTCAAATTCACCGAACGGGTTCATGGGGGGAACGAAGTACTGAGTCCCTTTGTTTTTACTCGGCGTCCGCACCCGTCCAGTGTGACGTCAACCACTGAACGGGTCGCAAACGAAGGACTCAAATTCACAGAACGGGTTCATGGGGGGAACGAAGTACTGAGTCCCTTTGTTTTTACTCGGCGTCCGCACCCGTCCAGTGTGATGTCAACCACAGCCAGTTACGTGAAATTCTGCTCTTCAAGCTTTATTGCAGATCCAAAACCAATGAACTGTACGAACACCAACCTGCTCCGCTTCACGTATCAAAAGAGAACGGGTTCCGAACGGTTGTGTTCTTGAAGAAAGAAAATTTCCTCACCACACACAAAGCACACATTTTTCCTTAAGAAATTCTGAGGATGGCTGGTGCGTAGGTTTCGTCGTGAGTAGCTTGTTCTCTAAGGAAAAATCTCATGCCTCTCCAAATTCCGGTCTTGAACAGGTTCAGAAGAACGAGTCGCAAAATGAACGGATCCAAGATCCGAGAGTGAATAAATATAGAATCGAAATGCGAAGGAACCATAATTTTGTACGTAACAGACTAGAAGTTATAATGACGAGAGGAACAAGTTTCTGAACTGAATCTTTTGGGGGGACTGGAATCACAACAACTGAATTCGGAACTGCAAATGAACCGTTTGTTCATTTTGTAACTGGTTCTCCTGCAACTCCAAAATGCTCGTAAATTCCAGAAAATATGCAAAATTCCCTGACTATTCCCTGACTTTTCCCTGACCAACCAAATTCCCTGACTTTTCCCTGTTTTCCAGGTTTTCCAGTCGCGTAGCAACCCTGTGATTTCTATGGTGCTTTGGATGAAAGAAAACATAAGGAAAAAGAAAACAATAAATAAAATGTATTACTGGCCAAATAATAATATATATATATGGAGTGCGTAAATTCCTTAATGGAAGAAATCTTGTGCTGCTAACTGCTAGTTTGAGGGTCCTGAATGTGCATCTATAAATGTTACATTAGTCATGGAAAGAGTATACATTTTGAAGTTCTTTTAGAAATAGTAAAGAAGGAATGAGCAAAACCACGTATAAAAGTATGAAGGCAATTTCACACGACATTTCACTTTGTAATGTAATGTTCTGCGACACCAAGAAAAGCAGTGCAACTCTGGCAGAATTTGAGCCTGCACCTTCCGTCACATGGGATGCATATCAGCAGTATTTGTTGGGCGAGAAATAATAGAAAATAACTTCCTGAGCACTGCAAATCCATAATGTAATTTTGATCTTGCTTTCTACTATTATAGAATAAATAAGGTGGTTAAAGATTGAAAGCTTTGGGGTGCTAAACACAGTGGAGGGAGAAGGGGAAGATGGCATGGGTTGGAGAATTACTGTTTACACAAGAGGATATTCTCCTGTTGGTCCACATAGAAACAGCTCTACGACCTACAACTAAGAAAGACATTTCTTGAACTGGGTTGTACTGCACATTATAAACAAGATATAATTTTTTGTAACATTTACCCATCAAAAACCAGGGTGCGCATTATACACGCATGCGCACTATACATGCGTAAATACGGTAATTCAAAAATTAATTTTCTTCTTAATATTTGATCCCAAAGTACAGCTACATAAATACACAACCTTCCATCTCAGAGTACAGTGGAACCCCGATTTTATGTTCCCCATTTTTACATTATCTCACATTATACATACATCCTTTCAGAGTAGGCCTTGCATGATACAGTAGTGGTAATCATCTGAAAATGCAGTTGTGGTTCGTGCACATGAGATGATATTTTTTTTATATTGGGACTAAAACCACAGATTAAAGTGCTTATAGTGGCCAGCAAAGGAATATCATAGTAGGCTTTACACAAAGTATTTTAAGTGCTGGAGGAAAAACAAATGTACCACAATTAGTTATTTAATCCATTTAATTTAAAAATAATAAAAAAATAATTTAAAATATTCTGCATTTCCATTTACCATAATTTCAATTAATGGCGAACCTGCTAAAAAGACCACGTCAGGAAATTTAAATACATAAATTATGCTAGCAAATGTATTTGAAATTCACACAACAGGGGAGAGGAAAAATAAACCTCAACATAAAGCAAAATGCAATAAAAACTGTAAAAAATACTGAAAAATAACATAAAAGCCAAAAGGGGCGTTAAATGAATTTAAAAAATGCAAAATAAAACAATATTTTCTGGTTCGAACTTAAGGGGAACTGCTTTAACATCTTTGCATTCTTTTCTAGGTTCAGAAAAGAAAATGATTTGAACCCTAACTGTAAACATCTCCGAGAGCTAAAAACAACAGACACACACTATATAATCTGTAAAATTTTACACTTTTTATCAGGGACCAGAGGCTAAAGGGCGACATATTCTCTACTTGGAGAATAACTATTCTCTGTAAAAGTACTGTTTTATATGCTCTATGCCAAATCTGATATACTGGGAATAATATAAAACAACGTACCTTTTCTGGAAGAAACTACAGAATAACTCTCTACACCTGTCTACAATAGGACTCACATCAGTCTTTTTCTTCTTTTTCTTTACTGAGTTTTCAACTTCATCGTACTTGACCCTAAGCTGAAGTGCACATTTCACAATGAACACACACAAATTGGCAGTGTCTTCCGACATTTCTAGGGCCAAAGGAGTAGCTGAAATAAAGAATAGCGCTTAGTCTCTCCAATAGGAAGAAGGTTTAAACTGGAATTATTTACTCGGGATGGGCCGATATAAAATTCTGTCCCATACCGATAAAGTTCAGATATAATATTTACTGATACTATAACCGATACTGTACCGATGCAGTATAAAATTCCAAATGACCCCTGAAGAAACTGAATGAATCATTGACCTCCATAATAAATACATGTTTCGAGGTGACTGCAATGCAAAAGAAGTTGTATATTTCGACTTTTACTTTTTAAAAAGAAGGACATGGAGATTATCCATAAAAATTATAAAATGGAAGATTGATTGATTGATTTGGTGTTTTAAGTCCACTTTATGCACAGTAAGGCTAATCAGGACTGGACCTCCAGTTTAAAGTGGGATCCGAACCACTTGTGCCTCCACTGGGTATCGAACGCGGGACCCCTTGATTACAAGGCGGCGACGCTACCACTGCGCCATCGAGGAGGCATATAATAAAATGGAAGAATTTTGCAGAAAATTATAAGATATTTAGAGATATATCGGATGGGAAAATAATCTGTAATTTTACTGATAAACCGATACACCAATATGGCTATATCGGCCAATAGATAGAGGCATGCATATTTAGTTTTTGAAAACACAAAATGTGAAATAACACATTGTAATGTTAATTTTTCATATTTCTGAAATAATGCGAAATTTAGAGTTTATTTACAGATGCGACACTTTAAGTCAGAATTATCCTACAAGTTATGCAATTCACGGAAAATTGATTAATTCTGCTGTAAATATTTGAGAAGCAAAAATGGACCCCTTTATACAGGAATAATCTTAATATTCTGGTAATGATTTTAATGTGCTATTAGAAGGGATATGTTTATTTTGTGTAATAAGTGCAGTTTTTAAATCAAATTTGGGATTATATTCACATTTTTAATACCAAAATCTCATTATATAAACCGCTTTCTCACCGCTTTAAGAGCGAAATTTTATTTTATTTACCGCTTTTGAACCCAAAATTGACTCAGTTCTTGTACAGAAATTTTTATTTTTTAAATTTATATTAACCAAAAATATGTGCCTCTACCAATAGAGTACCGATTAATCTGTCCAATCCCTATTATTTACAATAAGAAATTTTACGAATGAACAGTAAATATGCATGACGAAAACATGAAATGTGAATAACACTGTAATGTTCTTTTTGCACGTTTTCGAAATGTGTCAGGTGTTTTCCTAAAAGGTTTTGATACAAAATAATGCGAAGTGGAACTGAAAAATAAAATCTTAAGAACAAAGTTTAGAGTTCATTTACTGACAATATTTTCTGACGTCTGAATTTTCCTGACTCATGTAAATTACAGAACATTCATTAACTCTGTTGTAAAAAATTGATAAGAAAAATGCACTTCTTTACACAAACTACATAAATGAGCTACTTAACAAAAATGTTTACTTTACGTAATAAGTGTAGTTTCAAAATCACATTTATGGTTTTAATCATCATTTTAAACCCAAAAATGCCATTTTATGTACCACTTTCGATCCCAAAATGTGCCTATATTTGTACCAAAATCTTGTTATCTTATTCATCATAAATATGTGATCCTACTAAATGGCAAAGTGATGCTTACTTCTAGGGCCCAGTTTGATTTTTTTTAAAAAAAATACTTTTTCCTGAGTAAAAGTATTTCATAGTCTGCAAAAAAGCAGACGATGCAGTCACAGACTAATATCTTGGAAGTTACGCAAAAAAAAAACACATTAAATTGGCACCATCAATGTATGCAGAAATGGATTTTGCGATTCAACAATAGCTACTTTAAGATTTGGCACACACAAGAGATGCACTATGGAGAAATTTCACCAAAAAATGCAGGCTCGACCGGGACTTGAACCCAGTTCCATGGCATTGAATACCATTGCACTACCAATTGAAGGGCACGGGCATAAAACATGGTAAGTGACATTTTGGTAATTTTTGAGTTACAGAGTAAAATATGCCATCCTTCAATTTTCAAGTGAAATTGCCATGTCATACAATTTGCATTGGACTCTGTGAAGCCTTCTTAAATTGGTAAACACAACATGAAAACAATTTATCTACAGTATAGCTACTAATAACCTTCTCTCTTAAACAACTCAGAAATGACCAAAATGTCACTTATCATGTTTTACACCCGAGCTATGAAGCCAGCCCCTTTTGCCTGACTTTTCACTGTCACTGTTTACAACTCTACACTGCCAATGTTATCAGTGTTGCAAAGGCAACAGATTCCGTTATGGTAGTACTGGCAGAGACGACAATCCTACACAAGTAAAACATTGATAGAACAAACGAAAAAACATCTTCGCGGAAAACCTGAGTACTACGTTTCTCTGTAATTATTAAGAATTTCAAATAAGACATAAATAAATATATTAAAAAAAAATAAACTTACATACAGTGCCCTGGCCAACCAACTGATTCAAAACACACACTAAATCAGCTATCTTCACTTTTTGAAGAGATGAAAATTTTTTAACTGTGTGAATTTTACCAAGACAGGACCTAAAAAGAAAGAGAAATTATCTAATAATGTAGTAATGAATTATATTGCAGTATCAACTGTTTCGTATTAAAAAAATTATCACAGTTTTTAATTTTCTCCAAAGCTTAATTCTTAGAAACAGTCTTTGAAAGAGAAACATTTCAGTGAAAATCTGTAACAGATATTGATGATGTGAAATATTTGCAGATCCAGATAAAAATTGTATAAAAAAACTGATGTAAAATTGACATACGAATAAATGAAATTTGATCGATCAGATAAAATTGTAAAATATTTCACTTGGAACCTGATGGTTCATGCATTCTTTTAACTGATGTTTGTATCCAGCAGAGGCATATGCATACCGTATTTACTCATGTACAGTATCATGTGCATTTTTTTCCAAAAACGTTTGCCCCCAAAAACTTCGGTGCGTATTATGCGGGGAAAAATTTGGACCCAATATGAAACCGTACAGTGTCATTCCATTAATTTGTGACACTTGCATTGATTTTTCATGTTTACAGAACCCTATCATGTTATATATCGTTGTAAACCTTAAATTTTGTAGTTTCTGAATATGGCAACAGTATTCCATTCAAAATGGAGACACTAATGTGCAGTGCAGTTGAAATATGTTCATCACAAAATGAAGAAACGCTGTGATTTTTGTGGTACTTTGGATGAAAGAAAAGATAAGGAAAAATAAAATAATAACTAAAATGTATTATTGGACAAAATATATAACATACCGTATTTACTCATGTATAATGTACACTTTTTTCCAAAAGTTTTGCCCCCCAAAAACTGTGGTGCATATTATGCACGGAATAATTCAGCCAGCCAACATGAGACCTTACAAGGTCATTCCATGATTTTGGGACACTTGCATTGATTTTTCATGTTTATGGAACCCTATCATGTTATATATTGTTGTAAAGCTTGAATTCTGCAGTTTCTGAATATGGAAACAGTATTCCATACAAGATAACGACACTAATGTGAAATGAGGTTGAAATAAGTTCATTAAAAAATTAAGAAACGTTCAGATTTTTATGGTACTTTGGATGAAGGAAAACATAAGGAAAAAGATAATAAAAATTAAAATGTATTACTGGCCAAATAATATGACATACATGGAGTGTGTAAATTCCTTACTGGAAGAAATCTTGTGCTGCTAACTGCTATTTGGAAGGTCCTGAATGTGCCTCGTATAAATGTTAAATTAGTCACGGAAAGAAAAAGTACATATTTTGAAATAGAAGGAATGAGCAATTGAATAGGTATGATGTCATTCACTCTTGATCAGCATAGCAACAGATTTACAACCTACAACTAAGAAAGCCATTTCTTGAAACTGGATTGTACTGCGCATTATATACGAGGGTCACTATTTATATTTTGAGCCTAACAATGAAAAAACAGAAATTTGGCATTGAAAACTGCTTTATTGTTTTTCTAAGTATTCTCCTTTATGGTCAATACACTTTTGCATTCGTTCGAACCATTTGTCAAAGCAGTTTTTCCAATCTTCTTGAGACACATCCATAATATGGTTTTTGAACGCATCAACGGCATCTTCCGCCGACGAAAATCGTTGTCCACGCATTTATTCTGACATTCGGGAACAAGAAGAAGTCATTGGGTGCCAAATCAGGACTGTACGGCAGATGACCCATCAATTCGATTTTTTGACTGTTCATAAAGTTGGTTGTTAGACGAGATGTGTGACAACTGGCATTGTCTTGATGAAGAATGATCCGACGGCGTTTGTTTGTTTTCCGTATTTGACCGAAGACCTCTGGCAAACAAATTGTTGTGTACCATTCAGAGTTGACCGTTCTACGTTACACTAAAGGCACATTTGCCACATGACCAGTTTTCTCGAAAAAACAGGCGACCATTTGTTTCGATGTGCTTCGAGCGCGAACAACTTTTGTTGGATTGGGTTCATCTTGAAACACCCATACAGTCGACTGCTGTTTACGTTCCGGCTCATAAGCATATATCCATGATTCATCACCTGTTACAATCTTATATACGTCTTTTGAAGCACCACGATTGTATTTATTGAGCATTTGTTTGCACCAATTGACACGAGCGTCTTTTTGAGTTTTTGTCAAATTGTGTGGGATCCAACGAGAACATACCTTTCTCACAGCTAAATGATCATGTAATATTTTATATATGCTGGTGGAACTAATGCCTATGGTTGCCTCAATCTCACAGTATGTCACATGACGATCTTGCAGTATTACGTTTTGCACAGCATCAATGTTTTCTTCAACAACAACTCATTATGGACGACCTTCACGAATCTCGTCGGTGAGCGAATGACGGCCACGATTAAATTCGTTATACCAGCGTTTCACAGTGGCAAAGGATGGGGCTTCATCGCCAAATGTGGAACTAAGTTGATCGATGCACTCTTGTCTTGAATATCCATGTCGAAAATTGTAAAAAATCATCGCACGAAAATGTTCACGAGTTAATTCCATTTTATTGTTGTCGCACAATCTCCAAGGCAACATAAACAACACAAATCAAGCTATTGACAAAACATTTGAAGTACGTTATGGTCAATAATGCCAGACGATTCCGTGCAAACGTCAAATCGCGCCTAACTTCAATCAGTGTTGCCAAGGCTCAAAATATAAATAGTGGCCCTCGTACAAGATATAATTTTTTGTCACTTTTACCCATCCAAAACCAGAGTGCGCATTATACACGCACGCGCACTATACATGCATAAATACGGTATATGGAGTGTGTAATTGCCTTAATGAAAGAAATCTTGTGCTGCTAACTGCTAGTTTGAGGGTCCTGAATGTTCCTCTTATAAATGTTACGTAAGTCATGGAAAAAGCATTTATTTGGAAGTTTTTTTTTTAGAAATAGTAAAGAGAAAATGAGCAAAATCATGTATAAAAGTTTAACTCCTCTTGGTCCACATAGCAACAGGTGACTCATTGAATAGGTATGTCATCATTCACTTTTGATTGGCATAGCAAAAGCTTTACAAACTACAACTAAGAAAGCCATTTCTTGAAACTGGTTTATATTGCACATTATATACGAGACATAATTTTTTGTAACTTTTCCCCATCAAAATCCAGGGTGCACATTATACATGCATAAATACGGTATTTCGTTTTTGACTGAAACACAAAATATTCATTTTTCTGAATGGTATGAGGTGCATTTTCCTATCCTGTTTTGTCACGAAATCATGAATGTTTGGAATCTACCGATCCGCAAATGGTTCAACAGTGCAAATTGTACGGAAAGACCCGGAAAAAAGATATATATATATTTTGCCGAAATATCGTGACCACGATATATATCACCAAAATATCGTGACGATATATCGTCTAGTTGATATAGCCTGGATGAGATTTTTTCAATATCGCGATATATCGTCTAGATGATATATCACCCAACACTAGATTTTATTCACCATTTTATATACTACTCTTGATCCCGAAAAATGACCAGTTTTGAACCGAAATCTTTAGCTTTTATTCACCATAAATGTGTGGCTCTGCAAATCACCATTAAGAATTCTAGCCGAATAATCAGAAATGAGAGCATTATAGAAATAAAATATACATACCTTACTTTGTTTTTGAGATCTCTCTGGAGAGGATCCTTGATTGAAAACTTCAGGCAGGAAATCAAGGGGGGAATGAGTTTACAGCAAAAATCTAGACGTGGGTAAAAATGCATGCACGTCTCGACCAAGTCCAGGATCCTTGAAAGAAATAGAATCATGATATTCAGTAGCATTACATCAAGATTCATAATACACTCAGCACTCACTCACACAAACAGGTAAGAGTAAATTTTAAAATTACAAATAAAAGCCATCTTTGAAAATAAGATCCTTAGGAAAATCTTTGAACCTAAAAGGGATGAGGAGACAGGTGAGTGGACAAGGTTACATAATTTAGAACTACATAATTTGTATTCATGTCCAGATATTATTAGAATAATTAAATCAAGAAGACTTAGGTGGGCAGGCCATGTGGCACGAATGGGAGAGGAAAGAGGAGTTTACAGGATTCTTGTTGGGAAACCTGATGGTAAGAGACCTGTAGGAAGGCCAAGACGAAGATGGAGGAACAACGTTGAGATGGACCTAAGGGAAATCGGTAGGGATGGAAAAGAGTATATAGAACTTGCTCAAGATAGGGAAAGATGGAAGGCCTGTGTTGCTGCAGCCATGAACCTTCGGGTTTAAGAAGGCTAGAGAGTTAGTTAGTTAGTCAAATAAAAGCCTCTTCCCATCACTTATTAATATTTAATAGTGTACAGGAACGATTCCACATGATTTAATATTGAATATGTAATAAGTATAAATTTGTTTTCTTGCATCTTATTCACAGAGTTCTTTTGACCTACAGAGTACGTAGCCTTGCATGTCTGAATAGACTCTCTGGGCGAGACTTTCAAGTGTGATCTTTCAAACTTGGTGCAAAGTACAAACAAAATATCATAGCTCAGGAACTAATTGTCCTAGAGAGATGAAATAGCCCCCCTCAGAATGGCATTGTCATTCCTTGCATACATTTAGGTCTCACCACTTTCTTATCCGCATTCCTCAAATGCACGGTATGGATAAGACAATGCTGATGTTTTACTAAGAGTTAAAATATGTTGTATAATTGCTACTTTTTCGGAGTGTTTCACTATTATAATTACCTCTTGAGTGAATACACTGTACATATTTTAAAGCACAATTTCAGAGCAAAACACTGATCAAACAAACCTTATTCTGAATTGCATGAGGGCAAGGTCTTCCTTGGATAGTTTTTTACGCTGCTTCTTCTTCTGTTTAGAGGCCTTCAGCATGCTGAAAGCATCAGATAAAGCCCTATCTACTCGTTCCATTTCTTCATCGCCCATTTCATCCAAGTCAATAGACTCCTGAGAATACAAGAATAGATAATAGCAAATTATGGTAATGATGAATAGCTGAATTTTAGTGTCTACGTTAAGAAAGCAACCTAACACAAAATTATCTATTGCTGTGTTAAGGCTCGGCTGGACGTCAGGCAGATGCCAGGGCAGTTGTTTGGGAATTTTCCTCTCATTTAAAAAAAAAAAAAAACACAATAATACAGTGAAATCTCAGTTATACGTTTTATGGGGGACAGAAGGGTAAAAACATATAACTGAGAAAAAAGTATCATTGAAATATAATTAAAATGGTGAAATTAAGTGCACAAAGAAAGAAAATGAGTACTACATACACCAAAGTTTGCTGTATTGCACTAATCTTTTCTAAATCGTTATTTTAAATTCACAAATACACGAGAAATAGACATTGAAGATGTCAGGGCAAGGGGGGGGGGGTGAAAGGAGTACAAGCAAGGTTTACCCACTTAATTCATCCAGCCAATTCCCTGCAAAAAACCATGCTGAACATTAGGACGTTTATCTCGATCTTATGTTTACAGTATCTCTCGTTTCCCTGCTTTGTTGTCCAAACCCCGGCGGACAAAATTTGCCAGAAGCCTGTCCCGTATGCCAGTCGACCTCTCCCTCCCCTCTTCCTTGCTTTTGTAGCAGCCTATTCATTCACTATGCAACCATGCAGCCTTACAATCGGGGAACAAGCAAACTATCTCGAGCGTTTTAACACGTTCTAAAAGCGTGACTCGGGTGTCTTTGTAATGCCTTACCCCACAAAAACGTATGTGGAAATTGAGAACATGGCTCAATCACTATTCCCATTTCTTTATCTACGTAATCGTTCCTAGTAGAAGGGGGAAGGAGAGAGGGAGCAGGGGAGGAACTTGCTTGGAAACCTTTCCTTTCTTGTTTGCCGGGAGAAAAGTAAGAATAGTTTGCCAATCCCGGTTATCCGATATTGGTTTAGGAACGAGTGAAAATAGTTGCTAATCTCCTCTCACAAGAGAATTAATCTGCAACTGCTGTGCATGGCGAGTGGAGTCCCCAGGATTTTTGAAAGGAAGGGGTTTAAGTATACTTTTCTTCAGTAGTCAGCCCTAATTTTGCCATATTTTTCTGCCTACAACGTTCTTTTAGGAATATTGGGCCAAGGGGGAGGGGGGGTATAATCCCACCAACCCCCTCTTAGGAACACCACTGTGCAGGGCTATTCACGAAGCAGCCTTCTTTTTAATGCAGCTATCTCCACACGAAATATTGCTCCTGTATCCCTTACAATACAATAATCCTTCCTCCTTTCTTTCTGTAACTTGGTTCAGGAATAAGCAAGCTGCTGACTAAAAAAACATGAACGCGGTAGTCCAGCTTTTCTTGTCTTCAACAGATGCTTCATCTTTAAAACGTGCAGAACATTCTATTCCGCCACCTGTTTGTTGGTGTCAGTCTGTCTGGGGGGAGGCTGCTACCCGCGCCAGTGTTATGTCTAGCTCTTCCAAAGCAGTTCCTTGCCTATATCATTTCTGACAGCAGGGACTCCTCCAACATAAAGGATGCAATTTTTCGTTCTTGTCTTGCCTTCTGATAAACAAAACCTTAACTCTTATCTTGCGAATAATACAAGATTAATGCTTTGAACACTAGTGTCAGGATTTTTGAGGGGTGTTGGTACGTATAAATTTCTTTTTTGCCTCCCCGATGGCATCGTGGTAACGTCCTCCTTTCGTAATCAAGGGGTTCTGGGTTAGATACCTGGTGGAGGCACATAGTGGTTTGGATCCCACTTTAAACTGTAGGCCCAGTCCCAATTAGCCTTCTCTGTGCATAAAGTGGACTGAAAATCTTTAGGGGACGGAGCCTCGTGTGCCTGTATTCCAACTGAAGCAGGCACCTTTGCAAGCTTGTGCTTTTCAAACTTGCCGCTAGTACAAAAAAATCGTAGCTCGAGAACTAATTGTCATAGAGAAGGAAATTGGTTGTTTTCTTCTTAAAGATCTGGCTTTTAGCAGAGGTAAAATTTATACATTGTGCCTCCCAATAATTTGGGTTAACCAAATTTCGAGGGAAGCAAAACAAAAGACTACTCTATGAGGATAGGTAATGCTTGTGGCACAACTTTGAAAAAACATATAATAAAACTGATATCACGGCATTCGGAAATTTTGCGTAATTACGGAATTTCGCTTCTAGCGCCAGCCCTATGGACGCTGCAGAATACCTGGTTTAAGTGTGTCTCATAATTTTCATGTTTCAAGTGATCCAATTTATGGTTGCAATACTTTTGAGGCACCCTGTAGTGACATCAATACTTACAGTGTCTGTAAGAGCTGCTGACAGGCCAAGAGCATCCTTCACAGATGAACGGAACTGCTCAGCAACGGTTACTTGCTCACATTCAGGAATCGAACTTTCATCACTGCTTGACTCGTCCTTCTCTTCAGCATCTTCAATGTCTTGGTCACAGTTTTCAATTTCTTCATCTTCACCTTCACTTTCATCATCTTCATTAGGACTTTTCAAAGGATTTTCACCAGATTCAGGATCTAATAACTGAAATAGACGGAAATGTTGAGAATCATACATGTAACAGAAATAGCTGTATGAAAGCCCTATCGCTAGAGGCATGCATATTTTGTTTTTCATGAAAACACGAAATGTGAAATTAAAGGTAAAATTACCCATGCATACAGCATGGTACCATGAAGGCACATTAAGGGGATGTGGAGGTAGGGCACCACACATTCTTGATCTCTGTCATTTTGGAGGTTATGTGATCAGCACCATGCTTAGGCTACCTTTGCTGCCCAGGTTTGCCCCCGGGTACCCATTGATGAGCTCCAGAGTTTGTGGGGACAAGGCTGGAAAAATTCCAACCTTCGATCCGGACTCCGGGAATCGAACCCAGATCTCCCGCTTGGCAGTCAGATGCCCTACTGACTAGAACACTACAGCTCTATGTGAAGTAACACCATTTTGAGTGTTTCAGAAAGATGAGACATGCATTTTCCTAACATGTTTTTGTCACAAAAATATACCAAATGAACTGCACAGAGTACATATCTGAACATCATATTTGTACCAGCAAATATCAACTGATTAATCGGAACCGATACTTTCTGACACACACACACACACACACACACACACACACACACACACACACACACACACACACACACACACACACACACACACACACACACACACACACACACACACACACACTGAGTGAGTGAGTGAGTGAGTGAGAGAGAGAGAGAGAGAGAGAGAGAGAGAGAGAGAGAGAGAGAGAGTGAGTGAGTGAGTGAGTGAGTGGGAGAGAGAGAGATAGAAAGGGGGGCAGTCAATCAGTCTTGACATTAAAATAGAAACGTAAGTTACAAATTTTTCCTTACCTTGCCAATGTGTTCTATCGTATGGGATGTTAAAAATGGGCAGAGTTGACGAAACCCAAATGCAACAGAACTCTTTAGGATGAGGGAGTCACGAGACAGCAAGGACACAAACAAGTCAACAATAACATCAATCCACTCTGGTTCGGATTCCGTTTCATTCAAATCCTTCTTCTTGGACTGTCCTTTTCGAACCTTTTCATAACAGCTATGGAGCTCCTAGGGGGTAAAAATAAAAAGTGAAGTTCAATGTAATCACTACTCAAGTCAACCAAACAAGACAGAATTAATACCTACATATTAACAAGATTTCAAGGATGCATTTCCAAAACTTAAAGTTTTTTTTATTAACAGGTTCTCACTTATTTTGTAAAAACCAAATTCTTTTCCAGTACAGAGAAGAAAGAAAGTCTTTAAGCATTAATTGTGATGAAAGATGTACTGGATTCTCTAGGCTATTGATCGAAGATGAGAGTGACGTTACATTTCAAAAACTTGGATCCATTCCACGACTCACCTGGATAGCCAGGGACAGTGTTCGCATATGAACTCTAAATATATTTTCCCCGATAGTTTTCGACAACTCTCATATGTCTGCCAGAGTACTCAGGAGCTAGAATATTATTAAATTTATTTTACATCAGCCTATTCGATTTCACTCCATAATCATACTATGCTCACAATCATTTTTATTATTATTTGGGATGAGACAAATTAATCAATACTCTGTACTGGCTCTTACAGGCATATGATGTACCTCTTTTATCAGTAATATTACCAATCTGATATGTTTATAAATAGCCTGTAATTTAGTGCAATATTCCAATTTTTTATTTTCTTTTAATAAATATGCCTAATTTTCCAAAGCAAAACCCATTGCAGTCACTTAACCTGTCGCATAACAACCAGGCAAGGGTGTCCACAGAGGGGGCACTTGCCTTCCCTGAGATATCTTGAAAGACCTCATATAATTTTGAAATTGTAGCTTGAAAACATATGAAAGACAGCAGATTAAGTGCTTATGAAAATTATCCTAGTGCTGTGGGGATGCTTTACGAGAATTATCTTAACTCGGGGAAAGCATCAGCCTACATTTCCGGCCACTTTAAGCACTGTTGACCCCCCCACCCCCACCCATCCTACCTACCAAATACTGGCCTCACTTCCACATACGTCAGCAGCATTGGGAGATCATCCAAACACTTACATGCAACAACATTTTCTTCATAGTAAGGTTTGTCACCTTCAATTCTCTCAGCTCTCAAAATATATGAACCGTGAATAAATAATGTTTACCTGCAAGGCATCTTCAGCAACCTCACGATCTAGGAATATCAAAAGACCCATGTGCATAAACAGAACACTGAAGGTGAGAAATTTCGTTGATTCGGGGCTGTCCTCCCCAAATTTCTGTAGCTTTTTGGGAACTTTCACTGCATCCTTAAATAAGCCAACTACCTGAATTAAGAAATTAAAAACACATGAAATTAAAATTCAGAAACTAGCCTTTTCTTGTTTCATTTTACAAAATTTATGATCTACTAATGAAGTCTTTTTAAGTGTGGGCTGTAAAATGCTAATTATTTTGTGAAATACAGTAGAACCCTGATTTTACATTACTGGATCATACGTTATCCCTCGTTATACATTCAATCTTGATTATCTCAACATAGCAAAATGTTATAAAGTTTTCCTCCATTTAACATTTTCAGACATTTTAGTTTCTTTGTTGTTTTTTCTTTTAGCTTGATCTCCTGAAAAATGTAAAATCTAGATTCCACAATATTTACAGCTCACCCAAGAAGGTAAAAACCTATGATGATGTCCTTGAATTTGCAACCATAGGCAAGCGAATGGAGAGTGGACAATGCAATTAGCATGTAATCCTATTCCTGTTGTCAAATGTGTGACGTACTCCACATTTTTATTACATATAAATCCCTTCCCTGGTGATGAACTAAAATGTTTTCGGTACAACAGCACATATGGCTCAGTGAATATGAGGAAAATCCTCTTACCTAAAATACTTACTTTATTTTTATAAAACATTGATTTAAATCACCAACAAAATAATTTATAGAATAATGTACATAAGGATTTTGTAAATATCAGAATCACTTTTGGTGAACGTACATGAGTCTCGTAATAATTTAATGGAGTTTATTAGGCTCTAAGAAAGGAAACAAAATATATGTAGTGATGGGGTGAAGCTCATACAGAAGGAAATGTAATATTTAAACACACTCAATTTTATCTTCATTTAAAATTCAATAATTTTTATAGGCAAAAATAGCAACAATTTTTTTAGAAAAATACCAAATACTAATCATGTTAAACTGTAAATAAACATGGCAGATGATATATTGCAAACTATCATTAACCTTTTGGTGCCAGATCGTCTTGATCGAGATGCTCTTAGGTAACCCTCGAGTGTCCGATAGTCTCGATCGAGATGCTTTGTCAAGGTCGTAGTTTTTACATTATAACTTCGCTATTTTTGGCTAGATTCAGATTTTCTTTTTCATATTGTTGTTAACACATGTATTTAACAGAAATGATTGTTGCACGTTTTTTTTTTTCATGAAAATGGCAGGAAAAGGAGAATTGTTTTTTTTGCATCTTTTATGAAGGGAAACATTTTGCCGACAAAGGAAGGCCAGCTTTGTTGTTCTAAAGCAATGCGTTTCCCTCACCCCTGGAAACTGCACTCGAAGGAAGTTTGTTTATCGGTACCCGAGGTCAAAAGGAAAGTTTTCCGTGTGGGTGAAAGCAGGGGGTGGGGGAGGGGGAAGAGAGGTTGTTGAAACTGCATCGTAAGAACGGAAGTTCGAGGTGCACTGAAGAAAAGCCTTTGTTTGTGGCTTTCATCACTTCCCCACCATAGTACGAGAACAGCAGAGATGCCTACAGTGCGGGCCACGAAACCCACGATGAAGTAGATGCTGCTGTATTACCTGCAAGGTGCCCCTGTCTCTCGAGCCATGTTTTATGGAGTACCACCAGTAAGGCATCATGGCTCCAGACCAAGCCTGGGAGCTGGAGCAGCAAAGGTAAGTACAAAAAAAACTTCTTACTTGTACTCCTCTTCCTATTTTTTTTTTTTACAAAATGATATGCCTGCGATGATTTCCATGTGCATGTTGACCTTTTCATGTCCTTTTTCTCAGGTGGAGGGGGGGTAGGGAACACCAATTTCTTTTTTAATGATTTTTTGGGATTCCCCCTCCCCCTCCATATATACGCCGAATGTGCATAAATTTTATATCGTCTGAATCTGTGATTCATTCCGTGCACAACGGTATTTCATTCATCTCTCTAAGGCAATTAGCCTCCGAGCTATAGTCATTTCAATGTAATCCTGAACTTCGCTGAAATCCGAAGCTTGGGACAGTGGCATGCAGGCCTTTCGTTTCAGGGGTACAACTCACGTTACATTGGTCATATGATAACGATGCAAATATTTTTCTGTTTCTTACATGTCAGCAATAATTACTATGTGCATGTTGAGCTTTTCATGTCTTTTTTTTAAGGGGGGCAGGGAAGAAAACCACTTTTTTTTTTAAAAAAAAATGATTTTTGGGGGATTCCCCCTCCCTCCTCCATATATACACTGAATGTGCATAAGTTTTATATTGTATGAATCTGATTCATTCCGCGTACAACGGTATATCATTCATCTCTCTAGGGCAATTAACCTCTGGGCTATAGTCATTCCAAGGTAATGTTGCATTTTGAAGCTTGTATCAGTGGCGTGCTGACCATTTCTTTTGGGGGTACAACTTGCGTTACATTGGTCATATGATAATAATGCAAATATTTTTGTGTTCCTTACATGCCAGCAGATAATTTCCATGTGCATGTACTTTTTTCTTGGGGGAGGGGTGAAATCCACATTTTCCCCCGAAATTTTGTAATTTTGGGGGTTCTCCCCTCCCCTTACGACATATACGCAGAATTTGCATAAATTTTATATAGTCTGAATCTCTGGTTCATTCCGCGTACAACGGTATATCATGCATCTCTCTAGGGCAATTAGACTCCGATCTACAGTCATTTAACATTTAGGATCCCGATCGTCTCTATAGAGGCGCTCGCACGTAACCCTCCGGGGCACGATAGTCTCAATCAAGGTCATAGCTTTTACGTTATAACTTCGCTATTTTTGGGTAGAATTTCGATTTTCTTTTTTCATATTGTTGTTAACACATGTATATAACAAAAATGATTGATGCACATTTCTTCTTTTCATGAAAATGGCGGGAAAAAGGGGACATCTTTTTTGAGTCTTTTTCAAGGGAAAAATTTTGCAAAGGAAGGTCGGCTTTGTTGTTCTAAAGCAATGTGTTTCCCTCACCACTGGAAACTGCACTGGAAGGAAGTTTGTATAACAGTACCCGAGGTCAAAAGGAACGTTTTCCGTGCGGGAGCAAGGGGGGGGGGGGTTGGTAGTTGGGGGAAGGGAAAGAGGGGTTGTTGAAACTACATCGTAATAATGTAAAAAAAAAATGATTTTTTGGGGGATTCCCTTCCCCCTCCATATATATGCCGAATGTGCATAAATATTATATCAACGCGAATGTGCATAAATATTATATCATCTGAATCTCCGATTCATTCCACGTACAACGGCATATCACTCATCTCTCTAGGGCAATTAGCATCCGATCCACACTCATTTAATTGAAACTCTGCATTTTGTTAAAAATCGGCTCGGGCATCAAGGAGGTTACATGTGAAAATGGCCTTGGGCTCCAAAAGGTTAATTGAAACTCTCGATTTTGCTGTGAAAATGGCCTTCGGCTCCAGAAGGTTAATTGCCTAAATTCAACTACAAAGACTACAAAAAATATTTTCAGTTACAATTATAGAGTACATCCAGAATGTTTTATTTGCCATTTTGTTGTAATTTTTATGGACAATCTCCATGCCCTACTTTCTAAAGAAGTAATTGCTTAATTATTCAACTTCTTTTGCACTGCAGTCACCTCGAAACACACATTTGTTAAGGAGATCAATGAACATTTCAGGTTTTTCAAGGACCAAATCTAATTTTATATCGGATCGGTAGAATATCGGTTATCGGTATCGGCCAAAATTTCATATTGGCCCATCCCTAATATACAGTATCAGAAACATAAAAATGTATAAAAATACATTTAATAAAAATTTAGTAAATATTTACTTTTTATTTGCATTAATTAAACTGTTAAAATATTTTACAGGGTGTTTTAGTAGAAAATGCCTTTCTATAAAAAACATATTTCTGTATGTCGGGTGCAAAAACCACACAAGCAATTTTAAACGTTTTTTATAATATAAAAAATTGATTAGAATAAAAAATAAACTAAAATTATTTTTATCCACCCTGTCTAAGAGTTAAAAAAGTGTGTAAAAAGTCCCTTCAAAAACTTTTTAAAAAGGGTCCTCCACAACACATTATAAAGGTGAGGAAACACCAATAAAAATTCCTCAGAGAGAGTGGAAAAGGGTCACTCACCAAACTTGTATTGACTAGGGAACATATGAAGATTGATTTGTTAGCAAGCTTCTTAGGCAGGTACGAAGCTTCCAAGTTACGGGGTCAGTTGCCAACATGAGTTTCCAAGGCTGAAGGAGTTTTCCCGAGATTAAGTATACTGTTTTCTCCAAACCAATTGCAGGGAATTTCAAAGGTCCAAATTGTTAATTACCTCTTTATCCTGTGGGAATACCAATTCAGCACCATCTTCAACATCAAGCAAATAGTTGATACGATTCACAACAGCAGAGAGAACAACATGCATGTCGCTCAATTGATGGAAATTGTGATCCAAACATTTGAACAAGCTTATCATCATTGACTTCGCAATGTCTACTGTTATGGGCAGGGTAGGAACACGGCAAATTTCAGGCGACCGCACATGAAATGGGCCGTAGTTTACAAAGAATTCCATTTGTTCTACTTTCCAATCTAACTCTTTCTCCATGGCCTTATGTTGCACAAGTCTGGAACAAGAATAAGTTGTGATTAAAATGGCTTTACTACTGTACAATATTCAGCAAATAGTATAAGCAACAAAAAAAATAAACAAGAACTACAGAAAATACGATTTAGTGTACCACACAGTGATTATCGGCATAATTATCCACCTTATTTTGCATGGTGTGTGGTTCTATGATTGAAAAACTCTCCAACACAAGTGCAAATTCATCTGTGTAATTGTGGGCAAAGCTAAAGTTTCCATAGCACTATAGGGGATGTGGGAGTAGAATCCCACACATTCTCAATCTTGGCCATTTTGGAGGTGATGTGATCAGCACCACACTCTGCCCACCTTTACCCCCATGGTAAACTTGAAGCTGGGAGCCACTTTATGCAGGGACAAGGCTGGGCCACCCTCCGTGAGAATCGAACACAGATCTCCCTCGTGGTAGTCAGATTGCCGTACCACCGCGGCTCCGAAATTAAAGTCAGTGTAACGGAAAATAGTGGGCATTTGTACCCATGAATATTTAAAGTGAGACAGTACAAGCATACATCCTGACATTCCTCGACAGATGTATGCATCCCTGTTATGGTACTGGTCCTGGTATATAATGACTTTTAGACAAGAGCTTTCATTTATGATGGAAAAACAAAATCTATAATTAAACACAGTTCTTTTTATCTTTCTACTTTTTTCTGTCATATCTTGTCATGAAATGATGTGGAATTAGATGGAAAATGTTAAATCAAATAGGGACCTTTTCAACCAATACAGATATTTAATAAAATGTTCACAATTTCAAATGAGATAATCATTTAATCGCAAGCTTCTAAACCTGCAGTCCTACATTACAAGAATTGAAAGAAAAGATTAGGATAGAAATTAAAGCAGTTTCGGAAGAGGACTGATACATGCTAGTGAAAATTTCCTAAAAATATGCCGTAAACATGTGGATGCAGGAAGACTTGTCCAACACCTCTTCTAACAAGGTTTGTTTTAATTGTAAGTGTCACTGTAATTCTATGAGGTTATTTCAGTACATAGCTAGAGGTTACGTGGATATTGCATCCAGATATGCTCTCACTACCCGCAGGTTACCTGCCTCTCCATGGACGACTGTGAAAAGCACTATTTTATGTTAGTTAATATTAGTTTACACTACAGAAGGTTGTTTCATCCTTATAGTAGTGAAATTCGTACCCATTTTTGTAGTCTGTAAAACCATGTTTCCACCAGCGAGCATGTTCTATGTGAGAGCCCTGTTCATGAACAATAGCACAACAACAGAGCTTCCATTGTAGGAGAGCACAGCCTGATCAAGTTTTGCCCACTCGTCCTTGCACACTTTCCAAAGACCACCAAGCGTAGTTGCGCGACGTTGTTTGACGTTCTGTTTCAGGAGGCCAAACACGCAGAAGTCCATGGGTGCTGCATCAGGGGACTTGACAGGTGTGTGTCTAAATGGGAGAGCCTTCACACCTGTCTCCTGCTCCATACGGGACATGTAGGCCACTGTTGTTCTCGCAGTATGGCTGCTGGCCTTGTCGTGGTGGATGTGCAGTTTGTCGATGTCACTGCCATACAAAGCAGGGGCATGTTGGCGGTATATGGGGTCTAATACGTGCTTCATGCAGCAGGCTGCATTCACCTTCACATTCAATGACACACTGTGCATAGGAAGCTTCCCATTTGCACAGAAACCTGCCACTTCCATAAACCTTTTTGGGAAACTATCTTTGCATGATCCTTCCCATCGATAGAGCGGTAGTAGATCGCGCGTATCTGCTTGGATCCCTGACAATGCATGGGTTGAAGGTGGGTTTGCATTGCGATGGATTCTCTTATCAGACACTGTGAAACCTTTCATCTGGCACTGAATTTTAATTTGGCTATAGCTGTAGCCTATGTCGGAAAGATGGGTCGAGCTTCGGAGGCATGTTGATCACAAATGACTCTTCTTTTCCTCGTTCGTTTGCTGTCTGGCCTTTGGATGCTATATGGATCATGACTGCCGCAAATACAGCACCTCTGGTGGCGATTCGCGAATGCTACCATAAGGATGAAACAACCTTCTGTACAAATAACCATAGAAGTTATATGCCAGGATTCCCATATTATCTCTAAATTAGGGATGGCCAGAAAATCTGAATAACTAATATCCAAGTATTCTGATTACTATTTACTTTTCAGCTTCAGTAAGTTATTCTTGCAACAATAGTTTCTGAAATCAATGCAAAAATTACCAAATAAAGGTTCAAGGATATTCTTTCAAAAATGACCCACACTGAAAAATAAGAACTTAAATAAACCGACGCAGACTATTTAGTTTGAATGTTTTGATGTTGAATCCTATCCTTGTTTGATTTTATCTCAGATATACCAAACCACGACGATCTGTTCCTTTCCTCTGGCACGCTGAAAGAGGAAGTGATGTGAGAGAGGTGAGACAATTGTCAGGTCCAGTAAACATGAACATTCTTCCACCCTCCCCCCCCCCCTCCTTTTCATCGCAGGCAGGATGCAACTGGGGTAAGATGGAAAACTTTGTGAATTTATACTGTACTGAACAATGTAGAGATTTGATAGATATTGTGTGGGTTCATGGCTCGTTGTATACACATAATGATATTCAATCTTGGTTAGAGCTGAGTCAATACCACATTGAACAAACACCGTTGCCAATACTCTTTCCGATTCCCACTGATACACATACCTAAAAATTGCAATGATAAAAATATATTTAAAATATTGATCAATATTGGTGTGTAAATATTCTTCTTCAAATATATGCATGAATTTACCAATGAATTTGCTTTAAAATATTTAAGAATTACATCAGAATATTAAAATACGAGGCACATGTCAAAAAAAAAAGGGTGGCGATAATTTTTTACTTGGGACTGGCAACACTGATGAAGCTGTGCGTGCACGGAAGCATGCTTTAGTATTCTGTGCCTGCAACAGAGGTATATTTCTCAGTGCAGAGGTGCGTACGTGCGAGTAGCAGGAAGTTGAAATGGCTGCCGTAATAGAAAATCCTGCCAAATCAAGGTGAGGTCGGTCATTAGCTTTCTCAACGCAAAGGCTGAGTGCAGCTGACATTCATCGGGAATTGTGTGCCATTTATGGACCAACAGTAATGAGTGAAGGAAAGGTAAGACAATGGTGTCGTGCTTTTCGGGAAGGACGTTTAAATGTTCATGATGACAAGCAGAGCAGCAGGCCTAGTGTTCGGACGGATGACCTTGTGCAACATGTTGATGAGAAAGTGAGATCCAATCGCCGATTCACCATTACTGATCTAGGCAAGGAGTTTCCTGAAGTGTCAGATAAAACATTGAACCGAAATGCAACGGACAATCTGGGTTATTGCAAACTGTGTGCGAGGTGGGTGCCAAAAATGTTGACAAACACTCACAAAGATGAAAGAATGAAATCAGCACGTGATTTTTTGGCCAGCTGGGAGAAAGATGGGGATGACTTCTCACATAGTGACTGGAGACGAAACCTGGATATTGTATGTCACTGGTGAGTCGAAGCAGCAATCCATGCAATGGTGTCCCTCTGGTTCACCGAAACCGAAGAAATTCAAGCAAACACCATCACATCGCAAAATCATGGCGACCGTGTTTTGGGACCAAAAAAGTGTAATCCTCGTGGAATTCCTGGAACCGGAACGAACCATCACAGCAGATGTGTATTGCCAAGCACTGTCTAATCTGCGACGTGCCATCCAAAACTGGCAAAGAGGAATGTTACAGTCTGGAATTTTGCTTATTCATGACAACGCCCATCCACACACAGCTGTCCATACTATTGCGACAATTCAAAAATTCCGATGGGAACATTTTATTCACCCACCATACAGTCCCGATCTTGCCTCAAGTGATTACTTTCTGTTCCTTCCACCTCAAAAAGTGGCTTGATTCTCAACGTTTTGATGATATTGAAGTTCGCAAGACATCAGTTCTCGACTGGCTGAGATCCTAGGCAGCAGATTTCTATGCAGAGGGTCTACGTAAACTTGTTCCACGGTACCAAAAATGCTTGGAGCATCATGGTGACTATGTAGAAAAATAGCCAGGGTACGCACTTGTATAGCATCAAAATAAAAATTTTATTGCTTGATTTTATTCTCTGTAATAACCAATGGGCCCCTTTTTTTACATGCCCCTCGTATATGTTATGTAATAAAAAAAAAGTTTTTCTAAAAAGAAAGTTTGAATTTTGCATAATTTTCAGGATAATTACACTGAAAAAATGCCCACAGCATTTTTCTATTCTCCGTGAAAGACCAATATGTCGGAACAGTATCGGTAGATACATTCCAACCGATACTTTCCGATACCAATACAACTGGTATCGGCCGATACTGATACATCGACATTGGCATCGGCTCAGCCCTATTTTGGTCCATATATTCATTGCATAGGCATGATGCCATTCACTCTTGACCGACATATCAACGACCTACAGATTAGAAAATAATTCCTTGAACCTGAAATGTTATATACAACATGCAGTTGTTCTTCAAAGGCAAAAAACCATTCCAACCAGTTACATGTATGAATTAAGGAGGTGAATGAAGCCTTCCTATTCTTTGAGGAAAATTTGCAATTTTACACTGGATCAGTAGATTCTGTCTTAGATTGGAATCAACCTCGTCACTATTTATACCTCTCTGTGGGGTATGTAGAGAAGAGCTTAATTCAAGCAGACATAGGTTCCTTTTGGAATAAATATCATCAAGAGGATTCACAGTAACAAAGATTTAACATGCAACTTCCAGATCTTTTCAAGATGTCATATATAAATAACTTAACAAAGAATTCAGGTTGATAATCAATTATGACATAACACAATTCAAACATTTTCCACACGTAACAGGTATAATAAGTAAGTAGAAAACTTCTTACGTCACATGGCGGAAACATATTTGTTAAAAACAATAAAGGCACACAAGAGCACGATAAAAAATGCTTTAGAAGTTCTTCCAAGCTTTCGATTCCATCTCGGAATCATCATCAGGGCTGGTCAAGAGGCGACGGAAGGGACGTGGATGAAGTTCCGCTGGCGTTACTCGCTGTGTTGGCATGGTCCACAACAATCCAAACATACAATAACTTACTGTAAGACCGCAACGACATCTTCCGGCAGAACAGCGAGTAACGCCAGCAGAACTTCATCCATGTCCCTTCCGTTGCCTCTTGACCAACCCTGATGATGATTCCGAGATGGAATCAAAAGCTTGGAAGAACTAAAGTGTTTTTTATTGTGCTGTTTGTGTGTTCTTAATTGTTTCTAACACTCGGAATACCAAAGGGGCACATTTTGTACCCCACGCATATATTTCTAGCTGTATTTTTCTGGTTTTTAGTTCCAAAACTGGGATTTCTTTGTAGCTGAATTTTTTCGTTTACAATCAGTAAAAGGTGACCTTTTTCAAAAAATTTGATATGGAAAAAAAAAAGTTGTTTTTTTGTCTGGGGTCCAAAGTGTACCCCATTGGTATTCCAATAATGAAAGTAAATGCAGTGTTTTGGCATTAGAAAAGTTGTTTGTCAACTACATTTTCATTTATTCTTGGATGACGTGTTTACTTGCAGCACGACAGGTGGCTCTGCGCTGCAGATATGATGATAACATTTTTTATTTACTGATCATTCAAAATAATGAAAGCTGCATATAGAACATGAATATAAATGACTGTGTTTATTACATATTATTTATATTTGTAACTGGGGAAATACATTATAAAAATAATCTCTGTAAGTTATTTGAAAAAACCCTCATTTTTAAACTCGAAACAAAGAAACAAATGTGCCCCATCGGTATTGCATGGGTATTGTTTTGGTTGGTTTTTCAAGGGTTAACAAAAAGGTATAAGTTAAGTTTCATGAGTAAAAATTACACCTTGTTTCCAGACATAATTCATGACTAACGTTACAGTTCCTTCTGGGAGTTTTCAAACTGTATTACAGAACACAAAATTAGTCTCAAATACATCATATAAAACACCTTTCATAAACACAACATTAATTAACCTGTAATCCAAAATAAGCATACATCTAAAATACTTATCTTCACAGTAGCTCATGTAAAGCAAGTTATTAAAGTTGTAATTATTAGTACATATTAGTTGTAAATGTTAACATGAGCAGGCAAGAGCATATTATAGTTCTTCAGATGTGCTTCACTGGGACTTTCATCAATTACATGATTTTCCTGGAGAATTCCCAGACATTTTATTTTAATTTCTTATCAAATAACATAAGATTTACAGGTTTTCGTGGGAACCCTGTATACACGTACCTCGTCAAGAGAAGAACAACTGTCGTCCTCTCGTTATTTGTCCAGTGAGACGCTGCCTCCAATTCTGAATGTTTTTCCACTTTCCCAAGAATCACTTTGCGATACAGTTTGGCCAATTCTTTCACTCCGCCAGCATCCAATTTTAAAACTAGTTCATTCACTATATATACCCCTGAAATAAACACACTTTAATCAATGATTTCATACTTAAATAACGATGGTGCCAAATATAATTGGCTTTTAGAATTTTAATTGAAGTTTAATGATACTTTTTGGCTTGTGCAAATTTATTATACTCAAGGCTTGAAAGTATCTTTTTTTTCTTCAGGATTTTGTAGATGACATAGTAGCAGTTCATGTTCATGCCCTTAAAAACAAAGAAACTGTGTGTTTCTTTGTTTCTTTTCTGGTTCATTTTCCACTATTTTTGCAGTTTTGATTGAATGTCAGTCACTTACTTTGAGGATTTTAACTGCTCCTCAATGGTAGAGTGTGTCTTGCAATTATTTTAGGTCTGAGACGTAACCACTTTGAGTGAGTGAGTTTCTGTTTTACGTCTACTTTGCACACAAATAGGATAATCAGGACTGGACCTACAGTTTAAAGTGAAATTCAAACCACTATGTGCACCCACTGGGTATGAAACCAGATACCTCTTGATTACAAGGCAACAACGTTATCATTTCCCCACCAGGGAGGCAAAAATTATGATGCTTTTACAGATTCCCACCACCACAGATACTTGAAAACTGTAACTATTCTAAGTGGTTCAGAATATTTACATTAAAACCTAGATTTTACTTTTTTTCAGGAAAACAAGGTGAAAGAACTTTAAATGCGGGAAAATGTCAAACCGGAGTTCCATCGTATAAAATTTGACATACCAGTTTTTCATTGTAGCTATAGAATAGTAATCTAACAGTTTTGCTTATAGATATTCTTAATTTCAAACAAGATAATTGTTTAATCACATATTAATGTCATGCAAATATAATGCAATTATGTATTCCGAATAGTGGAACTTCGACTTAAAGTCTTTCAGGTGACCAAATTGAAAAAACTTAAAATGCGGGAAAATGAAAAATCTAGGGAAATTTTATAACATTTTGCTATGTCAGGGCCATCAGAATTGAAAGTATAATGGGGGAAAGTGTAAAATTTAGGAACATAAAATTGAGGTGCCACTGTAATTGACACAAGCTATGCAAAAATATTCTTCCCTCATTTTTGCAGACTTCGGAAAAATATCAGCTGACATCAATGCATCATTATTGACTCAGCCCCACGTTTTTTTCCCATATGATTCTCTAAAAATTCTACAATAAAGTTCATTTTTTTGCATTTTTAATGCTGGGCAAGTGACAGAAAAGATATTACGAGCTTGCATTTCATGGAAGCTTAATGATACTTTTTTTGCTCATAATATTTTCTTCTAGTAGTGACAAGATGTGAATCTTGCAAGGAAAGTTAAGTAATTTGTAAAAAAAAAAAATTCTGAACATTCAATCCACATACTTATGGGTATACAGGACAAAATAGATTAAATCAGGCATAACTTACACCCTATGTCATCCTTTCTCTGTGTAGCTGAAGTCCAGCACGTACTTACTTATTTCACTCCAGCTTTCTCCACATCATGTGGCTTCTTCATCAGTTAAGACAAGAATACTCAAAGTTTAAAACATGGGAAGGTAAGTTGGGTTAAAAGGGTTAAAACTGAAGGTAAAATACAATGCACCTGTCACTGCTTCCTGCTACGTCTCTGGCTGACAGGAAGCAAAAATGGGTGTACTTCCTGTTTGCCATTTCTTTATTGTGATATGACCATTTCTTTTCTTGATTCCACATAGAAATGCTGCATGTTTTCTTGGTAGTTCTTCCCAATAAATAAAGGATGGTGATTATTATTTGAAAGAACTACAAGCAAAACATGCAGTGTTTCCACGTGGAATCCAGAAAACCCAATGACACGCATATCGCAATACACAAATAGCCAACAGGCAGTATGGCAATCTTTACTTCCTGTCAGACAGACAGCCATGTTGAATAAGATGGTCAGTTGCCAGCCTGCAATGGAGTAAAAAGTAGTAACATGGGTATCTGCATGGTCTTTTACCTTCAATTTCAACATTTTAACATAACCTACCTTCCCATTTTAAACTCTGCGTATTCTTATCTTAACTCCTAAAGAAGCCACATGATGTGGCAAAAGTTTGAGTAAAAAAAAAAAAAATACATGCAAAAACTGGACTTCAGTTACATAGTAAAATAGATTAAGCATAGCAAAAGAGATTAACTGAATTAGTGTCAAAGTAACACAAACATTAAAACGTAACAAATTTCAAGGGAAAACTATTTAAAAAAACAGGTCTCCTGTTCTTAACAAACAATTATAACTTCTACACATACATACCTGTAGTTTTCTGAAACATCAAATTTCCTGGATTGAACATCAACTTCCTTATGACAGCCACCAATGTTTTGGAAGTCACTCCCTCACTTTTCATGGCTTCAGGCACTGTGTTAATTGCATCCTTGTACTTAGTATACACAGCTGCAGCTTGTTTATTACTTGAAGTATTAATTAATTGGTGGATAAAGGCTGGTGTCAATAGATGCACAACCTATAATTTTAATAATAATTACACTATGGTGACATCAGTACTGTGCAAAATGATGATGCCTTTGAAAATATTTTTATGAATATACAGGTATAAATTATGCAGTCTGATTTTGTGAAGTAAATGTCAAAATATGAAGTTCTACTTTCAATGGTACAAGCTACTCTTTTCTTCGAGTACTTATGCACCTTTCTTGGAGGTAAAAACGGGCAGAAAATTAAGGCGTGCAGCTTATGTAGGTATAAAAGCTCCTCCTAACTGCATCCCAGGTGGACACACAATTGCATTTGAAGTAGGGATGGGCCGATATGAAATTTTGGTCGATACCGATAACCGATATTCTACAAATCCGATATAAAATTAGAAATGGTCCTTGAAGAACCTGGAATGTTCATTGATCTCCTTAATAAATGTGTGTTTCGTGGTGACTGCAGTGCAAAAGAAGTTGAATATTTAGACATTTACTTTTTTAGAAATAGGGCATGGAGATTATCCATAAAAATTACACCAAAATGGCAAGAATTTTGCACTAAATTATCAGATATTTATCGATATATCGGATCGGTAAAATCATCTGTAATTTTACCGATAAACAGATACACCGATATGCCTATATCCGATACCGATAGAGTACCGATTAATCAGTCCCATCCCTAATTTGAAGCAACAGATTGTGCTGAAACTTGGTATAGAGGGTATGGAAACCATGGGGAAGTGAATGCAAATAAAACAAACAGTTCAAATTTTCACCAGCAGGCCGAAATGTGGCACTGAAATTTGGTACACAGTGAACAACTTCCCGGGAAATGCTTAGTGCGACAATTGATCACACTGTCTTACGTTACCAAAGGTCCATTACCGTTGACAGTGAATATTGAACACTGCTGTACCGACATAAATTCATTTCAACCTGGCAGTGAAAATTTAAACTATTATTTTCTTTTCATCAGCACTCGCCTCCCCATACTATCCATAACAAGTTTCAACACAATCTGTTACTTCGAACATGCTCCAGAGGGCTCTGTGTAGCGCAACTTTGATCGTGGAAAACCGGTATAAGTATTTATTTGTCCTGTGTAGGTCCAACATTGGATAAGCTTTTACAGAAACTTCACGGAAAGTCAAAAGCATCGAAATATCGTGTTCTTAGGGAGAGAAAATGGATGTATGTCTACCACAGTCAATACGAACTTCAAAAATAAATGGTGTTTCAGTTTCATTTTAAGTAGATTCTGCTTTTTCTTCTTATGTGCACATACAATAAGGTGACAATGAAATGCAATATACAGTGAATGTTTCTAAGATGTAATACAAAATGCATATGCACAAATACTGTTTACAAATTATGAACTTTGAATGTCAGCGTGTGTTGTGGCATAGGCAGGTTCTGCATAAAACATTTCTAATTTGATATCAGATCAGAGGATATCTGTTAAAATATCTGTTTGGTAAAAATGTTATCTAACTCAATACCTAAATTAAACTAAACGTAAAATTACAACATGTGGGTGGGTGTAAGATACTCCAAAAGATTTTGGGGCTCACTTGGTCACACATAAGGAAAAGTAGAGAAATTCTGAAACAGGCACAAGCTAAAACTTGTAGAATGCGTTGTGCAGAACAAGAGGTCACATTGTTGCAAACTAATGAAGGATAAAGACACGAAAAGTGATCAAAATGAAAGAACGTCATTGCAGAAAGGGTGAGATTTTTAATGAAAAATGAAAGACTAAAGGCTGGCAATCGGATCAAAACTAGTGCAACAATGGCAGAAAAGCTGATATTCCTGCCGACAAATGAAAGATAAAGACTCGAAAAGTGAGCAAGCAGTTGTTTTTACTGAAAATAGTCTGAAACGTGTTTAACTTACCAGGTTCTTGTCATTCATATTCTGTACCAACAACTTGAATACTTTGGCAGCAATATGATCCGTAAGGGAAAATTTTGTCATCCTTGACAATTCTTGTTCCATAGAATTCCAAAATGCCTTTATTATCTTGGGCGAACCCGATATAAGTTTGCAAAATTCTTCATAAACTGGATGTTCCACATTCTCCACAATCGGTACATTCTGGCAAAAAAAAAAAAAAAAAAAAAAAAAGGCAAAGTAATGTAAACTGAATCTGTAAAACGCAAGCATTAAAACCAAAAACTTTAAGGCTAGACTGGACCTTCGACAGCCATCAGGGCAAATTTCTTCAAATTTTTCTCTAACTTCGAAAAACCGCTGTGATATTGAAAATCTGAAAAATTACATCAGCTTAGAATTTCTTCTAGAGCATTGACGTGAACTTTTTGTGTAGCCTGATTTCATTGTTATCTAGATATTATCAATATACTTACGTAATCGCAAAACTATTGAGAATATCTAGATAACAGTGAAAGCAAACTACACAAAATGCATGTTAATGTTCTAGAAGGAATTATAAGCTGATGTAATTTTTCAGATTTTCAATATCGCAGTGGTTTTTCGAATGGAGAGGAAAAATTGAAAAAAAATTCATCCTGACAGCTGCCAAAGGTTCAGTCGAGCCTTAAAAAATTTACCGTTTATATACAGACAACACTTTCTGAAGTCTGAAGTATCCTGTGTGTTATGCAATTCACAGAAAATTGATTAATTCTGCTGTAAATATTTTACAAGCAAAAATGGACCGCTTTACACAGGAATAAACTTAATACTCTAGTAACTGCAGTAGAGTATGACAATAAAAATAATACATTGTCATAACAACATTTGAAAATGGTTAGGCTAAGTTCAAAGTTCCACATTTGTGCAATATTTATAATAATTTAGTCATAACAGTTATTTTGGACTGGCAATATGAAAAACAAATATCTTCAATCATATGTGTTCTTTCAGACAAGAAAGATATGATACATTCAAATTTATAATTAAATATATTGAAATTGTGTACATTTGCATTGGCTTCAAGGTTTATATACAAAGGTCAACACTTTAAAATTGTTCAATGTATAATATGATGTCATACTTGGTATTTTGTATCAACATTCAAAAAATGGTAATTGTAATCATTAGATAAGTATATTGTAATATACATGGTAAAATAGCTGTAACAGAGCAAATATGTACATTTACAACACAAACATTCAAGCTGTTAAGCACTTATGGACAAAAATATAAAACAAAAACAATTGAAGATTGCACATACTAAAAGATTTGGCTTGAACTAGTTGCTCTGATACTAGTTGTCTGTGACTTTGTAAAGAGCTGAAGATGGAACAAGGATAAGAACAGATATAGCAATATGGGATGGTGATATATTTCTACAATAATTGTTGCTTTTAAAGCATTAAACTTGGTAATGTTATAATAACTTGGATGTTTAAGTTATATAGAAGCCTTTTATGACTTGAATGAACTTTGATCATGATATAATCTGATAAAGATTCGAAAGTTATGGAATGACACTGATATGTATAAAAGATGCCATGTTGATTTTGAAGCAGTGAATAGGTATCTGTTTTCATCTTCCTTAACGGGCAGGCTTATAAATATTACAGTTCCTCAAATGAGTGCTTGGAGGAAGGTTGCATAGAGTGACACTTATATGTTCTACGTTTGGATGTGGTTTGGTCAGATGAATTTTGAAAACTGAAGCTCAGAATTGTGGATACAAAGACTTGCTTTATCCCGGAAGGAGATAACAAAGAGATATTTTCTTCTTATGTATAGCATTGATATGTTATAAATGTTCTTGTAAACAAATGCATAATTTGATGCTCTTGTAATTTTTGTTGTTTCTAGTTTTTTTTATCAATTTAATAATTATAAAGGTATTTATTATTATTTGAACATAAGCACTATTCATCAGTATATGTAAATTTAAATTTCCTTTTCAATATAGCACCATAGCTACCTATTGTGCTGATACCGAGTTTGAATTATACTGACTAACAAGGTTAAAAGAGGCATGCAAATTTCGTTCTTGACGAAAAAACGAAATATGAAATAACATGGTGTAATGTTCATTTTTCATGTTTCTGAAAGGTGTGAGGTGCATTTTTTCTACCCTGTTTTGTCACGAAATAATGAGAAATGAACTGCAAAATGCGAAATATACTCTTAAACATGAAATTTACCGTTTATATACACACGCGACACTTTCTGCAGTATCCAGTGAGTTATGCAATTCACGGAAAATTGATAAATTCTGCTGTAAATATTTTACAAGCAAAAATGGACTGCTTTACACAGGAATAAACTTAATACTCTAGTAACTACATAAATGTGCTATTAGAAGTGGTAAGTTTATTTTGTGTAATAAGTGCAATTTTTAAATCAAATTTAGGAGTATATTCACAATTTTAAAACCAAAATGTCACTTTATATAGCACTTTTGATGTGATTATTCAATGCTATAACACCGAAATTTTATTTTATTTACCAAAAATATGTGCCTCTATTAATCAGTAATACACATCTGGGTGTCGTTCACAATTTAATCAAAACAAAATTCCCACACCATTTCATGTTTCCCAGACCAGATCATTAAGGCAGTTAGTTAGATGAACAAGTGTGGAAGAAGGTCACAATTTAGCTACACACACACTTAAAATTGGACGTAATGAAGTTTTAAAATGTTCACTCCACAAGTAAAAGTAAGAGAACCTGAACAGCAATTGCTGTCCAGAGAGAGGGGGAGTAGGAACAGGTATCAGTGATGTGACTCTTGCCACAATGGCAACAGAATTATGTTGATATATACAGGGGATGGACAAAAATATGGAAACGACAACACACCAGAACGGGTAATATCGATGCAATTTTTTCACTTGAAATCAGACACGGTGCGACATTCTTTTGTTTTGCGCCGTGAGATAGGACCCTCTCGGACTGGTAGGAGTCATCAGTTGCGCTGTAGATAGCGTGCAGTGCAGTTGATACTGTCCGAGCTGACAGTGTTTCAAAGAGGGCAAATTGTTAGTGCCCGCCTTGCAGGGTCCTCTGGTACCAAATTAGCCTATTATTTTGCATATCGAGAGGGACTCTAGCCAAGAGCATGATGACATTATAGTGTGTCCGGAAAGACATCATCAGATAAACCTCTGCGTGGATGAAAATGTACACCGAGTGACAGAGACAGAAGGACACTGAGGAGGATTGTGACCATGCTTTGCATGAAGAATGGTGAAAGATCCACCAACCAGGACTTGTATTTGTCCATTCCTCAGAGACTGCAGGCAGTTTTGGAAGCTATAGGAGGTCCTGCACCTTATTAGCTCAGCATTCCGGCTTTTCTTCGCAGGTGTTTCCATATTTTTGTCCATCCCCTGTATCTTCATATTATGCTAAAATCAATTATTTAGTTATTATCAGTTATTTTGTATTATCTTTGTCAGGTTGGCTACTCTAGGACCGTGATAAAAGTCAAGTATAATTCCCGGTTTTCAAGGTGAATTTTCCAAAAACTCAAGGCTACAAGCATATGTTTTCTCTATTTCAACCTTGAGTATTATCGCCTCTCACCACCCACACACACACACACAAATATATTAACATTATAAAGAGTCTGTGTGATTCCAATGCATCCCAAATATTCTAACTACATTCAACTTAACGGTATATATCACTAAAATATATTTAATTTTAGGTTCGGAGTTTACATTGGCCATTTCAAATACACAGACTCGAAATACATCTACAAACACAAGCAAGTCACAAATGTTACAGTTTACATTCGAATCTATGAAAAATTGTTAATTATGAGAATTTCAGACTAAAATTTACCTAATCATCTTCAAGATATTATGTAATAATCTTCAGTCTGTCAGATTGTTCTACAAAGGACACTAACAAAATAAACGGATTAAGAGAATTCTGTTTTATCTTACTCGCTGATTTCTTTTCCTTCCTCGACAAAAGTAGAAGCTAAGCACTGAAAACTTGTCTTAGGACATTTATAAATATGTATAAATTCAATGGGATTTGGATTAATAAAAGTTGCACAGAAAAAAAAAAGTCTTACGATATAAAAAACCTGAACTACAAATGCTAGGACACTACCAAATTTCCTAACTTGTGAGCATTAAATATATTTACCTTAAGGAAATCACCAAAGTTCTTAACAGTATCCTCCTCAAGCAAGTTACTTATTCCTACATTTTCCTTTAGAAATTCATCTATTGTAGGGCCTGGAAACAGCCTGTGTGAAGCTAGGAGAAGGAACAGGGTGTCCAAATTTTGATGTTCCACATTTTTGCTCAATTCTTCATTTATAACAGGCCACACTACTGATAAAAAACATTCTTCGTCTATCTGTTGAAAAAGAAAGATAAAAAACAATTATAGAGAATGAATGCTTCAGTCAGCAATAAGTTTTGCCATCCAATTTAGAGAGAAAATGAGACAATGCACAGGGTGTGATTGGCAATACCGACAACATAGAAAACAAATTTGACTAAATACTGGTAACAAACTTTAATTGGGGCGGAGTGCTAATACAAAGAGGCACATATTTTTGATAAATAAAAAAGCAAAATTTCGGTACAAAAACAGTCAATTTCAGGTTCAAAAGCGGTAAATGAAATAAAATATCGGTGTTATAGCGGTGAATAATCACATCAAAAGTGCTATATATAATGACATTTTGGTTTTAAAATTGTGAATATAATCCTATATTTGACTTAAAAGCTACACTTATTCCACTGAATTAACATTTCACTTCTAATAGCACATTTATGTAGTTATCAGAGTATTAAGTTTATTTCTGTGTAAAGAAGTCCATTTTTGCTTCTCCAATATTAACAGCAGAATTAATCAATTTTCCGGGAATTGCATAACACTCAGGATAATTCAGACCTCAGAAGGTGTCGCGTCCGTGAATAAACTCTAAATTTCGTGTTTAAGAGTTAATTTTGCTTTTGCAGTTCATTTCGCATTATTTCGTGACAAAACATGGTCACAAAATGCATCTCACACCTTTCAAAAACATGGAAAATTTACACTACAATGTGTTTTTTCACATATAGTTTTTTCGTCAAAAACGAAATATGCATGCCCCTACTAATACACTTTGAACTGATAACAATGCTTGATAAATGTAACAAAAGTTGTTCAACATATTATTATTAGCAGGCGAGCATATCATTTCATACAAACATCGGTGGATTATAGAGATGGGTTAATGCCAGCAGATCTGGACGGGGAAAACTAAGACTTGTCATCACTTCAAAGTTCATGGTAACAGCAGCACCTCCCAGCCCTTAGGCACCTAAAATTACCCTAGAAGGCACTTTATTCAGCTTTCATAAATCTAGCTCCTTGAAGTCAACTTTAGCTCCATTTAAGGTGAAATTAGCTCTTTTATGCACATCAGGTTTGGCAATACTGCCAGGATGGCAATAGGGGGCAAGGAGAATGCATTATGCTTATGGGAGTATTATTTTATTTGTTCTCTTGGTAACATCAAACTTCCGATGGCATAGAAAAAGATATCAACAGAAAGAGGACAGATTGACAATATGATTGGCAGGTGGAAAACTTGAAACTTCCATTTGATTAGCTGTAACTTGAAGTTGATGTTGAATTTTTTTCTCCACACATAGGATTCTTATTGTATTTTTCAAATATCGTGTCTAGCTTAATAATGAACATAAAAAAAGGCACCCACTTGCAACATGGGGAGAAAACTCATACTCTCTTGTATGCAGGTGTTTTCTTTCTAGCAGCAGCACCCATTCAGACAATATTGAAAAACGTGGACAACTGTTGGGAAACTGTCACTGTTCACCTTAAATGAATGCACTTGGTCTTTTAGGTTTTAATTCCTCGTCATATTGAGTTTCTCGTACACAGGGTCTGGCAGAACAACCTCCCACATTTTTCAGCCATTCCACCAGTGCTGAGGGAGCAGGGGGTTCGTAGTGGGGCTCTCCGGTAGTGAGTGCCTTGCTGCTTCAGTCGCCACCATGGTTCACACTGTTGCACATTGTGCATTTGTTGTTAAATCATTTATCTGAAATAATAATTCTGCAATCGCCACAGAGAGGGTTCACTTTCACTCGCTGAACAAACAGAATTTCAGTTATTGCATAGAAAAGGTCTTCGCCAGCTTCATCAAAGGTCTCTAAACAGTCCACGTGTTACTGTTTGGTATGGTGTTGCAGATTGTGGTGTTTATGGTCCACACTTTTGTGAGGAAGAAGGTCAAACAGTTACAGACAGTGAATACTGCTCAGAGTGAGCAAATGGTACATCACTTTCTGGAAGCACAACTCACTTGGAGACTGCAATGTGTGGTTTCAACAAGATGGGACCACCTCTCACACAGCCAGAAGCTCAGTTGGTTTTAAGAGAACTGTATGGAAGAACTCTTTAGCGATTTTTATCGTGCTGTTTGTGTGCTATTTTAGTGTTTTAACAAATACCACTGCTTATGTTTTTATTGTTAGCCATTAAAAAATGGGAGGTTCATCTGCCGCATTGTATGCTGAACACACTAGTCTAACAAAGCACAATGTTCACAGTCAAAGTTCACTAACATGGGGACGATTTTAGAAAATAAATAAATTTGCTTCAATCTGCCACTGGCATGTGTTCAATTAGCAGTAAAAAAAAACAACTTTAAAAAAAAATAATAAGCATACCTGTTCCATAAACTCGAAGATACACATATATGCTGATGTTGGTAAGTATGATTTCTTCTTGCTACATCTAAGTAATAAATTTATAACTTCCGCTTGCTCTTCTTTACTTGCTGTCAGAAGTTTCCTTGAACGTATCAGTGCACCAGCTAACAAGAGTTTCCCAAAGCAAACACCTGCTACTTCCTGCCAAAACAAAGAAAACAAATTTTTAACCAATCTACCCTGCTTATTCTGTTCTCATGGACAAACTTATTTCACTAAGGAACCGAAGTCCAGTTTTGGCATGTTCTTACTTATTTCGCTTCAAGCTTTCGCCACATTGCGTGACTTCCTTAAGAGTTAGGACAAGAATAGTACACATCTAAAACGTGAGTAGGTAAGTTGAGTTAAAAAAAAAGGGTTAAAAATTAAGGTAAAAAACAGTACAGTGTCCTGTCACTCCTTCCTACTCCACCTCTGGCTGGCAGCTGACTGTCTCATTCAATATGGCTGCCTGGCTGACAGGAAGTAAACATGGTTGCACTTCACATTGTCATTTGTTCCTTGTAATATGACTGTCATTTGTTTTTTTCTGAATGCCTTGGGAAGACATCTGTCCTCAGTCAAAAAATACCAAAAGACCTCTGAGCACTGTGATACATGTGCGAGTGTGTTTATGGAGGGGAAGGTGAAGGAAACATTTCCAATGTCGCTGAATAACTGACAAGATACTGATGGAAACCTCGTCATTCTTCAGTCAGATATGACACCTACTAAACAAGTCCCAGGTTAAAACTGCAACAACTTTGCAAACTTCCTCAGAATTCATATGGCCAAATATATCAGACCATAAACAAAAATGGTAGACACTTCACAAGTTTTGAATGATGCAAAACTATTCTCCACTATAAGCCCATAAATTTTACTGTATGATAACTACATATATCTAACAAATTCCATTAAATTAATAAATTTCAAACATAACTAATAGGGTAAAAAAACAACTCAAATTTACCTTCTTGGAGAAACTCTCTCCTTTCAACTTCTGCGGATCTTGAAGTGAAAGAATGTCATGTACAGTCAAATGGGGAAATGTTGATAACAGTGCCACGAATGTAGCAAAGAAACTCTTTTGGGCAATTGGACGCTGAGACGACAAGCCTCGAATCAATCGTTCCAAAGAATAGGTAAGCTCATGGCAATTGGTGCCTTCATTCTGTAAGAGAAAATCATTAATTATCAATGCAGACGAGCAACTTAACTTCACTATCTTGATGTAAAAAAAAATAGCAAAAAGTAAGTTTTACCTGGTGCAAAAATCACAATGAAAATTCTTCACAGTCCTTATTACAAGAATGAATTATTACTCCATTAAATCATTACTTGATGTGCTCAAGTTCATAAGCAATAAGCTAGTCAGCCTTGTCAAGTGATTTACACAATTTTACCCTGATATGGTAGTAGATTAGAAATGATGTTCTTTCATTCTCAAAATTTTCATTACATAAATGGTGATCATTTATTTTATTGTTTCCCCTCATACCAATTTTCAGGGTTGGGAAAAACCCTGTATTTTTTTTAACAAAAACATGTTTTTGTTGTTGTTTAAAAGTACATGGCACCATTCTATATGAGAAGTTGTACCTCATAATGCACTTCAACAGAGAGGAGGATAAGTAAGGTTTCAGAATAAGAAATATGCCTCCTATAAACACACTTCTCTCGGCAAGGGGGAAAAATCCACTTACAGAGAATGCACTGACATTTATTTATGATGTTCTCTAAACCAACCGAATTACTTTCTCTTAGGTTATATGTCAGCATTTAGTATTTTCTTGGCCCCTTGTTCTGATTGTGCAATGTTTTTTTCTTTTACAAGATGTACAGAAATATGATGAATGTATTTATAATACTGAAAAGTAAATGCGGAGATTTACTAAAGTTTAAAAAACTAATGTGTGCATGGGCTATGCCATGACAGTTTTACTACTCATGGAAAATGTTGTATACACATGATGAAATACAAATATAATCAAATCTAACAATCTTAACCAACTCAAAATGTGTAATTTTCACTGGTACGAGTGCACGGAGCGTAATTATAATGCTAAGCACCAAACCTAACCCACGCACATTACTCATCTTAGCACTTAAGAACGGGACTGAAAAATACATGCCCAAGAAATGAAGTAAGTAATAAGAAATTCTGTTCAGTATGAGCTTACACAATTGTATAACATTTAATTCATGTGCAAGAAGCATTTGTATTATTAGTATATCAGAACTACACAAATGAAGCTTGAACCAATTAATGTGCTTGTGTTAAACCACAAACAAAACAATGATATTTGGGCACAGCCAGTCAGTCAGCCTTGCACTGAAGCTGACACGATAGCTGTACCTAATAGGCACAACTGTAGTTAAACTGTTGGGATGCTAGCAGTCTTCCTAGCTAGGACAGTCAGTTCTATTTCATTGATACTTTTCCTCAACTCTTGTTGACAAATATGTCAGAGACAATTAGCCTTCAGCTGCTTCACATAGTAGACAATACATGCCACTATGAACTACATAAACAAAAAAATGAAAAATTATTATCTATTCAAATGTGATTGTGCTTTGCTGAAAACTCCCTCCTCTCACACATGACTAACAAAACAAAATATGGGATCTAAACTGATCGTCACTGTGCATATACACAATGGTTGGCTATGACATGATTTCGGTAACAGTATGGTATAGTGAAAACACATTTCTTCAAATTTACAGGAGAAACTACTTACGGAACTGAGTTACTGTACACTTTTGGAACCTCGGGGAAGTGTTTTCTCCCTTCGTTCAACTTATCCGGCCGGTAAATCATGCATTTTTCGACATAAATGTATCTCCGATGCACGATAACTCTTGCCACCATTATAGTTGACTACGTGAATCGAATGTTCCGTGTGTTCGATTATGTAACCCCCTGTTAGTGTAGCAACCACGCGGTAGTTTTACAAGATGACGGGTGAAGGTTGCCTTGTTAATTATTTTTTTCCAATTTAATTTTCTATGTTTGCCTAACCTAACCTTCCATAAATGGTTTGTGGATCAATTTTCGCTTAAAAACCTTCCGTGAATAGTTTGTGCGGCATTTTTCCAGCTCGCGATAGACAATGTGAGTCTAGATTTGGCCGCCATATTGTGTGTAACGAAAGCGAATTAGCAAAGAACAATAAATACTTGTAAAAATGTTCCGCTATGCATAACAGGTAAAACAGGTAAGTACAAATGTAAATAATTAGGAAATAAACGAGTGAAATGTGTTTTCACTATACCATACTGTTACCATGATTTCCTTAAAGGTTCTGTGCTACTTCAACGATGACAATTCATTCTCCACATTAATCCATGTTGTTGAATACTCGATACCATTCCATTCAATCAGTACTGCCCGGTATTAGCACCATTGGAAAACATTTGCCATTGTGTCTTGTCACCTGTAACATGCAGTTCGATACTACTTGTCAACTCTGTCATTGAAGTTAACGTACAAAAAATGGGCTACTTCGTACTCAATTTAGTTGTGAGAGGTTCATCGGTATATATATGGTCCATCATAAATTACCTTCATGAAATGCATTACATGTGCAAGAACTAGGCTATGTTATTTATCAACTATGTTTACTATGGCAGTGGACCACTGTAAATCAACCGAGATGATTATTGTAATCCCTTACAAATCCAAACTCGCATGACAAGGGAATGAATTGCCCATACAACCTTAATGCTAGGTCAAACATTGTGTATTTGGTTTTCAACCTCGATTACGATGGGATGCATGATGATTGAATAAATGGAACACGCATACGTAGGACCTGATTGGAATACGGAATCTTTCATGAGATCGTGAGTCGAACAGTTCACGTTCTCACTTTGTATGTTCACATGACCTCTCACTTGATTATTTCATTGCTTTTCTTTCCTTCGAACTATAGCACTTGAAACGAATTCCTTGACTGGGGTTTCTAAATGTAAACCAAAGCATTATTCGACTGTACAACAGAATTATTTGTTTGCAAACACTACTTACTCGCAATATTCCAAGTACCTTGAGAAACGAATACAGAACTTACTCTACGTTAATATGTATAAAATATATTACAAAAAATATTTACGACACATTTCACGTAGAAAATATAACATGTGCCATGCACTAAGTTTGCCTTTGTACATACCTTAATTTTACCTTGAACCTGTACAAGATACTCCAACAAAGAAACAGCACTTTTTACCCGATCACTTTGTGACGACTTATTCAAATTCCCAAATAACTTAATCACATCTGTATTATATTTACTAGATAGTTTTGTATTCTCACTAGCCATGCGGTTATCTTTGGTGCCCATGTTGCATGTGCTTGGCTACACCACTCGAAAACATGTGATGATACTACACACTGTAATATAGAAAATAAATTTGTGTAATCAGGTTTTTCACAAACAAACAATTATTTTATTATAATTTCACGGCATAACATAGTTTTCAATTTGCATGTAAACTTTAATTGGTTTTATTTTGTAGTAAAATAATCGCTTGGTGCGCCTGGATTCGTCTTCGCATCCAATATGGCTGGGCGAAGTGATTATGATGATCGTGACTCTAGGCAAGTAAACAATGCTTATACAGTACGATAGTATAGTATAAAATAAAATTTTTAATTCCTAAAAGCAAATTCTCTTGTTAGGATTACATTTAAACAATAAAACAGTACTCCTCTATATATAAGATATAATAATTTGCAGAGGAACCATTGGGAGTCGCTTAATTCACCTCATGATAATGTGCCGTCTTAGTTATTTTAGAAATGCATTTGGCGTCGGTGTTATTTTATATACAGCGAATAGCATACGAAAGTAAGATTAAGCAAAGATATTTGATGTGCTATGTGTTAATTTGAAAGAGAGACTATCACCGATGTAGTAAGATTTATTCTCAAAAAGAATAACCAAGAAGTACATAGCCGCATAGAACTTTAATGCAGGTATTACTGTTTACCGGTTCGGTATTTTACTGACGATCATGCTCATTTCATGGAAATTTCTACATTCTTTTATTATACGGAGTAAAAATATACCGTACATTTTTAAACTTCGGCCTTGCTCCTTTCTTTCTGGGCTGTATATAACTAACGACTTGCACTTTCTTGCAGTCGTATACATTCTACTGAAGTCAACAGTTGTAAAGTACAAGGTGAGAGTAATTTACAAATTACCATGTGGGCTTTTGTTTCCTTTTGGAAGTCTTTTGTGAAATTCCTAACATAATATACATAAAAAGTTGTGATAAATACGAGATTCACTTATAATTCGGCCCAAGTTCCTTTTGTTTTATTGCGATTTCATCATGCTATGAATGCAATTTTTACATGGTTCGATTTCGATGTATGTCTGTTAACACATACTGCGGAGTTTTAGTGATTACTTAAGATTTTGTTCAATGTATGCTTTCGTGGTTAGGTTCCCTTAGCATTAACATAAAGTCCCGAAATGCATTATACTAAAGTTCCGATTTACTTCTCCATTCATTCCCATGCTTCTACGATATTTACTGTCACTTGTCAATGGAAAATTTCTTGTCCATGAGAAGTGCGTAAGGCAATTTTCAATTTTTTTTTTTTTTTCAACATAAATAACTTTTTCGAGTCCAAACAATGCTCATTACTTTAAAGGTTCAAATTTCGTGTGAAAATGATTTCCAAAATTGTACAATAATTAGTCTTTGTGCAAGGAGAAATCATAAAACAATCGGAACCCTTACCGAATTTTAAGAAATCATATAACAATCTGAACCGATACCGTTGTCAGATTAGGGATGTTAGGTTTCATGGTAATGGTAAGTTTTGATGTTTGTTAGGTTAGGTGTAATACTGTTAGATCTGCATTTCTGGGTGTGTGTGTGTGTGTAAGGTGAAGGTAAAGTTCACCATGCCATGAAGGCACATTTAGGAGATGTGGGGTTGGTGTCCCACACATTCTTGATGTCTTGTCATTTTGGAGGTGGTGTGAACAGCACCATGATCCAGCCACCCCCCCCCCCCTTCCCAGTGTTGTCACCAGGTACCCATTGATTTGAAGCTGGTTGTACCCCAGAGCCATTCTTTGTGGGGTCAAATCTGAAAGAATTCCAGTCTTAAATCACACACCCCGGAATCAACAATACTTCATTAAAATAAATGGTGAAACTGCTCCAGAATATAAGGTATTGGACAATTGCTGGTCACACTATGGGGCTAAATATCTCAATTATTTGTGGTTTCCGCTTCTTGTAATAAATACTACGAGGGAGAGTCCGAAAATAAGTTCCCCCTGGCGACTGTGGACAGAGATGGGAAGAAAAAGCAAAAAACGTAAATCAGAAAAGGAATAGCATACTTACTTTATTTTTCCACATAGGAAACCCGGGACATTCAGACATTTGTCATACCGCTTGATAAGCTTCAAAAAACCCTCTTGGAAAAAATGAGTGTCCTGTATACGGAAGAAGTGTTGCACGAAATGTGTCACCCTAGCATTGCTTCCAAAGCGCCTTACTCCGAGACCCTTCTTCAAAGCCGGGAACAGATGTTAGTCACTCGGCGTGAGATCGGGACAGTACGGTGGATGGGTAAGGCGATGGGATGGGTTGCGTAGCCCTTGCCAAGTGAGGTTTCGCATTGTCATCCAACAACATCACGCCACATGTGAGAAGACCAGGCTGCCTACGCCGAATATCCTGCTTCAATTTGGACAGGGTGTGACAGTAACTTGCAGCGTTGATGGTTCCTTTTTCCAAAAAGTCCTTTAATCATGTCATCCACCAACCTGGCATTTTCGTCTGTGGTGGACGAACGTGTCCGACCAGGTCGCGATGTGTCCTGCACTTGCTCACGCCCCTCACTGAATTGGCAATATCATCTCCACACCATTTGTTTCGACATCACTTCTGGCCCATACGCTTCCACTAGGCGGTTATGAATTTCTGCTTCCGATACTCCACGTGCCCATTCATACCGCACAACCGCTCTCACTTTCTCCTTTGACCATGAATTCAACATGCTCCTTCTGCCGGGCCACGACTGAGAGACACCTCCCTCGTTTGTATGCACTACGCTGGATCACAGTCGTACTTCACCCACTGGTGTATGGGTGTCTGTTGTGTTCCAACACGGCCTGGTTTGCCCCATTGCTGTAAGATTTCCCTGGCAAAACTGGGGGGGGGGGGGGAATTATTCTTGGACTTTCCCTCATATTTTAAACACTGAAATCTGTCAAATATATTATAAAAGTTTTAGATTTTCAAGTGCGTTCGGTTGGTCAATGTCCCCACTGAATATGAACTCGAGATATTATGTAATAGTTGTGTACATGTGATAAGTAAACAAATGAAGCAGTGCTCTTGTTTCAAGCAAACACATCACCATGTGAGAAGATAAAGTACAAAACAATGATACAGCATTGTTACCTCTGGTCTGCGGTTTTTGGTTGTTTTTCAAAAAATTATAAAAAGAATATTTTTAATTTGTTTTTATTTACCACATATTTCTTAAATCTACAAAACTTCCTCTTTTCAATTAACAAAAATTTGTTAAATTTTCTTTTCATTTTCAGACATTTTTTAATATTTTTTCAGCAATGTTTTGTGAAGAAGAAAAAAGTACAACATTGTAACAAATGTTAATATAGAGATATTTTAAGTTCGTAATCTGGAAATTTCAATAATTAACTACATAAACTATCAATACATCTTTTGAATCTTGCATAAGAATACATCTTATGTGCACATAACAAAAAATAATTACAAATTACAAGTAATTATCTTTTGTATGAAAAAGTGGCTGCAGGACAGGACCAGACGATGTATCAGTTGGTTCTGCGTCATCTGTAAAAATTAAACAAATAAACTAAATAAATAAAATAAATTTTCATTTGACATACACTATACAAAATAAAAAAAAAAAATGGAAAAACTAAAAATACATCAGTGCATGTAGGAGAATCAAGCAAGAGGCAAGATGAATAGACCCAAAAAAATTACCTCTTCTCACTTCATTCATAAAATACTAGAGTTTGCAACACTGTTTATATTGTCGACAATAATTATTACGAATATAACCTACCTTTCAAATCTTCAAATTCATCTCCATCATCAAAATCGTCTCTAACTTCAAACTCTGAGGTGGAATCCTCTATGCAGTCTGGATCTAATTACGCCATTCTAAACAATGCACAGTACATCAACGCGACCACAAACAGTCGCAGGTGCGAGATAAAAATAGCACATGAGTCACCTAGCAGTTGGAATTTCAACAGAGGGGCTTGAATGAATACGCGCATGAGACGAAGTACGAGCTTAGCCCGTCGTTCAATCAGCAAAGCGATTGTATACCGCAGGACGAGTTATGCCCGTCGTTCGTCCACATTGACTTTTAGTGCACTGCGGGCTATGCCCGTCGTGAGACCCCAATGTGTTAATGGTGTACCACAAACAATGAATCACATTTTTTATTTAAAATTTGTTTCTCCTTTAGAATTTATAAGTGCAAATATTTCATTTACAGCTAACGAAGATTAATTGTTACTTTTGATTTTATACATTTTTTGCTTACAGGGATTATGGAGGGCGAAGGGGAGGACCTGGAGGAAAAAGGCCATTACCTACCGAACCACCTTTCACTGCATTTGTCGGAAACTTGCCGCAAGGAGTTGTTCAAGGAGACGTTGAGAAGATATTTCAAAAGATGGGGGTAAGAGAATTACAGATTCAATGCACAGACCTTTTAAGCTGAAGGCGTTAATTTGATATTTCTGCCCAGACAATCATCACTGGAGGGTTACATCTGAACTACTATAGTCTGGAAAACTCGGGGAATTTTACGTTTTCTGGAAAAATCAACATTTTTGGACTAGTACACTAAAGTAGGCATTTTTGAGCAAAGAAAAGAAGTACAAGCAAAAATTTGTTGCGGGCAAACTTCAATACATAGCCAAAAGTCATCTGACACCCAAGTGAACATGGCGATAGTTCATGGTCTGGAGTTGTTTTCCCTGGTTTGAGCTCAGGCCATTATTTTTGGTCAATGGCAACATGAACAGTGGTGTTTATGACGACATTTTAGACAACAGAATGCTGCCCACAATGTGGCAACAGTTTGCATCGTGGTTTGAGGACAATCAGGTGGATTGTACAGAACTTAATGGAAAGCCTGCCCTGAAGAGTAAATGCAGTAATAATAGCGAAGGCAGGTACGACATCTTATTAGTTACCTGGCTGGTGTTTTTGGAATGAACAACACTGGGTGTCCCGTGACTTTTGAGTACATAGTGTATACCCCAATTTGATATACTGAGTATTGCCGGTAGTTACAGTAAAATGGTAACAGTTTGTTATATGGGAGACACATTTCTTCATTTTTACAGAAGAAACTACTTACGGAAATGAGTTTCTCTAAGGTTTCCTACATTCGTCGAGGTATTTTATTTCATCGTGGAATCTATTTGACCGAGAAATCATGTATTTTTCAGGAGAAATATCTCACTGACTCACAAGTGCCATTGCTTTTGCTACGTGAACCAGATGCTGCATATGTTGGATGACGTAACCCCCTGTCAGTGTTTCCAACCCCTTTTTTTAAACTATGCTTGCCTAACCTAACCTTATTGGAAATAGTTCATGGGGCTATCCGTCAGCTACCCATGCATAATGTACAATTTGCACACGTGACGAACACGATAGTAGGTATTTTTCGGTGAAGAAGGTTGGAAACACTGCATACCTACAACGCTAGTCAATCTCTGGCCGCCGTATTGTGTGTTACAGAAACGAAAAAAGGAATAACAAAAACTACTCTCTATGTGAAAAGTTGTGTTTGTTTTCATGTAAAAAGCATAATGGCACCTTGAACTATGTTCCGCAATACACAGTTGGTAAGTACGAACCATACAAAACACAAAATATCCAATTTTAATGTGTCTCCAATATAACGAACTGTTAACCAGTAAAATTGTATGTTACTCTAGGAAAAAGTAGTTTAAACTATTTTCATGTAGAAATTTACTATAGTAAGTGGCTATTGAAATTTCCTATTTTCTTTTGCAATGTTTGGGTTGTGTTTGGTAGATATTAGGATTAATACAAGTACTATTAATAAATTTTTCTATAATGATGTTATGATTTTTTCAGGTATTACATTGAAGCTCGCCCCTTATACCCTTTCCCATCTAACTGTAGAGCAGGGCCACACATAGCAGCAGAGGAGGAGGGAATTTACGGTCCAGACTTTAGTCCGTATGCTAAGTGTACGGCTTGTCAAAATTTGCACTTGCAGTTTTATCCCAAATATTTCACTAAAATTCTTAAACCAAGGGTACGGAGCTGGAGACAAAAGTATGCTCCGTTTGCCATGTGCATACAGTATTATGTTTGCAACACTGCCAGAGCAAAGCAGGGAATACAGGTAACTCCAGTTGTCCATTATGCAATCCCGTTTCTCTCACTGTTTATTGGTGGAGCCATCTCGCGTCACTACATGTGCAGAGACTTCTTCTCGTCCGACTGGTCTGCAGTTAGCTGGTACAGGGTATACTCAATTTCCCTTATCACTTTTACACGTGAAGTGAATATTCTAAAAACTTTGTTAAGGTTTGGCTGGACCTTCGGCATGCGAATGGCGAATTTTTTCATATTTTCTTCTCCATTCGGAAAACCTCGTGGATATTTCAAAATATGAAAAATTACAAACGCTTAGAATTGCTTCTAGAGCATTGACGTGAATTTTCGTGTAGTTTTCTTTCACTGTTGTCTAGATATTCTCAATAGTTTCGTGATTGCGTAAGTCTATTAAACTATTGATAATATCTAGACAACAGTGAAAGAAAACTACACGAAAATTCACGCCAATGCTCTAGAAGCAATTCTAAGTGTATGTAATTTTTCATATTTTGAAATATAAAGGGGTTTTTCCAATGGAGAGGAAAATATGAAAAAAATTTGCCAATTCGAAAGCCAAAGGTACAGCCGAGCCTTAAGTGGGATTCTAAGAGTGGTGTGACCTTCTTACACTCATGTTCAAATACATGAATTGCCCTAATGGCTTTAGTCTGGAAATTTTTAGTTCTTGGTCTAGAAAAGTCAGGGAATTTACTTTTTTATGGAAATATCAGGGAATGTACTTTTTCTGGAAAAGTAATGAAAATGTCAGGGAATTTACTTTTTTCTGGAAAAGTAGTGGAAATGTCAGGGAATTTACTTTTTTCTGGAAAAGTAGTGGAAATGTCAGGGAATGTACTTTTTTCTGGAATTGTCAGGGAAATTTTCCATGTTTCTGGAAAAGTCAACATTTTTGTAGCAGTGCATTAGAGCAAAGAAAAGAAAGGACAAGAAAGACATTTTTTATTCGTTGTGGACAAACTATACTTCACTTTGATATACTTAGTATTACTGGTGGTTATAGTACAAATTGAATGTTAAATACTCTAGATAAAGGGGTCATGTTTTAATCTATTTTCTAGCAGAAATCTACTACAGTAAGTGGCTATTGGGATTTATCACTTTCTTGTTGCAATGTATAGGTTGTGTTTGGTTGATATTAGGATTAATACATATGTTAATAAATTTTACTATAATGTATTTGTGATGTAATTGTTATGATTTTCCATGCAAAAACAATATTCTTTGCTTTCCAGTATTCCATATTCCATGTACATATTACATAAAAGTTTGCACCTGATGCTCCTATCCAACAGTCAAAATCTGTTTTGTTTCTCATTTTTTACTTTTAATATTTGAAGTGAATATTCTAAAAACTTGAATAAGTGAGATTCTGAGTGTTTGTTGTTAGCTAAAATGTAGTGGCCTTATCACACAAATGTTTAGATACGTGAATTGCCCTGAGAACCTGATCTGGAAAATTTTGGTTTTTGGTCTGCAAAAACCTGGAAAACTCGGGGGAATTTTGTTTTTACGAAATTTACACACCTTGACAGGGTATGATTTGTAACTGTACTTTCCGAGATATTAAATTTTATTTAAAACATTGTGCAATTTTAAGTTTCCTGCTGAAAACACACTTAGGTTCATGCAATCACCCGGGAAAACAGCTTGGGTATCATCATCACCATCTTTTGCTGTTTCCTGCCTCTGGCTGGGTCGGCATAGAAGTCAAGCCTCTCCATTTTGTTTTGGGCTTTCGCCACTTCTCTCTTTCCACCGACATCTTGGTCTCCCCCTTGGCTTGATTCCCACTCCTTGTGCATTGCAAGCTCTTACTGTAGTCTTTCTACATCCAGTACGAGCCTCGGCTACTGAACAGGTCACAGGTGGCGGATAGTGAAACCTCCCTCAGATATGCTGGAAATAAGGGAAACCCAAGTTAGCAGTCTTGGACCGAGGCAGCAAGGCTATCAGGGTGTGGAGGGTGTCCAATGGCATGGACATACTCTGCAAATATCGCAGATAACCCATCGACACCCTTGTGGCCTGGAAGGATCCAGAAAGTCTAATGTAGTTGGAACCTTGACAGAAAAACAAGGGTGTACCTGAGAACCAACAGGTGTAGGCTGTAACAGGCCCAATTAGCCGACAGCCGAAAACATAAACAATTTGAGAAAAGAAAGAAGCAAGCTTAAACATCTCAGCGTTAAAAATTGTTTTTTTTTAAATAATCAATGCAGGAGGTATTTACGAGGTGTATTTTCTTTGCAGGTAAAAAACATACGTCTAGTGCATGATAAAGAAACGGACAGGTTCAAAGGTTTCTGCTATGTTGAATTTGATGATGTGCAAGGTCTGGATCAAGCCCTGAAGTTGAATGGGATGGTTAATGTTGAAGGCTGCATGATTAAAATAGACGTAGCCGAAGGAAAGAGGAGCGATCGAGGTGGTGGCTTTGACAGAGGGCGTGGAAATAGAGGTAAATTTCAAGATGCATTTGTTAATTATTTTATGTGCATGGTAAGTGTTTCAAAAGTAGAGAAGTGTTATTTTTTGTACATTGAAGATTTAACTGATGAGAGCAAGAATGAATATACCATCCTTAAAAAATTTCTTTCTTTCTTTTTTTAAAAAATTGAAAATTCTTGATATGAAATGTTAATGTTCATCCTACCTATCAGAGAGAAGGGGCACAAGAGAAAGTGCAGAACACATAGAAATAAAGTTTTAAGAGTTTCGCTGAACTCGTCAAGGATAAAATGGGATAATGACAATGCCAGTAAGTCATTGGAACTTTTAAAAGTTTTATTTCATATTTTTGTATGTTATGTTTCTCTTGTGTTCCTGCTCTGTCACAGGTAAGTTGAACGTGTTCTGCTCCGCACGTGGTATAAGAAATTACTTGTGTTGTAATGTTTGTTTCCTTACAATTTGGCACACACAGGAGATGTACGAGGGGCATATCATGATGATTTACACTTTCGAATGCTCTGCATCCCATGGTATACCATTAGGCATCTCATGGCAGCCACAGGTAGCTAGTACCTTGGTCTGTCACCTGATATCAGCCCTGCACAGAAGTAACCCAATGGGGTTGTTTACAAATAATTTAGACTAATGACACGTACCATGTCGTAGATGGTCCGGTCTCCCAGGTTAGACTTCAGCCCTTTCCACGTATTCTCCCTGAAGAGCGATGCAACGTTGCCACCTCTCCGGTAGCTTTCATATGGCCATATGGTGCCAATCTCTTGAGGTGTCACATACCCACTCTCTGACAGCTGCTTGGAGGGCGTCTTTGTCCGGAAATCTGACACCACGTAGGGGCTTCTTCATTTAATTGAAGAGGACGTAGTCGCTCAGTGAGAGGTCTGGTAAGTAAGGAGGATTTGCCAACAGTGAACCCCAGTGATCTCAGCTTATCCTCAGTGCCGTGGCTGGAATGAGGACGAGCATTCTCATGAAGCAACAGGACGTTCTTGGCCCACTTTGCCTTGCGATGCAACTTCTGTAGGGAAGCACAATACACATCGCTGTTGATGGTCATGTTGGGTGGGAGCCAATCCACCACGAGGATGCCACGTTCATCCGTTGCCATTTGCTTTCCACAGGATCGAGTGGACCGGAACTTCTCTGGTACAGGACTGCCCTTGGGCTTCCATTTCATGGACTGCTGCTTCATTTTTGGCATGTCATGATGTAACCAAGATTCATCACCAGTCACACACTGCACGTAATCTGCTGTAAATGGTTGCTGGCCTGTTCACTTCTTTCCACAGGAACTACACAGTCCACCTCTGCCCGAAAAAGGGCACGCTAGTCACACTTCTCCTGACATCCACTGGCCTCCCGCATCATTATTCACTCTTCAAGGTCAACTATTTCAGACTACTGTATTGTCGCCTGCTTGACTATTCTGGGGTTCAAATACCAGCCCCAGTCTAAATCAATTGTTAACTTCCCTCGTACCTGAGCCACGGTGCATTTGCAACACCCCTGCCAGTGTGTGCACGGACAACATGGAAGGTGATCAGCAAGGATATGGGCTGGACGATGTGGGTGTCCCTTCATCATATCATCCTCATCTTTGTAATTTGCGGAAAGTGGAGTATACCATAGTCGGGTGTGCCTGTCCAGGTTCACTGCTGGTTTCTGTTGGATGATAGCATGGGTTTCTTTGACATTGTTTTCTATGACAGAGCCGGTTGGGTGAAGTATGGATGCGGAGGCGATTGTGTGGTTTGTAGAGTGGAGGTGTTGAGAAAGACCTGATTTTGGTGTGTGTTTTTTGGCATCTTTCACATGTTCATTAATCCATCCTTGGACAGTGCGGATGGTTCTGCCAATCTGCCAATGTAGGTGTTGTGGCATTGTAGACACCAGGGGATGCAAGTTTGGGTAGGTAGTATCTCTTGAAGTTGGGCAGTGCTATTCCGATTTGGGATATGGGTTTGTGTGCCAGTCGGATGTTAAAGGGTTTGAGGGCCTTGGCGAATTTGCCTGATGCGGTGGGGTGGTATGGAAAAGCGACCCATTTGGGTTTGGGATTTTTGTTCTGGTTATCACTGTCTTGTCGGTGTCTGAGCTGGGCTTCTGCTTTTGCACACCACATGGATAGCTGGCATTCGTTGTAACCATTGTTTGGTCTATTTCGGTTACACATGGTATTTCATCTTGGAGGTCGTCTTCTGTGCAGCTGAGTGTGAAGGCTCTTCTGTAGAAGTTTATCCATACTCAAGCTTTCTGTTTTGGTGGGTGGTTGGAAGAAAATGGCCACCTCATCTTTCTCGGCCTAAGCATCCAACAACACCAAGACAAATTCATCACATCCGTATACAGGAAACCAGGTTTGGGCACCCAGTACATCCATGCCAAATCCAACAGAAACTGCACCGCACCGAGCAGCACGACCCAAACCCCCAACCACCACCCAGCAGGTCCACCTGACAACAGAAAGCAGACGACGAAAACCTGGATACGCACACCAGCACCGCTGACCGGGAGAAATTGCAACTACCACCACCCGGGAACAAACAAAGCAGTGACGTGGTACCATCTCTGCTCCAGATGCCGTACCCTTAGTGAAGACAGAGGATCTTCAAAATTAATAGGATTTGACTATTAAATTGTGCAATGCGGAAATATGAAATTTCTGAATTTCATGTAAGTAATAGGCATAGATTCCTATTCCAAAAACTGTAGTATTTCCTAGGATAAAAGCACCATACTCTAATTAAAAGCTGAAGGTGTAAAGGGGCACTTAGCCCAAATAATAACAAGAACAGGACTACGTGACTCCACAGAGGATTATCCTGGCCTTGGGTCCAGACATCAGAGCCTCGTTGGCCTTCAAAAGCAGTTACTGCGGTGTAGTACAGTGTGTCCGAGAAAAAATATACCAATAAAGAATTTAAATAACTCAACAATCGTTAACGACAGAAATGTCAAATAACATTTATTTGTAAGAGAAAATCATAGAATTTTTTTAACCAAAGAACAAGAAAAAAATTTCACCTTAGTAGATCTCAATGTGTGCTCCTTTGGTGGCGCGACAAACATCAAGGCGGTACTCAACCTCCATCCAAGTGTTCTTCAAAATTTGATAAGTGACGGAGCCACATTCATCGATAATTCTTTCACTGTGATCATTGAGGTCTTGCACAGGTGTTTGGTAAACCATAGTCTTCACATAACCCCAAAGGAGACAAATCTGGTGACCAATTACCAGCGAAATTGTTATTAAGGAAGTTAGTAACACATCGGGCATAATGTGGGGGGGCCCCATCCTGCTGAAACATGTACCCATGAGGTATACGAGGTACAGCATACTGTTGCAACATTTGCAGGTAACTTGCACCTGTAACTGTAACTTCCTCAAAGAAAAAGGGCCCAATTACGGAATCTCGTGTCAAACCACACCACACATTCAACTTTGGACTGTCGCGTTCATGTTCAATAACTGCTTGGGGATTCTGCTCATCCCATATTCTACAGTTATGCCTATGCACTTTTCCGGAAATGTGGAAGGTAGCCTCATCTGAAAATGTTACGCGTGTCAGGAATTCATTGTCATCATCAATGCGTGATAGCACTTCACTAGCATAATCAAACTTAGCGGGTTTATCACTGCACTTTAGTTTCTGAACAAGCTGTAACTTGTAGGTTCTAAGCCTTAACCTTTTATGTACGATATCATGCACAGTAGAACGTGGAATTTGAAGTTGAGAACTAGCACGTCTCACAGATTTACGCGGGCTTATCTGGAAAGCTTCCTGAACTGCAACCACTTTATCCTCGCTCACACGCTTCCGACCACTACCTTTCTTCCTCAACAAAGACCCTGTTTTCAGCAATTGTTTATGCCATTTAACAATGTAATGACGTTCTGGTGCTTCCTGTCCATATTGTTGCTGGAATCTTCTTTGTACAGTTACAGGAGACTTCAATTCTGCAAACCAAAAGCAGCACTCAACTTTCTGACGAATAGTAAACGGCGCCATTGTACAGACTACTCATGAACAAAGCCACGTATGCGCTTAATTATGTTACGATTTTTTCCCTTCTGGTGGTAAAAAAAATTCCTTTCTTCCCTCTTCCAAATAAACGTTATTTGACATTTCTATCATTAACGATTGTTGAGTTATTTAAATTCTTTATTGGTATATTTTTTCTGGGACACACTGTATAGGGAAGTGTGGTTGATTTTTAGGTGTCTTATCAGAGAGTTGCCCATTTACTCCACCAGTGTGTGCCTGTATTAGTAGATGTTTTTTGTCATTTGATAGTTGTGCACTGTGTATAGAAATAAGGTTGCGTGAAAAGTTAAACTTTCTTTGTGCAAGTAATATTTCTATTTTGTTATCTATAAACCCCAAATTTGAAGCTTGTTTTTCTCACCAGGTGGTTTCCGTGGTGGGAGATCAGGAGATAGGAGAGGTTACGATGATTTTGGTGGTAAGTTTTCTAACTTTCGAAACTACATTATTGCTTGTATAATGTAGACACGTTTATCGTGTATCTGTCAAACCATCACAATGCTTCATCATTAACGTCGAGTGACAACTGAACCATGCGGCGAGCTGGTTTACGTATGTACCAGCACCTTGGGAAAGCAGTCAACATTCCATTACTTCGTAACTGCAGATAATATTTCAGTTCTATCTTTTTTTATTCATGTACAGGGTGAGTCGTAAATATGACTACATGTTTGAAGTAAATGTAGTGTGTTACTGTACGATGGTGAATGGTACTTTAAACTTGAAATTTTATTTTTTACATTTCAGATAAGTGCCACATGCCTGAGCTTACATCATTAGCCAAGATGGTGCTGAATCAGGGTGACTACTCACCGGGAATTTCTTGAATTCCGGGAATTATGCGTGAATTTTTCTCAGACGTGAAAAATTGCAACTTTTATTAATCCAAATTAATTCATACATTTACAAATGCCCCAAGGCAAGTTTTTCACAGTTTATTTTTATCGAGGAGGGGAAAGAAAGCTGCGTGGAAAATAAAACTGAATTCGCTCAATCCGTTTAGTTAGATTGTTCTGCAAAAGACAGTAACGATCTGACAGACTGAAACTATTGAAAGATATCTTGAAGTTCATTAGGTACATTTGAGTTTGAAGTTCTTATACAATTTTCCATTGATTAGTATTTCCCGTAACACTTGTGACTTGTATTTTTAAATGTTTTTAAGAGTCTGAGTATGTGAAATGGCAAATGTAAACTCTCCACCGTAAATAGAATATTTTAATAGAATTTTTGGGGCAGTAATACATAAGATTGAAATATCAAAAAACATCTGCTTGGACCTTAAATTTTTGGGATGTTTCTTTTGAATACTGGGAATTATACTTGAATTTTATCATGGACCTGCAGTGGTCACCCTGTGAATATGCAGCACCGTGTTACAGTTGCAGCATGGGCAAATATATACCAGAATGATCATGGTGAGATGTGATTTTAACGTAACATTGTTGTCCTTGACCATGGTAAAGTGAAGTAAACGACTGCTTACGTCAAATTGGTGTTTAGTTTAAGTCCATAGCTGCGTTCACGGCTCACAATCATTCTGGTATGCAATTGCCCACGCTGCAACCATAACTTGTGGTGCATGTTCAGCACCATCTTGGATAAGCCCGGGCCCATGACTCTTTTCTGAAATGATAAAATGAAGTTTCAAGTTTAATGTACCATTCACCATTTCCCTATACATTGTACAGTAACGCACTCATATTACAATGTGAGTATAAATTATTTGTCACAAACTAGTTCTATTTATTCATCATCATGAATTTTAAAGTGTTGGCATTTCAAATGCACAGAAATGTCTATATTGTAAGGAATTATGTGTTCTCGAGATCCAGAAATCTTGCTTCCAAGAAGATCAAGGATGTTCTAGAAGAAGTAGACAAGCCAGTAGCTTCATAAGTATTTCGGACTTTTATTCTCTTCGGCCTTGTACGCTGTCTATCATCATTTTTACTTAAGTCAGTCTAACACAGGAGCTATGTTCATTTAGGAAAAAACTTGATTAAACACTTTTTTAAAAAAATTTAGACATCACACAGTGCCTTTTCCAGAATAAGGATGTCAATTTAACTTAATAACAAACTGTGTGATGTGATGGTGCTAAATTCTGAAATAATATGAATTTTTTGTGTTTTTTTTTCTTCAGAACTGTATTCAAAACTGAAGGTGATAATGTTCAAACTGTGTGCGAAGACATTTTGAATAAAGTGCAGTCAGTTTCACATTTCTGATATGAATAGTTGTTGACACCAATACTTATAGATACTAGTTGGTACAAGGGAAATTTAGGCGTTTGCTAAGTGGGGAAATAGAACTACAGTTTGTTTGCATCCTTGTCAAAAATTGCTTTTCTTTTTCATGTAAAGGAGAAGATGGGGACAATTTTCGTCAGCAGAGGGGTGAAAGAGGTATGAGACGGTATAATAATTGGTGGTGGGTGGTCTAGTATTAACACAAAAATTAAAGTGCATAACGATATTGTACTGGATCTAGGAGGAAATTTATGTAATAACTAAGTGTAGAAACCAGTGAATTACTTAATAATGCCAATGGTGGTTTATAGAATAGTCTGGAATCAGAAACTGTGTTGATATTAGGGGTGTCCCAAATCTGGATAACAGATATCTAGATTTCAAATTATCTGATTTGTGTTTTGGATTCAATGGATAGCTGGATTATCTGGATAGTACAGATTTGATGAAGGATATCCATACAGTGAAATACGAGCATGACTAATAAAGGAATATGTGGAATGGATAAACAATGAAACTGCCCAGCTAATGCATATATCTAGACATCTAGGATAATCGTATATACAGATTTGTCCATCCCTAGTTGAAATAATGATTGTTCATATGATATAAACAAAAATTCCATGTATAAGGAATGTAGGATCATGTGCAACAATGTACATTGCCTCTTTGCAATAAGAACATTTCAGATTTAACCTAATTAGCGAGAGGTTTTACATTAGAATGAATGTATTGATTTGAACAGTTAAAGTTACAAAAAAAAAACTGGTTTCGAAATCTGCAATTTATTTTCTTAATAGAAAAGTTCAAAAAATATTTGTGTTTGCTGGCACCATAGATGTATGTGTCCGTGTGTATAGTGATATTGTCATTTTCATACCGATTTGCTACAATCTTATTTTACGTCATCTATTTTTTGGAATTGGTAAAAAAAAATATTGGTCTATTACCAGTATTTTCTCTCTGCTGTTATTTTTGCTTTATGCAAAATAGGGCTGAGCCGATACCGATGCTGATGTATGCGTATCGGAAAGTATTGGCTGGATTTTATTTACCAGTACCGGCCAATGCTTTTCCAGCATTTTGGTCTTTCACGGAGTCTGCAAAAATGCCATGCGACTAATTATACTAGAAATTATGCAGAATTTGAGGTTTCAATTTATTTTGTAATATTCTGCAGAAAAAACTATGTTGTGATTACATAAGATGTATTTTAATTTTCTGATGTAATTATTGGATATTTTGAAGCAATACTCTGGTAAATTAATGCTTATAATTGGAATGCAACACTTACACCCTAATAAAGGGTGTCTCAGGAAAGATGACACATTTTGAAACTAGGGTATAGAGGATAAAATACATAGTTGCAAGAGATTTAATCATGGAGATGAATAGCACAGAGGATGCACTTACATATGCTGAAGAGATGCAATGGGTTTATGACTCGATGATGACGGTCCTTCCTAAGAAATCATTCCTGCAGTCGTCAAGAGGCATCCTGTATAGCTGACGTAACATGTCCACAAGAATCTGGACAATTTCCTCACAGATCCTATCGACTTGACCTGTTACAACTGAAGAATCACTCAGATCCCTATATTACAATTTCCAACCTCTGTACAAGTGAGAATCTGCAAGAATATCTGCATCGGTAAGGGTATCGATTCAGCCTTAAAAATAAGTACAGTCGCCGCAATGTAAATCTTTACATAAGTAAAAAAAGAAAAGCAACAAAAACAAGGAAAGTCTGATTCTTCTTTGTTTTGTGGCTTTCAAAATTTCACATTTTTTTTTACTATCAATATTTTGTCATGTTTCCACGAGCATCTACAACTTCTTGTATTCTTCTGGGCATTGAATCTGCCAAATTTTCAAAATATGTTTTGTCCATTATTACCCACAACTTCTGCAGCAGATCTTGTAACTCTGCGATAGTAGATGGTTATTTTACTTGAACCTCTTTCATTAATTGATTCCATGCATTCTCAATTGGGTTTAAGTAGGGACACAAATTTATGGTAAAGAAAAACTGAGGAGAGCGGTAAATAAAATGTTAGATCAGCAGTATATACCAGCGGTGAAGAAAAAAATTGCACACACTTTTTCATTATGAGAGGAAACAACATACAAAAGAGCTATAAATTGATAAACTACTTCATTTTTATATACGTACACATGCACAAGTACTTAGCGGTCCAACCAAAAAGAAAACATCAACACAAAATCACTTCATTTCTAAGTTGCATATCTCCAGTGATTTATTCATTGTATGTATTTGTAGGATATCCTTGCTGTCCAACAAATAAAATAATCACTACTGCACATACATAAACACATGTTAAAAATCACATGATGATAAACAAAATTCATTCATGACTGAACACCAATGACACCATTGTTTCCCTTGATCTGCGGGAACAGACTAATCTTATCGCTGCTACAGCTAGCAAGTTCAATGAAACTGGAAGTTGAGTAGACATTTGGGGGAAGAAAGGAATGCAGCTTGACAAGGAACGAAGTTTTCGAACTGAGATTATGTGCATGGGAAATCCCAATTTGCAGCGTCTTCCTGATGTGATTGAAGATAAAACGTTCTTCAGCTGCTAGTGTTAGGAAACTTTAGGCAAACGTTTAGTTACAAATCGACAGTTTGCGCGCACAACCTCGATTGCGGGTTTTTGCGTGTTTTCTACTTAATTTGATGATATTTCACCTTTATTTCGCGAAAAAGCGTTCATTTCGTGGAAAAGCATACATTTTGCATTACTTCGCGAATAAAACTCATGCATATTTCATCATTGGGGGTGTAGTTACGTGTAGAATGTTCAAAATTGAATCTTTTTTTCACATTTCGCGATTTCGCACATCGCGAAAATTCAATGCCCCTAGGTTTTAGTCAGGTGAGTTACCAGGCCATTCAAGAACTGGTATGTTGTTGTCATTCAACCACTTTTTAACCGATTTCTTCCTGTCAGATGGTGCACCATCATGCATAAAGAACCAACATTCATGATCGTGGTTACGTTCTTGGAGAGAAAATATAGTCCATCGTTACCATAAGTACCACTGAATGCACCCCATACCATCACACTAGCCGGATGTTTAACAGTGTACCTCGGATCATACCGCAACACATTTTTCAGTCTTCTCACAATTTTTGATACTGATCTAACCAGAAAACATTACATTTTGCGAGTCTTTTGATGTCCGGTGTCCGTATTTTATGCAGAAATTCAGCCTTTTCGACTTCATAGTTGAGGTTACAAGCAGTTTCTTGGCAGCACGACGAGCTTTCTGTAGTCGATGTTGTGTTGTGCAGATGGATACATCACTTAGCAGGACTGGATGCTGCTTCTTCAACTGAGCAGCCGTAATCGATGGATTTGATATAACTTCAAGTTTCAAAATCTTGTCGGTTCGTGGCAACATTTTTCTGGTACGCCCAGAGGCTACTTTCAGCTACTTTCAGTTTAGGTGTTACCACACCAAGTGGTAGACATGCAGCTGGTTTTTTAAGGTCGTAAACACCTGCCTCGAAACTTGCAAATCAGCTGCAACATGAATCGCAGACATACCTTGTTGAAGCAAAGTCAAGGCACGAGTCTTTTCTTCCTCCCCATTGTCTTCTTAAGCAGAAACAATGAAATGGCGAAACTGCATACTTCTGTAACACAGAGAAATTGTTTGCACCAGATGCCACAACCGGGACTCCTCCTTCTCTAGTTCCCTTGTAAAGACTGTTTGCCAATGCATAACCACAACTCACTGAACATTCACAAGATTATAGACCCCTCTCACTTTGTTTATTTCGAAGTATAACAATGACACAGTTGGCATGCGTGATAACAATGTAAAGATATCAATTGCGCTCAAATGTAAAGATTTCCATTGCGGCGACTAGTTTGTTACTTTAGCTGGTATATATTGTATTTCTTAATCAGGATTGCTGCTATGATAGGTCTACATTCCAGGTGGCTTCAATGATCGTGGAAGCCGAGGAGGTCGAGGGTTTGCCGAACAACGTGGTAATCGTGGTAGTTACGGCCATTTTGAAGAACGGGATAGGGAATGGAACAGAGGGGCTGGTGGTGGCAGCGGTGGTGCTGGTGCTGGTCCCGGTCCTGGAGCTGGTCCTGGTGCTTTTGGCAACCGACCTCGTTCAGAAGGAAACAGAAGATTTGAGGAATTCAAGGATCCACAACCACCTGGTAAATATATTATAGTTATACAAGGGGCATGTCAAAAAAAGGGCCGATTGGTTATTACTAGGGCTAGAATTTTGATGCAAATGCATCTTTTTTTTGATAAAGCAGAAACATTGCATAAGTAGATAGAAATGTGTTTTACATGCAAGTGAATTAATTGGGATGCCTTTGTTAGGGCTTTTTATTTTTGCATTTTTTGACCCTTTGTGAAGTAAAGGGCGTTTTTTAAACTTTTTAAACCGTTTGTTATTTTTGGAACTTTTGATAGTTATTTTATGCATTTTTCTACATTTTGGTGAAAGAAGGGGCATACATGCAAATATAACCCTTTGAAGGAGAGATGTTCCCAACTCTCGTCTCATTGCCTTCAATGCAGTTCTGAATGACTGTTTGAAGAAACAAAGAAATTCTGTGCAGGACACAAACTGTTTTGTAACAATTCAGCTCAATGTGATTTCGCCCCCTATCAGTAAATATATTGTCGCCAGACAGATTATTTTTAAAACAAGTGGTACAAAGTTTTGTGCTCTGTATCGGACATTTTGTCAGAGAAGCAATTTGCATTCTATGGAATTGAAAGTGACTTAACAGCAAGTGCTATTGTTCATTTCAAGTACGCTCCTCTTCTGTCGGTGGAAGTCGAGGGAAGTTTTTCCGTGTACAAGGTTCTCTTGTCCAAAAACCGACAATCATTCACTTTTGAAAATGTTCATATGATTTTCATTGTGTACTGCAACTCGGTACTTACAAGTGTAAAAGATGACAAAAAGTGAACTTTCTTACAGGTGATAGATACTGTAATGTTAACTTGTAATTTCTCTTGGTAGTTTATAAATTTGTTTTACAAATATTTCAGAATTTTTAGGTCATTTTTTCTAAGTTTATAGGGCGTTTTCTTGCATTTATTAAGTCATAAATGCATTTTTTAAAGGTATTTTTTTGGCAATTTTAAGGTCATCAAAATCCTAGCCCTAGTTACTACAGAGAATAAAATCAAGCTATTTTGATGCTATAGAAGTACATACCCCAGCTATTTTTCTACATAGTCACCATGACGCTCCAAGCATTTTTGGTACTGTGGAACAAGTTTACGTAGACCCTCTGCGTGGAAAGAAATCTGCCACCTGGGATCTCAGCCAGTCGAGAACTTATGTCTTGAGAACTTCACTATCATCGAAACGTTGCGAAGCAAGCCACTTTCTGAGATGAAGAAACAGAAAGTAGTCACTTGGGGCAAGATCAGGACTGTATGGTGGGTGATTAAAATGTTCCCATTGGAATTTTTGAATTGTCGCAACAGTGTGTAAGCAGGCATTGTCGTGAATAATCAGAATTCCAGACCGTAACATTCCTCTTAGCTGGTTTTGGATGACACGTTGCAGATTAGACAGTGTTTGGCAATACACATCTGTTGTGATGGTTCGTCCTGGTTCCAGGAATTCTACGAGGATTACACCTTTTAGGTCCCAAAACACGGTTGCCATGATTTTGCGATGTGATGGTGTTTGCTTGAATTTCTTCGGTTTCGGTGAACCAGAGGGACACCATTGCATGGATTGCTGCTTCGACTCACCAGTGACCAGGTTTCTTCTCCTGTCACTATCTGAGGAAACAAGTCATCCCCATTTTTCTCTCAGCAGGCCAAAAAATCATGTGCCGATTTCATTCTTTCATCTTTGTGAGTGTTTGTCAACATTTTTGGCACCCACCTCGCACACAGTTTGTGATAACACAGATTGTCCGTTACAATTCGGTTCAATGTTTTATCGGACACTTCAGGAAACTCAGTGCCTAGATCAGTAATGGTGAAACAGCGATTGGATCTCACTTTCTCAACACGTTGCACAAAGACGTTCATCTGAACACTAGGCCTGATGCTCTGCTTGTCGTCATGAACATTTGGACATCCTACCCAAAAAGCACGACACCATTGTCTTACCTTTCCTTCACTCATTACTGTTGGTCTGTAAATGGCACACAATTCCCGATTAATGTCAGCTGCACTCAGTCCTTTTGTGTTGAGAAATCGAATCACCAATCTCGCCTCGCATATGGCAGGATTTTATATTACAGCAGCCGTTTCAACTTCCTGCTACTCGCACGTATGCACCTCCACACTGAGAAATATACCTCTGTTTCAGGCACCGAATGCTAAAGCATGCTTCCGTGCACGTTCAGCTTCGTCAATGTTGCCAATCCCAAGTAAAAAATTATCGGCCCTTTTTTTTTTTTTTACATGTGCCTCGTATATTACAAATAATTCAGTGTCCAAGTTATTGATAACCAGTTCTCACTTTCTTTTGAAATTTGAAAGCCAATGGTTCTAAACACCCTATTTACATTTTAATAATTTTCAGGTAATTTTTAATTAATCAATGCATAAATACTGTCTCAGTATTGCAATTTAAAATAGGCCAGAATTTGTAAAAAAAATATATTTTTTTTCAAGGAGCATTCTCATTCTTTTTTTTTTTTTTTTTTTTTTTTTTTTTTGTTATTGTGAGACATGTATATAATAAAAATTGCTTACACTTTATCATTATAGCTACTTTGGTCTACTCGACATGATCATGCATTTGTAGGCATTTAATTTTGTTTATACCCAACATAAAAAAAAAAGTCCTGGTACAGTGTATCTTCACATAGCACCAGAAAGAAAAATAGACACTGTTTATAAATTATAGAACCTAGGAATTTGAAATTCTACAAAAAAAAAAAGCCTCAATTTTACATTATCCTGCATTTTAAGTTTTTCAGCATGGTCCCCTGAAAAACGTGAAATCTATGTTCCGCTGTATCAACAAATTCTGCAGAACTGTATGATTCTTCTCTCCCCTGCAAGAACTGCCTTGATTCTATTCATATAACACCGACCTGCTTATACTAATTGGGTTCATCTGGACATCTAGAATTAATAATATAAATAGGTAAAATACATTGTTAGTAATAATATGAAAAGTCATGAAAGATTTAAATTCTTGACATCTGTTATGATTTCGTTTATAGATTGCAATATTGTAATAGCATCCTCTGTTCACTTGTATTTTTGCAGTTCTGCCACTGTCACATGCACCTGTACTGATAACTTCCCTGACATCCAAATGACGAACATAATTTTCCATATTACATTCAAAGAACTGCATGTCTCACATCTGCAGTCAGATGAGCCATCTTCCCTGTCTGTATGTTTTGTAATTAGTTACGTTTTTAACTATTAATTGATTTCTTTTCACTGAAGATATTGGTTCATACTACGGGAATGAGAGATGCGATAATAGATAATGCAGGTACTCAAGTTTTCTGCAAAGCTATTTTAAGTAATTTTCTATTCATTTCAGTAGCCACTGCCACCATCCTCGTTGGAATTCATTGTGTGGTTGCTTGGCGCGTATCTTCCTAAATCCCCACTAGGTGTGCTGTTGTCGCCTGTATGTCTGTGTATGTGTCGTCTACTGTTTACCTGTGTTAATTGCTGCATTAAAGGAAGCCAGGCGTGGTGTGCCTGACCACTATCTATGTTGAGTTCATGGTTGTAGTGCATGATGGCGTGTGTTTCTTTGATTTTTGTGTGTATGAGAGTGTGTGCTTTGTATTTGACATGTACTTTTTGATTTTATGGTTGTGGAATTTGATATGCTTTGCAAGTCTGGTGTTGGGTTGGGCAGTTTTTGCATTTGATAGGTGCTGCTGAATTCTCTCACTGATGGATCTGCCGATGTAATGAGCCTTGCACTCGCATTCAAATCAAAAAAGTACATGTCAAATACAAAGCACACACTCTCATAAGACACAAAAATCAAAGAAACATATGCAACCATGCACTACAACCATGAACTCAGCATAGATAATGGTCAGGCACATCATACCTGGCTTCCTTTATTGCAGCAATTAACACCAGTGAACAGCAGATGTCACATACAGACTTAGAGGCGATTTAGGAAGAATCAGCAGAAACGTTCCAAGCAACCGCACAACAAATTCCAACGAGGATGGTGGCAGTGGCTACCGAAAGTACTAGAAAATTACTTAAAATAGCTTTGCGGAAAATTTGATTACCTGAATGAAGATATTAGATTTAACTGTGTAAAGAATTCCAAACTCCTTAACAAGCAAGTGTGTAACAAATTATGAAAATAATAGCCGACGATAATGACAATTACAGAAAGAGATGAAAGTTGTACCTGAATGTACATGTAAGGTTGTGTGTGTGTGTGAGAGAGAGGGGAGGGGTATGCATAAAAATTAAAATAAATTTGTTAGTTGTTAGTACATTGCCAATTTCATTATTTTTATGTAGCGACAATTTACTTACCTAGTGCGGAGGTTCCAAAACTATTTTGTTTCACGGCACCCTTACTGTTTCAAGATTTTTCTGCGATTTTTCCATGGTGCCCAAATCAGTATGTGGGCCTATCTAACACCTGCAATGTTCAGTTAGTGTGGTTAGGTTGCTTGCCTTAAGTTAAAAAATAAACACATATTTCAAATTCAGAAATGTGTAAAAAGTACTAATCACATATTTAGAAGTAAATGTAATTTCAGTGGAAATATTGGAACAGTTCGCGGCGCCCCTGTATGCCAGCCACGGTGTACACTTTGTGAACCACTGATCTACAGGGTGAGTCATAAGTCTTCATACAAATGGTGAAAACGGTGACTAATGTTTATTTTTCCTTTTCAGGCAGGTGAACGAAAGAAAGCGATGCCACTAACGAAGGAAGAATAGATTGACATCATTATGTTGGCTGGGAGTGGTTCGACCCGTCATGTAGTACGTACATTCAATCCAACCCACAGAACACACATAAGCCATGACACCGTGGCCAAACTTATCAAAAGCATTTTCCAGGCCTGCTTTCGTCGGCGAAGGAACCTGTCCTTCTTCATTTCATTATAAGTTTGGCCATGGTTCATGGGTTATCTGCGTTCTGTGGGTTGCATTGAATGTATGTGCTACATGATGTGTCGAACCACTCTCAGTCAACAGAATGATGTCAATCCGTTCTTCCTTCGTTAGTGGCATTTCTTTTTCATTGGTTCACCTGCCTGAAAAGGAAAAATAAACATTAGTCACAGTTTTCACTATTTGTATGGAGACTTATGACTCACTCAGTCGGTAACGCGTCTGACTACCATGCTCAAGGTCCCGGGTTCGATCCCCGGCTGGTTCAAATCCGGGAACTTTTCTAACGGTGGAAGCGGCCCCGGCGCCTACCCAGCGTCGAATAACATGGGTACCTGGGGGAAACCCTGGGGGTAAAGGCGGTCAGGGGCGTGATGCTGATCACATCACCCCCACTCATGACCGGATCAAGAAAGTGTGGGGTGTTACCCCCACACCCCCTATACGCCTTCATGGCGTGGTGCTATGCACAGGGGAACACTTTACCTTTTTTTTTTACCTTTACTTTGTAGTGTATAAAAATTAACCAAATTTTTTAACTTCAAAATCTTTAGGTTGCATTAATCTTTCTCGAGTGTCAAGATGGCACTATTATGTATTTTTTCTTCTTCTTCCCTGATGGAGGATTGAAAGGCATACTCTGAATTTTCGATCTAGGTTTTTCTGTATAAGATAGGTTTGTGTTACGTGATGTATGCATAGGCACTCGACAGCGGAATTCCTGAAGGAGAATGTGGCAGGGGATTTTGTCATTGACAATTTTATATAGATAATTGAAATCATTCAGCAAACAGCACTGATAAGAAGTTTAGAAAGGACAGGAGATGACGAGTTAAAAAATTGCATACAGATACATCAACACTACACAACTTATCGTAATAGATGCGACATAACTTTATAGCCAATACAGTACTAACATGCACTGGTGCGCTCAGACTTTTGGCACAGAACACAGTCTGCAAATCTATTAATTAGGAAAATGTAAGTTTTATCAGTTTAGTTATGGGAGCATCAGTAGTAGTACTCTACTAGAAATGTATAAATTAACACAGTTGAATAAATTTTCCATGCTAGCTTCAAATGTGTAAACTTGTGTGAATTTTGAACCATATGGTGAAGATATGCAGCAAGTTGCCATTCATCCCCATTGCCACTGTCCATAGAAAGATTAGTACCTTCTGTTAAGAAAATAACTTCAGTGTAATGATGATGTGTTGCTTGTTTGCATTGTCTGCTGATCTGTTACCATGGCAACGATCCATCCTGCATTAGCACACCATCACCAGTGCTACCAAGTGTAAGAAATGCAAACGCAGGGCTTACCTGATGTCGTAGTGATAACGTCGTCGCCTTGAAATGAAAGGAACTCATGTTTGATACCAGGTGGCACAAGTGATTCAGATCCCAATTTAAACTGTAGGCACTGTCCCAATTAGCCTTGCTGTGCATAAAGTGTACTTTAAACCTCAACAAATGAGTAGTGTAACACGGTTATTGAAACCTACAACAAAGACTGTGGATTTAGTCGTGCTGACCACACGTCACCATGTAACTGGTTGGATGGTTTTCCACCTTAGCAGGTGCGACTGGCCCCCACAGGCTGTTGCACCGCCAGTTATTATTTAATAACTGATGTATATATTTTAAAATTCTGATTATCGTTAAATTATGAGTATTTTAAAATACAATTCTGGAACATTCATAATGTGTTCCAGTAAGAATAGGGTACTTATACCAGGTGTGCCGGTTAATTATTCTTAAATTGATCCAAAAGAAAACAAGTGTATCGAGGGAGAAAGGTAACACATGCTTTATTCAAAGTATGCGCCATCGCTAGCTATACATTGTGCCCATCTGTCCGTCAAATTGTGGATGCCCTTCCAGAAAAATCGTTCACATGTTGAGGTGATCCAGTCAGCAAGCCATTGTTCGACATCTTCGTAATTGTTGAAGTGTTGCTGGGAAAGTGAGTGAGACATAGATGAAAACAAGTGGTAATCCGAAGGGGCTAAGTCTGGTGAGTATGGCAGGTGGGGCAAGAATTCCCAGCCAATTGCAAAAATGGTGTGTCTGATGCCTTTCGCTGTGTGTGATAAGGCGTTGTCGTGCTGCAAAATCACTTTTCCGTGTCTTGTCGCCCAATCTGGGTGCTTTTCGATCAATGCGTGGTTCATATTGATGAGTTGTTGACAGTAGCGAACGGCATTCACTGTGTCTCCTGGTTTCAGAAGCTCATGGTACGCCACACCCTTCTGATCCCACCAAATGCACAGCATTGTCTTCCTTCCGAAGCGATTCGGTTTTGCAGTCGATGTTGAAGGTTGTCCTAGGTCAACCCATGACTTTTTGCATTTTGGGTTCTCGAAGTAGATCCATTTTTCGTCCCCAGTCACTATCCGATGCAAGAAAGACTTTCTTTCATGCCGAGAAAGCAACACTTCACACACCGTTTTTTGCTTTTCCATTTGTCTGTTGTTCAGATGATGTGGGACCCATTTTCCTGCCTTCTGGATCTTTCCAAGGCATGAAGACGATCAGATATGGTTTGGCGACCAACATTTAACTTCTCTGCCAGTTGTTGTTGCGTTTGCGTATCGTCTTCGTCCAACAGTGCTTGCAATTCGCCGTCTTGGAATTTTTGTTGGCTGGCCCGGGCGATCTTTGTCTTTCAAGTCGAAACCACCACTTTTGAATCGTCGAAACCAACCCACACACGCATCTTGCGTTAGGACATTGTCACCGTATGTTTCCACAAGGATACGATGGCTTACACTCGCGTTTTATCTTTTGATTGAACAAGAAAAGCAGGACGTGCACATGCTCCTTATTTGGTTTGAAGGTTCACACAAACCCAATATCACGATCACTCGCACTCGGTTGCACATCCACGGCGTTTTGACAGGCACTGTCCTGGCAACACACTGACGTAACAGTTGAGACTGTGAACCAACCCTTGCTTCCAGCGCCATCCAGCGAGGAAATTAAGAATTATTAACCAGCACACCTGGTATACTGTGGGATTTTGATTTTACATTTTTCAAGGTAAAGAAAAATTACAGGTTAACTGTAAAATTGAATTATTTTTTTTACATACTGCTTTGTTGGGACCTGAAAGGTTGATTGTATTATGCAGTTAAACAACTGTAAATTGTCGCAATGCTCAGCCATCAGAGTCAGTTTGGATTTTGTAATACCATTTATAAGATAACAGAATCCCTCTGGGTCTTCAGATGAGTGGTGTTAGTTTTCGAAAGCTTGGGAAACCTTTCTAGGAGTCTCCTGTTTGATATTCCAAGAGAAGCTGTTTATCATTATGACCACAAAAGCTTCAATTATATTTCATGTGCTAGTACAGTGGAACCTCGATTTTACGTTTTTCAGGGAACCAAGGTGAAAAAACTTGAATGTGGGAAAGTTTTATAACATTTTGCTATGTTGGAACCATGGTTTTAACGAAACAAACAAATTCAACGAAGATAACTGGGCTCGTGAACCTGGGGAAACCAGTTATTTTGTAGACTTAAGGAAAGATCTAGGTGAAAGCACAGGTATTTTTGTATACAGAAAGTTTCCACATGGCATCCAGTGGAAGGCATGTCCTTCTGGCAGATATAAACTCTACTGCGGGTACCGTAAAAACAGTTAAAGCACACTCATCTTGTGCATGTTGCTTCATATTGCTCTCTGTTAAAGTGTAATGCACTTTCTGAACCACTGCAGTTTGAGGCCATCATGCACGTACGTTGTCTGCAAGCAGCAGACTATTTTCACTGAACAAACCAGACTCCTGACCCATGCGTTTCATGGGAGAAAGAAGTTCATGCATTGCACGAAAATCTGCATTAGGAACGCCATAATGAGTTTCACCAATTACATGACAGGACTTTTGAAACAACCAGTGACCAAAACTCGTTTAACATGTTAACTCGTACTACTTTTGGAATGATTTATGTATAAGATTTAATGTACAGTGTGAGTACAAAGTCAGGAACCATGGTGTTATCCACTTCAAGTTATATTGTCTAGGATGATATGCTCAATATCTTGACCCTCTTCAGGAAGGCACATGTTCAGATGAGGCTCCCAGTTCTTCAGAACACTGAGGATTGTGGCAGGTGGAATTTGCATGGAACATTCCGTTATCCTCCCTTGCAGATGGTGTAGAGTGCGAATCTGGGTGGAATAAACTATTGCCTTCAGGTGACTTCCATAGGTAGTAAGTAATTCATTGCTGTGAGGTTCGGGGAACTTGTGGGCCACTCAACGGTGCCTCGCCAACCTATCGACCGCCCGGAAACTTCAGTAAAGTGCCCTCCACATTAGTCCTATGGTTCCAGACTTTTGACCCACCCTGTATAATGCGAGAAAATGTATTTCTTGCTTTTTAAGAGGTTGGTGAAGGTTATGTTCTCCAATATGTAAGTAGACTTACTTCTTATAATATACTTTCAGCAAATGCAGCTAATCGACCTAGACTACAGCTCGCACCACGAACTGTAAAAGCACCAATAAATGCACTGGCAGAAACCAGTCAGTCGCAGAAAATATTTGGTGGGGCAAAACCACGTGAGGAGAATTTGAATGTGAATGTTAAGGATACTCCAGACTCCTAAGGCACAATTTGAGTGACCATTGCATGTGCAGGTAAGTTCGAGTTATATATACATTCGTGATTTTTACGTATGAAGTTAATTATGAGTATTCTTGTAGTACTAGGGAGTTGATTTAGACATATGTGTTGAAAAAACTCAATCTATGCAAAAGAAAAATAGTTAATATCATTCATGTAATGGAAACAGGTTTCTTGGTGAAAGAGCAGAATGGTTGTAAATGCTATCCTTAAGTTTTGAGGATGAATATTATGATGGATTGTCTTGTGTAAGAGTGTTTAAACAAGAGGTTTACTCATGAGCAAGCGATGTAAGAGGCGCAGTTGTTTAGTGTTCTCAGATTCAAGACATATGCTCTTTAAATGGTTGAGTGTATACTGATAGATGTGTGTATTTTTATTATGCTCGCCTAAACACCTCACAAATAATTATGAAAATGCACATTGTATCATTAAGAGAAAAATCAAGGAAAGTATTTCACGCTTATTTATAAAAAAAATAATGGCTGAGGCCTATCTATCTTCAGGATTTGAAGCTCATCCTCATGCAGATGCCGAGAAAACGGTGTTTTCAGTAGATCGTTAATTATGTCACTCGTTTTAGTTCACAACACTGCACATATGCCATTCACAAAAATATCTATAATTCACATACTAACTCACCACAATATATGCACGATCCGCCTTTAAAGAAACCCGCTCAGTAAGGAAACTAACTTTCTTCAACATTCCTGGTGCGATTTCCACTCGAACTACCCTCCTTGGTTATTTTTAGGTGCAGTCACAAACCATTTCCGGTCAGCTAACAAATCTCCAGAACTTCTCGTCGTTTGCTCTGGTTGTTTCAGAGGTTAATGACCTTTTGTCGTACCGTCTGCAATTGTTCATTGGAAAGTGATGTTCTTGGACCAGAGCAAAATTTCTCTTGTCATAAAAGCAATGCTCTTCTCCTTCCCTCTAATAGTTTTGCTCCAAAATTCCCCCTTGTTGGGAAAATGTCACGCTGGTAACAATGAGTTCTCAACACTAACGGCACCATAGAAAGAAGACTGCCAAGCTCAACTTACGCACCCGCCTGCGGATTTCGAAGAAAGCGGGCAAGATTGCCAACTCTTAAGAAATTAGTGCAACATCTTGTAAGAAATAAGTGTGCCAACTCCTAAGAAATTAGTGTGCCAACTCCTGAAATGCCACCATCGTCCTATTGAAATGAACAATTTTATGGGCATTCTCCGACCAATTTTTTTCTTCTCTTCTGAGCCTGGGCGTCGCAGGGAGCCTAGATAGCCTGGAATATACGCCTCTGATGCGTTGATGTATTTATATTAGGGATGGGCCGATACCGATAAAGTACCGATATAAAATTTACCAATGCTGATAACCGATATTCTACCGATCCGATTAGAATTAGATATGGTACTTGAAGAACCTGAAATGTTCACTGATCTCCTTAACAAATGTGTGTTTCGAGGTGACTGCAGTGGAAAAGAAGTTTAATATTTAGTCAGTTACTTTTTTAGAAAGTAGGACATCGAGATTGTCCATAAAAATTACAACAAAATGGCAGAATTTTGCACTAAATTATAAGATATTTATCGATGTATCGGATCGATAAAATAATCGGTAATTTTATCGATAAAACGATACACCAATATGCCTATGTCGGCCGGCACCGATAGAGTACCGATTAATCGGTCCCATCCCTAATTTATATATAAAGTTGATGAAGACATTGGTCTCTGCTGGTGTACAATTGGTTCGATCATGCATTCTAAAACCAGATCAGCACATGGTAACTGATTGATTGCAGTTAAATACACTTGCATTATGGTGTTTTGGTTTGAGTTTCAACAAAGTCAGGTTACATGTAAAATCCTTATCACATGTTCCTTTGTGATGATTCGTACTCGTGAATTTTGAACACACTGTAAATTAGTGGCAGGAAGCTAGTGAAAAAGAAAGGAGGTTGTAAGATGTATGCCAAAGCGTTACAGTGATTGTGTTTGGCGTGTGTTCTCACTTCAATATATCTATTAACGTGAGAGTTGTTTGGCTTTCTAAGTGTTTTCAGCCTGACATGTTCGACACCGGGAAGACACAGACCACCTGTAGAGGTAAAAAAGGTAAAGTGCTCCCCTGTGCTTTGCACCACGCCATGAAGGCATATACACCTATCTAGAGGTGGGACTATTTATGCAAGTTTCGGAATTGAAATGCATGTGGAACAAGAACACTGTGTGTGTTCATGTTCGTAACCTGCAGGAGGTTTTCAACCTCATTACAAAAGGAGTGATTTCATTTTGCATCGTGTCATTGAGAATCCAGTTTCTAGTGGAACTTTAAGCACAAATAGCAGTTACAGGTATCGGAAAATTGCTAGCAAGTTAATGGTTTGTACTGTAAATGATAGCGAGTGTATATATTGTATAATAAGAATAAATTCTCAGTATAGTAGTAATAATGATGTTACCAAAAAAAGAGAGCTTCCAATGCAAACTGGAAGTTATGCAAAATTCAAAGTTTCCCGTGATTTTGTACCACTGTTATGTGGGGGGAAAAAACAACTATTTTGTGTTTACATAACAGGTACAGTGGAACTTAGATTGTTACAATTTTCAATCATCTGTATCAGTATTAGTATCTGAGAAGTGGTATAGCTCAACCCTAAAGAATAGTTAAACGATATTGAACTTACACTTTAGAGAAATGGTCAAGTGTTTTCTGGTTCAGGACATTGAATTGTTTCCATTGCCGACCTTCTTCGTGGAGTGTTAGCACAGCATGCTATGATGCCAGGGGTCCCAAGTTCGAATTCTGGCTGGGGCTTGCGGTTCTTTGTGACTGTACCTTCATCATATGATCACTCCTTATCTTTGTGATAGCTAAAAGGGGCAGAAAATAAATTAAACAATCTATAATTGTTTTTGTTCACAAATCCATTTCTCGGAGCATTTATTAGAAGAAAGCTTCTTTAAAAATTTTTGCCTCTGATTATATAGGACATCATATTATTGATACTTTGATGTGTATGATTTTATAGTGCTTTTCAAGGTACATACAGTGGAACCTCGATTTTATGTTTTTCAGGGGACCAAGCTGGAAAAACTTAAAATGTTGGAAAATATAAAATCAAGGAAAATTTTATGGCAATTTGCTATGTTGGGAGCATGAAGATTGAATGTAAAATCTGGGTTTTCCACTGTCATTTTTAAACTTCAGAAATGAACTTGTCAGCTAAAACTCAGAATAGTTATCTACCTGATTTTTATATAAAAATTATTTTTGATGATTTTTTTATTTAAATCTTTATTTTTAAAAACATGCTTAAAATTGCTTGTTTGTTTTTTGACACCATAAAGTAAAGTTCTCTCCTGTGCTTAGCACCGCGCCATGAAGGCGTATAGGGTGTGGGGGTAACGCCCCACACTATACAGATTTAATTTGTATATATATATTTTATTATAGAAAAACGACCCTGTGAAATATCTGAACAGTTTAATTAAAGCAAATAAAAAAATATATGCAGATATACATTTTTCTGTTTCTGATACTGTGCAGAGTAATTCAAAATGAAGGGTGCAAATTTACAGTTATTCTGACGCTACTATTTATGCTAGAAAATCAGACAAGGCATCAATATAAAAAAGAACTCTGGAAGTTTTATTCCCACTTAGCGGGTTTATTCTGCTTAGCTGGTGCTCCACCAGGATCGCCAGTGTCACAAAATGACTAATAACCAGTAGAAGGTGTATTGTGTGTTGGAGCTATCGAGAACTGATTGAATCACAACAGTGCAAGGACATTTCCGCATGCGTTTCGGTAGTAGTCCATATGTTTCACCCTTCAGAAAGATTTGCCAATGTTACAACTGCAAATTGTTAGTGCCTTCGAACCTTTGGACCATTTCCGCGTTACACGTGGTTCCCATGTTGAATCTTTATAATGCAAGTCATGTGAGTAAAACTTCCAGAGTTCTTTATATTGATGCCTTGTCTGATTTTCTATCACACATAGTTACGTCATAATAACTGTGTAAAGTTGCACCATTCATTTTGAATTACCCTGTATATATGGAAATGTTTGTTGAGTGTTAGTGAAACTATTATAATTTCAATAACTTTTCTTCTAGTGCAAATAAAGGTGGCCGCGGTGGCTCAGTCGGTAACGTGTCTGACTACCATGCTAAAGGTCCCAGGTTCAATCCCCGGCCGGTTCAAATCCGGGAACTTTTCTAACGATGGAAGCGGCCCCGGCACCCACCCAGCGTCGAATAACATGGGTACCTGGGGGAAACCCTGGGGGGTAAAGGTGGTCAGGAGCGTGATGCTGATCACATCACCCCGACTCATGGCCAGATCAAGAAAGTGTGGGGCGTTACCCCCCACACCTTCATGGCGTGGTGCTATGCACAGGGGAGCACTTTTACTTTTACTAGTGCAAATAAAAGTTTCTGGATGTACTTTATAATTGTAGCTTAAAATATTTTTTGTAGCTGAATTTTGGCATTTTTTTAATGATTGATTTAGTTTGCAAAATATCATGTCATGATAATGATATTATTTACGGTTTAGCATGATTAGTATTTTGTATATTATTCTACAGAAAATGTTTGCTAATTTTTCCTTTCAAAATTATTAAATTTTAAATCAAGAAAAATTTAAGTTTTACAGTTTGCATATTACATTTCTCTTTATATGAGCTTCATATATTATGTTTCTTTTCTTAGAGCCTAATAAAAATAAACACCATTATATGATTATGAGATTAATGTACTTTCGTCAAAAGTGATTCTGATATCTACAAGATCTTTATGTACATCATTCTATAAATTATCCATTAATATTTTTGATCGTAGGTGTGAGAAAGCCCCAGTTGCGTCCATATCGATCAGGCAGGTCACCAGGTATTGGAACGTTATCTGATTTTCCATGGATCACCCTCTCTCAGTACACTCCCATGCTTCGAGGAGAAAATTGCTGTTATTCATTGCCATCATCCATTGAAGATTAATACTGGCTGTGCATGTGAGTGAATTAAGTACTGCCTGTGCTAACAGAACAGTGTGTACAATGCAGTGGACTTCGTTAAAGAAGAGTATGCATGACGTATAAACATTAATTTGTGACCTTGTCAATGAATTTAGAGTTGCGTTTAGCTGAACAGTGTTTTAAAAATAAGTAAAGGATTTGTCATTCAATACCGCGGTGCTGGTACCACATAAAATATCTATTTAAACGAAACTGAAGTGACCATTGCAAACAAATTGTTTAAAAAAAAGAAAAAGGTAATAAAAAAAGGCGTTAAACATGGACGTTCGTGTAAGGGGTTGGTCACTGTGTCAGTGTGTCCCATTGAATGTTATTTTTTTTGTCCCGTGGGAGGTGGTCACTATAGTTGCTGCATAATAATTTTTTTTGCCACGTTATTGTGGGGACTGACGAAAAAAAGGTAACTGCTTTGGACCCTTATTTCTTTGTAATGTTATTTGATGGTGTTTTAGAGCAGCCAGCAAATCATCTTCGATGAATCAGTTTGGTTCTTTAATTTTTTTTCTGTGTGACTGAATTTTTACATTATGTAGATCAGTGTGCTTGTAAGCGAAATGATTTTTGTCTTCTTGGCCTCAGTACGTTCATGTCATGGAAGAATTTTATAAGTGTTTTTTTTTTTTCCTCGTGGTGATATTGGGAATGGATTTACTCTGTGTGTGATGATGGTGCTTGAATTTATCTTCAATACAAAGGGACTCTGATTTTGCAGATGATGCATTACTGTACAGTGGATGATTATTTAAGAAAAAGGGTAAAATATTTTAAAAAAATATCAATTGCATCTTTTGCAATGAAGAAAGCATCAATATTTTGAGACTAATACGTTCATATTTCTTTCATCTATCACTTCCTAGTCAGAGGTTTGCTCTGTAGGTCATTTTTCATCATAGTTGCAATATATGTAATACAAAGCCATTGTGTGTGTTTCTTTGTGCATTGTTTTTTTCACCAGGCATTGCTTAAAATATGCCATTGATGTACTGAGGCTCTTTTCTTTGTTGATAAAGAACAATAATCCTGTGGGGTACTGTATATATATATATGAAAAAATTATATAACTATTTACAAAATACGAAATAAAAATGCAAAGAAATGATCCGTAAAGTAATGTAAAATGTACATGTTCAGTTAAAAGATCATGTAATTGTACAGAAAAGAGTAATATTTTTCATAGATGTTTGAATAAAGTTCAGTGCCCCTTGGGAATCCATAAACTAGTTATTTATGGAATATATGTATGCACAAACATTGTACTTTTGACATTAGATAATGATCTACATTACAAAGTATCTGAACAATATACCATTACATGATAAATGGAATTCAGTATTTCAACTGCAGTTGTGTGAAGAAATGTTTGAATTCCTGGTATTGTATGCCAGTACTGGAACAAAGAACTCATCTTCAGAGTTCAAGCGTATTAGTTAATGTTTTTTGTATGATAAATTTTCCATGTTTGGAAGCCGTAAATTCCTAAGATTTATGTGGAGAAGATGTAATTCACACTAACATTTTTCAACATTTGTGTGCTAAAAATTGCCCTGTATTTGTTAACTAATTCCATGTTATTTTTAAACATGCCTTGTGCAGAATTTATACATCTGTCTAGTGTTTTTTTCTGGATAGATGTATGCAGTGCTTTTTTATTTTTCTGGTGGTGCACACCAGCACCTTTATATAGGTGAGAATTAAACAACTAAGATTTTATTTTAAGGAAAGAATGAGTGTCAACACTATGAAGCCTTGTTTCCATGTTAATTAAAACACTCAAAATGCTGGCCAAGGCAAAATTTATTGTAAAATAAGGCACTATAAACATAACATTTCCACCCTCTAACAGGATCCTTCAAACAAAGATCTACAATAAATTATTTTGTGAATTTATTGTGAATCGAAGGCCTCCCTGATGGTGCGTGCAGTAGTAGCGTTGTCACCTTGTAATCAAGGAGTCCCGAGTTCGATACCCGGTAAAGGCTCATAGTGGTTCGGATCCCACTTTAAAACTTTAGATTCAGTCCCAATTAGCCTTACTATGCTTAACGTGGACATAAAACTTCAACCCAATCAAACTTTGTTGTGAATAGTAGTACATCTCCCATGTGTGCCTAATTTAAGGAATTGACATTTCTACGCTGGAAGAAGCCTGGCAACGTCTACAGTAAAGGCAACAGATCCCGTTGTGGTAGCAGTAAAAGAGACAATTCCACACAGGTAAAACAGCGCCAGCTCAGTGCCAGAGCAATGGCATGGTGTGCCAGAGACCCAGGTTCGAGTCCTGGTCGAGCCTGCATTTTTCACTGGAAATCTACATATTACATTTATAGTGTCTTATTTTACAATAAATTTTGCCTTTTGTGAATTTATAAAATAACTTATTGTAAATCTTTGTCTGAAAAAAGACCGTTAGAGGGTGAAAATTTATCAGGGGTGCCCAAAAGGGGGGGGGGGGGTATTATTGCGCAGGCTGCGCCATCAAGATTTTCGGGGGGGATTTTTTTCCTTAAAATAATATAAAATTTAACATTTATATCTTTTTCAAACATATATGTAAACATTTTACATCTAAAATGCACCATATTTAATCCATTAGACGAAGAAAAGAAAGTGTTTAAGGGTATTATCGAAAGCAAAGGGGGGTGGAGAAATATCCAACTCTTACATATTAGGCCTTAATTGACACGTGGGTTCTGGGGGGATTCTGAATTAAACTTGGGGGGGGGAGTATAAAACTCTAGGTCTTCGATTATGGTGAGTATTTTAGTTAGAGGGGGATTTAGCATTAAATTGAGGGAGATATCCAATTCTTGTGTATTATTATTGTCTTAGACTTTTGCAGAAATTCTGGTGTGGAGACTTGAGAATTTTTTTTTGAAGGAGGCAATATCCACTCTTCAATATCAACAGTAATTCTAAAATTCGCATGGAAATTTTGGTGGTAGTATTGAGTATTAAATTTGAAGGGGGAGATAGGAAGCTCTTGATAAAAGTGTTAAATCTTAGATTGCCAAGGGATTTCTGTAGTGGAGAGATGGTTCGAACATTAAATTTTGGAGTCTGCATTTAGCGATATGGTATCCACACATTTTCGACCCCAAACGTGCCAATGGAGAAGCTGGAAAAGAGTAAATATCTCGGGATCCTAAGAAAGTATTGACACCACATTGAATTAATATTGTTGAAAGCCTGCAAAGAAATCGATGTAAAAAAATTTCTTGCTTGCTTCGTTCGCAATGATGTATTGCTAGGATGCATGTTTGATGCTTTAATGAGGTGAATGTGAAGTTTTTATACTGTAGCTTCATTACAAGGCAAGCAATATTCTTGATTATGATAAACGATTTTAGGGGTGGCCATGAGTAATGGGCACCCCTGTTTAGGGAGGATGGAGCAGATCAAGTATAGTGTTCAGTAAAGCTAAGAAAAAGTTACTTTTGGTAGACACATAATTAAATACTATATAGGCATATCAGTTTTATAGGTAAAATTACCAGATATATCTTACAGATTAGTGCAAAATTCTGCCATTTTGTTATAATTTGTATAGATAATCTCCATGCCCTACTTTTTAAAGTAAATGTCTAAATATGCAACTTCTTTTGCACTGCAGTCGCCTGGAAACAAACATTTGTTAACCTTTTGGTGCCCAAGCGTCTCGAACGAGATACCCAAAAGTAACCCTCGGGGTACCAAGCATCTCGATCGAGACGCTGTGTCAAGGTCGTAGTTTTTACGTTATAACTTTTCTATTTTTGGCTAGAATTTCGATTTTATTTTTTTATATTGTTCCTAACACATGTATTTAACAGAAATGTTTTTTTACATTTTTTTGTCTTCATGAAAATGGAGGGGGAAAGGCTGCATTTTGAAGCTTGAATCAGTGGCGTCCCGACCATTACTTTTGGGGGTACAACTCAAGTTACATTGGTCATACGACAATGATGCAAATATTTTTCTGTTTCTTACATGCCAGCGATAATTTCTATGTGCATTTTGAACTTTTCATATCCTTTTTTTTGGGGGGCGGGGGGCGAAACCCCATTTATTTAAAAAAAAAAGTATTTTCAGGGGATTTCCCCCCTTTCCCCCTCCATATATACGCCGAATGTGCATAAATTATATATCGTCTAAATCTGTGATTCATTCTTCGTACAACGGTATATCTTTCATATCTCTAGGGCATTTAGTTTCTGAGCTATAGTCATTTCAAGGTACCGCTGCATTTTGAAGCTTGAATCAGTGGCGTGCCGACCATTCCTTTTGGGAGTACAACTCAAGTTACATTGGTCATATGATAATAATGCAAATATTTTTGTGTTCCTTACATGTCGGCGATCATTTCCATGTGCATGTCGACACTGTCGTGTACTTTTTTTTTGGGAGGAGGGTGGGGGAACCAAATTTTTTTTCCGAAATTTTGGAATTTTTAGAGTTAGCCCCGTCTCCCCCGCCACATATACGCCGAATTTGCAAAAAATTCATATAGTTTGAATCTCTGGTTCATTCCGCGTACAACGGTATATCACTCATCTCTCTAGGGCAATTAGCTTCCGATCTACACTCATTTAATTGAAACTCTGCATTTTGCTCAAAATCTGCTCTGTACCCAGAGGCTTACTTGTTAAAAAGGTCTTGGGCGTCAAAAGGTTAAGGAGGTCAATGAACTATTCAGGCTCTTCAAGGACCATTTGGAATTTTATACCTGATCGGTAGAATACCGGTTATCAGTATTGGTAAATTTTATATCGGTACTTTATTGGTATTAGCCAAAATTTCATATTGGTCCTTCCCTAATTTATAGTTATTATTTTGCCTTGGTCAGCATTGTAGTGTGTGTGTGTGAGCTAGAGGGAGGCACCGAGACTCGATGAACACAATTACAAACCAACTTGACTACCAGAACCTTTCTTCCCAGGAAAAAAATTGTGTGCTAAACTGAACTAGATATAAGAATAAACTTACCGGACATTTGAGAGAGATTCGAAGAAATCCTATATTTTGAGCATCAAATAATTTGTATTTAAAAATATATCCTTCAGTTGGAGAAACAGAAAATTCCATGGAATTTATTGCTCTGGTGTACAATATAGTAGCTGCTCTAATTTCCTCGTGGATTCTGTAAAAGGTTTGGTGAGTGGGTGGCTGGTATACCATGTTTACCAGCATGTGTATTCTGGAAAGGAAAGATGGACCGCTCGTAGGAGAGGAAGTTCCCCACAACTCCATAGCGTGCCACCAGCTGCTCTCACGCTTCACCTTGGCAGGGAACTAGGGCTTTCAACGGCCACTCAAGCATACAGTGTTGGTGATTATTTTAACATGTTTTTCATGAGTTTTAAGGTTTTTTTTTTAACAAAGGTAGTTTTAAATTGGAAGTGTCGAGCGCCATGAAGTATTTTTAAACCCCATCCTTTAACCTAGTATCCTCGTATGACACTTCTCCGACGTGGCTTGATGTTCCGAGCCTAAAATACGACCACCTGAAGAAGGAAGCAGTAAAGCTTCCGGAACTTAGTTTACAACGAATATATACTCACTTACGTAAGTAGACTAAATTTAATACTTTTAACGTATTTTTGTTTTTTAAACCTATTTTTGTTTGTTTTTTAAACCTATTTTTGTTTATAGATAGTGAGTAATACGCACGTAACCAATGTGCTATCTTGCAAGAAAATTCATTTTTAAATAAAATATTTACATAAATTGTACTTCAAAAAACAACAAACATGTTGTGGAATTATGTGATAAAGTAAGGAAAACCCCATTCATAACATACACCAGATGCCATCATTTCACAAAATACCTGAAATCAAATTTAAGCATGTACAGTACTTACTTTTCAGTTAAGCTTTCGTCACATGTGGCTTCTTCAGGAATCAAAAGAAGAGGAGCCAAAGTTTAAAACATGACGGAAAGTTAGGTTTAAAAAAAGGTTCAAAATGGAAGGTAAAGACTATACAGAGCTTCCTGCTCCAACTAGTGACAGACTGGCTGAGAAAATGTGCTCTCGAAACATGGGTGTTAAAATTGGTACATAATAGTTAAAAGCACTAACAATTGGTAATGGCTACAGCCACATATTTATAATGATTTTGGTACAAAAACTTGCACATTTCGGGAACAAGTATATAAACTGGTATATGTCTGTTTAAATGGTGAACATAGCCCTTCATTTGATGTAAAAAATAATTATACAAATACACTTTTCCCTTCTAATAGCACATTATGTAGTCTGAGTATTAAGTTTATTCCTGTTTAGCACTTAAGAGTGCTCAGGGTGGCGACACCTGGAAAACCGGGAAAAGTCAGGGAATTTGAGGTGTCAAGAAAAGTCAGGGAATTTAGTCTTCATTGACTTTTTTTAAATGTATTTATTTATAGATATCATTATGGAACAGGAAATCTCGTTCGTAAGTTTTGGCCTCAACTTTTAGGCCCCTTTTAAGCACAACACAACCATGGCGCCAGAGACCAGTGATGGCAGGAGAGAGAGAGAAATTTCTCTCGCCCCGGGTTCTCGGCGGGAATTTTAAATTCGAACACTCTTTTGAGGAAAATTGTTATAACTCTGGCACTATGGGAGCAATCTACTTCGGATAACTTTTGTTTTGCAGCTAAAACATCAGCGCATGCAACCGTGTACAATTCAGAACAACGTACCGAGGAAGGGGGCTTGGGGGAGGCACGCCCCCCAAAATTTCAATAGAAAAACAAAAATCTGGAGTTTGCCCTCCTCTTCTCCTGCTATTTTGGGGAGAAGGTGCGAACTTTAGTATTCTTTTCAAAGAATGGACATTTATCAAGAGAATGAAACATGTTTCATGTTCTTAAGTGCCATACAAGTTGAATAATAAGCCAAAATGTGATAATTGTTTTTACGAAAAATAGGTAATTTGCGTTTTTGGAGGAAAATTGTTATAACTCGTGCACTATGGGAGCAATCTACTTCGGATAAGATTTGATTTGCGGCTAAAACATCAGAGCATGCAACCGTGTACAATTCAGAACGCCGAACCGAGGAAGGGGTGTTGCGGGGTGCGACCCCCGAATTTCAATGAAAAAAACATAAAAATCAGGAGTTTGACCCCTCTTCTCCCACTATTTGGGAAGATGGCACGAACTTTAGTATTCTTTTCAAAGAATGGACATTTCTCAAGAGAATGAAACATGTTTCATGTTCTTGGGTGCCATACAAGTTGAATAATAAGCCAAAATGTGATTTTTTTTTTTTTTTACGAAAAATAGGTAATTTGCATTTTTAGAGGAAAATTGTTATAACTCTGGCACTATGGGAGCAATCTACTTCGGATAAGTTTTGTTTTTGAGCTAAAACATCATAGCATGCAACCGTGTACAATTCAGAACACCGAACTGAGGAAGGGGGGTTAGGGGCGCGACCACCGAATTTCAATGAAAAAATCTGGAGTTTGTCCCCCTCTTCTCCCGCTATTTTGGGGAGAAGGTGCAAACTTTAGTATTCTGTCCAAAGAGGTTGGAACATTTTTCATGTTCCTGGGTGCCATACAAGTTGAATAATGAGCCAAAATGTGAAACACTGTTTGGAAATGTGGCATGGATATGTTGCGGAGAGGGGGAGAGGTTGGTCATCAATATGAATTTCCCAGGCTTGCTCCAGACCTATGTCAGAGTTTTCACCCAAACATAAGAGTATGAAGGTCTAAAGAGCACATTAATTTCGTATTCAGCACAATGATACCATATGGTATCATCAGGCCAGTACGACCTTACTCTGATGATACTATATGGTATCATCGGGGGAGTAAAGGTTAAGCCTCTAAATATTACGTGGCAAATGCATTGAATTATCATTTTTTCTTGTCCGTATGGGAGTAGTAAGGGGACCTGTCAACAGATAGAGCGGGTGGCACCATCCGATATTTGTCAGACGTCTTAGTAAGGCATTTTGCTGGGCAAACTGAAGGAACGTGGAAACAAATAGGTTCCATTGATACATACGATTTTTGTCGAATATCGCCACCCGACAAAGTATCTCACTACAACATGTGACAGAATTTGCATGGACTGCAACATCCAACAAAAATCGCATGTATAAACAAGAAGAGCTTTAGACTGCAAATATGCTGCTGGACTTTTATTACTCTTCTGGCTCACTTCACCTTATTTAATGTAGCAGTGCTTACGAAGGTTTTCTTTCATCATCCTGACGTATTACTGGTTTCGCACAAGTTTACAATGAGATTGCACTATTCTTAGATATCAAGAAGAATCCAACAAAACTGGATATATATTGAATACTATCACGAAAAAGTGAAACATAAATCTGCATTGGTGAATGTTATAAAAATTGGCAAGTGCATGCTCCCAACCTCAAATTTACTGCAACACTAGTATTGCAATGAAATTAACACCACTCTCTGTCCTGTCTGTTTAAACTGATGATAGATGGTTATTAATATCTCACTGAGTCAGGTTAATGTCCAATATTATGAAATAAAATACTAATAATAAATATGTAAATATTCTAATATCATATTTACTCGAATCATTCAATCATAAAAGCAAATCACTCTCTTCAAGAATTGAATTTTCTCTGCCAGCCCTGCTAAATTTTCACTTTCCATCTACTGATTTATACGAGGGGTGGAAAGTGATTTCCGATTAGTAGGGACATTGATTTTTCGCAAACGCCAAAACCGTGAAAAATTGTAATTGCTGCGATGTTATGTTTAGGAATGTGCAGTGATGTCTGGACACATTTTTCACCCGTTCGAAATATCGAAATAATGCGAATTTGGCATAAAATGCGAATTGTTGGCATTTTAAGCGATTTTTTAATAACAAATGTCCTAAAACAACGAAAAATTCCATGAAATCCAACATTCTTGTCTTTTCTAGGCCATGTTTGTGTACAAAGAACATGCAAGCTTTCCAACATTTTACTCAAGAGTAAACTATAGAGTTATACGTACATGGAATAATTCCGACAGCCACATTAAATCATGTATTTCCCACAATTTTTTCAACTTCTATTAAAACTATTTGCATCAGAGAAAAATGGCAGGGTTCTAACAGGAGATCGAGTGCGTATCTACTGTCACACGGGAGCCACATCTTCGTATTTGTCGCACGAGATATGTTTTGAATTACCAAGCTAAGCGCGCATCATCGGCATTTGTCGAGCGAGTAATAATGGAGCTCAGTTGTTAGGGCATCTGACTACTATGCAAGAGACCCGGGGCGATCCACACCCCTATACCCCTATACACCTTCATGGAAAAGTGCAGGGGAGCACTTTACTTTTACTTCCTCAAAAATCTGTTCCAACATATCAAACTGTCATGAAAATACTTAGACCATGTGACCTACAATTTCGAATAATAGTTTAAAAGCACAATGAAGTATTAAGTTTCGGTATATTTGGCAGATAAATGTTCTAAAACAAAAACGCGAATTTTGGGAAACGTAATACTAACAAGTCAAAAAAGATAATACCAATTTTTGGTGCCATAATATATCGGTATCTGTCACGTGAGATTGATTGATTTTAATTTTTTGGGTGCGTCACCACTTATGGCCATTATGCACCCTTCAGTATATATGCGGTGAAAATTCCATTATCTAAAATCCTTACCTTAAAATTAAAAAAGGGGTATGGAAAATAACTTTCAAGATATCAAACTCTCACGAAGAGGCGTAAGCCATGTGACTTACAATTTGAAACAGTAGTTTAAAAACACCATGAAGGTATAATTTGAGATATTTGCCAGAAAATGCGCTAAAATCAAAATGTGAATTTTGGGAAAAATAACACCGTATAGTAACAAATAAAAAATAAGAAAATACACCAATTTGAAAAAAAATAACAAAATATCAAGGTTCCTACTGATTAGGCATAAATAAAACAAGAATACGAGGGTCACTATTTATATTTTGACCCTAACAATGAAAAAACAGGAATTTGGCATTGAAAACTGCTTTATTGTTTTTCGAAGTATTCTCCTTTATAGTCAATACACTTTTGCATTCGTTCGAACCATTTGTCAAAGCAGTTTTTCCAATCTTCTTGAGACACCTCCATAATATGGTTTTTGAACGCATCAACGGCGTCTTCCGCCGACGAAAATCGTTGTCCACGCAATTTATTCTTGACATTCGGGAACAAGAAGAAGTCATTGGGTGCCAAATCAGGACTGTGCGGCGGATGACCCATCAATTCGATTTTTTGACTTCATAAAGTCGGTTGTTAGGCGAGATGTGTGACAGCTGGCATTGTCTTGATGAAGAATGATCCAACGGCGTTTGTTTGTTTTCCATATTTGACCGAAGACCTCTGACAAACAAATTGTTGTGTACCATTCAGAGTTGACCGTTCTACGTTCCTCTAAAGGCACAGTTGCCACATGACCAGTTTTCCCAAAAAAACAGGCTACCATTTGTTTCGATGTGCTTCGAGCGCGAACAACTTTTGTTCGATTGGGTTCATCTTGAAACACCCATACAGTCGATTGCTGTTTACGTTCCGGCTCATATGCATATAACCATGATTCGTCACCTGTTACAATCTTATATACGTCTTTTGAAGCACCACGATTGTATTTATTGAGCATTTGTTTCCACCAATTGATGCGAGCGTCTTTTTGAGTTTTTGTCAAATTGTGTGGGATCCAACGAGAACATACCTTTCTCACAGCTAAATGATCATGTAATATTTTATATATGCTGGTGGAACTAATGCCTATGGTTGCCTCAATCTCACAGTATGTCACATGACGATCTTGCAGTATTAGGTTTTGCACAGCATTAATGTTTTCTTGAACAACAACTCATTTTGGACGACCTTCGCGAATCTCGTCGGTGAGCGAATGGCGGCCACGATTAAATTCGTTACACCAGCGTTTCACAGTGGCAAAGGATGGGGCTTCATCACCAAATGTGGAAGTAAGTTGATTGATGCACTCTTGTCTTGATAATCCACGTCGAAAATCATCGCACGAAAATGTTCATGAGTTAATTCCATTTTATTGTTGCAATCTCCAAGGCAACATAAACAACACAAATGAAGCTATTGACAAAACATTTGAAGTACGTTATGGTCAATAATGCCAGACTATTCCGTGCAATCGTCAAATCGCACCTAACTTCAATCAGTGTTGCCAAGGCTCAAAACATAAATAGTGACCCTCGTATCAGTTGTAATTTATTGCATTAGTAACAGTGAGTCGGAACCTAATTTTCAGCATAATCACCATGGTTGTTCGGGCATTTGTCATAGCATGGCACTAAATTTTGTATGCCCATGTTATATGTGTCTGACAGCAAAGACGAACTATCTCTACCACAGTGTAGCTGTCAAATCCTTGCCCTGCCAGAAACTTCTTCAGTTAAACAAAGAGATGAAAGTCTGTACATTCAAGGACAGGGCTGTACAGGGAGTGGTCCAAGATCTCTCACCTGAAGTGATTCAAATGGCCGCGTGTACTCAGCTGTATGGGGTTGTGCATATTCGATTGGTCTTCCGTGAATTGTCTGCACCTGACAGACCATACTGTCACTCACGACGTCGGGTCTGCACACCTCACATGATTGCTGGTGGCTCTGTGCCAAATTCTGAGCGTGCAATGTAGGCTACATCGCAGTCGGTGGGAGACTGTATGAGAGCTGCAACCTTTAACCTAGAACTGCCCTAAAATGGCTGCATTGCAACTGTACCAGATTACAGCTGCATGCCACTTCTTCCTGCCTGCATGTGTGTGTCGCTCTCCGACCACTAGTGCTGCATATAGGCACCATTGGAGCTTTTTTCAGGATGCCCCTCGTATATAAACTCTCAGAAGCTTTTATTATTAGAGTATTCCTGTTTTAATGTGTGGTTAGCTAAATCAGGTACCTATACAATGCAGTACTGAATCAGAAATCTCATTGATAATGTAAGGAAATTTGACACTTTATTTTGTTCGATTCAATTGTTTCACTTATATGCAAGAGTTAAGTTGTTTGCTTTACAAAGAAGGGAGAAGTAGCTTTATGCATTGAAAAATGAGTCCGCACTCGTTTCCAAACCTCAGTGGAAATATCAACATATTATACCGAGAATGTATAAGGAGACTGATAAATTACATTTTTTTTTCTTAATCACTCTTCACTCTTATCTCATTTAGTCTTAACTTTAAAAGTAATCAAGTATTTTATTTTAAACTTACTGCGTATGACAAAATTCCGTAATCCTTCCCTAGCTTGTGAATTGTAATAATTTTCCAAATTCACTATTTGGCAGTTTGAATTCAAATCATAGAGAATAGAGAAATTAAGTCAATTTCATAGAAGATAATATTGGTACTTAACAAAGCCATACATGGATCTGTATGAGTTTATTATTTCCATTTGCAAAAACATCGATTTAGTTTAGTTTGCAATTGTCGGGAAAAATGTAAATTTTGTCCTGGAAAACCTGGAAAATTCAGGGAATTTCATTTCTGCTTGTTTGTAGCCACCCTGGTGCTCACCTCCAACTCACATTCCATCCCAAGAATGCTGACCATTTTCACTACTTTTTAAAAAATCTTATCTCAAAAACTAAAAATGTAAAATATATGTATAATACACTATTGAAAAGTTTGATTCTTCTCCTTTATTTTGATATATATACATATGTTACATTATAACCACATGGCTACCTTGGACGTTTCATCATAAATGATATGAAATGTACTAAAAATAAAAAGTTGACAAGATATATGCCATGCAGTGGCGGCAATTGGGTCCCAAAATAAAAGGGGGGGGGGCAAAGACAGTATATTTCCCTTTGTAGATAAGATTTAGGCACTAGAAAAGGGAAGCAAGCATATCACTATTAGACAACGATTCGAACAGAACCGTTATGAGCATTTGCCCACCATCTAGTGGCAGTATGAGGAAGTACAATGTCCAAATATTACTCAGGATTGCTAACTCCGTAAATGTACGGCAAATGACCGTTGAAATAAATTTTGAATTCAACTCCGTATATATATATATGTGATCCGCACACTAGAGAAGTTTGGGAACTCCGTATATATACGTGATTAGCACTCGAAATGTTAAAGGAGTCCATTTTTAGCATATAAAGTATTTACAGCAGACTTAAACTATTTTCCATGATTTGCATAAATTGCATGATAATTCAGACCTCAGAAAGTGTTGCATCGGAAAATAAGCTCTAAATTTAGTGTTTATTTCACATTTTCCACTTCATTTTATGGCAAAACATGGTAGGAAAATGCATCTCAAATCTTTCAAAAACATGAAACATTACAGTGTGTTATTTTGCATTTCATGTTTACGTCAAAAACGAAATGTCCATGCCTCTAATAATTTCCAATTATCATTACATGCTAATAAATACATTGTTTTGTCATCCCTTCATGTGTGTAAAAAAAAATAGAGCATGGAGACTGCATGTTTATATCCATAAATATATACCAAAATGACTGAATATTGCACTAAATTATAGGATATTTACAGATATATCATATCAGTAATTTTACCGATACAATGATATGCCTATATCGACCGATACTGAATAATCTGTCCCATCCCTATTTAAAACCAGCTGTCCTGAAAAGGTTAAAGGGTAAAATTGTTACAATAGATAAGAAAACAACAAAGCTTTATAGTTGAAAAAAATATGTATATAATATGCAGGCAATATTGCATTAAACTCAAATGCAATTTACAACAAATTAACATCACTTCTTTTCTCCAAGAAGCATCTGCCGAAAATCTGCATTGGATTTTGGTTTACTGGATTCTCCATTTTGTTTTTCTCCATTCGTTTCATGTGCAGAACCTGGCTGCTGCTGCTGTAGTTGAACAGACCGAGGCATAAAAGCCAGCTGGGTTCTGCTTCGACCACGTCTGCAAGGCAAGAATAGTTCTAGTTATCAAAACAGTACAGGTTCCCTACTACACAGTAACTTTGAAAGAGCTATTGCAGGCAACCATAGTGTTGTTCTCTCTCTAAATATTCATCATTTTGCTCAATATAGTCATATCGGTGTATTGGAAAAATTACCAATATTTTATCATTTTCTAATGATTTTTATGGATATAAACACACAATCTCCATGGCTGACTTTTTTAAAAAAGTAAATGTCTACATATCCAGTGTCTTTTGGATTGCAGTCTTCTGTAACATAGTTTAATAGACTTGCACAATATCTAAATAACAGTGAAAGCAAACTCCATGAAAATTTACATCAATGCTCTAGGAATTCTAAGCTGATGTAATTTTTCATATATTGGAATATCAAAGCACTTTTTCGAATGGGAAGGAAAATTTGAAAAAATTCGGCCTGACGGCTGCAAAGGGTCCAGTCGAGCCTTAAGGCAAGGAGATATAGTGTGCATTTATTTGAATATCGTCGGAATGGGCAATGCTACTGAAGAAAAACATGGAGCTACAAGACAGAGTGAATTCCTCATCATGTGGCAGGTCGAAGCGTTTTTCAAAGTTTATTATTAAGCTAGATACAACCCGTAAAGAAATGACGAATAAGAATTTTCAGAATCACATGTATTCCTTATGGGGAATCAACATCATGTTACAGCTAATCAAATGGTAGTTTCGACTTTTCTGCTGGGCAATCACTTCTTCAAACTGCCCTCTTCCTGTTGATATAATTTTCTATTCCATCGGAAGTTTGATATTCCCAAGATAACAAATCAAAAAATACTCCCATATCCCCAATGCATTTCTCCTTGTCTCCTGGCAGTGTTGCCAAACCTGGTGCACATAAAAGAGCTATATTTCACCTTAAATGGAGTTAAAAGATACTTTCAAGGAGCTAGATTTACGAAGTGCTTCCGAGAGTAATGTTAGTTGTCAAAGGGGTGGGGGCGCTGCTATTACCGTTAACTCTAAATTGCGAACCTGGGATCCTCTGCAAAGGATCCCAGGTTCGAGTCCCGGCCTGCGTATAATGTTCTTTGCAAATGTTTCTTCATCAATTTCATAACATCCCTCATCCTCATCATTGCGAATAGCGAAAAGTGGCAGAAAAGCGGTGCTAAATAACAAAAATAAAAAAGAAAGTAAGGGGAATAGGAGCTTATCACATGTGCTGTAACAATTTATCTAACAAATTTCAGAGTGTAGCCCATTCAATGTTTTTAAAAGTTGGTGCCACTGAGTAGATACCTTGAACTAGCTTCTTGCACACTGCTTAGTTTTTAGGCTAAGAATCAATATGTAACATGTGAACCAGTAATATCTCACAATCTTGAAGACACACAAAGATAAAATATGAACAACTATTGAACAATATATGATTCCAATATCAAAATTATCTCACTTAAATTATTCATTATACAATGTGTGTGGCTTAAAAATACAATAAAAGAAAAATTCATAATAGGGACATTGAATTTTCGCGATGCGCGAAATCGCGAAATGTGAAAAAAAGATTCAATTTTGAACGTTCTGCACGTAACTACACCCCCAATGATGAAATATCCATGAGTTTTATTCGCAAAGTAATGCGAAATGTGTGCTTTTCCATGAAATGAACGCTTTTTTGCGAAATAACAGTGAAATATCATCAAATTAAGTAGAAAACATGCAAAAACAGGCAATCGAAGTTGCGCGCGCAAACTGTCGATTTGTAACGAAACGTTTGCCTAAAGTTTCCTACCACTAGCACCTGAAGAACGTTTTATCTTCGATCACATCAGGAAGATGCTGCAAATTGGGATTTCCCATGCACATAATCTCAGTTCGAAAACTTTGCTCCCTGTCAAGCTGCATTCCTTGCTTCCCCCGAATGTCTACTCACTCAACTTCCACTTTCATTGAACTTGCTAGCTGTAGCAGCGATAAGATTAGTCTGTTCCCGCACATCAAGGGAAACAATGGTGTCATTGGTGTTCAGTCATGAATGAATTTTGTTTATCATCATGTGATTTTCAACATGTGTTTGTGTATGTGCAGTAGTGATTATTTTATTTGTTAGACAGCAAGCATATCCTTTAAATACATACAATGCATAAATCACTTGAGATATGCAATTTAGAAAAGAAGTGATTTTGTGTTGGTTTTCTTTTTGGTTGGACAGCTAAGTACTTGTGCATGTGTACAGTATATAAAAATGAAGTAGATTATCAATTTATAGCTCTTTTGTATGTTGTTTCCTCTCATAATGAAAAAGTGTGTGCCATTTTTTTTTCACCGCTGATCTAACATTTTATTTACCACTCTCCTCAGTTTTTATTTACCATAAATTTGTCTCCCTAATTCATAACATGTAATATTTAACCAATAGCACAATAAGTAGAGGCACATATTTTTGGTAAATAAAAAAAGTAAAATTTCGGTACAAAAACAGTCAATTTCGGATTCAAAAGTTGTAAATAAAATAAAATATCGGTGTTATAGCGGTGAAAAAGCTATATACAAAATGACATTTTGGTTTTAAAAATGTGAATATATTCCAAATATCGATTTAAAAACCACTTACTACACAAAATAAACATATCCCTTCTAATAGCACATTTATGTCATTACCAGACTATTAAGTTCATTCCTGTATAAAGGGGTCCATTTTTGCTTCTCAAATATTTACAGCAGACTTAATCAATTTTCCATGAATTGCATAACTCGCAGGATAATTCTGACTTAAGAAAGTGTAAATAAACTCTAAATTTCGTGTTTTATTTCGCATTATTTCTTGACAAAACAGGGTAGGAAAATGCACCTTACACCTTTCAGAAACATGAAAAATTAACATTACAATGTGTTATTTCACATTTAGTGTTTTCCTCAAAAACGAACTATGCATGGGTCCCGAGGGGGCATTTGGTGGGTCGCAAAGTCCGGCTCTAACATTAAATTATTGCATCTTAAAAACCTATTCCATTTAAGTTGCTAAGACGTATTGTTTAACAATTTAAATTCAACCCGTGTTGTACATAGTCTAAACTCTACATTTCTGTTATTCGTGCTTCACCATTGCCTTTTATTGGCATCTCTCTGATGTTTAACTCAAGGGAATTGGATATATGTCATTGTTGTTTCGACATTTCAGAAAAAAAATCAGTTTGTGGCCACAATGTGTAAAACAAATGGTTACATGTTGTCAGGTAGAACTAAGGGAACATCTGTGTGATATCAGCTGTGATTCTGGCATTAAAACTAAATTTTTAGATTCAGACTTCACAAAGGTTGGATATCTTTAAGAGGCGAGTATCCTGAACTTTTGGATGTGGCATTAAAGTTACTCATGCCGTTCTCCACCTCATACTTGTGTGAAAATGGATTTCCATCTCTGATTCACGTCACATAAGTTCAGTGAGTAAAAAAGAAAAAAAGAAAATGTTTTCAATTTCAGCATGTGTGTTTAGTTACATGTTAGATTAGACTAGAGTAAATTAGTCTTTTAAATTATATATTTACTTTTCTAGAATGAAGTGTGTGTAATTTGTTTAACTAAGCCCAAAAGAGGACTCGATGTTAGCAAAAATATGATTATAAACTGGGTGCACACCCTTACAAGCAATTCTGCCGATGTTGCATTTGTTCTGCAATCCGTAATGTGATGCTAGTAATGCTGCACAACGCATTGGCAGAGCTTGAATAAATGTTGGACAGATGTCATGCTACCAATGGTGCACATATCGAGGTGTATTAGACAAGTAAAAAAAAAAACTTTTTGAGTTACTCTATTGGTAGAAGAAATCTGTATGGAAGTATCTTAATAAACTTGCAAGTTACCCTATTTATACATGTATAATGCGCACCCTGGTTTTTGATAGGGAAAAGTGACAAACAATTATATCTCATATACAATGCAGAGTAGGTCGTAAAGCTGTTGCTAAGGCTAATCGGGACTGGACCTACAGTTTAAAGTGGGATCCGAACCACTATGTGCTTCCAACGGGATCCCATCAAGAGTGAATGACATCATACCAATTGAATGCGTCACATGTTGCTATGTGGACCAAGGGAAGAATATTCTCTTGTATAAACAATAAGTCACCAACCCACACCACCTCCCCCCTCTCCCTTTACTGTGCTTAGCATTCCAAAGCTTTCACTCTTTAACCACCTTATTTATTCTGTAATAGCAGAAAGCGAGATCAAAATTACATTATGGATTTGCAGTGCTCAAGGGGTTATTTTCTATTATTTCTCGCCCGACAAATACCGCTAATACGCATCCCATGTGACCGAAGGTGCATGCTCGAATTTAACCAGAATGGCACTGCTTTTCTTGGTGTTGAAGAACATTACATTACAAAGTGAAAAATCGTGAGAAATGACCTTCAAACTATGTACTTTTTCTGTTACTAATGTAACATTTATACAAGGCACATTCAGGACCCTCAAACTAGCAGTTAGCAGCACAAGATTTCTTCCACTAAGGCATTTACACACTCCACATTCAAATATTATTTTCCCAGTAATAAATTTTAATTATTATTTTCTTTTTCTTTCATCCAAAGTACCATAAAAATCACAACGTGATTTTGTTTGTGATGAACTTATTTCAATTGCATTTCACATTAGTGTTGCTATCTTGAATGGAATAATGTTGCCATATTCAAAATCTGCAGGAGTTAAGCCAATATATAACATGATAGGGTTCCGTAAACATGAAAAGTCAATGCAAGTGTCACAAAATCAAGGAATAACCCTTTACGGTTTCTTGTTGGCTGTCCTAATTCTTCCGTGTATAATACGCACCACAGTTTTTGGGGATTTTTTTTTTTTTTTTTTTGAAAAAAGTGCACATTAAGCATGAGTAAATACAGTATTAATTTTTCTGTTGTTATACTTTTAAGCCGGACACACTGAATAAAAATAAAAAAGTATCTTACGGGCCGGTTTCCTTTGGTCCGCCACCTAACGACTGCATCAGTGATGATGGTTCTCTAAATCTCTGAGACAGCGGTACAGTTCTTCTTTCTGGTGGTTTGCTTATGGCTACTGATATTGTCTTGTCACCAATCTCTAGGCCATCAAGCTTTATTAATGCATGTGCCGCGTCAGCCTTTAGAGAGCGAAAGAGTATTAAGCACATCGAAAAATTGTGGAAATAAATTTGACTTTTAACCACAAAACTCACAAAGCATTGTATTAAAAAAAAGGAAAACTTCATAACTTTGAAATGTTCACTGCAATGTAACAACCATAAAAATGCTCTTTCCAGATATTGATTGTTCATGTAAAAATTATGGAAAAACCCAAATACAGGGTGTACTAAGCAAACAAATAAAAAATGAAAGCATCCTTGTAGAGAGTTTGTCAAAAACAATGCAGTGATTTTATCATGTTGAGACATTTGCTGTAACTTCTGTTTATAAGTGTCTGAACATGATAAAATCACTGTATGCAGCTAATTGAAAGTGGCCACCCAATCTAAATGAAAGATTGAAAAAAATTCAATGGCAGTTTTGAACCCGTAAGTGATTAAATTATTAACATTTATAACCACCCTGCCTGAAGCTATCAAACACATTTCGGGTTATACAAATAAAAAAATTACAGTTGAAGTAAGATATATGTAATAGCTCGCTTTCATACAGCATACACTTACATTTCTGCAAACGCACAAGCAACACCTCGAAGCAACCTTGGACGTAGCTGGCTTCATACCGAACTATTTCCTTCACTTGACACTGGTACAAACGAAACAGGTAACCTCTCGCGCATGCGCGATACACAAAATCCTGTACGACAGGAAATGGTCATACATCCCTCTCCTTCAATGAAAAATTTCACGAAGGGAGTAAGTGAAATTTTACACTTTTGACATCTTCCATGAATAGTTATTACATGTATAAGTTCTAAATGTTTCACACTTAGGTAATTCAAAAATAAAATTAAATTTCCATGATACACAAAAAATAACTCAAAAGTTTTGTTTCTTAATTTTTAAAGATGATTGATTAATTCATCAAAAGAATTCAAGTCTTGTATCAACCCAAAAATAAATCATGATTATCATTATAACAAATATCTGTGTTTACAAACAAAATATCAAAATATGTAGAATACATATCTGCATACATATTTATATATACTTTCATTTGAATAAATGCTTGTATAACTCTGCGTTTAACTTTTCTAATTGTTTTAAATAATAATCTCTCTTCTCATTTGAACATTTCCATACTCTCAAGTTATCACTATGATGATTATCACTAATATTACCAGTTTTTAAGTCTATTAACTTGAAGATATTAGTTGCTTTGTTGCAAACTACTAAATATGGACCTTCATAAATTTCACAATATTTTTTGATACGATTTCCTAGAAGATTACTAAGGTAGTGAGTTTTGATAAATACTAAATCTGAAACTTTAATCTCAGCTCTATTCTCTTGCCTTACATTATATCTTTCATTCCTTTTCTTTTTTATCTCTAAGTCCTTAACAGAAGTCATATATAATTTATTTTTCCATTGTGGAACTTCATTGAGGGGTACTTGAAAGTGATTCAGAGTACATGATTCCAGATTCCTATTAAGTTGTAATTCAGATGGAGCATACCCTAAACAAGTATGTATGCTATCATTGAGTAAACTCACAATTATATCAATATACTTGGGCCAATCTTGATGTTTTTCTTTACAAAATACACGCATTAGTCTGTTTAGTTCACAATGATTCACAATGACTGCGTTCAACCAAATTAGAATTTGGATGGTACATAGGAGTGTATGTTAACTTAATACCTAGGTTAGTCAAAGTATTTACATATTTCTTAGAATGGAACACTGCAGCATTATCGCTTACTAACTTATGTGGAATACCAAAGTGTCTTATATGAGACGTTATATCAGATATGTATTTTTAACAATTTACCTCCTAACAATTAAGAGACAAGATGAGTCTCACTAATCTAATATATATGACGCTCTTCCCCGGCTTACTGAATGACACGGTCATATATTTTTTAAAAGGAATTAAAAAAAAATTATTTTCCTGTAGTTTACGGTTATTACAAGCATAAGAAAACAGTTTTTTCTTTGTGACGTTTCAGGAGAACACACGCTCCTTTCATCAGACATTTATTTTCATTTTGACTAAAGATACAGTTATAACAATGGTTAGTAATTTTTAAACAAAAAGAATCTGTTATATAATGGATGTTGTCAATGTTACATTGTTGTAATATAGCAACTTAACTGTGAAAAAAGCAGTCTATTTTTTTTTTTTTTATGAATCCCAAATATCATCAGGTAATTCAAATTCATCATTGTTTTCACAAAGTCTCTTGATGTTTTCTGTTACATTAAATTTTAAAGATGGTGGCTTACTCCATTTGTGAAAAAGAAAACTCCACACTGGATCTATGTTACCATTTTCATTATTTAATTTATTCCAGTGTTCTTCTGCAATGAACGAGGCTTCCCAGACATTCAACTCTGTGTTTCCCGTTAATCTTTTTAAAACCCTTCTCTTTTTAATCAAATGCTTCTCTTCGATGATATGAGTTGACAAACCTGTTCTTGGGTTTAGATTTATAATGTCCAAATCATGTTCCTGCCATCTTATTGCCATTTTCCTTGCTGTTTGTCCCACATAATCTTTTGAACATGAACAACTTATATTATATATTCCTGTGGTTTCCACATCTGGTAGCGAGTTTCTCATTTTGAATTCATTAAATGTACATTCCAAACTTCTTGGTGATTTAAAAACAATTTTGAAATTAAAACTTCTAAAAATTTTTGCAATTTTATGTGAGAATCCCTTGTGGAATGGAATGCACACAAATTTCTTTTCAACAGATTTTTCATCTTTGTCTGTATTTCTCTTTTCTGAAACGTCACAAAGAAAAAACTGTTTTCTTATGCTTGTAATAACCGTAAACTACAGGAAAATAATTCTATCATGCAAGCAATGCGTACATACAAGAAAAACTATTAAAAAAAAATTGTTTTAATATTTCAAATCATAAGTTGCCCAAAAGTTCAATCCAAATTTTTATATATCAACTTAACCTTAGAAATAACTGTGTTACCTTTCGCAGAAATAAAGAAAATTACCACATGTTAAGTGTTAATGAACAGTGTATTATAAATAAATTTCACAAGTAAGAAGTATTCGTTCATACACCGTATAAAGCATACATTCATATAATCAACTAAGATCTTACATTTTGATATCACATTTTATATTTCAACTTCTTTTACATATTAGTCACGATCTCAAGTCAACTTATAAGCATATGGAAAATTGTTCTAAGTTTCCAGGATTTTTAAGAGACGATTTGCACTAAACGCTCGATTATAACGAAGAACTATCCCAGACAAATTATATGTTTTTGTGTGTTCTATAGACTTTCCACTCCACATTCAAAGTAGTCAATTCTTTCATATTATAAAATTAGGCCTTTCATTTACGTGGCTACATGCATGTAAGATACTTATCTGAAAATTCAACACCAAGAGAAGATGGCTGCCATTTTTACGTCCTATGGACCGGTCACTTTTTAATGTCCTATTCACTTTTTAGGTTCTTCATGGCCTTTCTGAAGATCGAAAAACCGTTACTACTCTTTTTGTAACATTTTTGTCACGTTTCCTGGACAAATCTTGTTGTTTTATATAAAATATTTCCAATTTAGGTCTCCGAAATATTTAGTGACTCCATTCTAGTCGTCCGTGATCTTAAAGATGAAGCAGTGTCTCCAAACTCACACTGTTACAACTTTCAGCACAGAATACAAACTTGCGAATACTTTTCAAATGACAATTATTGAATTGTACAGATATTATGCATGAAAACGCATGTAAAATAAATTAGATACAATAAAATAGATATTACAATATTCTATCACATGTTTATGTATTTTCTTTTTACCCTTTTCAGTAATTTTAAGTTTTACAATTTTGGTGGGAAAAAGGTTATTTACGTACAACTTAGATTTTTCCCTTTATGTGAGTTGGCTATGTTTCACAACTTTACAACTTTAGGATTACTCTTCAAGGCGTTCATTTTAACAAATCGTAACTTTATCGTCGAAATTCTGCCAAAACTTATCTCAAATGGTTTGTACGTGTTAGTAATACATATTAAATACATGTTCATACCCATATACTTATGAATGAGCAAGCAAAAGCTGTTAAAAGCAAACATATGTGCGATATTGCATAAATTGGCAATTTACGGTAAGCACTTTTTTGATACGTCACAAACCAAATTACATCGCTGAGATATATAAAATATTTTAAATGCTTGAAGTTTACATACGTAATTCAATTAAAACAAAGCCAAAGTGATGTGAATTAATTTTGTACAAATATAAGCCACCAAATACGAGCTCAAATCGTAGATCTTCACTGATAAAATTATTTTATTTTTCACTTTATGATGGTACTCATTATGATACCGTCATACTTATATATCCTTCTAAGAGGACTTTCACAATGCTATCAGCTGTACTAGATCTCATTGGATAGGCAAATAAATACCTTGTATTAGCATCCTGCAATGTTAACAAAAACCTTTCTCCTTTTGAGCTTCTAACCAAAGGACCTTGAATATCTAAAAATAAAACAGTTTCACCTCTGTTATAATGTAACTGAAAAGTTCCTTTAGGCGGATGCCTGTTTGGTTTTGTTTTCATACAAATTTCACAGTCTTTAACATAACTCAAAATATATTTTCTCATACGAGGCCAGTAATAAATTTTCCTCATTCTTCTAAGAACTTTATCACCACCAAAGTGGCCCATGTTATCATGATAATTTCTTAATAATACAGAAATCAAAGATTGAGGTATACATATCTTCCATGAATTTTCAAAATGAAAATCTCTCATTAACAAAACTCCATTACATATTTTATAATATTTCTTCCAATTTCTACATTGTCTTGGCAAATTCATATTCAAACCTTCAGAATTGTTTAAATAATTAATGATAGGTTGAAACACTTCATCATTACATTGTTCTTGCACCAGTATTTCTACTGGTATATCCAAAATTTCATTTCTCAAGACCATATTATTGTTAACATGAACCAAAACAGGTTCAGATCCTTCAAAATGTCTTGATAATAGATCTGCGAGATCATTATCAGAACCTCTACAATATTCCACTGTAAATTGGTATTTCTGAAGCTGGAGAGACCATCGCAACAAACGAGGGTTCCAATTCTTTTGAGTGATTTAACCAAATAAGACATTTGTGGTCACATACTATTGTGAATTCTCTTCCTAGAAGATATTGGCTACATTTTTCTATACAGAATAATAGACTTAGACACTCTAGTTCTGTTATGGTGTAATGCTTCTCATGATTTCTTAATGTACGACTCATGTAACTTATTACCCTTTTATCACCATCAACAATTTGAAATAAATAACCTCCAACGCCAAGTAAGGAGGCGTCTCCTTGGACATAAAATCTTTGATGAATATCTGGATGGAAAAGTTTAACATCATTTGAAATTGCTTCTTTCAGTAAATCAAAACTTCTTTGTTCTTTCTCTGTCCACACCCACTTCTTGCCTTTTCTTAATAATTCATACAAGGGAGTACATATAACAGCAAAATTTGGAATAAATTTCCTCATCCATGAGAAACTACCAATGATTTTTTGGAGCTGGAAGATCAAGAATAGCTCTTACTCTTTCGGGGTTTACATGAATACCAGTTCTATCAATGATATGACCTAAGTACAGTAATCTTTCTTTACAAAAATATGTATTTTTCAGGCGTATAGTCATACCAGATTCTTGCAATTTGCAAAATACTTCTCTTAAATGTTTTTAAGATGAGCTTCAAATGTACTACTACGAACACATAAATCGTCAACATATATTATTACATTATCAGAGAGTGTATCTCCAAGCACTCTACTCATTGCCATGGTGAAAGCCTGCACACCATTGCAAGTACCAAACACAAGTCTTTTATATTGATATTGTTTCCCCTCAAAAGAGAATGCAGTATATTTTCTTGATTTTTCAGAGAGTAATACCTGATGGAATCCAGCTGACATATCAATCAGAGTAACATAAGGTTTATCCATAAAGCCTTGAACTGCATCTTCAATTTTTATAGGTCTAATCTGGCTAATCTGATGCTTATTAATATTACGAAAATCTGTACATATGCGTATACTTTTATCTGCCTTAAGTACTACTACAAGAGGATTAAGATATGGGGAATCACACTGTTCAATAATATTCCATTCCAATAACTTATTGATATAATCACGTACAGCTTGTCTGTAGTGATATGGTATAGGATAAGGTTTCGTAACAAGAGGTTCATCTGTATTAAGTTCTATGTCATGGATGTATTTATTACAATGACCTGGTTTATCATCAAATAAACTTTGAAATTCTACTAGTAAATCAAATAATTTCCCCTTTTCATTGTCAGTTAAAATCTCTGCTTGCAAAGTCTTATTCCTTAAATCACTAATACTAGCAACTGTTTCACTCATTTCAGATTTTGTCATTATTCTGAGGCAATCATTTTCTAAATTATTTTCAGATTCAACATAGGTGCATGAAATTGGAATTAACTTAACTAAATGTGAACTTTCTTCTGAATTAAACATCATAGCATTATCTCTGAAGTCAATCTGAGCTTCTATACTATATAAAAAGTCTAAACCTAACAACACATCAACTGATAAATCTCTTACAACAACAAACTGGATTAGAAAATCAATGTTATCCATTTCAAGATTTACACAGAATTTACCTAACACCTTTTGCTTTCTTTTACCAGTATAATCAAGTAAAATTATGTCTCCTACAAGATCAAGTTTAGGACTCTTTACTTCAGACGTTATTTCTCTCCATCTTTTCTCTGGCATAAGCGAAATTTCACATCCAGTATCCAATAAACATCTATTCTTTACTCCATTAATGTTCGCAAAAAGAAATGTAGTACCTTTTATCTTATTTCTTAAATTCACAGGTAACACCATATTACTTGAGTTATACTGTGCTTCATTTTCCAATATATCCTCGTAAAAATCAATATCTATTGTACATACAGTTTTCAATTGAGCTTCACTCATCTTCGGTTTAGATATTACATTACAAACCTCCTTTACATGAGTTTCAATGTCAGAATTAATTACAGACACAACACCATTGTCTTCATCTATGCTACTATGTGTCGTCGTAACAGTAGACTCGCATCTTAGTTTAAAGGTTGTGATTGCATGAACAAAGGTGCATTCGCTCTAAGCGAAGAATCTACATTTACTGTTTCTGTGTCTTCAGAACAAGATCTCAGTCCACTAATTTGAGAATTTCCTAATACAGGCTCTCTCATAAATCTACTATGACTATTATTACTAACTTGAATATTGTTATACGGTACTGTATTTGTACTACTATTTCGGACGGTTAGGTCTTTGAACCCATGACCTTTGTCTTACATTCCCATTTCGGTTAGACATGTTTTGATCTCTATCAACATTGCCACTATTTTCATTCACATAATTTCTTTGAAAAGAGTTTGTTATAGGTAGTTTATTCCTAACTGTATCACCTTGTACAATTTTCACTTGTCTTTCACCTACAAATCTACCATCTCTTTTTGTTTCTTGTTCATACCCTGTATATAATGCTTCATGTCTAGCTACAAGCTCAGCTGCTACATTCAAACTTATGTATGGCTGATTTAAAATAGCTTCTTTTACTTTTACAGGTAACTGTTGAGCTACTAGAATTATCTTTTGTTGATCACTCATATCAGGCTGTATTGTGTTTAACAGATTAATCTGAGACCAAAAGTAACTCAAAAGAGACTGTTTTAACTCTTTAGAATACCTTTTACACAAAATATTAGCCAAAAGAGTCGATTTCCATGAAGAACTCTCGAATACATTTAAAAACATAAGCTTAAATTCATCATAACCACATATTTGTGCTTTCTCTTGTAAGTACCAGTTTTTAGCAACTCCTTCTAATAACAATGGAATGTATCTCATGTATTCATTTCTCGACACATTCAACATTTCAAACCTATCTTCCACTTCCTGTAGGAACTGGGAAGCTAAATAATCGGTTCTTGTTGCATTAAACTTAGGAAATCTATCTACATCAGAATATTTTAATATTCCTTGCTTTAATTTTTTTTCTGACCTTCTAAGCCTTTGTTCTGAATCACTATCAGAACTATTATACTCTGTTACATTTACTTTACTTAACCTACTATCACGTTTACTTTCAGTGTTTTTGCCATATGGAAATCCTACATTTATATCAGCCTTATCTTTATTTCCTTTCACTTGATATTCAGAACCTGAAGAAATACTTTCAGGATTATATTCCTTTTCAACATAATTTTGTTTTTTTCTGTACGTAATATGTTCAGATACTTTACTCGGAAAAGATACCTTATTTTCATTCTTAGATTTCGATAAAGAACTTACATCTATTCTGGATTCTCCATCTACGTATGTGTTACAAGGAACATTCATACTAGACGAAATGTTATTTAAACTAAGTTTCAACATGCCTATTTCATTGCTCAAATCTCTTAATTGATATTCCATGCCAACGCATTTCCCTTCTATTACGTCAATTTTATGTGTAATATCAGAAATTTGCTGAACACAGCCTTTTACAGTAGTATCACATTCTGTAATTTTACATTTGGTAGACTGCACACTTTGATTCAAATCTTGAAAAGTATGACCTACTTTTGTATTTAATTCATTCAATTCTTTAGCAAGATCTTGTAAATGAACATCATAATTATCTGACCTTACTTTTAATTCTTTCGCACTACATTCATTATTCTTAACAAGATCGAACAAACTAGCAAACTTAGCCTGATCTTTATCCATTGCTTTCTTTATTTCAACAAACACAGTTTCGTTTTGCTTTACTTGATTGTCAAAAACTTCTCGTAATTTAATGTTTTGTGCATTGCAATTATCTGCAATCTCATTAATTTTACCTTCTAAATGATTACGTAATTCTAAAACTTGTTGTTTGAACACACCTGTACATTCTTTCATATTTGCTTTATCGTCGGTTATTTTCTTTTCTATTCTATTTTCCAACGACACAAAATCTTCTTGAAGTAACTCAACTTTTGCATTCAAGTTACATTCAATTTTCACTATTTCACTTTTTACGACATCAATTTCTTGCTTCAACGAGGTTTCAACTTTGCACACACTTGAATTAATTCTTTCTTCAACGTGTTTAGTTTGCTGGATTAACTCCTTACCTTGTTCTCGTAATTGTCCCTGCATCTCGTTGCTCTGCTCTTGTAGTTTTTCGAACATACGAGTTTCAATTTGCTTTAAAAGCTGCTCCATTTCTTTCACCTTCCCTGACATGATTACTGCACTGCAACGTCTTCGCACACAGCTGGCGAGGAAAAAACTGAATCGCAAAGGTCACGTGGTCGCTACACTGCCAGTCGCTCTCTATCTTAACAGTCCATACGCGCTGAGTAATGCTTGTTCGTTTTGAGTCCCTGTGACGGGTACGCCAAACTTTGTATAACCACCCTGCCTGAAGCTATCAAACACATTTCGGGTTATACAAATAAAAAAAATACAGTTGAAGTAAGATATATGTAATAGCTCGCTTTCATACAGCATACACTTACATTTCTGCAAACGCACAAGCAACACCTCGAAGCAACCTTGGACGTAGCTGGCTTCATACCGAACTATTTCCTTCACTTGACACTGGTACAAACGAAACAGGTAACCTCTCGCGCATGCGCGATACACAAAATCCTGTATGACAGGAAATGGTCATACATTTTTAAAAATGGTGAAGTGACAAGGGTTCCTTGAAATGGTATGAATAGAGGCACATATTTTTGGTAAATAAAAAAGCAACATTTCGGTACTAAAACAGTCAATTTCAGGTTCAAAAGCGGTAAATAAAAAGGAATTTCGCTATTATAGCAGTGAAAAAGCAGCACATAATTACATTTTGGTTTTAAAAATGTGAATATAATTACAAATTTGATTTAAAAACTGCACTATTACACAAAATAAACATATCCCTTCTAATAGCACATTAAAATCATTACCAGAATATTAAGATTATTCCTGTATAAAGGGGTCCATTTATGCTTCTCCAATGTTTGCAGCAGAATTACTCAATTTTCTGTTATTTGCATAACTCACAGGATACGTCAGACTTCGGAAAGTGTTGCATCGGTATACAAACGGTACATTTTGTGTTCAAGAGTCTATTTCGCATTTTGCAGTTCATTTTGCATCATTTCGTGAGCAAACAGGGTAGAGAAATGCACCTCACACCTTTCAGAAACATGAAAAATTAACATTACAGTGTGTTATTTCACATTTTGTGTTCTTGTCAAAAACAAAATATGCATGCCTCTAGATATAAATAATAAGTATATGCACTTGAAGCTATAAAAAAAATCACATTACCTCCTCTTTAAAGTCAACATATGCCAACCCTTTAGAATGTCCATTCCTGTACGTAACTAGTCTGACATCTTTCAGTGGTCCAAAAGGTTCAAAAAGCTTCACCAGATCATCTTTGGTTGTAGATAGTGGGAGACCTGCAACAAATATATATATATTCATTTAATATTTCCACAAAGCAGGGTTCTTTTAAAAGAAAACACTGTTGTGTGTTAGTTAAGCATGTGTATACATAAGCAGATGCTATAGATAATTAGGTAAAGCATTACGAGTTCCCACAAAGTCAATAATTAAATAAAGTTTGCATTTTATAGTTTAACATATTTTAAGTTTCCAACAATTTGTGATCATCAAAAGTAGTTTAGCTTTCAAGAAAAAATTATACAATATTTCTATGTATTTACATTTACCAATCCGTATCATCTATTGTCTGGTGCAAAACTGTACCTTGTGAATTAGTGCAAAGCCCACTGCAATTTTGATGAACAAAAAAAAGTGAATGTTTTGTTACTAAACAGGATGTGGATAGTGACAGTGGTCACCGAAATTAATAGAACAATAACGAAAACCAGTTTCACAGAGAAGCGAGTATTATCAGCTCTCTCTACATATACAGAGTCAAAGTTTCCTTCGTACCTTTCACAAAGAGCTTATTTTTCTCCAGTTCCATACTGTACTTGAAAGCAGGCTTCCTTGTGCTCCTGTCTGGGTCACACCTTGAAACAAACATTGGTCTTGCACCAAGTATTTCTCGGTCTTTCTTTAAGGCTTCTCCCGCTTCCATCTGAAACAATAAAGCAGGAAAGTGTCTTTATTATTCAACGAACTTCACAAAGCAACCATGATTATTACAAATAAAAGTTTAACTACAAATAAAAGTTTAACATAATGATTAGAAATAAAAGTTGAATAGACTCCTACTGGATATTCATTAGTACACACATGCAGTCATGGTAGTCTAGTTGGTAGGGTGCCTGTCTGCCACACGGAGACCTGGCTCGATTCCCAGGATGGATGATCTAAGGTCGGAACTTTTCCAGTCTTGTCTCTGCATGAAGTGGTTCGAGGACTAAACCTAGCCTTGGATAAAGTTCTGAGAAACTAGGGCAAAACATCACATGAAAAACAAGATCATCTCTCTCGTTTCCTGCCTTTAAACTTATTGAGCATGGAATTACTGAAAGTAATTATAAAATTAATCCATAATGTTAGAGGGAATTGCTTACCTCTGTACTAAATTCCACGTAGCAAAATCCTTTGAATCTGCCTCGAAAATCTTTCACCATCCTCAGATCTGTTATAGTCCCAACTTTTGAAAATATCTCTCGAATGTTCTCGTCTCCTACAGTATAGTCCAGGTTACTAACAAACACTGTGCGGTCATCTTTTGCCGAATTGTGGGACACACTAACACCATGACCTTGAGTAGGTGGTTCTTCAACTGAAAGAAAGATTTGTTAATAATAAAAAGGTACAAATGATCTGAATCGCTCATCAGCTGGTAACAACATTTCATGTTCAATTACAACCGGCACCTGGGTTCACATATTTTAAGTTTCTTTTAACCTCTGGGTCCTGAAATTATGTGTCACCTTGTGCACTATTATATTGCAGCAATAATGAGTTTCCCAGTCTAGGTGACCTCAAAAAACAAACTTACCTTTGGCCTTCTTTCGACTAGGTTCATCATTTGCTTCAGGCTTGTATCCTGGTGGGGGAGGAACTTTGAACCCTTCATTGTCAAGAGCTGGAGTTGGTTTTTCTACCGCACTAGGTGCATTTTCCAGCTGCAACAGAAGAACATACTTTGCTAGAAATTAGAGATACGGCAGATAAATCGGTACTCTATGCGAATCAGCTGAATAGACATATTGGTTTATCAGTAAAATTAGCAACCTGATATATCTATAAATTAGGAATGGGCCGATATCAAATTTTGGCCGATACCAATAAAGTACCGATATAAAATTTACCGATACCAATAACCGATATTCTACCGATCCGATATAAAATTAGAAATGGTCCTTGAACTTGAATGGTTAATTGACCTCCTTAATAAATGTGTGTTTCGAGGTGACTGCAGTACAAAAGAAATTGCATATTTAGACATTTACTTTTTTAGAAAGTAGGGTATGGAGATTATCCATAAAAATTACAACAAAATGGCAGAATTTTGCACTAAATTATCAGATATTTATCGATATATCGGATCGGTAAAATAATCGGTAATTTTACCGATACACTGATATGCCTATATCGGCCGATACCGATAGATAGGGGCATGCATATTTCGTTTTTGACGAAAAAACGAAATTTGAAAAAACACATTGTAGTGTTAATTTTTCATGTTTTTGAAAGGTGTGAGGTGTATTTTGTGACCATATTTTGTCACGAAATAATGCGAAATGAACTGCAAAAAGCGAAATTAACTCTTAAACACGAAATTCAGGGTTTATTCACCGACGCGACACCTTCTGAGGTCTGAATTATCCTGAGAGTTATGCAATTCCCGGAAAATTGATTAATTCTGCTGTTAATATTGGAGAAGCAAAAATGGACTCCTTTACACAGAAATAAACTTAATACTCTGATAACTACATAAATGTGTTGTTAGAAGTGAAATGTTAATTCTGTGGAATAAGTGTGGTTTTTAAATCAAATTTAGGATTATTTTAACAATTTTAAAACCAATATGTCTTTTTATATACCACTTTTCATCCATTTTTTCACCGCTATAACACCGATATTTTATTTTATTTACCTCTTTTGAACCCGAAATTGACTCAGTTTTTGTACCGAAATTTTGTTTTTTTATTTACCAAAAATGTGTGCCTCTACCGATAGAGTACAGATTAATCGGTCCCATCCCTACTATAAATAGACTGTAATTTAGTGCAAAATTCTATCTCTTGTTGTTATTTTTATGGATATAAACACACAACTTACGTGGCACTAGGTTTGTAATGTAAATATCCAAACTTGTACCACGTAAAGCTCCCCGTGCATACAGCACCGTACCATGAAGGCACATTAGGGGATGTGGGGGTATGGCTCCACACATTCTCGATCTCAAGACATTTTGCAGGTGATGTGATCAGCACCATGCTCTGGCAACCTTCACTCCCAGGGTTGCCCCCAGGTATAAATTGATTTGAGGCTGGGTGAGCCCCGTAGCTGCTTTATGTGGAGACAAGGATGGAAAAACTACGACCTTGAATCACCCACTATGGGAATCAAACCAGGGTCTTCCACGTGGCAGTCAGATGGCCTACCACTCCCGCTCCTCAAAAGTTGCACCAATATGTCTTATTTACACAAATGAACTACTACAAGCAGCACCTAAAATTCAATCTTACACAAGGGATAAGAGTGCAGGTGTAAATACACTTGACTTGACAGGCAACCAACACAAAATCTCCAAGTTCTCCTTCCTCCCGTTCCATTTTTTCACCTGACATGCAGCTTTGCCGAAAGAAGCGGAGACAATGTGCAGGCTGTGCCAGCTAGCTGTGAGAAGCAGCAGCACTGTTGATCATTATTTTGGCAATGGCCGACATGGAACTCTTTATCCCCACCCTGTGTCATTAGCACTTGCCTGCTTAGACAAGGAAATTCCCCACATACGTCTCCAGGCTGGTAAAGATATGCTGCCACTTCTAAAACTCACGTTTGGGCTCCTTGCATAAAATTGCATGATGTGGAAAGGGAAGTTCAAATGTTCTTGTCAGATAGCGTAAAAAGTATACAATACATACAACAATATGTATCTAATTTTTATTCATGAACTTTTTGGTCCCCTTCAACCTTCTTTAACCAGAACTTATTTTTTCATATCATGTGGTTTCATCTCAAGGATACTGTAACCGTTTCCTGATGAACACTGAACTAGATAAATGCAGTCTCTTTCACGTCAAGTCAACCTCCGCGGCAGAGTTAGCACAAAACGCTACAACACCAGAGGTCCTGGGATTGAGCCCCAGCTTGGGCATATTCTTTCAGGGTGTTCCTTCATCAATTTCATCACATCATCCTCATTTTCGCGATTAGCCAAAAGTGGCAGAAAAACGAAAATAAACCAAATCAGAAGTTTCAGGACAAATATGCATTTTTCTATGTTATTTGGTAATTTACTAACCCCTAGGTAATATTCCCCCACACTTTCTATTCATTTATATATTTCCCCACCCCTTTGGTACAGTCACTGGACTTTCTGAGTAGAAAATCCCTCCACCTTAAGATTTCTAGATGACCGGAACCTCAAGACGGAAACTTACCTTCCTCTTGTTGGATTCTTCAGCCCTCTTGAACTTTTGAAGTTTCTTCTGTTTTATCTCCCTCCTTTGTTTATCCTCTTTTTCTTTCACAACTGCTTCCTTTGCTGCTTGCTTTTCTCTTTCTTCTTGGACTTTCTTCAACCTGTCCATAAAGAATGTCAACTTTATTAGCTCTATAGGACACAAAATTCGTCAATACAAATATTACAAGAGTGAAATGAACACCTTAAAAGTACAATAAAAATTGTAGGGTAAACTGTATACAGCTCAAATTTACATGATGTATCAATAGAGGCACACATTTTTGGTAAATAAAAAAGCAAAATTTTGGTACAAAAACAGTCGATTTCGGGTTCAAAAGCGGTAAATAAAATGAAATTTCGCTGTTATAGTGGTGAAAAAGCGTCACATAAAATGACATTTTAGTTTTAAAAATGTGAATATAATACCAAATTTAATTTTAAAACTGCACTTATTACACAATATAAACATGTCCCTTCTAATAGCACATTAAATCATTACCAGAATATTAAGTTAATTCCTGCACAAAGGGGTCCATTTTTGTTTCTCAAATATTTACAGCAGCATTAATCAATTTTCCGTGAATTGCATTCCTCGCAGGATAATTCTGACTTCAGAAAGTGTCGCGTCGGTATATAAACGATAAATTTTATGTTTAAAAGTCTATTTCGTATTTTGCAGTTCATTTCGCATCATTTCGTAACAAAACAGGGTAGGAAAATGCACCTCACACCTTTCAGAAACATGATAAATTAACATTACAATGCGTTATTTCACATTTTGTGTTTTCGTCAAAAACGAAATATGCATGCCTCTAGGTATCAACTGTTATTTACAAAACAACCTCAAGGCTGCAACATTAATCAAGTGAGCTTCAAAATGCCATTTTAAATATGGCGACTCCTATCCACACTTGGCACCAGTGAAGAGGACTGGTTTCCTTAAACTTACAGAAATTTCTCGGCAAATGAAAATGCAATATCTCTGCGCATGCTTACCACCCCAGCAAGTTTACTAATGGAGGAGAAAGTTCGACAATGGCTTCAGTTCGCAGGCAGATGGGTGGCTCAAAAGTAACTGCACGTGGACCCTAACGACTTATTCTTCTTAAGGTACACAGCACTACCTCAAAGTTGAAAATATACGTAGATCAGAAATAGGTCTGTGCTAATATGCAGCAAACTTGTGCTACCCTACATACAGAAATCTACTATAAACGAAAGGCGAGGTTCGAATCTTAGTTTGGCATGGATATTATTTATATTATAGCAAAAATTTGTCGTTCAAATCTGTTTGGCACCAGGCATGGGTGTTATTTACATAAAAACACACTGAAAGAAAGTACACGATACAAATTCATGACATGTGTACAATATGAAATATGTGGAGGGTATGTTTTGTTAACGGTCCAGATCCGGTCGAAAACCGTGGACGATTAAATTCTATGGTTTTCGGTCTTGAGACTCGAGCCAGCTGTAATTAGATTGTTGCAAATAAAGAACATCAGGACACCAGTTGATATATGTAACACTAGAAATTTAGTTCATGTTGTGAACATACAGGAGATCTCATCCCAATACACGTTCACCTTCCCAAGAAGCGATGCTCACTTGTTGCTTACCCAGATGACACTGTTAAAAAAAGTTGACTAACGCTGACCGCACATAGCCGGTGTCGTACCAAAACATTATTGTATCGCGGAGTACTGCATGTTAACTTCGAAGCACCTGATCAACTTAACTGTTAAGTTCAATGAACGAAGACTGTTTCTATTTACGTCTTTCAGAACACTTGAAATGGACTGTCTATTTTCTCGTGTGAGAAGACAACTTTTCTTACTAGCCGATCGAAGCACTGCACGGAAAACTGTTTAAGCGAAACTTTTCTTGACTGGAGAGTAGACGCGTTCAATGAGAACTGTCTTAAAAGAAAACTATTTACCACAAGTAGGTGTGAATGTCGCACGACAATTGTCGAAGTAAAGTTTTTCATTACCGGAGGGTTGAAGGGTGGTACCAGAACTGCCTTGAACCCAGTCATTCACCCACAGTTTCTCTTGCATCTTCCTGCACCGGGGAGGGATTGTCCTCCATTCCTATTGGTCCTTGAATTTTAACCACACCCACATGTTTAAACTGCGTTCGCACCATCACTTAACGACCTCCCGGCCGTGAGAAATTAAAAGTATTTGGCTTAATTTAATTTAGACTTGCTGTAAATTGTTATGGGCACTTCACTGTTGACGGAGTTTGGTTTATCATCTTCTCAGTTGTTTTAATGTTCCGCACATGACGACAAATTTCCTACAGCTTTTAGAGCAAAGTCACGAGTTCAGTATTCCAATTTGTCTGCTGTCACCAATGCGCCAGGAGATATAGACTCGCTGGCACCACTCCGAAAATTATGATGTCTGCTGTGGTCTTCTTGCGTGTCCTAGATGCTGTTTTGTTTACCTCTGGACAGCTGCATTCCCTCTTGAGAACAGGGGATCGTTGTTCTTTAAGTCCACACGGAAGAGTCAAAGCCGTGTTCCGGCGGAAAGTGTTGGGACCTTTAAACATTAAATTTTCTGGAAAGTCCTAGCTAAGAGCACTCCCTTGCCCTCAGTTTTTTTTATTTCTGTCACCAACCATCTGCAGAGTATGAATTTACGTTGACAAGAGCGAAATGTATACTGGTTGAAGATTAAGAGTTCAGTGCAGAGTGGGGACACTGATTAATCTTATGCCCGCCCGGTCTCATGGGAAAGAATGCTGGTTCGTTAGAGAGACATGTCATTTCTTAGAGAGCAAAAAAATAACCAAGACCGATGGTAATTGGAAATTGGTAATTCGTACATCGGTTATACTACTACATAAGAAACAAAAACAAATGAAGGTTTTTAATTTGAATCTCCTTTGTATGTCATTCAGCGAGACTGTTATCCAAAGGTTATGAGTAGGGCTCGAAAGTTGAGGAAAAATCCCTTTTTTCCTAGTGTCCGAAGACGAGGCCCAACATAATATATGTTCATTTTGGGTCATTGTAGGCCAGAAAAAGGTGGATTATATTTGTCCTTTTTTGGCGTTTTTTGGCTTATTGGTCATTTTTTAGCCTTTTTTTTATGTCTTAACGGCTTTTTTTTGCAACTTCACCTTCTTTCGACTACGTTTTTACTGCCCATTCTCAATTCGAATCATCTCAGTTCACCACCTCTTAAACATCCTTTCTGTAGTTAAATAAAAAAAAAGAGAGAAATAAATATATTTAAACCATCCCTGAAACGAGAGGAAAACATTTTTGGACGACTGAACCAGGTACACTACAAGGTCCTTTAACCGTAACTTGTCTGGAAGGTCGCGCTGTAAATGGCAAATTTCTCGTTTTAAAGCTTTCAGCATTGTGTATACGACCAGACAGCACGCTCCTGCAAGATCTCAAGTCAGATAAGGAGGTGCCGCACATATTCATTAAATATGTAATTAAAACTGAAGTTATTAATTAATTTGGATCACATTTATACGTCCTTTTTTCAATTTTTATGTCCTTTTTTTGATATTTTCAGGTCTTTTTTTCTTTGGCAATTTATAGGTCTTCAACTTCCGAGCCCTAGTTATGAGTGAGTGCGTGAGTTAAAATTTTAGATGCGATGGTATATATGGCCATTTAGCATCCTTCAAAGTATATGAGGAAAACATTCTCTAATCTAAAACCCTTGCCTTAATGTTAAAAAAGGGGTGTAAAGAACTCCTTGAAAAAGGCTAAAAGTGCAAGAGTGTAAAGCGAATTGCACAGGAGAAACATGACACATTAAAAAGGTAAGGCTATTCTCAAAACTTCCTCGCAGACTGTAAAGTCCTGTTCTGCTCAAAAAAGCTACAAAACATTTGCTAAAACACTGTCATCGTCTCCCAACATAGATGTTAAATCATTGGGAAGGTTAAAACTTCGTCTGAGGAAAGTAAACTCAGAACATTCACTAAGAACATGCCGAACACGTCAAATAACATTATTTGCAGCATTAATGAAGCATGCACGTGCCAAAACCAAGAATGGGAATAAACTTACCAGAGTATTTATTTCTAATAAATTTAATTAACACTTACTTAATTTTATACTTCTCTAAGCATGTTTCCAACGTTTCTAATGTTCCCTCGTCCCTTTCGTAATTAATCCATGCATTTCCAATGGTCTCTGGCCAGTCCATCACTGAATTCAAAGCCCTAGGAAAGAGCCTCCTCAAATGCTTTGAATCCCCGTACACCCTGGAAGAGAAATACCATAAGCATAAGAAATAACATAAAAATAACGTTTCACCAGCCAAATTAAATGAGATATCACTAGGGGCATGCATATTTCGTTTTTGACAAAAAAACAAAATTTGAAAAAACACATTGTAATGTTAATTTTTCATGTGTTTGAAAGGTGTGAGATGCATTTTGTGACCATGTTTTGTCACAAAATAATGCGAAATGAACTGCAAAAAGCGAAATTAACTCTTAAACACGAAATTCAGGGTTTATTCACCGACGCGACACCTTCTGAGGTCTGAATTATCCTGAGAGTTATGCAATTCCCGGAAAAGTGATTAATTCTGCTGTTAATATTGAAGAAGCAAAAATGGACTCCTTTACACAGAAATAAACTTAACACTCTGATAACTACATAAATGTGCTATTAGAAGTGAAATGTTACTTCTGTGGAATAAGTGTAGTTTTTAAATCAAATTTAGGATTATATTAACAATTCTAAAACCAAAATGTCTTTTTATATACCACTTTTCATCCAATTTTTCACCGCTATAACACCGATATTTGATTTTATTTACCGCTTTTGAACCGGAAATTCACTCCATTGTTGTACCGAAATTTTGCTTTTTTTATTTAAAAAAAATATGTGCCTCTAGATATCACAGCTATATTGAGTTGGTAGGTGCACAGAAAAAATGTCTCTGGTCCACAATTTGTTGTCAAACAACAGTTTTCAAGAAACATTCAAACTGAAAATAAGAAAAATTGGACTCATATTTTGAGATGAAATTCTGTATATTGTCATGTGAGAAGCAGAAGAACATAACTCAACAAATGAAGTTTTCGGTTTCCTTTAACATTATCTCCTTGGAAGAACTCCATTATAAATAAGATCAGACATTTCTCCGATTCTCCTTATTGGTATAGTAGTGTCATGTATCTCAATTTCCAATTTCTTTTATAAAGTCAGACATATTTCTAAGAATACATTATTTCCTCTCTTCTGTAAATTTGATAAATTGCAGTTATGTCCATCTGGTTACCACACGACAATATGGAATAGCAATTTGGTGTTGTTGTGGTGAGTAAAATCCCAAATTTGATTCAGAAATTTTACACTTATTATTAGGGGCATGCATGTTTCATTTTTAAAAGTGAGATGACGTATTGCAGTGTTAATTCTTCATGTTTTTGAAGGGTGTGAGGTGCTTGCTACCATGTTTTGTTACAAAATGATGCGAAAGAAATGCAAAATGCGAAATAAACTACGATTTATTTACCGATGCAACACCTTCCGAGGTCTGAAATATCCTGAGTGTTATGCAAATCATGGAAAATTTAGTAATTCTGCTGTAAATAATTGATAAGCAAAAATAGATTCCTTTACACAGGAATAAACTTCATGCTCTGATAACTATATAAATATGCTATTAGAAGTGAAATGCTAATTCTGTGTAACAAGTATAGTTTTTAAGTCAAATTTAGGTTTCTATTCACCATTTTAAGACCGAAATGCCTTATTTTACACCGCTTTTGATCCTGAAATATGTCAATTTTTTTGTACCAAAATCTTGATCTTTTATTCACCATCAATATATTATGCAAAGTAATCCTAATACGCACCTATGTTAAAGACACGAATACTTGTACTGATATGTAGGCATTGGTATCACTAGAGGCACATATTTTTGGTAGATAACAAAGCAACATTTCGGTACAAAAACAGAGTCTATTTCGGGTTCAAAAGCGGTAAATAAAATAAAATTTTGGTGTTATAGCGGTGAATAATCACATTAAAAGTGCTATATAAAATGACATTTTGATTTTAAAATTGTGAATATAATCCTAAATTTGATTTAGAAACTGCACTTATTACACAAAATAAACTTATACCTTCTAATAGCACATTTATGAAGTTACCAGAGCATTAAGTTTATTCCTGTGTAAAGGGGTCCATTTTTGCTTCTCAAATATTTATAGCAGAATTAATCAATATTCCGTGAATTGCATAACTCACAGGATACTTCAGACTTCAGAAGGTGTCGCATCGGTATATAAAAGGTAAATTTCGCATTATTTCGTGACAAAACAGGGTAGAAAAATGCACCTCAAACCTTTCAGAAACATGAAAAATGAACATTACTGCATGTTATTTCATATTTCATGTTTTCATCAAAAATGAAATTTGCATGCCTCTAGGTATCACCTTAACCCTAATATAAATTGCAAGTGTTTTTAAATAATACACTACCATAGAAAGCTGATCCTGGGATACCCAAATTTGCATTATTAAAATTATCAATCTAAAAGTGATTCTAACCTCTCAAGTTGTATGTATTCCAGCCACATGTGTGCAGTCTTGTCATGGCCTTGACTCAGAATATCGTTCCACAGCAGACGTACTTTCTCCATATTCCTCGTGTGGATAGCCTCTATTCGTGCCCAATACTGCAAGAGTTCGCAAGAAGGATCTCCGGCTAAGCCAAAATCTATTGAGATAAAGTTTATAAAGTAATACCTATAAACACTGCAACAAAAATATTATGTACAATGGGCCTCCCTGATGGCATGGTGGTAATGACATCGCCTTGTAATCAAGTGGTTCCAGGTTCGTTACTTGGTGGAGGCACAGAGTAGTTTGGATCCTACAACAACTCTAGGTCAAATTGTAACAACTACAAAAAACTTTACATGGATATTTAAAATAAAATAAAATGATTTGGGTTTTTGATTATAAAATAATCATAAAGCTAAAGCAAAACCTGACATGCTGAATTAATGTAAAATGGCACGCTGACTTACTATTGGAGATAATGTTCACTAATCCAATATTTACGTAAAGAAATAAGTTGTGCCTCTTTAAGTTTATCACAATGATGAAGATGGATGACTGGATGAAATTAATGAAGGGAAACAAACCAACGCAAACACAAAAACCCATGCCTAGGCTAGAACTTGAACCCTGAATTCACAGTAGAGAACATATTTTTATGAACACCATGTGCCCTCTTATTCATTAATAAATTTATAAATACAGTGAAGCCTTGTTTTTATGTTTTTCAGGGGATCAAGATGAAAAAAAATTAAAATGCAAGATAATGTATAATTTGGAAAAGTGTCATAACATAACATGGGTCGTAATTGAAATCAAACGTCATGCAATAATGCTGTTCTGCTTTTACAAAAAAAAATTAATTGATATTTTGCTATACTTACACTGTGCTAGATGTTCACAAGCCCTGTTAAATGTGTTCCTCAACTCTTCCAGTTCAGCTTCATAGCTTCCGTCCCAGTTTATCTTTCGCCTGAGATATTCTAAGTAACTTAGCCACATGCTTCGAAATTCATCTGCCGAGCTGAAGCCTGAAGAAAGTGCTTGCTCCAAAATTTCTGGGGAAAGAAAGCACAGAAATTTCTTGTTAGTTGAATGTGTAATGAAATTTTCCAGTGCATCAGGAGTATATCCAGAATTTCAAAGTTTATTTCAAAGGGGTGGTGAATGCAAATTTACAGCACCATTTGATTAGAAATTAAGTTTTTTTCTAGGGCTGAGCCAATAACTTGAACCAACAGCGATACCAAAGCAAAAACTCTTACTGATTACCACAGATACCGATTCTTGAAAATTGCCACAATTTTAAAACGTCGTTCAAAATATTGATCAACATTATTGTGCAAATATTCCACTTCGATTATGTGCCTCAATTTGCTTTAAAATATTCAAGAATTACATTAAATTGTAAAATATCTGGTATGTATGCAAAATGAATGAAAACTTCTAACTTTGCATAATTTCCAGGATAACTAAGAGACTCTGCGAAAGTGTCGCACAGTATTTTTCCAGACTTCACGAAAGACGACAATGTCAGTAAAGTATTGGCAGGAATTAGTATATAAATTACAGCTGATACTTTCTGATGCCGATACATAAGCATCAGTGTCAGCCATGGTCTTTTCACAAATTTTAATGTGGTGGATAATTCAACACAGAAAATTATATTTATAACTTCAATGTACAGGGTACAAAGTTGAAAAAAAAAAGTTGCCAACATATAGAAGCTTCTTGTTTTTACACTAGGGAATTAAGAATTCACTTTAGAAGAAAGTCAAAGATATTGCCAGCAGAATACTTCTCATATCTCCACTTTTCATCAGAAACGAGTTGATGCCGTGTTCCGTACATGTTAATGCATCATGTTCTTAAGTGATGTATATGGATGCCAATTGGGGTGAATTATCAATAACAATAAAATGTTTGCGCAAATCTTGTAGTGCATTCAAAATCCACATATCACTGGCTAAATGCTATGTTGTTGTTTATCCATCTACACAGACTTTGCAGGAGAACTGATTAAAGTTTGACGTTTGTGGATTTTGAATAAACTACAAGATTTGTGCAAACATTTTTATTGATGTTGATAATTGACGCCACTTGGTAGACAGATTTGTTGCTTTGGAAAGTGATGCATTATTCTGTAAGGAACACGATACATAGACTCATTTCCAAAAAAATGGAGATGCAACACAGCAGCATTCAGTCAGCAAACTTCAATCTGTAACTGAAAGAGTTGAGTTAATTTCTTGCAAATAACTGCCTAAGTCTGAAGCAACTTTAAACAAATGAAAGTTTATGGCCTTTTATTATACCCTCAGAATGCGTTAAACCCCCAACTGTTTGCTTTTGCTATTGTAAAACACTTGAAATTCATGTTTATTTACAATTGTCTTCAGCACGAGAGAATGCGAGTTGAAGCATAGACTCTTGGTTGTTACAAACGTAATTCTGGTACATTGGACGAGAGAGTCCCAAGTCGAGCAGCCCATTGCTAACCCCACTCTCCATACTACACTATGTTGCCATTCGTTACCGGACACCCCATACCAGTACGTTAATCTGGTCGCAGCACCACATCAATATCGTGTAGGGCCACCTTTCACTGCAATGACGTCCGCAACCCTTCGAGGACGACTTTCCACCAGTTTGCAATACGTGTTGACGGGAATCTTACCCCATTCCTCCTGCAAAGCGGCAAACAGCTCAGTGGTGTTTTTTGGGCAGCATGGCTTGGCTCTCAAGCGGCCCTCCAACTCATCCCAAAGGTGTTCAATGGGGTTTATATCTGGACTTTGGGCTGGCCAATCAAGTTTTTGCACACCCATGTCCTCGAACCACGTGTTGATAATGGCTGCCGTATGACATGAAGCATTGTCGTGCTGAAACAGGTATAGGCCAATACCAAATTGTTCCCACAAAATTCGGTAGCGCAGAATCGTCCAGAACTTTTTGGTACGCATCGGCATTCATGTTTCCCTGAACTATAACAAGAGGACCAAGGACAAACTACGAAAAGCAGGACCACATCATGATGACACCTCCGCCAAATTTCACTGTGGGTACGATACAGTCCTGTAAACAGCGTTCACTGGGCATATGCCACACCCACACACGTCCATCGGACCGCCACACCTGGTAGCGCGATTCATCATCCATAGGACAGATTTCCATTGTTCGAGAGTCCAATGGCAGCGTTCCTTGCACCACTGTAACCGACGGGTCGCATTGCAGGCTGATATGCAGCTTGTGAACTGCTGCGCGACAATCTCCCGGCGGACAGTACTATCACGTGCAGCACTACTGGAAGCCGATTGAAACTCCTGTAACACCATCTGTAACGACGCCTTCCGGTTTGACTTCACCACACGTTTCAAGCATTGACTGTCACAATCTGTTAATATTTTCGGTTTACTGGGTCTGGGTCGGCATGTCATGACCCCCCTCTTAATTCCACTTCACGATAACATCACTCGCTGTCGACAGGGGTATCTGAAATTTGTTGGAAATCTCATGAATCGAATGCCCAAACCTTTGGGCTCCAATGATCATCCCTCTTTCCACCTCATTCAGTTCGAGTCGTCTGTCCATATTGACTGCTGTAGCTGGTATGAGTGTATTCTCAACCGGCAACACCTTTTATAGGTTGTATGACGTGTACAGACGATCCCGAGCACTTTTTGAGGGGTGTCCGGTGACAAATGGCAACATAGTGTATAGTTGCGTGCCCGACAGCAGTGCCATAAGCAAAGATTTTATGGCACATGTACAGGATTCGCTTCTCTTTTCTCTTCAAGACAGTCACAGTAATAGTTGCAATGCCGAGACTGTAATTTATGTAGTTTGTGTAGTGTCTTACAGTATTAAAAAGGTAATTTTTTATAATTTTAAGTCGACATTTAACTTCATATTTTCGTGAAAAGAACTAAATATGTATTTACAGATTTAGCACATTTATACTACATATAAATTCGTTCCCTGATTATTACAACAAATATTTACCTTTAATTTTACTATGTGGCTGCTTGTACTTTTCTGAAGCCCTTAAGTAATGCAGCCACAGCCCTGAACTCCAAGGACAATTCCTCACAGAACGTTCGAACACCGGGAAAACTATTGACTCTATCTTCAACTGGGAATCCACCCATTCGACGTAGCTCTGCCACAAGCTGCCATCCAAGCAGTGGTCGGCAACTGCACGCTCATACAAACACTGCACGCGAGCTGGGTCACCTTCCTTTTGCTCATATGTTAAATAATCCAAGTAATGCTTCAGTCTGTTTCCTTCGTCACTAAGCTGTAAACAATAAACAATACCTAATTTGCTATATTTTACATACATAGGACTACAATTCAATTGTGACTACAGTGGAACCCCAATTTTACATTTCCCTGCACTGTACAATCAATCTTGTAAAATTTTCCTCGAGTTTTCTGAATTTTAGTATTTTTCCATCTTGGTCCCATGAAAAACATAACATAGGGTATCTAAAGATATCTGTTTGGCGGTTACGTGGAGATAGGTAATTAACTCTGATTGTACACGGCTGACGAAGCCACCTGACGTGTGGCGAAATCTACCCCGAGAAAAATTTGCGTGGAAAAATAAACAGTACGCTTATCAGAATAACATAGGGGTATATGTTTGGTTTCTATAATAAAATTTATAATGGGTCAGCATCGTAGCTATTTGCACCCTACTCTTCACATGGAACATGGGCCCAGTGTTGCCACATGAAGGGAAAATTCCCTCGGTGCAGCGAAATTCAGGTAGAACAGGAAGGAAAAAGAGAAGTTTATGAAAAATATCAAAACTACAGGGAAATTTGAAGATATTCCGCTCACACCTTAAAGTCAAGTTGACCGACTTGAAAAGTAATTTCTTCTTCCTTTTTTCACATTATTTACATCCAAATGATGTTTTCTCTATTTCGGCCTTACATGTTACTGCCTCTAACAACCCATACACAAACATTTTAACAATATAAAGAGTCTGTGTGTGATTCCAATGTATCCAAAAATTCTTATTCAATTCAACTAAATGGTATATAAACTTAAATTATTAAATTTAAAGTGCGGAGTTTATATTTACCATTTCAAATACTGTCTTGAAACACATCTACAAACACAAGTCAGAAATGTTACACTATGTCTATGAAAAACTGTTAGTTGTATAAGAATTTCAAACTGAAATTTACCAAATCAACTTCAAGGGATCTTATCTTGCAATAATCTTCCGTCTGACAGATACATTGTTCTGCAAAGGACAGTAACATAATAAACGAATTGAGAGAATTCTGTTTTATTTTCACCGCAGTTTCTTTTCCTTCCTTGATAAAAATATAAGCTAAATTGTGAAAAGCTTGCCTCAGGGCATTTATAAATATGAATCAATTAAATGGGATTTGGATTAATAAAAGTTGCAATTTTTCACGACACACAGAATTCCTAGCATTCAAGGAATTCCCAGTGAATAGCCACCCTGGCATGGGAGATAGTGACGACCATGAGGATGGATGTAGTTGGTGCTAGTAAGCCCCTTCGTCATAGTTAGGTGGGCCCACATAGAGGGGACAGAGGTTGCTTCCGATCTATGGTGACAAAATTGCACACCTCTTGCAGCACCGCCGAAAATCAGTGCATATTGGGAGGGTTACATATCTGCACTTTCCACCGTAAACTACTGTGATAGTGCCATTATAAAACTGTGCAAGGAGCATGGATTCACTGTGTCCAAAAATGGCATATCACGGGTGTTGAAAGGGGCAGGTAAGGCGAGGCGTGGGATGATTCCTGTGCAGCAGAAACAGGCGAACCCCCAGCCTGCCACTTGCCGCACACCAGCTACAGTTCGGGACGTCCGGGCGCTGGTCATCAGGGAGAATCCAGCCACACAGAGAAGTATCGCGAACCAGCTACAAACATCACTTAAGACAGTGCACACTATCATTCACCTCAATTTGAGTTTGGAAAAACGACGCAAAAGCTCATAAGCTCAAAACAAGGTGTAAAGTCATACATCTAGCTCAACCTGCCTCTTCCTCCAAAAAAAAATTGCAGATGAAACTGGAATTTGTACCATTCCTTTCACAGATATTCCAGTGAAGTCACCTGATGCCTCACCGATGGACTTTTGTGCCTTCAGCCTACTGAAACGAGCCTTATCTCACAGGAGACCCCGCACCATTGAAGGGCTATGGAAAGCCTGTCAGGAGGAGTGGTTGAGGCTGGGCATGACTACACTTCGTGCCAGTCTCCTACAGTGGAAACTTCGCTGTCAGGCAATTACCAAGATGCAGGGCTACCAATTAGAGCACTCTCGATGGTGGCTACATGGTTTCTCTTAAAGTAAGTGCAATTTGAAATCGTCACCATAGATCGGAAACAACCTCTGCATATACATATGCAGTAATGTCATGGCCAATGTGTTCATGCCGTCCACAACTTGGACTGTATGCTAAAAGCATGGACCTGGGCGACTATTCAGGTACTGAAATATATATGTATTGTGACGTGACTCGGATATAACAGGGATCAGAGTCACATGGGGGTGTAGCTTGGAATGAAAGAGGCGGCTTCTGATTGACTTGCTCGGCTTTTTGAGGATAGACGAGAGGTTATATTCTTGATTGGATTGGTCACTCACCTTCGAGGTCCCTGGACAGTCACCGTGTTCCCTTTGGTGTCTGGACTCAGTCGGTCTGCTGGCAACAGATGGTGGCTGGGGTGTTAGGCAGCAACCTGGTGAACCCCGACCGGTGTATGGAGCAAGAGAGAGAGCTGCTAGACGATGACTGCATTGGGTGTTCTCAACGTGGTCTTCACAGGTGCAAGGTGGGCTGGTCCCCAAGTGGCTGGCCAAATTCTCGGATGAGTCCCGATGTGCTCTTCTTCAGTTTGCAGGTTACTGAGGTCTACCCGAACGGCACCTTGGTCAGTCCAAGTGGGAGCCTTCTGCACGGCGTGTCGCCTTGCTGGAAATTCTCTCACTTCTCTCTCCTTCGTCTCCTAAATTGGGGTTTTATCGCTCTTGATTTTGTGCCGGAAGTTGCTGACATTGCCTTATGGCAATCACTACTTCTCCCGATGATTGCAACCCAGCGTTCCGGAGTTATTCCGCTATGCTATTCCTCTTCCTGGGGTGGGTGAATGTCCAGGGGGTAATGTCCCAAAGAGTGAGTGACTTCGTTGTTAAGAGGTTCAGATTTTCATTCGAGCCTGGTCCATCATCAGCAGTGCTCAAAAAATCTTCAGAGCTAGGCGCCAGCTCTAAAAATCGGGCACCAGGGAACCACCTACTAGCAATTGCGCATACTAAGAAATTGAGCATCACCGTATTCAAAACATCGCTAAATCATGTGAGAAAGCTGGAAATGGGAATGGGGGGGGGTTCGGGGACAAAGAGTAAGGATTAGTTAGGGATTCTATGAAATGTTCACAACATTGCTAACTTTCGCTGTATTGCAATTAGAACTTAGAATCTTCAAAATTTCGTACGTGCAAACTTAAAAAAACGGCAATATTACAGCAAAAGATCACAGTCGCCAGGCCGAAATTTTTAGTCGCCATAGCGACCTGGCATCTGGGATTTTTCGAGCCCTATCCATCAGTATATACAGCAATGGAACATCAATATTCAGCCCTCTGAGAGAACTAAACACCTTCTAAAACATCGAAAGATACCGCTGGAATTTAAAGGTTGCTCTTGCTCTGACAATAGTAATTTCAAACACATTTTCAAAAAAATCTTGCAAATATATAGCTTGTAATTATAATGTTACATTTATTAGTTAACATGTCATAAAAACTGAAGGATATATAATCATTTACATATAAGACTCATTACAGTCCACGAGACAAAAATACAGTCCATCAGATATCTGCATAATGTCTTGACATGATCAAGACAATGTAATTATGGAAGATACCAGTTAGAAATACAGCAGACAGATAGTTGTAAAATGCATAATTTCATGGCAAACTTGTACAGGAAAACATGATAAACTGACATTAATTTTATATTGCTGAAGGTTCAAATATCTTTAAGAATATTAGTACTGTATTTGTACACTATAAAAAGTTTTAAGTCAGATCAAATAAATAAATTACAAAATGCTTTCCCTCTCCAACTTACCAATAATTCTTCAAATGGAGTAATCTTTTCCAACTTTGCCAGAGCTCGTCTGTAGGCAGCTGTAACAGTCTCATCGACATTTTCCTCTGCCCATTCCTGGAACTCCTCGTAGGTCTTCTCCATGTCTAACAAAGGGCACGACAATTGTCGTCTGAAGATATTTAACACTCTTTTCTTCTGTTTGTTGCAATCTTCGTTCTGTTCTTTTGTAGCCACAGCCCCTAATTTTGGCTGCATAAAAAATTGACAAAAGTTGGTGAAAATGGAAACTTTCAACGATCAATTTACGGGAGATTTAGTCACAACAAATTGTTCGCATTTTTAGTGGTGCAGTGTCACTCAGGTATATGTTTATGGGATGCATAATTTTAAACAAAAGAATTCATTTACATTTATTTACCACAATGCAGAATAAAAATGTACAAATTTGCATGTGTATTTGTCCACTGATGCAGCAGAACCAAGCATTTTTTTTATCTTCTTGTGCAAATTTCAAAAACTCTTTACAACTATACTCATAATTAATTGCATTATATTTTATCACTTTTGGTATAGTCAACATACATCAACAAGTTCAACAGAGAAATTAACCTTCTAAAAATTCAATACTGTGATCTACCATATACCATTTGTATTTGTATATTTCTTTACACTTTCGGTTAAGTGCGACAATCATGCTGAATGATGATTAGATAAAATTTATAAAAGGCCAATCACCAACACTGTAGTTGTCAGGCCGTAGAAACTTCAGGGGCAAGATTGAAAGCCTGCTACTTTTATAAACCATTTAGATGCAAAAGAAGCATGCAACTTACGAGGGTAAGTTAGTAAATGCATCACAAACCGATGTGGAATAGCTGAAAATTGTAGTGAGGAGTTTCTAAATATGCCTTTAGGTGGCAGCACAATCCAGCTTCATGATATTCAATTAGCAGTCACTAGATAGCAGATGCATGCATTGGCAGCTCAGTTTAAAAATGGCAGCTATGCTCGAGAAGTGTACGTTAGAAGAGCAGCGTGCTGTTGTGAATTAAGACTTCCTGAAAAGGGTATTCCGAAAGAAATGTTTTCTATTTACAGTGAGAAGTGTATGTTGGGTAAAGCAGCGTACAACCATGGATGTAAAGACTTTCATGCAGTATGTTTTGGGGGACTGATAAAGCGATGGGATAAGTGTATCAATGTTGGTAGAGATTATGCTGAAAAATAAAAACTGTTTTCAAGTCAGTTTTGAAAAGAAAAAAAAAATTGTGACCAAATTACTGACTACCCTCACACATGAAAAATTCTAAATTTTACACTGAACAAGAAATGTTCCTTACAGTAAATATAAAGGAGATGAAATGAGTCACTAACCTCTAAGAGACCAAGCATGGCGTTCTCAAACTCTCTGTATGCCTCCCAGATAATCGCTCCCTTTGGCACATGTAGACCAACAGCTGTGATAGCTCTCTCAAACACATTGCGAACCTTGTCCATGCCATCATGCAAGCTCACGCTGCCTATGCTGAACTGGGCATACTCCAACCAAATGTCCACAGCTACAAAATACATACATAAACAGAACCTTGATATATGTTGTTGATTTGGTGTTTTAAGTCCACTTTATGCACAGTAAGGCTAATCAGGACTGGACCTACAGTTTAAAGTGGGATCCGAACCACTTGTGCCTCCGCCGGGTATCGAACCCGGGACCCTGATATATAAATGATTGCACATAATACACCAGATTTTTCCATTTCAGTAAAATAACATGTTACCATCACTTTCAAGTCACAAACTTCTGCTGTACGACGACTATGTCATAATTATTGATTACGAATTATTTGAAGCCATAACTTGCCATTGCACAAGCACATTACACCAACCGTGGGCGAAAGTCATATGTTTAGAAAAGACTGAGATGCTATCTGTCACACTTCATATTTACTCAAGAGATTAGCAGTGAAATGAAAATAATTAAAATACAACTACTGATACAAAACATGACTGAAAACTGTGTGAAGGGCTTCCAACAAAACTGTTGTGATCAGCACCACACCCTGGCCATCTTTACCCCCCAAAGTTTCCTCCAGGTAAAGTAAAGTGTTCCCTGTACTTTGCACCACGCCATGAAGGTGTATAGGAGATGAAGAATTAGGGCCGCACGCTTTCTTGATCAGAGCCAAAGGTGGGGTGCAATCAGCACCACGTCCCTGGCCACCTTAATCCCCCCAGTTTCCTCCAGGTACCCATTTTATATGACACTGGGTGGGCACCAGAGCCACTTGAACAGGTGGAAAGTATCCTGGTTCTCCACCACCGGAGATCGAACCTGGGTCTCTCGCATGGTAGTCAGACGTCCTAACAACTGAGCTACCGTGGCTACTTCATTAGTAGAACCCAGATTTCTAGGCTCTAAAAACTGCTTAAATAGGCATGCAAATAGGCAGCAAAATTTGGAAAATAAGCACTAATAATTAAGAAGGAATACACTAGGCATTTCCTTTCAATGTTTCAATGACAACGTATAAATAACATTCTCTCCCTATCTCTCCTGTGTGCCCGTCACTTAAAACAGTGTGTATTGCCTAGTCTAATACATAAAATTAAGTGTAAATGATCAACTACATGATCATGGAGAACCCTTTTCCAGGTTCAGGGAATGTGATTTTCGGAGTAGTACTACCTGCCCATATACCTGGTAGTCACATTTAAAGTTCTCCTTCTCAAAACCCTCCGCAGTCCATATGAAGCATCGGATTGCAGGGTAACATGGTATAGAGGCTATGGGAAGCGAATGGTGACCAGAAAATTTAGTTAATTACATTAACTTTTTACCACCAGGTGGAAATGTGGTGCAGCAATCTGTTACACAGCGAACATGCTGGGAAATCATCGTTCGACTATTGATCATGTTGTCTTATGCTTCCTATCACTTGCATTAGCGGCACACATATTGGACACTGCTGTACTGACATAAACCCAAAATAAAGTTTTGCATATCCAATTTCTAGTTGTTGTTAATTCAACGCCACATTTCCACCTGGTGGTGAAAATTTGAACTACTTTTTTTCATCAGCATTAGCTTTCCCATTGTCTTCACAACCTCTATACCAAGTTTCATCACAATCAGTTGCATCGAATGGGCTCCAGAGGGTTCCGAGTTCGGAAACTAGAATTTTGCCATAGAGTATTCAGAATCGTAAGCAGAAGACCATGCAATAAGAATACTTACATAAATAATCCTGGACAGCTCTGTCAAACAAAGTAACACATTCTTCCCTTTCCTCTGGGGAGGTTGCTAGTTTTGCTTCATCTTTCAACCAAGACAACCATAATTCTGAAACATAAAAACACAACACTACTTTAGCTTTTAAAAAAAACACACACATTTTTTTATATAAATATGCAATTCTGAGCTACTCCAAGTGTACTCCAACTTTGTGTGTAAGCTTGAATACTGCCAGTCATTTTTTTTTTCATCTCCAGGGTGTCCCTGAAGTTCCTGTACCCCTACTTGCACGTATCCAGTTTTGATCATGTTGAAAATTGTCCAGTATTCGGTTGCTGAGGAATGATTTCATTTTCGTGGTTGGCATCCCTGCTCTGAAGGTCACATGGAATGCTCGCTTAAATTCTTATGTCAGTTGTTGTGGAACGGCTGACGTCAGCATAGTTTCAGTACAGATGTTTTTCGGGTGCATGAACGACAATGCACCTGTTACGAAGAAGGAAATCTTGACAGTTGTATCACATGTTTTGGCAGGGTGTCTACCAAAATAACAAATCCAAAATTCTTAACACCTCATGACTTTCTCTTGACATCCCTATCCTTTTTTCTTGACCATATTTTCCCCCTTTTTCTTAACATTTATTTAATGTTAGCAACCTCTACTTTGGATTTGACTGATTGATTGAATTGTTGTTTTAAGTTCACTTTGTGCACAGAAAGGCTAATCGGGACTGGGCCTACAGTTTAAAGTGGGATCCGAACCATTATGTGCTTCCCCCGGGTATCGAACCCCGTTCCCCTTTATTACAAGACAACAACGCTACCACTGCACCATCGGGAAGGCACCGCCTACTTTGGAAAGCGTACAAGAATGTAATTCTTAACAAAAACTAACCACAATTCAATACAATTTTAGATGTCCAACCATGGGCGTCTGGAAGGGTGGGGGGGGGGCAAGGGAGGGCTGTGGCACCCCCCCCTGAAAAATGAAAGTCAACCAAAAATTATGTATTTCACACATATAATTTCATTTTAGCCACAATAATATGTGTTAATTATTGCATGAACATCATACATTCAAATTTAAGCAATGTTTTTTTAGGGAACAACACTATTGTGTCTTGTTTGCTCCCCTCCTGGAAAAAATACCATCCTTGCCCCTCCCTGGAAAGAATCCTGCGGATGCCCATGTGTCCAACTATTCAATTTTATCAAATCCAAGGACAGGTATATAACAATGAGAATTCACTATACTGTGAAAAATAAAAAAAAAATCTTGATCACAAGTATAATTTCTTGACCTACCTATTAATTTCGTCAGTGGTACACACGCTGTGTAGTCACCAATAAAATCAACACGAATAGCATCTTGAGAGTATGATAGCCAGAAATAATGGTGTGACTTATGAACACACATCATTTTGAAATAAATGTCTGTAAAGCTTTAAGTTTATAAAAATAAATAAATAAAACCTGTTTCCGTTAATAACACATATTTCAACTGACATAAGGACCACCTTGTAGTAACACTCTCCCATATGCACTACATTGGAGGCTAGTAAAGGTTCTGGATGAAGGACTCCATGTAGCCCATAAACTGACTTATTTATAGAAATGTACATATCTATTTCTTTCAAAGCAATGGATTGGAAAGGAAATTAAGTACATGTTTTAGTGATAGCCCCACCCAGTTGGCTACACTTTCTGACACCAGATGTAGTGCAGGTGCAAGGAATTTGCATTCAACCAAGTACTGTAGATGCTGTACCCAAGAATAGAGGTGTGGATTCAACAAATACCTGTCTCCTGCTTTGAACGTACATTTCATTGGTTAGCATGCATCTCGTGATCATACACCACCACACCATACACCTAGGGCTGTGCTGATTTTTCAATATCAATTGAATATTGATATCGAGTATGGAAAAAATTGATACCGACAATACTGACACATCTAAATCTTTAAATTTGAGGTTTCAATTGTAGTGTTATCCAAGGTCTAGTGTTATCTAAGGGAATCAGAGAATCATGTTGTTCTTTGGTGGAAGCAAAAATAGGAGTTCCATAATACAGTGCCATCTGTTGTTCTTAACCTCACTAATCGAGGAACTTTTAGTTAGTTACGCGAGCTTGAATGGTGGTGTCGCATTTCTTACGTTCAAGTCAAGCACAACAGAATGCATGCACAGGTAGGGTTACCAGACTTCCCCATTGATTTTCCCGGACATGTCCTACATTTTAGCCTTATGTCCGGCATCCGGGAGGAATTTGAAAAATATCATAAACGTCCTACATTTTGAGTGTTACATAATATTAATTATGAGAATAGGGAACAGAAGAAAATCATGCAAGTTACAAGTCTATGGACTGCGCTTCCAAACTCAATGGTGAAATTTATTTTGATTCAGTCATTGAACAAAAAGAAGAAAGTTTGTCCTGGTATTAAACAAACGGGGAAAACGGAAGCATTTAATAAACAAAGTTTTGGGACCACTTTCTGATAACGTCACTGTTCAATGCCGGAGCAGAATTTCTTGCCTTAGGGTTCATACTGATGGAACAAGGTGTTGCCCATTGTTATTCAATATAATTTGAATTGTAAAGCAGAGGTATAGAGAACAAAGATATTCAGGGTGTCTGTCAGTCAAGAAAGTCATGGTAGTCAAGAATGTTTGCTATCATAATGACTGATTGGTTGATTTAGTTTATTTTACTTCACTTTTTTCTATCGTTTTGGCTAATCGCGAAGATGAAGATGAATGGTGGTAACATAAGATGGATGAAGGGACAGTCACAAACATATAGGGACAACCGACACAAGCCCCACATAAGATTATACTGGCTGGGAGTCCAGACGCCAAAGCCTCGCTTGTCTGCCAAACACAGTTCAGGATGCATTATTACGAGAAAGCAGATCTAATTCTCTTCTTAAATTCAGCTTCAGTTTTTATCTTAACTGTCCCTGTGGTAGGGGTTTTCATTAAAAAAATATTTATTTTCTTAATTACTAATTTCCAGCTTTACCTAAGTAGGGGTCGAATAAATAAAAGTTAAGAAAAACGGAAAAAAGAGGGTCTAGAAAAGTCCAGAAAAGTCAAGAATTCGGGATGTGTTATTTAGGTAGACACCCTGTTATTAAACTAAAAACTACCCAAGATGAAACTTCACAAACCATTTTAAATTACGGTAATTGCTGAATATTTGTTTGCCATTACAGGTCATAATTCAAATGTTGAGAGAGTACTTTCATTACCATCAGCACAACAGACTCACGAGAGAAATTATTTTTTCATAAAGTCTGTAAAATGTTTGTTTGGTACTGGTCCATAATTTCAAATTGACTGTCCACTCTAACATAAATATAGTTTGACTAAACCTGAGATTTTGATAAAAATTGTCTCGTCTGAGAAGTACCACTTAAATCATGTAGTAAGAGGTGCATTGATTAGTGTGATTGCAAGTTTTCAAATTTTGCATTTAAAAATTCATTACGAATCTATTTTTTAAAACTGAAAAGTGTCTTTTTTCAACTACTTACTAACGTGTTCTATAGAAATATGTATTATTTATTGAGAATGTTTTGTGTCCTACATTTTGGGACAGCATATCCTACAATTCCCTTACAGCGATCTGATAACCCTATGCACAGGTCAACGTTCATTTTAATACCTACAAATTTAAGAATGGTGATACCGACATATCGAATATCAAAAATTGATATTGATATATCGAAATATTACACAGCCCTACATACACCACTCCAGAACATACACCACTAGATGATACCAAATCAACGGAGTAGATGGTTCAGTGTTGCACTTTGTAACCAACTAAATGAGAATGCAGAGAGTGTCAAGAAGTAGCAAACTAGGCAGGGCCAATAGTATTTAATAACAAATAGATAGCGGTATGAAAATAATACCTGGACTCAATGGAAATAACTTGCTCATACGCTCCCTAGCCAGCCGAAGTCTATCTAATTCACCCATTTTCTGCAGCGAAGATATTAATTCCACATGAGGACCGTAATTGTATGGGTTTTCTGTTACCTGAAATCAAAAGTAAAATTTAAAGTTTAGAAATCAACACCTCATAAAAAAACATATGTGATGTCAGCATTTATGTGTTATATGATGATTAGAGGCCAGACGTTTAGGTGTTGGGCACTTCCATCCATGGAGTCTCGCATCTTGTATATCACCATATAGACCCATTCCATTGTACATTATTCCCCTAATTTGTACTTAAAACACCCTTCTGCACCTAAACATGGACTTTGCACCTATTCTGCACTTAAAACATGGTTGCAGCGAGCAAATTAAAGTAAAAGTGGGAGCCCTACGCCCCTGACGACACAATGAATATCATCCTTTTGAGTCTGTCGGTGTAATTGGTAATTTTTGAGTTACAAAGTAAAATGTGCCATCCTTCAATTTTCTAGTGAAATTGCCATATCATACAATTTGCATTGGGCTCAGTGAAGACTTTTGAAATTAATAAACACAACACAAATTTACCTACAGTATAGCTTCTAATAACCGTTTTGTTAATGCACACCCGAGCCCTTCAATTCTTAAGTTGTATTTATCCCAACATATTAGATACAAGTGAAATAGGACGATTTCTTCAAGAAACTTCAGGCAAGGAGAACGACGTAGGCGTAATTAGTGACTTAGATAAAAGTGAAGATGTCATGAGTGAACAAAATAGTATTGAGCATAACATTCTGAAGAAGCAACATGTTCAGAAACAAAACATTTGCTTACAGTGTGTGGATGGTAAATTCTCTTGTATTCTTGAAAAAAACCTTGTCGCCGATATAAAATAATAATACAGAATATTAGAATTGGTGTTTTATATCCACTTTATGCACACATAGGATAATCGGGACTGAACCTATAGTTTAAAGTGGGATCAGAAAAACTGTGTACTGTTCCTCTAAAATTAATAAAATAATCTCGCCCAGCAAAATAAATTAAAACCATTTATAATAAAAAAAATAATTAATAGGAGCGAATTTACAATACCGGAAGTATCTTCAATTGCTTTCAAATTCAGCACTCACTAATTTTGGCCTCCCAATCACGAATCTGCAGTTAAAATTTGGCGGTCACGTCTAGAAATTGCACAATAAGTCGAAAAAAGTGGGTTCCGTGAATGGGGTAAACACCCTTGATTTATGAAGAAAACAACTATTTTTTGCAATGATTACCATTTTGATGTTTATGATGACCCTTAATTTTATCTATGCTTGTCTAAGCTAACTTTACCGTGAATGGTTCGTGGGGCAAACATGTTTTCCACCTTTACGCAAGATGCCATTTTCTCACATGCAAATCAATGCTCCATGCAACAGGTCTCACTTATTGCACAACACTTGAGCAACGTTGTGTTATGACTGTCAGAACACATGGTAGCAAGATTGTTGTGCGGAAAGGAAGACGTCTTCATATCAGAAAACATGGTTTCCATGTTATTGTGTGGAGTATCATAGCGGTAATTGACAAGGTTATTTTGCAATTTCTAGAAGTAACTGCAGATCCGTGTTTAGGAGGCCAAAATTAGTGAGTATGCCGAATTTGAAAGCAATTGGATATACTTCCGGTATTGTAAATTCATACCAAATAATATAATATAAATGTAAAAACATAGTCAAGAAATACAAGATAAATTAAACTTGTAAAAGCAGCTAATTTGCATATGTTGTAAAAAGTACGGGAACGATGTAGTATGAGCACAACATATTTCTTCATATTTACAGAAGAAACTACTTACGGAAATGAGTTTCTGTAGCATTTTGAAAGTTCGTGGAGGTGTTCTCTTTCATCATGGAATCTATTTGACTGGAAATTCATGTGTTTTTCAAGAAAAATATCTCTCCGACGCACAATAGACATTGCTTTTATATGCTTCCTCTACATGTATTGGATGTTGCGTACGTTTGATGACGTAGCTCCCTGTCAGTGTTTCCAACCACGCCATTGTCTTGGTTGATTTAACTATGCTTGCCTAACCTAACCTGACCGGAAATGGTTTGTGGCGCTATCCATTAATGGTTTGTGGGGATCCACAGATAGCCCCACAAACCATTCACGGATAGCCCCACGAACCATATCCAGTGAGGTTAGGTTACGTTAGGTTGGGTTAGGCAAGCATAGTTAAAATTTTAAAAAAACACTACATACCCACTGATTATGCACAACGTGACTCAAGCTGAGGCTGCCATATTGTGTGTTACGCAAGCGAAAAAAGGAAGAACAATAATTAATGTTAATGTGAAAATTTGAAATTATTTTCATGAAAAAAGCAAAATGCAACGTTGAAGAACCTTTCGCAATGCAGAATACGTAAGTACGAATGTTAAAAATCACTCAAGAAACGAGTGAGATGTGTTGTGCCAATACTACACCGATACCAAAAGTACACTTCTGTTCACAAAAAGTGGCACACTTGTTTGAGTTGAAGTCCAGCTTCGTGTCCGGAAGTACGGCCGAAGTAAGTGTTCGGAAAGCAGCAGTGTTGCTTACTATCAATCATTTTAACCCCATGCAGGGCATTTTGTGTCTCTCAGACGCAAAGAAAGGGGATAAGGGATAGATTGCAGCGTAAATATTAATTAACTGGAATTTCCACGTCTACAATCAAAGTAACATAAATGTGAAATATTCCTGAAATTTATTTTAAAAAGAAACTCGTCTTGGACGTTCGTGATGAAGTGGTTATCACAATCCGTTAGAATGCGAGGGCCCCAGGTTCGAATTTGGCCTGAGTCTCTCCATCATCGCGAGTAGCCGATAATGGAAGAAAAGCAACACTAAAAAACAAGAAGAAAAAATGCCATTAGAATAAGCATGATGGAAATAGTGCTGTTGTAATTCCTGAAAATGATGCAAAAGAAAAATATTTCAGAAATAGTGTTATCCTAATCCAGGAGAATGCTTGAAGAATAAAAAAGCTCCTACCTCATACACATGAGGAGGTACCCCCCATCAGTCATCCAGGCTATTAAAAATAAGTCAATGGTTGTCCTCTCATTTAACTTGAACAATAAATGGAATTTTTGTAAAATAAAAATTGTCGGGCTTTACCTTTTTTACACGTGCACATTGGTTTTGTAATGGAGCACAAAAATTGAATTCTGACTCTCGTAAAATTCTTACCGAATGAATGAATGCCTCCGTAGATTCCAGAATAATGACTCTTCATTTGGAAATAAATAGTTTAAAATAATATAATTTATGTGCCATTGGTTAATGAGATTCATCGTCACGTAGCAGAATCCACTATGTTGATGGAAACTAGAGAACAGTTTTCATTTAGGGTTGGAAACATTAACCTTCCACAAAAGCACTTTTTGTGGGTAACAGTACTGTATCGGAAACACATTTCTTCAATTTTACACATGAAACTACGGAACGACTTGAGATGATCAGACACCTCTCCGATTTTCTTCATATTTGGCATACTCACTAATTGAGGCCTCCTAATCACGAATCTGAAGTTAAAATTTGTCGGAAACGTCTAGAAATTGCAAAATAAGCTAAAATAAGGAGTTAGTTTTCAGAATGCAAACTGTCGATTTTCGCGAATTTTTTCAACCAAATATATTTATTCCTGTTCGTACCACGACACTAAATTTTAACTGTTTGCCTAACCTAACCAAACTAACCTAACCACGAGCCAATGTTTCGTGGGGTTAGCATCAAAGGTTTGCAATTTCTAGACGTGACCGACAATTTTTAACTTCAAATTCGTGATTAGGAGGCCTCAATTAGTGCATATGTCAAATATGAAGAAATTCGGAGAGGGGTCCGGTCATCTCAAGTCATACCGAAACTACATATACAACGTTCGTTGAGGTATCTTCTTTCATCTTGGAATATATTTGACCGGGAAATCATGTATTTTTCAAGAGAAATTGCACAATTGCCATTGCTTACATTTGCTTGCCCTAAGACAACAGGATGCTGCGTACGTTTGATGACGTAAGCCCCTGTCTGTCTTCAACCTCCCTCTTTTTTACTATGCTATGCGGAAATGGTTCGTGGGGCTATCGGTCATCTAACATGCATAATGTACAATTCGCACAAGTGAAAAACATGGTAGTAGGTATTTTTCGGTGAAGGAGGTCGGAAACACTGCATACCCACTACAGTAGTCAAGATTTGCCAGCCATATTCTAGGTACTATTATAGTATGGGTGAGACACCTATAAATCATATATTTCGCACTTTTTTTGCATTGCTAACGTACTATTTTGTTCATGGTGGTTGCGGTAAATGCGGTTTAAAATTACTTACGTGAAATTTAGAAGATTTCGTACTTCCGCGTTGCACAATTTAATGGTTCAATCCTATTAATTTCGAAGATCCACTGTCTTCATTCACAAAAGGGTACGGCGTTTGAAGCGGAGATGGTACAAACAATGTAAGGACGCGGTACCATCTCCGCTTCAAACGCCGTACCCTTTTGTGAATGAAGACAGTGGCTCTCTAGCCTTCTTAAACCCGAAGGTTCATGGCTGCAGCAACACAGGCCTTCCATCTGTTCCTATCTTGAGCAAGTTCTATATACTCTTTTACATCCCTACCGATTTCCTTTAGGTCCATCTTAACGTTGTCCCTCCATCTTCGTCTTATCCTTAGTCCAGGGACCTCCCAAAGTAGTCCCCACCCGGAGATCCGAACGGGGGACTATTTTACCTCCGGAATATTTTACCTTGGGAACATCCATGGCCTTATATTTCTGTTTCTTGACATGTCTTTTTACAGTACAGAGTTGTCAGCTCTACGCCTAACCCCCAATATGAATGGAGGAACTACTACACAAGACAAACACAAACATATTAGACAGCACAATTACTACACAAGACGAACGATGGATCTTCGAAATTAATAGGATTGAACCATTAAATTGTGCAACGCGGAAGTACGAAATCTTCTAAATTTCACGTAAGTACTATTTTGGAATGCGGAACATTTCCTAAGGTAAAATAATGCATTTCTAACTAAGATAATGTCTATTTCTTACATTTACGAGTACTTACTGTTACTTGTTATTTCGATTCTGTAACACATTATGGTGGGCGATAGCGTACTGGTTCAGGGCACGATGTGCAAGTGTTTTGTCGATTTATGCAGTGTTGCAACATCGTTCACCGGAAAATACCTACTTTCGTGCCCAGATTTGAAATTATGCTAATGCATCGCAAACCATTGACGTTAGCCCCACAAACCATCGACGTTAGCCCCAAAAACCATTCACGTTAGCCCCAAAAACCATTTTCCCGTAAGGTTAGGTTAGGCAAGCATAGTAAAAAAAAAAAATACTCGACACGTCATGTTGTAGTGAAAATACGGCAAGTTTGAAACACTGACTATGGGGTTATGTCATCTAAACACACAGAGCATTGTGCGGTAACTGTTCCGATTGTTTTATGATTTCTCCTAGCACTAATTATCGTAGAATTTTGGAAATCATTGTCACACGAAATTTGAACCTTCCATAAAGTAATGAGCTACTAAATAACCACTAACTCTCTAGCCTTCTTAAACATGAAGGTTCATGGCTGCAGCAACACAGGCCTTCCATCTTTCCCTATCTTGAGCAAGATCTATATACTCTTTTCCATCCCTACCGATTTCCCTTAGGTCCATCTCAACGTTGTCCCTCCATCTTCGTCTTGGCCTTCCTATAGGTCTCTTACCATCAGGTTTCCCAACAAGAATCCTGTAAGCTCCTCTTTCCTCTCCCATTCATGCCACATGGCCTGCCCACCTAAGTCTTCTTGATTTAATTATTCTAATAATATCTGGACATGAATACAAATTATGTAGTTCTAAATTATGTAACCTTTTCCACTCACCTGTCTCCTCATCCCTTTTAGGTCCAAAGATTTTCCTAAGGATCTTATTTTCAAATACTCTCAATTTATGTTCATCTTTCAATGTAAGGGACCAAGTTTCACATCCATATATTACTACAGGCAAAATTACGGTTTTGTATATTTTAACTTTTAGTTTCTTAGATATTAAACGAGAAGACAAAAGTTTATGAAGAGAGAAGTAACATACATTTCCTGAATTAAGCCTACTTTTTATTTCCTCTTTAATATAATTTTCATTTGTTAATTTTACTCCTAAGTATTTGAATTTGGAAACTAGTTCAAACGAGTTGTTATCAATAATTAGATTTTGATTATTACCTAACATTGGTTTTGGCCTGTAAGTATATATTTAGTTTTCTTTGTTAACTTCCTAACCTATCTCTTTAGCAGTTTTGAAAAATATTTTAGCATTATTCGTAATTGTATTCACATCATCCCCCAGTAAGTCTACATCATCTGCATATGCTAACAACTGAGTCACACCATTTGATTTTAGTCCTTCTTTAGTTTCTCTTACCTTCCTAACAACATATTCTAAGGCAAAATTAAAGAGCAATGGAGATAATGCATCTCCTTGTTTTAACCCATCATGAATTGTAAATTTGTCAGACATATTAATACCCACACGAATTTTACTTTCTGTTTCACTGGTGCATATTTTTATCATACTAACAAGCTTCTTAGGTATTCCAAACTCTACTAATATATTATATAATTTATCTCTTTTGACCGAATCATATGCTTTTTTTAAATCAATTAATAGCTGATGGACATTTTGATTATATTCCCACTTTTTTTCAAGTGTCTGTCTGATGTAAAAAATTTGATCTGTAGTTGATCTGTTACGTTTAAATCCACATTGATAATCACCTATAATTTCATTAGCATATGGGGTTAGTCTTGTTAAAAGAATATTAGACAATATTTTGTATGTTGTTGAGAGTAGAGAAATTATACGGTAATTATTGCAGTTTATTTTATCACCTTTTTTAAACACATGAACAATAATGGATTCTTTCCACTGTTGAGGGATTTCCTCTTTATTCCATATTAAACAAATTAATTTATGTATTTGACATATTAATGAATTTCCACCATATTTAATTAACTCAGCTGGTATTAAATCAATGCCAGGTGCTTTGTTATTCTTTAGCCTTTTAATAGCATCTTTAACATCAGTCAAGTTAGGTTCTGGAACTAAAGGTTCTGCTGTGTGTAATTCATTTACTTCTGATTTATCTCCTACATGGACATTTAAAAGGTCATTAAAGTAGTTCTTCCATCTATTTAGAATATCGCTTGAGTCAGCTGGAAAATCACCGTATTTATCTTTTATCAAGTTTACTTTAGGTTGCCACCCCTTTCTAAACTCATTTACACCTTTATATAAATCTCTGATATTTTTATTTTTGCTGTTTGTTTCAATTTCGTTAATTTTGCTTTTCAAGTATTCTCTCTATTTTACTTCTAAACGTGCGGTTAACTTCTCGCTTTATTCTATTATAATTGCTTAGATTTGTAACATCAGAGTTATTTAACCACCTAAGTCTAGCCTGATTTCTTATTTCCATTGGATTATGAGCACAGTTTGGAATCGAAAAACATGGAAATTACCTTACACACTTCTCATGGACAAGATATTCTCAGTCGACAAGCGACAGTAAATATCGTAGAAGCGTGGGAATGAATGTAGAAGTAAATCGGAACCTTAGTAGAATGCATTTAGGGACTTTATTTTAATGCTAAGGCAACCTAACCTAACCACGGAAGCACATATTGAAATAAACCTTAAGTAATCACTAAAACTCCACAGTATGTGTTAACAGTCGTACATCGAAATCAAACCATGTAAAAATTGTGGTACTAGTTTACTATCCTTCGGACACATTTATTTATTTTTACAGAAGAAACTACTTACCGTAATAAGTTCCTGTAGCATTGTCGAACATCGGGAAAGTGTTTTGTGTGATGTGGGAATGTTTCATAGCTGAAATTCATGTTGTTCGTTGAAAACTAATTCTCCGACGGAGAATAGCTAGCCCCACGAACCATTGGTGCGTGGATAGGTTAGTTCTGTTAGGTTATGAAACATAGTTAAAATTTGGTGTCGTGTTAGTATCAGGAACTAGAAATTGGAAATAATTGCGAACCACTGGCGCTAGCCCCACGAACCATTGGCACGTAGTTAGGTTAGTTCTGTTAGGTTGGGAAACATAGTTCAAATTTCATCAAAAATACGTTGATACACCTTCAGGAATGTTCCGCGAAGCAGATACGTAACTACGAATGTCAAAAATTGACGAAACGAAAAAATTAGAGGTGTCCGAAGGATAGTAAATTTTTACCAAAATTGCATTCATAGCATGATGAAATCGAAATAAAACAAACCGGAACTTGGGCCAAATTTTGTGACAATGATTGGCAAAATTCTACGATAATTAGTCTTCCGGTAACATTCTAGTATAGGGGTGACGGATTTCTTCAAATTTACAGGAGAAAATACTTGCGGAAATCATTTTCTGTAGCATTGTGGAACTAAGTGAATGTAGTTTTGATCCCATTTTAATGTGAATACATGTTGTTTTCTGCGAAAATCTCTGTCAGACACGGTGTTTCTTCTGCTGCCGTCATTTGCTTTCTGCACAAGCACAATGTTCCGTGTGTTAAGATGATGTAACCCCATAGTCAGTGTTTCTAACTCACCGTGCTTTCACTAGAACATGACGTGTCGAGTATTTTTAACTTTTTTTTAAATTAAGCTTGCATAACCTAACCTTACGGAAAATGGTTTTTGGGGTTAACGTGAATGGTTTGTGGGGCTAACGTCAATGGTTTGTGGGACTAACGTCAATGGTTTGTGGGACTAACGTCAATGGTTTGTGGGACTAACGTGAATGGTTTGCGAGGTATTAGCATAATTTCAAATCTGGGCTCGAAAGAAGTTATTTTCCGGTGAACGAGGTTGCAACACTGCATAAATCGACAAAACAATCGCACAACGTGCCCTGAACCAGTACGCTTTCGCCCGCCATAATGTGTTACAGAATCGAAATAACAAGTAACAGTAAGTACTCGTAAATGTAAGAAATAGACATTATCTTAGTTAGAAATGCATTATTTCACCTTAGCAAATCTTCCGCATTCCAAAATAGAAAGTTAGCAATGTAAAAAGTGGAAAATATATGATTTATAGGTGTTACCCCCATACCATAATAGTACCTTCAATTTTAATAAATAATCAACACAATTTGGGGGGAGTACTGTGGGACCATCATTCCTTTCCCTTTGTAAGTAAACGTACTTTATTGCATATGCTGAATTCTTTTTTAAGATTTACTATTATATTCGGTATTAGCTACATTAAATTGTTTAAACTATTTCGTATCGTACCTGTTTCTCAAGCTCCTCCACCAAATTTTCTAATGCATCTTCGTTTCCTGATTGTTCATCTGTTGTAGACGAAGATGAACTATCATTATCCTCTTGGTCACTAGCCATTTCTTCGTCCTTACTGGGTTCAAAATTTTCTTCTTTAGACGCCATTTTTCTCAAACAAACACACGTTTCTAGCTGAATCCAGAGTTCCACAGAAAGGCAAAATCCTACCAGCGCTGTTAACTTCTAGCTAGAGCGCAAACCTGGGTTGCTACAATGATCGGAAGCGTTTAGCGCACGCTACATTCCTTTTTGGTAGTGTCTGCTGCCACATTCATTTTCTGCTAACCTCAAAAGAGACATGCGCGTGGCAGCAGATTCGGTCTTTGTTTTATCGTGATTTCATCATGCTATGTATGCAATTACGTCTGGAACACATACTGTTAAGTTTTAGCGATTACTTACACAAAAATATTTTAAGATTAGGTCCCTTAGCATTCTTCTAATAATAAACCTAAATGCTCTCGTAGTTAGTTTAGGTTCTATTAGCATTAAAATAATATCGCTAAATTATTTTTTTAAAAAAAGTTCTAAATCACCTGTACATTCATTCCCACTAATCATAAACTTGCATTTTTCTGGTCTTCATCTGTTCTTAAGATTTGTAACATCCTCATAGCAGACGTATTACGTGGCAGGAGCAAATTTGACGCTCATTCTTACTGCTGACATGCGCGTGGCAACAAACTCGGCCTAGATCTTTGTTTACATTCAGTGGTAGTACCCTATGCTTCCATACACGGATCTTCTCCCAAGAGTTAAATATAAACATCAAGATAAATGGAAACGGTGGTGTATGGAAAAATTTCAATCCGCGGGCAATACATATAAATGGCTTGCAGAACATTCACAAAACAAACCTTGGTACTCATGGACGTCCGCAGGATTTTTTCCAGGGAGGGGCAAGGAAGGTATTTTTTTCCAGGGGGGGGGGGCAAACGAAGGCAAATTTTCCCCAAAAATAGTGTTGTTCCCTAAAAAACATTGCATTAATTTGAATTTATGGAGTTAATGCAATAATTAACACATATTATTGTGACTAAAATGAAATTTTTGGTGTGAAATACATATTTTTTGATTGACTTTCATTTTCCAGGGGTGACACGGCCCCCCCTTGCCCTCCCTTCCGGACGCCCATGTTGGTACTACTCATGTAATCTTCCAAGATCAGTTATTACTTTTATAATACGTCTACGTACAGGATGGTACAGTGGGATCCATGAGTATTACCGTGCAAATTGTCCATGACTATTTTCATTATTTTTTCTCTTACATCCTTTGTGTTTTTAAGCGATGAATTTTTATGTATGCTGGTGAAGAAGTTGTCAACAGCTTGTTTTGAGTTTTCTTTTAATTCTTGAAGCTGTTATTGGGTCAAATAAAGTGCACGAACATGGTGATTGACAATTTGCAAGGTAATACTCATGGATCCCACTGTACAGGTCATGTTCGCACTAACGATCATTTAGCACGATTACTAAGGTGCGTTGCAAAATGATAAGAACGCTGTGGGAAAGTGTACAAAGTAACGAAAAAAAGAGTACGAACATATAATCAATGGTTATATTATTACAGAAAGAGCACACAAATCGTTCTGAAAAGTAACAGGCATGTGACAACAAGGGCAATATCTACAGTTTAGAAAAAAAGACAAAACAGGCCACTCCGACCGTTGAAAATGATACGAACACTATCGCTTATTAGCCAATAAAGGAACCTTGTCGGTGCACAATACGGAAAACTCTATCACACATGTTATCCACGAGTGTTTGCAACAGAGTAACATCGAGATCGTTCCATGTAGCAACAATAGCATGTCGTAGATCGTGGATGTTGTCATACTGGGTACCATTGGCGTATACATCTCGGCAAAGAATACCCCAAAGGTTCTCCATAGGATTAACGTCTGGAGAATTAGCAGGCCAAGCCATTGCAAAGACGTTCTTCTCCAGAAACCACATTACAGTGGATTCAGCCGTGTGTATTGTGGCGTTGTCTTGTTGGAACACCCATGGGGCATCAGCTATGTGTGCAGCAAAAGGCAATAGGTTGTCCTCCAGTATGGTTTGGTATGCTGGTGCATTCAGACGACCCGTAGGAAATGCTAGGTTGGTGGTGCCATGATATCCGAAGCCACCCCACACCATTAGAGACTGCCCTCCTTGCTGTCGCTTGGAGAAGTTCCGTTCCTCTTGCGTAGATCGTGCCAATAATACCGCCAGCCATCTGGACCGTCTAAATTGAATTTTTTCTCGTCGCTGAAGATGACACGCTGCCATTCCTCCTTCCACGTCACATAAGTCCTGGCCCAGTCGACTCGCCGATCTTTATGTTGTGCAGTGAGTCGCGGCTGTACCTTGGCTTTGCGATAGAGAAGACGATTGCACCGTTTGACAGTCCTGCAGAGCGTGGATTTATGTACACGCATATTCGGATCGCGAGACAACTGTCCAAGTGATGTGTTCCCAGCTGCCAACTTCCTCACAACAGAACGTTCCTTCCCGGCGCTTTCTTTATACCATATTGTTCCCTTAATCGCTGATAATTGTTCACCACACACGCACTCCGCCCAAGCCGACGTGCGATCATATTCGCAGCCACTCCCTCTTCTTTATAAGCCAATATCTGGCCTTTTTCACGTTCTGACAACGCTTTTCCACGGCCCATTCTACTACACTTGTCTGCACGACTTCATCGCCACCTTTCCTGGGCAAATCACTGTTATCAACTGTTTGCCGTTGGTGCGTACTGAGACGTGTTCATTCGCTGCCTCTGGTGTCACGGGAAAGACGTTACCTGGCTCCGTTCTTATCATTTTGCAACACTCGGCCGACCTCATGTGCCATGTTTTCGTACTTGCTCGTACATATACCCGTCTGCGCGAACAGTAATTGCTTTCGTATAATACACACGTCTATCTGTGTCCGTGGCCATTGTTTTTATTTTCCGTTTGCTTTTTGTTTTCCCCATTTCGCTATCTGCGGTACCGTTCTTATCATTTTGCAACGCACTTTATTACAACAAAACAAGCATGCACATGTGGAGAAAAAAACCAAGATGCCACACATCTCCTTCTAATTACAATGTCCTAATTTCGACAGAGAACGAGATAAATTATATAATGGTTTGCGTCGCCATGGCGTTCCATTCCCTACATCTCTAATTGCCCTGCTCACGGATCCTATTTCTCCCAGTATATGACATATGACTTCTTTATTTATATTCAAGAAGATGTAATTTGACGATCTAACTAACAATATATATATATATATATATATATATATACAGGGTGTTTCTAAAGGTCGTTTACAACGCTTGGGAGGTGATTCCTCTCACGAAAACAAGCCAAAAGTGTGAGTTCCATTTTTACGACTGAGGCTTCGTTTCCGAGATAGGAGCCTCGCAAAAGGTGACAAAGTGAACGTCACACCTAACTGGGACGAATACTATCACAGATAGAGAGGCGGTTCCAAGGAATCATAAAGGAATCGTATGTGCTCAGTCCGGAACTCACTATGAGATGTTCACTGCACGCATGCGCAATGGAGTCCTCAAAGGAATTGGGGATTTCCAGCAAGAACAATGCATGGAAAGGGCATGTAACGCAGCAAGAGGGACCGTGACAATGAGAAATGCGTTAAAGACAACACATCCCTACCTCAAACATCAAAACATGGGCACGGAACACAAAATCCGAAAAGTTGAGCACGGTTGCATACCCCAGTCACACGCGAGGAATAAACGGATCATGTCATGTGGCACACGAGAGACACATTACTCCACCAGGAGGAGGGAAAGAAAAACACATTATCAGATGATGGAGACAACGTGTATTTTTAGACGCGACAACTACGTAATATCCCTTCCCCCCCCACACACAACAAGCAACAAATGCTACAATGTCTTACGCACAGACAGTGCGTGTCACTGTACACCAACTGAAGATGTCACTTTCACCACACAAAGGGGGTGGGGAGCAATACCAAGAGTGTTCGCACGCGATCACTGTGACGTAAAAGAGACCAGTTTTGGAAGCGCTGCGCAGGCAAATCTGGCTCTCGTAGTCTACGTTTGACCTTCATGGTTCAAGTACCCGCGAGAGGAGCTCGAAGGGTTGGTTATCTCCGGCAGTCGTCCCAGTCGTGTTGCAAGTTCTGGGATATGATCAGCAGTTCGCTGTAGGTTGTCATACGCATTGAAGAGTACTAGTATGTTGTATTGAAAGAAGTAGACGTGGTGGAGTGGGCAAGTCAAGTATCGCAACAATTGGTTTGTGTTGTTCGTACGGTGATACGCCAATTTGTGCAGTGTGCCAGTGTTAAACACGAACGATACTTTGCAGTTCCAGCTCCTTATTATACAGATGGCTGCGTACACTACCCAGCAGCTAGCAGACATACATCTCATGTATGGGGAGGCACTTGTTAACAGCCGTGAGGCAAGGCGTCTTTATGGAGAACGCTTTCCACATAGACGTTTGCCGTCTCACGCCTTCTTTCAGGTAGTGGACAGTCGACTGCGTGAAACAGCGTAAGTGTTACCACCGCGGCAAGATGTTGGAAGACCCCGAAGCGTACGCACACATCAGTTTGCAGAAGATGTGTTAACAGCGGTCGCAGAACATCCTGGCACCAGTACGCGCGTGCTCGCTTGGACACGAAACACGTCTCATGTGAATGTTTGGCGAGTGTTGTCAGAGGAAGGAATGCACTCTTTTAAATTGCAGAAAGTACAAGAACTGTTACCTCGTGACTTTCGCCCTCGTATGGAGTTTTGCCAATGGTTGTTGCATCAGTTGGACATAAACCCTCACTACGGGGCAAAGGTATTGTGGACAGATGAAGCCATTTTCACCAGGATGGATGTCTTCAATAGTAGAAACAGTCATGTCTGAGACTTTCACAACCCACATGCACTTTTTGTGGCCCATCACCAGCACAGGTTTTCAGTGAATGTGTGGTGCGCGATAGTACATGATCATTTAATTGGACCATACATTCTCCCTGTTCGCCTGAATGGTCGCACGTATCATGCATTTCTTAGTGAGGTTCTGCCTGAACTGTTGGAGACCGTACCTTTGGCACTGCGGCAAGAAATGTGGTACCAACACGATGGGGCACCAGCTCATTTCGATCGTAATGTACGACATTTACTGCATGACGTGTATCGTAATAGGTTCATTAGTAGGGATGAGCTAGTGCCTTGGCCACCGAGGTCACCAGATCTCAACCCTCTCAATTTTTTCTTCTGGGGAGAAATGAAAACCCTCGTATACGACGCACCTGTCACATCAGCTGAGGACCTCGTTGCTCGCACCAACGTCGCCGCCGCGACGGTATCAGATACACCTGGCTAGTTTGCTCGTACTCGACAATCCTTGATTCGTCGCTGTCATCTCTGCGTAGAAGTGAACGGCAGACATTTTGAAAACCGTCTGTGATTATCGCCCTCGGCAAATCCCAGTGAGAACACTCTTGGTATTGCTCCCCACCCCCTTTGTGTGGTGAAAGTGACATCTTCAGTTGGTGTACAGTGACACGCACTGTCTGTGCGTAAGACATTGTAGCATTTGTTGCTTGTTGTGTGTGTGGGGGGAAGGGATATTACGTAGTTGTCGCGTCTAAAAATACACGTTGTCTCCATCATCTGATAATGTGTTTCTCTTTCCCTCCTCCTGGTGGAGTAAAGTGTCTCTCGTATGCCACATGACATGATCCGTTTATTCCTCGCGTGTGACTGGGGTATGCAACCGTGCTCAACTTTTCGGATTTTGTGTTCCGTGCTCATGTTTTGTTGTTTGAGGTCGGGATGTGTTGACTTCAACGCATTTCTCATTGTCACGGTCCCTCTTGCTGCGTTACATGCCCTTTCCATGCATTGTTCTTGCTGGAAATCCCCAATTCCTTTGAGGACTCCATTGCGCATGCGTGCAGTGAACTTCTCATAGTGAGTTCCGGACTGAGCACATACGATTCCTTTATGATTCCCTTGGAACCGCCTCTCTATCTGTGATAGTATTCGTCCCAGTTAGGTGTGACGTTCACTTTGTCACCTTTTGCGAGGCTCCTATCTCGGAAACGAAGCCTCAGTCGTAAAAATGGAACCCACACTTTTGGCTTGTTTTCGTGAGAGGAATCACCTCCCAAGCGTTGTAAACGACCTTTAGAAACACCCTGTATATATATATATATATATATATATATATATATGTGTGTGTGTGTGTGTGTGTGTGTGTGTGTGTGTGTGTGTGTGTGTGTGTGTGTGTGTGTGTGTGTGTGTGTGTGTTTTATTCTTGTGAAAAACTCAGAAAGATGACTAAAATCGACTAACAGTTGATAGGGTCAGAAAAAAAAAGCTGCACAAGGACGATATGATATTACTACAACTTACCACTCATCATGATCAGTGTCTAGCATAAAAATGCGAAATGCGAATAGAGCTTATAACAACTAGCTTTCTAGTTATCACTCATCTTGAGTAATATGAATTTATGATTATAATTTTCTTTAAAGTTTGGATAAATATGATGAGAAGATATTTTTATTGTATTTATATTTATTTAGTTGTAGTTTGATCACCGTAGGATAAGTAAGTAAGCCAAAAAACACAACTGACACAAGGCGCTGTAGCACAAGCAAAGCTAAAACTCTTTGAGCTAAAAGAAATGTGTGGTTTGGTCATATGCATAGACATACTGGTCATATGATCCAGATCAGTGACAAGTGCACCAGAAGAATAAGATATACGTAGTTTGAAGAGATTAAATTTGGGTGAGTGAGATCTCATAATACATTAAAATTTCGGTAACCACCAAACGTCTCTAATTCCCTTATTTTCGTATTTTTCACATTGATACTTACATATTCTGCATTCGTAAGGATTCTTCTATTTCGCGTATCGTTTTTTGCACGCAAATAATCTCAATTTTCGAAATATCGAGTATTTTTATTTTGTTCGCTTTCGCTTGCGTTACACGCGATATGGCGGAGAAATCTTGACTAGCGTAGTCCATGATCAGTGGTTATGCAGTGTTGCAACCTTCTTCATAGAAAAATGCCTACTTTCGTGTTACTGATTTTGTATTTTATTCCAGGTTCGAAAACTCCACGAACCTTGCACGAATAGACCCACGAACCATTCATAAATATTAGCCCCACGAACCATGCACGGCAAGGTTAGGTTAGGTTCTGTTAGGTTAGGAAACATAGTTAAATTTGTTTTTCAAAATTAAATTTTTTTCTGGTTTGAAAACCCCACGAACCATTCATAAATAGCCCCACAAACCATTCACGGATAGCCCCACGAACCATTCACGGATAGCCCCACAAACCATTCATAAATAGCCCCACGAACCATTCACGGATAGCCCCACGAACCATTCACGGATAGCCCCATGAACTATTCATGGATAGCCTCACGAACCATTCATAAATAGCCCCACGAACCATGCACGGCAAGGTTAGGTTAGGAAAGATAGTGAAATTTGTTTTTCAAAATTAGAATTTTTTTACGAACCATTCATATATAGCCCCACGAACCATTTATAAATAGCCCCACGAACCATTCGTAAATAGCCCCACGAACCATTCATAAATAGCCCCACGAACCATTGACAGATAGCCCTACGAACCATTCATAAATAGCCCCACGAACCATTCATAAATAGCCTTAGAGATACTGGGCAAAAGGGGGGGGGGGTTATAACCCCCATCAACCTCACATTGAGCACGCCACTGATCCTGTGCACGTCATGTTGTCGCAAGTTCGTAATCAGAAATGATGAACAGTAACTCACGTTTATTTACATTCTAGAACTGTTACACAGTTACAAAATCGCGCATTTGGAAACACTGACCGGTTGTGACGTCATGAAACGCTCGCAAATATTTGGTTCACGTAGTAGACGGACATCAAGGGAACAGCTTTCGTGCATCGGAGTGACATTAATGTCGAAAATTACATGATTTATCGGCAAAAAAATTTCAACGAGGTGAAAACAAACTTCCAAGACCTTCCTAAAGTATAAATAAACCCATTTCGGTAAGTACTTTCTCCTGTAAAATTGAAGAAATACGTTTTGGGGATACGAAAATTTTACCAAATCTTGCGATAAATAATGAGCAATTGTGCATTGTCAATTGCGATGACTGACCCTCTTATTTTGCAAGTTTGACACGTGAGCGCCAAATTTTAACTTCAGATTCGTGATTATGAGCCCTAATTTAGTGAGTATGCCAAATTTCAAACAAAATGGAGAAATTCCCGGTATTGTAAAATCGCTCCCCTATCTCTTTAGCTGCTTTGAAAAATATTTTAGCATTATTCTTAATTGTATTTATATCATCCCCTAATAAGACTACATCATCTGCATATGCTAACAACTGAGTCACACCGTTTAATTTTAGTCCATCGTTAGTTTCTTTTACCTTCCTAACAGCATATTCTAAGGCAAAATTAAAGAGCAATGGAGATAATGCATCTCCTTGTTTTAACCATCATGAATTTTAAATTTGTCAGACACTTTATTACCCACACGAATTTTACTTTCTGTTTCACTGGTGAATACTTTTATTATATTAAAAAGCTTCTTAGGTATTCCAAACTCTACTAAGATGTTATATAATTTTTCTCTTTTGACTGAATTATATGCTATTTTGAAATCAATGAATAGCTGATGGACACTTTGATTATATTCCCACTTTTTCTCAAGTGTCTGTCTGATGAGAAAAATTTGATCTGTAGTTGATCTGTTACATTTAAATTTAACATTAGAAAAATTCAAATTAATTCATTTCACAGTTGCAAAACTGCGTGGTTGGAAACTGGTTGTTACATCATCAAACGCATGCAACATTTGGTGCACGTAGTAGAAGGACATCAAGGGAACAGGTTTCTGTGCATCGGAGGGACATTAATGTTGAAAAATACCTGATTTATCGTCAAAATAAGTTAAGTGAGGTGAAAAAACACTTCCCGAGACCTTCGTAAAGTATACAGGAACTCATTTCGGTAAGTGCTTTCTTTTGTAAAATTGAAGAAATACGTTTGACGGGTATGAAAATTTTACCTTTTCTTCTCATTTACAGCCAATAAGAAATCGATACTTGCAGGAGTATGTGCTGCATACTCTCTAGGGTTTGCGCACAAGTGAAAATTGTGACTGGAGTACCTTTGCTCCCCAAAGACAAGAGTGAAAGTATACAATAATGCTCTACAACTATTTTTAATGATTTCCGTAAGTTTTATAGGAGTTTTAGGAAGTACTTTAGTTATGATTTGGAAAGTAGGCTTATGCAAGCATCAGCATTTCTTAGCAAGCAGCAGTGCTTGGTTTGCAGTGTTCTCGGCAAGAAGAGCTAAGCAGAACTTCACACAAGGCTGAGAGAAGTCTTCATGCTTAAGACCTGGTATTACATGATGAAGTTTTGGAAGCATTTAGGGATGTTATTTTAATTCTAGAAACTCTTAACCTAACCCACCTAACGTAACATCAAAAGCATTTAAGGATGTATTACCCCGTCACACCTCACCTCACATCCTACCCCATTCGGCGTACCAGATAACTTCCAAGTCGGCAAGCGGAAGTTGACATCACGTCTTACAGAGTGAAAGGATCCGGCCATTCAGACGGCTTACAGCCATCTTGCAGCCGGAGCATGTTAAGGAAAAGTTGACTTGTTTCATCTGCACAATATCTTGCAAAATGGCATCGTCCATGGAGATATATACTGTTTGTGATAATGTTACTGCAAGGATGGCTGTAGTTATATATAGCGATGTTATGTACAGATATGGATTTTTATGTATGCTGGTGCAGAAGTTGTCCACAGCTTGTTTTGAGTTTTCTTTTAATTCTTGAAGCTTTTATTGGGTCAAATAAAGTGCATGAACATGGATAGTTTTCACGGCAATACTCATGGATCCCACTGTACGTGTAAATCATTTGCCGAAAGTACACAGACTGCAAAGTGACGTCGGAAGATCACTGCACTGCACTTAGTCACCTGTAAGTTTTACTTCTCTCCTTACATTTTTCTACTAATTTATATTTTCTGTGTGAAAGGGCAGAAAAAGAATAGACAAGAGACAGACAAGTATCGTCTCGATATACCATCTGCCCTTTCCGGTTTTAACGCTGCAAACTTTGGAGTGTATGAAGCACCTCCTCTCGTGGGAATGGAGGAACTTTTATTTCTTGGACATTTTTATTAAAAGTTTACTGTTCAGGACTGATGACTTAGTTTTAGACCTCAAACATAGGTAACACCATTTATTCTTATGTTAGCAGGTGATTTATTTTTACCTTGGGAGTAGTAATTGTTTAGATTTAGGTGGCATGATCGATATTTTAGACCCATATTTGATACCTCGGCCCCCTCCAACCATGCACTACATTTGAAAGTCTTCGTTGGAACACTTTAGCCTAGCAAATGCTGTATACAATTACTGAGAGTGTCATTTTTTAATCTCAATCTCTGAATAGCAGTCTGAGATTTGCAAATATCAGTAAAAGGTGAAAGAATAGTTTTATATTTTAAAATTTAAAAAGTAAAGCTCCTACAAAATAAAATATACCTTTTTTTACCTCAATCTCATCGACTGCCTTCGCGATTAGCCAAAAATGGCAGAAAAGTGAAGTAAAATAAACTTAAATTTTATTATTTCTTCCTAACTCTTTCATTCATGTAATTCTTCCTTAGTATGCAACGTTTTTATTAAAATTATTCTATGATTTATAAAATGAAGTGGTAAATGAGAACACGGGCAACTTTCTTTGCAACGCATCGATCAGAAAGTTGCAGAAACATGGATTTTCTCAATACGTTTTCACGTGTACTTCATCCTCTTTTAAAAGTAGCGCGTTTTCAGTTATGTTAGTAATCATTAAAGGAATGCCTCAATACCATCATGCAAGGGCCTCCCCGATGGCATAGTGGTAACGTCGTCACCTTGTAATCCAGGGGTCCGTCCAGGGTTCGATACCCGAGCACAGTGACACAGTGGTTCGGATCCCACTTCAAATTGTAGGTCCAGTCTCGATTAGCTTCCCTGTGGATAAAGTGGACTGAAAACAACAAATCAAATCAATAAATCAATCAATGCCATCATGCCTAACTGCATGCGAAGATCGAGTACCAGGCAGAGATGGAAATTTGTGGTAATTATCGTAAGACATTAGACATTATATTTAAGTTTTCTTGCATTAAGCAACGTTTAATGGAATTATAAGTAATAAATTAATCCATAATAGAGAGCTGTCGGCCTCCTCTAATCTCTTATGAGTCACTGTGAATATTCATATATTAAATAAATATATATATATATATATTGTGTGTGTGTGTGTGTGTGTGTGTGTGTGTACATATGTATGTATATATATATATATATATATATACATATTTATATATATATGTGTGTGTGTGTGTGTGTGTGTGTATGTGTATATATATAACGGGGAAGAGTTTGTAAAATCTGGTTGACGGATTTGAAAACCTGCTCCCCCCCCCTCCAAAATAAGTTCCGACATCCCAGATCCAAGAGAACAGTAAACGAATGGCAGCTAGCAAGTAAGGATGTATTAAATGCAGAAAACAATATGGAATATTGTGAACCAACCAAGGAATGTAAACACAAAAAATAATAATGTAAATACAGAGTGTCCAAAAAGTCACGCAACCCGGTGTTTACGACCGTATAACGGAATGAGAAGAAACGCTTTCTGCCAGAGAATGCCCTGTACATTGGGAAAATTTAGAGACAAACATATGTAAGAACATGCATGTTTTAATAACAAATAAGCAAAGTGTTGCCAAAGAGGGATTTTTTTTTTTGCAAATCGTGTGTATTGATGCACAGAACTCACTGAGATAAATGATTGCAACATTTCACAATACCAACGAACAATTTGGATGGCCATCTATTGAATTTGACAGAAAAATAACTTGACGAAGTTTCAAAAACATTGCACAAGGGAATAAATGGGCTGTTCCAAAAATCGATGCTTTCGCAATATTGTTAGGGACACTGCCAACACTGTTGCTGTTATGTGTCACTAACAGACGTGTTTCACCTCAGGCTATCACACTTAGGCACTTTTAACGACAAAGGAGAAATTTGTTTATTCTCAAACATTTGCAATAAATTACATACACCTTGCAACCCTGAAATGTTGCATACGTAGGACGTCTGTGTGTACCTAATCTTCAATAACCCTCCATGGTAGTTTTAATTTAAACGTCCACAGTACTTAAAGGTTAACATTAGTGCATCACAATATGACAAGTCTACAGGATCACCTTATGTGGTGATGCTTTAGACTCCCCTGTTATGCATATGTTCAATAGCAATGCAGTTCACCACAGGAATTTGTTATACTGATTTTTTTTTTATATTTCTAGGCTTAGATGTAACAGCCATTGACCATGTCCCCACCATTAGTAATGCCAGACAGAGGCCTTCTTACAAGGCCTCATTCTTCTGGGTCAAGGAGAATGAGGCAAGAAGCAGCTTTGGTTAAAAAGCGTAATGCTGAATATCGGCAACAAGAAATGTGGAAAAACACAAACCAATATTTTCATGTTTGGGACATGAAATCTGCGAAATATAGTGCTTGGTGTTCTCCAGAGTCTTATAATGAGAGGTAAGTAATGTTGTAAATGATTTTGTGGTGATCAGGGCTGAATCCAGACACTGGGCAAAATCCTGTAAAAAAAAAAAATGTATCCCCTTTGAGAATTACCATATTTGTCCACGTATAAGATGCACTTTTTGCCTTCAAAAATATGTCTGAAAAACAGGGTGCATCTTATGCACTGATACTCAGTTTTTGATGTCCTTCATTTCTGGAATTTTTATCTGTCCTGAGTTAAAAGATTTCTTTTTTGCTTCCTTGCAGTGTGTGACAAAGAAGACTAAATTAGGCAAGTTATTTGTTGAAAGTAGACTTAAAGTAGACCTACATATTAATATACAGGGTGTTTCGTAAGTTCGTTTACAGTGCTTGGGAGGTGATTGTACAAGTAAAAATAAGGTGAAAAATTCATGTAACGAAATTCCGGAAACTGCTTTGTTGCCGAGTTATTGACGTTTAAAAATGTGGGAAAATGATTTTGCGAAGTGAATAATGGCAAAACTGGTGGAGAGAAGTCGTCGGTGTTGGGCAGTCCACTAAGAAATTGGGTACACTCTTGTCAAAAAATCAAGCGGCAATGTTGTGCAATGTCGGCGCAAGGGATTCCCCAAAGGACGCGAAAGAAGATGTTGATGGGAGTGGAGTGGGTGTGCGTTCTGTGTGAGCTGGTATCGACGAAAATTATCATGTGTTGAATGGCACCAAAAAACAAAGAAAATTTCCTGACCGAAGGACACCATGACGTAAAAACGAAAAGAATGAACTGTCATAGGTTGCATACCCTGAAGGGCACACAGTATGCTTAATGGAGATGTGAAGAGAACCTCATCACAGACGGTTTTCAAAGTATCCACCATGTATTTCCAAGCAGAGGCGACAACGGTGAATCAAGGATTGTCTAGTGTGACCCAACAACCCAGGCATTTCTGCTATCGATGCTGCAGCTACATTGATACAGGCAACGAGGTCCTCGGCTGACACGACAGGTGTTTCGTAAATGAGGCATTTCATCTCTCCCCAGAGGAAGAAATCCAGGGGCGTAATATCAGGCGATCGAGGTGGCCGTGGCACAGGCCCTCCCCTGCCAATGCACTGGTTGTGGAATACGGTATTGAGTTTGAGTTGGTGTTTTAAGTCCACTTTATGCACAGTAAGGCTAATCAGGACTGGACCTACAGTTTAAAGTGGGATCCGAACCACTTGTGCCTCCACCGGGTATCGAACCCGGGACCCCTTGATTACAAGGTAATGACGCTACCACTGCACCATGGGGGAGGCTAAATAATACGGTATTGAGGAAATGGTGCACATTCCAATTGAAATGTGGTTGTGCAACGTCATGTTGAAACAGTCTTTGTCTCAGTGCCAAGGGCACGTCTTCTAGTAGTTCAGGCAAAACCTCACTGAGAAATGCTTGATAAGTGGGTCCACATAGGTGAACAGGGGGAATGTATGGTCCAATCAAATGGTCATGCAGTAACCCACACCACACATTTACTGCGCATCTGTGCTGATGATGTGCCACTAGCAGTGCATGTGGATTTTGATGTTCCCACACATGACTGTTTTTACTATTGAACGCACCACATTTCGTGAAGATAGCCTCCTCATCAGTCCATAGTACCGTATTCTAAAAATTGTGGATAGTTTCAATTTGATGAACAAATCTTTGGCAAAAGTCCTCACGTGGGCGAAAGTCCCGAGGTAAAAGATCTTCCACTTTCTTCAATTTGTACGGGTGCATCCCCTCTTCTGCCAGGACCCGCCACACATTCACAAGGAGGTGTTTCGTTCATGGGCTAGTGCGCACATACTGGTGCCTGGATGATCCATCACTGCAGTTAGCACATCTTCCACAAACAGTCATGTTCGCACATGTCGAGTGTCTACAGTTTGAAATAAGGTGTGCGATGGTAACACCCTATTTGGAAAACGTGCCCCATACAGATGCCTTGTAGCACGGCTATTACCTCCAGCCTCCCCATAAATCAGATGCATGTCCGCCAGCTCTTGGGACGTGTATGCAGCTATCCCTTACACCGGGCTACAAGTGTTTATGGCCGTTAACACTAGTACACTTCGCAGAACACGATGGGCTGTGGCTAAGAATTAACACGTAACACTGCTAGGTCAAATGTTTGCCCAACACTACTGTCCAAGAACCTCACGTCTTTCCATTCAACCGAGAATGTTTAACAACCTGCTGCTGGCACAGCACCTGAAGCATGAATGGCACAGACACATGCGATCCTTCATGAGGAAACCTACACTGTTGGCACCCCTAGCGGGAAATGTGGTACTTAATGTCAGATCACACGGACACCCATCTGCCCTTCAGGGTATGCAACCTATGACAGTTCATTCTTTTCGTTTTTACGTCATGGTGCCCTTTGCTCAGGAAATTTTCTTTGTTTTTTGGTGCCATTCAACACATGCCAATTTTCGTCGATACCAACTCACGCAGAACGCACACCCACTCCACTCCCGTCAACATCTTCTTTCGCGTCCTTTGGGGAATCCCTTGCGCCGACATTGCACAACATTGCCGCGTGATTTTTTTGACAAGAGAGTACCCAATTTCTTAGTGGACCGCCCAACACTGACGACTTCTCTCCACCCGTTTTGCCATTATTCACTTCGCAAAATCATTTTCCCACGTTTTCAAACGTCAATAACTAGGCAACAAAGCAGTTTCCGGAATTTCGTTACTTGAACTTTCCACCTTATTTTTACTCGTACAATCACCTCCCAACCATTGTAAACGAACTTACGAAACACCCTGTATATTTGAAATACTGTAACTTAATTATAAATTCCGTGATAAAGCTTTTTCCTAAAACATGTGTACGGAAAATGGGATGCATCTTGTGACAGTCTGTCACTTTAGTACTTGCATCTTAGTGAAAGACCACATTTTATGATTCCAACTGGAAATAAAAGAACACCAATAACTCAGCTAAAAAGAATTATCCAAAGCAGTACATTTCAAGCTGCATTTTGTTCTATACCTTGTTTTACCTTCTGGCCATGGTGGCTCAGTCGGTAACGCGTCTGACTACCATGCTAAAGGTCCCGGGTTCGATCCGCGGCCGGTTCAAATCCGGGAAATTGGAGGTTAAGTTCATGGCGTGGTGCTAAGCACAGGGGAACACTGTGCCTTTTTTTTTTACCTTACCTTCTTTTACCTGCTCTAATGAAAATTCCTTAAATTGAAGGCCAATACTGTTATTCACTTTTGAACAAGAACCAAACGTCTTTTCTTTTCTTTCCAGAGAAGTAATGTATTTTTTTTTTCTCAAAAGAAAAATATATGTTCAAAGTTTTAGCAGAAAATATTTGAGCTCTGTTACTGGACAGGTTAAGACATGCAAGGAGAGTACCATCAGTGGTAAGGAGCAACAACTCTAGCAGACAGTCTTGCCACCTTACTTGATCGAATTGGTTCCAAGTACAGTGAATTTCTGAATTAAAATTTTTGGCAGGAGTAAAAAAAAAAGTGTTAGGGTTACTGGAAAATGTAAAATTGTATATCTGACAAACATGTGGCATGAAATTTTGAGGACCTTACAAGTTCGAATCTTGAATAAAGCATGGATCATCTTTGTATTTTTTCTCTTCATGAATCTCATCATTCATTCTTACTGTCACAGTTAATAGGCCAAGGGAGATTGATCATCCCAATAAATTATATCAATCTTTTAATTTAATTTATTTGTCCATCACAAGACCGAAGTCCCATTCATGTTGAACATAATATACGCAAAGATAATGTTAATAATACACACAAAATAATGTTAAAATTTAGAGTAGTGAAAGAAAGTATTATGTATAAATACAATTTGGAGATTTTTTGTGTGCGTTTAACATTGAGAATGGAGTGTGGAGAGGTGTTCTGTTTCTTGCTGTAAAAGGTGTTACATGGAAGTTTATTTTCTCTGAGAGCTCAGAACATAGCCAATCTTGTCTCCATAATGTAAATGTAAATGTTAGATCATGAAATGGCCACATAAAGTTATATAATTTCTATTTCTATCAACCATTTCACCATTTACATTTGTACCTTTTACACCGCATCCTCCCATTCATATGGGTTTGAGTATTTCAAAAGCAGTTGTGACTTTTCAGCATGGAAGCACACAAAAAGATCCTTCAAGCCGAAGAGAAGGAGAGACAACTGGAGGATAGGCGTAAGAGGCTGAGGCATCTGCTAATGGACGATATGAAGCAGTATGAAGTGGAGTTGAAGGCAATGAAGTGCAGAAGGTCTCAGACCCTTTACCCTGAAGATCTCCTGAAGATGGCCAACTTGGAGCTGAAGAGAAAGGAGGAGGAGGCTCGCAAAAGGGAATCTGAACTCAAGCTCTATCACCATTGGAGGAACAACAATCCTAGAATACGAGAGGTGAGTTTGAGGTTTCATGAAGTTATTTGTGACCTTTAAACACTTGCCATGCTGTGTTCCAGTCTGGAAATGTTGGGATAATTTGCTCTTTTCCTGAAAAAATCAACATATTTAGTAAAAAAGGAATGGGTTTGGAACGAAAATTATTCAGTGGGAACTCGATTTTATATTTTTTCAGTGGACCAGGCTGAAAAATATTTAAAATTCAGAAAAATGTAAAATCAAGGAAAATTTTATGACATTTTGCTATGTTGGGACCATGAAGATTGAATGTATAATGTGGGAAAATGTAAAAACTTGGAACGTAAAATTGGGGTTCCACGCCACTATACTCCTCGGACTTAACCTAGCCAACCAATAACCTTTTCCCTTCTTCCTTGAAACCACCCACCCTATTCAGTAAACACTGGTGAAAGTACCTTATATTTGTTTCCTATCGTCTTTCTCTGGCAACATTGTACCAAGGCTACAGTTAGTATTCTGTGCTCCTAATCTTCGTCATTCTGTGAACCGCTTTCTTCTCCATTGAAAATGTGGCCGAGGCTATGAAATATCAAACTTTTTCCTTTAATGTGGTAAGTGTTTACTGTCTCCTTTTATTTGTGTCTATCTTGGACAATATATACTTCAGTTTGATGTGCTGACTTTTACTGGCCGTTACAGTAGAAATGGTATATTAAAACCCTAGGGAAAGGGGGCTATTTTGGAACTCTTTTCACAACAAGTGACTGCTTGCATTTTTTTACAGTTTTTGGTAGATAGTTATCTGCAGTAATATATTACTAAATTTTAATGATTTTTTTTTTTAGAAAAAAGAGTTTTTTCAATCCTTAGTCAATATGTTTTTACGAGGGTAAGTCAATATATAAGTCGCAAAATGGAATAGAAATAAAAGTTGAATTAGTTACCTGATGAAATGTGGTTTATTTTCAATGTAATCTCCATGAACATTTAGGCACTTGTCCCAACATTTCACGAGTCCCTCAAAGCCAGCAGCGAAGAAGGTTTGTGGTTGGTGTCATAGCCAGCTGGTAACCTCCCGATGGACCTCCTCCATATCCTATAACCGGTGACCACCCAGGTGAATCTTCAGTGGGCCCACAGAAATCAAATTACGGCCCGTTGCTCACCGTGCACACACTCGGCTAACATACCTGCCATCTTACCCACTTGGCACTCGAATGACTCACCGCCGCACGAGAACGTGACTACTAGCGCCGTATATGATGCACGGTGGTGCTGCCACCTACACCGACATTTGCGGAAAGGATCAGTGCAATGACTGATATTCATAAAACAATTTCACATTGCATCAATTCGAAGATATTTCATTTTGCAACTTATATGTTGACTTCCCCTCGTAAAAACTTGTCCCTGATTCTAGCTTCTCTCCCCCTACCTAACAGTCAATTACTGTTTAATTTCATTCTTGTTATTACCTTTATGTGTGAAGTTAATATTCTAAGCAGGATTCTAAGTGTGACTGTTTGGCTAAAATGTAGTGACCTTACAGACATGTTCGTTTATGCCAATTGTTCTAATGATTTTGTCTGGAAAATGTTGGTTCTTGGTCTGTAAGAATCTGTCAGAAAAATTACTTTTATGAAATATTAGACACCCTAGTTTTGAATCTTCTTTTCCCCATATTGATTTAACTTCTATACTGGTTCAGTCCTGTTCTCAAATATTTGAGTATCCCTACATGCACAAATAAATATGGTGAACCCTTGATTTTATGTTTTATGTAAAAGAGAAATATATGTAGGAAACAAAAATTGGGAAAAGGTGTGAAACGTAAATGCATGCAAGAGATGACTGCCCAATTGATTTTTTGAATGTGTAATGTATCGATGACAGGAGAAAAGTAATTTTATGGTATTCCAAGAGATAAATGAGTTTAACATGTGCAGTGGGGGAATAATGACCTTCTGTCATGGAGGGAGAAGGCAACTTTCAGCTTCTACTGGTTAGGTTCAGTGAAGATTTAGTGTATTCCATTTACTCTTATCTTCATTTTGAGGTTTCTGGCCAAGAATTACACCAGTTTTTCTCACAGTATTAGTGCAAAATAAATTGAAACTTCAAATTTTGCATAATTTCCAGGTTAATTAGACTCTGAAAGTGTCACATGGTATTTTTGTTCACCCTATGAAAGAAGAAAGTGCTGGGAATATATTTGCTGGTATCTGTAAATAAATTACAAACAATATTTTCCAATATGGATACTACCGGTATAGGTTGACACCAATACATTCACATCTGTATCAGTCCACTCATAGTTTTAACACCTATTTAATTTGTCTGATTCTCCTACTTTGTAGTCCTGGGTTCGATACCCGGTGGAGGCACATAGTGTAGTGCACTCTAAACTGTAGGTCCAGTCCCAATTAGCCTTACTTTACATAAATTGGACTAAAAAAAAACCTCCCAACTCAACTCCTGCTTTGTATTGTTAAAGCAAAGAGTGACTGTGCATTTATTCCAATGTTGTTGGAGTGGGCAATGCTACTCAAAATACATACTATACAAGGGAGTATGAATTTCTCCCCATGTTGCAAGCGGAAGCGGTTTCTCAAATTGGTTACTAAGCTAGACACTACGTTTGAAAAATATAATGAATAAATATTTTCAGAATCCCATTCATTCCTTATGAAGAAAAGAACCGCAACAACTTCAAGTTACGGCTAATCAAATGTCTTTTTTTGACTTTTTCGACGACAAATAAAATCTTCCTCCTGTTCATGTGTTTTTCTATGTCGTCGGAAGTTTGATTTTTCCAATAGAGCAAGTAGAATAATACTTCCGTACGTGTAATGCGAAGTTTTCTCCAGCTTGCTGCAGGGAAAGGTCGATGGTGGAGGACCAGTTTAGAGTTTTTCCACTAAATCTGTTCCCCCGGGCCTTAACCATCCTCATTGTTGCAGTTAACCTCAAGAGATCATGCATTTTACATATAGATGTAGAAAAGAAACAAAAATAACTAGAATTCATTGTTGATTAATATTCTTTGCAGATTGAGTCACTTCAGAGGAATATGTTTGTAAAGAAGGCGTGGATTGACCAGGTTTTGGAAAGAAAGCAAGAACGAGAAAAGGAACTGAAGGAGAAGGAAGAATATGAGCGACAGCTCCGGCTAGAAGTTGTAGAGGATGAGAGAAGAGAGAAAGAAGAATTGGAAGAGAGAAGAACGAATGCGCTGAAGTTGCAAGAGCTCCTAGAAGAACAAGTGAAACTGTTGAGGTAAGGCAGGAGATTTGTGGTGGTGGTGTAAAGTTCTCTTCCATATATTTCTTATTGAAAATGGTTACATTTCACTCACAAAGAACATCCATGCCCAGGGTGGGACTCGAACCCAGAACCCCCTAGTATTGTAGTGCTGTGACCTTGTTATCAAATACTCCTGGGTTCAATCACAGGTGAAGGCACATTGCACAGGGCTTTGGATCGAACTTTAAGTTGTAAGCCCAATCCCAATTAGCCCATCTGAACATAAAGTGGAGCCGAAAAGTCTGGCTCTCTTTTTTTCAGTCGTTAGGTACAGAAATGTTTTGTCTTGGGATGTGCCGAAGCTGATTACAGATGTATGTAAATCAGCAGAAATTGACATATCGGCATCGGAATCGGCAAAAATCCGATATTTGAACCGGTACAGATTATACTAGAGTTTTACCTTCTAATAAGTTTTATATTGTAGTTTTGTAAGATTTATTGAAAATTTGGTTGTGATTCGTCATTATTGTAGAGTTTTTGTAATAAAATTATTGCAAACTCTCATTCAGAGGATCAACCTAACTATAAATCAGAAATAAAACAGTATATTGCTGAACCAGGATCTGCTGTTGTATTGGAAATTCAAAAATGAGTATTCAAACCTGAAACAAGTGCTGAGAAAATACTTGAGCATACCTGCTGCATCAGTATTCAGTGAATGAGTGTTCAGTGTTGCTGAACAGATTTCTGATAAGAGAAGAAGTAGGTTACTTCCTGAAGTGCTTCCAAATCTCGTATTTCTGAAGTTGAATCTTGGCAGAACAGGAATTAATTTTGCATTTCAAAGAACTGCTTGTGTACTAATGTTAAAGCTCTAGGTTCACATAACCTTTTGTAGATGCAAATGTACATTCGCATCTCGTGAGAATATATATGTATATACATATGATATGCAATAGAAATGTACATACCAAATTTATTTTTGTCATGCAGAGAATAACACCCCATTTCTGTTTAATAATCTTATGTATCTGAATCGGTTAAATATCGGCATCGGTTCCAAAAATTATCAGTGAGTACATCGGAATCGGTAAATTTTCAGTTTCGTGACATCCCTAGTTTTGTCACTACAAATAAAGATTACTTTTTTATTATTATTATTATTTGTTCTTTTGAAGGGAAAAGGAACTGAAAGCAGAAGAGCTGAAGAGGGAGGAGGCAGTAGTACTGCAGCAGCAGGCAGAACTGGAAGAAGCTTTCGAACAGAGGAAAGCAGTGGAGGAGAAGAGAAGGAATAAGGAATTAGGGTAAATATTGTTTACAAGTTATAATGCTGCACATATAACTTTATAGATTGTGCCCTAAGGGTCAGTTTTTCAATGTCTAGTCAACTTTTTCTTCAGCCAACCACCAGGTGAAGTTTACCTCCAGTCTTACCCAGCACCAGGGTTTTCAGTGTAAAAAAAAAAAAGATTTGGTTTGTTGACCATAGATTTGGCATGTAAGAATTGGCAATGCTGAGGTGAGAAATTAGATCCCTCTGCCATCTAGATGCATAAATTCAAATCAAATTTTGGCTGGTGTGAAAAGGTAGAACTACAATAAGGCACATGCGGTTGTTGAATTTCATTGTTTACATTGTAAGTACAGATCCTAATGTGCACATATTGTGTTGCTCTAAAGAAATACATATAAGGGGAAAACAATTACTACACATTTGGCTTTTTTCATAAAACAGATCGACTTGACAAACACTAAATGGTAATACATAGTGTAAATAATTATTCTTTCTTACAGAACAAAAGAAACTACATAAAATATAAATAACTCCTATATATATCTATATAATTAGGAAAAATATTTTGATATTTTGCATGTATCGTTTGACTAAAGGTTTATACCTGCTTTTCCCAAGTTTTTTCCCCCCTTGGGAGAACATAGCATCACAGAGAAATTAAATATGTTCATTGAACATTCATACTTTGCAGGCAACTTTTACACAGTATCTCTACATGACAAGATAATAAAGCAACAATTTTATACATATTTTAGGATCGTGCAAAATATAACATAGTCTGTCAGTGCAGGTATGAGTCTCGCAACTGAAAGATGATGAGAAAGGAGTTTCGCAGGTAAATGTCCGGTTACTTCTGGGGTGAACGTACTGCAATTGCAAAATACGCACAGCGCAAAAAAGGCCAGCTGTGATCGGATAATGGTCAGATCGCTTTGAGAGGAGAGCAGGAGGTCTTGGGAGATGGGGGGGGGGTGGAGTGGGGTTGGAGAGACTACGTGCTCGAACAGGGTAAGTTCCATCTTCCCTCGTGTCTGCCATTCTCAATCATGACTGTTAAGGGTCTAGAAAACTATTTCGTTTTATTATTTAATCTGGTCAGGTTTGTGCCTCAAACGCAGTCTTTTTGTGGGACATGAATAAGCAAGTACAGAGCCATTAGGGCTTAGACACATGGTGGAAATGCGGGGCACGATAGAATCGATGTCAAAGTCATTATAAATAAATGATAAAAAAAATTCAGGAGCACGACTCGAACTCACAACATAAAGTGTGAAACACACTCTAATCTACTGCCCTTGCCCATTACACCAATTTACCACTTGGGATCTTGATTCATAATGGGACAGATGTCTCCAGTACATGTTCACAAGTCAAAGCCTGACAATCATTTTGTTTATTTTTACACGAATGTAACTTTTTACTGAATTATTTCTTGTTCAGTGTGCCTAAGAAGTTCTCTCGAGGAGATCGATCTTTCGATGAGGCGGCCATGTTTGTCCGCAACTACCAGTTGAGGAGCTAATCGTAGATGGAGAAGCCCAAAATTTCAGTAACCGCTAGTTATTTGCCAACCCGGACTTTAATCGCACATTGAAAAACCAATTGGGGGCCAACATGCTTTTTCTGCTGGGTAATGTGTGGTCAGCACATCAAGTCTTATCACCGCTGATTTCTGACTTTTGATACCAGAGTGTTATTTTCAAGTAGCTTCCCAGTATTTTGGAGCTCCCACCAGTAATCGAACCTGGGACTTCCCGTTCCACACACAAGAGTGATCTTTCGACTGTGTGGGAGCTCACAGGATATATTCATGCCAAACAGTAACTTTATGGCAATGCTTTGCACCACTTGCAATGTTCAGTTGGCAACATATATAGCAGTAAGGTAATAGTCTATTACCTTTTTTTTTTTTTGTCGTCCGCCTGTCTGTCTCTACATCCTGTGTCATTTTAAGGAATGCAGTTTTGGTTATTCTGGAGCAAAAGTGTTTTTCTGCTCATTAACAGTTTATTTCTTCAACATTCTGGGGTTCCATGCTCACCACTTAAGTTCACTACTTTGAGAAGTGAACATTTTAATCCACAACACACAAACAATACGATAAATCCAGTTTAAAAATGAGTGGTTCAGAGCACAATTGGCGTAACTCCAGTCAAGACAATTTTGAGAAAAAGGCACATTTGCATAACTTAGTATTATATTGAGCTGTTGGAGCACAAACATAGTGCTGCCTCTATGAGCAAGAAATCGAAACTTAGTAGATGTGAGGGTTATTTTTTTAAGTAAGGTTTATTTTGTATCATATTCTACATATCTTGATCTATTTTTTCACATAGTTTCCACAGTTTTTTAAACATTGTCACAACTTAAGATGAGCTTATGTAGACCCTCCTCATAGATGTCAGCTGCCTGTGAGGCAAGCCATTCCCCAACTTCCATTTTCACTTCTTCATTCCTGCCTAAATGCTGTGGAACTTTCATCCTCATTTTGCCTTCTTTTCCCCCCTATGATGTTCTTTTTTCAAGAAATACTGGGCCAAAGGGAGGGGTGAGGTTATCACCCCATACCAACCCTCCCTTGAGCATGCCACTGACTACAAGATTCTACAATGCAAGCAATATGTACATACAAGAAAAGAAATGGCAGATTATTATACTGTTATACAATATTTATAGATATATATCGGATTGGTAAAATTACCTACAAACCGATACACAGATGTCTATTTCTATCGGATTGGTAAAATTTAGAACTGAGCCGATACCGATACTTGTATATTTCCAGTATAAAATAAGAAGGCTAGTGACAGAGTCATACTAACTCGACACATCACTAGGCACGTATTTAGAAATATATAATTTGAGGAGCCAGTCAGGGCCAAGTGTGTCAGAAATATAATAATAAAATTGTTTCTATTTAATACGTTAATATAATTATTTGTAATAATATGAAAATTAATTAATTAGTACTTAATTTCTCTGATGCGTATGGAGTACTAAGAAACGGAGGAAAGACAACGTTAATACTATTTTGTTCTTTCTATCTTGACTAAAAAATTGTTCTTACATAAATAGTAAAAAGATGCTATAAAATCAAAGATAAAACAGCATCATCTAGCTTACGTGTAGTTAAGACCGCTAAAATTTGTGTAAAAACAACAGTCATGGCATTGAAATTTATGTCAAAGAAGTAAAAAAATTGAATATTTATTGAATAACAAAAAATATGATGGTATATACATTTGATGAAAAGTAACGTTCCTGATAAATATTTTATGTACATTATTGTAAGTAGTGGTGTACATAAATATTTAGAGGGGCATCTCCGATGGTGTCACCGTTGCCTTGTAATCAATAGATCGCGGGTTCGATACTCAGTGAAGGCACATAGTGCTTCGGGTCCCACTTTAAAATGTAGGTCCAGTCCCGATTAGCTTATCTTTCTTAGTACTGTCATTCAAAGCCGTATGTTCCCAATCTAATCTAGGTGGAAATTATTGATTGACTGATAGATTTGCTTTATTTTACTTTGCTTCTGTGCCACTTTTGGCTAATTTTGCGAAGATGGGGATGAGTGATGGTGTGATGAAATTGATGAATGGACACTCCCAAACATCCATGCCCAGGCCAGGATTCGAACCCTGGCATCATAGCGCGATATGTTAACCACTCTGCCACGGGGGTCGGCTTTTGGTGGAAATAAATAGCCATCATTGGCAGATACCGGCAGTCACACGAAAGACAGAAGTGAAGAGGATAAGTATAAATTGCTGATTCCTCTTCGCGTTTGAACGTAGATAAAGCAAAGCTAATTTCACAGTGACCATTCATCCCTCTTTTCCAAGAACTCCGCAACTACCTGACCCGGCTTTAGCATGGTGGGGGGGTTGAAAACATCCACCTATCTTACCACCACGAACTTCAAGCAAGTATTGGCAATGAATTTCCCAGAGTGTTAACTAAGCAGATACATGCCTTCATGGTCACGTTATGACAATAAAAATAATATATTTGAAGAAGGTTAGGCTAAGTTCAAAGTTCCACATTTGTGCAATATTTATAACAATTTAGTCATAACAGTTATTTTTGACTGGCAATATGAAAAACAAATATCTTCAATCATATGTGTTCTTTCAGACAAGAAAGATATGATACATTCAAATTTATAATTAAATTTATTGAAATTGTGTACATTTGCATTGGCTTCAAGGTTTATATACAAAGGTCAACTCTTTAAAATTGTTCAATGTACATTGTGATGTCATACTTGGTATTTTGTATCAACATTCAAAAAATGGTAATTGTGATCAATAGATAAGTATATTGTGATATACATAGTAAAATAGCTGTAACAGAGCAAATATGTACATTTACTACACAAACATTCAAGCTGTTAAGCACTTATGGACAAAAATATAAAACAAAAACAATTGAAGATATCACATACTAAAAAATCTGGCTTGAACTAGTTGCTCTAATACTAGTTGTCTGTGACTTGGTGGGAGCTCAAGATGGAACAAAGATAAGGACAGATATATCAATATGGGATGGTGATATATTTGTATAATAATTGTTGCTTTTAAAGATTAAACTTGGCAACGTTATAATAACTTGGATGTTTAAGTTATATAGAAGCCTTTTATGACTTGAATGAACTTTGATCATGATATAATCTTATAAAGATTCAAAAGTTATGGAATGACACTGATATGTATAAAAGAGGCCATGTTGAATTGGAAGCAGTGAATAAGTATCTGTTTTCATCTTCCTTAAGGGGCTGGCTTGTGAATGTTACAGTTCCTCAAATGAGTGCTTGGAGGAAGGTCGCATAGAGTGACACTTATATGTTCTACGTTTGGAGGTGATTTGAGAAGATGATGAATTTCGAAAACTGAAGCTCAGAATTGTAGATACAAAGACTTGCTTTATCCTGGAAGGAGATAACAAAGATATATATATATATTTTCTTATGTATAGCATTGATATCTTATAAATATTCTTGTAAACAAAGGCATAATTTGATGCTATTGTAATTTTGGTTGTTTCTAGTTTTTTCTTTCATTTTTATCAATATAATAATTATAAAGTTATCAGTATATGTAAACTTAAATTTCCTTTCCAATATAGCACCATAGCTACTACCTATTGTGCTGATACTGAGTTTGAATTAAACTGACTTACATTGTTAAAACGTTTGTGTGTTCAACTTTCACTTATCCATGTCTTGGATCTTGCCATCTGCTTCTCAGGAGGGTGGGGGTTTATGATCCAGTGTTTCTAGGAAAATCTATGGAACTTCCTGTGCTGGTCTCCCAATCTGTCACAAGGAAGGGTGAACAAACTCTTAAAAAGGACAAATGTTGAGACGAGCTGTTGCCTTTGCCCGCATTTCTAGCCACTGAAAATCTTTGGTATCGGTAAGAGAAAATCAACCGATACTCACCAATGCTGATACCACTGGTATCGGCCGATACCAATGCTTAGCCCTAGTAAAATTACCTACAACCGATACACAGATGTCTATTTCTATCGAATTGGTAAAATCACCTACAAACTGATACACAGGTGTCTATTTCTATTGGATTGGTAAAATCACCTACAAATCAATACACAGGTGTCTATTTCTATTGGATTGGCAAAATTACATACAAACAGATACTCAGATGTCTATTTCTATTGGATTGGTAAAGTCACCTACAAACCGATACACAGATGTCTATTTCGGCCGATACCGATAGCGTACTGACTATTCCGTTTTACTTAAAATATTAATATTTGATATTAGTTTTAGGTTTTGTTGACTTGGTGTTTGCTTCATATGTTTTTCATTGATATTTCTAAGGCTATTCTGGACACGACAATACCAGCTGAAATTGAAACAAAGGTTGAACGAAGTGAAGAGGGATCTACAGGAAGACCAACAAATCATTGATGATTTGCTGAGAATGGAAGAAGCTTTCCAAGACAAACTGAGGGCGAAGAAAGAGAGAGCAAAGCAAGAGATGCTCTACATGAAGTATCTTCTCCAGAAGCAAATGGAGCTGGAGAAGCAGAGGGAAAGGGATATAGAGTTTCTCTTCCAGTAAGTATGAAATTTGTTTGTTAATTTTTGTTTCATGATTTCTAGCCCAAATGCTTCTCATACTGAAATTTTCAGAGATCCACAAGAAGTGTAAATTGTGGGATGAGGTGACGTTAGAGGCTGGATTGGTAGCGTGAATTATATTTCGTTTTTGATGAAAACACAAAATGTGAAATTGCACACTGCAGTGTTCAGTTTTTGCGTTTCCAAAACGCCTGGGGGATACATTTCACTACCGTGTTTCATCATGAAATGATGCAAAATAAACTCTGGAACAACAAATTTGGAATTTATTTACTGATGCAACAGTGAAATCTGAATTATCCTTTAAGTTATGCAAACCATGGAAAATTGATTATTTCTCCTGCCAATATTTTAGAAGCAAAAATTGACTCCTTAATACAGGAATAAACTTAATACTTCGATAACAACATAAATGTATATGTTAGAAGAGAAATGTTTATTTTGTGTAAAAAGTGTAGTTTTTAAAATCAATTTTAAGGTTTTATTCACCATTTTAACACTGAAATGTATATGTTAGAAGAGAAATGTTTATTTTGTGTAAAAAGTGTAGTTTTTAAAATCAATTTTAAGGTTTTATTCACCATTTTAACACTGAAATGCTAGTTTACATACTAGTTTTGATCCCAAAATCTGCCATTTTTTTAACCAAAATATTGATCTTTTATTCACCATAATGATAGACTAATCAGGACTGGATCTACAATTTAAAGTGGGATCCGAACCACTATGTGCCTCCACCGGGTATCAAACCCAGGACCCCTTGATTATTATTCACCATAAATGTGTGGTCCTAGTCAAGAGCATTCGTGTGAAATGCCAGATTCTGCTTTTTTTCCTGATTCATCCACTATTTATGTATCTATTTTATTAAATTATAACAAATGAGCTGATTCAGAGATTATTTGTTTTATGTTGTCAGCCATCCCAACTGACAGCTGGATGGCCTTAAGAGCTATTTATTTCTGCCAACCTACTTTATAGTTATGTGCCCGAGTGGTGTCGACCATCTCAAATATACAAAAATGATATTTTCAATACCGAGATAACAACATAAATGAATGTATGAATTAAAGAACCGATACTGCTGGTGTGCCAAATAACTTATTTACATTTAACAGTATTATATTTTAGTTCTCCTTGTTGATTGTATTAATTATTCATTTACAGTGAAGAAGCAAAACGGATGTGGAAACAGGAAGAGCATAGATGGCAGAAGGAGCAAGAGGCAAGGGATAAATTAATGCGTGAAGTTTTGACAACAATAAAAGAGCAGGTGAGTTTTTATGAGAATAATGTATGTTATGATCTGTTTACCAACAGAAAAGTTAAGGATTATAGTTGTATTGGTGATCGATCTGTCTGTCTGTGAGATGGACTTGGTATGTTTGTATAATTTATAGAATTTGTATTGATTCGGGCCAAGTGTCAGTTCTTATAAACTTTGTTGCATATAATCAAATGGTTCCAAGTTTATTTTCAGTGGAAAGCTGTTATAAACGTTTGTATCAACATTTACACTGAAGTGTAAAAATTACATGTGAGATCATTCTAAAAGTAAGTTTCAGTAAGTTCTTAGAGGTGTAAGAGGTGACCATCTGGTAAGGTGTTCAGATGTCAACTTAACTTCCACGTAGTGCACCTTGGAACTGCATTTTGCAATCCAATGAGGCTCTGTCCCATAACATGGCTGTGCGGTCTAAGACTTTATGCTCCGGCTACAGGGTGCATGCAGGTTCTAGTCTCGGAGGGGAAGCCAAACAACTTTTCTCCTGAGATATCTGCCTGTGAATGGGACCAGTGGCTAAACACCATCATGAGGAAATTGGGGAGCTATGAATGAGTAGTGAGACAGTCATGGAAATTTGCAACAATGACTGGGGGTTTGATCACACGTCACTCTGTAATTGGTTGTCTGATTTCCCACCTCTGCTGAGGCACGTGGGAGAGGAGGCCAGCAGTCTGTAGGTATGCCCTGGCCCTCATATGCTGTTGTGCCACGGAGTATTTATTTATTAATGAGGTTCTGGCACCTGGGCTCACAGGAGTCGTGTGTTGCCCTGTCTCCTGCCTGTCTCTGTGCCGAGTACCATTTACAGGCTCAGCTTTTATGTAACGACATTTTTTGTTTTTAATAAGGATATGAATGAGCATGGATAATACCATGAGATATTGCTTTTAGTTTTTCAACTATTAATTCAGTTTTTTTACTAAAGGGCTCGTGTTAAGAAAAGAGGTGCAATAGCCTCAGTACTGATGCAACCATTATTTGGCTCTTATATTTGCCATACAATTATATTATGGGTAAAATCTTTATGCTATAAGGTACTTGTACATATATTCAACACATTACTAATGGCACTGACTACTCATCACTAAAGCCACATATTTATGGTGAACAAAAGATCAAGATTTCGGTGGAAAAACTGAGCACATTTTGGGATGAAAAGCAGTATATAAAGTGGGTTTTCGGTGTTAAAATGGTGAATATAATCTTAAATTTGATTTAAAAACTATATTTATTACACAAAATAAACATTTCCTTTCTAATAGTGCAACTATGTAGTTATTAGAGTAGAGCAGAGGAGTCCATTTTTGGTTCTCGAAAGTTTTACAGCAAAATTATTAAATTTGTGTGATTTATCGTAACTCTCAGGATAATTCAGCCTTCAGAAAGGGTTGTGTAAGTATATTAACTCTAAATGTCATGTTTAAGAGTTTATTCTGCATCATTTTGTGACAAAACATGGCAGGAAAATTTACATGAACGTTAAAATGTGTTATTTCAAATTTCGTGTTTCTGTCTGAAACGAAATATGCTTGTCTCTTCTGATCAGTAGGTGATCACCATAGGTGGTGTATTGAGAGAATATATTATTGTTTCAGGTGGAGGAAAATCTCTTGCGGAACCAAGAAGAACAAGAAGAACTTCTGAGCACACGAGAGGAACTTCTGAAACGACTGGAAGAGGCCAATGAAGAGCTGAAACAAGAACGGGCTGCTTTAGAAAGGAGCAAGCTGCATAGGCATCTGGAGATCGACCAGCAGGTGTGTTTTGTTTTATGACATTTCATTGATTAATTGATTTTTTGTTTTAAGTCAGCTGCCTAATCAGGACTGAACCTATAGTTTAAATCCAAACCACTATATGCCTCCACCGGGTATCGAACATGGCACCCCTTGATTATAAATCCACCAAGCTTTCCGAAACCTCGATAAATATGCGAACTGCAGGCTTCCCGTAACTTTAACTAGTGCCACTGCTCCACGCCAGGGTTTCAAATGGGCGTGGGCAACAACGTTTCCACTATGCCATCAGGGAAGTCTCTTATGACATTTGATTCACATGTTTTACTATTCATGCTTCTGTATTATAAAGTGTATCCCTTTTTAAAGAAGCTTCTTTTTTTTACATCTCACGTTTTGCTGCAGTAATAATGAATTCCCATATTTTGCATAACTCTCATGATAATCATTTCAGCCAGAATTTTTTCTTCTTCTTTGTTTCTCCTAAGGATAAGATGCAAAAGTGTGAGCTAGATATCCAGCCTTGAGTCCCCCTGTGCACTTGCAATTTTTTTTCAAGTTTCTGCAATAAAAGTTCTGTGTTCACCAAGGTTCAAACGAAAAGCTATCCACAACCTGGAGCTATCTACAAGAATGATGAAATCCAACATTCGCTCCTGCAACTGAAGATGTTCATCAGGAAGAACAGAAACGGGTGTTAAAAAGTGAGAAGGAACAAAATCCCTTCCATGCTCCTCATCTTTTAACACCTGTTTTTATTCATCCTGATAAAGATCCTCATTTGCAGGATCAAAACATTCAAATGATTTCTTCAAGTATGTATTTTATTCTGTTTCATTAATACAAGTGCGATAACATGGACTTGTGCTAATAATTTTAAGGTTGAAAATAAATTGAATATGCTAATTTTTCATTTCACTAGAATTCCAATGTTTGTATTTGTTAACGTAATCTGTTTCATGTATTCAGGTGGAGGAAAAGAGGCGGAGAAAAGAAGATGATTTGAGATTAGAGGAGGTGAGATTGGAAGAGGAAAGAGAAGCTGAGAAGAGAGAGGAGGAGAAGTTGTTGGAAGAACTCAAAAGGATGAATCTGACAAGTTATGCACCAACGGTGAGTCTTGTTCATATGATTTCATTACATTAGAGAACCACTGGTTGGTTTCGTTTGTAGGAATCTCTGCTCTCCTGGCAACGTGATTTAAGCAAGTGTTCTCAGGTTACTTGCCAGTAGGGGTGTTTTCATCGGGATGGGAATTTTTTTCAATCCCAACTTTTGAGACAGAAAATATTTACTATTTCCCAATCAAGCCAGGAAATTTTCGGGATGGAAAATATTCAAAATTTCCCAGCTCTGTCGAAATCTTGAATTCTACATGCTATTTTCCCATAAGTGATCGTTTTCTGCATTTCTGGAATAAAAACTAACAATTTCCGGGAACTTGCAGACACACACCGCTTACAATACAGAAAATATCGAGAATTAACCACTTTTAAACATGACAATTTGGAATTTCCTGGCTATTCGGGATCCCGAAAAGTCGATAAGTCTGCAAACCATTTCGAGAAGTTGAGATCGAGAAATATTTTTCCCGATTCCGGTACAGACTTTTCAGGATCCTTCACACCCCTACCAGCCAGGTTAATTTCATGATAACATCCAACATTTTGGGCAGATATGTTGCACTCATCATCAGGGAATGTTAAATTGGAAGCCAGTATAAGGTTAAATATGTGAGTATAAAGTGGCATAGCTTGGACTCTGCCGTGTGATTGGTTCGCTTTGGACTTTTTTAATTTAATTTTTATTATTATAATTATTATTATTATTAGTGGATGTCATGCTTATAAGGAAAAGTGGGTTCCAGGTGCGACTGAGCTTGAGTCCCACGTCTTCGTTGAGATTCGTGCTTTCCCGGGAAATGCCTATGGCTTTCTGTACTCTTGTCCCAGTATCTGGCATGTTTGGCTATGATTTTGGTGTCTGCAAATAAAATCCTGTGACCCTTGGTAATGTTGTGTTCTGCTAGTCCTGACATTTCTGGTTGAAACAGTCCGATATATTCTTGATGTTCATTTCGTCTTTGATGAATGGTGGGTCCATCCTGTATGTCGTAAATGTGGTATCCCATACTCACAGGCTATATGGTATACTCCTGGAATCTAGAGTTTCAGGCCATCTTTGACTGAGCGGAGTAGGGCCTTGGTCTTGGATCGGTGGTCTGTGGGTGGTCACCCAGGCACCGAGTGAGACCATATAAGCTAAACTAACATTAAGTTATAGTTTGTTTGTTTTTTCTTCAAATTTTAAAAGTTTCCTTTATGTTAACTGCATTATTTACTCTGGCACTCTTTATAAATTTGTAATTGCACTTTTTTTTTTTTGTTCAAAAACAATCATTGCTCACAATAAATTGAAAATGAATCTATTAGGCATATTGATTGCTTCTATAAATTTGGCATTTTCATATCTAGAATGGAAAGGAGAAATTGTAAAATAGCAACTTTAAATAGATTGAATAGGTTTTTTTTTATGTAATACAAGTGTTTGCATGGTAGTTTTGATAATCACATGGTTTGCTTATTTTCAGAACTATGGGAGACGGCGGCTTTTATGGTGATTTTATAAGGTGATTTAAATATGACGAACACAATATTTGTGTAATTGTACATTTGTAATGTAATATTTATATGAGACGCTTCCTGTGATAATAAATTATTTGCACTTTTATAATACTAGTAGTAGATTTCTGTAAAAATGAATCTAGTAGTCCTTCTGGTTAGTTCAAACACAAATTCTCACCTGTGCATGCCTTTTGAATTAAGTAGGAACATGAAATGTCCACAAAAGTAATGGAGGTAGTTTCTTGTTAGTGACTTGCTCCTTTGATGAGAACAAAATAAGAGGTAACGAGATTTAGATATGCTGCGAATTATATGCAAGTATTTAATTCTTGTCAAAATGATTGTACCTTTCCTACATTTGTAGGATTGGAGCACTAGTTCCTTATTATTACTTACGTGAAATGTCGTATTTCCACGTTGCACAATTTAATGGTTATTTCCGATTAATTTCGAAGACACTCTGTCTTCATTCACTAAGGTTTGATTTGATTTATTTTACTTCGCTTCTTGTGCCACTTTTGGCTAATTTGCGAAGATGGGGATGAGTGATGATATGATGAAATTGATGAATACACATCACAAACGTCCATGCCCAAGCCAGGATTCGAACCCGGGACCCCTGGTGTCGCAGCAAGATGTGCTAACCACTCTGCCACGGGGGCCGGCTCATCATTCACTAAGGGTACGGCATGGCACCATCTCCACTCCAGATACCGTACCCTTGGTGAATGAAGACAGTGTCTTCGAAGTTTATTGGAAATAACCATTAAATTGTGCAACGTGGAAATATGATGCTTCACGTAAGTAATTCTTAAACCACTTTTACCACATCCATCATGAACTAGTTCCTTATTTCCAGAGAGTTTAGAAAATTTAGTACTTTCATGCCACATACCTCATTTTGTAAATGCATTATATGCAATTTACAGCAAAAGACTATATGGAGATTAGGGGCAAGTCTGATACTGACGTTCATGTATCGGTATCAGAAATTATTGGTTGTACTGATATCTTTTCAGAGTGGGTATTTTAGAGCATTCACAAAATGATTTGGAACATTTTCACATGGTCTAATTGTCATGAAAATTTATGCACAATTTGAAGTTTTAATTTATTTCACACCAGTATTGTGTGAAAAATGAGCTTTTGTGATTTAATGTCTGCTATTTTAATATTAAGGGGAGGAGGTACAGTTACGCACCAATTGTACATTTATTTAAATATTGCCAGAATGAGCACTGCTACTAGAAAATATACCTGGGTGTATGAAGAGTATGAATTTCTCTCCATGTTGCAAGTGGAATCGTTTTTTTTATGTTGATGATTAAGCTGGACACGATATTTGAAAAATATGAAATATAGAATTTTCGGGATCCTTATGGGGAATCAACTTTAAAATCAAGTTACGGCTAATCAAATGGGAGTTTCGAATTTTCTGCTTGACAATCACTTCTTCAAACTGCCCTCTTCCCATTGATATCATTTTCTATTCCATCGGAAGTTTGATATTCCCAAGACAACAAATCAAAAAAATACTCCCATAAGCCCAATGCATTTCTCCTTGCTTCCTGGCAGTGTTACCAAACCTGATGAGCATAAAAGAGCTAAATTTCACTTTAAGTGGAATTAAAGCTTACTTTCAAGGAACTACATTTACGAAGTGCTTCCTAGAGTAATGTTAGATGCTATTACCGTTAACTCTAAATTGATGACAATTTATTCTTAGTTTTCACCATCTAGATCCGGCGGCATCACCCATCTCATGGTTGTATGGAATCGAAAATAAAGGATTCCCTGATAACAATATGCCAATTTCACGTAAACATGGCACTATAAAAAAAATAGCTGGAGATATAAGAGGGGGTGGGGTGACGCAGCCAATTTAACAATATCACGTGACTTGCAAAATGTATAATCATGGCAAAAGTTGGCCTATGTGGGCAGGAACCAGTGATGATATCTTAGTGGGACACGGGGGCGGGCACCCCAGTTCACAAACCAAACGAGTGCACGAAAGAGCCAGATCTGGATCCAAGAGAGCTAAGTTGGCAACACTGACTTGGAGGGAAAAGCCGGGCGGAGACTGTCCTGCGTGCCCTTAAATTAACATTTTAAGGGCAGGAGGAACAGTTTAGGTCCAGCCAGATGCGAGGACCCTAAACTACTGCTCCCCCACAGCGAAATGGGGAAAGAAAGGGCTGGATGTTTGTAGGAGGAGAAAACACTTATGGGAGTATTATTTTTACGTGTTCTTTTGGGAATATCAAATTTATGCTGGCATAGAAAAACATACGAATTGAAAGAGGACATGAAGATTTGATTTCTCGTTGGGAAAGAAAGTCGAAAACTCCCATTTGATTATCCATAACTTGAAGTTCTTGCATTCTTTTTTCTCCATAAGGAATGTGTGGCAATCTGAAAATTCTTATGTATCATATTTTTCAAACATTGTGTCCAGCTTAATAATCAACTTGAAGAATCGCTTCCACTTGCAACATGGGAAGAAATTCATACTCCCTTGTATAGTTGGGTTTATTTTTTGGTAGCAGTGCCCATTCCAAAACTAACTCTCTAGCCTTCTTAAACCCGAAGGTTCATGGCTGCAGCAACACAGGCCTTCCATCTGTCCCTATCTTGAGCAAGAATTTTTCATATTTTTATTTCAATATTTTGAAATTGATATTGAAATAAATGCATGCCTCGTGCGAAACTGTCACTCTTCGCCTTAAAGTGAAAGTCTGGAATTCTTACATATTAATATTAATCAATATTTTTAGCAACTTTTAATTTCTCCAATATTCAATCATCCATTTTAGTGAAGACTGTGAAAAGTATCAGTATTGGTTCGAAGTCTCAGTCCAAATAAAAGCCATTGTGAATTTCAAAATGCAATATATACATGTAAGCAAATCACTAATTTTATTTTATTTATTATTATTGTTAATAACTATCTTTAATCAAACTAAAAGTAAATGTCTGATCAGGGAGCGTGTGTTCTCCTGAAATGTCACAACAAAAACTGTGTTTTTATACAGGGTGTGGCAGAAATATTGAGACAATTTAAATTTGTAAAATCTATATTAAACTTCAGAATAACAATCAAAACACTTACCTGACTGGAAAGTACATACAAAAGCATTTCATGTGATGCCTGTCTGTGCAGCATCTCCAGCGGAATTTGCTGTATTGCAGCAAGAATAGACTCCTTAAGTTATCCGTGTCATGTAGACCTTTTGCTTCAAAAACCCCAACAAAAAGAAATCATAGACAATGCCGGCGAACGTGAAGGCCATATGGCGTTTCCCTGGCGTGACATGATCCTTCCTGGAAACATCCCATGAAGAAGCGTCATTGATGTCCCCGCTGTGTGCACTGTGGCACCATCATGCTGGAACCATACAAGGCACCTATGAAGAACAAGCCTTCGCACTTCTGGCTGTAGAAAGTCTGTCATCATGGTCACATATCGGTAAGACATAACAGTTGCACTAGGCTATGACTGCTGTACGTCGACGTGCAGAGGTTTGTTTGAGGAAGAATGGTGTCCACCTGAGTGACATTATTTTCAAGACGTAGGCATCACTTGAAATGCTTTTGCATGTACTTTCCAGTCCTGCAAGTGTTTTCATTATTATTCTGAAGTTTAATATAGATTTTGCAAATTTAAATTTTCTCAATATATCTGTTGCACCCTATACTTGCAACAACCATAGACCACAAGTGAAGTAATCTTACTTCTAATGTTTCTATTGTTTTCAGTGGCTCACGGCCATCATCAACTTCAGAGTAAGAGAGCTTGCACATGTGCCTATCTTTTGTCATTATTGACACTGACACCGAAACTTGCACATGCACCAATACAATTATAAAATTAGGGTTCTCATCAATATCGTGGAGGGAGCACACAAAGTAATGGACAAAGCCTGAAAGAGCAGAAGGCTTGCCTGTTTCAAAACAACTTCCTCCTTGACACAACAAAATTTTATCATTTGGGTCTGTGTCCTCTTATTCATTACCTGAGGTGCAGGGAGGGGTCCGACTGTTGAGAGGAACTCTGGCTGCATACCGACCCTCCGATGGTCATTCAGGGAAATTTGTGGTGCAGGATCACGTCTTCACCTGTGCCATCAACCCCCGTTGGTTTCCAGTGCTGACAGTATCTAGGTAGGAGACGCCACCAATGTTATCGGGGCATATGCAAACATGCTAAAGCAACAAGTTCCCAAGCGGATGGTTTCAGGGGCCACCGAAATTAATAGCACTATTAAAAGTAAGTCTTTGGTATAAAGTTAGTAATTCGCTTACATCTTACGTGAATTCAAGGTGCAAGGTAGGAAAATAAATCAGTTGCGAGTATTTGAAATATATTCACTTATGGAAAGTGGCATGTTTACAATAGAGATGCAAATTTGTACAGCCAGCCAACAGAAAACTGTCCATTGCCTCATTGGTTCACTCTGTTTTCCACGAGAAGGTCAAGAATTGAAACAAAATACCAAAAAATGGAACAACTCTGCTTCTTCTAGTCTAATAGTTATGTCAGTTATGATTAGATATTTGTTGGTACGTTTCACTGAAATATAGGGAAAACTGTTATGAAACAAGCAAAATGATGGAGCTGGTTTCATTAACGTAATTGAAATTTTGATGTTACTCCCACTAACTTATTCATAGTTCAACACATTTCTTTAACAACGAACTGATTTTCCTGGACTTTCAGGCTGTTTCAGTACAAGTGGCAAAATTCTTTTGTTCTTCCACTGACAAACTTGATGACGACATTTGCCGTGACATGTTGATAGTTGGAATGAGGAAAAATCAGAAGAGCAGAAATGAAATTCAGTGCAGAAAAGAGCGAGGTGCTAATAACAAGAAACAGAGCCAGAAATGAACTAAGAATAAAGATGGACACTGAAGAGTCGAGGGTAGTGGAGAGCTTCAAATATTTAGGAAGCATAATTGAGAGAAGTGGAAGAATAGATGAGGAGGTAAACAGAAGAGGACAAATGGGTGGTGGACTATATCAAAGCGTTTGAAAATTAATATGGAACAGGGATGTACCTATGAAATGCAAGAAGGTAATATATAACACATACTACTTGCCAATAATTACGTACGGAGCAGAGACTTGGACAATTTCAGAGACAAAAGAAAGATGCAGGCAGTGGAGATGAAATTTTTAAGGAGTATATTGGGGACTAGAAGGGATAGAATAAGGAATGGAGAGATCCGACAGACAGTGGGGGTGGTGAAGCTTCAGGACAGGATAGATCAGGCATGGATGAGATGGTTCGGACACATGAAGAGGATGGATGCAGAAAGACTACCAGTAAGAGCTTACAATGCACAAGGAGTGGGAATAAGGCCAAGGGAAAGACCAAGATGTCTGTGGAAAGAGCAGATAGCGGAGAGTGTTAGGAGAAGAGGACAAGATTGGAACACCGTGGAAAGAGAGGAGAGGTGGAAGACCAGGAAAAAATGGAGAGGCTTGACTTCTATGCTGACCCAGCCAGAGGCAGGAAACTGCAAAGGATGATGATGATATATTAGCCCATGTTTATATTGTATCTCCACTGGGTACAGAACTTCATGTGCTACAGTTTGTGTAAAAAGATATTGAACTGTAGTATGTGTAAAACCTTCATCGGCGAATTCAGGCAATAACATGCACACACACAAAATGTATTGAGTCGTCATCATCAGCAAGAGCAATTGAAGCTGTGTTTAAGTTGATCTGATACAAGTTTTCATAGTAGAGAACATATTGTACCTTGGTGCGTATTACTCACTATTAAATAAAATAAACGTTCCAAAAAAGTTTCATACTCACTCACGTATGTAGTGTTAAACTTAACTTAATACAATTTAACATTGTTTATTTCATAGTAGAGGCCAGTTCTAAAAATGAATTTGTGGCATAAGCAGGCAATGCAGCTAAGACATAGTGAGCCTTCATTTTTTGTGTATTTGTTCCTGTTTAGTGCTGGAGAATTTCCTCCCTGCACTTTCGTATGATTAACGTTCATGTCATCACAGAGACATGACTACTGGGTCAAGTACAATCAAGGACACTCCTGGCTTGTAATGATCTCATTGAGAGTCAAATGGGTTTGTTGCAACCAAGGTGGGTTGATTTAAATCAGGTGATTTTTTTTAAATCACCGATTTAAATCACTTTAAAATAAATATTTTATAGAATAATGTACATAAGAATTTTATAGATATCAGAATCACTTTTCCTGAAAGTACATTAATTTCGTAATCATTGAATGGTGTTTATTAGTCTCTAAGAAAGGAAACAAAATATATGTACTGATGGGGTAAAGCTCATAAAACTAACTAACTCTCTAGCCTTCCTAAACCCGTAGGTTCATGGCTGCAGCAACACAGGCTTTCCATCTGTCCCTATCCTGAGCAAGATCTATATACTCTTTTCCATCCCTACCAATTTCCTTTAGATCCATCTCAACATTAACCCTCCATCTTCGTCTTCCTATTGGTCTCGTACCATCAGGTTTCCCAACAAGAATCCTGTAAACTCCTCTTCCCTCTCCCATTCGTGCCACATGGCCTGCCCACCTAAGACTTCTTGATTTTATCATCTAATAATATCTGGACATGAATACAAATTATGTAGTTCTAAATTATGTAACCTTCTCCACTCGCCTGTCTCTCCATCCCTTTAGCTCATACAAAAGGAAATTTAATATGTAAACTAAACACACATTTCTCTTGATGTTAAAATTCAATAATTTAATAGGTAAAAATAGCAAACATTTTGTGTACAAAAATATACACAATACTAATCACGTTAAACCGTAAATAGTACCATTATCATTAAACTGTAAATAAACATGACACGTGATATTTTGCAAACTACCATTAAAAACATTTCCAAACTTCAACTACAAAGACTATAAAAATATTTTAAGTTACAATTATAGAGTACATCCAGAATGTTTTATTTTGACTGGAAGAAAAGTTACTCGATGAATATTTTCATAGTAGGTTCATATGTACAGTATCAGAAACACACAAAATTATATTTACTTATATTTTTTTATTTGCTTTAATCATACTGTTCAAATATTTTACAGGGACATTTACGAGAGAAAGCTTTTCTATAAAAAACATCTATATGCATGGTGCCAAAAACCATACAAGCAATTTTAAGCATGTTTTTTTTTTAAAAAAATAGAAAAAAACAATTTAAATTAAAGAAATCAGATTTAATTGAAAAAATCATGAAAAGTATGATTTTTATCCACCCTATTGCAACCCAGAAGTGTCTGTGACTGTACAATGATGCCTTGATTTAAGTTCTCATATGGTCCATGTAGTGACGAACCATCCTGCTTGCCAGAGAAATCAGATGTGGGTAACCTCTCAACTCAAGTGCATAGATTTATTTGAGTTAAAATATGTCACTATTACAAGTAAAGTAACCACATACCTTTGTGACAGATGATGTTGAAAATGATGTCCTTATAGTGCCACACATTTTTCACATCTTTGGAGAAGGTTTGCATTCACACACATTGGTTCTGAGATCGCTGCATTTTTCACGTAAGAATCGTACATAAAAATTATTTGTTCTAAAGTATACTTACGTTGCAGCCAACACTTATCAATTTACCGCTAGCAAATCCATTTTCGACATGACAAATCTACGCACTTGAAAGCAAATATTGACATTTGTGGCAGGCAGAGAGATGCCCCTTCCAAAGACATGGGATCTGTTCTGGATAAATAGCCGACTGAATGGTATTTTGTCTCATCTCCACTTTTCGTTGGGGATGAGTTGAAGACGTTATTGTGTTCCTTAAAGGTTAAAGCATTACGTTCCGAAACAACGTATCTAGCTGCCAGGTGGTATAAATTATCAACATTAATAAAATATTTGCGCCAATCTTGTAGTGTATTCAAAATCCACATATGTTAAACTTTAATCAGCTCTGCAAAGTCGGTGCTGATGGACATGGACAAAATAGTATTCAGCAGGTGACATGTTGGTCAACAGTGACAATTCAAACTGAAAATTCTTTGAGGCAAGCACTGTATAGAAAGAGCCACTCTATTGTAATGTTCCACTGTGTGCTTACTGACGACACGGCTTGAAAAGCTGTCAAATGTTCTTTGTGCTTGAGTTAAGGAGATACGTATATCGGATTCCCCAGCAAGCAGTGTGGTCCCAGGTGCTACATCGGCAGTGTTCAAGCAGTACAATACTCAAATAAAGGCACTTTATAATACTTTTTCTTAGTTATCATTTCACTGGCACTTTATAATACTTTTTTCTTAGTTATCATTTCACTAAAGATGTGATAGACTATTTTTGGTAGTTCATGAAATAGAAACCACGATTTTAAATTATGAATTTGTTTCCTACAAATTCTACCCCAGATCAACTCAGTGTAGAATAATATTCACACAAAAATTCTACCCCAGGTCAACTCAGTGTAGAATAATAATCACACAAAAATTCTACCCCAGATCAACTCATTGTAGAATAATATTCACACAAAAATTCTACCCCAGATCAACTCAATGTAGAATAATATTCACACAAAAATTCTACCCCAGATCAACTCAATGTAGAATAATATTCACACAAAAATTCTACCCCAGATCAACTCAGTGTAGAATAATATTCACACAAAAATTCTACCCCAGACCAACTCAATGTAGAATAATATTCACACAAAAATTCTACCCCAGATCAATTCAATGTAGAATAATATTCACACAAAAATTCTACCCCAGATCAACTCAATGTAGAATAATATTCACACAAAAATTCTACCCCAGATCAACTCAGTGTAGAATAATATTCACACAAAAATTCTACTCCAGATCAACTCAGTGTAGAATAATAATCACACAAAAATTCTACCCCAGATCAACTCAGTGTAGAATAATATTCACACAAAAATACCCCAGATCAACTCAATGTAGAATAATATTCACACAAAAATTCTACCCCAGATCAACTCAGTGTAGAATATTATTCACATAAAAATTATACCCCAGATCATCTCAGTGTAGAATAATATTCACACAAAAATTCTACCCCAGATCAACTCGGTGTAGAATAATATTCACTCAACAGCAAGTTTCAATTCTTTTCTTTAAATTTATGTATGGTAAAGGCCTCATACATTTATGTGCACTAAGTGAAATCTCATGTATTTCTGAGTTTACAAATTTCCTTCACCTACTGCAGAATATATAATTTGCATAAAAGTTAGGATAAAATTTACTGCATTATGCATTCCTTTGTCGGATTCATTGTACATTCACATCATTGTTACTACAATGATCACTTTCTTTTGGTGAAATACTGACATGTCCTTTGGTGATACTAAGGGCAATACTGCAAATTGGGTGTATTATTGCTCTGATGTTTGCAATGTTGGATTGTTTCTATCACAAACAACAGAAAGCTTATGGTAATTCCAAGTAGTAACAAGTAAAATGAAGCCTGAAGATGAAACAAAGATAGGACAACATTCTCTTGCATATAATGTTGTAAGTACTTCACTAAACTCGAAGAACATCCAACCTCATCCTTCCACTTGAGGACAAATCCACCTTCTACTAGCTTAGTTATGATCTTGTTCATATGCACAAGATAAGGTGAGGATTTGGGAAGAATGAATGATCCGTAATATGTACTAGTATGTTCTTTCATTATGTGCAATAAAGGGCTCTTATCAGGATCAACGTATTTATTTCTGTAATAAGAAATGGTGTCTGCAAGATCGTAAAGTATGATGTCTCTGTCGAATGCAACACGTTTCAAGGACTCAATCGGATTAACTTTTTCCGTAGTCCTGGAAAACAGTCCTCGCAAAACAGGATTGGGATGTGTCTTCAGCTTATCAAGGAATTGAGGTAAACCTACAATTGTCAAATGAGAATTAGCTAAATCTTCAAATGTGTCTATATCCGAGTTATAGATGCAGTATACAGTGTAACTTTTCAAAGAACTTTGGTACAGTGTGTTTATAATCGTATACCCACTAATAGAAAGAATGAATATTGTTCTGAGGGGCCTTTTTGTGGGTGTTGTAGGGATGGGAAATAGTAGCAACCACGATAGAACGTACAATATGCTCTTGCATAAGTCAGGTCGTCCACTGTGCCGGTGGGAAATGTATCGTGCGAAGTGTTCGGCAGCCAGAATGAACATAAAAAGTGCTATAACAGCAATCCACATGTGCACACTGAACGCAAGATATATCGACATCCACTTTGGGGCGCACAGTGATTTCGGAGTCAGGAACACAAGTGTCGTAATGTCAAAGAAGGCAGCATAATCAACTGCTTCCCATCTCTCAGCAAACAGCAACATCAATACGGGGTATATATCCGAGAAAGATGTAAAAACTTCTGCGATGGGACCTACCCATGTTCCATTGGCCAGTTTCTGGTTTGTTGCCCGTTCTTCAAAAATCTTCACATACACAGGCGTGAAGTTCATGTGGGTAACTAATGTTTGAAACACTTTACCTGTATATCCATATGCCCTTGTGCTGCCACCACTGTCATTTTTAATTGCAAAGTAAGGAAGAAAATCGTCATCACTTGCGTATAAAGGATAAGAATGTAGATTGTTTGCTTTCTCAGAAAAAGCTTCATCGATTGATTGTCTTCGTAATATCTGGTTACGGTAGTACTTGCCATTATAAAGTACATCGCTCTCAAAAAATGGACTGTACGACGAAACTTGAATAACGTCTTCATCAGAACTGTTAACAGAAATCAGTTCTACGTTTATTACCTTCTTCACCAACAAGATTTCAAATATATCTCGTAGCTCGTTTTCATCAACAATTGGTTGTTTAAGTACAATTATAAAATTTCCTTTAGAGTTCCAATATAATATTTCATTTTTATGCTATAGTATGTGGCTGAGCAATTGACAGTTATCCACTAAAATGAGAAAACTGGTAACTTTTGGCAGTGGAACATAATCACTTTTTCTGTAAACACTGCTAGTAACATGCTGTACAGTAATTGGTAGGTGACATTTGTGTAAAAGAGATTTGAAGGGTTGAGTCATTTCCTCTGACATCCATCCATATATGATGATGGAGATATGGCGGGAAGCTTTAAAATGTCTGCAGCACATTTCGTATGCTACTGTTAAAGTATTCAAACAGAAGTTAGGAATATTTGCAATTTTCTGGTGTATTTCTTGTATTCTTGAGTACACTGTTCCTGGATATTGAATGATCAAGTGAATCAATAGTTTTATTAGAATTATACTTGCTTTTTTCTTCTTAAGGTGCATATTTATATCTCTTTTGGGTGTAAATTTTGTAGGAAAGCCTATAAAAGATATACATATAATCAGTTAGTTATGAACAACATACACTACAGTCCGGTCTAACCAAATTTCCAGGTTAATCGAATTGCTAAAAAATCCATTACTTGTGCGCGACCGTGTTTTACGCGGAAGCACCGACGAAGCACTTTTGTCTTTGTTTTGGTGTAACAGTTAGTTATCAAAGAGTAAGTTCATTGTTACGATGCGTTGGCTGTACTCACCCACTCCCCCGTCTATTTTTAGCATGCGTACTGTGCTGTAAACTCAAGGACAAGAGACACCTGCCAGTTGAGATTTGTAATTCATTCGGTGCATCTGAAATCTTACTGTTAGAGAGCATTATACTGTACATAGTTTTGTGGCATGATTACGTATTATTGTAAGCTTTTTGTTCATCCGTACAAGCTGAAATACATATGTATTGTATATCAAAATACTGTACGTAATAAAATGTACATACTGTATATCAAAAAACCTTTATTCCGGTTTAACCGAATTTTTGTTCACCGAAGCACCATCGCTTAAACGGGACTGTAGTATATATGGTTTTTATTATTGTCATGAGAATACTGAAATCATCAAAAATCACAAATTTGCAATAACAATGGCATTAACTATCCTCCGTGGTGGATTGGTTATCTCACCATGCTACAACACCAGGGGTCCCAGGTTCGAATCCCAGACTGGACATGGACGTTCTTTGTAAGTGTCCCTTCATATCATCACTCGTCCTCATCTTTGGAGTTAGCCAAAAGTGGCAGAAAAGCGAATTAAAATAAACTAAATCAATCAATCAACAATGGCATTAACATTGAAATGTAGCATTTCCTTTACCTCTGGTTAGTTCGAATACTGGGTAATGTATCCATTAATATATTCAGTTTGCCTCCATCTTCCCTTTCATTTGGCACAATCATTTGATATGATATGACACGAACAACCAAAACCTTAAGGCTTCTTAACAAAGCTGTAATGAAACAATACCTATTCTAATCCACATCTAAATTCTGTAAATAAAACTGATTAGTAGGGGCATGTGAGATGGAATATTTTCAGTCAGGACAGAGTGGCAAGAAATCACCATTTGCTGACTAAATTGGGGAAAATTTCAGGACACGAAATGTTTGAAATTTCTTGGTACTGTGAAAGCCTCAAATTCTTCTCCCTGTTTCCCCATCAAGTGATTCAGCATTTCTGAAATAAAAACTGCTGTTTTCAGGATATTGCAGATCCTTATAGTTCAGAAAACATCGAGAATTAACAACTTTCAAATATGACTGGTTTGGACTGCTTAGAGTCCCACAAAAGTGGGAAAATCATTTTCCAAAGTCAGGATTGGGGTTGGATATTTTTTTCCCCAATCCCAGTACGTACCAACTTTTCTGGATCCCCTACAGCTTATTGCTTGATAGATTTTGTTTAGTTTCCTTTTCTGCCACTTCTAATTACAAAAATGAGGAGTGATGAAATTATGAAATTGATGAAGGGACGCTCGCAAAGTTCACTCACGTCCAGGCAAACAGAAATCGTAGTGTGCTGTACTAACCATTACCAGGGCCGGATTAACCTATGGGCAACTGGGGCAATTGCCCTGGGCCCCCCCCCCCCAAAAGGAAGCTGTGAAGGGCTTTCACCAAAAAAAAAAAAAAATTAACGAGATAGCAATGCTTATGAAAAATTACATAAGAAGTTGTAATAAAAAAAAAATCAATATTACCGTATATTTACACACTGGATCGAATTGTAACACAGCTGTCAGTCGATCTGTTTGTAGATATCTGAAGCTCAGTATACTTTATACCATGGATTGATTTGACTGTGATGTGGAAATAAGGCAAACTTATTCAAACAATAAATTCTCAGATACAATTAAGATAATAAGTAATCCTACGAAGTACATAACTTTCTTTCGTTAATAATATTGTATTAGAACAGTGCGTTTTTCTTGGGGAAAAAATTGTAGAGATACTAGAGAGCTCTCTCGGTGCATCAGTGACCTACGGGACACCTAACTTTAAGCTACACTTAGCTACAGGGTATATGCTGAAATGTTGCATGAATATTTTGTGTAAATGTTGATACCTCTTGCTCTAGTAATTCAGTAAAAGATTTTGTGACTATTTTAAAGTATTTTATGGGAAAGTTCTAGGAAAGAGATCAGTATTACAATTTTACATGTACCTATCGCTCAGGAGATATGAGTACAAGGGCTCGAATGGAAGAGTTGGCTTGAAGCATACGAACGTCAAACAGCCATATTTAGACGCAGAATTTTACTGCTGCTATAGCGTTACAATTTTCATCCTGTAACTTTATTTACTGCACTATTCTCCCTGCAAACCTATCTGCAATATGTTCGATTGTGAATGACTACCGATTCTAAAATCAGGTCTACCATTTCAACTGCTGAAAATTGGTTGTTAACATATAGAGCTAATAAAGCTCCTAGTAACAAATAATAAAAAAATGGGAGGCCCCACAAAACATTTTGCCCAAGGGCCTCCACAAACCTTGATATGGCCCTGACTGTTACCCATTAGTGAATGGAAAAATTGGTTACCATATTGTGCCATGATGTCCCATGCTCAAATCTTAGATAAGGCTCAACCTTGCTATCTATTTCAATTCAAAATTCATCCTCGTCATTGTAATGAAGCTATTAGGAAACATCAAATATTACCATACCACTTTTTATACTTACTGCAATTCAGTGTTCAATTTTTTGACAGTATTTCTTCCTCTGTGGCTGTCAAAAATACAAATTGTTCTCTGTGAATTTTCTGGTTCGAGACATGAGTGCTGCTAAACAATAGCTAATAGTTACATGGAACATTACCACATATTATCCTGCCATTTTCCTGCGTGATGTGTACTCATGATAAGTCAAGCATGTATTCCCAAATGAAGCCTCATTTTCAGTCACAATGAGACTTTAATGTGTCTGTCAATATTATTAAAGAATAATGTCAACAAAATTCACCATCGAATGTAGGCAGTGTAGCATGAAGGTCAGGAAGAACATTTTCATTGTACTTCCGGGTTTTGTAAATGGGAGTAGTACCAGATGATCAAATTCCAAATTGTGTTATATCATCTGGTATTACGTTCTGTTTGCCTCCAATTAAATGTACCAGGAGTATTCCAAACCTATATTTTGGTAATAGTTCTCTTTTCACTAATTGATCTAATTTTACCACTGGGAATAGTTTTAATGATTTATTGATTAACTTATTATCTTCTGCAAATAGTAGTTTCCACAGATAGATCAAACATGAAGTTTAATGCTTTATCTCAAATATATCTCGTTTGTTTATGAAAGAGAAATGTTATTTGCAGGTTTTGGGAACATCAAAGTTAAACAACTTTTCGTAACAGATAATATCTCTTTTAGAAAATGTCAAGAATATTAAACCGAAAAAGTAAATATGAGTATTTTTTTTGTTTTTTGTTTTTAAGGCAAGCAACAAGTCAAAATTATATTCAATTCCATATTTTTGTTTCTCTCTATTCATTTTTGAAATCATCCTCCCCTTCCCTCGCCAAAATTATTTATTCACCCTACGAGGATGGATCAAAAAGTTTCGAGACTAGTTCTGTAACACACCAACAGATGGCAGTGCAAGGCTGCATGCACAGGCACAGGGAACACCAACTTTCATAAGTAAGTGTGACAAGAGACATTGTCCTGTGTACATCGTGAGCTGTGCAGCTGTTGTTCTTCTGACCACGTGCGTTACCACGTCTGAGATTTCATCATGGACAGCAAGTTAGAACAGAGACACGTGCGCTTAAGAGTGGAAGAACATCACTGGAAGACAGCACGCTGACGGAGTTCTTGACAGACTTGGAGTTGGTGTTTCTTCTGCTCCTGGGTCTGCAGCCTGGGGACGAACTTGGCAGTAACACGGTGCATGTTCAAATCACATGTGAGGATTGCCTGCACTGTTCCGTATGACACACCGACAATGGCAGCAATGTTGTGGATTGTTCTCCGATGATCCTCATGCACAAGTTGCCGAATGGTTTTGACATTTTCAGGTGTTTTGCTCGTTGAAGGTAGTCCTGATCTCTCGTCGTCTTCCAGTGATGTTCTTCCACTCTTGAAGCACACGTGCCACTCAAAACACCTCACACGACTCATTGCAGCATTGCCGTACACTTGCCGAATCATGTCAAGCGTCTCTGTGGCAGATTTGCCCAATTACACACAGAATTTCACGTCCGCTCTTTAACCTTGTTAGTCAGTATAATTCAAACTCAGTATCAGGACAATAGGTAGCTATGGTGCTATATTGAAAAGGAAATTAAATTTACATATACTGATGAATAGTGTTTATGTTCAAATAATAATAAATACCTTTATAATTATTATATTGATAAAAATAAAATAAAAACAAGAAACAACAAAAATTATAATAGCATCAAATTATGTATGCTATACATAAGAAGAAAATATCTCTTTGTTATCTCCTTCCAGGATAAAGCAAGTCTTTGTATTCACAATTCTGAGCTTCAGTTTTCAAAGTTCATCATCTGACCAAAGTACATCCAAACGTAGAACATATAAGTGTCACTCTATGCAACCTTCCTCCAAGCACTCATTTGAGGAACTGTAATATTTATAAGCCTGCCCGTTAAGGAAGATGAAAACGGATACCTATTCACTGCTTCAAAATCAACATGGCATCTTTTATACATATCAGTGTCATTCCACAACTTTCGAATCTTTATCAGATTATATCATGATCAAAGTTCATTCAAGTCATAAAAGGCTTCTATATAACTTAAACATCCAAGTTATTATAACATTACCAAGTTTAATGCTTTAAAAGCAACAATTATTGTAGAAATATATCACCATCCCATATTGCTATATCTGTCCTTATCCTTGTTCCATCTTCAGCTCTTTACAAAGTCACAGACAACTAGTATTAGAGCAACTAGTTCAAGCCAAATCTTTTAGTATGTGCAATCTTCAATTGTTTTTGTTTTATATTTTTGTCCATAAGTGCTTAACAGCTTGAATGTTTGTGTTGTAAATGTACATATTTGCTCTGTTACAGCTATTTTACTATATATATTACAATATACTTATCTAATGATTACAATAACCATTTTTTGAATGTTGATACAAAATACCAAGTATGACATCATATTATACATTGAACAATTTTAAAGAGTTGACCTTTGTATATAAACCTTGAAGCCAATGCAAATGTACACAATTTCAATAAATTTAATTATAAATTTGAATGTATCATATCTTTCTTGTCTGAAAGAACACATATGATTGACTTGTCTGAAAGAACACATATGATTGAAGATATTTGTTTTTCATATTGCCAGTCAAAAATAACTGTTATGACTAAATTGGTATAAATATTGCACAAATGTGGAACTTTGAACTTAGCCTAACCTTTTTCAAATGTTGTTATGACAATGTATTATTTTTATTGTCATAGCTCGTTGTTCTAACTTGCTGTCCATGATGAAATCTCAGACGTGGTAACGCACGTGGTCAGAAGAGCACCAGCTGCACAGCTCACGATGTACACAGGACGATGTCTCTTGGCACACTGACTTATGAAGGTTGGTCTCCCTGTGCCTGTGCATGCAGCCTTGCGCTGCCATCTGTTGGCATGTTACAGAAACTAGTCTCGAAACTTTTTGATACCACCTCGTATGTTCACATCATTCTGTTGGTTCAGTGTGAACATCTGAGCATAAATACAAGGGGCATTGAAGCGAAACCAGGACTTTTTAACTGTGTGAAGTAAGAGATCACATTTACTGGAGTGAGTCAAGAGCGAACATGTTGAGTGCTAAATTCACAACCTAGCCACCAGCAGTCTCAGGTTCAAGTCTTCTGTTGTTACTGTCATTTTTCAATTTCACAGTCATTCTCATCAACATGATTATCCAAATAATTGCAAAAAGGGACATAAAATAAACTTCCAAATTTATTGGTGTAGAACTCATATTTACTTTGTTTGGTTTAATATTCTTTCGCATATTTTAAATTGTCCTCGCTGGGAGCCATCTGTGTGAAACATTAATAAGTATGCTAAAGCCAAAATTTATTTTCTAACAACTACTAAAATTTCAAGGGTCAAAATCTCTCTGAGAAAAGTTAAGACTGTATGGAAGGAGTGGTGAAATGTCTCCCAGCTAAATTCTTTGAGAATGCAAGTAGTGTGGTGGACAGTATGGGGCCATGCATTGTCCTGCAGAAGAATGTTGTTGGCAATCAAACATGGCCTCCATTTTGTCAGAACGATATTCCGTGTCTGCTGGTTGCCGGTTCATGGCATGCTACCTATTGATTCACATGTGAGCACTTTACATTCTGAATGCCCGTGTGAACAACTTGTGGGCTTGCAACCATAACAACTGGAATTTTCATTGATGAACATAAGCTCATTTCTAAAAAAACTGCACTATCCTGGAAGTGCCATTTTTCTTCACCAACTACTCAAGATATGCACAATGCAATAAAGGACATTTGTCATGAAACCACTAGGAGTACTTGGTTGCAATTACTTTCTTTTGTGATTTAGAGCATGGGAAAGAAACTCCAGAAGAGGGGGAATTCCCTGCACCTACATAAGCTAACACCAACGGCGAATTCTGGTACAGAATGAACAGTTAGTAATCATAGGTTTCACCTGAAGGGAGGGGGAAGGGGGCTGTTTATTAAAATTGACAGGGCTGTGTTTCTAAACCTCATGAGTAGGGACATTGAATTTTCGCAATGCGCGAAATCGCGAAATGTGAAAAAAAAAAGATTCAATTTTGAACATTCTGCATGTAACTACACCCCCAATGATGAAATATGCATGAGTTTTATTCGCGAAGTAATGCAAAATGTGTGCTTTTCCATGAAATGAACGCTTTTTCGCGAAATAACCGTGAAATATCATCAAATTAAGTAGAAAACACGCAAAAACCGGCAACCGAGGTTGCGCGCGCAAACTGTCGATTTGTAACGAAACGTTTGTCTAAAGTTTCCTACCACTAGCAGCTGAAGAACGTTTTATCTTCGATCACATCAGGAAGACACTGCAAATTGGGATTTCACATGCACGTAATCTCAGTTCGAAAACTTCGTTCCCTGTCAAGCTGCATTTTTTTCTTCCGTCGAATGTCTACTCAACTTCCAGTTTCATTGAACTTGCTAGCTGTAGCAGCGATAAGATTAGTCCATCAAGGGAAACAATGGTGTCATTGGTGTTCAGTCATGAATGAATTTTGTTTATCATCATGTGATTTTTAACATGTGCTTGTGTATGTGCAGTAGTGATTATTTTATTTGTTGGACAGCAAGGATATCTTTTAAATACATATAATGAATAAATCACTTGAGATATGCAATTTAGAAATGAAGTGATTTTGTGTTGATGTTTTCTTTTTGGTTGGACAGCTAAGTACTTGTGTATGTGTACAGTATATAAAAATGAAGTAGTTTATCAATTTATAGCTCTTTTGTATGTTGTTTCCTCTCAAAATGAAAAAGTGTGTGCAATTTTTTTTTTTCACCGCTGGTATATACCGCTGATCTAACATTTTATTTACCGCTCTCCTCAGTTTTTATTTACGATAAATTTGTGTCCCTACTCATGAGGTTCATGTTTTGAGAGTCTATGCAGCTTTCACACTGAAGAGACACGGGAGTTTCACACCGAAGCAATAAGCAACTCGAAGGCCCTCCACATGTATATATAAAAAAGCATTCACTGCACATGCATGAGCATCAGACCAAGTCGACATGATGCACACTACTGAGAAATTGAGAGCCCGGGCCTACCTAAAGTTCGCCCGGCCAAAAAATGGACTTGAGGAAACCCAGACTTTCCACCTCCAGTTCAAGGGGGGAAAGGCAGTGTTGCTACCAGTTGCTACATGCCTGATTTTCGTCCAGTCGTACACGACACCTCTTCCTTCTTGGAGAGGCAGGAAATCGGAGACCCATTTGCTTGCTACGTGGCAGCAACCATTAGGCTTCGCCCTGCTTGGCTTTGATGAGGGTGCCACCTGTTTCGAAAACTACCCAAAACGAAAAATTTGGGAATGCAGAATATCACGAGAATTCCTTCACCACGGCAACTGGATAAAGCTGATTGGTTCAGCGGTTCATGTGACCCTCCATGGCTTTCGACAGAAAAGACAAAAATAGAATTTCCAAGTCCGGAACCACTGTACCGACTGTCAGCCTCACTCCCCCAAGGTGGGATATCATCCAACCAATTACGACAAACCCCCAGTTGTTGTAGATTTTCATGGCTGGGTTACGCTACTCGTTCGCAGCTCCCCAATTTCCTCAACTCGAACCTGCATGCGTCCCATAGCCGAACCCCAAAGCATGATGCCTTGGACCGCATGTTGTATCACTTCAGTGCAAAAGGCTGCATTTATTTCTGAAGATTTGTTTCTAAGTGACATCGCTCTTGTTACACTTCAATCTGAAAGCAGAATTCAGTGTCCGTGTGTGGCAGATGCTTTGTTAGTTTTTATATTCTTCAGGTGTTAAGGTTAAGTTTTCGATCCAATATTACAGCATGCATGACTTGTCTTGTAGCCTCTTTATGAATTAATTTAAAATTACTTTTAACCAAAACAAACCTGTATCAAGATGCTGTGATGAGTTGAAATATGAAAGAACATTCCCCACAATCAAGTATCAAAATGATAAGCATTTTTACGGTGATAGACTTGTAATAAAAAATTTATTTCATCTAAATATATTTACAATAGCTGTACAAGGATCCAAAATAAAATCACAGAATCACGCAATTATAAGAACTGTGCAAGCATTCCATAATGCAGCTTCAAGTGTATGCAAAAAAAAAAAAAAAAAAAAAAAAGTTGCCATACGTTCAGTATTTCTGACACACGTGTGCACACCATTATATCACAATAAAATAAGATGACAGTCTTTTCAATTCTAGTTCTGGCCAATTAAAAAAGTTGAACCACACTACGGAAATACTTCAGCACCCATTTGTGCAAAACTTTCATAGTTCACTTCACAACTCTTCAGGCTCTGCCAGATTTTTGTACATGAAAATAGATGGATCAGAATTCTTCATAAAGCTGAAAAGATATAAGAACTACTATATATTATTTACTTTTTATTGAGGAAATTTTAGATATGCAGAGGTGCCAAAAATGTGAATATTTCATTGGGATTTGTTTGATGTTGCTTTTCTAGGATTTTGGATTAATGAAAATTAGAATGAATGCTCTATAGATGAGACTAGTGAATGAATACGTGCCTAAAAAAAAATGCTTCCTCCCAAAAAAAAAAAATAATCTTGCTCGTCAGGGTTGGTCGAGGGATCGACCAGTTTTCAATATTGTGTATACCTTGAGAGACACACAAGTCGCAATGGAGCAATTAAACAGCACATGCTGGCTGGTTCTTCCTCCAGCCCTCATGATGACTTCAAGATGGAGGTGAAATCTTGGGCAGACTTTTAATGTGCTTTTGATCATTTTTCTTGTGTATGTATTGCTTGGATTGTAGAATTATTTCATTATAGAATAATTATGCCATTGAACATGTTCTTTGTTTTGTGTTTTAACTAAAATCATGTGTCACTTCGACCACTGTGGCAGCAAAACCAACAACAATGAAAACGTAAACATTTAGGAACATCCAAAAAGAAAAGTTATAATGTACTTGCTATTCACTCTCCGATCACCTTAATCTTACCTTTTCCCCCACTTGCTTATTCTGTTGAGGTTATCCGATGATATCTAAGTTTCAACTCGCTCCCTCCAAGCAGCTGCCCTTGCAACCATCTCACAGCCAGTGCAGCCGACGTATATTCCTCATAGAACACAAATGCAGATCCAATTGCACTGTACATTGCAATATTTTGAATTGAACCATACCTGTAAAAAGAAATTTGTTTAGTTACTACACTTGTTTAAAGGCAGTACTGTTGAATATACTGATCATTTATGTTAGTTACTGCTGTTTTATTCCGACATTCCCCAGAAAATCTATTACACTGACGACATTGTTAATGAAAGTTTATGAACTGCAAAACTGAGATCCATTTGTTCGCTTCCGATCTTAACTTTTTCTCTGGTGCATGATAGCGTGCCCAGTGGATGCCAACAGTTCCCTGGCATTGACATGTTTTCATGCCCTGATGTATGTGTTTGTTTTGAGTGTTAATACGTACTGCACAGTAACTCAAAGTGCAATTTCGAAATCTTGACCTTGTGTCAGAGAATATCGACCCTGAGCCTACTGTTTCGTCAGCTGATGGAGTGACGGACAATGAGGGAGGGGAAGAATCAGGCGTGTTAGGGTGCTTACTCTCTTACTCACACATTTCTGTGTTCGTCTTTTGTTTTCATTGATACGGAAGACAGACATGTTACTGTCATTCAAAAGTTCCTCTTTATGTTAACTGCCTGATTATACCTTCTAAATTGTTCTTCAAGTTACTAAATACATTGAATTTCAATGCATTTTTGCACTTGTCCCCCTTTTGATATCTTGGATCCAGAAGATTCCGTCACTTATATTTTAAAGTACACTATGTATCTATCTATATACATAGCAAGGAAGAGCAAGACATAAAATTTACCACCACCAGAACCTATGTTTTATAACCCGACATAAATTGGCAAATATTACAGGAAGTGCATAAATGGTTCATTAACCCTCCATCGGTTGCACTGTATCTCTGAAATTGTTTATTTTCTCGGAAACAATTAGGTGTGCGGTTCTAAGCTTCTAAGTAAATTCTTCCCTTTTGTCTGACTATAGATTACCACAATCTCCACCTGGTGCTGCTTTGTGTCTGGGCTTAGTAGATTGTTTTAATCTGTGACATACAAAGCAACCGATTTAGTTTGGGTTAATGGTAGCACAATCTTTGACTTCACTCATTCCATGCTCTGCAGCAGTGATGGTGAATGCAATAAATATCATCAGTGATAAGGGGCTGACAGCGATTGTGATAATACAGAGGAAAGAGAACTGTAATGTGATGATGATTACGATGAACAGCATATAAATAAAAGTTTACAAGGTGACAATAAATACCATATGTGGTGCCAAAGAAATGTTTTTAAGGTGCTGAAGAATGATTGCATCTAGGACTAATATAAGATAAGATTAAAATTAAAAAGTAATTATGAATATACGAGGGTCGTTCAAGTCAATCGGGGACTTATTTTTTTTCCAGGTTTAAATAGACGCCTAGGCTGGAGGTTTTGTATGCAGTAGGAACTGGCAACTGTGTGCTGTTACTGGTAGGCGGCGCTTATTTCCCGCGCTTCTGCATAGACCGTTATTCAAGATGGAACATGGTTCTACATGGAACAGCGTGTTGTGATGAAGTTTTTTAGTGAACGAGGACAGAAAACCTGCTGAAATTTACAGAAGACTTCAGGCTCAGTACGGTGATGAGACACTCTGTCGCAGTAAGACATTTGAATGGTGTAAGCGCTTCAAAGATGGCTGTATCTTTATTACTGACGATCCCGGTCGTGGTGGATCACAGCCCACGCCAGTCATTCCTGGGAACATTCAGCGCGTGGAGCAGCTGATCCTGGACAATCGTCGCATAACCTGTCGTGAAATTGCAAGTATCAATACTATACTATCAACAGTGAGTATTACTGCAGTGTTCTGCGTGATGTGCATAAGAGTTTATGGAAGAAACATCCGGGTTTCGTCACAAAGGGTGTTCTCTTTTTGCAAGATAATGCACGACAGCATACCGCTCAACGCACATTCCAAACATTCCAGGAAATCGGCTGGGAGATATTACCACACCCCCCTATAGTCCTGACTTAGCGCCAAGTGATTTTCACCTGTTTGGACCCCTGAAGGAATTCCTTAGAGGAAAACATTTCAACACTGATGATGACGAAGAATGCTGTCCTACAATGGTTCCGCCGTAATGATAAATCTTTCTATGCCAAAGCATTCCGGTCGTTAGTTAAATGCTGGTATAAGTGTATAACTGTAGCAGGAGGTTATGTGGAAAAATAAATCCAGTTACCACACTTTGAAATTTGTTCTTCGATTTGTTTTAAAAAAAAGTCCCCGATTGACTTGAACGACCCTCGTATTAGTAAAACCGTACTTGTATCTCACAGGTACAGCATGATGGATCATGTTACTTTTCCAGGTTTGACCAATGAAGGGCTAACCTTAATTAATGTATGCTCCCAGGTACCTGCACTAGGTTGGAGTTAGTTTAAGAGTATGTGAATTTGGATATTTACTTCACAAACAATGTTATATGAATTATAACTTTACATTCTTAAAAGTAACAACAAAATGGCAGAATTTTGCACTAAGTTACAGGTTATTTATCCGTTTGCAAAATCATGAGCTATTTCTCCTGATAAACAGATACATCCACACGGATACTATACTGAATGCCGTACGAGTTTCAAACACAGAAAATGGAAATATAAATTCTTACACTTTAAACATGTCTTCCAGCTCTCCTTCAACAACAGATGGTGCCACGTTGCTCACCCAGATTGTTGTAAAACGACCAGGATTTGCAGGGCTGCAATAAAATAAAAATTTTGAACTTGTGAGAGACATGTTTAATGTTTACAAAAAAAAACTTCGTCTCAACACAACTTCATTATTTTTAATTTAATTTAATTATTGTTTTTAGTCCCCTTTATGCACGGAAAGGCTAATTGGGACTGGATCTACAGTTTAAAGTGGGATCCGAACCACTTTGTGCCTCCATCAGGTATCAAAACCCAGGACCCCTTCATAAGAAGATGACTGTGTTACCACTATGCATTGGGGAGGTCTGTTTTAAATAAGCAATAGAAAGAAAAATGGAAAATTCACGAAATGCAGTGAAATACGCAACTTGTAGCTAATTATACTGATCTTAACGTTTGTTTTCTTACAATGAAAATATCATTACACAAAGATGATGGTGTTCCTAAATTTTAATACCTTAATGTGCTGCAAAATAAAAAAGACTAAAATCCACTGGAAGTGGCTGCATGAAAAGTTTAAGTCATCATATGTATGAAACCATTACTATTTAAAAGGAAAAAAAGTACAAGTTACTCACTCGGTAAATATACTTTGTGTTGGAGCAGTAGCAACTTCATCTTTCTCTAAAATGCTTTTATACGCAGTTTGAGCTGCCTCAGATTTATTGAATGTCTGTAAAGAAATACAAAAATTAAATATTAGTATATGTATATTTGATATGTATGTGCACGTATGTTTCCATGTGTGCATATCTAAAACAAATTAATGCCATACATTAACACTCAATATTCTTCTTCTCTTTTTACTTTAGTCCATGTTTGGCCTAACATATTGCCTTTCCTAGACCAGACCTAATAGTTTTTGTCCACTGTTTGTGTGTGTGTGGGGGGGGGGGGGGGGGGGTAGTGTACGTTTGTGTACTCCCATGCATTTTCTTTATAGATTAGCTTCCTTACTGACCGTGGATTGACTTAGTCTACAGCAAAACTGCCATGTGGCTCTGCCAGAAAGGTAAACATCAGCAAAAGCATGAAGGACAACAGGCTAGATAAGCAATATATTGACATGAATATACCTCTGTATTCTTAATATAGAATTATGCCCTCCATTTCTGAAAATAGTCCTGCACTGTGGCCATGCGATCTAAAGTGTCATGCTTTGAACTCCGGCTACTGGATGTGTGCAGGTTCGAGTCTCCTGGGGGGAAGCATAACAAGTTTTTCCTGATATTTCGGCCTGTGTATGGGACTGGTAGCCAATCACCATGTGAGGAAATTGGGGAGCTACGAATGAGTAACGTAACCCAGTCATAGAAAACCTACAACAACTGGGAGTTCTTCGTGCTGACTACAAGTCATGATCTCCCACCTCGCCAGTTGCACCACAGGTTATTATTATTGTTATTATTTATGGAAATAACGGCATGTGTCATTATTCTGAAAATAGTATTCGTTGTCCCACCTCTCTTACCCAAATCTTTATATTTCATCATAGTCCATCTTACGACAAAAAAATCTTACATTCAACCTCGGATTTCAGCTCTAGGCATATTCCCTCTACGCACCTTTTCAACACAAAGAAGTGAACTTATCAAGACGTACCAGTAAATAACAAGTAACAAAATTTGCAGATGAAGTTAATAGCCCGTGAGGGCCAGCGCCCACCTACCGACTGCCAGCCCCACTCCCACCATACGTAGGAAATCATCCAACCAGATACGAGGTGATGTGTGGTCAGCACAAGGAACCCCGAGTCCTTGTTGTAGGTTTTCTAAGACTGGGTTACGCTACTCAGTCATAGGTCCCCAATTTTCTAACGATGATGGGTGAACACCGGTTCCATACACTGGCGGAAATCTCAGGAGAAAATTTGTTATGCTTTCCCCAGAAGACTCGAACCTGCGTAGCCGGGGCCCAAAACTTGCACCTTAGACCACTTGGCCATGGTGTGAGATGCAAATGATGTTAAATAATGCAAAAATGTTACATAGAGTTGATTTTGTAAACTATTCAGTTACAAGATACTGATAATATGTCTATTTTTACCAGTGGGATTTGAAAACACTAACTTTGCAACAGAATATGGCAATTTCTACAAAAGTAAAGAGGAATCTCACACAATACATACAAATAAATGAAGAATTAGGTAAAAACTACAACAATACATACCTGATTTTCTTCCAAATATATCCTCACCATTTTCTCAGCCACGTCCATGAACCTAGAGGATGAAAAAACAACATTGCATTAGGCACAGTTTTTAAAATTGCTTTTGATAAGAGTAGAAGCGTTTCACTGGAACACATTCACAAAGCACACGGGATTTTAACTATTCATCAGCAATATATGTTAGTTTTCAAGAAGGCACTGATTTCCTTGATCCAATTAAATTCATTATCACTACTCGCACATGATTTAAGCAAAAGAATGGTGGAACCATACATTGTTTCATCTTATTTAAAAAGATCTGCAAATCACAACTGAAAGAAAACTTCACCACGACCATTAAAAAGTGAAAAGAAAGTCACCATCCTTCATAGCTTCTGTTGTTTGGAATTATAGTCCCATTGAAATTGAAATTTTTGCCAAGTTTACTTTTAAATCCTTTTTGTTTAGAATATCAAAATACAGTTCGTTGTTGTTGCACATAACATTTAAACTGCCGACACAAGCACCAAATTGCAAACCTATAGGATCCCAGAACTACCAGATCTTTGTTTATTAAAGAAGGTTAGTAAATCATTGTAAAACTGAAATTAGGTTGGGGCTCAATGCACATTTACAGGTGAAAAATGAGTAAACATTGAAAACCCTCCTCAATGTGAATGCAAGGAAGAATCGCAAACCCCTAACCATCTTTTTCCCCAATACCTACTTAGAATGAATCATTGTGATTCCTTACACAAAAGCCTTCATAGAGGAGGAATTCCATTCCAGCTATCATTAACAACCCTCTTAAACTCCCCTACACCTCGTATAATGTGGATCCTCTATAGCTATGCCTCTAAATATCAATTCAAAATTTACATTTACAAAAGTTTACCCTTAGACTGTGACATATCCTGAAGCCCACAATTTCAACAATTCAAACTAAATACAGACGTGAAGTATAGTGTCGTGATCACAAATGTGTGTATGCATACCATATATCACCGCATAATCGTTGCAGATTTTATGCTAAATTTTTCAGCAAAGTGAACCGTTATGTGAAGCTTTTTTTTTAAAAAAAAATAATTGTGCCGGTATTACTGGTACTTAAAAATCAATTATTACTCGAGTGATTGGCTGAGTTGGTGTTTAAAGTGGGATTCGAACCACGATGTGCCTCCACCAGCTATCTAACTCTGGACCTCTTGACTACAAGGCAACAATGCTACCACTGCGCCATCAGGGAGGCCCTAAATTATTACTGAACTGTCTTTGGTGCAAGATTAGGATGCACGAAACTCCCGTGAAAATATGTTAAAATTGAATAGTCCAAAGTGATGCACATCATTTGTTCGTGACAGTTTGGTGAACATTTTTGCAGTATGAAAAAATAGTTAACACATTAGTTGTTATTAATTTGAGCATTATAGTCGAAATATTACATTTCAGAAAATTTACTACAAAGTTGAGAAGGCTTGCAAAATTTAATTGTCTGTGTCCGAAAATTCTGCGCTGCTAAAATTGGTTTAGTTATCTGATGTGCCGATGCGACTATTATCTGATGAAAGGTTATAAACCATTTTCTTGAAAGAAAAAAACAGGGGGCGATGGTTATGCAGTGAAATATATTTCATATGGAAGTACGAAGAAAGAAGAGGAACACTACTACTCAGTCCCAATGGCGGAGACTGCCCACACCACGGTGGTAAGTGCCAACCAAACCAGGAACAGAAGTAAAATATCACAGCTATTACTTAGGGTGTGCACACAGCACTTTGACTTAATTGGTTTGGTTTTTTTTTGGCCAATCGCGAAGATGAGAATGATGAAATTGATGAAGGGACACTCACAAAGAACACTCACTCATTCCCAGGCTGGGATTCAAACCTGGAACCCTTGATGTTGCAGCATGCTATGCTAAACACTTCACCATGGAGATGGCAGATGACACTTTAAACTGATACCGATACTGTTACTTGAAAATTGCAACAATCAAAAGTTGTTCAAAACCTCGATTAACATTAGTAGACACCACGTACTACAGAGCATTCCCTGACATTTGCTACGAGACTCGGCGGCAAGCAGCCCGGCGTCAGCAATTGTCTTTCCCGGTGAACAGGTCCGCGACAGTCGAACGCTACAGTCTGTTTTGTTTTTTTTCGCTCTCCCTGCCTTCACTCTCTTTCCCTTTCTGTTGACGTTGCAGACTGACACCAGTATAATCCTCCCTCGGAAGTTGTGTTGTGTCGTGTCCGTGTGTTGAAGATTGTGGCTTACTATGGCACCACAAAAGTTTACATTACAACAAAGGATTTATATTGTCGAGTGTTACTTCGGAAAGAGGAATTGTGGAGAACTGCAACGACGTTTTCCAACGAAATTTCCTGGTGTTCCCGTTCCACATAGGACCACTATATTAAACCTCGAAAGAAAAATGGGAAATCTAAAAAATAAAGTATACAAAGACAATCCGCACACCATCCGTGAGTTAAAAGAGAGAGTATTGTACGGGAAATCGGGAGAATTACAGTAGACGAACTTGCACGTGTAAATGCCAATTTCCTTGGGAGATGCCAGGAATGTGTTGCAGCAGAGGGACATCATTTTCAACACCTTCTGTAGTCAAGGTTAGTACGCAATATGAAAACTGTAATTTTAATAGCAGACTTTAGCGGACCCGTTCACAGGGAAAGACAAGCACTGATGCCTGGCCGCTTGCCGCCGAGTCTCATCGCGAATGTCAGGGAATGCTCTGTACTATCAAATGAGTAAAAGTACATTGAATTCCACTTATTCTTCTAAATTAACAAAACCAATCAATGGGAATGGGTACATCTTTAACATTAGGCCACTTACTTGAGCGTATCTTCGTTTTTCTTCCGACTTTCAGCATCACTAATATTGTTTATTCCTCCTTTTTCTAAAAGCTTGGAAGCGGCCTGCAGAAAGCAACATACTAATGAAGCAAAACCAGAATTATAATTCAGTTTGTGTGCAAAGTTTAAGGCACAGGAACAAGTATCATATAAACACATTGTTTCGCAGGTACATGCCTAAAGTACACTTCACTCACTGAACCAATCAAGTCCACTCTACTCTGGCCTTGAGTCACGGCAGGAAAGATCACACACAACCTGTGCACCGGAACAACATTGTCAATTCACACAGTGAATTTTTATATCCTGAAGCACTTGGCACTACAATCTAATCTTCGGCAAACTTTTTTATTTTTTTTTACAATTATGCAATACTCTTAAAACAAAATAAATTTACAATAAAGACAATAATCAAATCTGCTGTCTGTAATTGCATTGTGGGCAGCAATTCACAATGTTCATTGATACTCTAAAAGAGTGATAAACAGATGATGCTGCAATAACATGATTAAGCCTCCCCGATGGAGCAGTGGTAGCATCGTTACCTTGTAAACTAGCAGTCCGGGGTTCGATACCCGTGGAGGCACAAAGTGGTTCGGATTTCACTTTAAACTGTAGGTTCAGTCCCAATTAGCCTTACTTTTCATGAAGTGGACTTAAAACGCCAACTCAATCAATCAATCAATAACATGGTTAAGAACTTTGATTTCATATGGAAGTTTACTGCGCAGTGCCGGATCTACAAATTTTGGGCTCTCCCTGCAAAATATTACCAAAGGGCCCCTCTATCTTTGCATCACCCTAATGCTTCTCATATGGAAGTTTAGCAAAATCATCTACAGATAAAACTTCTGTTAAGTCACTTTTGCAAGCTGATTGAGGAGAGAGAAATTCATCTAGGAATGGTGGACCAATATCTCTTCCATAATACTTCTGTAACTGCTCTGCTTTTGCACTCATTCATGTGTTATCGCTAGTAGGACCTTTGGGATAATAAGTGAGAACATTTGAACAACATGATGAAATACGTAGCATGATTTTTTGGTGAATTTCATTGTTAACATCCAATATGGTATAAAATACGGTAATAATAAAAAAAAAAAAAACCTCTCACTATCAGAGAACGTATAGTCTTCTATAAGCTCGTCAAAGTGCTTCTTACCATTTGTATACTCTGTCAAGTCTGTGGAGCAAGCGAACAAAAACAAGTCCTTCGCACAAGTAGTGCCTTGAGTGTGCTCGAGCAATGAATGCGTGAGAGGGAAAGGAATTGCATGGAGGGAAGGGTCAATGTGACAACAGCTACCAGTCTCTTTTTTTTTTTTTTTTTTTTTTTTTTTTTTTTTTTTTTTTTTAAAAAGTGGACGAATATTCCATTTTTCAGCAACACTAAAGGCTTGCTCTTTCAGCTGGTCACACTGGTCCCTATCATCCAACTTTTCTTTGCTTAACCTTTTGGGACCCAAGCGTCTCAATCGAGATACCCAAATGTAACCCTCCCGGTACCAAGCATCTCGATCGAGACGCTGTGTCAAGGTCGTAATTTTTACGTTACAACTTTTCTATTTTTGGCTAGAATTTCGATTTTTTTTAATATTGTTCCTAACACATGTATTTAACAGAAATGTTTTTTTGTCTTCATGAAAATGGAGGGGAAAAGGCGGGAAAAGGTACTTCTCTTTTGAGTCCTTTTCAAGGTCAAATTATTGCCAACAAAGGAAGACCGGCTTTGTTGTTCTAAAGCAATGCTTTTCACTCCCTCCTGTTAAATGCATTCGAAGGAAGCTTGTTTATCAGTATCGGATGTCAAAATGAAAGTTTTCCGTGAGGGAGCAAGCAGGGGGGAGGGGGAAGACTGGTTGTTGAATCTGCATTGTGAATATGGAATTTCGAAGCGCGCCGAAGGAAACCTTTGTTTTTTTTTTTAGCACAAGTGTCCACAAGTTGCAACCCTGTATTGTCTAAAAATAGAATTTCAAGCAGCTGCAAGAATCGGCGCTCATTTTTCACAGCATTCTAGCTTTTCGTCCGTAAATGTTGTGCGTAGGTGTCGTTTTGTGCCCAAGTGCGAGGACATTATTTGGGTGAAGTGACAATTTAGTAAAATAATTTTTGCGGGTTTTCTCCCTTCCCCCTCTATATATACACCAAATTTGCATAAATTTTGCATTTTGTGCATTTTGACATTTTTTTCAGGGGGGGGGAACACCATTTTTTTAAGAAAATTATTTTTGAGGGGATTTCCCCCCTTTCCCCCTCCATATGTACGCCGAATGTGCATAAATTATATATCGTCTGAATCTGTGATTCATTCTGCGTACAATGGTATAGCTTTCATATCTCTAGGGCATTTAGTTTCTGAGCTGTAGTCAATTCAATGTAACTCTACATTTCGCTCAATTCCGAAGCTTGAGACAGTGGCGTACAAGCCTTTCGTTTCAGGGGTACAACTCGCGTTACATTGGTCACACGGCAATGATGCACATATTTTTCTGTTTCTTACATGCCAGCGATAATTTCTATGTGCATTTTGAACTTTTCATATCCTTTTTTTCAGGGGGCGGGGGGGAGAAACCCCATTTTTTTAAAAAAAAGTATTTTCAGGGGATTTTCCCCCTCCATATAAACGCCGAATGTGCATAAATTATACATCGTCTAAATCTGTGATTCATTCTGCGTACAACGGTATATCGTTCATATCTCCAGGGCAAATAGTCTCTGAGCTAAAGTCATTTCAAGGTACCGCTGCATTTTGAAGCTTGAATCAGTGTCGTGCCGACCATTCCTTTTGGGGGTACAACTCAAGTTACATTGGTCATATGATAATAATGCAAATATTTTTGTGTTTCTTACATGCCAGCGATAATTTATATGTGCATTTTGAACTTTTCATATCCTTTTTTTCAGGGGGCGGGGGGGAGAAACCCCATTTTTTTAAAAAAAAGTATTTTCAGGGGATTTTCCCCCTCCATATATACGCCGAATGTGCATAAATTATACATCGTCTAAATCTGTGATTCATTCTGCGTACAACGGTATATCGTTTATATCTCCAGGGCAAATAGTCTCTGAGCTAAAGTCATTTCAAGGTACCGCTGCATTTTGAAGCTTGAATCAGTGGCGTGCCGACCATTCCTTTTGGGGGTACAACTCAAGTTACATTGGTCATATGATAATAATGCAAATATTTTTGTGTTCCTTACATGTCAGCGATCATTTCCATGTGCATGTCGACACTGTCATGTACCATTTTCTTGAGGGGAGGGTGGGGGAACCAAATTTTTTTTCCGAAATTTTGGAATTTTGAGTTAGCCCACTTCCCCCCTCCCCGCTACATATACGCCGAATTTGCTTAAATTTTATATAGTCTGAATCTCTGGTTCATTCCACGTACAACGGTATATCACTCATCTCTCTAGGGCAATTAGCCTCTGATCTACACTCATTTAATTGAAACTCTGCATTTTGCTCAAAATCGGCTTGGGCATCAAGGGGGTTACATGTGAAAATGGCCTTGAGCACCAAAAGGTTAAAGTCAACGTCGATAAAACCATTTCTAGATCTGCATCTTTTACCTTGTAGAGATGAGATGAAAGACTTAGCTTTGTGGAAATTTTTGAGAGATTCATGGTAACATGAACTCAAGCACTCCAAGATTATTTGCCTCAATAATCACATTACAGTTAGCTCTACAAACATTGATTTTTATGAAACTTTCCATTATATCTGCATACTGAAGTCTGAGATCATATCTAATAATTGGAGTAAGGAAATCATGCATTTTTAAAGAAAATTAGCTATTCAGTTTCTGAACACAGCCGAACTTCAACGAAGCCAGATTGAGCTCACGTTCAGTGATGCGGCCAATATGAATTCTGGGAGTTCAGCATGCTCACTTAACTTCAGGGCCGCTATTGGCTGCCGTTTCGGATTGGAAGCCAGTAGGAGAATTCACTTTCCTCGATTTTCTAATTCATTTGTTCTTTTCATTCTCCTCTGTAAGATATGTGTAATACAGGGTGTATCAAAAAGAATCATCCGATTTCAAAAGGCTATATTTAGGAAACCAATGAACATAGAACCTTGCAGTAAGTTGTAAAATACATGTTGGAATATAAAGTTTTACTTACAATAGGTTTTATTTTGTTGCAGATAGGTGCCTTCTAGGTGCAGTTGACTCACATTTGTTGAAGCAGAGCACTCAGAATGCTTTCTGTTGCTGGGGGTTGCCATCTTGATGTGGACTAAAGAGTGAGCTTCACCAGGAAGGGATCTACCTCCAACAAAGTAGAACCTACTGTAAGTATAACTTTATGTTCCAACATGTATTTCACAACTTGCTGCAAGGTTCTATGTTCATTGGTTTCCTAAATATAGCCTTTTTAAATTGGATGATTCTTTTTGATACACGGTGTATATAGACCTATTCTCCGAAATCTCATCTTTACATTGATGTACGCTACGCATCACAATTTTGTTTCATAAATGCTGTCACAATTCTTAATTTTGTTTCATAAATGCTGTCACAATTCTTAAAGCTATCCCTTCCAATGGAAAAATCAATGATATTGAATGGGCTAAAACGACGTGACTACTTTGTTTGGACTCAATCTTGTAGCGTAACGTCACATTAATATGGTCGATTGACCGCTCCATTCCTGAAAGTCCAGTTAGAAGAGGAAAGAGTCACTAAAGCGGGAAAGAAAGAAATAAAACCTAAAATCTTGAAGTCATGTTGGCAATTTGATGTATTTTCCTGGAATGCAATACCAGGTGTTTCAAAAATAATTGAGGGGTTACAAAATATACTTCAAGTGAACTATTAAACTTATGCTAATATACCAGTCCAGAACAAACTAGGAACGTGCGTGGAAGGTTTATTAAGCTCTGAGTTCACATTCCTGCCACTAGGCGATGCTCACATCACTCACAGTGTTTTTTTCAGCAGCAGCGCATGGTACAAACGGTTTACAGAAAAAGGTTGTCTGTGCAAAGGAAATCCACCTGGTCGATCATCAACCTCCAAGGAAGACATGCATGTTTTGTGCGCAATCCACTGAATTCAACCACAACTGCAGCTAGAGAACTGGACATGTCCAAAACAACAACACAGAGGTTCTCCATAATCAATTGTCCTTCAAACTTTGTGTGCCGAGCAACAGTGGTGCACACATTGAACATTTGTAGGTGTCTTTGTGTTCCTCTTTCATTCTGGACTGGTTTCATTAACGCATCAATACTTTCCTTGCAATAAATTGTTGTTAACCCCCTCAATTATTTTATGAAACAGTCAGTTTTTAATAGCTCCGGTTTTGGGTAATCCTGGTTCTGCAGGTGTTGACAATTTTCAACATGACTTTCAACAACTGTAGGCACATAGCATTGCTACATCAAGAATTCTATTTTATTCATTGTGTAGAGCCATGATAACTTGCCACAGGAAAATTGCTGTGTATAATTTCAATTTTTGTTCTAATTGTGCTTGAAAGAGAGGGATGCCAAAAATTTACTTCCTACACAAGTCCAGCCCAGCCCCTCCCCTAAATTTATGTCCTTTATGATAAATAGTCGTCCTGGCACAATTACTGTTCTGTGCATGTCTGCATATATGAGAAATGTGCAATTCAAAATCTCCCATCATGAGAAGATTTACCTCGTAAAAGGATTTGTTCACCACAAGAGTTAAAAGTCAGAATGATGCCACAAGAAGTGATTCTTGTGCTTGTATAAATAATAAAGAGTTAAATGACAAAAAGTTATATAATTGAAGCAAAATGTGCACACAAGGGTATTAATTTAGAGGTTAATTTTCATTCAGACAATGTAACCTCCATTTTATGTTTTTTCAGGGGACAAAGGTGCCAATAATTAAATTGTGAATAATCTTATAACATTTTGCTCTATTAAGACCATGAAGATGGAATTTTAATGCAGGAAAATGTGAAACCCAGGAACATAAAATTGGGGTTCAACTGTATGTAAGAAAATAATTTGGAATAAATTAAACGTTCAGAAAGCCCAATTTCTAAATACACAATTTCTCTATATTACTCATGTTTTGCACCGAGTATAGACAATTTGGTGTTGGTACTTTTATGAGATGATAGTCCCGGTGTCCCGAGCATTATCTTTAAGATGCACAATTGTCCTGGTTATTAACCCAGAAACAATATCCATACTATTTTTTACTGAGTTACCATGCAACTTAAAAACTAAGTTACTATAAAATTGTAACTTAAAATATTAGTATTTTGTATATTATTCTCCCCAAAATATTTGCTATTTTTTCTTCTGAAAATTAATGGGTTTTAAACCTACAGAAATTTAGTGTGCTTACAATTTACATGTTGCATTTTCCTTTCATATAATTACATATACAGGGTGGAACAAAAGTCGCAATACATAGGAAAAATAAATATGTTGTGATAAGAAACAATGTATTCATATAATATTGTCGATGTGGTTACCATTGGTTTGCAATACATTTCACCCACTCTTGATGAACACGCATTAGAAAAGAACACATTAAAAAATAAATAAATATGGAAACTTAAAAACAAAATTTTATTTTCCTATTTCCCATACTTTTCCTTTGAAATTATTAGAGTATCTAAAAGCTAAATAAACATGATTGAATGATTATGAGATTAATGTATTTGGTCTAGGAATTAATTTGTGCGGTTGTTACGCACACATTGAAGCTGTAGTTCAAACACAAAATACATAAATACCTTAAGAAAAATATTGTCCATCGCGAGCCACCACTTTCGCCCATCTGTCAGGCAAGTTACGCATTCCATGGCGAAAGAAGTCCTCATCCTTTGAAGTGATCCAGTCAGAGACCCATTTTTCGATATCTTCTGAAGAAGTGAACCGCTGTCCAATCAAATCGTTATTCATGCAATCGAACAAGTAGTAGTCTGAAGGAGCAACGTCTGGTGAATACGGCGGGTGGGGTAAAACTTCCCACCCGACATTTTCTAAATAGGTTTTGACCGGTTTTGCGACACGTGGGTGAGAGTTATCATGTTAAAAAATAAGTTTATCATGTCTGTTCTCCCATTCTGGTCGTTTCCTGGCCAGAGCTTGCTTCAAACGCATTAATTGTCGTCGATAACGTTCTCCATTAATAGTTTCACCTGGTTGCAGCAGCTCATAGTACACCACACCTTTCATATCCCACCATACGCACAGCATAACCTTTGCACAGTGAATATCTCATTTCGATTGTGATGGACCTGGTTCACCTGGCTTCACCCAGGCCTTTTTTCGTTTCGTTCTCGTAATGGATCCACTTCTCATCGCCAGTAACAATGCGATGCAAAAACCCCTTTCTTTTCTGTCTTTGAAGCAGCAATTCGCAAATGGTTTTTCGTCTTTCAACGTCTCTGTCTTTCAATTAATGTGGAACCCAATGTGACATCTTTTGAATCATTCCCATGGCTTTGAGGTGTTTGGAAACTGTTGTTTGATCAACGCCTAATGCTTCTGCAAGTTCTTCCTGATCGAGCAATGCTCTCAATTCTTAGTCTTCAAATTTTTTTGGCTGTCCAGGTCGCTCTTGGTCTTCCAGGCCGAAATCACCACTTCTAAACCGTGCAAACCACTTCTGACACGTTCGCTCAGCTAGCGCATGGTCAATATACACTTCCACCAAAATACGATGACTTTCGGTAGCACTTTTCTGCATGTTAAAGTAATGAAGCAGAACACCCCGCAAAAACACTTTATCTGGTACGAACTGCGCCATGTTCAGTTGACTACAAAATGCTGTTGTTGACGCGTCAATCAACTGCCCTATACTACGAACGATGCACGCTGACAGGAGTTTTCAACGCATGTGTGGCTACATGGAACTGTGGGACGATACGCTCGTTACGCTATCTCTTGTCCAGGCACACGAATTAATTCCTAGACCAAATACTTCCACCATAAGTGATTCTGGTATCTACAAATTACTTTTCTATGTGATTTAAATAGCTGATTAAAAAAAATCACATGATTTAAATTAAACAACCTAGGTCCTGATACAGTGAAGGCTATTGTAGAGGAACTTAATTCAATCTATTTTGTTCGGAATTTTTTCACTACGTAATGTCAAAGTGCTTCTCATGTATGATTAGGAATGGACTGCAGAATACTTTTCATTTAATTTAACATTGGCCTTGAATGCAGCTGTATGCAATCAATTACATCTACAGCGTGTCCCGCTTTTACGTATAATAAAAGAAAAAATCACAACTTTTTTATTTACCAATATTTTTTGCCCAAACTTTGTACAAACATGTAACAACTCAGAATTTTTTTTTTACAAATCAAGAACACTAGCGCACATGTGAACCGTTAGTGGCACGGCAAATGTCAAACCAGTTGTCAGCCTCAAGCGACACGTTTGCTTACTGCAACCACAATTCTTTCCCGCAAGTCTTGCAAATCTCTAACCGGTGTACAGTAAACTTTGTCCTTAACATACCCCCCAAAAAAATTACACACAGTGAGGTCTGTTGACTGAACCTCTTCCTATCCATTTTTCATTGAAATGCTCTTCCAGTATAACGACTTTGTCAGTATAATTCAAACTCAGTATCAGCACAATAGGTGGCTATGGTGCTATATTGAAAAGGAAATTTAAATTTACATATACTGATAACTTTATAATTATTATATTGATAAAAAAAAACAACTAGAAACAACAAAAATTACAATAGCATCAAATTATGCATATGTTTACAAGAACATTTATAAGATATCAATGCTATACATAAAAAAAAAAATATATCTTTGTTATCTCCTTCCAGGATAAAGCAAGTCTTTGTATCTACAATTCTGAGCTTCAGTTTTTGAAATTCATCATCTGATCAAATCACCTCCAAACGTAGAACATATAAGTGTCACTCTATGCGACCTTCCTCATAGCACTCATTTGAGGAACTGTAACATTTACAAGCCTGCCCGTTAAGGAAGATGAAAACAGATACCTATTCACTGCTTCCAATTCAACATGGCATATCTTATGCATATCAGTGTCATTCCACAACTTTCGAATCTTTATAAGATTATATCATATTCAAAGTTCATTCGAGTCATAAAAGGCTTCTATATAACTTAAACATCCAAGCTATTATAACATTGCCCAGTTTAATGCTTTAAAAGCAACAATTATTGTACAAATATATCACCATCCCATATTGCTAAATCTGTACTTATCTTTTTTCCATCCTGAGATCCTTTTAAAGTCACAGACAACTAGTATTAGAGCAACTAGTTCAAGCCAGATTTTTTAGTATGAGTTATCTTCAATTGTTTTTGTTTTATATTTTTGTCCATAACTGCTTAACACCTTGAATGTTTGTTTAGTAAATGTACATATTTGCTCTGTTACAGCTATTTTACTATGTATATCACAATATACTTATCTAATGATTACAATTACCATTTTTTGAATGTTGATACAAAATACCAAGTATGACATCATATTATACATTGAACAATTTTAAATAGTTGATCTTTGTATATAAACCTTGATGCCAATGCAAATGTACATAATTTCAATAAATTTAATTATAAATTTGAAAGTATCATATCTTTCTTGTCAGAAAGAACACCTATGATTTAAAATATTTGTTTTTCATTTTGTCAGTCAAAAATAACTGTTATGAATATGAATTCAGAATATTTCACAATTTGATAATTTTGTCATGATATACAAATTGGCTTTTTTAAACATCATATTTAATGGAATAGGTTTAAGTAGTAATTTCAGACATTTAATTGTATTATTTGAATAAAATTTTGAGCAATCATATGACTAAATTATTATAAATATTGCACAAATGTGGAACTTTGGACTTAGCCTAACCACTTTCAAATGTAGTTATGACAATGTATTATATTTATTGTCATACCAGGAAGTCTCTAACGAGATTTGAGAAACGACATGGTGCTCCATCTTGTTGCAGGATGGCCCTAGGTGGAAATTGGGGTACGATAAAAAACTGTAACATGTCCAGGTAATTGATGTAATTCACTGTTCCCTCAGCGAAGAAGAAGGGACTGATGATTTTGGTCTTCATCATGCCACACCACACGTTCAATTTCGGAGAACCTTGTTCTCTCACACGGACCTCGTGAGGATTTTCGGAATACCATATCCTACAATTGTGTCGTTTAACATGACCGCTATTTTGGAAGGTAGCCTCATCCGAAAAGCAAACACTGTCCAAGAATAAATCGTCCTCATCAATTTTCCTAAGCATTTCGTTAGCAAATTGAACCCTGACAGGCTTGTCACCAGGTTTTATGCGTTGATGAAGTTGAATTTGGTATGCATGAAGGCGCAGTCTCTTGTGGAGTACCCTGTATATCGTAGATTTAGGAATTTGCAGTTTCCTGCTAGCTTGGCATATGGATTTCCTCGGACTCTGGCTAAATGAGGCATGAACACGCTCCACAATCTCATCAGACACTTTCCTTCATGAATTCTTACCTCTTATCGGCAACCAAGAACCGGTTTCGCGTAACTGTTTTTCCCATTTCTTTATTGAAATGTACGATGGAACTTCTTCTTTAGCACCCAAACCATAACGTGCACGAAATCGTCTCTGCACAAGTGTCACAGGCTTCACTTCAGACAACGTTTAAACACAAAACACCTTTTCTTGTGGCGACCACATGACGAATGGCTACTGAGGAACTGATAATATCAGTTTTCAAGACATTCTTGCTACTGCACATGTGCAACTACCACTGAATGTGTTGCTAAAAAAATTTCAGAGTCATTCTTTAAAATGAAACAACAATCACATCATTCTGACAGTTTGTTTGGAAGTTATGAATTTTTCTTTTATTATACGTATAAACGGGACACGCTGTAGTCTATTATATTTTACTTTCAGATTATAAATTTAAAAAGGTGGAGTAGTTGGTACAGCATGCTACAATGACACTGGTCCCAGGCTTGAATCCTACCATGGACATCGGTGTTCTTTGTGAGTGTCACTTCATCAACATCCAGAGGGGCAACCACCAATTTTTGTCGAGGGGGCAAGTACCAGGATAAATGTACCAATAATAACAGTAATAATAATAATAATAATTATTATTATTATTATTAATAATAATAATAGTAGTAGTAGCAGTATCAAAGACATTATTAAGGCTCGATTGGACCTTTGGCAGCCGGCAGGGTGAATTTTTTCAAATTTTCCTCTCCATTTGAAAAACCGCTGTGATATTCCAAAATATAAAAAAATACATCAGCTTGGAATTCCTTCTAGAGCATTGACGTGAATTTTCATGTAGTTTGCTTTCACTGTTGTCTAGATATTCTCAATAGTTTCGAGATTACGTAAGTCTATTAAACTATTGATAATATCTAGATAATAGTGAAAGCAAACTACATGAAAATTCACGTCAATGCTCTACAAGGAATCCTAAGCTGAAGTAATTCTTCAGATTTTGGAATATCACAGCTGTTTTTTGAACGGAGAGAAAAATTTGAAAAAATTCACCCTGACGGCTGCCAAGGGTCCAGTCGAACCTTAACATCGTAAATTACACAAAAAGGGTAGAAGTCGGTGCTAAAGCATTTGTGTTTGAACAAATTACTTGAATTATTTTTACAACACGTTGAATTTCAAATTAATGATGGAAAGCAAGCACACAAACTACTTTTGAAAGACAGAAAATGCTTGATAGATGCATTCCGAATATAATTATTTTCTTTACATAACCTGTATAACTTTCATGCACGACAGCATACGTTTCGCACATGAAACATGGAGCGACGTACAATAAGAAAATACATATGCAATGTGCCAATACTAAATTGTGGACGTATGCAAAGTTTCTTTAATACATAGATACTCAACATATATCACATTTAAATACATTACACAATCAATTCATCCACCTCATAATAAACCAACAGCAAAAATTACACAAATGTGCATGCTCCCTTTCCTCAAAACAATGTTCATGCATTTAAGACAAAATCAATTAATTTCACTTCTGTCTCTGGTAGTTTACAATGCTTTACAGAACACAATCATATATTGTGATCGAAGCAAGCAAGAAAACTTTTACATCCTTTTTTTTTTTTTTTTTTTTTTTTTTTTTTTTTTTTTTTTTTTTTTTTGCAGACTGAAATCAACATTGATTTAATAGAGTGCAAATAATTTATTTTCACGGGGTGCTATGGCATTCTCTCTTTTACAACTTTTTCATTTTGATCGTTCGGCACCCAGGGTCGACTCCCACCATCCTGTAGCTACGGTACTGAACTTGTTAAGACTAAGAGAAACAGTCATTGAGAGCGAAGCGAGCAAGAAATTTTACGAAAAGTATTCTTATTTTACATAAAATTTGAAATTGGGGGTGGTAATTGCCCCCTGAAGGTACCCTTGGGCATCAATCCTTGCCCTCCCTAGAACTCATTTCCGTCCAAGGCAGAAAAACACTAAATAACGAAAAAAATGTTTATAACATTTCTAAACATTTTATCACTTTATTTGATATTTTGCTTAATGTAAAATATAAAATGTTATTAAGTCAGGTCTACATGGTTTTGCAGGAGCTCCAATGAACACATTGAATGGTAAGTGGTGAAGCAAAGTATAAACTGAAATGGTTTTATTTGTCGAAAATGTTATCAGCCCATGCTTTTAGCATAATAGTCAATGTTCCTTATCGGTATATCTTCGGTTAGCAAAACGGAATGCAAATGCCATTTGAAGTCTCGAAGTCTACCTATGTTTTAATCACTTACCTATTTCAATCTACATGTAAAGCTTATTCCTTTCCTGCTCCGATGAAGGACACAGGTAGGTTTGGATATTCGGATATACATAGGTATGTCTCTAGGCATTGGTCATTTTACTATTTATGACATAAACTAGTATAACATAATAGACACACAAAAACCAGAACTTACCTCAATTGAATTGTGTATCCTTAATGCTTTGGCTACAGCGTCGATGCCGTATCCCTTGGCTAATAACTGATGAATTTTGGCTTCAAAAAGACGAATGTGTGCTTCCACGCAAGGCTTCTTAAGCGACAAGACATACTCATATGCCCTGGCTGCCTCATCATAACGCTAGAATTGAAAAAGAAAAAATACACCTTTTTACATTCTGTTTTTGTTCTTTCTTACTCAAAGAAAGAATACCAGAGAACATGTCCCACAGATAAGATTTACAGATACACATAATTACAATTTACGGATACACACAGATTAAATTGATGGTGGTACGAACATGATAAATCCATATTTCATTAGCATTCAGTGACCAGCCATGTAAGGTTGTGTGTATGAATAACTAAGCTTGAAAATGTTCTTGGGAACAAGAATAACACTTTGGCAGAAAAAGAAAAGGTGTTTTTTTGTAAGTTCTTGAACCTTCTTGGATGCAGAAATGAGAAATATTTAATAATTTCGGGTTTAAAACTGTGCCATATTTATAAATGATCACTAGAAACTCCATATTTAAGGTGAATAAAATATCAAGATTTCAGTAGAAATCAAAAGCAGTATATCAATGTTAAAAAGGTGAATAAAACCCTAAATTCGATTTTTAAGAAACCATCCTTATTAAACAAAATAAACATTTCCCTTCTAAATAGCACATTTATGTAGTTTACAGAGAATTAAGTTCATTCCTGTGTGACGGAGTCCATTCTTGCTTCTCAAATATTTACAGCAGGATTAATAAATGTTTCGTGATTTGCATAACTAACAGGATAAATCAGGCTTCAGAAAGTGTCACATTGGTAAACTTTAATTTTGTGTTCAATAGTTTATTTTGCAGTTCGTTTCACATCATTTCCTGACAAAACATGTTAGGAAGATGCACTTCACACATTTCAAAAACATTACAGTTTCACATTTCGGGTTTTTGTCAAAAACAAAATGTGTATGCCCAGGGCTCGAACAATCATGGTCGCCGTGGCGACTAAAAATTTCAGCTTCGCGACTGTGATCTCTTGCTGTAATATTGCCATTTTTTAAGTTTTAATGTACAAAACTTTCAAGTTAAAATTGCAATACAGCGTAAGTTAGCAAATTATTTTTTTTTTATCAACGTTGTGAACATTCTATAGAATCAGTAACAATCCCTTACTCTTTGTCCCTCAACGCCCCATTTCCAGCTTTCTGACATAATTTAGCGATGTTTTGAATACAGTGATGCTCAGCTTATAGACTGATTGATTTGCTTTATTTGACTTCACTTTTGGTGCCACTTTTGGCTAATTTGCAAAGATGGTGATGAATGATGATATGATGAAATTGATGAATGGACACGTACAAACATCCAAGCCCAGTCCGGGATTCGAAACCGGGACCCCTGGCATCGTAGCACAATGTGCTAACCACTCCTCCACAGGGGCTGGCTCAGCTTCTTATAGTATTCACAATTACTAGTAACAGTTGGGCTGAAAAGTTCGTAGGCTGACTCATAGATGGCGTTACTAGAATTAAATCCATATGATTTTTACTTAGTACTAACCTTCAAAAGATACGTGTATAAATTTCACAGCTGCCGGATAATTAGTTCGTGAGATAGCAGCTTTTGTTATTGTGAAAAAATGGATAAAAAAGAATTTCGTGTGTTAATAAAGCATTGCTTTTTGGCGAAAAAAAATACTGTTGAAGCCAAGGCTTGGCTTGATAAACATTATTCGGACTCTGCACCAGGAAAATCAACCGTTCAGAAGTGGTTTGCTAAATTTAAACGAGGTGAAATGAGCATCGAAGACGATGCACGCAGTGGACGCCCCAAAGAGGCTGTTACCGACGAAAACATCAAAAAAGTCCACAAAATAATTTTAAATGATCGTAAAGTGAAGTTGATCGAGATAGCTGAGATTATTACATAGCGTTGTTGGAGCGTTTAAAGGATGAAATCACGAAAAAACGGCCCCATTTGAAGAAGAAAAAAGTGCTGTTTCATCAAGACAATGCACCGTGTCACAAATCAATGAAAACGATGGCAAAATTATATGAATTAGACTACGAATTGCTTCCCCATCCACCATATTCTCCAGATCTGGCCCCCAGTGACTTTTTCCTGTTTGCAGACCTTAAAAGAATGCTCGCTGGAAAGAAATTTAGCACTGATGAAGAGGTAATCGCTGAAACTGAGGCCTATTTTGAGGCTAAAGAGAAATCGTACTATAAAAATGGCATCGAAAAATTGTATGACCGCTATAATCGTTGTATCCCCCTCAAAGGCAACTATATTGAATAATAAAATCGAATTTTGTCAAAAAAATATTTTTTACTATGTTAGCCTACGAACTTTTCAGCCCAACTGTTAGGTGGTTTCCTGGCACCTACTCTGAAGAAAATCACACATTTGTACAGATTTTTTTCCACACTCCATTTAAGATATACAATAAAACGAAGTACAAGAAATCTTCTTACTTACTTTTAGGCCCCTCAGAGCTTCACCCTTTCTGTAATATCCTTTTGCATAATCAGGGAAGAATTCCACTGTCTTTTCTGCATCTTCTAAAGCCCTAGTAAGAATACAGGTGAGGTTGAAAAACACATTTCCACAAAAAATTAACACTGAACTTAATATCCACAAACTTAATATCACAATAACCATCTTACCTCTGTATTATAGTTTTAGTGCATATTTGTAAAAATATTCTAATTTCACTTGCTTCTTCACTAAAAATTCTTCTCTTCCCTTCCTTCACCTAGATCTTATAACAACACAAAAATACAATCTGTGTGTTCTTGTTGCATTCAATCGTTAACATTTGCTGCAAAATATGTTTTGAATTATTAACAACAAAAAAGTATTATTTACACCAGAGTCTCATGTTTTCTTGTAACTTGTCATAAAATTATTAAACAATCATTCTGTGTTTATTACAGGGTCATGCAGAAGAACAACAAATTGTACCTGTAAAGTTCTGCTGTGACACGTCTCAATGCATTAAAGGTAAACTTGCAATTAAAAATATGCAAATGGACATTTAAATAAACAACAATACATGTTATAATTCATAATGTATCCATGTGGGACAGTTTACTATTATGACACAAGTTAAATTAATGAAACAAGTAAATAAAGCATTCTTAGACTTCAAATTATCAACCATCAAGATGAAAAGGTACTAACTTTTGTGCAAAGCAAAGGTGTAAATGTACTAATGAGGAACCTGCTTGCATTCCACTTGGATTGACCATTACTGGTTTTGGTATATTGTATTAATTAATTGCTGGCCAGCTACAAGGTGTAGGGTTAAGTAATATGTTTCCATGAGTGTACTTTTATGTTATTATTACATATAAGTGTATGTGCTTATTGGATTGTGCTTTACTGGATATTAGATTCCCCTGTTTTCTATCTCCCCGGTTGGGCGAGCTAGCTGTCTTTCAAATGACCATTACAGTGGAATTTTACAACGCTACGGGGTCCACGTCCACGGATGTTTACCCCGACTATAAAAAAGGCCAGTGGGCTTTAGAAGAAAACAGTGTTTCCCCATTGATCGACGAAGAGGAATGTCTCCTCAAGTTTAGTCCACTTTTGGTGGCTAGACTTAATATAATAATGTAGCATTTGGTGTAAGCCAACTCCTGTTGCTGTCCCAAGTCGCCTTTTAGAAAAAGCCTTGAATATGTGTGTATTGAATTATTGATGCCCAAAAGAAAGAGTGAAGGCGTAAGGAAACGTATTATAATCAACGGAATATTGTTTAAGCTGAGGGTAGGCCCGCAGAGATAGTTACGCTAACTCTGCGGTAAAAGAAGTGCCAATGGTGTAAGCCATAGGTGCGCAATTATGTTGATTTAGAAATTTGTTAATTTGGTCTATGCAAGACACACATGGAAACGCTATATATATATGTATGTATGTATGTATATGTATATATATGTGTGTGTGTGTGTGTGTGTGTGTGTGTGTGTGTGTGTGTGTGTGTGTGTGTGTGTGTGTGTGTGTGTGTGTGTGTGTGTGTGTGTGTGTGTGTGTCTATATATATATATATATATAACGACGTATAATAAACCACTATATCCTACTAGAAATGTTATGATTCCAAGAAATATGGTACTGTCCATTTTAAACCAGTTGCATATTCACTTGCTGTACATGTGTAAACGAACCAGGGACTAAAAAATATAAATTGTTATGTGAAACCCCTCTTTTGTTATACCGGCGCAAATATAATCTGCTTGCTTGGCACCCAGGGTGAGGTGAAAGGAGACATTTGAAAGATTACGGCAGGAAGTAATCCCGAGGGACGGATTAAAACAAGGGAAAGGGGAGGGGAGGCAGACGGTTTCACACACTTCTAGCCATGTATCTACCTACAATCTTAGCTGTTGATTTCATTGTGCACAGCAAGGTTGCAATGACTTCATTTATTTGTCAATAGATGGCAGGCATTAAAATATGTTATAATTTAGTTTTCTCAGAGCTTTCAATTGACTTTTTCACATTATTAAAAAGTTAATTTTGTTACTAATAACAATGAAGAAAACATATTTTGTTTTATACAGCCTTAACCTAGGAAAGTGTTCATGATAGAATGTGAATTTGATTGCTTAGATCAGTGGTTCCAAAACCATGTGCCACGATGCCCCAGGATTGCACAGATGGCTTACAGGGGTGCCACAAAATGTTCCAATATTTTCACTGAAAAGACACTTCTTGATAGTGTATGCATTTAGATCATCTCATCAATATCGCATCAATCCAAATATGTGCTTATTTAGTACTTTTTACATGTAAAATGTTTCTGAATTTGAAATGTGTGTTTATTTTTTAACTTAAAGCAAGCAACCTAACCACAATAACTGAGCATTGCAAGTGTTACACTGGCTTTAGACGAAAGCATTTCCTTTAGCATTTTTGCTATGTAAATGCTTCCAAAAATCTTATAGCAGATAAGTACTTTACATGCAAACATTTCATGCAACTTTTCATTTAGTGTTTGTGATTACAATGTATAACATATACAGCACGAAAAGCATGTCGAGTTATACCATCTATCCTGAGTTCACTGTGTTTACATTTGAAACAACTAAAATATTCTTCAATACGTGTACAGTAAACGTTGTAAAGTATGTATTTAAGCAACACCATTGCTTTGTACCTAATATTGTTTTGTACGAAACGATATTCCTCTCGGTTGAATAGTTATAGGCTTTTAAAAATGTGAAGTGATACATTGTTTACATCTCATGTGGCCGCCATTACAACTGCTCTCATGTCCTAGAGGTCACTTCTGATTGGTTATGCTATGAAAGTTGCTACGGGTTCTATCCTTGAGAAATGCCATGAAAGATGCCATAAGATTTTTCACTTTACACGGTAGCATTTTCGTCATGGCATAAATGTTAAGGAAAATGCTTTCGTCTAAAGCAGGCCTTAGATAGGCCTTCATTCTGTCTTGGGCGCCGTGGAAAAATCTTGAAACACTAAGGGCACCATGAAGCAAAAAAGTTTGGGAACCCCTGGCTGAGATATTAATTTTACATGGTAACAGTATGGTATAGTGAAAACACATTTCTTCAACTTTACAGGAGAAACTACTTATGGAACTGACTTTCTGTAGAATTTTGGAAGCTCCCGGAAGTGTTTTCTCCCTTCGTTCAACTTATTCAGCCGGTAAATCATGTATTTTTCGAAGCTCTCCGATAGCTCTTGCCACCATTACCGTAGACTACGTGAATCAAATGTTCCGTGCGTTCGATTATGTAACCCCCTGTTTGTGTAGCAACCACGCAGTAGTTTTACAAGATGACGTGTGAAGGTTGCATTGTGATTTTTTTTTCCAATTTAATTTTCTATGTTTGCCTAACCTAACCTTCCGTGAATGGTTTCTGGATCAATTTTAGCTTAAAAACCTCCTGTGAATAGTTTGTGCAGCATTTTTCGATTAATAAGTTTGGAAACACTGCATATCAGCTGACGATAGACAACGTGAGTCAAGATTTATCCACCATATTGTGTGCACCGAAAGTGAATTAGCAACGAACAATAAATACTTGTAATGTGAAAAATTGCGATTTTTTCAGAGTAAAAAGCAAAATCCCACGTTCAAACATGTTCCGCTATGCATAACAGTTAAGTACAAATGTAAATAATTAGGAAATAAACGTGTGAAATGTGTTTTCACTATACCATACTGTTACCTTTTGCATTATATATTGCAGTACGTGAATTTGCTACACATATACACTGCTTCTACAGAAGCATAAAAATATTATTGTATCTTTCTTGCAGAACAATATTTCTTCTGCAAGAAAGATACACTTTTTAACAGAGCAATCATCTGTAACAAACTAATGATGGCATCACCAAAACAGCAACAGCAAAAACCTTGCAAAAATCAACAAACGAATGGAAGATGGGCTCATTTTACTTGTTAGCTTCTTTGTGCACCATCATCTAACTATTACCTGAGTTCAATGCGAATTGGGCAAATGATTTTCAAGAAAACAGTGTTTGCCCAGCCACATTAAAAATTTAAATGGAAATTCAAAAGTCTAACATGAACACGTACGTAATCCTTAATAACTTACCTATCAAAGTTCTTTAGCTTGTAGTAACAGAAACTTCTGTTATTCCAGAAGCGGCGTTCACTTGGGAATTTGTTGCAAGCATTGGTCAGGATATTAATTGCTTCAATGTAATCATCATCTTTCACTTTTTTATAAGCACTTCTTCCTAATTTTACCTCTTCAAATCTGTCACCTGACATAGCAATTAACCTGTAAGATGGATGTTGTTTCAGCTTTCACAATGTTGCAACAAAGAATGACAGGAGAAAAACTTCTTGCTTACAACCACATTTCAAACAAGAAAAATAGTAATTTCCATATTTTGAAAATTGCTACTGATAAACCATAGGCCCTATAAGTTTTCAAATCAAAAGCACAAACCGAAACAATACCACAAAACATTCTTTCCAAACACTGACCTATTGTATACTTTGTTTGATATATATGGTCAGGGACGTCGTTGGGGGGGGGGGGGGCCACTGGCCCCGGCAAACGTCCACATGGCCCCGGGAAACTGTTCTGCATTTCTTGGAAATTTTTTGATAGTTGGTGAAAAAAGATCTATACTGGAGACCATCAAGAAGAGGAAAAGAAACTGGTTAGGACACTGTCTAAGAAGGAACTGCCTGCTAAGGGATGCCTTGGAGGGAATGGTTGAAGGAGGAAAAGTCCGTGGAAGAAAGAGATATCAGCTTATGGATGATATTAAATTAATTGGGTTGTATGCTATTACGAAGTGTAAGGCATAGAATAGGGAAAGCTGGAGATTGCAGTGAAAAACCTGCCAAGGCAGAAAACAATGAATGAATGACAAATATTGCAAAATAATTGTTCAGTAAATTTTGTTTGCAGTTTGAAACACTTCTGCAATTTTCAGTAGTACGAACCCAAGCAAGGCATTTCTTTCTTATTTCCCTGTTTCTAGCTTGTTGAACACAAACAGATGTATTAGCAGATAGCAGAGGATGCAGTTAATGGTTTTGTGGTCAACCCGGTCAGGGAAGTCTGACATCTATTGAAAATGCACTTTTCCTCCCTGCTGCACACCAGATCCAGGATGCCCCCAAAACCTGCACTTTCTCTTCATGTGACCCTGCACTCGCACCATGGGTGCCGAAACAACGACACAAACAGGAAGATTTAGCTTCCGGTGGCTAGAACTTTCTGGGTTAATTATTTTATGGTTCAGAAAAGATATCCCCATGCGTTTCAAATTCCAAGAACAGAATTCTATTGCTTGCCCCTTTTTCGGGGCGGGAATGAATGACATAGTGGTTCTTCTAACATGCACTCAACCCTCCTGCTAATGACCTGCCCTGCAAAAGAGGAAAAGGCCACTTTCTGAAAATTCGGAGAAACATCGAAGCGGTCAGTTCATCTGTTGATTTGGTGGACAATTGATATCTGTCAGATAGTTTGAAGTTGGGTTTTTGGTCTGATCGGTGGTTAACTTCTGTAAATGCAAGAAGATAGAATCATGAAGTGTTTGTGATCTCGTTTTCCTAAATCGCGAGTAAAATGTCAAATAATAAGCTGCCAGATTGTTTTCCTCTGGAAACAATGGATCAGGATCGACTGATCGACCAAATGTCCAACATATTGACGTTCTAAAAGAGTCTGACTACCACACAAGATCCTGGGTGGTTGATCTCATGTGTAATGAAGAATAAACCACGTTTCAATTAAGGAAGAAAACTAGGTATGTAGCAATTTTATTTACAGCAGTCTGCATGCTCTATAAGTATTATGTTACAAAATTGGTATATCTTTCTGACTTTCTGTGATTTGTCTTCATTTAGCCTCCACCTGCAAATGCGGAAGCTGCTGTTGCTGCTTAGGTGGCAAGGTTGACTAGACATACAAATATAATTAATCCCTAATCACACAGCGAATAATAGTTATATAATATAATCATGAGTTATGGAGAAGCAAATTACTTATCAAGCATTTTCTGTTTCTATTTGCTGTGCTGTGGTTAACAATGTGCACTACGATGCCAGGGGTCCAGGGTTCGAATCATTATGATGGCCCTCTCATCAATTTCACATCACTCATTTTCATCTTCATCTTCATGATTGGCCAATAAGTGTCAGAAAAGCGAAGTAAAATAAACCAAATCAATCATTTATATATTTCTATAATACGCCACTTTTCTACTTCTTGGGTTAAATACGACGATGAGGATGAATGATGAGCCGAAGGAATGGCGATGGGACAGACATAATACAACCATACCTGTCCAAGGTCCGAACTTTGGACCTCTGGTTTCGTAACGTGTTATACTCAGTGGAATTCTTCGGAAGAAAAACTGTAAAAATAGGGTGAAAAGAAGCAAAATTGTACGATGCATAAAAAGCCATGTTTAGTTCTTCTAAAACCTTCCAATTATCGAGTTTGTGTTTTAAATCCACTTTATGCACAGTAAGGCTAATCGGGGATCCGAACCACTGTGCCTCCACCGGGTATCGAACCAGGGACCCCTTGATTACAAGACGGCAATGCTACCATTGTGTCATCGAGGAGGCCCAGAAAAACTTACAATTAGTCAGTAAAATTAATATTGAGGGACAAGGCCTGCGAAGAGTTCTTTCATTTGGTTGCGCGTGGTCATCACATCGACTCCCATAGTTTCGAGAGCAAAATTTGCTTCCATATCGATTTCAAGTATTTCTCAAATTGTCCTCACGATCTTGGAACAGCACAGAAATTTTGGAACTAATACAAGCAGGCACGGACCCAGGGAAGGGGCTCAGGGGCTGCAGTCCTTTCCCGAAATCCTACAAATATCTGATTTTAATAATGTGTAGTAGTAAATAAATAAAAAACCCGGGACCCCTTTTTGAACCTGCCGAACCAAAGACAAGAGCGTAATCATTTGAGTGTGTGCCATTATATATTCAGTTTTCACAATGGCATTCACAAATAAGATTAATTTTAAGAAATTAGACGTGTGCATAAAATTTCTTATCATCATAATTCTCCAAGTGAACAATCAGATGCCATAGAAGACTCGGGCCCACCCTATAGAATTGTGCTTAACGCGATCGCCTTGAACTAAGAGATACCGAATTCGATTCCGGTATGAACTGCATACATGAGATACCTAGCTTGAACTTATTACGCACCCATTTCATATTTGCACTGTTGCCAACATTTGTAAACCTGGTTCCAGCACTTTATATCTAAAACCACGGAAAAGGGTTTTATCTACTTCTCCATTTTTTTCGAGGAAATTTACGAATCAAAAGACTAAATAACATTGTTCTTGGTGTATGAGACATTAAGTTAATGATTTAATTCTGCATTTAGTTTCCCGAATAATGGCTGTGGATTTCGCGAGTCTATATTTGTAGATTGTTGGGGGCTACAAAAAAAATGATGTTCCTTTCCAATTTATTGATTGATTGAGTTGGTTTTTTAAGTCCACTTTATGTACAGTAAGGCTAATCGGGACTGGTTCTACAGTGTAAAGTGGGATCCGAACCACTATGAGCATCCACTGGGTATCGAACCCGGAACCCCTTGATTACAAAGCGACGATGCTACCATGCGCCACTGAGGAGGCCCTTGCTCCTTTCCTTTCCAAGTAATTTATACTATATATATAATGTATGTATACAGTATAGGCCTATATGGTGTATAAATAGTTTATTTTATAATAGTTCGATAGAAAATATCTTACGTTTGGCCCCCCCAAACTGATCAACCTAGCTACGTCCCTGTACATGGTTAACTTACAAATTTAGGGAATGACTTGAGATGACCGGACCCCTCTCCGATTTTCTTCATATTTGGCATACTCACTAATCGAGGCCTCCTAATCACAAACCTGAAGTTAAAATTTGTCGGAAACATCTAGAAATTGCAAAATAAGCGAAAATAAAGCATTAGTTTTCAGAATGGAAACTGTCGATTTTCGCGAAATTTTTTGTTTCACAACCAAATATATTCCTGATACTACCAGGACACCAAATTGTAACTATGTTTGCCTAACCTAACCACGTGCCAATGGTTCGTGATTAGGAGGCTTCAATTAGTGATAGGTTTTCTTGTATGTACGCATTGCTTGCATTATAGAATTATTTTCCTGTAGTTTACGGTTATTACAAGCATAAGAAAAGAGTTTTTCTTTGTGACGTTTCAGGATCTTGAGTCAAAATGAAAATAAATGTCTCATGAAAGGAGCGTGTGTTCTCCTGAAACATCACAAAGAAAAACTGTTTTCTTATGCTTGTAATAACCGTAAACTACAAGAAAATAACTCAATCAGTGAGTATGTCAAATATAAAGAAAATTGGAGAGGGGTCCGGTCATCTCAAGTCATACCAAATTTAGTAGTTAAATTATGTAATAGTGTTATTCAGCACGTCTCCATATTAACAGAATATTTTTGAGTTTTCTTTACAAAATCACCACATTTGCAAATTACTATTTTCTATTACAGCACAAATATTGTTTGTTAATTAGTTAACAAATGCAGTATAGCATTCAATGATGGTAATAATAATATTGGTAACACTTTACTATACCGGAGACAGATTTCTTCAAATTTACAGGAGAAAGTACTTACGCAAATCATTTTCTGTAGCGTTGTTGATGTTCGGGAATGTAGTTTTGATCCATTTTAATGCGAATGCATGTGGTTTTGTACGAAAATCTATTTCCGACGTGCTATTGCTGCTGCCGCCATTTGCTTTCTGCACGAGACCACAATACACGCTATTGCTGCTGCTACAACATGATGTGTCGAGGATGCGTCGTGAAGTTGTTGCCGGGTGTGGAAGATGTCGTGGAATTTGTAATTCCGATGTTGTCCGTATATGCTAAATTGAACGTAAGGAGTGCTAATGGAACTAACCTAACAGACCTAACCTAGTAGGCATACTTCGTCCCTGTGATGGTTCGTGGGGCTATCGTATGTAAGAAATAGACATTATCAGTGTAAAAAATTGCAAAATAAATCATTGATAGGTGTCTCCGGTATAGTACAGTAGTACCATAATATTAATTTCGGTAACGATTCCGATTGTTTGATGATTTTTCTCAAGTCTTTTAGGAGTATTAGGAAGTGCTTTAGAATCCTAGAAACAATTGTGCAAGACAATTAGAAGCTTGCAGAAACTAATAAGCACAGTTAAAAACTTCTACAAGTATTATTTACCGGAGAAATTATGATTTGAAAACTAGTTTACACGAGCATTCGGGCTTTGCACGGAACTGCCATTCTTGGTTAGTGATTATCTTAGACACAGAGTCCTGGCAGATTTTGAGCTTGAGACCATATGTTATATGGTCAGGTGTTGGATACATTTGGGGACGTTATTTTAATTCTAAGAACCATGAACCTGACCTACCTAACTTAACAATGAAAAGATTTAGAAAAGTAATAACTCCTTTCGCACCCCATGCAGGTAAGGTATATAGCAGCAGCAGTCAGTCAGTATCCAAGATGACACTAAAGGATTGGCTGCTCGCAAACAAAGAATCATGTAGGAGTATACGGAAGGGAAATTTTTTCCTCAAAAAAATATGCTGTAAATACGCACTAAAGCAAAGGTCGCAAGCATGTGAACAGACTTGCATTAAATAGAAATCGAACCATGTAAAAAAAAAAATGTGTGTGTAGCATGATTAATTGGGAATTATACAAACGGAACTTGGGCCTTTATTTCGATCACTATGTACGAAAAATGCAGCAAATAGTTCTCCTTCATAATGCATTTTTATCCGGACTATTTATTTATTTTCAATCACATATTTATATCCTACAAAAAAAATCCGAAAAAAAAAACAGATAATTGCGTACCACTTCATTGCTATGTGTATTAACGTGAAAATATTATTATTGGTACTCCTTAGAATTAATTACATTATACTATTGTTTACAAAATCTTACCAATTATTAATATTTTGCCATCAGATTTTGCCACACGAGTTTTCTTTCTGCGTTGTTTTTGTTTTTAACAAGCATTCAATGTTGCCATGTGCATTTTCAATTATATAACTTACGAGCTGCAAGAAAATAACTGGGTGATGTGAGAATTTGTATTTTTTTTGGTAGTGTCTGCTGCCACGTTCTTTTTCTGCTGGGACCTCAAAAAAGATGCGAGTGGCAGTAGACTCGGTATTTGTTTTATCGTGATTTCATCATGCTATGTATGCAATTACGTCTGTAACACATACTGTGAAGTTGTAGCGATTACTTTCACAAAAATGTTTTAAAATTAGGTCCCTCAGCATTCTTCTAATAATAAACCTAAATGCTCTCGTAGTTAGGTTAAGTTCTGTTAGCATTAAAATAATATCGCTAAATGCTTTCTAAAAAAAAAGGTTCTAAATTACCTGTACATTCATTCCCACTAATCATAAACTTGCATTTCTCTCGTCTTAATCTGTTCTTAAGATTTGTAACATCCTCTTAGCAGACGAATTACGTGGCAGCAGCAAATTTGACGCTTATTCTTACTGCTGACACGTGCGTGGCAGCAGACTCAGCCATTTTTTTTTTAGGTAAACCCTTCCTACTTCCATGGGTAAACCTATTAGTATGTCTATGGGTAAACCGACTGCTATGAAATGAGCCTATTTTGACGGAGTCAAAATGTATTACATATCAATAATATAGACTGTGTTAAAGGCGAAGCTACTGCGGAGCATGCGCAATCGTCTGGTCCCCCTCGAACATCCGGTTACGCTTACGGTGCCATTGACGTTAATATGAAAGGGCACAGTGGAGATTCTTTTACAAGGAAATAGGGTGTCAGCTGTGTAGTATATGGTTGTACAGTTCGATCGGGAACAAATTTATTGAGTCAAGTATCACTTCGTAGGTTTTCTAGGACGTAGAGAGCAGTGATGTGCCGTAGACTATACGTTTACGTCTACATGCGTTGTCTACACGTAATCTACGCGTAGATTACATTGGGTTGTAGTTTACATAGACTACGTAGACAATCTAAAGTGCATTAAAATTAATTTTCAAGGGTTTCATGAAAGGAAAGTGACATTTTCAACTGTATTGGTTCCTAACGAAATGAACAGAATCCTATTTACAATAAAATTTATCTTCTCTTCTATTATCAACTATGGAAGCAGATAAATAGTATGCAAAAAACAACAATAGATGGCAGTCGTGAGGCAAGAGTGGTCTTTTTCCCATAAAACACTAGAATATTTCCTATATTAGGTTTTTTCTTAGGTGAGAAATTTTTCGAATTTGGAAGAAAGAGTATGAAAAGTTCTCCTCACACATCAGCAACTGATACGCAGTATAATTTTGTTGTACTTCCACGGAACCCTTTGCTAAGTTATAACCTTTCGCCATGTTGTTTACATAGATTACGTCATCTGGGTGTATAAAATAGTCTACGTGTAGGATGTAGACTATCGTTGTTTACGCGTAGACGCACATCACTGGTAGAGAGACGAAACCTGTTGATACAAGCAGAACGAAGAAAGAATTGGTACCCGGAAAGGATTTGTACGACTTGCATTTTGTTACAAACATGTTGATCGTTTATCTGCGTATTGTGTTGTGGTGAAAAGCACGCCTCTTAGTGAGGTTTCAAACCGAAGCGACAAGCGACAGCAGTGGTTCGTACCGAAGTGACAAGCGACACAAGGCCGTTTAGTCTATAAATAAGCATTTACCACTCATGGGATATCAAGTCTCAGACGGCACAATACACATCATTGGAAATCTGAGCGACACGTGCAGCTTGTTGTGTCGCTTCGGTTCGAAAAATTTCATTGATCACTGAGGATTCACTTTTAAGTGGCACGGAGAATACACACCGAAACGACAAGCAACAGCCCCTTTACTCTAAAGGAAACAATTCACTTTGCGTACGAGTACAACAGACCGGGGCGACACGATTCATGGTACTGAGAAAACAACAGCCCAGTCCAAGTGACACGTGCATTTTCTCGTGGTAAATTGGTTCGAAAGAAAGCTTTCAGACTGCAGCGATACGTGTCTCTTGGAAACCAACACTCAAAAATAAACAACACCTTCCGAATTAGAGACAAGACAAATTGCAGATGTCGCTTGTCGCTCGGAATGGGCGTTTTATCAATACCGTGCATTGTGTTGCCCCGGCCTGTTACTTGCGCAAGCGTGACTGGTTTACTTTAGATCGAATGCTTCTGTGCGAAATCCCGATATCGCTTGTCGCTTCAGTCTGAAAACTCCCTTGTTGTTTGAAGTAAATTCATGCAAGTGAAAGTGGCATCCCATATCATACGTTTTCCCTAAATCCCTCAGGCGGAAAGGCGACGTTGAAAGCACATATATTTACTACAGGGTGTCCCACGAACGGCGCAACTAGGAATTAAGAGTGGCGTTACTTTGTAACTGAAACCTGTACTTACATAAGTCATACACCAAATGTTAGCCCTGTCCAAGTAGATATTTTTAAACATAGAAACAACAAACGGGGTGCAGTGTTGTTCATGCAGTGTTGCCAAATGTAAGTGAAAGTGTAAATTTATTTTTCAACAAAGCATGGAAAATTGCATGTCAAACATTCGTACGGAAATTTGGACGTCAATTTCCACCTTGGGTAGGTGGACTATTTCGCCATCTATAGTTCAGAGAAGAAAACCGATCGTTTTCGCGTATAGCCAATCCTGAAATGCCTCGTAAAGGCGTACCGGTCCAAATGGGTGTTTTTTAAAAAAAATATGAGGTACAGTGGCAACACTGTTGATGTTTGAAGGCAACAAAAGGTGTGTTTAGTGATGGTCTATGACATGGAAATACTGGAAACAGGAAAAATAGAAAATGAAAATTATGATGAAAAAAGTGTTACTTACCTACTCCTGGCAACCATGCAATGCGATAAGAGCGCCCACCGAACGAGAACAAGAGAATCAGTTAGTTGTGTACTCAGAACTGTTTGAGCCGTGCATTTCGCATTGTTCGTAGGGGAAGATTAGAATTGTTCTGTGAAATGAAGTACTCTTTGGAAGAGAAGGTGTTCATTGTGGAACATTATTTTTGTTCAAAATCATACGATAGTGTAAAAACTGTGTTTCGCGAGAAATATCCGAATAACAGTGTTCCAGAAAAATTCGACGATATATCGACTAGTTTCCAGATTTCGTGAAACAGGATCAGTTAATGACAAACCCTACCACAGACAACCACCAGTTTTGACACAAGGTGTGCTGCAGGATGTGGAGCAGAGAATATCACAATCTCCCAGGAAATCTGTTCGAAAACTTGCTGCACAGTCAGGTGTATCAAAAACAACAACTCACCGAGCGTTAAAACAATTGCAACTACATGCATATAAGGTACAGGCTGTGCAAGAACTGAAGGAAGCAGACAAAGGTGCACGTTTAAGATACTGCCAGTGGTTTAGAAATTTTATTAGAGACAATGATGTGAATATTTTGGATAAGGTTTTTTTCACGGATGAAGCATGGTTCCACTTAAATGGATATGTCAACAGTCAAAATTCTCGACACTGGTCAAGTAACAATCCCCATTTGTTACATGAACAATCACTTCATCCACAAAAGATCGGTGTGTGGTGCGCGATTTTGCGGAGAAAAATAATCGGTCCATTCTTTTTCAACACAACAGTTGACGGAATAGTTTATCGTGACCTTACCACACATTTTATTTCTCTGTTGGAACGTGATGAACGTGATTGTTGGTTTCAACAAGACTCCGCAACATGTCACACGTCTAATGAAACTTTAGACATATTGGCAGAGTTTTTTGGCGATCACATTATAAGCAAAAACTTATGGCCCAGTCGCTCCCCGGATCTGACGTCTCCAGATTTTTTTCTGTGGGGTTATTTGAAACAAACAGTTTACATTAATAACCCAAGAAAACTTGATGATCTAAAAATAAACATTTGCACAGCCATTAACAATATAAACCAATCAACCTTGCATAAAGTTGCTTCCAACATGATAAAACGTGTTGATGAATGCCTCAGGGAAAATGCTTGTCATTTTCAACATGTTTTGTATAGCTACACTGCCTGTTACGCGCATTGCATGGTTGCCAGGAGTAGGTAAGTAACACTTTTTTCACCATAATTTTCATTTTCTTTTTTCCTGTTTCCAGTATTTCCATGTCATAGACCATCACTAAACACACCTTTTGTTGCCTTCAAACATCAACAGTGTTGCCACTGTACCTCATATTTTTTTTTAAAAACACCCATTTTGACCGGTACGCCTTTACGAGGCATTTCAGGATTGGCTATACGCGAAAACGATCGGTTTTCTTCTCTGAACTATAGATGGCGAAATAGTCCACCTACCCAAGGTGGAAATTGACGTCCAAATTTCCGTACGAATGTTTGACATGCAATTTTCCATGCTTTGTTGAAAAATAAATTTACACTTTCACTTACATTTGGCAACACTGCATGAACAACACTGCACCCCGTTTGTTATTTCTATGTTTAAAAATATCTACTTGGACAGGGCTAACATTTGGTGTATGACTTTTGTAAGTACAGGTTTCGGTTACAAAGTAACGCCACTCTTAATTCCCAGTTGCGCCGTTCGTGGAACACCCTGTAGCATTTGTTATGTGTAATTTCATTACTTCTGCAGATTTGTTGGCAAAGATTCACTTAAGCATACTTTATAATATATAATAATATCACTAGGTTTATAGAATTATCTTTCCCTCACTTTTCCATTTACAAAATAATTGAATATATCTAAACTTTCGTACGTTTTGAGTTCGTCGTGCGTGTACATGAGATACTTGTATGTACTAGTATGCTATAGAACTGGCGGCCACAAAGACACGTCATATTTTAATAATCTGCTCTGCAGTTGATCATCCGATGGATTCTCGACGTCCACTTCTTTATAGTAGAACTTTAACAAATACCTTTCTTGACTATCGTTGTACAACTGATGAAGACAAGCTTTCATGTCTTACTTCGTATGCCGGTGAAGCTGCACAGGTAACAACGGGGACTGGCCTAAACCGTAAGTTCCAGGGGGACCGGGCAAGACCTCACCAATGTTTATGTTTACATTTTTAACACGGTCTATAGACAGTCGACACCAGCAAAGATATAGGTGTGCGCATACCCCTTTATTAGGGTCGGCAAAAGCTTTGATGAAAGTTCAGTTATTTCACCGTTCTGCTGACTCTGTTTTGATACGTACGTAATAGGGGCGTAATCATGGAGGATCCGAACCCCCTAAAATAGCAGTTCCATGTACGTTTAGTGTAATTTTAAATTAATTATGTAAATGTCATGTCATACCTCTAATGCGGAAATGGAACCATAGAAAAGTTAGATAACCTAACCTACTTAACTTTTCTATGATGGAACTCTAATTTACTTCAAGTAAAGAAAAGCCGAATTAAAAAAAAATGCACATAATTTATTTTCAATGAATGAACAATTTCTTCTACGGCCAGGTAGAGGCAACAAAACTAATGAAGAACGTGTGTGAGCGTGTTAATAATAAGGAATTTGCTAGGGTACGAAGTGAAATATTTTAATTACGTAAGAAATAAGGCTCCGCCCCGTTGCTTGGAATTTCATCGGCTTGGAAATGCATTTTCTTTTTTAAGAACAGTGCTCGAAGTAAGGAGATCACGGGGAGGGGGTTATCCCCAAGTTAGCAAAATTTTCGCATAGCATTCACCATACCATAGGAACATTCGCCCCAGCTAACCCCAAGACTCGACCAAACTCCCCACCCCTAACATCTTCCATTTCAAGTGCTGGAAAGAGTATACAATATTGTTTAATAAGGGCGATTAGATCCTCTACACTAAGCGAAAATATTGGAAGGTGCAACACATCTGCATGCTTTATCACAAAGATATGCGGACGTAGGGCTCACACATTCACAATCGACCATTTGTGGAGTTGTGGTCAGGACCCCGTTCCGGTCATCTTTACATTCCAGCCCGACCCTGCGGCCGAGTGGTTAGCTCATGGCGCTGCGACGCCAAGGGTCCCGGGTTCGAATCCCGGTCGGGCTTGGTTGTTTGTGAATGTCCATTCATCAATTTCATCATTTCATCACTCATCCCCATCTTCGCAAATTAGCCAAGAGGCACAAAACGCGAAGTAAAATAAACTAAATCAATCAATCAATCTTTACATTCCAGAATTGTTCCGTGTAGCTATAAATTAGAGGCTGGGTAAATCTGAGAACCACTCCATGCATGAACATTCTGGAAAAATTTCCACCTAATATCATCCATCCCGGGTATCAAACCCGAGTCTTTCATGTAGCCGTCAGGCGCCATGTCGGCACGACCACCACCAAAGATTCTGGGTTCGAGTTCCCGTCTTCTTCCTTAATGTTTCAAAAATATCCACATAGACAAAGTTAATTTACCCAGTGTAAGTTTCATGTTTCTCTGGCTTTTTGTACAAAAGTTACGTACGTTCAAAATCCAGATTGCGTGACTTTTAGGACACCCTGTACATGTGACTTTTAATAGTCCCATCATTCCACATCAACCTGATAGTTCATTATTTTCCCCTGCCATTAGTGGCCTGTTGGAGGCTAATTTTTCATTGCTGCGATTGCAGCGCCATACTGTAATACTGCGACTTTGTCTATGGGCGGCAAGTTACAATTTCGTCAAGTTTAATATAACTATTCTTTGTGCTGTGTTGTTCTGTGAAAAATGAATTTTGAGTGTTATACTGCATGTAAAATGAGTATTTTTGAGTGTTTTTCTACTGTGCAGATTCAGATTTTTTTCGAAGTACCTAAAGTTTACGCACGTACAAGAAAACCTTTTTTGTTCTGTAGCCAGGAATAACTTTCGTCTTCTGTGATCTACTTCAATGACAATTTCCAGGTATGTACAATCGTATATTGCTTATGATTTATGTCATATTGTACTTTGGCTAGGTATTAGCTAGCTGTGGCTTAAATAAAATGTTTACAGGTTACTGAAAACGTTACGATCGTCTGTCGGTTATCCGAGCTCTATTATCTCCTTCTACTTTACGTGAAAATGATTTCGGGAAGTTCACTGTAATGAATGATATGCAGCGAATCACTTCCCCCATAATTCATTGCGCCATATTTCGGGCAAACAGATCGCATCCTTATTTGAAAACATGCTTATAGGCCTTGCCGAAGTGATTCAACGTATGATTATTGTGATCATATGAGCAACGTGTAATTCTTACTTTTATCGAAACCTTACAGAAACCGTGAAAAGTGGTGAAATGCAAATTTTCGTGCCGTAAGAATGCTTTCCTTAACGCACGCGAATCTGTTTGCCCGATTTCTTCCCAGAGTACAAGGCATGACATCAAGTTGAATATCATCCATTGCAGTGGTAAGAATACGTACGTAGATTTAGATGTACACGAAAATTTTTCGTTACAGAAATTCTGCGACTTCTTTTCCGGTTGATCAAAATGGATTATGACGGTGATTTTACTATTGGTAAAAACATCTGTCCACAATAGATAGTTGCATTTTCACTGTGACATGAAATACGTTCTAAATCCATTCAATTTTTTTACGGATAATGATGCATAATTGAGATGTGTCAAAGAATTGTCTATTCTTTTATTATTATTATTGTCATTGTAATGGTTTAACTTCGAGGACGCCATGAAACCTCTTTCACGCATAATTTTTTGAAAATTCTTTGTTTGGTAGGATATTGAAAAAAGAACTATAGCCATTTATGTCAGACTTGCCCTAAAATTGATTTATTTTGATCTTATGGATAGAAAATAATTGAGCAATTCAATTTTTTTTGCAAGTTTGATTTGTGTAGATGGTTCTTATTTGCATGCATATTTTCTCCGTGGACTGAGTTTAATACTTCTATTGAGGGGGGGGGGGAGGGTTTGATGGAAAGAAATTCTTGTCTGTTGCATCACCTTACTTGAGGAATGTGCTTTGCTATTACAGTTCTGATTTCCGAGTTGTGAACCTTAGCTACAAATTTTGGTATCTTCATTCCTCAGTCTATCTTCCGGTGCATTAAAATGGGGAGGTGGAGGGACATTTAGCTTCATGAGATTAAGGTTTGGAGGGGGTGACTTCGTTACGGAAAGAAAAGGGTGACGTCACCAGTCTGCCTCGCGGTTCGGTTCGAAGCAGAATGTCTTCTGGTCGACGGAGCACGGGGCGATCCAAACATCAATTCCCCTGGCAAGTAATTATGTCTCGCCCTGAGCCTCCCGCTTCCCCGGGACAAGCAAGTGCAAAACAATGTTTGCACTTCATTAAACGACAAAATGACAACGCGCTCTGTCGGCGGAAGGGGAAATCACGCACGGACCGAGGAGCTCAAGGTATGTCGTCGATTCTCGCCCTATCGCCGCAAACTCATTTCCCAGAAGTGCTTTGGGGCTGCCGCAGTGTTTCCAAAGCGGTGATTTTCTTTTCAGAACATCGTGGAGCTTAGCAGGAACGATCTGGCAACGATGTATTCACAGGCTGTTTACTTGTAATCTGCATATTCCTTACATAGACTACAATGTTTTATTTTAAATGAAGCAGTTTCCATCCTGAAATGAGGTAGAACTTCATATATGTTGTCAAAATATTTATAATTATTCATAATTTCTGTAAGCCAAGTAGAAAACAATACAACTTGCATTTATTATACCTAGGTAGATACTTATTGTTTACTTGTTTAGAGCTCTGTTCTACCTAAGTGCTGTAACGTTTGTTATTTAAATAGACTGCATATTCCCCACTCTATTTGATAGCCATTCACACACTGCTGAACATAATTTCTTATACATTGTCTATTCGCAATGTTACCTCGCGACAAGCCCAAAGTGGCAGTGAAGCGAATAACGACATACATAATGTTACCAGTTGTTGCGAATCAACATTGTCTCTTGGGGAGGTACAAGGGAATGGATTTCTGTTTCACAATTTGTTCTTCAGTTACTAACAAGTTGCTACGTACAATTATTACTTTGGTTGCATTGTACATTTATTATGAAACTTATTAACAAATTGAGGACAAGCCAGAATAATGATTAATATTTGTAGAATTCGATAAACTTAATATTTTTAAGTTCCTAGAAATCTCTCATGATGCGTTTATTGATGCACTTTTAAATATCTTTCTCGATGACCCACTTAAGCATTTAGTCTGAGCTACAGACTTGATGCATTTAGTTTTTTATGAGCGATAACATGGCCAGATTTTTAAATAAACAAAATGGAACATTTTTCTTTTAAAAAAAGGACATGACGGGACGGGACGGCAAAATATGCACATTTCAATATAAAAATTGTTTCGTCATGAATATTTATAATTTGAAAACTAATTAAATAAATAAATACTATGTAAATACTTACTTAATATGGTGATATGCACTACACTGTAACAAATAAATCCTTTAGAATTGGAAGTACTTAATTGATATTTTGCCGATCAATGTATTTTCTTCAGTAGCTACAGCCTTCTTTTCAAATATTTTGTAAAAGTTTAAACACGTCTGATTAAAGTTCACCGTAATCAATACAGCTATCAAAGTTTGTACTGAAAGAGCGTATTTGTCACTTGCCCACAAATCATGCATGCACGAAGAACGCTCGTTCAGTGGCAGTGGCGTGCCCAAGTGGGGAATTAATTGGTTGGGGTTATAACCCCCTGCCCTTTGGCCCAGTACTCCTAAAAAAAAAGTCAAAGGTAGGAAACAATGGCAAAATGAGAGCTGACTACCAGAAAAAGTGTACGTAACGCCTCCCTTTCGAAAATCCTGGGCACGCAGTGGCGGCATCAGTTCCAGGTAAACAGAGAAGAAACTCCAATATTTTAAGAAAACTGGAATATGGCACATTGAAATGTAAAATAATATCTACCTAACAATTGCTAGGTAATGTTCTTTCTAGCTTCCATTTTTTCCCAATATTCCTGGCGTTAGCCGTAGTAATTCTACTCCGATAAGTAGTCAAAGAAGGACATTTTCGCGTCCAATTTTACGTTCAAAAATAATAATAATAATCGGGACAGAGTCTCAAAAGAGGCACTCCTCCGGCTAATACCAGACGCCTGGTCACCTTAGTGAGCAGGTCAAGTACCCCTCACTTGAGCTGGGTGAGTGAACAATTCATCCCGGTCTGTCAACAACTTGAAACGTCTTGAGAGGGTGCGTTATTTTCTTTGTTTGCATTTCATTATAAAAATTGCTGCACTCGGTGAAGTATGACGTGAGAAATATAAAGAATTCATGAAAACGCCCCCACCCATTTCTTCTCGGAATGCCAGCTACTTCTAGCTATTCTGCGGTCCCTACACTGTTTGGTCGGCTTATCATTTTTGCTGGCACAAATGCTTTCAAAAACCTTGTAGCATTTTTTATACCGGGCAATACTTTCCACGGAAGCATTTCGTGTAACATTCCAGTTAGCATTGCGTTTGCGATGCGAAGCTTACAGAGAACATGAGATAATACAGGGTGTCCCAAACATAGTGGAAGAAGGCGAATTGTAATAAAGTGAATTTGACAATGTCCGCTGAATGGTTATTTTTTTAAATATTATATCATATATACTCCCTGTAAAGATGCCTGAAAAGAAAAATAAGTTATGCAAAGTTGAACTCACATTTAAAATACGAATTGATCTTTGTTAAGTATATTCAATTAGAAAATTTGTGGAAAAAAATTGAATTTCTTTACGCAAGGAAATTTCCAATAAGTGTGGATATCGATTATTTTCTTTCATTGCCACCTACCGTTTCCATGAGCATGGGCAGAACTCGGGGCTTAATTTGGGGGGAAGGGGGCAGAATCGATCAACCTGGGGCTTAAATTTGAAGGGGGGGATAAAAAATTTCCGTCCCATAAAAATAGCGCCCAGAACTATTTTGATAGATAACAGTTAGATTTGCGAAATCATAAAAATTACTCATTACCTTGCTGCTCAGTTCCAAGGAGGTTAACAAAATTACCCTTAACTTGTAATTTTTGATAGACCTGAAAAAAATGGCGGGAAGGCGAGTGCTCCCCTTGCCCCCGCCAAGTTACGCATATGTATATGAGTACTACCAAGTGCTTTGCGAATAAAATCATGGTATCTTGTTTCTTCCCACCGGTCAATTTTTTGAACAAGAAAGAAACAAGTAGATAATCACTTCCTACCAAAACTTCTAATTTTTTCGGAAAAGTTTACATATTTTTGAAATGTTATGTACTGTATGTCTAAACAGTGTTCCGAGCCAATTTAAAGTTTTATTATTACTCAAATCGAGCGCCGAGAAGAAAATAAAATAAGGAAGCGAAAAAACAAGGGGGAAACAGAGTTGCTGACGAGTTTTTGAAAACTCACGCTATGTGGAGCTGTCGGCGGCTGACATGTTATGCTCACAACTTTGACATGTCATTAGGAAGTCACGAAGCAAGTCCTCAACTTATTTCTGGAATATAGAATCGAGGAGGGGAACGGGGGGGGGGGCATCTCACAGTTTCTCCCCCTTTTTTGTTGGAAACTTTATCCGGAGATGTTACAGCGTAAACAAGTTACCTTTCTGATATAGTGGTGTAGGGGATCCAAAATGTCTTTTAAACTTCTATTTGCCAACAGAGGCAATATTTGCCACCTATGTTATAAGTTCTAAAAGTAACAGAATATGCAACGAAAGACAACAGACGAATGAGAGTGCTTTACCAATGTGTAAAAAGTGGAAAGCAAAGTAATATCAAGCGTAGTCTTGACAACCCTCCCGGAGTCTTCCGGAATCGAATTCACTCCCCCGGTCTCCCGGAAGAACTTCCTTATCTACCGGAATGACGAGATTTAGTATTATTATTTCATTTTGTTATTATCTTTTTATGGTATTTGATTTTTAAGAATTTTGTTACAGTATAAACCTACAGTTTAAAGTGGTACCTGAACTTGTTCAATGTGCCTCCACTGGGTATCGAACCGGGGACCCCTTGATTACAACCCGACGACGTTAACACTACTCAATTTTTATTATAGGAAGACTCCTAAGCGGCAGCCTTCCTCACACATCAAACTCATATGAATTAATCTAAATTATCTTTCTTGTTCAGGACAGAAGAACACAAATATCCATGTCTGAACCGGGATTCGAACCCGGGACCCCTGGCGTTGTAGGGCGCTGCGATGATCACTCCATGGCGGAGGTCGACATGTCATCGGGGTTGTTGCTAACTAACCACAGACAGAAAAGATATTCACGACATTAGACTTCCAGATCATTTTAATGTAAAGGGTTTTAAGGCTGTAAATGTGTGTAAGGGGTGTCCCTTCTACATAGTACACCCAAATGTCAAACTTCCTTCCACGTAGTACACCCTGCATTACATTTGCAGACTCACGAGGCTCTGGCGTATTTACGTGCAGCCAGTTTAATCATCTGTAGGACATGTGTTGTGTCGTCCGTATATGTTTGCATTTGTCCTTTCATCACATCACATCACTATTCATCACCATCGTCGCGATTAGCCAAAAGTGACAGATATATGACGTAAATAACCCAATACAGCCAATCATTAAATCATATCAAATCAATTGAAGGCTGTAAAGGAATTTGCTGAAATTTTAATCTTGAAAGTTGGCAAACCTAATCAAGCGAGGTCGTACACTCGCCTCACTTAGTACTCCGGCAGTTTGTTTCTTTATACAGCATATTTACAGAAGATACAATTCAATCTACAGGTGTATCAATATACGCTGTATAAAACACAACTTAGAGTAGACCGGGGCAAAAGTCGTAATTCGTAATAATAGTATAATAAAGAAACACAGTTGGCACCACTGCAACCCACCAGAGAACAGTGTCATGGCCGCCTTGTATTGACGCAGTTTGGAACAGAAGCAAATAAAATCAACTCAACTATGAGGTAAGATACGTTTTTTCCTTGGTTGACGTAATATTACATAAGCATGTGAACATGTAGAAACATTATTTAACTTAATGAAAACAACTACTCCTGGCTGTGACATATAAAAGACCATTAATTGTTTTCAATGTGTGCAACATACTTCCCAACGGCATCGCTAGATGACACCACCAAACAGATTGTACGAGTCAGACACTCAGGGGTAAGATTCCCCATTCACTTACTGTCCGACACACTATCGAGCGACAAAGACGAAAAGTCTCCAACATCACAATCGTCACACCATGTTTCACCAAGGGAAATACGACCGCTTCCACGAGTTACAGAAACAATAAAACGAAGATGTGTAGGTAAAAAATCTGAAATTATCTCCGGATCACCGTATCGTAGCATATCCGTTCGGTTAAGAAATATTGACCCTGGCAGATCTTGTCAGCTCCTGCTCAGAAATGTGTAGGATAAGCTTTTTACAGGAAATGGTAAGAACGCTGGCCTTTCTAGAGGTGACGAGAGGCCAAGCGAGGGTTTAAATAAGTACGCATGAGAGCGACACGAGGGCTTTTTACTTGGAATCATCGTAGAAGCAGGAGCTACTGGTCTGCTTTCTAAACCGAACAGGGTAAGCTAATCTACACCCTTTATCTGCTATTCGCATTGCTCACTTCAGTCTAAACCGAATCATGAGTTTATTTTAATGTTAATTGAGATAATTGCACCTGGCCCTTTCAGGGCTGTCTCTACCATCAATAGGGATAATCGGGAGGGGCAAGTTACACCCTTATTTAAGATCCCCGCGTTCATGTTGGAACGCTACGGTATAAACAAAAAACCGAAAAGGAAAGCATGCAAGAAGCCAAGTCCGGTGAAAAATTACTTCGCAAAACGAACACAATAAAGGTAGTCAAAAAAGGTCCCATCAGATGACTCGAATACGACATGTCCTGGTTGTGGTGAAGCATTTTCAGATCCTCCCTGTTGAAGATTGGATCCAGTGTCATCGCTGTAGGGATTGGTGGCATGAGGGCTGCTCAGCATATGAAGGTATTGGTGAATTCACATGTGACCATTGTTAGCCTAATTGAAGACTTGTAGGTCTGTTTAGACGTGGGGACATTTACCCCAGTGTGCTGGGAACTTTTGCCCTAGGCCTGGGGAAAAAATCCCAAAATGCAGTACTATGTTTTTTTGCTTGTATTACATATACATTTTTTCTTTGTGTATAACTAACATTCCACTGTATTCTACTAACTACAGTTTATCTCAGTCATTAAAAGTTTGATTAGAAAGGTTTCACACATTTTGTCAAAAATTCAATATCCCTTAGGGGCGGGCTTTTGCCCCGGTCTACTCTATTACTAACTTCGTTGACCCTGTACAAATAACTTACACTTGACATAATGGAAGGGTTTAACGATCCAAGATCCTCTCATTGGATTCTTAACCATTTTACATTAATTGTATAATCAAATCAACAAATCTCAAAATTGGCTTAGATTGAGATCACGTTGCGTTCTCGATAGCTTGCAGGCTTATGCGAAAGTGACGTACGTGGCTGATATTCCAAGCAAATCTCATAATCCACCGGCAGAAAAGCTTCAAGAAAGTGTTAAGTGTGAAATATCGTTATGCTTTTGTTTGCTATTCTTTGATGTATGGAGGTGTTCATTAGGGAAGCTGTAAGTTAAACTGTAAATTTATTATTGCATGTTAATTAGTTTATGTTTCGAATTATGTTAAGGTATCTGTAAAACGGACTATATTAGCCTGTGTACATACACGAAAGAAATAAAAGAACTACACCTTCAAAATCTCAGAGCAAAGAGAATTATCTGAAATAGAGTGAATTTTTTATATGATAAAACTTATATATCCTTTATAAGTAAAGTAAAGAACTTACTCTTTCCTGTGACAAAATATAATTTATGGTCGGTATTGCTGCTACAACTATTGTTCATCGTAGTCTTCTTCTAACGTCCAAAAAGTCCCGATTAGCCTTAATGTGTATAAAGTGGACTTAAAACACCAACTCAATCAATGAATCAATTAACCTACATCAATCTTAATAATTTCATCTGCACTTACACATCATATAACGTATACCTATCACCCGCCTCCCACAATGCAATAATAATAACTTGTTTTTAACCTATTTTTTTCCTTTGCAGGTCAATGAGAAATAAAAAGTTACATCAAGCGTTTCATTAACTCTTTGAAGGGTGGTGGTTACCTGTGATAACCACGTTTTTTTCACCCCTTTGAGGGGCGCAAATAGAAATTGCACTTCAATTTTGAAAATAATGCTAATGGTAATTCTTATACTTATTTTAATATCATTTCTGTAAATATCATCAAACCTTGATCGTTGTTTGTCTAGATATGACGTCATCAAATGTGGTTGCTGATGCTAACCACTGCGCACACACAATTGCATGTACAGAGAGGCACAAAATGCAAGCAATACATAGAGAGACAAAAAATGTATTTTATTTGTAGCATTTAAATAGTGCTCAAACAAATTATGGTAATTACTTCACAGGTGGAGATGAAAGTCTGAATTTTAATATTGTTTCACTTAGTTCACAAGAATTATTGAAGGTAATTATAACAATTATACACAAAATTGTATAGCAAAAGATGTAAGAACAATAAACTCTTGCATGTGAAATGAAATCTTGACATATTTTTTTTATGAGATATGCTGATATTTGCTGATCAACTCACAAAAAATATCTTACTTTGTATGAAAATCTTGAAAGCAGGTCTTTCGGTTCATACATAAGGGTACTTGGCATGTACTACATGACCAGATGGTTCGCACAGGTTTTTTCCTTGTACTGCAGTAAGCACATCTCCTTGATGTAGATTTCTTTGGCTGATGAGCATTCTCCGTCAATCGGATTGCTGCATCCACCGATGGCTTGTGTTTTTTGACGGCTACAATTCCTGTGTTCTGCGATCGTGGACTGTCAGATTTCCTTGATGACACTATCTGTTTACTCAGAAGTCCCTGATAAACTGCTCTTCGGAAGTCTTTGTGACTGTACTGCTCCATTTCCAACTCCTTATGAATGATAAAAGCATTCAAAACACAGCAATCAACAAAGTGGAAAAACAGCCACCATTTTCTGCTCTTTCTGTCAGTCTCGTAGTCTCCTTTGAGACGATCGAAGTTATCTACAAAGTTCATGTGTCTGTTGTAATCATCCAATACTGCAGGGCATGAAACACTGACAGTGGTACCATCTCTCTCTCTTCTTTGAACACTTATAACATTGGTGGGGTCGTGAACAGATGAGAGGAGGTTCACAGCTCGCTTATCCTTCCAACGATACACAGCAATTCCCTCATGACTTACTCTGACATCAAATTCACCCCTCTTCATTGTCCTCTCTGCTTTCAATTCTGGTAAATGTTTTCTGCTTGGATTTATTGTACCAACTGCATAAATTTGCTGTGCTTTCAGTAATACGAATAAACGAAAGGAGGAAAAGTAGTTGTCCATATAGACAATGGATTTTTACCATGTAATTCTTGACATAAATCTGTAACTACGCGTGCACCAAGTTTTTTTTCAGGCTTATTGCCTACTTTTCCTGTATACACTTTGAAACGCAAATTATAATAAGACTCATCGCACAGCATCCACATTTTATAACCTCTTTTTGTGGGTTTATTACACATGTACTGTTTCATTACGCTCCTCCCTTTGAATTTCACCATTGACTCATCTACAGCAACTTTTTGATGAGGTTTGTATGACCTTGCAAATGATTCTTCTATCATATTTAGCAAAGGTGTTATTTTGTACAGTTTATCAAAATTGTCTTCCCCTTTCTTTGGCATCAAATTATTGTCATTTACATGTAAATGGCTCAATAAAAAACTGAAGCGTTTCACTGTCATTAGGGATGAAATGTAGGAATCATGCAAATCCGGAGAAGACGACCAATAATCTCTATAGCTGGGAAGAACCTTTATGCCAATAAACAAATTAATGCCAAGAAATACTCTAATTTCTTGTCCACTTGTTGGTACAAAAGGTTTTCCTTGTTGGGTTGCATAAAGGTTTGTGTGAAAAGCAATGTGATCTACCAAATCGTCCGTAAATAGTTCCTGGAACAAGGAATATGGCGTAGGATTCTGCAGGTCGTGAATATGTTGCGAAACTCCTTCATCTCCGATGAAGTTAGGAACATCAGGCACAGAAGCAGTCTGGGTCCATGTCGGAGTTTGTAGCAGAACTACTGGCACTGAAATGTGAGACGAAGGAACGGGAACACTTTGATTCCGAACAGGCTCGGACTCCTCACTTACACTATCACTGTCACTTTCTCCTGCTGTCATGCACAAAGTGTTATTTGGTTTATAAGTTGGATCGTCATCTGAATCGGTACAATCATCCAGTTCACTTTCAGGGTCTGAAGGAATGTCTTCAAATAGAATCTGTTCTATCGTAGTTTTATCAAGATCATTGGATGCCATTTCTGCCTGACACAAAGAAATGTACCTTGTATGTGCTGTGGTTATCGGTGCTAACCACATGCAAAATACAGCATTTCAACAAACAACACGCATCAATGGCGTTATATAATTATTGCTATCAACAATAGTGCGTTCACCAAGACGAACCAGACATAAATATACAACAAAACTTTCCTTATCACTGATCCATTCGTCAAAGTTAATAAATGGCACAAACACGTGAAAACAGCCAACAACGCCAACCACATGACCGCTGTCTATTCACGGTAATCTTTTCAGAATGCAATAACTTTCTTGTGCTGCGATCTACCGGCAAGTATACGAAGTAAATCTGTGGCCAGCAGAACTAACCACATTTGCATGTAGCCTCACACAAATCCAATATATGTGGTTATTGCAACTAACCACTGCCCCTCAACCGGTGCAGTCGCGAGCAAATCCCTGCCCCTCAAAGAGTTAAAAAAGGCAACAACTGATGAAGTTTTATAGTGCCTAAAATAACCTATTTTGCTTGTTAGAACCTATTTTAGGTTTTAGCGCCTAACTCGAACCTTTTTTTTAGGTTTTTGCGCCTAAATGAAACATTTTCTTTAGTTTTTTTATATATTTTTTAAGCTTTAACATTATTTTCACATCACACACAGGTATTTGTTCTGTTTGGTAATGAAAAATTCAATGTCTAACTTGCTTGAAACGTACTCTCTGCCGATTTCCCTCCCTCCAAGTCCATAATATTTTTTGAAGCTCTAAGCAAGACAAAATGTCTGGTGCCACTGTTGCCTGCACAATCCAAAGAGCAAACTTCTGATCCGCTAACTTTTGGTGCTTTCTAGCATTCAAATTTGCACCATTGACTGAGCATCTGTTTCAAGATCATTTTCAGCATATAAGATGATCTTCACAGATAAAATGTGGGGTTTTGTCTGAGGATAATGTGAAAAATATTGTTATGTATTGTGCAGGAAATTATACATTATTAATTTTTCATATCGATAAGTAACTTTTGCTAACAGTACAAGTATTAGTTTTACAATAATTAGTAGATCATTTTGAAAATAATGCATAGAAATGAAAATTTGGTTAGAAAATTAATATTTTTTTTATGGTTACATAAATCTACTAACATTTCTCACGGTTCCTTTGAAATTTTGATTTTAACAATATACCTAAGTAGTATTTTTAAGGATCTTTGAACCACCATAAGTTTTTTGGAACCTACTTTAGGATTTTTTTAGTTTAATTTAAAGTTTTTAGAACCTATTTTAGGATTTTTCAGTTTAATTTAATGTTTTAGAACTTATTTTAGGATTTTTGAAGTTTAATTTTAAAGTTTTTAGAACCTATTTTAGGATTTTTCAGTTTAATTTAATGTTTTTAAGAACCTATTTTAGGATTTTTGAAGTTTAATTTTAAAGTTTTTAGAACCTATTTTAGGATTTTTTAGTTTAATTTAATGTTTTTAGAACCTATTTTAGGAACCTGAAAGTACATTTTTTAGAACCTAAAAATCCGAGGTCTATTATTACTTAGCTTTACTCCCCAGTGTACATACTAATCAATTCAATGGATTATTGCCGGCCCTGTGGCGGAGTGGTTAGCGCATCGCGCTACAACGCTATTGGTCCTGGGTTCGAAATCCGGCCTGGGCATGGATGTTTGTGAGTGTCCATTCATCAATTTCATCATATCATCACTCATCCCCATCTTCGCAAATCAGCCAAAAGTGGCACAAAAAGCTACGTAAGATAAAAGCAAATCAATCATTCAATGTATTATTATTTTATCATTGCATAATTTTTATGTTAGTTTTATCATGATTATTGTGTTTTCCCCCTTTCCTTGTTTTTTTTATTAATTCATTGTATCTGTGACAAGGGTTGGTGCAGAGGCGTCTCCTGAATGCATGCGGTTCATGCTGCGAATGCGTCAATTGTGGGGAAAAGGACAGCTTGCTCTGCGACGACATTAATGAGCATTTCTACATTCTATTTTCTTCATACAGGAGAAGTATTTATTTTAGATAATAGCGCTCAACTACGCTGTTATTACATTTCTTGGATCTGAAGTAGTGTTGCCCACGAGACGAGACTTTGGCCTGTCTCGTCTCGTGGAAATGCTGTGAAATGCTGTCTCGTCTCGAAAATATTCGTTTGTTCTCGGGACACATGATCAATCTCGTCTCGTCTCGTATTTTTAAAAGCCTGTCCCGTCTCGTCCCGTGGGCAACACTAATCTGAAGTGAAAGAAAGTAATAATTATTTTTCCACAATTGACGCATGCGTCACTTCAGATTCAAGAAATGTAATAACAGCGTAGTTGAGCGCTCTCGTCTAAAATAAATACTTCTCCTATATGCAGAAATTAGAATGTAGAAATGCTCATTAATGTCGTCGCAGAGCAAGCTGTCCATTTTCCCACATTTGACGCATGCGCAGCATGCACCGCATGAGTTGAGGAGACGCCTGTAAGAATTGCCCATGAGGCCGAAACACGACCACGACCACTTCTATTCTATTCTATTCTTTGATCTACAATTCTGTAATGGTTATTGCCCTATTTGTTTATTGAGATAGGTAAAAAAAAAGTTGAGAATAAAAAGAGTAAGCATGATCATTGGCCGTGGCAGATAGAGGACCTGCAAACAGGCGAAAAGGAAAAGCAAGATCGTGCCGGGAGAGGTGGGGGCACTCCCCCTCAGGGACCCCCCATTGGCGAGGACGGAACGCGTTATCGCCGGGAACATAACGCGAAAGGCCGTTTTCATGTTGATTACAAATTAGTCCACTAATGCAATCAGGGCGAGGCTTCAACAAGTCCGGTCCCGCGCGGCGTAACCGAGTTAGCGGTCAAAAGTCAGCTTCCAATCGAGACGCTGAGAGAAGGGGGACAGAGGGGGGGGCATTAACAAGGAAAAAGGGAGGGGACAAAAATAGCGTGTCGCTCTGTCATGAATCATGTAGCCCTTCTGGCACTGTTTTTTTTTTAACTTAATGCGATGTCCTGTTAACAATGTCGTAACACACACATGTGAGCTGAATATATAAATTCATTGTGCGTGGATGTGTTCTTTCCGCAAATGTTCACGTTTCGGAAAAGGAAGAGCGAAAACTGCAAAAAAAAAAAAAATAATATAAAAGGGGAGAAGGGGCAGAACGTGGCGTCACAAAAACCGTTGACTTTTGCCCGAGGCATCGAAACACTGCGAGAAAATCGTATTTGTAATTCTGATTTGCCTCATGAAATTAGACTCGGCGAGAGTGGAAAGGGGGGGGGGACAATCCCGCCCCCCTGCTTTATCCCCAAAGGAGAGGATATGATGAAGTTCTTCGCACTCGACGATGTGCGTCTAAATAATTGATACGCCCCATTGGCTCTTGCGGTAACGATATAAAAACACTTTTTTTTGCCCTTCCTGCCATAAGCACTGCCCAGCCGGCTCGAAAGAAGGTAACTTGAAGCTCAGTTTACGGCACCGGGCGATTGTCTTTGAAAGTAACCGTCGACGTAAAATATGCAAACATGTTTTCCAAGGTCTGTTATAGAGCGACCGCAAGCAAAGAACCTTCGGCCAAACGCCTTCGCGCATGTTTCCCTCCATCCATTTAGCTCGTGTCACAAGTTGCCTCTCCCCTCCGTGCGCGAGTATGATGCGCAGGACATGCAGTTTTCCGCAAGTCTTCTTGCTTGTGATTTCACTATAGTGGCAACATCAATGACGGACTATACTTCTAAAAGGTGCCCATCCCCTCCAAGACCAATGGCGCATCCGTCCGCCCCTAGGTCATGTCATAATTTGTTTGGATTTTTTTTGTTTGAAATTTGTTCAGAAGAAATTTGTCCGTTACTTATATTACAAAAAATACAAAATATCATATTTTCAGGATCAGGTATCATATAAAAACTACTCAGAGAATTCAATGTTACACCTTTGTACGAAAGGAGAGTAGTGGCACATCAATTATTTTTATATAAGTTAGTCAACGGGCTGGTCGACAGTCCAAGTCTCCTCCAAACATTAAACTTTAATACTAAGAGGGATATGTTACGGTTCAGGCAACCTTTTTATTACGGCAAATCCCATTCAACAATACACCAGAATTCGCCCATTCTAAGATTATGTATTAAACATAACGAAATAGTCAGAAAGGGTGGAGACTTGGATTTCGTTATGCCATTCAAGAAGTTCCTGTCTGTCCTTCGAAGAACGTCAAGAACAAATCACACAATTATAGATGTTTCTTGTGTACATGGGTATGTTTGTAAATACAATTATGCCTGTATGTGTGTATATTTGTTTATATAAGTATATATATACATGTGTTTAGTTATGAATGTCTGTATATCGATATGTATCTTGTTCTACCTCTGTAAATATCATTTAGATTTATGTTCATTATAATATTTGTGCTAGTATTCTTTACAAAATGATTATTGTAGTTTTGCTCTCTTTCTTCTTTTGTTTTGTATTGTTGCAATTGTATTTTTTAAATTGTTTAAAATATATGTAAGCCTATTGTAATTGGAGCGAAAGCTCTGTTATAGGTGAAATAATAAATAAATAGATAATCCTCATAAATTACAACCTGTCCCAAAATGATTATCTGAGTTTCATTGCAGTTTCATTTCCCTTGTATGTGGGGTACTGTACAAGGACAAATCTTTGCATAGGAGTAAACAACAACTTAACAAGTTTACATAGTGTAACTTATAAATGTTCAATGTGAGTATCAAATTATTTCTTTACTCCAGTTATTGTTTACCTTACTCCCTGTAAGGTACAAGGCTCATTCAATATATAACCGGAAATATGTTGTAACAATATATTTATTACAAGCACCAAAAGATCTACATTACTATGTTTCAACATAGCCCCCCCCCCCTCCTAGTCCAATGCACCTACGCCAGCGCTTGATAAGGACACTGATTCCACAAGAAAATAATTATTTTGGACGCGTGCGTAACCACTTATGCACCGCTGATTGGACTTCGTCGTCATTCTGGAACCTCCATCCACTTAGTGCATCTTTCAGAGGGTCAAAGGTGTGAAAATCGGAAGGTGCGAGATCGGGCGAATATGGAGGGTGGGGTAAGCACTCAAACTTTAGGTCCTCGATGGTAGACAAAGTGACATTGGCAGTGTGTGGTCTCGCATTGTCATGGAGCAAAAGCACACAAGTGAACATCAGACCACGTCGTCTCTGCAGAATTGCTGGTTTCAGTTTTTCGCGCAAAAGGTTGGGTCGCGTGACCTCTGGGCATGTAATGTTCAAGAATTGGACCCTTGTGGTCCCAAAACAGAGTTAACATGTTAACTGCATTGACAGAGCGACCTGGACGCGGAGAATCTTCAACGCTGGTTATGCCCTGTTTGAACTTCTCAGCCCACTCGTACACTTGTGATCGACTCATACAGTTGTCACCGTACTGAAGTGTCATGAGGCGATGAATTTCTATCAGTTTCACGCCTTCACTCAACAAAAATCTCACGAAACTTCGCTGCTCCAGCTTAGAGCACTCCTGTAAGGGTGCCGCCATCTTGTGTAACTGCTTCCCAGCGTCCCGTGCGCGAGGCAGGCGTGCCAGCCCCAGCTATGAATAGCTTACAGATGCCTTCACAAAATAACAGTCACGGTCGTACGTATTTTAGATTTTTTATACTACTTTTCCGGTTATTTATTGAATGCACCTTGTATGTGTGATATGTAGGCGTATTCTCCGAAATCTTATCCCCACATATACATCACAATTTTGTTTCATAACTGCTGTCACAGTCATTAAAGCTGCTCCTTGCGATGGAAAATCAAATGTTACAGAATAGGCCGAAACCATGTGATAACTTTCTTTGGACTCGATCGAGTTCAGTTGACGTCACCACTAATATGATCCATGGCGATAGAAATTGGAGGCGAGGAAGGCAGTGCTGACCCATCCACTTCTGCTCCAGAGTGTATCTGGACCAGGGGAAGGTTTTGGGTATCTCGGATGCAGTTGTGCAGTTATCAGCGGCAATAAACTCCGGTTCCGGGCAGACTTTGCTCATTTCCTGAGCGCTAACGAGTGGCAAAACAGGGAAGGAGTGAAGGGGAAAAAGAGAAGCAGCGGAGAGGAAAGGAAGGAGTGAGAGGAGATGAGATCGGATGAAGCAGGAAGAGGATGGAAGTCAAGGGGTTGAGGATGAAGGGTTGATCGGTCTAGGAAAAGAGGGACGGAGCCGTAACATAGCTCAGCTGCTGTTGGACCAAAAGTGAAGTGCAAATATGTTATCAAATGTAATTGAAAATATGGGAAGTAAGATAATAACTAGGGCCCGGAAGTTGAGGAAAAATCCTTTTCTTTCCTAGTGTCCCAAGACGAGGCCCAACATAATATATATTCATTTTGGGTCATTGTAGGCCAGAAAAAGGTGGGTTTTATTTGTCCTTTTCTGCCTTTATCCGCGTTTTTTGGCTTATTGGACCTTTTCTAGCCTCTTTTGAGGTCTTAACGGCTTCTTTTTGCAACTTCACCTTCTTTCGACTACGTTTTTTACTGCACATTCTCAATTCGAATCATCATCAGTTCATCACCTCTGTAGTAAAGAAATAAATAAATATATTTTTGGACGACTGAAGCAGGTACGGTACGAGGTCCTTTAACCGTAACTTGTCTGGAAGGTCACGCTGTAAGTGGCAACTTTCTCTTGTTTTGAAGCTTTCAGTTTTTTCGCACTGTGTGTTCCATATCACAGGAATTTTGTATTTTTTTATTCATTAAATATGTAATTAAAACTGAAGTTATTAATTAATTTGGATCACATTTATACGTCCGTTTTTCCGTTATTAGGTCCTTATTTTATATTTTTAGGTCTTTTTATAGGTTTTTTTGGCAATTTATAGGTCTTCAACTTCCGAGCCCTTATAATAACAAATAACTTTTGACTCTAAAAAGTAGACTTGGAAAAACGGTAAGCTCTGTTGTCCAACTATTGTGAAATAAATTACCATGATCAATTTGGAAAACTCAATAAACAAGTTCCTGAATTAAGAGAAGACTGTGAAAATAAGACATTCTGACCCGATTCCTGCATTTCACCCTCGATTTTTTCTGGATCATCATTTTCACATTCTTAATTCTGGTGGAATACCAATTTGTTCAATTTTATATCTGTTATCTATTGTTATCAACAAAATAAGTTTTTTTCTTCCTTTTCTATACAAGTTGATATGTACGTCGCCAGTTTCCAGGAAGGCGGAGAGGAACGGGAAAGAAAAAGACAAAACACACACACACACTCTCTCTCTCTCTCTCTTTTCCCCTACCACTTCCTCTCTATTTATCCTTTTCTCTCTCCCACCTTATTTCACCTTCTCTCCCTCCCTCTCTCCCCTTATCTCTCTTTCTCTCTTATTTACTATTCTCTTTTCAATCCTCTCTCTCCTTCTCTCTGTCTTTATATTTCTCTTCCTCCCTCGCTTTCTTTCTCTCTCTCCCCTTCTTTTTATTCCTTTCTCCCTCTGTCGGTCTCCCCCTTCTCTCTCTCTCTCTCTCTCTATTTGGTTCTGTTTACGTACAGTAAGACAAAATCTGCCTAACTAACTCTCTAGCCTTCATAAACCCGAAGGTTCATGGCTGCAGCAACACAGGTATTTCATCTGTCCCTATCTTGAGCAAGATCTATATACTCTTCTCCATCCCTACCGATTTCCTTTAGGTCCATCTCAACGTTGTTCCTCCATCTTCGTCTTGGCCTTCCTACAGGTCTCTTACCATCAGGTTTCCCAACAAGAATCCTGTGAACTCCTCTTTCCTCTCCCATTCGTGCCACATGGCCTGCCCACCTACGTCTTCTTGATTTAATTATTCTAATAATATCTGGACATGAATACAAATTATGTAGTTCTAAATTATGTAACCTTCTCCACTCACCTGTCTCCTCATCCCTTTTAGGTCCAAATATTTTCCTATTTTCAAATACTCTCAATTTATGTTCCTCTTTCAATGTATTGTCAGACAAAATCTGCCTCATTGTACTAATCCCCCACATCCTTTTCGCGAAAACATTCATTCTCACCGTCGCGATTGACCCAAGAGGCAGAACTTAAAATAACAAAAATTCAACTAATTATCCAGCCAAAATATTGTCACGAACAACCTTTCTTAAAAATGCCCAACGTGAAACCACAAGTAAGCACCTTGATCTTGTCCTTGCTTCAAAGCAGCATCGGCAACAAATAATTTATGACCCCTCTATCGGCGGCAGAGTCAACTAAGTTGGTCCGGGGAGGCGCCATTATGATTCTACCGGTGTCCCCGCGTCTGTGGCCATATTTCTCAAAGCTGCCAAGCGAAAGGGGAGGAGGAGGGAGGGGGTTTATAGGCGAGGAATGAATTTTAAACTGCGAAGCCCTTATTCGTGAATAATTTATCTCCCGGAGCGGAAGATTTAGGCTCCGGCCCGGAGGAATGCATCACTGTCAGAGGGCCCAAGGTTCGTGATACAAGCGACGCTATTCTGAATACTGAAAGGCTCGGCTTCTGTAATTACGGAGAGGTGTGTAGTTGCCGGAAGCAGGGGCTTATGGGAAGTTCCCGTTGTCAAAAGACGACTTTGAAGCATGCCGATGCTTCCTACTTGCTCTTGTCAAGATGGAGTCCCAGAATCCGTTTGGGTATCCCTGCTCCGTCGTTAACCACGCCCTTCGATGCTGACGTCACTAAACAACGCACTAGGAACACCGAACGTAACCGATGCCTTCTTATAACAAGGCCTCTGCGGGGATTCTTCGTGGACATGCCACGTCATCATCGGTAGGCCGTGGAGTGCAACACAATGCAGCGGCGGCTGCTGGCTCTGAATAAGAAGGGCTAGCAGATAAAGAATGGTGTAATAGAGAAAATTAGATCAACAGTTAGACATACTTATTAGAAAATGGGGTTTCTAACAAAAACATTAGTGTGTGCTTTGTTAGAAACTACAATTTCTGACATGTTCTGAACAGAACAAAAGTGGCAGAAAAGCGAAGTGAAGTAAGTACGTAATATATTTTGATTTAGCCAAAGCTTTCGATACTGTCAGTCATCGTCTTCTGATTCAAAAATTATGCAATAGATTCAACATTCATGATAACTTTCTAAACTTTCTCACAGATTACTAACAACGCCAACAACGTGTAGTTCATCCAGGAACTCTAACTGTCCTCCAGTCCTCTCTGGAGTACCACAGGGTAGTGTTCTAGGACCTCTCTTATTAATATTATTCGTCGACGACCTTGATCATTTCACAGCTCCCTCTAGTAATTACCTTCTATTCGCAGATGACTGTAACATTTTCAGAGAAATCTCCACTTCCAATGATGCCCATCTTCTCCAGAATGTCCTAACAGTATTTACTACCTGGTAATTGACATGGAAACTTAAACGCATCTCTCTCAAAAAGAAGCTGGTGAAGTCATCGTACTCCATCTTCGGCAATAACATCAAAGCAGTATCCTTTGTTTTCGACCAAAAACTCACATTTGAAGAGCATGTAACAGGCATAACAGAAAATGCAGTCTCTTAGGTTTACTGTATCGTTTCACAGAAACTAGTACTATCTCAACCTAACCTCGTACTTCATGTTCCCAAGTACTCGTAAAAGAATACTGCTCTCCAGTCTGATCCATGCCATGTCCCACTCAGCTCTCTAGAATCGATTCTGTTCTTCACTTTTTCCTGGCTATAGTTCGTTACAGGGTTCCCTCATTACGCAATCTTTCAACACAGCATCTCCTGTCCTAGCTACACTTACAGACTCCCTATCAGCGCCGTTCACGGAATGATTTCAATTATCTTTACAAAATTGTCACGCTCCTCGAGGAATTCCACTTTCCAGTTCCTGTGCGCACAACACGTAACACAAATCTATTTTACACTATCTAGCCTGGACCAGAAAGAAAAAGAATACGACTTCCACAGACTTCTCAGTCAATATGACATCCCATAAAGTGTTGATAATTTTCCACATAGCGTGCCTTTCTGTCTTCCATCATGACATATGTTGCTAAATAACCTCAAATAGTACCATTTTGACTTGTTTTTGTTACTCCTTTGTGTTATTTTGTTATTTTAATGTTTCTTCTTTTCATTGTTGATGATTTTAGTGTAAAATGGCCACGTGCTGTATCTGAAAATTTCTCAATAAATAAGAAAACAATTTTGCTGACGTGTTTCTTAAACACGTTACCACTCCCTGTTTATAGGCAACCTGCAAAGTGATTCTGTGTGATGGGCTGCATAATTTCAAGTGAAACGATAGCTTAACTTTTGATTTTAGTGAAAATATTGCAGATATAATCGTATATCTTTGCTTCCTCACTTGCGTTGCCAGTTCCTTCATATACTATATTAAGACTTACCGTAACCGATGCCTTCTTATAAGAAGGCCTCTGCGGGGATTCTTCGTGGACATGCCACTTCATCATCGGTAGGCCGTGGAGTGCAACACAATGCAGCGGCGGCTGCTGGCTCTGTCGGACTGTGTAAAAGCCCACATTTTCTATTTACCAGTGGTGTATTTTAGGGAGTTATGAGACTTGGAAACCCAAGAGATACAAGAGACCGAGCCATTTCAGTCTATAAGAAGCATTAACAACGTAAGCACAGCGAGGCGACACCATTCTTAAGAGCGGTTCCCCAAAACACTTAACCCATTAAGATCTGGTCTCGTAGAACATCGGTCGAACATGATATCCGCAAAAAACGCAATCTAAAAATCCCCAAACATAAAACCGCCACCTATAACAAGTCCTTCATTGTTACAGGGATCAGGGAATTGAACAAACTGCCTGCACCATTGACTAACATTATTTTTCATCATAGTTTTAAGAAGAAACTAAAGAACTTACTATTGGCCCAACAACTACATTATGTTAACAATTGCATCTGCCTCCCCGCACACACCACTAATGACTTATTTATTACTTATCTTGACTCCACAGTATACATACTAATCAATTAAATGTATTATTTTATCATTGTGTAATCTTTATTGTATTATTTATTTATTATTATTCTCTTTCTTTGTTTTTATTCATTTATTGCATCTGTGACAAAGGTTGGTTGTAAGAACGGCCCATGAGGCCGAAACACGCCTAATTAAATAAAGACAAATTCACTCTATTCTATTCTATGCTATGCACGCATTAAGAAAATGGTGTAGTCTGAGCGATAAGCAAACGACAAGTGACATATGCAGTTTGTCGTGTCACCTCGATACGGAAGGTTGCATTTATTTATGAATGTTGGTTTCCCAGTGAAACAAATGTCGCTTGTTGCTTGTCTCCTTTCGCGTGTCGATTCCATCAAAAAGCTCCCTTAGAGTTCAACCAGACGTAGATCTACCTCGCTAACTATAGGGTGTCTCATAAGTATTAGCGCAAACTGACACAGGTGAAAGTACACGATAATAGAAGCAAAAAAGTCTCAGTAAACATGGGTCTGCAAACGAGCCGTTTTCGAGATAATCGCGAATGTGTGATTACAAGCCGCCACTGACTTCATTGTTTGTAAACGTCGTCCTAGTTGGTAAAATGCTAATAATGTGTGAGAATGTGTGGTTACAAGCCGTAATTGATTGCGTTTTGTAAACACCGAGTGCTTTACTCCTTGCGCGGTCCGAGGTTTGCTCTTTGTTTGCAAAACAGAACATTTCCGAGAGGTGGCGTTGTAATCAAACAGGATGGATATAATCAGTACAGAGAATTGTACATGCTTGTGACCAACTCCGAAATGAACCGGGGGTGTTTGACAGCATTTTACCAACTGGGACAACGTTTACAAACAATGAAGTCAGTGGCGGCTTGTAATCACACATTCGCGATTATCTCGAAAACGGCTCGTTTGCAGACCCATGTTTACTGAGACTTTTTCTTCTATTATCTTGCACTTTCACCTGTGTCAGTTTGCGCTATTACTTTTGAGACACCCTGTATATCGAAAATGTCTGTCGTTTCAGACAATCGTGCAGATGTACTCTCACTGAGTGTTCCATGTCCAATCCCCGCGACAGTAACCGTTTTCAGTCCACTTTATGTTCAGATAGGATAATGAGAACTGGATTTATAGTTCAGATTAAACCCAGTAGTCTAGGCAACCGAGTGCGTCACGGAAGGTTCCAGGATCGAGCCCTGTACTGGATGTGGGCGTTCTTTGTGTCAGTTCTATCTAATGATGACTGGTTCTCATCGTCGCGGTTATCCAGAAGTGAGAGAAAATAGTCGTTAAAAACAAAATACAAGAAAAGTGGATCCCAACCACAGTGAAATTTGCCTCCACCTTATTTCTAACCTACGACCCTTTCATTACAAGGCAACAACGTTAGCTACTGCGCTATCGCTGAATCCTTGGTCACTCTACCCGTTCATAAAATGGACTTGCCGAGTTTCATCATATCATCACTCATCCTCATCTTCGCGATTAGCCAAAGCGGAAGAAAAGATAAGTAAAATAAACTAATCAATCGATCAATCAATAAAGTAGACACGTTCTTTGAAATTCCTGCGAACATTTCAGCAAGGTAGCAAAAGAAAATCCGTAATTGCAAATTCATTTCTAAAATTTACCGAAAGCTTTCCCTTTAAACATTCAACAAATTGCCTTGAATTTCCGGTGACGAAAACGTTAGACAAAGCCGCGGAGAACCCGACCGCAAAAACACTCGCGTTGCGGCTGTGCCCAAAAATAGGCCTCAATTATTCCATCCACGTTTCGCTACGTGTCGGAGAGATGGCGGGAAAATCTTGTTGAAACGAATGTGACGGGTCCGTGTTAGCCCCATGTTGTCGTGGCAGATAATCCCCCCCGTCCAGGCAGCGAAGCCTTGCAAACAGGCCGGGAAAACCCTCAGGATTACAGACGATCAATTGTTCATTCCATCCGTGAAACTATGGTATAGCCTCAGCTGCTGCCATCTGAGCGCCGGTTCGTAAACACAAAAATCTACGATCGCACTTCGTCTGTAGTACACATTACCGTCCCTAGATGTCAGGACGAATACCTATTATTACCAAACTAACCTCATTTGCACTTTTAGGTTCAAATATTTAGAGCAACTTGGTTTCAACATTTCATATACATTTTATATATATTTCTCTTTGCAATGTATATTAAATTAACCTTTTTGGTCTTGTTGGAATATCTTTTAGTACAGAAGTTCAGTGTGAAATATTATATACAGGATCTTGTAAGAAAGAAAGTCCAACTTCAATACCAAAGCCGAAGCTCTGACTGTCGTGGTGAATGACAAAAATTTTGGTAGATAAAAGATGTATGGTGTAATCAGTTATTTGATTGATTTAGTTTATTTTGCTTCGCTTTTCTGCAACTTTTGCCTAGTTTCGAAGATGGGGATGAGTGATGACAACGTATATTTCACACATATAGTTTGATTTCAGTCATAGTAATTTACATTAATTATTATGTAATAGGGACGAAGGAATGCGATAATTTCAAATTCAAATTATGTTTCTTGAGGGGGCAACACTATTATCGGGGTAATATGGCCATGAAAAAAATACCTTTCTTGTCCCTTAGTGGAAAAAAACTGGGAACGTCCTTGATTAGGAAGGCGTTTACCGCCCTTGCCTCCCCGTGCACACGCCTATGTTCATTCTAGAAAGTAAATATGTAATTTAAGCGACTAATTTACTCTACTTTAACATCCAATTAAACACACATGCTGAAATTGAAAGCAAAACAATCTTTACTCAACGAACTTATGTGACGGTTGGGGCTGCCTTTTCTGCGTAAGCTGGGGGTATGTTTGGTTCAATGGTGGTTAACTTAAGTCGTAAATCTGAGTGCGCGTCAAGGCTATTTCTGTACTTGCTATTTGGTTTCATGGAAGTATTGGAGAGAATTTGGTAACATAGCGCAACTGGGGTTTGGGGAAATAAATTTTCGAACCCGGCATCGCAACGCACCAAACACCCACTCGGGACCCAGCAGTGGGTAGCGCCCCATAGGTTGAGACACGATTCCCTAGTGTGATAAGTAATAAATTCCTCTTTTGTCTATACAGGGTGTTTCCGGGCTGATGATACAAACTTTCAGGGATGATGAAGAAGGGCACATGTATCAATTTGAGATAAGGAACCCTGGTCCGGAAACAACTTAGTAGAAAGTTATAAGCGAAAATCGGTGTATGAAGATGTAATACTTTTGTTACCTGCACAAGTTTCACAAGCTGCTACATTCACAACAGTTGTTCAAAGTGGCGTCCCCCAGCTTCGCTGCAGGCATGACAAGGTCGCACAAAGTTCTGACGTACCCGTTGGAACAACCCAGGGGTAGTTCGAACAATGTCACAGGCAGCGAGAATTCTTGCCAGGAGATCCTCTTCAGTGTACTACAGGTGTCTCGTACACAGGACTTTTCACATGACCCCACAAGAAGAAATCAAGTGGGTTCAGATTAGGTGACCGAGCTGGCCACGGAACAACTTGTGAAACTTGTGCAGGTAATAAAAGCATTACATCTTCATGCACCGATTTTCGCTTATAACTTTCTACTAAGTCGTTTCCGGACCAGGCTTCCTTATCTCAAATTGAAACATGTTCCCTTCTCCATCATCCTTGAAAGTTTGTATCATCATCCCGGAAACATCCTATGTAGACTTATATCATTTTTTTCAATGACCTCCTGTAATAATAAGAGAATCGGATATAATATAATGATATATTATTAATTGAGGTAAAAAAAAATAACATGTGTGGGCCACTAATACTTCATTATTTTATTTCGTATATATGGCATTTTTTACTGCTTTTGTCCACAATGTTTCTCTTTTCTTAATGTATGCTGTTCGAACCTGCAAATGGCGTCCTTGTCTTACCAAGAAATCAAAACACTCGGCGCGCATAAGCACAATCGTGACTGCAGCGCTGCAGTGGTGATATTTGCAAACTAAACTTATTTTGTGGATATCCATAATATACAGGGTGGGTGAAAAATAAACCCCTATTAGAAATATTTGATAACATTAATACCAATTGATCAATTTTAATGGAACAAGTTTTACATTGCACAGTAGAATGGTACGACTTTACTGCAGTGTCAGAATTCCACACAGGCACCAACATTGTCCACCAGTTTTTCCGGTCGTCTGGAAACATTAATGTTCTCCATGAAGGAAGCCCCGGAGGCAAGAATGCTCCATTACGACCCCTCCTCCCACACACACCTAATGAAATCATTAACTTACACCCTTTTTAAGGGTGAAAATGCCCTTTTTTGACGTCCCTAGCAACGTCCGTTTCCAGGGGCTAAAAATCCGACATTTTTTTGAAACTTTATCCTCGATGGCATCAGCATGAACAACGTAGATGATGCAATTCCTAGTTAGAAAAGTGCTTCACAAACAAGAGTGCGACATACGAAGATTCCATCCAGAGATTACATAAACAGTTATATACAATTACGAAATACGAAAATAGCTACATAATGGCTCTTTTAATTAAATGTTTAGAGATGTAACAATACTTTCGTATTTGCCATGTATGTTGTTGACCATGTAAACGGACGTTGCTAGGCAACTTAAAGAAAGGTTATTTTCATCCGAATATGACGTTAAGTGAACGATACTTGAATTTTCGTATTTCAAAATATGGAGCTATTGAAGTCGTTTATACGAAACGGACAATACTTAACCAGTTTATTATTAAGAAACATAGATAATAATATTTTGAGTATTTGGACAATATTAGAGAACGTACACGCATAACGTTGCGTTCTAAACTTTTCAAGTCATTGCGTGAATCTTGAACATGCGAGCGCACAAGATGTGACCGAAGGTCGCGTTGAAAGTGCGCGAGTCCCTACTATATAAGCTAATGTTCACATAATGTCTCGGTCTCGCACTCCTAAGGGCAAGGCATTCGCTTGGATAAAACCTTATGGTAATGTTGAGACACTGGCTTTAGAACTGTGATACTTTTGGCTAATCGCGACGATAAGGATGAGCGATGATATGATGAAGTCAAATGATACATCAACTCTAACGAAACGCCTAAACCACTTATGAAGGAGCACTCACAAGGAACACCCGAGCCCAGACCGAGATTTGGATCCGGGACCCCTGTGTCGCAGCGCGTTATGCTATAGGTGTGTTTCACCTACGTCACAAACTGTTGCATTGTGGGATCGAGCAGCCATGATTGTGGCGGGTTCTTGTAAACATTCGGAATTCAAGCGGGCGGGCGGGAGATTTGAACCTTGCTTACGATGGTATGTATACTTTGTGCAATATTAGATTGTTTAGATCTGACAGGCACTCACGTTTATCCTAGAATTTTCAGAGAAAGAACAGAAGGTGCAATCACGGTACAGAATTTTCCGATTATTCATTAGAATACGCCGTCATGGCGAGAATAAATCGTGCCAACATTGATGAACAAAACAAACAGTACAGTACAGAGCGGTGGGGCGAACATTTCTTTTCAGGTAAGTTCATATATCGCATTTCTCTGTGACTTTTAGTACAAATGAATTGAACTGGTGTTTTTTATCATACTTGAAAGTAGCGTTTACTTGTTATTGTTTTATTTGGTAGAAATGTGTTGACGATAAAAATAATAACATTCAAAGTTAAATTCATCTTGATAATTGCACTCTTGTATTATTTATATTTCATTCATTAACACAAACTGTTATTAATTGTTATCCTATTCATGAGAAACACAAACCATTGACGGATAGCCCCAAAAACCATTCACGGTAGCCCCACGAACCATTTCCGGCAAGGTTAGGTTAGGTTAGGTTAGGTAAGCATAGTTAAAAAAATTCTCGTAAAAAAGTCACGTTTGGAAACACTGGCGAGACCGCGTGACTTTCGACGCTCGCGGCATCTGCACGTACATAATGGAAACAACGGCATAATGTTACAGAAAATGCAAGTTCCTGCTCCGTGGAACCGCGTGCCTAGCGAAGAGATGGGGGTGTCGACCGAGACCTGGCGCTGCCGTATAGGAATGTACGTGGGAAAAGTGCCTTCGAAATGTGAAGCGACCGTGGGGTGCAGTTTTGGATTCAAACAGTGTTTCTTTGCTTACGGACTAGTTGTGCTAGTGTTATTAGTGATTGGAGGCGTGGAACCAAACCCTGGCCCAAGTGACGAAATGAAAGAAATCAAAGAAATGTTCCGTGATCTCAAAGCGTCTCACGAATCACTTGTTACCGAAGTTCGACAATTCAACGACGCACTTAGAACTCTGGTCGGTAGAGTGGATGTCCTCCAAAGTGACGTAGGTTCGCTTACAAAACGCGTAGAAGAACTGTCGGAGAACAATAGATGGCTTCAACAAAGGCTGGATGATCAGGAAGATAGAAGTCGTCGGGATAACCTAGTGTTTTACGGTGTCGATGAGGATTCCCCGGGAGAAGACTGGGCAGAATCCGAGTCCAAAGCACGTCGAATTATACAAGACAAGCTGCGCATAATTCTGCAAGAGGATGACATTCAGCGAGCTCATAGGATAAACACGAACAGCACGCGAGGCCCACGCCCAATCGTTTGCCGCTTTTTACGGTACAAAAAAAAGGAAGAAATTCTCAGGTGCCGCAACAAACTAAAAGGTACAAAAATATATGTTGAACATGACTTTTGCTATTCCACTCGGAAGGAGCGCCAGGGACTCCTGGAACATATGCACAGTGCTCGGAAGGCTGGTCATAGAGCCTACATTAGTTACCGCCACCTCGTTGTTGACAATGTCAAGTATTCCTTGAGTGATCTCCAACCTGACCCAGCCACCTTATCTGAGCCCCAAACTGTTGGCGCCAACCAGTCTCGAAGTGAAAGTGCAGTTCAACATCCCGCAGCCCCTATCCACCCTGGAAGTTCAGGAATGCAGTACGATCGGCGAAGCAAGTGGTCCCGCGGAAATGGCCTCCGGCCTCTCTGAAGATGTCGACGTAGCCACGCCCATCGCAACCTGACAGGTAAGAAGGACATCCCCTCAGGACCCACTGGTGTATTAGTGAAAACAGCTGACAATCTCGAACCTAGCGGAACGAGTACAAACGCAACTAGTGCACACTCCGTTTCTGAAAACTCGCCAGAGAATGTACATTCAGTCAAAACCGTTCACGAGAATCAAACAAATCGAGTCCCCATGAGCATTATTTATCAAAACCTAAGAGGTATACGCACGAAAACGAATCAGTTTCTTCTCAGTATTTTGGCGAATAACTACGACGTGGTCTTGTGCGCTGAAACTTGGCTCAACACTTCAATATCCAACTCGGAAATATTTTCAGAACAATACAGTGTTTTTAGATCGGACCGCAACCCACGAGAAAACGGGAAAACCCTAGGAGGTGGTGTTCTTATTGGTGTAAAGAAAGAACATTGCCCTGAACTGGTGGATTTACCGTTAACTCAACAAACCATAGACTGTGTAATTATAAAATTAAAACCGGAACATGCACATACCATCTATATTTCTGTAATATACATCCAGCCGTCATCACCCCTACCGGTATATGAAACTTTGTTCTCCCACATAACCGCACATTGTCCTCTAGGGGCCCCATTGCTCATCGCTGGTGACTTTAACATCCCTGACATAACTCATCCTACTAACGACCTCCTCACGTTAGGTTCCCACTGTCGTGAATTGAAGTACTTTATTGATTTTAATGATCTCAAAAACTTAAATACTATACAAAATGCCAACGGTAAAACCCTAGATTTAGTCCTAACAAATATAGATAACGTAACGATACTCCGGCAGGATGCACTGGTGCCGGAAGATACTCACCACCCTCCCCTAGGAATAAATGTACCACGCCCAACACCTAAGCGTAAAACTTCAAAGTCGAGTATTAAGCGATACAATTTTAAGAAAGCTGATTTCGTCAGTATGTTTCACAAATTTAAATCGGCTAACTGGGAACAATTACATAAATACAAAGATATCGATCTTGCAGTGGACAAATTTTATGAAATAATTAAGTGTATATTTGATGAATGCGTCCCATTCTCCCGCTCAACTTATTCTAATCAGTACCCATGTTGGTTCACGCTAGATATTATAAAAGGTATAAAGATCCAGTCGCACCATCATAAAAAATGGAAACAAAAACAAGGGAATGTAGGGTATCATGAAGCTAACTTTAAAGCCCTAAGAACGAAATTAAAAGCGGAAATAAACAAAGCTTACCAAAACTACCTTAACAGCTGCGAAGCTAATCTGACTCGCGACCCAAATCTATTTTGGTCTTTAGTTAAGAATCAAAGGAAGAATCCACCAGCCCAACCAACCAAACTCAATGGTGAACCTATCGATAACAATAACTAACTAACTAACTCTCTAGCCTTCTTAAACCCGAAGGTTCATGGCTGCAGCAACACAGGCCTTCCATCTGTTCCTATCTTGAGCAAGTTCTATATACTCTTTTCCATCCCTACCGATTTCCTTTAGGTCCATCTCAACGTTGTCCCTCCATCTTCGTCTTGGCCTTCCTACAGGTCTCTTACCATCTGGTTTCCCAACAAGAATCCTGTAAACTCCTCTTTCCTCTCCCATTCGTGCCACATGTCCTGCCCACCTAAGTCTTCTTGATTTAATTATTCTAATAATATCTGGACATGAGTACAAATTATGTAGTTCTAAATTATGTAACCTTCTCCACTCACCTGTCTCCTCATCCCTTTTAGGTCCAAAGATTTTCCTAAGGATTTTATTTTCAAATACTCTCAATTTATGTTCCTCTTTCAATGTAAGGGACCAAGTTTCACACCCATATAATACTACAGGCAAAATTACTGTTTTGTATATTTTAACCTTTAGTTTCTTAGATATTAAACGAGAAGACAAAAGTTTATGAAGAGAGAAGTAACATGCATTTCCTGAATTAAGCCTACTTTTTATTTCCTCTTTAATATAATTTTCATTTGTTAATATTACTCCTAAGTATTTGAATTTGGAAACTGGTTCAAACGAGTTGTTATCAATAATTAGATTTTGATTATTACCTAACACTTGGTTTCGGCCTGTAAGCATATATTTAGTTTTCTCTTTGTTAACTTCCAAACCTATCTCTTTAGCAGTTTTGAAAAATATTTTAGCATTATTCTTAATTGTATTCACATCATCCCCCAGTAAGTCTACATCATCAGCATATGCTAACAACTGAGTCACACCATTTAATTTTAGTCCTTCTTTAGTTTCTTTTACCTTCCTTACAGCATATTCTAAGGCAAAATTAAAGAGCAATGGAGATAATGCATCTCCTTGTTTTAACCCATCATGAATTGTAAATTTGTCAGACATATTATTACCCACACGAATTTTACTTTCTGTTTCACTGGTGCATATTTTTATCATACTAACAAGCTTCTTAGGTATTCCAAACTCTACTAATATATTATATAATTTATCTCTTTTGACCGAATCATATGCTTTTTTGAAATCAATGAATAGCTGATGGACATTTTGATTATATTCCCACTTTTTTTCAAGTGTCTGTCTGATGTGAAAAATTTGATCTGTAGTTGATCTGTTACGTTTAAATCCACATTGATAATCACCTATAATTTCATTAGCAAATGGGGTTAGTCTTGTTAAAATAATGTTAGACAATATTTTGTATGTTGTTGAGAGTAGAGAAATTCCACGGTAATTATTGCAGTTCATTTTATCACCTTTTTTAAACACAGGAACAATTATGGATTCTTTCCACTGTTGAGGGATTTCTTCTTTATTCCATATTAAACAAATTAATTTATGAATTTGACATATTAATGAATTTCCACCATATTTAATTAACTCAGCTGGTATTAAATCAATGCCAGGTGCTTTGTTATTCTTTAGCCTTTTAATAGCATCTTTAACTTCCGTCAAGTTAGGTTCTGGAACTAAAGGTTCTGCTGTGTGGACTTCATTTACTTCTGATTTATCTCCTACATGGACATTTAAAAGGTCATTAAAGTAGTTCTTCCATCTATTTAGAATATCGCATGGGTCAGCTAGAAAATCACCGTCTTTATCTTTTATCAAGTTTACTTTAGGTTGCCACCCCTTTCTAAATTCATTTACACCTTTATATAAATCTCTGATATTTTTATTTTTGCTGTTTGTTTCAATTTCGTCAATTTTGCTTTTCAAGTAATCTCTTTTTTTACTTCTAAACGTGCGGTTAACTTCTCGCTTTATTCTATTATAATTGCTTAGATTTGTATCATCCGAGTTATTTAACCATCTAAGTCTAGCCTGATTTCTTATTTCTATTAGATTATGACATTCATTATCAAACCACGGCTTACTTTTTCTCGGTTTATGGTATCCTATACTTTCTTTAGCTGCTGATTCTATTGCATTACGTATGTGCTCCCAATTCTTATTTACGTCTGTTTCATTTATATTTTCATCATCATTTAAATCCTGCAAAACATCAAATCTATTTGACAGTTTAATTTGGTAATCTTTCTTAATTCTTTCATCAACAAACTTTCCTGTATCAAATTTTATAACTTTTAGATTTTGTTGCTTATGATTTATCACTGAGAGTCTTTCTCTTAATTTAGCAATTACTAAATAATGGTCACTGGCACAGTCAGCACCTCTATGTGTACGAACGTCAATTATACTAGTATGCCTTCTCTTATCAATGAGAATATGATCTATCTGATTATGAGTTTTACCATCTGGAGAAGACCAGGTATATTTATGGATATCTTTATGTTTAAAAGTGGTACTTTTCACAATTAAATTCTTTGAGGTTGCAAAAGTAATCAATCTTATACCATTATCATTACTTAATTCATGAAGACTTTCTTTACCAATCGTGGGTTTAAATGTCTCTTCTTTGCCAATCTGCGCATTACAGTCACCTAACAGAATTTTCATATCATACTGAGAAAATTTATCAAAGACCTGTTCTAACTCTGTATAAAAATCATCTTTATTATTATCATCTTTATCTTCCGTTGGTGCATGTATGTTTATTAAAATAATTTTACACCACCTACCCTGTAAAACTGCATATGATATCCTATCATTAATAAATTCTACTGTTTTAAGAGCCGAGATAATTCTATTATTTATGAAAAAGCCTGTTCCAAAATTATGATTTTCAGTACCACCATAGAAAAAAGTATAATTTTTAGTTTTACAATTCCCTTCTCCTGGCCACCTAACTTCCTGGACAGCTACTACATCTAATTTATACTTCACTATCTCATTAACTGTACACTGAAATGCCCCAGGCCGGTAAAGGCTCAGAACATTCCAGGTGCCTAATTTAATATCCTTATTCCTAATGAAGATCTTATCCTTAGTCCAGGGACCTCCCAAAGTAGTCCCCACCCGGAGATCCGAACGGGGGACTATTTTACCTCCGGAATATTTTACCTTGGGAACATCCATGGCCTTATATTTCTGTTTCTTGACATGTCTTTTTACAGTGCAGAGTTGTCAGCTCTACGCCTAACCCCCAATATGAATGGAGGAACTACTACACAAGACAAACACAAACATATTAGACAGCACAATTACTACACAAGACGAACACAAACACATCAGACAGCATAACTACTACACAAGACACACACAAACACATCACAACTATAACACAATATAAACATACACACACCACAACTACTACGCAATATAAACAAACAAACAAACAAACAAACAAACACAAACACACACACACACACACACACACACACACACACACACACACACACAAAAATCATTATTAACAGGAATGAGATGGAATGATGATTGACTTGTTATTGATTTTTAGTTATGGTTGTTATGTACAGTTGGGGTTCAAATGAAACACCATCTCTTATGCCTTTAGAATCAGTTTGGAAGAGCAAGGTTAGTCAAGCACTAACTAAGGTTTGGAGACACTAATGTTAAATCGATAGCAGTCGGACGGGAACCATTGTGTGGATAGTGGGTGGGGGTACCGTCATTCATTGTTACTTGCCATTTGGTATAAAATCAGCTGTTTCTGTTTTTGTTGAGAGAATGAATAAGGTGTTTGGACCAGAGACTCATTCATTTCTGATGATATATGTGGATGACATTTTAATATTTAGCCCAACAATAGAGAAACATTTTGAACATCTTGATTATGTTCTACAGACATTGCAGAAGACGAACATGTCCATAAAATTTTCCAAATGCAAATTTTTCCAAACTGAAATTAAGTTTTTGGGTCATGTGGTGTCTGGTTCCGAGATTAAGGTCGATCATGATAAGGACTCAGCTATTCTACAGTTTCCTGAATGTTTATGCTACATATTTCGAATCTGTCTTTTCCGCGGAACCGTCCTCTTACGAAACCACACGTACGAATGCGCTCCCGAAATCCCAACTTAGTCTCTTAAGCATTACAGAAATCTCCCTAAAAGAAATCGAAAAAGCCATCAAGAAACTCAAACCAAAAAGAGCAGCTGGACCGGACCTAATCCCCCCCTACGTTATTAAAGGTGGCTCAGAGGCGCTCAAGTTCCCTCTCCACACCCTCTTTAATTTAATCTTGAAAACAGAAAAATTCTCCGCAAGTTGGAAAACGACGGAGATTTGTCCAATCCCCAAAGCAGCAGATAAGACAGACATAAGTAACTACAGACCAATCGCGAAACTGTCAGCTCCAGCTAAACTCTTTGAGAAAATAATTTATAATCATATTTACTCTCATGTCAAACCTATCCTTTCTCCACACCAGCATGGATTTGTACAAAACCGTTCAACTGTGACTAATCTCGTCGAATTAACAAATTACGTTGCGTCAACTATTGACGATAAAGGACAGGTCGATGTAATATACACGGACTTTTCAAAGGCCTTCGACACTGTACACCACGATACTTTAATTCAGAAACTAGCTTACATCTGCCTCTCCCCGCAACTTATAAAACTACTTGCTTCATATTTACAGAATAGACGACAATATGTCATGCACCAAGGACTAAGGTCCTCCTATTACGTAGCCAGCTCCGGTGTCCCCCAAGGTTCGAACCTAGGCCCCCTGCTGTACTTGATTTTCATTAACGATTTACCAGATGCACTAAAAAACTCCGAAAAATTAATCTTTGCTGACGATGTCAAAATTTTCAAACAAATTAAAAGTGATCACGACTGTACGAAATTACAAGACGAACTTAACGAAGTACTTGATTGGTGCAAGAACAACAAGGTTAATCTCAATCTCAAGAAATGCAAAGTAGTGTCATTCACACGTAACAAACATCCCATCCAATATTCATATAACATTTCCGACGTAGAAATCCTAAGAGAGAATACTGTAACTGATCTTGGAGTCACATTTGACAAAGTTTTAAATTTCCAGACACACACTGCGCGCATCCTCAGTGAAGCGCACAGGAACCTAGGATTTGTGATGAGAATGTGTAGCCAGTTTAAGAAAAAAGAAACCTTTTTACTACTTTACTATACGTTTGTCAGATCAAAACTTGAATATGCCTCAGTCGTTTGGGACCCGTTATTTATAAAGGAAATCGAAAAAATAGAAAAACTCCAAAATAAATTCTTAAGGTATTTAGTATATAAATTAGATGGCATTTATCCCAAATTCACTTCGGGTGACATCTTACGCAACATGCTGAGTGTCCCGTCCCTTGAAAAAAGAAGACAGATGCACCAGTTAACATTCCTTTTGAAACTTGTCAATGGAAAAACAGACTCCTCCGCACTTCTCGCAAAAATAAACTTTTACGTTCCATGCTCAAAATTAAGACCCAGAAATGACCTCTTTAAAATTTCACGCGGTAGAACCAGGATGGCTGAAATGGATCCCATGAGGAGGATGTGCGCGTTGTACAATATAGTCTCCAATAATACCCCTGACATTGATCTATTTAGACCTAAAAGCAAACTTATTATGTGAACCCTGTATATAATGGCATTGTAACCAAATATGTTGTATACTTTATGACATACCACCCCTGTATTATATATTGTTGTTATGTAATGATTATTCTGTTCCGTCTCATACGTAGTTATTTTCTACTTGTCTTTGTTGTTTTCTCTTACCAATTTTTAATTACTTGTTTTGTCAATATGTATGTAAACTGAACTCAGTTAACCTCAAAGCACTGTAACTGGGCATTTGCCTGTAGTGTTTAATAAATAAATAAATAAATAAATTATTTCTTGTTCTGCAGCATTCTATGGTGAAGTTTTCAGTTTCCGTCAAAGAAAATGTCTCCAAGAACTTCGACAATGCTACAGAAACTGATTTCAGTAAGTAGTTTCTACTGTAAATTTGAAGAAATCCGTTCGGGCGATATCGGATATTTACCAAATATTTTTAAAATGCCGAAAGAGATCACACAAAAAAATATGTCTAAAACAATTTCAAATTCATACTAGAATGTTCGAATTGCGTGCACGGCACAGATAAATGTGCGCGCAGATGCTGCGCTGCGGCTTTACAAATGGAAACACGACCAGATTTGACTGTTACGTTTTTAATTTTCGGTCCTTTTCGTCCTTTTATTTCAATTGCTCTCCTTCCACACTTGTCGTCGTGCTGACCACACGTCACACCGTAATTGGTTGGCAGTCGATAGGTAGCTCCCGCCCCACAATGACTGTTGCGCCTAGGGTTATTATTATTATTTCCATACTTTCATTCCTACCTCGGTATTCGTTCATTTATTAATTTTCTTTTGTTGTTCTTTCAAGTTTCTTTGAGAATCTTTCGCGATACACTTGGTACTTCGTGAAACAGAGTTTGAGAATCGCTGTTCTACGGTGTAGCCAGTGCCGGATCTACAAGCCGCAAAATCCCGCAGTGCGGAGGGGCCCTGAGACAAGTAAGCCTTTAGGGAGTCCTCAGCCATTGGCATAGTAGAGGGTTCGTATGTAAAAAAATAAACGTAGTTACTCAGGGATACAGAAACTAATACAATATGTACAGGTAAAGTTAAAGTTCCCTATGCATAAATAGCACAGTGCCAAAAGGCATATTTAGGGTATGTAGGCCCTTCATTTTTCGATATCGGCCATCTTCCAGGTGACGTGATCAGCACCACGCTGCGGCCACCCTTACCCCCCCCCCCAGTACCATTTGATTTGAGGCTGGGTGGGCCCTAGAGCCGCTTTATGTGGGGACAAAGCCGGAAAACTTCCGACCTCAGATCACCCACCCCGGGTTTCCCGCGTGGCAGTCAGATTAGAATCAAATCAGGCTAGAATTTCACGAGAAATGCAGTGGTGGTTTCTTCAGCCTGTCTTTAATCAGGAAAAGTTATGACTGCATGATTGTAACAAATGTATCATTTTCCAGGTGTGAGAAAACAGAATATCACATCACCACCTTCCGATTTAAATATTTTGAGTTGAATTCAATATGGCGGCCACCAATATGGCGGACGTCCGCTTGGAACACACCCCTAAGCCTAACCTGTTTCTATCCTGACCAATTGTACCCAGCCTAACTCTTGTACTTTTTGTAGGGGGTGTTAAGGGACTTTTGAATCACCCTCTACGCCCTTATATGTGACTTTGTCAACATGAGATCATGAATTACACACATACATTATATATGTGTGTGTATATATATATATATATATATATGTGTGGGGGGGGGGTGATGGTGTGTGTGTGTGTGTGTGTGTGTGTGTGTGTAAAGAGGTAGGTAGGTAGAGGGGCCTTTGGTAATATTTTGCGGGGGGCCCAAGATATTTAGATCCGGCACTGGGTGTAGTTCAACAATCACTTCTTTGTTTTTCTATTTGCATCCTTCTGTGTGTATTGGGGAGGAGTTTCTCCGAAAAGCCGCCGATGGAGCTTGTGCATGAAGCAAGAATAACAAACGAGCATCTCTTCTTTCAGGAGCAGGTTTCCTTCCCCGAGATCGACCGTGGCGCAGGGGGTAAAGTGATTTAGAACTCTTCAGAGCCCGGGGATCAACTGTCACGTGAGACATGCATAGAAATGAGACGGGCAGGTCGGAAGCCTTGCACTGAAAGAACTGCGAGCGAAAAAGTAGATGCGGATTTGCTTCTGCCTTGTCCGGAGCTAAGGGATGAAATTTTAAAGAGGCTTTGGTTCAAATTATGCCTTAAATCAGTCCTTATTAACTTGAAACTTCCATAAGATTTTTTTTGCATCCTCAGTTCAGGAAGGTAGAAGGTGTCCCACACGATTCTTAAAATAGCATCTTTTATAATGTCGACTGCATAAACACACAATTTTTCGCTTCACAGATTTAGAGACAATAATAACGATGGGCTTATATATTAATACATATATTGTTATATGATGCTAAAATCAATGTTGTTTTGTATTATCTTCGCCGAATTGTGAGATGTAAGCTCCAACAATGCTATTTAGATTCTCCATATTTTAACATTCGTGGCTTGTGGCACATATTTTACATAGTTTATTTACTTGCACATATATAACATTTTCCGACATATATTCATGCTATTATTACGTTTTCCCTTCTTGTGTTAAATACCAAATGTGTTCCGTTCATCCGTATTCTATTCGTTTTGTACTCTGTTTATTGTAGATCTTGACAATAGACAATGCATCTGTTATTCTAACATTGTTGTCAACAATAGAGAATGCAAGCTCAAGCTTTCAATGCATTTCATATTTTAAATATACTCCCACCACTTCATGCGATATTGAACGCAATTTCAGCCAATATAAATCTGCCCTTAGGGACAACAGCAGGAGATTCACGTTTCAGCACTTCAGAGAAAGTTTGGTAATCCATTCTTTTGGTAAACACATTTTGTCTTCTTTCTCTACTTCTCTATCTCTCGGTTTCTTCATTTCTTTACTTGTCTCTTTCTCTCTCTATCTCTCTGTCCTTCATTTTTCTATCTATCTTTCTCTCTCCCATTTTTATATCTCTCTCGTTTCTTTCATTTTTGTTATTTCTCTCTCTAATTCTGTCTTAAAACATTTCCATTTTATGAAAATCCATAAACATGAAGGGAATTCAACCTTGAAACTGACAATTTTAGTCAACTGAACAGCCATTTTTAAACAACTTTTATCATCTTACGCTTTGGCCCAATTTTCCTAAAAATCAAGAACGCCAAACGATAGAAAAGATGGTGTCATGTAAGTAAATAAAAAACGGGGTCATATTCTCTCTTAGAGCATGAAAATCCTTTGCACGCTATTGGTCAGGACATTCGACGTGGCTTCAAGGGACATCAACAGACCCAAGTACTTCATTAGCAGCACAATAGTAATGCTCATCCTTTTGAAAGAAGCCGCATTATTCAACCGCGACACGTCACCACGGACTGAAAGTATGCCTTTGGCTCACCGGTCTCCTTTGTTTTCGCTCGACGCGCGAAAATGGGTTTGTGTCTTTCGCCGCGCTACAGAAGCCAGGACGTTTTTGCAGACAGCTTGATTTAGCCTTTCTATGGATCTAATTAAGCCTCACGTCAAAGTTGAGGTAGCCATTGTGTGAAATTGTCTCTTAATTCTGCAAAATAATACCTATGCATGTGCACACGCGGTCTTGCCGAGATAATTGCGACGAAGCCAGCGCCGCAGTGCTCGGAAGAATGGAAATTAGCTTCCTCCTGCGCTCCGTGAATGCAAACAAAAGAAGGCGGACAATGGTATAGGCAGTGGCGGCATCTGTGATGGGAAATTGCGAAGCTCTGATTGGTTGCTGCCGTCTTGGAAAGGCTGGTATGTTTCTTTCTCTCCTAGGTGGTGTTTACATTAACTTATCGATAACACCTCTTTCTACATGGTTCGAACTGAGCTCATTATGATATATGCAGTTTTGAAAAATTGGCGCCTATCCGAAAATAACGATAGAAAACTACGTGATAACTCGTGACCAGGGACGCCGTTAGGAAGCACGAGGCCCTGCGCGAACTATATGCGCGAGACACTTTTATTTTGAAAATTGAAAATATAATTATCTTCCATTTTTCGTTTAATTATACACTAACATCAGAATTGTTAGTAGTATTATGTAATTACTGACACATACGCGTGTAACAAGAAACACAGGGATTTTACATTTTTCAGGACACCAAGGTTGAACACTTAAAATAGAGGAAAATGTAAAATGCGAGAACGTATAATCGGGGTTCCACTGTATGTATAGAGACAGAATTTCGTCATGAACCATCGACAAAATTTGGCAACGTATAGAACTTCAAGGCAATAACTTTTTGATGATCAGGTCTTTTTACGAGCCTTAGGAACGGGTAAAAAATTATCCTTCGTGTATGCAGACATTTTCTCTCTTAATTTCTATACTCAGTTCCTGGAATCCTAAGCATAATGGTAGAGAACGGGAGAGAGCGAGTGAACGGAGAAAAGCAGTTGAGCAATTGTTAAGTTTGAATTTGTTTAAGTCCACTTTATGCACAGTAAGGCAAATCGGGACTGGACCTACAATTTAAAGTGAGATCCGAACCACTATGTGCTTCCACCGGGTATCGAACCCGGGACCCCTTGATTACAAGGCGGCGACGACAGGCTAATCGGGACTATAGTTTAAGGGAGTTCTAAAGCCATACTAAGGCAAAGGCCCAAATTCATTTGGATAACTGTACAACTAATAAAGATTCCGTAAGGAAGAAATTTTCGGATATAAAATATTGTTTCATTCATTACACAATGAAAATACTTATAATTTTGTTACGATTAAAGATATTTAAGTAAATAAGAGAAAATATAAGGTATGCGCAAGTATCTGAATTACTATGTGAATCAGAACCACGATGTGCCTCCACAAGTATCGAACCCGGGATTTCTTGATTACAAGACGACTACCTTTCCATTACTTTATCAGGGAGGCAAGCAATTACTAAATTTTTTACTACTAGCTGTGACCAAGTTGGCTGCTGTTGGAATGAACTACCTTCACGAGGTCCAACTTCCTGTGCGCTTGGTTAAGTGGTTTGCAGTGTTTCCAGTGTTTGTGAGATCTACAGGAGAATGTGGAGAGAAACGAAAAAAAGAGATGAAAGTCGATTACCACGACCTTTGTAACCTTCGCGATTTTGGTCAATGAACAATTTATCCCGCGGAACCTTCCTGCAACGAATGATAATGAAATAAAAAAAGCTACAGTGGTAGAATGTTTCAGTCTACCGACAGAGACGCCACTATTGTGAACACTTCAGTGTTGCCAGGATATTAGTAATAATCGTAAAAGAGACTGTGGGTTCAAGAAATTCCCACGTCTGTTTTCTTTTTCACTTTTATTCCGTTCTCTGTTAGACTCCTACTCAGAATTACTTTCACGTTTTCTCTTGTAACCAGAATTACTATCATGCTATTGCTTTACTGGGAAATTCTTTTCGCGTTTTTACTTGATATTCCGGTGTTCTACGCATAGATAACATAGTTCTATTCCGGTATTATATCCACGGATATAAAGCTCTATTTCGATATTCTATATAGGGATACAGAGCTCTAAATCGGTATTCTGCCCTACAGAACTTAATTCCGGTATTCTCTCCAGGAATTCGGAGCTCTATTTCGGTATTCCATACAGGACTACATAGTTCTATACCGTATTCTATCCTACAGAACTCAATTCCGGTATTCCCTCCAGGAATACAGAGCTCTATTTCGGTATTCTATACAGGATTCATTGATTGATTGATTTAGTTTATTTTACTTCGCGTTTCGTGCCTCTTGGCTAATTTGCGAAGATGGGGATGAGTGATGAAATGATGAAATTGATGAATGGACATTCACAACAACCAAGCCCGAGCGGGATTCGAACCCGGGACCCTTGGTGTATTCTATACAGGAATACAGAGCTCTATACCGGTATTCTATCCAGGGACACAGAGCTCTATTTCTGTATTCTATACAGGGGTCCAGAGCTCTATTGCGGCATTCTATACAGGAAAGTATAGTTCTATTGCGGCATTCTATCAAGGGAAAAGGATCTTTATTCCGGTATTCTGGTAAATTCTATACAGGGATACAGAGCTCTATTCTGGTATTGTATCCACGGATAGAGGATCCTATACCAATATTTTATACAGGGATGCAGATCTCTATTCCGTTGCAAAGACAAACCCGGGAAGTTTGGCAAACCCATGTTTAAGGCGAGCCGATGGGGTTTGTGTGGGCCATACCTCACCAAGGTTTTTAAAAAGAGAAAAACATGAAATATGGCAAAGGTACAACTAAATTCTAAAAAAGAAGGCATAACCCCCTATCCCTTACGAACTTTCTGCACACACCAGGGGCTCCATTGATATGACGTGGTTCCTGGCAACCCTTTCCGATGTAAGAAGCAACATTGCGTACAGCACAGGCAAAGGACTCGTCGGACCACCACAGCCAGGGTACAGACACTCAGGTATTCATTATGCTGTCACGTTGCGGATGAAATATGTGGTGGATTGGCCACCTGGTGGGAAAATGTAGAAGCAACGACCAGGTCGAGGCGGGCCAATCATTATCTTCCATCTCACTACTATAGAAGTTTGATTCAAGCACTTCCCCCACCAGAACTCCACACCAGGAGAAACAAGTGCGACCCGAGTCTTTTTATATTGGCCTTTCTCCCATTAATCTGCTGCGTGCTCTTCTGTGTCCAGTGTGGCTTTTGCGTACGGAAATAAGGAAGGGGGAGAAGATTTTCTTAGTATGTATTTACATTTTTCTTGTGCGAGCTGTACGCTGTACGCACTACATAAATTTTACTTTACACACACTTTCTCTTATCTATTATCCTTAGAAAATATTTGGACCTAAAAGGGATGAGGAGACAGGTGAGTGGAGAAGGTTACATAATTTGTATTCATGTCCAGATATTATTAGAGTGATTAAATCAAGAAGACTTAGGTGGGCAGGCCATGTGGCACAAATGGGAGAGGAAAGAGGAGTTTACAGGATTCTTGTTGGGAAACCTGATGGTAAGAGACCTGTAGGGACACGAAGACGAAGATGGAGGGACAACGTTGAGATGGACCTAAAGGAAATCGGCAGGGATGGAAAAGAGTATATAGATCTTGCTCAATATAGGGACAGATGGAAGGCCTGTGTTGCTGCAGCCATGAACCTTCGGGTTTAAGAAGGCTAGAGAGTTAGTTAGTTAGTTTATTCATTATTTATCGTATATTTTTAGATTAACGGGTCATAATACAATCCCCGATTAACATTCTACTTAAACCATAAAAAGGCCTTTCCCTGCAAGCAAGTTGCAATGCGTACAGAAACTGGTATTAACAGGAATTGATACCCTTTTCGACGGATTGTCGACTACACTATTTAATATAGCATTGAATGATGCTATAAAACAGATTGACCAAAGGACTTTAATAAAAGCTCACAAATCTGCGCTTATGCAGATGATATAGGAATCATTGCAAGATCTATGAATAAGTTAATACAAGTATTTAACGACATGGAGAACTATACTAAGGAAATGGGCCTAGAAGTAAATATAAATAAAACAAAATATATGAAAATAGCACGAAAACCAGAAAGAAGAAAAGAAATAGAGATAGGTAATAAGAAGTTCGAGGTAGTACATGAATTCAAATACCTGGGAAATCAAATAAATGAAATAAATAACATAGGAAGATGCGTAGAAGGAAGGATCAGAGCAGGAAATAGAGCATATTATGCAAATAGAAATCTGCTGAAAAGTAAGATAATAACAAGAACAACAAGAATGAAAATATACAATACATTAATCAGGCCAGTAGTAACATATGGAGCCGAAACTTGGACGTTGACCAAAGATATAGAAAGAAGGCTAATGGTATTTGAAAGAGCAATATTAAGAAAAATATTTGGACGAACTAGAGAAGAAACAGGATGGAGAATAAAATACAACCACGAACTGGAGGAATTAATAAAACAAAAAAATATAGTTCGCTTTATCAAGGCCAGGAGAATCAGCTGGATAGGACATGTATATCGCCTACCAAAAGATGCCATGCCGAGAAGAATAATAGAGAGTAAGCTATATTCAACTAAAAGGAAAGGAAGACCTAGAAGCAGATGGAAGGAAGAAGTATGTACGGACCTAAACAAGATAGGAGTAACAAGATGGAAACAGAAATGCCAGGACAGACAGAAATGGAGGGACATAGTGAAGGAGGCCATGCCCCGACAGGAGCTGTAGCGCCGGATGGTAAGGTAAGGTAAGGATACCCTTTTCACCACCAATGTTTACCTAAGTATGCAAATGTACAACCTAATGACTAGAGCCCGGAAGTTTGGCAAAATGCCTCTTTTTATCTACTGGATATATTGATAATTTTTTCCGGATATACGTTTTTTATGTTGTTTCGAATGTTTTAGAAGCCTTTTCATTTTGCCTATTTGGGACCCCACTGCCTATTTTTAATTATAATGCCTTTTTTTGCCTTTTTCAATGAAATTGGACCATTTTTTTTTAAAAAAAAAAGTGTGTGTATAAATTATTTTTCTCCCAAAAAACGTTGTTGGCATTTATTTTTCTTCCGTTTATTATGTGAATAATTTTCGCTTTATTTAAGTAATATTGAACTGGGGCATGTTTCAACATTGCTGAAGGAGAAAAGTGTGAGAGAAAAGTATTTCATGCTGAGTTAGGATATTGGCTTTTGGTTAACATTTCCTTGTGCATGATTGACTGCTGAAAACCTGTTGCAGAACATCTGCACAATTACGTCATCACGTCCGTGTCAGGACGTTATTGACAAGAAACAGCACTAATGCCCAAGGGCCTTTGCATGCAGTGGCGCAGGAACGGGGGAGTACAGGGGTACATTGTACCCCCCCAAAATTTTAAAGGGGGGTACAGTACCCCCCTAAATGCTTAAATCCCATTGTACCCCCTGTACCCCCCTACAGTTCATTTGACAAGGAAAGAAGAAATGTGTGACTCGGAAGATTCAAATTAATTTAAGTTTTTCTAACTCAAACAACTTGAGTAGAATTGAGTTGAACCGTGGCAAAGTCGCAAGTTTTTTCCTCTTTCTTCCTCTTCGCTGTTGAAGTGACATTTTGGTTTCCTTCCCTCTGCTACTGACCAGAAGGAGAAAAAAAAACACATTTCAGTCAACACCGAAAAGTCGCAGTCTTCGCTGGACATGCACGGTAATATGATACCCACGCCGGACTTGAGGGTGGGTGTGGGTCCAGCCGGCACCAGTCAACGTAACTTTGGGTTTGTCAGTTCTCACGTTCTTTTCTGTTCGAGTGAATTGGTAGTGTAGTTTGGTGCGACACTGGTGTGCAGGGAGCAACTGTCAATGATTCAGTGGCCTGCATACACGTTTTCTTCGAACTTCATTTTCTATCAGAACGTGTATGGAAGTGGTAGTGGGTGTAGTTTAAACAATGGCGAAGAGAACTATAAAGGACTTTTTTGTTCCAATTCTTGCCAAAGAAAGGAAAGTGGAAACGAGCGAAACAAATGCTGAATGTCGAGAAGAAGATAAATCGATAAAAGAAGGTATGTGATTATATATTTTTTCTCCAATACTTAATTAACAGCTTTCAAACATGGCTGTATTTGAAGGGAAGTTTAACAGATAAAAATCCTTTCCACTGCTTGTGTTAGTTAGTAAATTACTATTACGCTGCAACATGTAGACTTCTCAATGGTGGTAACGTCGTCGCCGTGTAACAAAGGGGTCCAGGGTTTGATACTCGCTGGAGGCACATAGTGGTTCAGACCCCACTTTAATCTGTAGGTCCAGTCCCGATTAGCCTAGCTATGCGTAAAGTGGACTTCAAATTCAAACGGTGAAATATGTTTGTTTTTTTAATACGGACAATTCATAATTCTCTTTGTGGTTTTGTAGTTCATGCCAAGTTGAATGTGGTCATAGTTTATTCCTGTTTTAGCGGTAAGAATTACAGTAAAACCTCGTTAATCCAGACTAATGGGGGGGATAAGTTGACTGGTTTAACAAAAGTCCGGATTAACTTAAATAACCTAAAAGAATAGTAGAAATTGCATTAAAACTCCCGTTTATAGCAACAAAACACGTTTATTGTGGTGTATTTAAAGGGCATAGGCCTAAATACACTATACAGTACAATAAAATGTATAGCACTACTGTGTACATATAATGCAGTACGAGGGCATTCCTGTATCAATGCGGCTTCTTCCGAAAGCATTCTGCTTTTTTCCCTTTTTTCTTTTCCTTTTGCCTGTCCGGATTAAGCGGAGTCCGGCTTATCAGGGTCCGGATTAACGAGGTTTTACTGTACTTCTAAGGTAAAATTGGTATGGTGTTTCTTCGCTGTTTTAATACAAAAATGTTAATAAATTGCTTCTACTACTAAATTTTATTAAAATTGGCCGGGAAAAATTGAAGTTTCCTTTCTTAACCAATGTGTATGTATACAGGGTGACTGGTAATTCGATGTATTCCCAGAAAGGGGTTAAAGTAGAGACAATTTGCAATAATTTTGACCATATGATACCCCGTCCGAAAATTAGTAGTTTTCGAGATAATCGAGTTTCAATTGTTTTTTTAAAAAATGACAATTTTCCACATAAAAAGATGAATTCAGAAAAAACTGCTCTTTGTATGGAACTTATTTCAGCGTTTTCTGATAGCTAACAAATAAGTGGTTCGTTGAAAAAAAAAATCCCAAATAACAATCACATGTAAGTAACGGGTGGGTCTAAACTTACAAGTGATGATAAAAAAATGCACTCTTAGTTTACTTGGCAACGTATTAATAACAAAAATGGTATGACACGAAGCGTTCAAATTACGTAAATTACTTCCTTGTGACATCTACTATCCAACAAGATACAAATGTTGCTAACATTCACATTTGTGTACAAGAAATAATACTTCATTCATCTTCATGTGAATGGAATCAATGAACAATACAATTAAAGAACATTACACGTCTTGCTCAAAGTGGGCGCCTCCGTTACGAATGTAGGCAAGCAGGTTTTTACGGACATTTGGTCTCTTACCTCGTGATGTGATGGTGTCATTGATGTGTTGACCAGCTGTTCAGATCCTCTCCCTGAGCTTTTCGGACGGGGTATCATATGGTCAAATTTATTGCAAATTGTCTCTACTTTAACCCCTTTCAGGGAATACATCTAATTACCAGTCACCCTGTATATACACACGGCTATGCTTATAAGATAGACGTAACGAAACGTGGAAGTCGGAAATCAGGGCTAGTACGTTTAGATTAGCGCTAGATATAAACGGAATGCGTTAAATGCGTTTCATGTAATAATTCATAAACATACATTTTTTTAAGAGAGCAATATTTTCAATGTACTAGTTACGTAAGGTTAGATCAGTGGAAGTCTGTGTGGCAGTGGTGCTAGAACGCCAGAGATTTTAGGTTATAATTCTTAGTAAGGAGCTTTCTATTTACATACTACATCAATTCACCATTCATCCTTATTGTCACGATTAGCCAAATGTGGAAGAAAAGCCATGGAACAAAATAAGAAAAATGCAATTCGAGAAATTATTTTAATATATTTATGAAAATCAATAAAGTAAATAAAAAATAAACTCGACTCCGTGGCGCAATAGTCTTTTAGGGTCCAGGATCTGCCGAGCGCTTGTTCATTGGCTGATGCATGATTATAGAGCACTGAATCCTATCGCTGCTGTTTTCTGCCTTTGAAGACCTTAATCCGCTATTATTGCTTTCAAGTAGCTCTGCAATTGTCCTCACGATACTGGGTTAACATCGAAATCTTGGAGCTCACACCTCCATAAAATCTAGTAGCGCACTCTTAGTTTTAGTTAAGCTATAGTTTTTTTGAATTAACAAGAATTATTGATAGCCAGCCCTCGTAGTGAAGTGGTTAGCACATCACTGTCAGACGCCAGGGATTCCGGGTTCGAATCCCGGCTTGGGCTTGGATATTTGTGAGTATCCATTCATCAATTTCATCATATCATCAGTCATCCCCATCTTCGCAATTAGCCAAAAGTGGCACAAAAGCGAAGTAAAATAAATCAAGTCAATCAGTCAATCAAGAATTATTGATACGCAAATAATAAATATATTTCCGATATCGTGTTTCGAAATTAGTTAACTATTTACCCTAATATGAAAAAATTAAGGTAATTTTTCCCCACTGGATCTATAATAAAAGGGCATTCCTAATTATCTGGTTTGTCTTATTTAATTTTGTAGAAAATATACTCCTATTTACTGAGTGTGCTTTCTGACCACGAAATATGCAGCTAATGGTTGATCGTGTTGATAGTCTTGGTAATTTTTACGTCGCTTTGCTATGTGAAATTGATGAAAAGGACATTCATTTTGAATCCTACACTTGAACCTGAAACTATTCGTAGCGAGTTAGCGTGTTATTGGATTGAAAATGGTCCTTAATTATAAATTTGTTGAACACTCCTGACTGAAATATTGTTGAAGTTGCCAATTTAAATGAGAAAGTTTGTAATTTAAGCAGCGTTGCCAGACGCATACGCACAGAATCCACGAAAGCTGCTGTGAAATTACACACACACTGATTTTGAAATTACACCTATATTTCTTACATATGCCGAAAAAGGGGGGGGGGTGTTTCAAGCGCAAGCAGGTAATTTCCAATCTTAAAAAAGAAAAGAAACTAAAGAGGTTAGAAACATTATTTTTGCTTTATTTGATTGCTTTTTTAAATTCCTCATAAGTAAGGGTGTCCGGAGGATTGAGCGTGAGGCGTTGTACAGTGGGATCCATGAGTATTACCGTGCAAATTGTGAATGGCTATTTTCATTCATTTTTCTCTTACATCATATGTGTTTTTAAACGATGGATTTTTATGTATGCTGGTACAGAAGTTGTCAACAGAGTGTTTAGAGTTTTCTTTTAATTCTTGAAGCTCTTATTGGATCAAATAAAGTGCACGAACATGGTGATGGACAATTTACACGGTAATACTCATGGATTCCACTGTACCCTATGGACTGGATCGATTTTTTTCTAGAAGACAGTGATTTGGAGGAAAATGCCTTTCTTCTCCTCTTGAAAAATGCGTCGCTTTGAAAAAATCTCGCACATTTTTATAAGCAAAGTTGGTGCGGGGGGGGGGGGGAGCAGAACGGGACAAAGTCACCATATGATCGTTCAGTAAGTCTTTAACAAAAATTTACAAAGCAACCTGTATATGTAGCATACACGACTGGCTAGTGTATCACAATTCATCGGTTTGTGACGTATTGTAATAAATTTATTGAGCTTTGACTAACAAAATATTCTTAAAAAATCCATTATTATAGTGATTATTTGTTTGTCCAAATAATTTCATAAAAGTTAAGATGTTCCTATTTTCTAATGGGCGTGATCATTGTGGCATTTTAATAATTCGAGTGTCGACATCTATGGCAGAGCAGTGCTCTACGACACTCGGCGTCTCTTGTTCGAATCCCAGCATGGGCGTGTTTTTGTCAGTGTCCCTTCATCAATTTCATCACGCACAGCGCGCTACGATGCCGGGTTTGAATCCCGGCCTGGTTATGGACGCTCTCTACTGTGATTGTCCTTTAATCAATTTCATCGTATCAGCACTCATCCTCATCTTCGCGATTAGCCAAAAGTAGCTGAAAACTGAGTATAATAAACCAAATCATTCAATCAATCAACTTCATTAGTATATCGTCGTTAGGGGGTGGATTTATATCAGAGAATATTCAATTATTATTTGTCTGCGTTTATGTGCACTTAATAAGGCCAAAACATGCATTAAAAGTAGCATAATATGCACTATAAATTTTAAAAGCGTGTCTCAAAAATTGTGTTATTATTGTCTACCTATATATTTCTTGACATTTTCAATTAGCTGCTTTGATTTAGTGGCAGTAGAACGAGAGAAATTAAACCCCCTCCGCCCCCAGCTTTCCAACGGTTGTCGTCAGCACTGTCCACCACGGCTAGTACCTCCAAGGACCTCCCTTCCTCCATCCCCTGCCCTTCTCAAGTTTCCTGTCCCTTCCGTTCCTTTGTGAATGCAGCAGGGAGAGGTAATATTTTAAACTGTTACAGTGGATCTCTCTAAGGAAGACCGAAGCAGCAAATGAGAATCTATTTGTTTTGTTCATTTCTTGATATAAGAAATACATGATCTGCGAACGACAGAAAAAATAGTGTCAACAAAATTTGAGATATTGGAGCATTTTTATCAGAATACACACACAATCCACACACGTTTCCATTACACACATTGGCAACGCTGATATTTAAGTTAAAGCTATAAAAATCAAAACATTACACAATTCTTTCTAAAGTTATTATTACTCCTTGGCATATTTTCATGGTGTTCTTTCTTTTAAAGCTGTAATTGCGTTTAAGTTGGATAAATCCCATATGTTTGTTACACAGGTGGAAAAACAGCAGTAAGATACATCAGGGCTAGCTCTTGTGCTTCCAAACCACGAAATTGTATAATTTTATTAATTTGTCTTGTACAAAGTTAGTATTTTGAAGGTTTAAATCAACGAAGAATCACATAAGAATATTTCAACTTTGAAAATTAATACTTTAAAATTGATTTTAAGGGAATCCTGAGAATACTGACATATACTTAAGATATGGCGAATAAGTTCTTATAGTATTTGCATTAACTATATTTAAAGGATTTTTAATTGCACTTATTTAAACACAGGGATAAGTACTTATTATTTCCTGAATTTTCCGTTCCAGATGTGCGTGCTGAAATGAGTGATGTTGTAAGCTCTTCAAAAAAATCTCTTAAAGATTCTTCTGAAGAAACATCTTGTTCTGGAAGTGGAAGTTCCAATATGTTTGAAAACAGACCATATCACCCCTTCAATATTTCACCACAGATAATTAATGGGCGTAAGTTCTACTTTCAAACGAAGCTCTATCGTGAGTATCCTTGGCTTCATTACAATTCATCCATAGAAGGATTTTCTTGTTATTATTGTTGCAAGGCACTGAAGAAAGGACTCTTTCGACAAAAGTATGATGAAGTAGTGAAAGTGTCCGATCTCGTGAATGGTCGTGGATTCCGTAAATGGAATAAAGCAAATGAGAAACTGACTTCACATGAATGCAGTCCACTTCATAAGGACGCTGTAACGATACTCGGTGGTCTTGAATCCGTTCCAATTTGCAGTGTGCTTTCTTCTGCAAAGAACGAACAGCAGAAATGTGCAAGAGTGGCTTTGCGTGCAATGATTAATTCTTTGCGTTTCTTGGCTAGGCAGGGAATTCCTTTGCGAGGACATTACAAGGAAAGTGGAAATGTATACCAGCTCAATCAACTCAGAAAAGATGAAACACCACAACTTGAACAGTTTTTGAAAAGAAAAAAGGACTTCAGTTCTGATGTTATTCAAAATGAAATACTACAAATTATGGCTCACTGTGTTTTACGAGAAATAATTTCTGAAGTAAGAGAGAACAAGTTATTTAGCCTAATTGTCGATGAGACTTGTGACATTAGCTGTAAAGAGCAAGTTTCAATCAGTGTGCGAACAGTAAATGACTTAGAGGTACGTGAATGTTTTTTGGGTCTATACGAAACATCTAACACAACAGGAAGTGCTCTGCATGACATTATTATCGATGGTTTGCAGCGATTTAACTTGCCCTTAGAACATCTTAGAGGGCAATGTTATGATGGGGGCGCTAACATGTCTGGTGTAAGAAAAGGCGTTCAAGCATTAATCAAACAGAAACAGCCTTTAGCATTATTTGTACACTGTAATAACCACAATTTAAACTTGGCTCTTCAAGATACCACAAGAACCATCCCTCTTTTGAGAGACACAATGAACTTGATAAATGATATTGGTGTATTTCTAAAGGATTCCCCAAAAAGAATATCACAGTTCAAAGACATCAAAGCTGCTGAAGGAGTGTCGGAGTTTACCTCACCTCGCCCTCTGTGCCCAACAAGATGGTCAGTTCGTACGTCAGCTTTACATGCGATAGTTGAAAATTATTCTGCATTATTAGCGTTCTTCGAGAACATTTCTAGTGCTCCTAGTGATTCTTCAAGCAAGGCCCGTGGTCTTCTTGACAACCTAATGAAAGGATCTACAGTCTTTGGAATCTTACTTTGTCAGTTAATTTTTGCGCCTACTGAAAAACTAAGTATCTCTCTTCAGAAGTCTTCCCAAACAGTCATCGGTAGCAGAGAAGCTGTTGAAGTAGTATTGAATCATCTGAAAGGAAAGCGAAATGATGAAACATTTCAGAAAATTTGGAATAATGTCCACCAATTAATAGAGGACTATGATTTACTTCCACCGCTGCTACCTAGAGTACGGTGTCCACCCAAACGTTTAGAGCATTCTGAGAAACCAGCTGAACCTCATAGGTGGTCCTCTGTTGAAGATATGTACAAAACAGTATTTTTTGAAGCACTAGATAATATTTGTGGAGAAATATCGTATAGATTTGATCAGCCTGATTTCAAAACCTACTGCGAACTGGAAAATCTAGTACTTTTGTCACCTGAAAATTGGAAGCAGTCTATGATAACTGAAGCTGAAAAGAGGGGAATTCCAGCAACAAAACTGAAATTGGAGATGGAGATGTTTTCAAGACTTTCGAAGATAAGAGGAATCCATCAAGTTGTAGCAAAATTCAGAAGTTTACACAAGGAAACTAGAAACCTTTTTCCCTTGATTGAGGCATTATTGAAGGAACTTCTTGTAATTCCAGCAACATCAGCAACTGCTGAGAGAAGCTTCTCCACATTGAAGAGGATTAAGACTTACCTAAGGAGCACAATGTCCCAAGAACGATTGAATCACCTTTGTGTGCTTCATGCTTATCAACACCATTTAGACAACTTGGACCTGGCAGTATTGATGAAGGAATTTGTTAACAATGAGTACAGAAAAAGTGTATTTGGAAAAGTGTAAAGGCAGGGAAATAACACTTCAGTTTTCATGTTGCTTTCTTAAATATTGAAATGATTTGAAATATTGAAATATGTTTAGGTTCATGAAGTGTAATTACAACATAACATTTGCATTCCATTTATGTGTATGCAGTGGATGTACAGTATTGCCAGGTTATCTTGAAGTACATTTTCCCATGTTTTATGCAGTAATACTACTGAAAAAGTATAGCTTATTTGAGACTTATTATTGTTGCATTATTTTAACGATTATATCATTGAAATTCTGTAGCAAATTCAACTTTTAATCAATAATATAGTCATCACAGTACCCAAAGCATGACATTTTACTTTTAAATAGTTGTTTTATTCTCGCTTACATATTCATAAATGTTACTACGTATGCATGAGGTTTGAGAGATTTGCAACATTTAGGTTCATCATTGTCATTTAAACTTTCAATCTGAAAGCAGATAAATAATTCTTCTAAGCTACTATATGTACACCCCCATATGTTTTAGGTTATATGTACCAGAAAGAAATCTGTGGACATCATTATATATGTATGTATGTATGTATGTATGTATGTATGTATGTATGTGTGTGTGTGTGTGTGTGTGTGTGTGTGTGTGTGTGTGTGTGTGTGTGTGTGTACATATGAAGAACCAGACATACACGGACAGACGAAGAGGTGGACTTTGTACCCCCCCAAATCAGAAACGTTCCTGCGCCACTGTTTGCATGCATTCCAAAATCAAGTTCTCTGTCTTTAGTTTAGTTCTGCACTTTGGAGGGAAACGATCGTGTATTTGTCATCATGCCGAAATTTAGTGTGCCATTAAGTGGTAAGTTACATTGTTACGTGCGTGAATTTGGTGAAAATTGAAATGCTCTTCCCAATGTAGATTTTAACATGGGTGGATGGTCATTTTGGATCGGAGGCTGGACAGCGCCTCCGGCCGTATCTCTGATCTGCCACACTTTTTACCCATTTTCAGGGGTTTTTATACTTAGGGGGTGGCCTTCGACAGGACTATTTTTGTCGCCTTGTGTCAAACACAGGAAGTTCCATATATGGGGGGGGTACCTCCTATGGTCATGGCTAAGAAGTAAACAATCCACACTTCCTTAATTGGTTTGTCCTTTTTCCAAATAAGGGATTCAGAAGACACAGAGGCAGTGGAGTCATCTTATCGAGTTCTTTCTGTAGAAAATCGCACTCAAAGCCAATGTAGAAATAAAGACAGAAACATGCAAAACTTGTCCGTTACACCGTTCCTGGGGGAGAAGATTGAAAAAGCTCGTCTCGGTCACGTCTCGACTTAGAAATGCCCCTCTCGTTCTCGGTGTGGTCTCGAGTTGCAAATTTGTGCGTTTTTGGGAAGTAAAATAGTTGATCCAATGTGTGTTAAGCTTGGTGTTTTCATGTTATCAATGATCAGATTTCAGTTTTCGTCGTCGTCTTGTAATGAAAGCAATCCAGTGGTATCAGTGTCGTACAGAATCACTTGGATTTCGTTTACAGATACCTGCCGATTCTTTTCCGGCGCTTTGATCATTCGTGGGGCCCGCAAAAATGTCGCGCGACAATTTCGTGAAGTCTGATTATCCTGGATATTGTGTAAAATTGTAAGTTTCCATTGATTGTGTTATAAATACGGACCTGAAGTTTTCGTTTTATTTTTCCCTAAATTTCGATGTTATTTTTTACTGCAATACGATGTTTAGGACAACATTCGGTGTTATTAATTTTAAATCGGTGAAGTGAAAGAAAGTAATAATTATTTTCCCACAATTGACGCATGCGTCACTTCAGATCCAAGAAATGTAATATAAGCTTAGTTCAGCGCTTCTCCTATATGAAGACATTAGAATGTAGAAACGCTCATGAATGTCGTCGCAGAGCAAGCTGTCCTTTTCCCCCACAATTGACGCATGCGCAGCATGCACCGCATGCGTTCACGAGACGGCTCTGCTGAAGAACTGGCTGCTCGAACCCACAATACAACAGTTTGTGACGTAGGTGAAACACACCTATAGGAAATAATTTCCTCAGATTGCATAATTGTACCTATTGTGAAAAACTATTCTGTGAAACAAATTGTTATTGTAATGGACAATGTTACACTGTTTATACTTGGGGATGGAATTGATGCATTCCACTTCGGAAAATTCCTTCTCTACTCCGAGTTACGGGTAAGAAACGGAATGGTATGTCCGTTTTGGAGACTTTCCTCTTAATTGTGGCAATTTTCAAGCGTCAGTGTTGGCATCGGTTGAAAGTGGTAACGGCTGAGGCTGAGGCTTGAAAATTAGTTTTCGACAGTTTTAATCTTGAAAGGAACTATACCAATTTCCAGTGGGGAAGGGGTTCGATGGACCGGTTCAAACCAGGGTTGTTAAACGTCCAGGAACCCATAAATTCTGATAGGTTCTATTGGGTTCCGCTGCAGGACCGGACGGGACCTTTTTTCTCGCACAATTTAAATTCGGTCCAAGTTGGACATTGCTTCGTTGAAAAAGGTTCCTGGACCGAATTGAAATACGTTACAGATAAAAAGGTTCTTTACGGTCCAGAACCCATTAACGCTTACTGATCTTCTCTCCTGGACCGGAATAGAATTTACTTAAAATTCCTGGACCTTTAACAACCCTGGTTCAAACCCCCTCCACCCCCGCCACGTCTCCCATGACCCAGATCCTTAGTACGTGTACAATTCTGAACACTCAGCGCAACAGTAGAATGTCGTAACCGTGTAAAAACTAACATGAATAACATACTTCATAAGCCGTGGCCGTAATTTTTCCGGGCAAATTTCAGGTTGTTCTCCATTCCGGCATCTCCCCCGCCCCCTTCCCCCCTCTTGTAACTTCAGGCACTCCTCACCCCCCCCACCCCCACAAGCGAGCCGTTTGTTTCGAGGCACGATCAACCGGAAAATGAATCCATCTAAATGCATGATCCTTAAATAACTCCGCGCTTGACGGTAGTGCTTTATTAGGCGACTGTGGCGCCGCGTATGACGGGAGCGGTCGTTGAGTGAATCACACGCAGCGTAACGGGGGACAATGATGACAGCACTCGGGGCTTTTGTCATGGCAGAAATCGAGGTAGGAAAAAAAAATATGGATGGAAGCATATAGACTGTAGCTCCGGCGTGGTGCTATGCAATCAGCTGTCGCTTGCTATTTTGGTGACGGCCCTGCATCAAGATGGGCGTAAGTCGTTAGGTGCACTGGGTAGAATAATGATGGATGGTGTGTGGTGTGGGTGACACATTTCTCTCCCGTAATCTCCAACATGTTTACCTTATGGCTATATATATATATATATATATATATACAGGGTGTCCCGTAAGTGTGGACCCATATGAGTTTTCAACAAGATGGCGCCCTTCCGCATTGCGTGCTTACAGTAAACATGACCACAACTCACGGTTTCCAGCATATTGGACTCAACGCCTAGGAAGAATGATGTGGCCTTCAAGGAACCCAGATCTCACACCGCTCAATTTGGTTTTGTGGGGTCACCTATAAGCCGTGGTGCACAAGTTCAAAATTCAGAGCATTCTTCGTCTTCTTAAAGAACGCACTGTGTACGCTTGTCAGCAAATGTCTGCAACTGTGATCCATAATGTGTTGTAGGAGGGGAGATTTCGACTTCAACTGTGTATGCAATACAATGGAGGACACTTTGAATACACTCTGCGTTTTTATCCTATGGGTCCAGACCAGTGACGGCGATTAGGGGTGGGGGGGGGGGGCGAGGTTTGCTCCAGCACTAAGATAAACCTTATTTATCAAGAGAGAGTAAACTATCCTTGCCCTCCCCCAATTTTGGAACCCAATCGCCGCCACTGGTCCAGACTTATGGGATACTCTGTATCTGTATATGTGTGTATACACATGGAAGTTCCGTTGTTCGAGTTCGAGTCCCTGCTTGGGTGAGTGAGTGCTCCTTCATCAAGTTTGTCTAATCCTCCCCATCGCCGTGATTAAGCCAAAAGTGACAGAAAAAGCGACGGAAAAAGGCAAGAATAGAAACACTGTCATTTACATGAGCATGATCCTCCCCAGTACACACACATAACAAAATCGCATACGAACGTGAAGAAATGATACGATAAATATAGTTCTGTAATGACAAAAATGTCGATTATGATTCGGTTTTCTCATTAACTTTAACAGTACCAAGTTTCAGTTTCATAATGTCCATCATGCACATCCAAATTTTGTTTACAATACAACCAGTGGATTACAATTCCTACAATACACATTCTGTTTCTGCTCATTAGCAAATGTACATTAACGTACAAAATACCCAATAACATTGGCATGTCGAAGCAGATGTGCGAGTACAACCATCTACAACATCGCTCAATCAAATCTTCGGACCTATCTATTCTTGGAAAATTCATTCGGTTCATTTCTGGCTTCCATCACCAGTAAATTTGTGAACCAACCTCGCTTGAGGTTATAAACTGTCCATCGCCAACTTCTACTTTTTTAAGTACTTCTTCTCTGTTGTGTTTTTTTACCTCTTTCTGCTTCACCGAGCACTCACTATTAATGTGAATTCAATCTACATCACCTCGATCGTCAAATGTACAATGGCTAAAGATTGGTGAAGCATCAAGGAACATTTTCGCTAATGAACAGTTATAAAATGTCCTATTCTGGTGTGCGTATAACCGTTGAAAACTGAATATAAAGTTGTTTTGTGCTCCACAGGCAGTCTTAATGGCGATTGTGAAGCGAAGTTAGCTCTGAAGAACGCCATGGCTTCTGATGCGGGGACATAAACTCTATATCCTCCAAGATTGAAGGACGTTACCGCTTGTTGTAGCTTCCGTCGTATTCCCCCCTTCAAATGGGAACTCGTATTTCTCACATGGGTGGCTTGAAGCGTTCAGTGGCATGCACGAAATAAAGAAAGTCAGTAGGCAGCGCCCCTAGCGGAATGAACGAAAATGTTATTCCTTCGCTTTCTTGAAACAGGCCATTGTTTCAGAGAGATGTAAACTTTACGAGCAAGTCTCGGCGAATCGAAATTGCGGTGGATCGATGATTATCAGGGACGGCGACAGGGGTGGGCACGGGTGGGCAAGCGCCCACCCAAAAATTCCTGTGCCCACCCGATTGCCCACCCAATCAAATTCAATAAGTACGTATACTCTGGGATATATGAATGATTAAATATTTAAGTGTAACCTGGTGTTCATAACATGTATATTTTACTTGTGAATATTATCTATGCTGGAAATGTTCACATATTATCAACCCATAAAAAGACACTTTTGTCATTGTAGAAACAAAAACTGTGATCAAATGAATACTTCCATGTTTAAAAGCAGCTAGTAGGCTTAGGAGGCTCAAAATTATGCAGGGTATGATCAAGATTAAATCAGAATTGAGGGTGAACTTGAGGACTGCAGCTCCGGGCCTCCACTACGGCCTGGCTATGGTTAAAATAGTCTCCAAATAAACAAATCTAAACATCATCTTAGCGTTACTTCCTCCAGCAACACAATAAATTATTTCGACTTTTTAATTATTATTAGAATAATTTAATCAAGAAGACTTAGTTAGATGGACAGGCCATGTGACACGAATAGCAGAGGAAAGAATAGTTTACAGGATTCTTGTTGGGAAACCTGATGGTAAGGGACCAGTAGGAAGGCTAAGACGAGGATGGAGGAATACGTTGAGATGGACCTAAAATAAATCAGTAAGGATGGGAAAGATTGGATTGATCTTGCCCAGGATAGGGACAGATGGAAGGCTTGTGTTGGTGCAGCCATAAACCTTCGGGTTTAAGTATGCTATAGAGCAGGCATGTCCAACGCGTCGATCGCGATTGACCGGTCGATTGCGGGGCGTTTGTTGGTCGATCGCAGTTATCTATTGTAATTATACGAATATACGTTATTTGAATTCAACTTCTATAATGTATAATGGCTGAGTAGGTACAAATTTTTGCAAAGATGAACGATTAATAGTAGCTCACTGCCTGTTGTGACAATAAAAAGTAGATCACTGCTTGATTGAAGTTGGACATGCCTGCTATAGAGTATAATATAATTTTAATTAGCTTTGCATTAAAATTCCAAAAGTGTCCCTTTTTTTCATTATAATTTTTATATACCTGTCATCTTCAAATATCAATATGATATACGAAATATCAACTTTATATTTGTTCTACTAATAAGAAGGAATCACAACAATCACTACAAAACCGAAGTGAATAAATTTTAATAAATAAGTTATATATGGAAAAAGCTACAGAATTATTCAATTGGTAATGAGTGGCTTATCCTATTTAGAAATCCTCGTACCACACATAAATTTTGTCACATGAATCAGCCGAAAATGTCAACAGAATCTGTAGATGCAGCTGAAGTAAAGAGAAAAAGTTATGTCACGAAGAATCCAGAATACGATTTTGTTAGTTTGTTTCTAAGCCCACTTTCATGCTCAGATAGGCTAATCGGGACTAAAACTACAGTTTAACGTGTAGTCTGAACCAGTGTTCATTGAGCTTCCACCAGAGGAGGGGGGAGTCGAACACATGACCTCTTCATTATAATGCGACAGCGTTATGCCATTGGGGAAAAATATACAGAAAAAACTCGCACCAAACGTGGCATTTTATCACCACAGAAGATGCGTTTATTTTAAGAGGGTGATTACCTGAGTCAAATATTTGAGGCTTTCGGAAAACAACGTCATTGTTCGCGGAATTAGCTGCCTTGATCCACTAATGAAACGCTGTGTGATTGAAATTACCACCTCAATTTTCTAAGAGGTATAAACTAATGAAACTCCATTTTTGGAAGAGTAAGTTCTGGTTCATTTGTTTTATTGTAAGTCATTTTTTTTCTAATTTTAATAATGACGACGTTATAAGGTTCAATGGTGATTAGATGAAAGTAACGAAGGGGCAAAAACAAACACACGCTGACACTCAAAATACAAATCCTCATAAATTATTACTTTGACAGTTGTTCCAGGCACCAGGGACTCGTTGCCCTGAAAGAATAAAGTTTCCAGGGTATGCTGCACAGGATAGAGGTTCACATTCTAGTGTGTTCGAAATGGTCACGTCATACAACCCAAAGAAAAATAGATGAATTATTACTGGTACGATGATCAACTTCGATGAATTCCTTGTGTCCTAAATCATTTTGTTACCTCAAAAAATATGTTCATACTCCCGCATTAGTAATATGACAGTTCTTCATAAAACGAAGAGCAACTTAGCTAATAATCTCTTAAATTCTGAACAGATTTCTCCATCTTACTTGTTTATTACTTATGACGAGTGATATTTTGTCCAAATAGCCTTTCGTAACCTAGGGATACTTCATGGACAATGAACAAGTAATTTGTTTTCCGTGTGTGTTTTAAATCATTCCTAATAAGACGTTCATTTTAATCCAAATATTCAGTGGAGCCGATTAGGAGGAGCGAGAAGTGAGGGATGCAGTTCCCCAGCCATATTTTGCCACTTTTTGCCCCCGCACTATGGCCTCTTTATGCTAAGCCTTTTCTACCAAGAAAACATATATTCAGGGGTGCCCACAGGGGGGATTATGGCGCAGGCTGCGCCATCGAGATTCTTTGAGGGATTTTTTTCCTTCAAATAATGTAAAATTGAATATTTTTCCAAAATACAGGTAAAAATTTTACACCTTAAATTCGCCATATTTAATCCATTAGATGAAGAAAAGAAAGCGTTTAAGGTCATTATTGAAGGTTTGGGGGGGGGGGGATAAATATCCAACTCTTACATATTAGGCCTTAATTGGCACATGGGTTCTGGGGGGAATTCTGAATTAAACGTTGGCGGGGACAGTATTCAACTCTAAGTCTTAGATTATGGCGGGTATTTTAGTTAGAGGGGCATTGAGCATTAAGGTATATAATTCTTGTGTATTACTATTGTCTTAGAATGTTGCAGAAATTCTGGTGTGGATACTGAGAATTAATTTTTTGGAGGAGGCAATATCCACTCTTCAATATCAACAGTAAGTCTAAAATTGGCATGGACATTTTTGTGGTAGGATTGAGTATTAAATTTAAAGGGGGAGATAGGAAGCTCTTGATAATTTTAGATTGTCAAAGGATTTCTGTAGTGAAGAGAGAGTTTGAACATTACATTTTGGAGACTGTATTTAGCGATATGGTATCCACACGTTTTCGACCCCAAACGTGCCAAAACAGAAGTTGGAAAAGACTAAATATCCCTGGATCCTAAGAAAGTATTGACACCCCGTTAAATTAATATTCTTGAAAGCCTGCAAAGAAATGGATGTAAAAATGTTCTTGCTTGCTTCGCTCGCAATAATGTGTTTGTTACAACAATGCGTGTTTGGCGCTTTACTGAGGTGGATGTGAATTTTTATGCTATAGCTGCATTTCAAGACATGAGCGATATTCTCCATATTCATGAGTAACATCACTTCCTAAAATATAGTGCTTAGTGGTGGTATACTGCATATTTTAAAGCAGGTGCATCATTTGTAACAAAAAGCTAAGAAGAAAGTTACTTTCGGTGTAGGGATTACGATATAGTTTCAGGGCGTAAATGATATGATTTGGGGGGGGGGGTGACATGGACATGATTTTTGTGGGCATGCGCCATTGACCTTGGGGGGGGGGATGGGTACCCCTGCGTATATTGTCCTTACCCCTCAAATGTTGACACCCAATCGCTGCTACTACAAACATTCAGATAGATTTGTCAGTTGTACAAACCTTGTAAGCTAAGAAAAGTAACCCCCAAGGAGTAAGAAAATTCTTTCAGTCAAAAACTCATACGATGAAAATACTATGCTCAGGAACATGCATTTAAATTACGAGAAACTTCATGATTGTCTACCATCGCACTTTCTATCATTGACGCCAAATACATAAAATCAAGTATATGTGCCTTGTATTTGCAACACAAGCTTATACCTAATTCACATTTATTTCACTGTATTAACATGCATTAAAGAATGTGATTAGAATGTATGGCTGGAGTATGGCTGCGCATGTGTGAACACTTCCTTGAAATAATTGCGTCCATCAGAGATAAAACGAAAGGAAATGGAACAAGATGCGAGAATAGATTAGAAAAGAATAAAGAGGAAAACAAGGAAAGGGAAAAGAAGTAAGAGGAAAATCGGGAGTGTAAGAGAGAGAGGGGGATACATACGTCTTACGTACACATACATGGTCTTACATATATACTGCCCACCCTAATCTATCTCTATGGAGCTTCTGCCCACCCGGTCGAAAATTTCTGGCGCCGCCCCTGATGATTATCTTGGTGCGAAAATAGATCTCTTCGGTCTGAGTGAAGAGGGTATGACGATTCAGTGAAATATTATTGTATTTACGTTCCTGTTCTCTAAAAATGAAAGATAATTCATTCCAAATGGCATAATTTAGACCTGCAAATGAACGTCTTTGTACAAATCTGTATTATAGTATACAAGAAACCAATGCACATCGGGAAGAATTAACATTTGCAAATTGCAACAGTGATATCGATGACGTCCGAGATAGCTAGGTTCGTCGGTAAGTATATTGCAATGAAGTAAATTTAACATCAACTCGACAAAATAATCAAATTGGAGACAATCTATTTGCTATAACTCTAATCATTGCTGTGATACTGAGACGTTAAGAATCGAAACTTGAATCAAATGTACTTTGAACTATTCTCAGTCACGTCTCGATTTATAAACATATGTCTTGTATCAGTCTTGAGTTTCGGAACATAGTGTAATAACCGAAATTAGAACTTGCTTTGATATTTTTTTTGCTGTTACTTAAAATAAAATAAAAAACAGAAAAATCTTCAGTACGTATGAACTTCTTTACATTCCAATTGCTTGATCATACGTGTTATTTATTAAATTTTACACATAAAGGTGTAATTCATTTCAATTTTATTTTTGTGTACTGATTAGTCGTAGATAGATGAAAATAAGTCGGTTTCTGATATATCCATATTCATACAAGTGTTACAGGATCCTCACTTTTACAATTTTGCCAGATGTAACTTCTTGCTCTTGAATCATGACATGGGGTTAAGTTTCGTGAGATCTGAAAGACCTTTTGAACAAAAATTACAATTTTCAATCATCTTCTTTGTTTTTTTTTTTCTTTCCCGTCTCTCGAGATCCAGGAGAATGGTCCTTTATCACGGCACCATTTCAATTAGTTTGTTTTTTTTCCTCTTCTAGTGAGGAGAGCGTTCTCCAAAACCTACCTTGAAGATTGTGGCCGATAAGCTGCTATCTAAAATGAAATCCAGTCCCCAAGCAGTAGTACCAAGTCATTTGGCGTGCCACATGTTACAGCCATCATCACCCCCGCAGGAGAGCCATCTGCTGGGAGAGCCTGTAACTGTCACAGAGAATCTGATTTCCGATCGATATGTGGTCGTTGCTATACCCCCACCCCTCTTCCGATTCGTCTCTGTTCGCATGTTCAAGTAGGTAGCCAACTTTACGAGATGGACTGGTTTCATTATGGTAATGCGCATCTTTACGCATTTGTGTTCACAGGGCGTAGAGGCTATTATAGATTATCTACAGGAGGATTAAATCTTTTAATCTCAATCTTTAAATCCCTCTCGCTTACATGTTATAAACATAAGAATGCACGTGTGTGTGTTTCCAAATGCATGCCCAAACTACAATGCATCTCTGGTAGAAATCATGGCAGATCGAAACTCTGTCAGTATTGGAAATATACCGTGAGGGCGATACGATAGCACGCTACTTCTGTTCTGAACTCAGTGTAGTAGCTATTGAAGTTTCATTTCTCTGAATTTCGGGTCCGTCATTTTAAATTTACGCTTAAAGAAAGACTAAAATGTTCTGTTTATTTTTATTCGTCTGCCACTCGAGATTATTGATGTTAGATAAGATAAATCTAAATACTCTAGGTGTTTAAGGAAGGGATATGGAGTTGAGAAGTCTTTATTGTGCCACGATTCCGCGCGCGCAGGTGTGTGTGTGCATGAGAGAGAGAGAGAGAGAGAGAGAGAGAGAGAGAGAGAGAGAGAGAGAGAGAGAGAGAGAGAGAGAGTGAGAGTGAGAGTGAGTTGAGTAAGAAAAATGATAATTAAACCATTCACCCAAATTTAAATAAAGCTAGCAACTTGTAAACGGGTCTTGCGACTTGCGAGTAGTTTTCCATTGTAAATCTACAAATTTTCAACTCCACATACCCTTTAAAACCAGAATGAGCAGCAGGAAATTTAAAGATTATATTAGTCACATAACACACGTTTCCCAGATTTAAACCTGTTCAAGGAGCAAGTAACTCTTCTTCTTTCAAACATCCCAATCACAATTACTGACATTACATAGAACTGTTTCAAAACTGGCTGTATGTACTTTTCCCAGCATATTGTTAAATAAATAATCACACAACATTCCAGTGTTGGTTAATATTTTGTAAAAAGGACTAGAAGGTATTCATTTAGTGGCAGACTTCTCGTCTCGTTACTTGTTACGTCTGACTGTATCGCAGGAGACTCGAGTTCGATTCCCGGAGAGAGTGATGTGAAATGAGAAATTTTCGGACACTGGTCCTGGGGTTCGCTCAGCCTCCAACCATGAATACCTTGGGGGGAGGGGAAGTAAAGGCAGCCGGAGAGTGGTGCTGATCACATCAGCTGCACGATGGCTGTGGTCGAGAGTGTGCGGATCCCCACCTCCAAGCTCCCTATGTGCCTTCGTGGTACATGCACAGAGGATAACTTTACCTTTGCATTTTTGTAAAGATAATAATTAAGAAGGAGAAGAGCAAGAAAAATCTACATTTATCTTTTCCCTAAAGAGTCTAAATCCGTGGAGGAGTGGTTAGAACTTCTCGCTACGACGCCTTGGCTCTCGGGTTCGAATCCCGGATGGGTAAGACATGGTTGTTTGCATTTGTCCCGAGTGAGAAAAGTGGATAATTTATTTTAAAGAAAAGTCGGTAGGACGTCTAACTGCCACGCGAGAGACTCGGGTTCGATTCCCAGGGTATATGATCTAAGATCGGAATTCTTTAGGCCTTGTCCATGCATAATGCGGCTCTGGAGTTCACCCAGCATCAAATTAATGGGCACTTACCCGTCCTACAGGGTAAAGGCGGTTGGAGCGCGGTGCAGATTACATCCTAAATAGGCGAGATCGAGAAAATGTCACACACCATGTGCCTTAATGGTACAATGCGATGCATCGTAATAATATTAAGAATCCACATTCATCTGTTCCCTAAAGGGCCAACGTCTTCGGGACCTTTCTCCAAAGTAAAAAGTTTCATTTGCACAAGAACACCATACGTGAAACCCTCGCACGTTCATTTCCCTCGCAACGTAACTTGCACTCTTCACATTTTATTTTCCTCTGTTTCTCGGCCTACCCCCTCCCCCTTTCTTTCTTTTCTTGTTGTTGTTGCCGGAGTTTCTTTCAGGAAATTGGCGCTGGATTCCGAGGCTTGCACGGCCTGGGACACGGCGAGGGTAATCGGTGGGCGTCGCCCCTCACGAACGCCGCTCGAGGGAAAAAACCCGTCTTCTCGGGTAAAACAAGAAGCGGGTCCTGGTTATGAAATTACCCGCCTAAATCCCGCTCCCAGGTCTACGCCCTAATTGCAGGCATCCCGCGAGGAGAGGTCGTGATTGTGTGCGGACGGTCCCACCAGAACAGCCTCCGCAGTGCCATATATTCCCCCACTCTTCGGGAATGTAAGAGGGCGTGGGGGGAGGGGGTGAAGCTGTCTTGCAAGCACAGCCGTCGAATTTTGAGAGGGAAGATACTCTCTGCCCAGGGTGCGAAATATAAATTATTGCATGATATATATATATATAATTATAATGTTATTAAATGTAAAAGTAAATTACTGATTATTATTATTTAAAATATATTATTAATAAATACATAAAAATGAATTAATTTCTTACTTTTTTATACTTATATCAGATATTTACAAAAACTATTATTTTACTAACTGGTTAAAGAAATAGTTTTATTATGTATAAGTTTTTGTTTAGTCTTTGCTTTCTATTAATATAAATCAATTACATTTCATAGTTATATTTGTCTTGAATTCTTGTTTTACTTTTATTGTGCGTATATTGTCATTGGTGTAGATCTGTCAATGATCTCTTGAGATATATATATATATATATATATATATATATATATATATATATATATATATATAGAGAGAGAGAGAGAGAGAGAGAGAGAGAGAGAGAGCATGTAACACTCACAAAAACACTACTTTGTTTGTGTTTTTGGCATTAGTAAAGTATATTTGAAGTCAAAACTAATTGCTTACCTTTATGTTGTTATAACAAAAACTCCCCCACGATTTTTTTTTGCGGGGGAATTTTTAAGGACAAGATTGTTGGAGGGAGGAAATCCCTTCTGTTGGCCCCCCCGCCCAGGATTTGGAACCCCGTCTCTGTAACTCCACAAAAAAAAAAAAATACTGTCTAATAGGAACATAATTTTGTGTGTGTGTGTGTATGTGTGCGTTGGCAGATTGGTCATTTCGAGGAAATGCGTTAGAATACACACCTTCACACCGATGAACCAAATCGAGTCTGAGGAACTTTTCTTGGGTTCCTGGTGGGGGGGGGGGAGAATTCATCCAAAATCCGGTAGAGAATATTGAAATAATGCCCTCGTATAATTTTGAGTCAATTCTGGTGGAAAGTTACCCAAATCGTGGATATTTTAAACACAGTGTGTTAATTAGTTCTCATCAAGCATTCCAGATGGCAGCACAAATGCAAAAGCGTGTAAGATTTGCCAGAATTGTGTAAGCCCGGCTCATTATGAAATTCCAACGTCTGTACAGAGAATATTGGCATCGGGAGGGGGGTCGATCTTCCCCCCCATGGAAATTGGCATCGTTCATTTAATGTTACAAAAAAAACAGAAAGATACGGTTGTTCAAATCCATGAACAAATAATAAGCTTTTGCGATTATTCCACCATTTGCATTACGTTTTGTGCTTATGTTTTAATCTTTTTTTATGATTTTTTTTTTCATATTGCTCATTTTAAACATCGGGCAATAATTTTATTTTCATGTTATGTATAACAAGTACCCGCCAGTATATTCAATTTATCTGAAGCCAGAAACTGTAAGTTGGTTTGTTGCTTATGAAAAGGGAAAGCAACTGACGTCAGGAAATACGCATCTGTGTTCAGTTGTCTGACATGATTTTCTATCTGCATCGTGCAACACTAGCGCATAGATTTCGTATTCCTTTCATAGATAAATTCACCTTCTACCGTCGTTACGTCATCACGAAAACAATCCATCTACCATGTGAATAACCAAAATCACATAATATCAATCAGTGGCGTCTACTGAGTCCAACATCTGGGCTATCTCACAGAGGCGATGATATAGTACAAGCAATGCAAGCACTGCTTGCATAATTCGAATATCATTTAATGTACTTAATGTTCTAACCGTATTTAGTTTCCATCGCACTCGATTTTGCGAAAAAATGCGGCCGCAAACTCCCCCAGCAGCTCTGTAGCAAGCACCAGCCTCAATGCTTGCAGCCGTTCTGCGGGAAAATAAGGCCTCCGAAGGAGTCACATGGCGAAGCGTGAAATTCTGGTGGAACCCGTCCACAAAGCTTCTACAAAAAGCTGTGTTTCCGAGCTTGCGTGATTCCCGAAAATAGCCGAGTTCAACCGAAAGCAGAAGGATTCATCTATGGGTACGTTGCCAGCAAAAACTAGTAACGAATATTTGTCTTCATGAACACGTAAACAAGATCGCAAATATAATAATAATTGTAAGTCATAAAATAACTAAAATAAGTTATTATCACTGTTCTAAATTCCATATATATCATATTATATTACAAATTATTTTAGATTTCGCGAAATGTAAAACGCGTAAAAAAAGTTGACATTGGGAGTTGGGGCAGTGGAATTTCTGCACCCCCGTGAAGAGTTTTCTCAGGGAGGGAGGGAAGATTGGACGGACCTTGGTCCTGCACCCTGCTTCCTGGTCGGTCCAGCTCAAATTACGCCAGAAGTGTTGACCGCTACCAGTGTTTGCAACTGCCAAATTATTTACGCAGTAATTCAAGTGAGCTCTTTCACAAATTTTACAATCAATAAATTGACTGCTTTTGAATAAAACTTGGGGTGAAAATAAAGCTATCTGAGAAAGAACTATCTACTGATATTTATACATGGCATAGAAGTAAATCGTATACATTCTGCATATTATGAGCACAAGAATATATTTTAATGATTGATTGATTGATTTGTTGTTTTAAGTCCACTTTATGCACAGTAAGGCTAATCGGGACTGGACCTACAGTTTAAAATGGGATCTGAAACACTTGTGCCTCCACCAGGTATCGAACCCGGAACCCCTTGATTACAAGGCGACGACACTACCACTGCGCCATCGGGGAGGCCCGAATATGTTTTAAGTTCTATTATTATGACGCAAGTGGTGTTCCCAGGGTCTTTTTACGGTCCCCATTTTGTCATCTTTTCCTTCCTTTGACGTTTTTTTCTTAGATATACTGGGCCAAAAGGGGGTTATGTCTACCATCCACCCCCCCCCCTTCGCCCCGGGCACGCCATTGAATGACACTTTATTACTTAAATATTAATGTACATACTCGTTCTGCTGAAATGATTCTGATTCCTCCGCGTAATTTTTATCTCCAAACTGATATATCTTTCCTTTGTGACGGATAAAATTAAGGAAATAGGTTGGTATCACTTTCTGTAGCTCGAGAGAGATAAGTGTTAAAATGAAAATCGTGGAAGGGGGTCGACCAACACCAAGAGTTTGAAATTTATTGTGGTGAGTACATCGTCTATGCATGTGTTTCTTTGCTTTGAAATGAATTTTTTATTGTTTGTGTTTAACTTTTTGTTTAGTGTTTAAGTTACTCCAATGCGGTTTTTAGGGTGCCCAAAAATACTAAATTACATCATGCAGCGTAAAATAAACAAATGATTCCCATTTTTTTTTATCTAAATCGGTTTGGTCACCGTTTGACCATATTAAATAATAATGAACAAATAAAGGTACTAATAAGTAAGTAAGAAATTCCGTCTCCCTTTAGTCGTATGCGGAAAGTTCGCATATGCAAAACGTTTAATATCATATGAATAACGTTACCTGGATTTTTTTTAAAAAGTAAATGTGACGTTTGCGGATCATATGGTTTATTTTTAGTACAGTCACTTTATTACGATATTTTGACAAATCCAGCGACTGGGTAAATGAGGCTATAAACCTTGAATCTTTCCCCTCGGCATGTCGTTGTACTACATGTTTTGTTGTACTGAAACATTGCTTGCCTCCTTCGTAAGACTACGCTTAGCTACTGCTATCTCACTACGGCACGTGGTCCTAGGCTATGAGTAGAAATTAGTTTACCAACTCATAAGAAATCAGGTTGCCAACTAATAGGAAATGAGGTTGCCAACTCATAGGAAATCAGGTTGCCAACTCATAGGAAATGAGGTTGCCAACTCATAGGAAATCAGGTTGCCAACTCATAGGAAATCAGGTTGCAAACTCATAGGAAATGAGGTTGCCAACTCCAGAATCAAGATCATCGTCATCTCACTGATATGAATAATTTTATTTACAATTTCTGATAGATTTTTCTCCTGTATTTTATTATCTACACTTCAGGCTTCGCAGGTAGTCTAGCTAGCCTAGAATATACGCTCCTGATATCAATCTATTTGTTGAAATCTGGCCTCGTTTCTTAAAGCGTTTAGCCACCTTTAATCCTGACAATTGCGATTGGACAATAGCTGCAGGAAAAGGAAGTAAAATAAGATTTTTTTTTAAAAAAAAAAGTTTGGAATTTGGATTGACCTTTGGTGAAACTCAAATCCATCCTTTTGTTTCGTACATTCGCGCTTTGTTTCAATTTTTTCCCCCACGGCTTTCATAAACTCACGCCAGGAGGAGCGCGTGCGCTCATTTCGCGACGCTCCCAGCCTAATGCAGCCGTTAGCACCTAGTAATGACCAAGGCTTTCGTAATACGATATCATCTACGGGTTTTACATCGAAACGATTGCCATTTCACAGTCGGCACCGGTTAAACAAGCGAAGGTCGAGCTGCGTGGTGATCCCTGTCGGGCAGCCAATGGCAGGTTCAATTTCATGACGTCACAGGAAAATTTTACACCGGCTTCTGGCCGATTAGCAAAAAACTGCCGACTTTTGTATGGCGCATGAATGAATCAAGAAAGTAACAGTGATCGTTTTTTCCCCACGATTACGCACACACACGTGTACACTAAAAACAAACATAAATCTCCATACATATTAAGGTTGAGCCGGTACCACTTTGAATGGATACCCATCAAGGTGACCCCCCCCTGAGATTTCTGGAAGGAGTTAGTGTAATTCGAATGCTGAAATTGTAACGATACTTTATAACAAAAAATATTGTTTTCTGTGACAATAGTTACAAGAACCATTATTATTAGTATCATCGTCGTCATCATCATCATTGTGATTGTTATTTTACAGTACCCTTCAGCACATAAAAACATGGAGCAGAGGTAACTTAAAGGACAGTAGGTTAAGTGGTGTCTGATTCTGTTTGATATCTGTGAACTTGCGGCGATTAGGAGGGGCGAGGGGGGCAGTTGCTCCCCCCACTTTTCGCTATATTTGCATCCGCACTATGCTAAACCTTATCTACAAAGGGAAATATACTGTCTTTGTCCCCCAGTTTTGGCACCTTCCCCCCCCCCCCGGTTTTAGAACCCAATCGCCGCCACTGTATCTGTGCATTGGGAAAAAGTAAAAAAAAATATAAAGAACTGTTCATCAACAAAGGGATAGATTTTATTATTAGGAAGAAAGGCGAATTCAATTTCTATCTAAATAGTAGACTCAAGTCTGAACTTGTACAGTATGTACCAGTCTTACCCGTACAGAGGCAGTGGGAAAGTGGAATGATAAAGTTCACCACTAGAGAACTAATAGGATGACAAAAATTTGCTCAAATGATGTTCACAACAATGGTACATTCTTATCTTCACTCGCCTTCCTCCACACCCTGTGGTCTGTGGACACCATCTGATCCGAAAAGGTTTATTTTGGTCTCATCGGACCAGATCACACTGTCCCAGAACTCCTGGTCTTTATGCACGTGTTTCTTTTTTTGCATTCTCCCATGATATGCCTCTCTATACAATGAACGATGAACGGTTAAATTGCTCGCTGACTTTCCGGTTGAATTTTCCACCCGTGACCTCAATTTCGGAACACTTAATTTTTGGATTATCCTTAACTTTTCTCACCACGAAACGTTCACTTACTTCTTCTTGCCCGATTCATTGTTGAATCCTCATATTTGAATTTATTTACTACATACTGAACAGTAGAATGAGATTTGTTTACTAATGACTAGGGCTCCGATAATTATGCATTTTGCAGTTTCCAGGACCGTATTTTAATTCATCCGGCGAAAAAAGTTCCTGGACCGTATTTTAATTCATCCGGGGAAAAGTTACTAGACCGTATTTTAATTCATCCGGGGAAAAAGGTTCCTGCACCGTATTTTAATTCATCCGGGGAAAAGTTACTGGACCGTATTTTAATTCATCCGGCGAAAAAAGTTCCTGGACCGTATTTTAATTCATCCGGGGAAAAGTTACTAGACCGTATTTTAATTCATCCGGCGAAAAAAGTTCCTGGACCGTATTTTAATTCATCCGGGGAAAAGTTACTAGACCGTATTTTAATTCATCCGGCGAAAAAAGTTCCTGGACCGTATTTTAATTCATCCGGGGAAAAGTTCCTAGACCGTATTTTAATTCATCCGGGGAAAAGTTACTGGACCGTATTTTAATTCATCCGGGGAAAAGTTACTAGACCGTATTTTAATTCATCCGGGGAAAAAAGTTCCTGGACCGTATTTTAATTCATCCGGGGAAAAGTTACTAGACCGTATTTTAATTCATCCGGGGAAAAGTTACTGGACCGTATTTTAATTCATCCGGGGAAAAGTTACTGGACCGTATTTTAATTCATCCGGGGAAAAAAGTTCCTGAACCGTGTATAAATTGAGCCGGAAGAAAAAGTTCCTGGACCGTATTTTAATTCATCCGGGGAAAAGTTACTGGACCGTATTTTAATTCATCCGGGGAAAAGTTACTGGACCGTTTTTTAATTCATCCGGGGAAAACGTTCCTAGACCGTATTTTAATTCATCCGGGGAAAGTTACTGAACCGTATTTTAATTCATCCGGGGAAAAAAGTTCCTGCACCGTATTTAAATTGAGCCGGAAGAAAAAGTTACTGGACCGTATTTTAATTCATCCGGGGAAAAAAGTTCCTGGACCGTGTATAAATTGAGCCGGAAGAAAAAGTTCCTGGACCGTATTTTAATTCATCCGGGGAAAAGTTCCTGGACCGTATTTTAATTCATCCGGGGAAAAGTTACTGGACCGTATTTTAATTCATCTGGGGAAAAGTTACTAGACCGTATTTTAATTCATCCGGGGAAAAAGTTCCTGGACCGTATTTTAATTCATCCGGGGAAAATTTACTGGACCGTATTTTAATTCATCCGGGGAAAAAAGTTCCTGCACCGTATTTTAATTCATCCGGGGAAAAGTTACTGGACCGTATTTTAATTCATCCGGGGAAAAGTTACTGGACCGTATTTTAATTCATCCGGGGGAAAAAGTTCCTGCACCGTATTTTAATTCATCCGGGGAAAAGTTACTGGACCGTATTTTAATTCATCCGGGGAAAAAGTTCCTGGACCGTATTTTAATTCATCCGGGGAAAAGTTACTGGACCGTATTTTAATTCATCCGGGGAAAAAAGTTCCTGGACCGTATTTTAATTCATCCGGGGAAAAGTTACTGGACCGTATTTTAATTCATCCGGGTAAAAAAGTTCCTGCACCGTATTTTAATTCATCCGGGGAAAAAGTTCCTGGACCGTATTTTAATTCATCCGGGGAAAAGTTACTGGACCGTATTTTAATTCATCCGGGGAAAAAAGTTCCTGCACCGTATTTAAATTGAGCCGGAAGAAAAAGTTCCTGCACCGTATTTTAATTCATCCGGGGAAAAAAGTTCCTGGACCGTGTATAAATTGAGCCGGAAGAAAAAGTTCCTGGACCGTATTTTAATTCATCCGGGGAAAAGTTCCTGGACCGTATTTTAATTCATCCGGGGAAAAGTTACTGGACCGTATTTTAATTCATCCGGGGAAAAAGTTCCTGCACCGTATTTTAATTCATCCGGGGAAAAAGTTCCTGGACCGTATTTTAATTCATCCGGGGAAAAGTTACTGGACCGTATTTTAATTCATCCGGGGAAAAAAGTTCCTGCACCGTATTTTAATTCATCCGGGGAAAAGTTACTGGACCGTATTTTAATTCATCCGGGGAAAAGTTACTGGACCGTATTTTAATTCATCCGGGGAAAAAAGTTCCTGGACCGTATTTTAATTCATCCGGGGAAAAGTTACTGGACCGTATTTTAATTTATCCGGGGAAAAAAGTTCCTGCACCGTATTTTAATTCATCCGGGGAAAAGTTATTGGACCGTATTTTAATTCATCCGGGGGGAAAAGTTCCTGCACCGTATTTAAATTCATCCGGGGAAAAGTTACTGGACCGTATTTTAATTCATCCGGGGAAAAGTTACTAGACCGTATTTTAATTCATCCGGGGAAAAAGTTCTTGGACCGTATTTTAATTCATCCGTGGAGAAAGTTCCTGGACCGTATTTTAATTCATCCGGGGAAAAGTTACTGGACCGTATTTTAATTCATCCGGGGGAAAAAGTTCCTGCACCGTATTTTAATTCATCCGGGGAAAAGTTACTGGACCGTATTTTAATTCATCCGGGGAAAAAGTTCCTGCACCGTATTTTAATTCATCCGGGGAAAAGTTACTGGACCGTATTTTAATTCATCCGGGGGGAAAAGTTCCTGCACCGTATTTTAATTCATCCGGGGAAAAGTTACTGGACCGTATTTTAATTCATCCGGGGAAAAGTTACTGGACCGTATTTTAATTCATCCGGGGAAAAAGTTCCTGCACCGTATTTTAATTCATCCGGGGAAAAGTTACTGGACCGTATTTTAATTCATCCGGGGGAAAAAGTTCCTGCACCGTATTTTAATTCATCCGGGGAAAAGTTACTGGACCGTATTTTAATTCATCCGGGGAAAAAAGTTCCTGCACCGTATTTTAATTCATCCGTGGAGAAAGTTCCTGGACCGTATTTTAATTCATCCGGGGAAAAGTTACTGGACCGTATTTTAATTCATCCGGGGAAAAAAGTTCCTGCACCGTATTTAAATTATCCGGGGAAAAGTTACTGGACCGTATTTTAATTTATTTATTTATTTATTTATTTATTTATTTACGACTTTGTTTACATGGCGAAGTTAAGGCATTAATGCCTTCTCTTCCACTTAACCATTAATTACAGGGATCATTTTTTTCTTTGCAGTAAATTGTATACAATTAAAAAATTAAAAAAGATAAATGAAAAATAAAATAATAAAAGAAAAGTAAAGTAGTGAAAGTAAAATGAAACTAAAAATGAAAGCAATATAGTTTGAATACGAGCAGTCAAGCCCTGGATTAACCATTAATTACGTACATTGCTCATTATTTTTACTAACACAATGAAAAAAAAGTAGCTTAGAAGAAATTAAAAATAAAAGCAATACAGTTTCTACATGCACACACACACACACAAACACACATTCACACACAAGTACCTACATAGAAAGCATATTTCGTGGGCTAAATGTATAACGTATTTCTTTCTGGGAATTTAATCTAGGTCCAATTGTTTAGCATGTATAATTTTAATTGTCTTTTGAATGTTACAATTGAGGAGGAGGCTTGGATTTCGGGGGGCAGTCTGTTCCAGTGTCCTGCAGAGGTAACGGTAAACGAATTGGCGTAGAAGTTAGATCTGTGGATAGGGATGGATAACAGAGATTTTTCACGTGATCTGGTGTTGCGGGAGTGAAAGTCCGAAAGATATTGAAACCGCCCGGAAAGGTATTTTGGATCTTTTATTTCTAGGGCTTTGTACAGTAGGACAAGGTTGTGGTAAATCCGTTTATCACTTAATTTCAGCCACTCGACCTTCGCATAATACGGTGTCAAATGTTCTGAATATTTTATGTCGAAAACGAAGCGGACACAGGCGTTCTGGATTCGCTGAAGGCGTTTAGCTTGCTCACAATTTACGTCCGAGTAAACAGTGTCACAGTAATCAATAATAGGGAAAACAAGAGATTGAACAAGTTTGGTTTTTATACGTTCGGGGAGGAAGTTTTTAAGCCGGTAAAGAGAGTGTAGTGCACCGAAAGCTCTTTTACACACGGAGTTTACGTGTTCTCTCCAGGTAAGATTATTGTTTAGTGTAATTCCCAGATTTTTAACCGTGGTAGAGAGAGGCAAGTGTTTATCGTTGACCGTAAGATTAGGGAGATTTAATTCGTCAATTCTGTTCAGAATCTTTGGGGAGCCTACGAGCATACACTGGGTTTTGGTCGGGTTGACGTGCAAGCCGTGGTCTACAGACCACTTGTTGATTTTTTTCAGGTCGTTGTTTACACGTTCGGTTGCATTCAATATTTCTTGAGGAGGGAAAGAAAAGTATAATTGAAAGTCGTCGGCATAGATGTGATACCTACAGTGATTAAGCACCGACGGGAGGTCGTTAATATACAGTGTAAACAGGAGGGGGCCAGTACGGTGCCTTGAGGGACGTCACAGAGGATGCTTTTCCAGGATGACCTTCGATGTGGGTCGACGACACATTGTTGACGTCCATGCAGGTAGGAACGGAACCAGTTAACCGTAGAGTTCGAGAAGCTGAATAGGGATGATAGTTTTGTGAGTAAAATTTCGTGATCGATGGTTTGGAAAGCTTTGGTAAAATCGAGAAGAACAAGGATTGTAAGTTGTCGATTGTCCATGGCTAACCTAATGTCGTCGGTTACGTTGACGAGAGCCGTGCATGTGCTGTGGTTGCTACGGAACCCAGATTGAAAGTGGTTTATTAGGTTATTTCGTGCTAGGAAGTCACGGGTTTGACCACTAATAAGATGTTCTAGAGCCTTAGACAGAGCTGGGAGGATGCTGATTGGTCTAAAATTGTTTAAATTGATTTCGTTGCTTGTTTTAGGTATAGGGCGTACCTGAGCGAGTTTCCAAAGCGACGGAAATGTGTCAGAAAGCAAGGAGAAATTGAATATGTCCGTGATGGGAATAAGGACATGGTGGAGGATTTTTTTGATCGTGAGAATGGAAACTTCATCTACTCCTGCGGCCGACGATTTTATCTTAAGTAAAGATTTTCTAACGTCTTCCGGTGAAATCCAGGAAAAGCAAAATTTTGAAGCGTTTGTGGAGTGCGTTGCGATGTTCCGAATAGTTTCAATTTTAACATTATTTTCAATAGTCGGGAGGTCACAAAAATGATTATTCAGTACATCTGGTGCAAACTTAGGAATGTAGTCGTCCTTTTTCTGTTTCCCAACACCTAGAATTTTCAACTTTTTCCATAGAACGTCCGGTTTATTTTGGTGGTTGAGCAATTCGTATGCGTATCGGCGCTTGGCTTTTCTTACCTCCTGATTGCAGCGGTTCCTCAGGGTTCTATAATTTTCGAAGCTGCATGTGCTAGAGTCACCTTTTTTTACGTCATTTAATTCATCCGGGGGAAAAAGTTCCTGCACCGTATTTTAATTCATCCGGGGAAAAGTTACTGGACCGTATTTTAATTCATCCGGGGAAAAAAGTTCCTGCACCGTATTTAAATTGAGCCGGAAAAAAAGGTTCCTGGGCCTTTAGCAACCTTGAATTAGACAGGGTAAGTGTCGCACATTTTTACAGACCCCATGAAAGACAAAAGTTACAGGAAAAGTATCTGCTGGTATCGGTACACAAATTTCAACCGATACTTTCCGATACCGATACATCGGCATCGGTATCGGGTAAGCCACACACATACATATATACATACATACACTAGGGTTATTCAGAAAGTGATTATCGTTTTCGTATTAAAAGTTGACCAATAGAAATAACTTTCTGTTTTACTTCAGTACGCATTAGACTACTTATCCACATTGTTACCCTGAATATTTAGGCAATTTTCGTAGTGTGTGGCGAACAATTGCATTCCTTCATCTTAAACCTTATTCACCAGTTCATTCATTGCGTAATGACGGCTTCCTTTAGTGAGGAGGAACGCATCTCGGACAAAATTTTTCGTACTTATGGTGGAGAGTTAGAATTCCGTACGAGACACGTGAAAATTTTTAATAAGAATGTTTTCTTCATACACCAACTTTTTCTTTTCCGAATGTTCCAGGATGTGTGGAGAACGACAATTATTTCTTAGTCTTGAGAACAGTAGTGACGATTTGGTGCCGAAACTAGAGGGGCAAGGACAGTTAGCATTAAATGGCCACGGTTCGTGCTTCGGGAGCAAAAAGTGGGGAGGGCAACTGCCCCCACGGCCTCCTAATCGCCGCCACTGCTCAGGAATGTTTTTCATTAGTATTTTAAAAGTTCCTTTTTGTGTGCAAAGATCTTCGTTATGAAAGTTTTAGCAGTTGGTAGTAATATCAGATTCTCGTCCCCAACAGGGCTTCCCCGATGGCGCAGTGGTAGCGTCATTGCCTTGTAATCAAGGTGTCCCGGGTCCGAACCCGGTGGAGGCACATAGTGGTTCTGATCCCACTTTAAACTGTAGGTCCAGTACCGATTAGCCTTACTGTGCATAAAGTGGACTTAAAACACTAAATCAATCAATCGTCCCCAACAGCAGAATCAGAATTTTCTCGTTGCAGGACAATATTAGTGTAACTGTCCTCAGTATTTTCGATCTATGTAAAATTGTGTTATTATCCGTCATGATCTTACGCTTGGCAACACTGCTCTATCAATAAATTCGGATCTGGTGTGTGGGTGTTTACATACATAAAAATGAATTGAGCTTTCACATTGGACGAAACCAATTGAGTTTAGTCACTTGAATAATAGGATTTTGATGTAACATTTTTAAAGAAATGTTTCCTTTTATTGGCACTTCTGAGCAAGGGATTCGAGTAAATATTTTCTCTGAGATTTGTTTTACAAGTATGTAAAACGCTTATCAGGTGGAATATATAACGACATTTCGGTAAAACTATCAAAGTCGGGAATCGGATTTGTTCAAATTTACAGGAGAAAGTACTTACGGAATTGAGTTTCTGTGTAATTTCGGAAGGTCGTAGAAGTATTTTCTCGCATTTTTCAATGTATTTGGCCGCTAAGTCATGTATTTTTCTATAATAATGTCCGTCCGATGCACGAAAGTTTTTTCTTGCATTTCCATCCATGAACCTGAACCGGATGTTGGAGCATCTGATGACGTAATCCCCGGTAAGTGTTTCCAAACACACAGTTTTTTCACTATATTACCCAACCTAAAGAAAACTAACCTAACCTTCCCGTGATGGTGCGTGGGGCTATCGTGAATGGTTTTGGGGACTATTCGTGGATGGTTATACGATCCAGAATGTTTTTTGGGGCTATGCGGGAATGGTTTTTGGGGCTATTCGTGGATGGTCATACTATCCAGAAAGGTTTTTGGGGCTATGCGTGAATGGTTTTTGGGACTATGCGGGAATGGTTTTCGGTGCTATGCGAGAATTTTTTATGTTAAGAAGGTTGAAACACTGCTTTGCCGTTTGAAACACAACGCTAGTCAAGATTTTCCCGCCATTTTGCGTGTTCAGGAAGCGAGAAAAGAACGAACAATAATTACTCGATATGTCGACAATAGATATTAATTTCGTTAAAAAAAAAAGCGAAATCCCTTGTTAAACATTATTTCGTAATGCAGAATAAGTAAGTACGAATGTCAACAATTACAGAATAAACGAGTTACAGACAATTCCCGGCTTTGATAGTTTTACCGACATTTCTTAATTGATACCTACCTCTTTGAAGTATCTTAAGCTTTTGATTTTCTCATACATCCATTCGTCTGAGAACCATTGCCATCTATCCGTAAGAACTGTAATTCTCTAGTTTTCTTCAGTTCTATACGTGAATAGAAGAAAAGCGAACTCGAAATTGGATCTTCCCTGACTGCAGATTATCTTTCCGGCTACAAAAATAATGATTATTTAATGACCGTGAAAAAAAATGGTAGTCCCAGTTCCTCAGCACGGGAATGAAAAGGGGAGACAGAAAAAAAATGGAGGAGATATGTTGGCAAGGTACTTCACATAATTGAATTTGCATCAGCTCATTTGTGACGTGTCTGCTGTTTTTACTGATGAGTGGAAATTTCTTCCAGAAGGGTCCTTGATGTTTGATGCTCAAGCGAGTTTTGCCGGGAAAACTTTTGGAAAAGTCAGCCAGGGGTTGAAGAAGAATGAAGATTCTACCGCCTCCTTCCTTGATTGAATTGCGTTAGTGAACGCTAGAGGGCAGGGTGGAGAGTCCTTCACAAGTTCCCGCCTTTCAACTTCCTTTTTTTTCCCAGGGTGCCATTGACAGACAAGAGCGCCGGAGGAAAAACATCATCAACCGGGGGAGGATCTTAAAAATGGCGTCAACTTGCGTTCTGGTACTTCTCCGCTCCGAGTTAATTCAATTCTCGAAGTTGGAAAATGAAAGTTAGGGAATAGAAGGGTTGGCAGGTGCAGCGTTTGTTCCAGTGCACAGAAAGTGCTAACAAAGGAGACGTTTACATAAATGTAATCTCTTTTTTTGTCCGCCAACTGGTCCGCTGTAGGTGGTCGGAATTAGAATGAAGATTAAAGACACAGGCTACCGAATGTCTCAATTGTGCCTGGGTCCCGAAAACGATTTTCAACCGCAGTGCTTCCTATTATAGAGGCGTTTGGATATACTATATGGAGTTTCTTTTGTGCGGGATGGTTCGATATTGCAAACGCGCTTGCTCGATTATGTAATGACCATCCACGGTCAGATGATCAAAGGGTTTCCATACTGATCTCTCACTCGCCGAGTCACCACCAACGCGAGAGGTATCTCATTTCGTCGCTACCTCAACCGTGTGAGCGTTGGTGCGAAACGTTTTAATATCAGCCAGGGTGTACCTTTTCATCTTCTTCCTTGCCTATCCTTTGTCTTACACAAATTGTTGGTTTATATCTGATGGCCCACCTGGATCTTCTCATCCTTGTGCTCAACCCAGCGTTTCAGCTCGAGATGACTAAAGAAACAATTTTCCAGTGGGTGGAACAAAGTTTGATTGCTATGCCAATAGAAATATGGGATATGTACTTTGCGTTTTGCCGACAAGGCCAGCTCTGAAGTCATTCCCCACGAAGATTCACTTTAGCCCATAGCTTCTGGTTTCTATGAGACACGTACGTTACTGGTATCACATTTTGTAGTTTGATGATGAGGTCACGTTCGACAGCAAAGTACATATCTTCCTCAATTCGCCACCGTCTTGATTTTGAGACGAGAACTACACTTTATTCAATGCTTAGCCAACATCTGAACTCTGAAGCGACGTTAGAAATTTGTTTGAAGACCACTTTATGCAGTAGAAAGGCTGTGACCTAGTCGGTAGACAGTCTGACTGCTATTTGACTGCCGTCGATTCCCAGGTTGGGTCATGGTCTATCATGGGAGATGTTCGGCAATGCCCCTTACAAAAGAAAAAACTGTTCTGTCTCACCCAGCCTCTACGCAATGAGGGCAGTACAAGAGTTTGATTGAAACTGGAGCGTGGTGCTAATCACATCACTCCCATTTGACCCAGATAGAAAATGTGTGGAACCCTGTCTCCACACCCCTCATGTTCCTTCATGGCACGGTGCAATGTGAAAGCAAATTTTAGCTTTTGATTCGCTAAATCAAATGTTTTGGGTTCAAACATAGCAGTTTTTTTTTGTGTATAGAGCCTATCTCTTCACCCCACAGGAGAAGGTCGTTGGTCTGCCACTGAATGCTTTGTTTGATTGATTGATTGATTTGATTTATTTTGCTTTTCTGCCATTTTTGGCTAATCACGAAGATGAGAGTGAGTGTGAGGGATGATATGATGAAGAGATACTCACAAAGAACACCAATGTCCAAGCAGGGATTTGAACCCTGGCCCCTGGCGTCGTAGCGTGGTATGCTAACCATGTCGTCAAAATGTTTATTGGCCAAGTTGTAGTAACCGTAGATATATGCGTCTTTTCCGATGGAATCTACGATTCGAGAGAAAATATGATTTGACCTCTGCAAAATTGCAATTGTAATCTTAAGAAACAGAGGAAGGTCTACGCAGTCTGGCTGCTGGATTGTTGCATACAATTCGTGGCTCTTCTGGAAGAAGACGAACGTGATGCTTGGCTACAACAAGATGGAGCAACGTGCCATACTGCCAAAGAATCTCTTGGTACTCAGATAATCTTTTTGACGATCGTTTAATCTCCAAAGATTTATGGCCCAGTCGTTCGCCAGATTTTACGCCTGCAGATTACTTCCTGTGGGGTTACTTAAAGGACAAAGTATACGGAAATAAACCCAGGACATTGGACGATCTGAAACGAAACATGATAGAGGAAATTGGGAATATCGGTGCTGTAACCCTCAGAAAGGTATCCCAAAACATGACAGTGCATGGTGGACACTTTGAACATTTGCTGTAATTTGCGGTAATGCCGACATTTCAGGGTTGCAAGGTGTATGAAGGTTATTGGAAATTTTCTAAAATAAACAACTTTCTCCTTTTTCGTTAAAAGTGCCTTAGTGTGATAGCCAGAGGTGAGACACGTCTGTCATTGGCACTTGCCAGCAACAGTGTTGCCAGTGTGGTTCGTAATATTGCAAAAACTATGGAATTTGGGAATAAGTCATTCGTACCCGTACAATATTTGTAAGACTTCATCAACGTACATTTTCTGTCAAATTCAATAGAATTCCATCCTGATTGTTCGCTGGTATTGAAAAATGTTGCGATAATTTACCTCAGTGACTTTTGTGTGTTAATACATACGATTTGTAGATTTTTTTCGTTTCTGGCAACATTTTAATTATGTATTTTTAAATCATGTATGATATTCCATATATTTGTATCACATAATTTTCTCAACATACAGGGCCTTATCTTCTCATTCCGTTTAGCTTTTCAGTTATATGGTCGTAAACACCTGGTTTGGCGACTTCTGGGACACCCTGTATTACATTTTTAAATACTGTAGGAACATGTTACTTAATATAAAGCACATGAGCGGAAAGAAGAAAGATGTAAGAAGATCTGGCTGTTAATATAGAAAAACTCACTAAGAATAACAAAGAAGCTTGCAATAAAAATACAGAAAGTTCGAAACGCATGCATTACATACGTATGTATATAGAACAAAAAAGTGTGAACACATTCTCCCTGTGCTTAATGAGCACGGAATCCTCTCCATGGCACGAAGGAGACAACTGCACTTGTTTTGTACACTGCGCAGCATAATTAATAGCAAATGCCCAAAGTACCTCTTTTCGAAATTAAACTTAAGAAGCAAAATTCATTCTCATTCAACCAGAAACGCTACCAGTTTCAGCTTACCTCGTTGCAGAACTTCAGCTTATCAGGCCTCTTTCAGTTACGCAGCACCCAAGGCCTGCGATGCACTACCAAATCTAACCAAAAATAAAAAGTTCAGACGTTTCCGCGATATGCTCCGTGAATCACTGATCAACGATCAGAAGCAAAGTAAATCAACATATCAACAATAAAAAAATACTGTTAATTTCCAGAAATTACTTTTATCTTACTTTCAACATCCTCCACTTTGCTGAAATGGTTCCATTGTATGTGATTTTATTCCTATTGTATTTTATTGTACTCTCTTGTTTAATTTCTTTGTAATCTTGAATGTTATTTTAATTTTAATTTTAATCTGTTCTATTGTATGTGATTTTATTCATATTGTATTTTATTGTACTCTCTTGTTCAATTTCTTTGTAATCTTGAATGTTATTTTAATTTTAATCTGTTCTATTGTATGTGATTTTATTCCTATTGTATTTTATTGTACTCTCTTGTTCAATTTCTTTGTAATCTTGAATGTTATTTTAATTTTAATTTTAATCTGTTCTATTGTATGTGATTTTATTCCTATTGTATTTTATTGTACTCTCTTGTTCAATTTCTTTGTAATCTTGAATGTTATTTTAATTTTAATTTTAATCTGTTCTATTGTATGTGATTTTATTCCTATTGTATTCTATTGTACTTTTTTGTTCAATTTCTTTGTAATCTTGAATTTTATTTTAATTTTAATCTGTTCTATTGTATGTGATTTTATTCCTATTGTATTTTTTGTACTCTCTTGTTCAATTTCTTTGTAATCTTGAATGTTATTTTAATTTTTATTTTAATCTGTTCTGTTGTATGTGATTTTATTCCTATTGTATTTTATTGTACTCTCTTGTTCAATTTCTTTGTAATCTTAAATGTTATTTTAATTTTTATTTTAATCTGTTCTATTGTATGTGATTTTATTCCTATTGTATTTTATTGTACTCTCTTGTTCAATTTCTTTGTAATCTTTAATGTTATTTTAATTTTAATCTGTTCTATTGTATGTGATTTTATTCCTATTGTATTTTATTGTACTCTCTTGTTAAATTTCTTTGTAATCTTGAATGTTATTTTAATTTTAATTTTAATCTGTTCTATTGTATGTGATTTTATTCCTATTGTATTTTATTGTACTTTTTTGTTCAATTTCTTTGTAATCTTGAATTTTATTTTATTTTAATTTTAATCTGTACTTTTTGGGGTTAGGTGGTAGACCAGCAACAGCTGAACCTCGCCCAGCAATAAAATCAATTCAATTCAACTTGCATCATATGATGCACTTCGGCGTTGCTTTACAAACGTTGCACAAAAATGCATCATACCGTTAACCTGATTCTTGTCAAGGGCCAAAGAACACACTCTAGTGTATCAATCAGTGAGTTTCTGGTGCATGAAATAGATGTATGCAGTGGAGATTGGAGAGTTGGCGAAGAACAAGATATTCTGTTTGGAAAATATAAAGGCCGAATCACACGGAACTGGATATCCAGTTAGTTGGCGCTGAACTGTCCGGATGTGATAGGGGTTGCCTGGCTGGCTGCTTGACTGGTTTGGAGGAATAGGACATGTTCTAATTGCTACTGACTTTCCTCGACTGGATTCTATGGAACAGCCAATCAGAGCAAAGTTTGGCCATGTGAAGATAACTTGTGAGTTTGCAAAGGAGAGTTTTTTGTCTGTGGTTTCCGAGTGTTGGCTGTTTTTGTTAGTTCTCCCTTTCTCGATTAAAAGAAGAAGTAAACAGATGATGTACAGTGCATTCGTATTCAGTTCATTAATATTTAGGTATTTATGCAAAGCGATGAGATGTGTACGTGACACGTATGAATAGCTGAAAGAAAATCCTAATTATTACAAGTGTATTGAATGTTTGACTTTTTTTTGTGTGTGAATGAATCCTTAGGATCTCTTGTACGAATATGCATACCCGAGTTCACGGTACGCATTCATTAGCATATTTTTTCGAGCCAATTTCTAGTGCATATTTTTCGTATATTTTTTATAAGAGCAGAAGCAGTAGTTCTCCTACAACATCCTTCAAATTGCTCGTCCATCTTTACAGATTGTCTGCTCAGCGCAATGTCTTATGGGAACAAAAGTCTACCGACAAGTACAGTAACAGGCATCGTGTGAGGCGAAAACTAGCAAATGGGTAGCCAGTCCAGCACCAACTAGAGCATTCCTACTGGAAATCCAGTTCCGTCTGATTCGAGCTTTAGTCATTGTTTTCCTGTTTCCAAGGGGAGATCCTTTCTAGCAACCACACCCAGAGCCATCGTTACGAAACATCGCCACGACGTGAGCAACCAACTTGTATGGATTCCGTCCCCAGGTATAGTTAAAAATCCAATTCCCCCCCTCCTCGGCCCAGAGCGTGGTTAAGGACCGACGTAAAAGTTTCATTTTGTGGGGGTTGACTTGAGGGAGAAGAGGGAAGCTGCAGCCCTATTCCTCGGGGAGCGCCGGATGGCGAGGCGAGCGGGACAGCTCGGCTGAAGTGTGGGGCCATGAATCTGTTTAAACTCGGTCGCATCCACCATCTTGCGAATTTCTTGGGGCAGAAACAAGAAGGGCTGTGCACCTCCCTTGAAACAAGAACGCTTGGATCTCTCATGCACAAGGAACTTGCAATTAAACACTAGGCGGTGCTAATGTTGTTGATCCTGTAAACGACTTCGATGCCAAAACACAAAGTAACACCTTAATAAAATTGCAGAGAAAAAGAAATTGTCCACTACCACCACATTAAATAAAATACTCTAATATGTGTGTGTGTGGGGACGACTCGACAGCTAAGAAAGTCTTTAAACCTCTTTGCTGTAAAGCCATTGAGCACCCTGTCTCTCACTTCCAAAGAGTTATTCACGCTGACAAGTACTGTACTGGCATCAACTGAAAATAAAGTTTTCATGTACGACTTCTGGTTGTTGTTATTTCAGCGCTACATTTCCACCTGGTGGTGAAATTTTGAACTATTTTTTTCGTCGGCATTGACTTCATCATGACCTGCATTACCAACTGTCACTGCAATCCGTTGCTTCGTACGGGCTACAGAGGGCTTCGAGTAGGGGTTGATTCTAACCTTCCAGCATTTTTGAACTGGTCTTCATAAAGCATATATCCCTGTTTCAATCTTGCATAGATTAAGTGCATATTTTTCAGGTAGTTTTCACAAATGTTTTCCTGTTTCAGGTCTCTGAAGAATCACGTGTGTAAGTATCATGAAGCTTCGAAAATCCTTGTCGATCTGGTCTTGAGACACTGAAACAGGTATATGTTTTATGACGACTAGTTGAAAATTCTCAATTCATCCTTCTAGATTGTCGAAGAAGAATCGTGTGTAGAAGAATCATGAAGATTCTTATTGAATACCTCGATCTGGTCTTGAGACACTGAATCAGGAATATGTTTTATGAAGACCAGTTCTGAATTGATTCCAGCTAGCCTGTGGAAGAAGAATCGTGAAGTTTCGAAGATCATTGTAGAATACCACGATCTGGTCATGAGACACTGAAACAGGAATATTCTCTATGAAGAATAGTTTTAATATTCTCAATTCATCCATCTAGACTGTGGAAGAAAACTTGTGTGAAGAACAATCATGAAGCTACGAACACCTGATTATGAGACACTGAAACAGGAATATGCTTTTTGAAGACCATTTGAATATTTCTCAATTCATCCATCTAGACCGTCGAAGAAGAATTGTGAATCATGAAGATTCTTGTTCAATACGTCGATTTGACCATGAGACACTGAAACAGGAATATGCATTATGATAACCAGTTTCAAGCTACTAATTTGTCCATATAGACTGTCGCCGAACAATCATGTATATAGGAATCATGAAACTTTGAATGCCCTTGTTGAATTCCTCGATCTGAAAATGAGGCATTGCAAGAGGAATGTGCTTTATGAAGAACAGTTCTTAATTCATCCATCTAGCTTGTGGAAGAGGCATCATGAACTTTCGAAGGTCTTTGTTGAATCACTCGAACTGGTCTTGAGGCACTTTAAGGGGAATATGCTTCACGAAGACTAGTTTTAATTTATTCATCTAGCTGTGGAAGAGGAATCATGAAGTTTAGAATACCTTTCGATCTGGTCACGATACACTTTAAGAGGAATGTGCTTTATGAAGACCAGTTGAAAAGTTCTTAATTCATCCATTTAGACTTTGGAAGAAGAATTATGAAGCTTCGAATGTCCTCGTTGATTAATTCGCTCTGGTCATGAGACACTTTAAGAGGAATATGCTTCACGAGGACTAGTTTTAATTTATCCATCTAGCTGTGGATGAGAAATCACGAAGCTTCGAATGCCTTTGTTGAATAACTCGATCTGGTCACGAGACGCTTTAAGAGGAATGTGCTTTATGAAGACCAGTTGAAGAACTCAATTCATGCGCCTGGAAGAAGAACCATAAAGCTTCGAATGACCTTGTTGAATATCTAGAGCTGGTCATAAGACACTGAAAAATATATATGCTTTATGAACACCAGTTGAAGAACTCTGAATTCATCCATTTAGACTGTGCAAGAAGAATCATGCAGCTTCGAAGGTATTTGTTGAATACTTGGATCTGGTATCATTGTAAGAGGAGCATAAACCAATTGGACGTATGTAGAAGGGAAAATAGAAATGAAAGAAGGGATTTTTTTGTATCTGCGATTTAAGTAGGCCTAAGGGAGGACTTGCGAGCATTTAATTCCAGACCAGCCATTACCGGAGCAGTTGCGCAGGTTCCTTTTCTGCAAATGAGGCCTCCCCTTTCGGAAAAGATTCGCGAAAGAGAAGATCCGGAAGACAATGAGAAGATAAACATACAACAAAGGAGGAGGAGAGGAGGGGGAACAGGGTAGGTAGGAGGAGAGGCGGGGCCCGGAAAGAAAGAAGATGAAAAAAATGAGAGGGAAGTTTGTGTTCTCCAAATTGAATTACATCTTCGCGTGTAATCCCTCCTTTCAGGTCGGCAGCGTTCCTTACGAAAGCGCGCCGCTGTCTAATCTCCGTTCCCATGGCAACCGCCATGAAGTCAGCCCGAGGCTTATCTCGGGGACAATGTGAGCTGCAATCGCTGGGGTGAAAATCTATGCATATAGATTGCTTATTTTCCAGGGGCCCTGGCAGCCCAGGCTACTGAGGATGACATTTTTCGAAATAAGGGAAAAGCCTAGAGGGCTCTCTCTCTCTCCTTTTTTTTCGAATGGGTGTGTTTTGGCGAGGGGGAAGGGGGGCAAATCTCCTTTTTCTTCCAGCATCTCTCCCCCTTCTCTCTCGCTCCCTCTTGTGGCTGGACCACCGGCAAGAGATGAACCTATCCACATCTGCCACCCCCGCGCGCACTCTCTCTCTCTCTTAACCCCAACCCCTTTTTCCACCCCCATCCCGCCCTGCAACTCTCAGGTTAAATAAGTGTTTCCATCTTGTCGCTTTAGGACCCAGTTTTGGTGACGGTTGCTTCGGAGTCGTCGTCGGGGCAACCACGAAAAGAGATTAAGTGTTATTTTCGCGATTAATCCGTTCCGCAGTTGTTTTCGTTCGCTCTCAACCTTTTTCGCCCCTTCGTTGTTTTCCTTTCGCTGATAATTCGTTTGGCGCTTAATCGTTTCCATGTTCCTTGTTCACTCTTAACCCGCTTCGCAGTTATTGCTGTCCGGTTTAAACAGTTTCGAAGCTAATCTTTCAACACTTATTCCTGATGTACAGTCACCAGCAATAAATATGTGACACCTAGATCCTGAAATACTGGCTTCACTTCAAGACGGCATGTTGCATAACTATACGGCGTTAAGTGGATTTTAATCAGGGTTGTTAAGGGTCCAGGAACACATAAATTCTAATGGGTTCTATTCGGTCCCCTGTAGGACCGGAACCTTTTTTCTCGCACAATTTAAATTCGGTCCAAGTTGCGTATTGTTTCATTGCAAAAAGGTCCCTGGACCGAATTTAAATTCAGTCTGAAAAAAGGTTCGTGTATCGTATTTAAATTGATCTGTTAATACCCAGATATCACAGACATCTTGCTGCAAGCATGAAGAAAGCTTACCATGGCAAGCTAAGTAGCTAGCAGCAAGCTATTAGTTGGATGCAAGCTTGCATTAAGCAATCTACTAGTTACCAGAAGTGGAAGTTGAAGCAAGCTTGCCAAGGCATGCTTGCATCAAGCTTTTCATAACTAGCTGTAAGCTTACAGAATGCAATGATCGAAGTAAGCCATAATGTGTATCTTCATCTACATTTATATATCTGTATAGACATGGCTACATCGTATATATGCATAACAGCAAAACTAAAAACAATTGGAGCTACTTAACAGAAAACACCCATGTTTGTAACGTCATATTGTTAGTATATTAAATGGGTGTGTCTATTGTTTTATTTTTTAAAAAATGCATCCAATCACGCTAGGTATCACGTAAGCATCAAGCTTACGTCCAGCTTGCCATGCTCCTAAGGGAGCTATCGTAAGCTTGCCACAAGCTTATGTGCTATCTGGGTAAGGTTCCTGGACCGAATTGAAATACTTTAGAGATAAAAAATTTATTTACGGTCCAGAACCAATTTACGCTTGCTAATTTTCTCTCCTCGACCGGAATTGAATTTATTTAAAATCCCTAGAACTTTTCTAACGATGGAAGCGGCCGCGGCGTCCACCCAGCGTCGAATAACATGGGTACCTGGGGGAAACCCTGGGGGGTAAAGGCGGTCACCCCCACTCACGACCGGATCAAGAAAGTGTGAGGCGTTACCCCCACACCCCCTATACGCCTTCATGGCGTGGTGCTAAGCACAGGGGAGCACTTTACCTTTTTTACCTGGACCTTTAACAACCCTGATTTTAATAGATAATTTTCAATGGAAACTTCTACCACCGCCATAGAGTTAGGCAACACACATAACATCTTGCGGGGAAGTGAGAATTTTAGGATCTAGGTGTCGCATTTTTTTTCCGCTGACTGTACCTTCTTCTGTAACGTCCTCTTCAACGATTAATACGTTTGGCATCCAATATTTAAGCGCTTAATTGTATTGTACATCCGACGTTCGTGGCGGAGTGGTTATCACAGTCGAATCCCAGCCTGGGTGTTCCTAGTGAGTGTCCTTTCAACAATTTTCATCGCATCATCCCTCATCCTCATCGTCGCGATTAGCCAAAAGTGGAAGAAAAGCGACGCTAAATAACAAAAATTAGATCAAATCAACCTATTGTGCCTTACTCTGTAGCGTGCCCTTTAACGATTAATCCACTTCCAGCTAATCTTTTAGCGTTTAATCCTACTGACCCTCTCGCTGCATGCATGGCCTTAACAATAGAAACTAGTGTTGCCCACGAGACGAGACTTTGGCCTGTCTCGTCTCGTGGAGTCTCGTGGAAATGCTGTCTCGTCTCGAAAATATTCGTTTGTCTTATGACACATGGTCAATCTCGTCTCGTCTCGAATTTTTAAAAGCCTGTCCCGTCTCGTCCCGTGGGCAACACTAATAGAAACTAAGTCTTTTATACAAATATGACTCAATTAAGATAATTTATTAACTCGGACAGCGAATTCGTCGCACCAATTGAACAACAATCACCATATTTAGCTAATACGTTTTTCTAAAGATTTCTAAAATTAAGTAAAAATCTAATCTAATATATAAAGATGGATGTATGTGTGTTTGTTCCAGCATAACTCCGGAACGCCTGGAGCGATTTCAACCAAACTTGGTACACGTATAACTTGCAATCTGGAAAGAAATACAGTGGCGGTAAGACACCCCTTGCACCCCTGGGGTGGGGGTGAGAAGGGGTGACATGTAAAAATAATCGAAAACGACCGATATTAGTGTGGAATCCATAGTTTTCGGGGTCGCTAAGATGAATAGTGACACTGCGAATGCCGTTCAAACCCGAGGCACCCCTAGGGGCTGGGGGTGGGAAGGGGGTGACATGTAAAAGTAATCGAAAATGACCGATATTAGTGTGAAATCCATAGTTTTCGGAGTCGGTAAGCTAATTGGTGACATTCATTTATGATATTTGAGAGAGAGAGAGAGAGAGAAAGAGAGAGAGAGAGAGAGAGAGAGAGAGAGACTTGCTTCCTCGAACACGATCAAAAAGTCATAGGGGCAGTCTATTAAGTACTGCGGAGTGGATTTAAGATCGCCATGTTTCTTCCACGGACAACTTTAATAGAATATTGGGATTATAAATATAACCCGGGCAACGCCGGGCGACAATCAGCTAGTTTAATATAAAATTTAAAATCATAATTTGTGAGCATCCTAGTCATGAGGCATATTTTTTCGAAAAAAGTACGAACATCATCAACATAGAATGTACGAGGACGTATCAAAAAGTTTCGAGACTAGTTCTGTAACACGCCAACAGATAGCAGCGCAAGGCTGCACGCACAGGCACAGGGAGCACCAACCTTCATAAGTCAGTGTGCCAAGAGACATCGTCCTGTGTACATCGTGAGCTGTGCAGCTGGTGCTCTTCTGACCACGTGCATTACACGTCTGCGATTTCATCATGGAACAGCAAGTTAGAACAGAGAAAACGTGAAATTCTGCGTGAAACTTGGCAAATCCGCCACAGAGACAGGCGCGCTTCAAGAGTGGAAGGGACACATATTATGTGGGATTCTGTAAAGAGTAGAAGGCAGAACAAGATCCATCAAACACGATTCACTTTGGCTGTGGTTTGAAGCAAGCCCTTTTGCTAAAACTTCAACAGCTCATCCTATTGTTTCACTTGACCAAATAGCAATTACAATTTGAATAAATCCAATGATAAACTCGGACGTCACTATTAGAAATCTCCACTTGTAATTCACTTATTTATCTACATTTAAGTGTTTATTTTCTTTTGCCATGCTCAAAATTTAGATACATTTATACAGGGTGTTTTATTAGCAATAATGTGATTATAATTAATTATGCATCATATTCATTCAACACAACATATTCGCTAAACAAGACAAAACAACAATTAATAATAAGAATAATGTATTATACACATGCTTATTAAACAAGTTAAACAATAAATAATTAATTAAAAAATGAACATATTAGGGTGTCACAGGTTCTAATCAGTGTAGCCAACATAGAAGAGCTCGTGGGGCCCGAGCTCACTCAACAATTTGTCATGTTATTTTTATTATTATCATTATTATTATTATTTATTTATTTATTACCGTGATTATTAGCGGATTGTTTAAATGTGAGTAAGGGATGCATTATTCGTGCGCATTAATAAATGTAATGGACGATTTATGATACTTTTTTTGTGAACTTATAATCAATAATGTTTGAACGCATTCAATGTTTTACAAAAGTTGTTGGCTCAGTCGGTAACGCGTCTGACTACCATGCTCAAGGTCACGGGTTTGATCCCCGGCCGGTTCAAATCCGGGAACTTTTCTAACGTAGGAAGCGGTCCCGGCGCCCACCCAGCGTCGAATGACATGGGTACCTGGGGGAAACCCTGGGGGGTAAAGGCGGTCAGGGGCGTGATGCTGATCACATCACCCCCACTCATGACCGGATCAAGAAAGTGTGGGGCGTTACCCCCACACTCCCTATACGCCTTCACGGCGTGGTGCTAAGCACAGGGGAGCACTTTACTTTACTTTACTTACAAAACTTGTTAGCACTGGTTCTAATCGTCAGAGCTATTCCATATACTGCCATTCAAAATTCACATATCCCAGACTGTAATGTGAGGAAAAGAAGTTGGTTATGCTCTGGAAAAAAAATACTCAGCTGAAAATTTTGTGAAAATGATGATGCATTTGTGAAAATATCAATGCATTTTCGAAATATTTTATGCATTTTTTTTAGAACTGATGCATTTCTTGATTTTTTAAAATGTTTCCAGTGACTTTTTCGTATACGTGCACTCAGAAAGGGGGAGGGGGGGCACAACGTAATACCTGCTACAAAGAGCTGCAAACACACTTGTTAGCGTAACTCTCGCTGGCCATGACGTTCTGTATTTGAAACCCTAGTTAATGGAATGTCGAATCAAGATTTACTTATTAATCTTGTGATTGATGCAACGAGAACAGATCTTCGAAGCTGACACTCCGGCATTCATTATGCTCCCTCCGGGGCGCATATTGGGCCGCCTGCAAGAGACGTGTGCCTCCCGTTGCGCTTCGACTTTGAGCGAGGCGCGAACGGGAAAAAGAGCAAAGTTCTGCTCGAAGAGAAGTAATTTGTGGGTTGTTTTCACTGTTAGGAGAATGCATTTCGAACAACAGTGCAGGGTCTAGGAGTTTTTCTCCAGGCATAGTCACCGGATCGGTGACCAAACGCGTTAAAGCGAAAAATGATATTTTCTCACCAGGTATGCATGTGCACTGTAGTGCACAGTGAAAATGAAGTGTAATGGGTATCCCCTACACCAGAAAGCCGGTTAAAAATCACGTATGATATATTTATATCAAGAGTGTGTCTTATGGTCCGAAAAATGTGATATACAGTAAAACCTCGTTAATCCGGATTAATGAGGGAGATAAGTTGACCGGCTTAACGAAAGTCCGGATTAACTGAAATAGCCTAAAAGAACAGTAGAAAGTGCATTAAAACTCCGTTTATAGCAACAAAACACGTTCATTGTGGTTTATTTAAAGGGCATAAGCTAAGCCTAAATACACCATACAGTACAGTAAAATGTAAATACAATGTAGTACGTACGACGAATGCGATTGTTGACTTCTAGCCACATTTGAAATCTTGCATTCTGCCTTTTTTTTGGCATGTCCGGATTAAGCGAAGTCCGGCTTATCGGGGTCTGGATTAACGAGGTTTTACTGTACTATACTGAACGCAACTCCAATTGGCGGCTGGCCTTGAAGGCTATTTCTGTCCTCCAATCATTTTCGGGGCGTGTGTTCCGATATGCGTCAACAAACTCAGTTGAGAAGAAAAAGCTGAAGGGATCACATCGCTCTCCCGAAGCAACGTTGCCAAGCGTGCTTCTGTTTTTGCCAGTTGTCTTTATATGACTGTGTGTCCGCCTGCATTCCGACCTGCGGCTGGTCCTTCCGGAATGTTCATCGTTCAGGACCGCGTGTGCAGTTGTACCATTAACCCCCGTTGATTTGTGGTGCTGACAATACCGTTGCCCGAGAATACTCTTTCTCGCCTTACGATACGTTTGACAACATGTGGTGTACCCAATGCTCATTTGTTTGGTCCCGCGAACAACGTTCGGTACCTTGTGACTCGAAAATGCCCGATCTCAGCCGAAGAAAATTCAACTGATCGCTGATTCGCTGTTTCCCAGCAACCAGTTGGAGTTGCGTTCAGTGTAGTCCAAAGATGTGAGAAACATTATTATTTAGAGTGCGAGGATTTCGATCGAGCTCCAAATAGTTCGCACGGACGACGCCAGATAGCGTACGGAATAGAGAGCTTCTTCGCAAAACGCTGGAAGCCCAGTAGTACAAGTATAATCGTAATTTGTCTGTGGTAGTGGACCGTAAGATATGGATCGTGATGTGATAGACGCAGTGAAATTGAAACTTAAGTATAGTCTATCTTACCAATATAAGTGATATGTAAAAAGAAAAAAAATGATTGTGGGCTGAAACTGCCAGAATGGATATTTTACATATGTCTACGATTTGTCACATTAAAATGAGATTCCATTGTATACGCTCGAGCGTGAAAGATTCGAACGAGTACGAGCGAGCAGATATGGTCAAATTTACTGGTCTATGACTACCACTTCCGTTTGACTGTGGCTATCACCCTGGATATACAGGGTGGGGGTTGCATCTTGCATTAAACGAGCAGAGGAGCAGTGAAATGCAGACATGGGGTGAATGGTGATGAAATGTACACTTCGCAGACAGTGATTACTTATTTAAAGGACAAAGATGGACGCTCTCTGTTCTGTTTTCCCCGCGAGGGAGTCAGGGGTTGATGATGACCGTGTGTGTGCTTGTTTTCGTATGGAGAGTATGCATAGAGTAAGAAGAGGAATGGCAATCAATAATATATGCCTAGCATCGTAAACGTATGAAAACTGACTTACACACGCGTTGAGAAACGTTGAGGAAAAGCTGGTCAAAGCGAAGCGCCAGAAAAACTTTGCACAGGAGGAAGATATTGAAAACAAACCAGGGGCAGGTACGCATTGCGTAAACTTCAGACACACCCACTATACTATATCCATGGAATCTCTGGAGCAAGGCCGTGCATAACTGTAGAGAAGGGGGGGAAGAGAGTTGGCGAAGCGAAGCATTACACGCTGCTACAAAGGCTGGTAGTCACTTTTCTTCCTCAACGCAATCCCGTTCCTTCGCACGTGTTAATTGGTTGAGCCCTCTCGAGTCACTACTCGATTCCCGGGACAGGGTATAATTTACTTGGTAACCGCTTTGGTTCAGGTCTGTAATGCGTCTGACTGCCACGAGGGAGAACCCTGGTTCGGTTCCAAGGGTGCGTGATTGCATGTGGGAAATTGTATCAGCAATGTTCCGCCAAGTCTTCGATAAATGGGAGCCTCAATGGATACAGACCAGATAGCACATAAGCTTGTGGCAAGCTTACGATAGCTCCCTTATAGCTTGCCAAAGCAAGCTTGACATGGCAAGCTGGACGTAAGCTTGATGCATGTGATACCTAACGTGATTGGATGCATTTTTTAAAAAATAAAACAATAGACACACCCATTTAATATAACAATATGACGTTACAAACATGGGTGTTTTCTGTTAATTAGCTCCAATTGTTTTTAGTTTTGCTGTTATGCATATATACGATGTACCCATGTCTGTACAGATAGGGTAACTTCGGTGAATAACGCCAGGCGGGAAACAACGCCATTTCAAAGTTTCAACGCTGAAAGCAAGGACGCATGTAAAGTTAAGGGGTGACTCACGGTTTTGCGATAAACAATGGTGCCTGGTAGCATTGCTGATAAGAACGGTTGCCATTGTCGAGCCTTCATTTAAGAGAAACACTTTGAACAGTGTAGACGTTTGAGTTGCGTTTCGAGGAAAAAGGGTCCACATTTTCATCGCGCCGACAAAGATGAGTGTTTTTCTATTGTAGGATTAGATTTTAAATGTTAACAATGTTGTACGTACACAATACGTTTATTACGTAAGAGAATGATGTGTGTACGGTTTTCATGGTCGGTGTCGTAAGTTTAGAACAGTTGGTTAAACTGCAATCTGTTGTTTCGGGAAATAACGCCATCATCGTGTCGGGGAATAACGCCACTCAATTTAAACTCAAATTTAAGGAAATGTTGATTTCGAAAATAGGTTTATTCTTGCTCAGTTACCTTCGAGGCGTACCGATATTTATTCTCGGTTAATTTCCTCTTTCAGATAGCGAGAAAATGTAGAAATATACAGGTCAAATGGTCAGTAGATGACTTTAGGCAAGCTATGGCAGCCGTCAAACAAGGAATGAAGATAGCATGTGCTGCACGTTTGTTCCAAATTCCTGGGTATCGCGACAAGACAAAAAAAGACATGCTTTTTCTAATAACTTACTACAGTAATTATTTTTCCTAGTACAGTTTAGTAAAGAAAATGTGAATGTTTTATTTTGTAATTAAAATAATGTGAATGTTTTACTTGTAATTAAGAACATGGCGTTATTACCCGACAGGTCTGGAAATAACGCCATTTTGCATTAACAGAGAATTTCGTATTTTATTGCTTTCATTATAACAGTGCAATCAATATTTTATTATTGCACAATAGAGGAAAGTTCATTCTCCTAAACATGTAAGTTTCATGTTCCTAACAATAAAAATGTATGAGTTATAGAACAAAATGACCAATTGGTGGCGTTATTCACCGAAGTTACCCTATACAAATTTAGCTCAAAGATACACATTATGGCTAACTTCGAGCATTGCATTCTGTAAGCTTACAGCTAGTTATGAAAAACCTGATGAAAGCATGCCTTGGCAAGCTTGCTGTAACTTCCACTTCTGGAAGCTTGCATCCAACTAATAGCTTTCCATGGCAAGCTTGCTACTAGCTACTTAGCTTGCCCTGGTACGCTTGTTTCAGGCTTACAGAAAGCTGTCTGTGCTATCTTGGACTGGGAGGCGGTGGAAGTGTGGTGCTGATTACATCATTTCCACAAAGAGATTGTGAACCGTGAATGAATGAGACCCTACTTTCACATCTCCCCATGTCTTCATCTCATGTTGCAACTTACTCTCCCCCCCCCCCCAGGCGTTTTACACACATTCAATCTAGGCCTCTGTCTCCCTTTCTCTTTTTCTGTCCTGTCATGAGATTTCTCAATTTACGCCATCTTTCGTTTTTCCTTACGTCTCCATTTCCCAGTCTCACTCCCCAATGTTGCTATTATCGATGTCTACCACTCTTTTCCCTTCCTTCTGTGTGGGTAGATACTCACAATTATCACGTTTTTATCGTTTTATATTACTTTTCCCAATTTTTATGCTTTCGAGAATTTTGCATTAAATTCGAATGTTTTCAGTTGCATTTGGACTGCCATTGTTCAAATTAAAGTTTCCTTTCAAACCAGCATTGCAACTTAATTTTTTTTCCTGCACCTTACATTGTCTAAGTCGCGAACAACCGCAGACCATATGACCTACAAATTAAAATACTAGCTTAAAGCACAAGGTACAGTATATTTGGCAGAGAAGTGTGCTAAAGTTACAACTCAAATTTCGATAAAAATAACACCGAAAAGTGGAAAAAAATAATTTCACAATGAGCTGAGATTACACACTTCTGGCAGATCTTACACACACATTTGTTTTGTGCTGCCACCTGGAATGCTTCATGGGAACTAATTCACACACCGTATATGAAAATTTTCCACTGTTCGGGGAACTTTTCAGAATTCAAAATTAGATCATAATTTTCTGCTGAATTTTGGATGATTATTTTCCGGAGACCCAAGGAAGGTACCCAAGAGCCAAGTTCAATCTTGTAACTAGAAATTACATCGAAAATTCCTTCTAATATGACGGTGGACTAGACAATGTCTTCTGAGGAACAAGCAAACGAAATGTTTGCGAATCACCTAGCGAATACTTAAAAACCGTTCCCCCGCAGAAGCCCATGTTCAGTGTTCACAAGGAGGATCCCAGGGGGGCAACAATGAAAAGAAACAAAGGACGACAGCAAATACTACACGGCGAACCCGATCAATAGCGAGACTCCAAGGGACATTGCGGCGGAATTTTTTAGATCACGCACAGATTTGGGGGGACGTGTGGAAGGTTATCCGGCCCACATGAGACTTCCCTCCTCCCCCTCTCGCGTCCCCCAAGGGACAGTTCTCTATTCCAACGAGCCCCTGGTGGCTGTCCAGAAACGCGTTTAGTCATCGTCCCCTTCTCTTCTCTCTCTCCAGGGCTCGAGTCCTGGGGTCTCCTGCGCTAACCCCTTCCGTGTAGGTGACTCATTGGAACATTTGTCCTCCGTGTTCCGATTGGCTGAACCACGTGTGGACATATGCGTTCCCTCAAGACTCATGTGTGTTGGAAATGGGGGCGTCCGAATCGGCAGGTACTCATGCACTTGTATCATATTTGCGTCATTTCTAAAACTCTGAAAAGTGATCCTGTCGTTAGAGGGTAGTTTTGTGCAATTAGAGCACCGCAATTTACGATAAAACATAATTTCTTCCTCTATTGTAGTTCAATGTTGCACACACACACAAATATATATATATATATATATATATATATATATATATATATATATACGAGCTAGAAAAACCGGACTGTTAGTACAAAAATTTTTATTGGTTATTTTGTACAATACGAACATTATCCCCTTCAAAGTACTCCCCTACACTATCGATACACCGGTCCATACGAATCTTCCATTGCTGGAAGCAGTGCTGGAAATCATTTTCTGAAACCATGTTCATGACGTCCGTCGCTTTTGTTTTCACAGATTCTACGGTCGTAAATCTGGTTCCTTTCACTGCTGATTTGATCTTTGGGAATAAGAAAAGTCGCACGGAGCAAGATCCGGCGAATAGGATGTATGTTCTTACACTGGGATTCCATACTTGGCCTAAATAGCCTTGACTGACAATGCCGTGTGGACAGGAGCATTGTCCTGATGAAGAATCCATGACTTGCTTTTTCACAAATCAGGTCGTCATCTTCTTACTCGCTCACGAAGGGTCGTCAGCACCGTAATGAAATAATGTTGGTTGACAGTTTGACCTTCGGGTACCCAATTCGAATCAATTCACCGACATTTGCAATGTTTGATTCCGTTTTTGACGTGCAAGGCCGTCCAGGATGCGAGTCGTCCGCGAGCACTTCTCGTCCCTCTTTAAACCTTTGAAACCACTCAAACAATTGAGTGCGTGAAAAACACTCATCTCCGTACACTTCCTTCAACAAACCATAAGTTTCTGTGGCGGATTTTCCGAGTTTCGTAAGAAACTTCACATTGATACGCTCTTCCACTTTCACACTTAACATTTTTCCAACAGAGCACAGATGTACGGTTCACTTCGTCCACAAGCTACAGCGGAACTGACTGCCGCGCACCCTGGGCAATCACACAGTCAATAGGCAGGATATCACGTTATACACTCATGCACCGCTTGACGCGCTTGCCGTTTGTCGACAGCAACATCAATCCGGTTATTTTCTAGCCACACACCTCGTGTGTGTGTGTGTGTGTGTGTGTGTGTGTATATATATATATATATTGGGGAATATATTTTTCATGCAGTGGGGGTCGGAAACACATTTTCGTACTTAGTAAAAAGATACAACAATTCTTTAGGTGGGGGGTCCCATAAAAAATTTAACTTCATAATTTTTCTCTATAGTTTCCAGAAGTTGATTAAAAATTATATTTTTCCTTGGCCTTGAAGATAATGCCAATTCAGTTAGAACCAGAAAATATTGTTTTTAATTTAATTTTTTTTTTCATTTTCATACCTTTTCTGGCTTTTAGGTCATTTTCCAGTATATTTTATCATTTTTGTTGCATTTTAAAATCATTTTGAGGTTTATTTTTGCTCTTTCCCTGTTGTTTCGTGAATTTTAAATGAGTATGCTTAACTTTAACTATGCGTAGCTTCCACATTCAAATTTTCTAATGGTCACCGAAACAGCACAATATTATTTTAACAGAAATCTTTTGCAATGGATCTATAATTAATAGAGCAGAACGTCTAAATATGGGCGAAAGTTTAAATATGGGTTTTGGAGTTATCAGCGCTCCCGGGTGCTGCAGCCTGGCAGAGGCTATGGGAACTGGTTATCTGCAAAGGACAAAGGTTGCGGCGCCAATTCGCAAGAGAAAGTGGTGGTTAGTTTCGGCCTTGGACGCTGTTATAGAATTGCAACCTCCGAAAACATTTTGCAGGTATGTTTTAACTCAGCTTTTTCTGATTTGTCATCTGCTTTGTATAGGTTATGATATTAGCGGTACATAAAACAAATGTGGGCTTTTATAATGCCATGATTTGTTTGTGAAATATGTACCACAGAGAGCGAAAATATATTGAAGATGAAAAGTATCGTGATGGTCTAAATATGGGCTATGACATGAGGTCTGATGTTGAGATCACATTTTCAACAAATATTTGGATGTTTTTCTTAATTTAGATTTTTCCCATTCCGCGTGATTTTCAAAACAACAGATTATTCATAAATATGAATTTTATAATGTTTTGGCGATAAATGACTGTTTTTTAAAATTTTAATGGCTTTTTGTGATATTGCCACTAGTAGCCCATATTTAGACTACAATTTTGAAATACATCATTTTACCATTTTTTGGAAATTGCTTTTTATAAAAAGAAATGGAGACCTTCTATACCTTAACACCCTATTACATTTAAATATATATATATCATAGATATGCATTTTAAAGGCAGGTGCTTGATATATTATTTTTTTCCTCCGGAAATGACAACATATAAAGGGGGGGGGGCATATTTAGACCTTTTCCTGTACATTCTTATTATTGCTGATTAATCCAAGAGGTAGATGAACGACGTGGAATAACTCCGGTTCGCTCCGTTTTTATACAAATACATTGCGTTGCATAGTGAAACTGCCTTCGAGCTGTGATAAGAAGGGTAAGTTATGACTGAAGTACGTTCAACTGCCTCAACGCGTTGCTTCAACAGCGATAAGACGGCAGGGGGCGCACCTGCAGAGGTTCCTATGCTTAATTCGTCGTAGGTGCAATGCATTGTGGGTCATCGCCCTCTTCATTCATTCGGGTGGCGTTTCGTAACTTGTCTCTCTAATTGAGAGACTGCGTGTTTTTTGTTTTTTTTACCCGTTTTCTCGATGTTAATTGAATATTGCGTGTGTTGGTACAATAGTGTTGTGTGTGTGTGTGTGTGTTTTCTTGTGTATTTGTGCTTTTAAATACGGAAGATCATTGCGTCATGCAACTTGGATTAGCTTGAATGTCGACCAGATCCTGGTAAAACTCAGGAAGCAGAATTGCAAGGTAAGTGTTGTCTTGCATTGTTTTTATATTCACCTTTCCTGCGAACTTCGGTACCCTTGGGCGGCTTGGCCCTTAAAAAGGGAAGAATTTTGCATGGCTTATGAAGATTATGTTGTTTATGTACGTTTACAGTTGTTTTTAGCTCGCGGAGATGTGTTACAATCAAGTAAAGTTCGACTGTTTTCTTAGCCTGAAGCAGTACAGCCCGAAAGCTTCGCGAAAATGAATATGGCGGCCAAAACGACAATTTCAAACAACACCAGACGGAACGTTGCCTCATAAACGCCAAATATTAGTGACAAAAGTCAATAAATATTAATTGTTTCACATTAAATTGTTTTGCAAAATAAAATAAATCGAACACGAAGGATTGAAAACTTCGGAAAGCGAATAAAAGCGAGGATATAGTTAAGGGGTGATTTTATTTTTTCGTTGTGACGTAGGAGTGACGTTTGACGTTGATAATCCATTTTTAACGTTTTTGTCAGGCTCGGTGACGTTACAATTTGCACGTGTTTTTTTCGCTATTTGAGTGTGCATACAGCTCCCGTTTTTACGAATAAAAACTGGTGACATTTTTTTATTACTTACATGGGCTGAACTTTGTGCTCAAATATCTCAGTTATTTGTTGTTTCCGCGTCCTGAAACACATTTTATATTAAATAAAACTAACTAACTAACTCACTCTCTAGCCTTCTTAAACCCGAAGGTTCATGGCTGCAGCAACACAGGCCTTCCATCTGTCCCTATCTTGAGCAAGATCTATATACTCTTTTCCATCACTACCGATTTCCTTTAAATCCATCTCAACGTTGTCCCTCCATCTTCGTCTTGGCCTTCCTACAGGTCTCTTACCATCAGGTTTTCCAACAAGAATCCTGTAAACTCCTCTTTCCTCTCCCATTCGTGCCACATGGCCTGCTAACCTAAGTCTTCTTGATTTAATCATTCTGATAATATCTGGACATGAATACAAATTATGTAGTTCTAAATTATGTAACCTTCTCCACTCACCTGTCTCCTCATCCCTTTTAGATCCAAATATTTTCCTAAGGATCTTATTATCAAATACTCTCAATTTATGTTCCTCTTTCAATGTAAGGGACCAAGTTTCACATCCATATAATACTAAGGGCAAAATTACTGTTTTGTATATTTTAACTTTTAGTTTCTTAGATATTAAACGAGAAGACAAAAGTTTATGAAGAGAGAAGTAACATGCATTTCCTCAATTAAGCCTACTTTTTATTTCCTCTTTAATATAATTTTCACTTGTTAATATTACTCCTAAGTATTTGAATTTGTAAACTGGTTCAAACGATAAATAAAACATCGAAATCTATCGATTAAAAAATAATTCGTCATAATTTTCTAGGAAGTACAGTTGGTCAAGAGCCCGGGGCTTTGTCGAATAAGTTTGTTGTAGTCGCCTTGTAAGCAAGGGGAATCTTGGTTCCATACCAGTTGGGAAAACATTGGACTGAGTTTCGAATTCTTCAAAGTTCCGATTGTTTTATTCCGAATGAATCACTATACAGAGGCATTTTTTACGTGGTTCGATTGCTATTTGTATCTATTAACACATACTTCATGCGCAGGGTTTCTCCTGAATTTTTCATCTGGAGCCAAAATAACTAGAGCATTCCCTGACATTCGGTACGAGACTCGGTGGTAGTGTTGCCCACGAGACGAGACGAGACTTTGGTCTGACCCGTCCCGTCTCGTGAAAATGCTGTCTCGTCCCGTGTCTCGTCTCGAAAATATTCGTTTGTCCCGTCTCGTGTCCCGTCTCGAAGGGTTCTGTCTCGTCTCGTCTCGTCTCGTTTTGTCCCGTCTCGTCTCGTAAAAGTGATCCGGGATATCATGCCAACAAAAGTCAAAAGTAGCAGAAACACGAAATATTTTTCCGGAAAGTGGGATAAAGCTCCAAATATTTTACCCATTGCGTGGTGAGAATATTAGAAATGCAGTTTGTTGGTTACTGATTGCTAGGTATCTTATGAAATCTACTTTGTGGTTTTTCTCGCTTCATACAACTGTCTATCCATCGTACATTTATACCAAGTTTGTTAGAACCTGTCCCGTTTCCCGCGCTAGCGATCGCTCGACAGTTTTGGTGCCAATGAGAAACGAGAAAAAAGTCGTCTGCTGGGCAGCGAGGAGCGAATGGAAGCCAAAAGAGAGGAGCTTACGTAGACGTTGTTGCCACGTTGCGTATTTTAATTTGCTGCCTGGCTTTGGCTTTCTCCAGCACGGAGATAAGGCGGTCTTCAGCAGCAACACCGCTTGGTTTATGCTAGAAAAGCCAGCGATCAGTTAGCGCGGGAAGTCGGACAGGTTGTAACAAACACGGTATAAGTGAGTGCTCTTTTTCATTACTGCTATACCTTTTGGAAGTCTTGAAATGTTTTCCAATAGACCTTCTTTCTTTCTGAATGTCGAACTTCCGTGCACTATGAAAATGTACATTTTTTCTTTAAATTCTAAGCTTGGCGCTGCGGAGCAACAAAAAAGTTTTTAAATGTGTAGTACGAACACAAAAGACTATTTAAAATTTCAATATTTAGTAAATTACAAATAGAAAGCATTTATTGTTCTTAATATTGTTAAACATCTTCTATGACATAAGTTTCAAAAAGTGTTTCTTTGTGATATTTTGCTGTTTCTTATGCCCAGCTTATGACGCACATACTTCTTTGTTTTCCCTTTAGCCTCTAAGTCCGGTACCACCACCGCTTGATCTAATTTATCCTTCGGCAGGCACGGATCTAGAAATATATGTCGGGGGAGGGTGTCTGAGCCAAGTGTTTCAGAAAAAATGATAATAATATCATTAACGATAACAATTAAGCAAATGTTTAAATTAATGCATTAATATAATTCATAGGTCTATTCACTTGAATATGTAAATTAATCAATTCTATTATTGTTATTGCATGACATGTTACAAAGATGGTAGAAGAATAGTAATATAACAGCACAAATATTAGCTAATATCTAGCTTACGTGTAGTTAAGATCGTCAAAATCTGCATAAAAACAGCTGTCCAGACAAGAAAATTAATGTCAAAAAAGATTATGAATTGAATATTTGCTGAATAACAAAAAAAGATGTTACATCCAGTTGACGAAAAATAAAGTTCCTGATTAATATTTTATGCTCATTATTATAAGTAGTAGCGTACATAAAACTTCATTGATACTGTCATTCAAAGCAGTATGATCCCAATAGAATCCTTGTTTTCTAGTAAGTTCGGCAGGAATATGTAACCCTCGATTATGCTAAACAAATATATTTTTTGTTTAGCTAGAGCAAGGCCCCAGGAGGATGCAAGAAGCCTTTCCTGCAAAAGTGTATGTTTTACGAAGCGAAGAAACGTGACAAAACCACCACGTATGGAAGGCAAACCTGCATTAAGTTTATATCGCACGTTTACAGAGCCGTGCCTCCTGAAGTTATAAAAATCCGAACTTCAATGATTCTTTTAAACATGCTACAGTTGAAAAAAAATATGTTTAGATGCACCCAAAGTGCATCATTATCAGATTATGCATATAACGTGTTATTGGAATCAACATATTTGTGTAAATTGGGTGCCTCCCCGATGGCGTAGTAATAACGTCGATGTCTTGTAATGAAGGGTCATCGCGTCGATACTCAATGGAGGCACAAAGTGGATCGGATCGCACTTTAAACTGTAGGTCGGCTCGCGATTTAGCCTATTTGCGAATCAATTGGACTTTAAAAAAAAAATTATCAACCTTAAGAATATTAGAATAAACTAATTCACCCGCAGGTAAGTCAAATTTCACGTATCCTTCTTCATCCTCGTTCATAGACTTCCTGCAATACTCTTGTGTTGCATCCCACCAGGTGCGAAAAATGTGAAGTTATTATTTCCCCGTACTGCGTTATTTCTTTTCATAACATTAAGGCTAAATTCTCGTTTTATCTGAACCTTTAAAAAATGTGCAAAATACGTCTCTATCTTTAAACAACCACCCTTTCCCATGTATGTGTAAAATAATCCCACTCTGTCTCAGAAAACCTCTTCCTACGATCAAATGAAGGAAACAACTCTCAAGTCTCAACAATTATAATTTTTTGCTTAAATTCCCTATCATTTATACAAACAGTAGCACATATCACGTCCTTTGGTGCAACACTGTCAACAGCTAATGTTACTTTCCTCGTCCTAATAAATTTACTTCCAACCAGTGACGGCGCCAGGGAAATTTGACTGGGGGGGGGGAGCCTGACAACAAAATATTGTAAGGGGGCAGTCACATTAAAACGCCCGAAAACACTACACATATATATACTTATATAATAATAATATTAATAATTATTATTATATATACTTATATAATAATTATTATAATAATAATAATAATTATTATTATTATAATTATTTAAAAAAAGGTAAAGTGTTCCCCTGTGCATAGCACCACGCCATGAAGGCGTATAGGGGGTGTGGGGGTAACGCCCCACACTTTCTTGATCCGGTCGTGAGTGGGGGTGATGTGATCAGCATCACGCCCCTGACCGCCTTTACCCCACAGGGTTTCCCCCAGGTACCCATGTCATTCGACGCTGGGTGGGCGCCGGGGCCGCTTCCACCGTTAGAAAAGTTCCCGGATTTGAACCGGCCGGGGATCGAACCCGGGACCTCGAGCATGGTAGTCAGACGCGTTACCGACTGAGCTACCGCGGCCACTCAATTATAATAATATAATTATTATTATATTCATATATGGTGTTTTGTGTGTGTCTTTTATTTAGAGTGGACGTTTACTGCCTAAATTTACTTCTTGATTACGAGTTTATCTCCACATGATTCATTTTAATAAAGACATTAATTATTTTTTATTGGTAAGTTGCGTTGTCTCTAGTGGCCTATTTCAGTATTGAAAGACATTCATAATTTTATAATTCATCGTCTTTCTTGAGATGAAACTACTGATATAAATATTTAAGTTATAAGATAATAATATAAATGATGAAAATAATGCTTCTAAGAGTTTAATTTTCTTGCAAAATAAACGTGACTTTGGAAGAAATGAATCTTCTTAAGTATTAGAGACAATGTGAGGCACTTAGTGAAGTGCAATTCTCCTGTAGGAGAATTCTGCTATATGTGCTTTGGAGAACACATTGCCCACCTTTGGTACGTCCAGGACTTGACATTTCTTTTCAATGGCAAGAACAGCCAAATGAGGCAGTTTGCATCCAGCATCCTGTTTCGAGCAAGCCTTTTCAAAGATTTTAAGGACAACCATCTTCGTAATGCTGGAGAGTTTTGGGCAAAATTTGTGTTTCACCTTTCAGGGAAATGTTATCACAGGATAAAAAATCAGACAAAGGTTACAGTTATCTCATAATTCAAGAAATATTCTGACCCTGGCAATACTTACTCTTACTCTACCACTCCAACGTATGTCTGTGCTATCCAATTACATTCACCTATGGAGTTCGTGGGAAGAAGTTCTTCGATTTTGATATGTACGAGAAAGAGCGAACCTGCATCTAATGAAGAGTGGCAAATCCTAATAAGCGTTCTTTTACCTGCCCGCGATATGTTTTGAATCGAATTTTAAGTGTAATTTGCATTTTAAGGTTCACGTTCAATACATTTCCAAGTAATATCCCTCATTAACTTCAAGAGTATCGAAGAAATTCCCTTTGTTAAGGTTTCCTCAGACTCATCATCTCGAAATTCAAGTCCCTGAATAGTAAGAAACCGCGATTAATCCACAACAACTGACATGTAGTGTCGGTTTTTCTCCGATCACCTTTGGTCCTGGGTTCGATACTCAGTGGACGCACTTTAAACTATAAGTCCAGTCCCGATTAGCCATTCTGTGCATAAAGTGGACTTAAAACGCCAAATCAACCAACCAACCAAATCTTGAATCAACTTTCAATGTCTTTTAATAATTAGCGTTGTCACTAATGACCACGATTAGAATAATTTGCCCGTACTACAGATGATGTCTTGTGGTCCTGAAAATATTCGTGATGTTTTAAAACCATCCACATTCAACACTTTTCCCCAGTTCTTAAGACTGGATAAAACTTAGGTTAATCTCGGCTATTACAGGACATAAATGAATGAGAAATCACCTATGCCCGGGTCGGCGCTCGAATCTTGAACGAAAGTCACATACACATAGCTCTATATTTATACACTAAACAAATTAATATTTGTTAATCAAGTTGTTATTATAAGCATAAAAGTGATATCATGCAGAATACACCACTTTGAAAAGGTGAAAATCGTCATAATCTTATAAATGAACTCTCTTATTATTCGATATTTAATTAACTTCAGTTGGAGGGTTCGGGTGGGAGGGGTGGGCGAAGTGTCCGACATGGGGCGTCCCCCTGCCTCCTTTGGCGTCGTCACTGCTTCCAACCCTCTAATAACTTCGCTGCTGATAGCCTCACCTTCGAAATGGAAGCTTGTGTGTCGGCGAATAATACAAAGAACTTGTGTTCACTGTCCCTCTTTCATTCAAAGTCTGCCGTTTTCCTTTTCAGCTTTTCCTGCAAAACTTCCTGTCAGCAAGCAAAGCAAATTACAGAATTTTTATTGCCCCTCCCTTGCATCAACCTTCATTCCTAGGCCTGGATTTATGGCACTTACCCCCTACTGCAGGTCAACCTCGCCCCTATGTTTGGTGTTTGCCCCCTGAAGCAACGGTGTCCATTGTTCAAAGCGAAACCTCTGTCAGTGGGGAACGGCGAAAAATAGTCTCGGAATACACCCTGGCCGTAAACAGGCTCCCGCCACCCTGACATTGGTGTCAGCTTCCCTCTGAAGTTTGATAAAACTACTTTGTGAAATTTGTTTAGTAACGATTGAAAATGTAGACAGTAGATACTATATGTATTTTGCTCAGAAACTTGAAGGCTAAATTCACAGAATAAAAACAACAGCTACAATATTCCTTCATCTAATTCACAGAAAGGCTAATCGGGACTGGACCCACACTTTAAAGTGGGATACAAATCACTATGTTCCTTCACCGGGTATCGAACCCGGCATCCCTTGCTTACAAGGTGACGACGCTACCACTGTACCATCGGGGAGTCCCCATAGAACAAAGTTTCCTTCTACGGCGATTATACAGAACTTAGTGCACTTCCTTCATTTGAAATCTATTCTATATCAGTCTCAGTATTTCGTTATTACAATCCAAGGAATAGTATTTTCCTTAAATAAGAAATACATAAATAAAAAAAAGCATTGGAAATAATCTTCAAACGGACGTAAAAAAATCGAATCCAACCACCTGCAGAATGCCTGACGGAAACAACAAGAATTTTCTGAACAAACACATTTCCGAAATTTTCATAACATTCTAATAATTTCGCAACCCGTGCAAATAATCATGTGGTAAAATCTTGTCGTGGTTCCCTGTAAACACTAGAATCACCAAATTACTTCTTTCCATATTTCCCGTATTTTCTCCTCCTCTTTAGCTCTCAGCTGTTCGGAGTGGAATAATGCAAGATTATTTGTCCCTAATTATCTCCTTCTCTTAGTCTTGCTTATATCTTGGACTCCTTAATAACTTTCCCAACAACTCCTTATCAATTTGTACTGCCATGTTTCCCACAATGCTTTTCCTACTTCCTAATAACATTCACTTCTGTACACCCTTTGATGTAAAAATTAAATAATAATAATAAACCATATCCGTCGGTCCGTTTATCTTTCCAACCTATAGAGCTGAGACTATTTTTACAAGATAAACCTCGGACGCAGACACTCCACGATCTTTTGGCCCCTCCTTCCACCTTCTCTGTTATTCAGAATAGTATTAGTATCTGGAGTACTATCGTTACATAAAGTTATTAACCTGGAATAAATTGAAAAACAAAAATGGGGAGTAATGCTATGTTTTGAAAGAGTATTGAAAATAAGTTTAAGTATTCATTCATTCCTCTCTTTTGACTTAATACACGTTTATCAACGTTTCTAATTGAAATACTTTATTCCAAGCAAACAAGTATTTGCAACTGATTAAATATTTTGCTTTTATTTTTTCGAGACATTCGAGACGAGACGAGAATTTCCAAAAACCGTCCCGTCCCGTCTCGAATTTCAAAAGGCTTGTCCCGTCTCGTGTCTCGTCTCGTTTTCGAGACGAGACACGAGACGAGACGGGACATGTCCCGTCCCGTGAGCAACACTACTCGGTGGCAAGCGACCCGGCGTCAGAGCTTGTCTTTCCCGGCGAACGGGGTCCGCGACAGTCGCACACTACAGTCTGTTTTTGTTTCGCTTTCCCTGCCTTCGCTCTCTTTCCCTTTCTGTTGACTTTGCAAACTGACGCCAGTATAATCCTCCCTCGGAAGTTGTGTTGTGTCGTGTCCGTGTGTTGAAGATTATGGCTTAATATGGCACCACAAAAGTTTACATTACAACAAAGGATTTATCTTGTCGAGTGTTACTTCGGAAAGAGGAATTGTGGAGAAGTGCGACGACGTTTTGCAACGAAATTTCCTGGTGTTCCCGTTCCACATAGGACCACTGTATTAAACCTCGTGAAAAAGTTTAGAGTAACAGGGTCAGTTCTGAATAAAAGTGGGAAAAAAATGGGGAAATCTAAAAAATAAAGTATACAAAGACAATCCGCACACCATCCGTGAGTTAAAAGAGAGTATTGTACGAGAAATCGGGAGAATTACAGTAGAAGAACTTGCACGTGTAAATGCCAATTTCCTTCGGAGATGCCAGGAATGTGTTGCAGCAGAGGGACATCATTTTCAACACCTTCTGTCGTCAAGGTTAGTACACAATATGAAAACTGTAATTTTAATAGCCGACTCGAGCAACTGTCGCTGACCCGTTCACCGGGCCGCTTGCCGTCGAGTCTCGTAGCGAATGTCAGGGAATGCTCTGTATATATGGATCTTTGTTTTCGAGCAGTCATTTTTTGTCGGTCCCCGTGGCGGACTGGTTATAGAACATTGCACTACGACGCCAGGGATTCCGGGTTTGAATCCCGACCTGGGCATGGATGCTTGTGAGTGTCCATTCATCAATTTTATCATATCATAACTCATCCCCATCTTCGCAAATTAGCCAAAAGTGGCACAAAAGGCGAAGTAAAATAAATCGAATCGAGCAAACATTCGTTTACTGTTGCCTTGAATGCAGACTGCTGCTGCTATCTACTTCACGAAGTGCGAAGGGGTATTTCCTCGCTACGTGCTTTCGTTGTTGGGTTAGACGGGCCAGTTTTAGAGCTTTTAGCATTAAAATAACGTCCGTGCTTATAGTAATAATGCTTTTAACACCTGTTCACGTAATATCTGTTCTCGAGTACGAAACTCTCTTCGAGCCTTGCATAAAAATCCATGAAAACTTCATACCTGAGACGACTGGAAACCAAGAACATGCTACATTTAATTCAAATCGTAATTTCTGTGCTAAATAGTACGTAGTGAAACTTAATACTGAGCAAATTAGTGTCTCCAAGCTCCCACAACAGTTTCCAGTATTCTAAAGTATTCAGAATGTTTTTTCTTTTTTTTTTGGTTCAACCCCTCCCGAAATTTCTGGCATGTTAGATTAATGGAAGTTCAAAAACCAACATTTGTAACTCATTTTAAAAAAATGTATTCGAAACTTCACAAAAATACAAGAGGGAGACAATGCTAGGACGATCGAGCTAGAATTTTTCGACATTTGGAATTCCTGAAACTAGAGAAAACCAGTCCATAGGAGCCCCCCCCCCCCGAACTGGCCTCTTTTATTGCAAGTTACACGATAGAAGAACGTTTGTTAGTTTTCTATTGTTAAAAACAGAAATAAAGAACGTTCATCTAGTTAGTATTAAAACAGAATAATCAAAAAAAAAATTGAGGACAGTACAAGCACCAGGTTATGTTTTTCTTTTTGGTATGATTTTACAATACCGGACCCTTCTCCAATTTCGTCCATATTTCGCATACCTACTGACTAGTTTAGGGCTCCTAAATCTACAATTAAAATTTGGCGCTCTCGTGTGGAACTTTAAAAATAACGTATAGAAGGTTGTGATTTTACAATACCAAAGAAAGGCATAATTTCGTTAATAATTCTAATACTCACTAATTATGGAGTCCTGATGACGTATATGCAGTTAAGATTTGGTGGTTATGTGTAGAAATTGTAAATTAACGTGTAGAAGTTGTAAAATAGTGTTGTGAATTACCACGGTGACTGTCGATACATCGATGCGTAAACAACGAAGAAGCCATGTTTTCTCATGTGAACAAGTGACGTTCGCAACTCGTTACGTTGCGTTCAGAAGGTTGCTAAAGTGTTGTGCGATAAGTGAGACCCGTTATTCGTTACGTTGCGTTCAGTACACAAGAAGGTTGATAAAGTGTTGTGCGATAAGTGACTCCTTCAGTTAGTTGTTCATGTGAGGAAGATGGTGTCTTTTGAAGGAAGGAAGTAACGTCCATTTTTCCGTAAGTTTTGCTTTGGAAAAAGCCATTCTTTAGTCAGTTTTGGTTGGGTAAATAAAAATAATACGGGTGCATTCGTTCATATTTCGCATACTCACTAATTTAGAACACTTGATCAAGATTCTGTGGTTAACATTTGAACGTCAGGACTTTAAAAATACCCCGTCCTGTTTCCTTCCCAACCAAAAATTTTGCGTCCCGCACCACTTGCACTTCATTAAAAGTAGAAGAGAAATCATTCAAATCTCGATTTTCTCTCTGTTTTAGTGATATGAGCAAAAATATTACTTTTCCTTTCAAAAGATGCTCGGTCATGGCCAGATAGGTTACACGTTAAGTTCTTGAAGTACACACAAACTGTATTAAATTTTTGTGTAACCAGATTTTTTTGTGTGTGTAACCAGAGGAAATATTTTTTTGTGTAGCCAGAAAATTAAGTGCGAGTACTATTATTAATTTTCGTCCTTTGCAATGGAAATCTTTTCAACATTGATAGATAGAGTGCCTCCCCGATGGCGCAGTGGTAGCCTCGTCGCCTTGTAATCAAGGGGTTCCGGGTTCGATTCCCGGTGGAGGCATATTGTGGTTCGGATCCCAATTTAAACTGTAGGTTCAGTCCCGATTAGCCTTACTGTGCACAAAGTGGACTTAAAACACCAACTCAATCAATCAGATCAACATTGATGGAGAAGAGGTCTAGGTTTGAACACCATGGTGAGACAATGGTGTGTCATTGTGTTTGTCCCATCATTAATTTTTCCAGTTTATTATTCATCTTCATCGTCATGTTTAACACAAATAGCAGAAAATTGACTTAAAATAACAATGAGCGTTTTGTATTTCTGCGTTCAAACGAGAACGAAACCAGCAAGTGTGCATTATCGCATCCCTCTGACACGTCCTGACTGAAGAAAGAAGAAAAGGAGCTCCTTTTTCCGTTTTTTATATGTCCGTACATCTCTCACTTTTTCACTTAAAACATAAATTTAACATAAAAACATAAATTTAAGCGCTCTCGCTCTGTAGGAAAAATTACTTTCTATTTAATATGTAGGCTACAAATATCGCCAATGAAACGACGATCAGCAAATGGATCTCATCTTTGAATAATGCCATATTACTTCCTAGTTGCTCATCCAATTGATATGCAAAGGCCTCTACTTTGCCCTGATATCTCTTATTCTCCTCGTCGTCAAGTGCTTTTATATGATCCATTTCATCCGGTATACAAAACGAGAAGAAATGCCACAAGTACGCGCTTGAATTACCCGGCCGCCGTGAACCGGAAGTTGTTGTGCTACAGTTCGACAATCGATTGTGCCGTTCGATATGTTTTTGTTTACTCGTGGATAGCCCCTATACATTATAAAACTTCTTCAATTAATTTGTAATTTATTGACATCTTGAACCAGATATTAAAGGAATTAGTTTGCTACATACATATATATACACACACATACACCCCTCCCCCTCCCCGGCACACACACATATGAGCAATCAATGACATTCGCTCCGAGACTCGGCGGCAAGCGGCCCGGCGTCAGGGATTGTCTTTCCCGGTGAACGGGTCCGGGACAGTCGCACGCTACATTATGTCAGGGAATGGTCTGTATATATATCACATTAAATACATATAAAGATATGTATTTAATAGCGTCCCCGCTGGCGCAGTTGTAACGTCGTCGCCTTGTATTCAAGGGGTTTCGGGTTCGATACCCGGTGGAGGCACATAGTTGTTCGGATCCCACTTTAACCTGTAGGTCCAGTCGAAATTAGCCTTACTGTGCATAAAGTGAACTTACATCATCAACTCACTCACTCAATCACATGTATTTAATAATAATAATATTTTAAAATATTTAGTAACTTTTATATTTCGTACCATTGCAAATACGTATGTATATCATACATATGTGTGTGTGACACTAGTCTTCAATGCTTTCGTACCCTGGTAGTAACGTTCAGTTTGTCTTGTGAGCTTCCCTGCTTTAACTTGGCATGCACGTAATCACATCGCAAACTTACCGTTCCTCGGGTTTGCTACAGTACATCTTTTCCGTCACCTACCCTCCCCCCTTTCGTGTGCGCATGCGCACCGGCGCCACACACTTTCTCCCGCCTCGCGGTCTCCTTGAGTGGAAAATCAGAATAAATTGATGTTGGTAACTCAATATGGAGCAAACTCTCGCGATACAATGATTGATGCGGAATTAGATCCTGCGAATGTAGTTTTCTTGCCGTCTTAGCGGGAGGCAATTTGCGACGGTGCTCCCTCGAGACTCGAGGGGGTTCTATTAGCTCTTTTGTTTTCGTCGTGGCGCGGTGACTGCCGGGTAATCAAATCGGACGCCAAGTTATGAGACCGGGGACTCTGAGACCTGTAGGATGGCAACGGCGGAAGGTACTTGGCTGTGGCTTCCTCCAGCAACAAGAACACTTTCTTTCTCTCTCTCTATCTCTCTCTCGTTTCTTGTTTCCCCGCTGCAATGAGCTGCCGAGAAACAACTACGAGTCCATCAGTCTGCTTGAGAACTGGTGGCGCCATCCCTCGGAAGTTCGAATCAACAGTTGAGCATCACTGTTTTCAGGAACGCATGCATCTTGCTTATCTTTTCGAAATTGGAAACTTCCACAGATCTCTCTAAGGAATTTATTCCTATGTGAAGTGCTTGATTTTTTTTTTCACACAATATTGTAGTATATTTAACAAGATAAACCTGCGAATGATTACACTGTGACTATTTCCTGTTTCAAACGTTTAGAGTACATTTATACGTTACCATTTATTTCTTTAATAAATTTGTTATTAACAAGCAGAAAACGATATTTAATCATTGATAAACCTATTTTTTTTCCTCAGCTAAGAACTCTTCAGTCTTGTGAATTTCACCAAACTCAAGTCTGAAAGCAATTTTACAAAATTCAGACATATTGACAAAGAAACTGTGCAAAGTACAATACTTACTAGTGTCTAAATTGTAACAAGATTGCTACTTACCTCTCTCTTAATTAGCAAAATTCCCACTGTTGTGCACCGATGTACAAACTTTCATTCACAGAAAAGCAATTCATGGCGGACTACAGCACCTGATACTTGCACGTTACTGCTGATACCGTCCCTACACAATATTTTCGTTATTCTTGGCGTGTTTCGCTCATTGCCACCACGCGACTACATCTACTTACGGAAACAGCAAGGGGGTCCGGCTTAGGGAGTGGGGTCCGGGTTTGGTTATTTCTCTACTGTTTTGTATATTTTAACTTTTAGTTTCTTAGATATTATAGAAGAGTAAAGTTTATGAAAATAAAAAGTAACACTCATTTTCTGATTTAAGCCTGCTTTTTATTTCCTCTTTAATACCATTTTCATTTGTTAGTATTACTCCTAAGTACTTGAATTTGGAAACTGGTTCAATAGAGTTGTTTGTTATCATTAATTCAATTTTGATTATTGGTTTTGACCTGTAAGCATATATTTAGTTTTCTCTTTGCTAAGTTCCAAACCTATCTCTTTAGCTGCTTTTAAAAATATTTCAACATTATTCTTAATTGTATTTACGTCATCGCCTAGTGAGTTTAGATCATCTGCATATGCTGAGTCAGACCATGTAATTTTAGTCCTTCATTAGTGTAACGAACCCGGATCGTCACAAGTAAAGACGGATCCACCTCTAAGTTTTCTAGCTTCTATGATAAATGTATAATCAACTTTTGTAACTGTTTAATGTAAATATTGTTAGTTCAAGATTGTAACGAACTCGGGTCGTCACAAGTAAAGACGGATCCACCTCTTCGTATAATCAACTTTTGTAACTATTTAATGTTAATATAGGTAGTTCAATATTTTCCCACTTTTAGTTTCTCCAAATAAGGCAATATAATAATGCATTCACAATAACTGTATTTATCAGCGATTCTAATACCATTAGGTAGGCTATATAGACAGAATGGAGGCGCGATAAACAGCATATCAAATATTTATTGACGACAGTGTACTGCATCCACCACGGGAATCAATTCTTCTTACTTCAGAAAGAACCAAACGAAGCGAGAATGCATTCGTATCACAGCGAAAAAGGGAATAACGTTTGCAACCGAAGACATGATGAACTGACAACGCTCTAAGATGCACCTCGTCATCCTTACTTAAAGGAAAAAAAAGGTTCCATGTTCTTCTTCATCATCTTATGCAGCCTGTGGCCTTCAGAGGCCAAGTTCCATTCACACGACGTCAAACTCTGGCTGTCATTAATCATAGGAACTGAAAAAGAGACTGGTATTCTCATTGTTACGTGCAAAAAGCAAGACAGAAGAACAGCGGGGAGCGTTGCTGGAAGGCGCGCGGACAGATACTGAAGATATCGAAGCGACGCCCCGTGTGCTCTCTGGATAATAAATGACGCGAAACAAAAGAGGGACAACTGTTGATATAACTTCAGGATTAACGGTTTTTGTATTTTGCTTCTTCATGTCCTTCCCCTCATTTTGTATGTACGTGAGTGCCTAAGGGAGTAGGAAGAGATTCTGAGTGTCAGCTTTTTAGTAGAAGCTCTACCACTCGGCTAGCGAGGCTGAGGTGCGAAATCATTCAAGACTGGTGGAGGGAGAAAGGTCTTAATCTACAACACCCCCTCCCCACAAACATACATACAAATTATACGATATACATATTTACAATGTTATTAAAAGCAAAAATGAATTACTAAATTAAAAGAAATAGTTATTATTAATTATCCAAAAATAAATAAATGTGTTACTTTTAAATATATCAGATATTATAAAGTAGCAAACTACGTCCTTTACTAACTGGTTTAAGATGTTAATAAATTATGAAATAGTTTAAGTGGTTTTATTATGTGTAAGTCTTTATTAAGATTTTTTCTTTATGTTAATATAAATCAATTAGATTTCATAGTTATTATTGTTTTGCATTCTTGTTTTACTTTTATTGTGCATAATATTGATGTAGATTTGTTAATGATCTGTTGAGACAGAAAAAGCATTGAACACTCACAACTACACTAATTTGTGTAGGTATTCGATATTATTCTTAGTACAGTATATTTGAAATTAAGAGTAATTGTTTTTCTTTTGTTTGTTGTAACAAAAACTCTCCCCCCGAAAATTTTGGTGTGGGGGGTGTTTGAGGCCACAATTGTTGGGGGAAATCCCCACGTCCCCCCCAGAAGTTCGTACCATCTGAGGCGACTGGAACCGTTCGACAAGATGTTTGCTTCCGTACCTCTTGGATTCATCGCGATGACCAGGATGAGTGATGGAATGGATGATTGCACAAAGACATCCATGCCAGTGGCGTATGCTGAATTCAATTTGTGGGGCATATACTTACTGTATCCTGTATTATTGGAGTTGAAATATATATGCTGAAAAAGACTTCTTCCTTCTTGACGTTATGGGATTAAAAATTCCAATCAAGAGTGAAAAAATTATAATACGTTTTAGCAGGAGCGTCCTAAGGGCCCCGTCTGGGGGCTCCTAATCGTTTCGTTCCTTTGAGTAGCCTTGGACCTTATTTCTGATTACATAAGCACGGCTATTTGTTTTTAAAAGAGTTGGATTTGGTAGACAGAATTAAATTAAGTTACTGCTGCATAACAAATATGTGTACCAATATAGCTGAGAGATTACTGTTATTTTTATATCATTATGTATGTATTAAGGGGGATATTGAGAAAATCGAAGATATGTAAAAATTGAGAAAAAGTGAAAAACGGGGGTTACTACCGCATAGGGGTATTCCTTTAATTAATAATAAAAAGATTTCTGCGTTAGCCAAGCATCGTGAGGACAATTGTGGGCTACTTGAAAAAAATCGAAAAGGGGGGAACCCCCGGAAGATGCCTGCCTCCACCCGCATACATTCTACATTCGAGGGTATGCGCTTGTGTTCTGGTACCTTAAAAGACCAGGACGTCTTTTCCACGGAATATCGGTTCCCCCGTTTTCATTTCCTCGTGTCTTTATTTGGTTCAAAGAATACATATAAATACATTCCTGCAAGTTACAATGTAATCCGTCACTTGACTGAGAAAGTGTTAGAAAAGATGTATGCATCGGAAGTATCGGACTCCAGTTTCGACAGCCAGAAAGCAGCCGCGATGGGACTCGATCCGCTAACCCCGCGTACCAAATGAAAGAACCGCCAAGGCATGCCTTACAGGGCAGTTACGCCATACAGTTTATTTTTTTAGTTTTGTGTTTTTTAATACATACATACATATCTACAATAAACGTATTCTTGAACACTATGTAACACTTAGATATGTAAGAAATAAGGTTATCGCTTTTTCTCGTTAAAACTGTAAATGTATAACATAGTCATATTTTTTATTGAGGGGTGGTGGAAAGTTAGAAGGGTGACAAGGCAGAAATTAAGGGGGTGTCAAAATTTCACTTCGCCTGGGTGAAAATTTTTACTTGAGCCGCCCCTACGCTTCTGGGTCTTGTAGATATAACAGGGTAAAGGGCGGACAGATGGCATTGCATAGAAGCAGCAGGCCGTTGGCGCCACTTTTCAACAGTTTTGAAGAAGAGACAACAGGACTAACGATTGAGCGTTGTGTTCCCGATATATTAGATAGCAGAGATATTACAAGGCTTTTACGTCATCAGGACTGCCACGTCCCGGAGAGGGTGACACCAGTCCGGCTTAGGCCAGGGTAAAACATGAGATTATCAGGGCAACTAAAACTGATTGATAACTTATTTTAGAAGGAGAAAGGAAACAACTTGTTTAACCTACTACTGAAGGTACAATGCACCGTATATTCTTAGTTTTTATATTACATTAAATTTATATACAGGATTGTATTTAGAGCTGTCTCTTTGTTTCTTGCTCACATATATCTCCATTAAATATATTTCATCTACAGGGAGGCTTCTTCTTCTTCTTTATGGATACGTGATGGACTTCTTCTTCTATTTGGCTAACAAGCTTCTTCTTACTCTGCTAATAGGGTCCCTCTTCTTCTTTATGGATATGTGAAAGACTTCCTCTTCTGTCGGCTAATAGGCTTCTTCTTCTATTAGTTGATAGACTATTTTTTCTATTGGTTAATGGACTTCTTCTTCTATCGTTGATTGGTTAATAGACTTCTTCTTCTATCAATTGGTTAATAAACTTCTTCTTCTATCAATTAGTTAATAAGCTTCTTTTTCTATCAATTAGTTAATAGACTTCTATCAATTAATATGCTGATTCATCTATTGGTTAATAGGCTTCTTCTTCTATCAATCAATATTAATATTCTATAAACTTCTTCTATTATTTGATATACTTCTTCTTCTATCGATGAAATCATATGCCTTTCATATATTTATTCTTCAAGTAAATATATCTCTTATTTACAAAGGCACCTATATCCAAATTCCTTCATTTATTAAACATTGGATTGATTCCCATATCTTCCCTGCTATATTTCCCTTCTTTTTTGGGCTTTGTCAAAGATACAACAATAATTCAACTCCATATTTTTGCTGCACAATAGCCTAATACAAGCAGAAAAAAGGGGTTAATCGAAGGGCGCCGCATGTCCCGCCCTCGAGGCCTCGACCTCGATCCGGGTCAGCAATATATGCGCCGCAACGAAAATGCTTGGGGTCGCCACTGAGTTGGCGCCACACCGGGGAAAACAACCAAAAAATGTCTAGTAGAAAAGCTTTTTCCTAAGACGATAGATATAAAATTGTAATCGCTTCATTAATCTTTACATACAATCACATATGCTGCTTGCACGTGTCGATCATTCCTTTATCTCGCCTTTATTCATCTCCATTGTTTATCTCAGTTCATAAATTTATGTAAGTACAATTAATTTCGGATCTCCCAAACGCTTTCATTCAATTCACGTGCGCATTGTTACTATAATCTGCAATCCTAATATTTCTTCCGCGTGCTGCCATCTATGATTTGTTATTTCAATAATTGGCCATATGGTTTACATGTGCGGGTACGTAACAGGACGTAGCTGGTAAGTGAAATAAATTTATTACCACTATTTTGTAAGCATCATAGATCTCACATAGGAAGGAATTCGTAGCGGATATGCTACGAATTGAGAAATTTTCAAATGCATTTTCGGGATGCTTGTCTATTGCACTTCCATACTTGTTTTGTATATTCAGGTCAGTGTTGCCATCTGGTGAGGTTTTGGGAAAACATTTATCTCGACGTTGTGGGGTAATGTTGAGTGGGACAGATGGCGGCGTTTTCTATATTTACATGAAAGTTTACAATATCAGTAATCTACTACGGAGCCTGATACTATTATTTTATCACTCGAATGTTCTACTCGTTCCAGTACCTCAGCCTTTACTCTTTCCACTTTTGTACAGAAATATGCCAAGAACGCCCCAGAGATCAACGGAAGGAGCATCTTGGACGGAGGAAGACATCAGAAAGCTGCACAGCGTATGATTAACGAGAAGATGAAAGTGCGGGAAGCGAGTCGACAATTCCACAAAGCAGAGTCTACCTGTGAAGGCGACTTCTTTCCAAGGACTCGTGGAATTGGCAGATATAAGGCTACCGGCTCATGTTCACCTTCACTCATTGAGTTTGCTTTAGGTCCACGTTATGCACAGGAAGACTAATCCGGACTGGACCTACAGTTTAAAAGTGGGATCCGAACCACTTGTGCCTCCACCCGGTAACGAACTCATCTTCGCTTATGTTTCTGTAACCGCAACGAATCTATTACCGACAATGAAAATGAAAGAGTGCCTACAACTGTACCAAGAGTTAACGTCCACAGCAAACAGGATACAATGCATCAAATACGTAAGCTGGTCTCACCATGAGACTCGTCCAGTTTATCCTGATAAATGCTCTGCGTGTGGAAGAGTGTAAAAATTGAACCACGGAAGAAGATGTGAGGCGCTAAACTGTTCTATTCAAACGGCATTCCAACTGCGTCATCTGTCCCAATCAGGTGGGACAGATGGCTAAATGCTACTATTGTTTTGCGCGAATATTGTCGCTACATGGTGATACAGAACTCAGCCATCGTACATATTTATTGTTCCTCAAGAACTGAAAAATGATGTAAAGTACATTGAAAATAAATAAAGAAATAAATAAATAGTTTTTTTGCGTTGACTGAAAATGTGCGCCATCTGTCCCCGCTTTACCCTATACGCTCCTGATCCCATGCTTTTACCTGGGTTTCAAACTGGGACCTGTTTGTTACAAATCTAAGGAGGCGAAATTGCAGCTTGACGACTTTTGACCTCATCGCTAAGCTAAAGGAATCGACTCACCTAGAAACAATTACCGCAACAAAATTGTAAAAAGAGGGTTTAAAAGAAGCAAACCAACACTGACGAAGCGAAACGTGCGCAGTCATGGACGTCCGAAGTATAGAGGGGGAGGGGGCGCAGGGCTTCCTTGGAAAATGGGCACTCTTCAATTGGAACTTCGATGTTTCGAATTAGAAGTCTATTCCCCTTGAAATCATCTTTAATGACTTGATGGTTTTGTTAATTCGAATTTTGGAAAATTCGAACTTACGTTCGAATTAAATGATTCCACTGAATTTCACACATATAATTTCACTTCATTGAGAATGCGTTGCAGGAACATGATAACTTCAAATTGAAGAAGTGTCAACACTATTATGGAGAGGAGGAATGTACTTCGCTTGTCACCCCCTGGAAAAATACTTTGCTTGCCCCTCAGTGGGAGTCGCCAGAACAATCGCGAAAGTGAAATTTTCGCGGTTAATCCGTTTCGCAGTTGTCTTTCGCGCTTACTCATTTGAGGTTATTTCATTCGCTCTTATTCCGGTGTTCAAGTTTGCTTTCGCACCTGGAAGAAATCCAGCGGACGTCCATGTGCACAGTCCCAAGACGGATTTCGAGGAATCACCAACGTTTGAGCTTTCTTTCCGACATTGGCAACACTTTTCCTCATCTCTCCAGTGTACTGTTAGATCCCCCTCAGCGACTGCGCAGTTAAGCCTTGTGTATTGCAACGAATCCATGAATCAGAGGGTCCCATTGCTCGGGCATTTTATCTTCTAACTTCAGCTTCAGCGGACGGCGATTTGTATCAGTTTATCGGGGGCACTGCAGTCCTCGACTGCCGCTTGAGTCGTCTTTGGCTTTTAAAAGCCCCCCTCCCCTTCCTCACTCCCCAGACCCCCTGCCATGTAAGGGGGCGACAAGTTAATCCACATAAATTAATCATTTTTCGCTGCCACACTCGAGGAGGGTCGGCTGGCTCTAAGGTATTCTTATTTTCAAGTAGGGTGGCCCGTACCCACAACGATATTTAAAAATCCCTTGGTATCAACATTAAAAATGATGTAATATTTTTACAATCAGTAATAATTTGGTATCTAATTTTCGGCGTTCAATAGTTTTAGGGCAGTGCATTTTTGCAAGGCATCCAAATGTCAACATCTCTTCCATGGAAACATCATGGACAGTGGCTGCGATTAGGGGGGGTAGGGGGGAACACACTATGCTAAATCTTATCTACCAAGAGAAAGTAAACTGTCCTTGGCCTCCGCCCCAGTTGTGACACATTGCACCACAGTTTTGAAACCCTATCGCCGCCACTGACCATGGAATACATTTTGTAGAGCCGACCTCGTCACGATTAGCCAAAAATGGCAGAAAAACGACGTTGAGTAACAAACATACAAACAAAAGCATATATTTTGCAGACTAACGAGGTATAATCCTTTTGTGGGGCCTCTGTTGTCTTCGTCCTTATCCTTTCATCAGTATTCCATCTTACGATTTATTCTTATCTTCGTATTTAGCCAAAAATGGCAGAAAAGCGAAGCAGAATAAACCAAATCAATCAATAATTTTAGGATTATGTGAAAGTTTGATATACATTTTAGGATATTTTTTTTAAAATTAATATCGTTTAGGTTTGAGTAATTTCAATATTTCTATTTTAACTATTTGGGATCTTGCCACATTTCCTTTTATTTGATGGTTCTGAATTTCGATTTTTAGAAATTCGATATTTGTAGAGTATTGCCATTTCGTGCCTTCAATATTTTTGTAATTTGACATTTTAGTACTTGTATATCTACACCTTGACGTTCATATTACCATTATTGGCACTTAAAACTGGAGGTCCGCGTTCACTGTTCCAATATTTTCACAATGTAGAATTAGAACAATGTTCAAAAACCTTTGGATATTGCACTGTTAGTGGTTACCGTTAAAATTGACAGAATGTTACCGTTAAAATTAAACTGTAATAATTCACGACAGATGGGACGGAACCGTTCTATATTTAAATTCGAATATTTTATCATCCACAAAGACAGATAATGATTATGCATAACAGTTGCAAACACAAATAACATATATGTTTAAAATCGGTTTAGAGAGGTAGAGCCGTACAAATTTGCACCCCTCCCCCGAAATTGAAGTCGTAACTAAGCTGCTGGTAACATTTCCCCACAGACTTGTATTTTTCCCCACTTCTAAATTTTTCTTACCAGATGTTGTGACACCCTCTAACGGTGCACCTAACATGTTCTTGGAGTCGAATTGGACACTGTGTAAACGTATTCGTTCGAACGTCAATGGTTAGGATTCGGGACGTTGCGGGGCACACCCTACTAGGGATGGCCAGATCCGGATCCGGATCCGTTTTGCCATCACACATGAGCGCTTCTTTGGAAAGTAAGAATGTGTTTATAACATATTGTTACCTGCTAATATACATACATACATACATACATACATACATACATACATATATATATATATATATATATATATATATATATATATATATATATATATATATATATAGTGTGTGTGTGTGTGTGTCCGCGCGTGCGCGATTTGTAATTAATACACTTACAAGGGAGGTCTAAGTCTCCCCCTCCGATTTCCATGAAACTTGGCAGGTGTATAGAGGGGCCCAATGGAAGAAATACGTGTTTTTGTGTTTCAGCTAAAAAATTGTTTTAGGGGGAAACCCCCTCCCCCTCTATATACCTGCCAAGTTTCATGGAAATCGGAGGGGGACAGAGGGGTCAAATGCCGACTTAAATTTGTCCTCATTTTGACATTTGAGGGGGTTTTGCCCCCTAAAACAGTTTTTTAGCCGAAACAAAGAAACACGTATTTCTTTCTTTGGACCCGTTTATACACCTGTCAAGTTTCATGGATATCGGAGGGGGACACAGGGGTCAAATGCCCACTTCAATTTGTCCTCATCTTGACATTTGAGAGGAGGTTGCCCCCTAGAACAGTTATTTAGCCGAAACAAAAAACACGTATTTCTTCCATTGGACCCCACTATACACCTGCCAAGTTTCATGGAAATCGGAGGGGGACACTTAGATAACCTCCCTTGTTAGTCTTACACTTTGTAATTATATAGCACTGCATATATTATAATGTTTTATTTTAATTTTTAAAACTGTAACTGTAGAACAATTGTATAATTTTTGTATAACATTTCTATCTTGTTAAATGTGTTAAAGGTTTCATCCTGGAATGGAATGTCTCACATTTATGTGTGTTTCCATTTCCAATACATTCGAATGAATACATATTCGTTTCAATGGCATTTACAAAATCACCTCTGACATTTTATGTTAAACAATTAAGATTATTTTTGTCCACGAGTGTGTTACCCGATGCGTAGCAATGTATTTTAGGAACAACACTTGAAAAAATCTTGAAGGACTAACTAATGAAAAATTTCTTTGTAATCGAAGATCATAATACCTTTTAAGGTGTGATAATATTATAATGGGATTGAGATACGAAACTCTCGGATCCGGATCCAGACCCGAAACTTTCGGATCCGGAACTTTTGGATCCGGATCCGGATCAGTTTGGCCATCCCTACACCCAACATCCACCGAATGCCAAAACTAAATGTAAATGCCAGGTTTAGAGCTCTTACCAGCATACCCGGATTTAGTCGGTCTCAAAAGATGAAGATGGTACTCCTTTTTGTTAATAATCAGAACATATTGTCATTGCTTCAAGAATCCCATTTTGTTGGCAACTTCAGGAAGAGTTTTTAACCATTAACCAAATTGTTTGTTCTTGCACATGTCATATTCTTTCTTTAAGTATTTATATTTGTTCCAGCTGAAACATTATGTAAACTTTGAGTTTTTTAATTTATGTTTTTATGTAAAACATATTTTGTCTTTTCAACAAGTGACTGCCTGCAATTCCAAAACCCCATGCTTTTTATTGCACAAAGCAAGTCTTCCATCTGTTGTTCACCTGTGCAACACCAGTCAAATGTTCACAATCAAGTGGCGGAGATTGGGTGCCAAAACTGGGGGGGGAGAGCACTTGACTTTTCCTTGGTACATATTAATGTTTATCGGGGGCGAACTTGGCAAAAAGGAAGGGAAAAGTGCCCCCCCCCCATAATCGCCGTCACTGTCACAATCCTTAGCAATATTCTTCAACTCTATTGTCGTTTTATCATCGCCTTGCCCCTCTTTTTTTTCAATTTTTTTATGAAAATTATTTTTTCACGATACTTTACCAATGTTTCCCATCATTTTATAAACATTTGTATGTTAAATTATCCAAGTGTTATTTTCGACAACATATTATGTGTATGGAAACGTATACATTTTCTTTTTCTAGAAAATGATCAAGAGACAAAGCACAAGAATGCTGTTCACAATCAATGCTTGTAATTACATATTTATTTTTTTACGCGATACAGAGTGGTAATGATCATACGGTGAGTCACATAATTATTCGGACAGATAAGATTTCTGAATATTTACTGACGTAGTCGTGATATAATACGATGATAAATGTTTAATATTTAACAAACAAAACACAATATGAGCACACTGTTAATTATCTTCAATTATGTTTAATATAATATATTAGTAAAATATTTTCATTAAACAAAACAAACATTTTTTGTGGGTTAAACAAAATTATTCGGACATATGGAAGGAGAAACAGGAAAACACGCTTGAAAAGCAACGAACAGAAATGTCAGTATCTGGTAGGCATCCCTTTCATTTTTAACACCTCGGATAAACGATTTGGCATACTTTCTACCAATTTTCTGGTGTACACTGGCGATATGTTGGCCCATTCATGTTGAAGTCTCTTATTGAGGTCTGCCTTCGAGATTATAGGTGTTTTCCTCACTTCTTTTTCCAACTTACGCCACAGGTGCTCAATGACGTTCAAGTCTGGAGACTGCGGTGGAGGATGGAGCACTTTTGGGCAGTTGTACAGTCACGGACACTTCTGGCTTGTAACTATGTCATTGACTCTCATTGAAATAGTTACAACCCAGAAGTGTCCGTGACTGTACAATAACCATTCTTGTACTACGCGGGAAGTGTGCTTCGGGTCATTATCTTGATAAAACATAAAGTTACAAAGAATGCCCATCATTTCAGCACTAGTCTTTAGATTTGACTTCAGAATGTCAAGGTAACGGTACCTGTCCATTGTCTGTTCGATGATAGCCAATTTACCAACGCCTTGGGCCGACATGCAGCCCCAAACCATTACGTGACCACCCCCGTGCTTCACTGTTGCTTGCAAATTTTTCCCTCGGAGCTCGTCATTTGGTTTACGCCACACTGTTACCCTCCCATCTGACTCACAAATATTGAATTTACTCTCGTCAGTGAAAATTACCCGATTCCATCATGTCTGATCCTTTCCTAAGTGTTCCTTTGCGAACACCAGTCTTTGTGTCCTGTTTGGCTTACTTACGAATGGCTTTCTCCTGGCTACACGGCCATGATAGTTTGCCCTTCTGAGCACTCTTCGTATAGTTTCAGGATGACTATGCTTTCCACACTCCTCAGCTACCTCACCACACACCATTGGAGCACTCATCTTTGTTTTCTTTTTAAATTTTCCTCACGATTACTGTCGCTTCTCTGGGGGGAAAAATTCTTGGTCTCCCTGTATGACCGTGGGACTCGATCCTGTCTTCATCTTTAAATCGCTTAATAATATCTGCAACTGTACTTTTTTTCATTTTCAACATTGAGGCAATTGCACGGTAAGTTTTACCCTTAGCGTGGTGCTATATCACTAACTGACGTTGCTCAAATGAACTTTCCTTTACTCTTCTCCCCATTTCTACATAGAAAATGTTCTTATATCACAAATTTGTTAAACAAAACGCGATCGTAATTGCTATAGAAACCTACAGGAAACCAGAGTTAATATATATGAACAGAGTATCAATCAATCCGTAAATCGAAATTGTCACTGTATCGCAAACTTACGTTAACATTTACTATGTGTCCGAATAATTTTGTGGCACTATTTTTGCAACGGTAGGGATTCGTCCTTCGTTACATTGTTGCTGCTGTTCGTTTTTTAACTTTTTATCGTCCAATTTTGTGCTAAACATGACATTTTTTAAACGAAAATCAACTTCAACGCTGTACACAGATTTCACTCCCTTCCCGCTCTTAAACGTTAGAAATTTACTGTGTGTCCGAATAATTATGTGACTCACTGTATGTCCTTATCTTTTAGGATCGGAACACCTACAAATGATCACGTACACTTCGTTATGTACCTTCGAGTCTGTTTAGGAATGTACCCTTCGCTCCGCACGTCTTTAGCAAGAGACTCTGGTTATCACCAACCGTAGTAAACAATACATCCTGTTTTGCCTTAATAAAAAGGTTTTTTTTTCTGAACGCAATTAACAACAATTTACATACTTAAACACACCCACACCGGTATTGCTCCATTGTTTCCATATTACAGTTATATTGGTGCTATTCTCTTTAGAGCTTCTTGATTAATCTCTCAGTTTGATAAATTATGTTGCCAGGTTGACACATATAGGCTAGTCTATTTGTCCATCTAATACTAGTTGCCTGTGACGTCTTAATTATTTGCCAAATTAAAAAACGAACTTTAACAATTTTTCAACTAAATAACAAATAGCTACAATGTAATGTCCAGGACATTACAACGAAACCTAATATTGGATGCGTCACATTAGAAGTTTAAACAAAAATGATTAAAATTTGACTTAATCTTTATTTCAACAAATTATCAAATAAAATGCAATAAATAGTTGCTCGTAGAGTCATCATGTAGCTATTGTCTAGATATTCTCAATAGTTTTGGAACTATGTAACTCTATTAAACTATTGATAGTATCTAGACTACAGAGAAATCAAACCATACGAAGATTCACGTGATTGCTCTAGAAGTAATTCTGAGCATATGTAGTTTTTGAAATTTTCGAATATCCTAGCAGATTTTCGAAAATATTTGAAATTTCGCCCTGGCATCGACCAGAGGACCACCCGGGCCTTTAAAACAATTGAATAATGTCGGTCGAACTGCATCTTGGACAAATCAGTTGAATAAAGAAACTAATTACGACGCAACTACGTCATATATCTTCATGAAAATTTGTAATGCACAGGGCAACGAGATTAGCATTCAGATCCTTTGTTATGAATAGAAAATCAACATGATTCTATTATATTCAAAACTTGACATTTTATAATTTTTGGTGCTACTGATAATTTTCGATCTTCTTTTCTGACTGTCGAGTTTGACGGCAGAGTCTGCCACACTGAATGGAGTGGGGGCGGAATTTCGGGGACTGAAAAGGGGGAGGAGGGCATACGCATGCACCAGCAACACAAGGCGTTATCGTCGGACGAGTATTTATCAAATGTTACCATTTTATTTGCTTTATAATCGGGCCCTTGCCTACGCTCGTCATGTATGATTCATGCAGCGCTGTATGCTCTAGAGACCGAGAGATGGCGATACAAACCAACCACTGACAGCTGACGATCGCAGGGCGCAACAGGACGGAGCGTAAGCCCGAACGAATTGTCCACTGGCGCGGAAAATAGCGATAAAATCGCCCAGCGTGCGGAAGGAATGGGAGCTACCCGCTTTGTCTGCGTAGGTGACGCTGCTGCATGCATCTTCCGCGAACGGAAAACTGATAAGCAGGGTAGTATTTCGAATGCGTCCGCCGCGATGACGTGGCAATATTTACATGCGTGGTGATAATTTCACTTGCTCTGCCTGTGTCATGGTTGAAAAAATCAAAACTTGTCCTCGTTCCCGGGAACATGTGGGGCAACCGGATCGCATGCGTGTGTGAAATTGGACGCGTTCCGAAGTTATCAAAATGGAGTATTCCAAGGGAGCTTTCAGACCGAAGCGATAATATGACAAGTGTCGATCAGTGACGACAGGATTTTAAAAAATGGGGCGGGGGGGGGGGTACAGTGGTATCCATGAGTATTGCCATGCAAATTGACCATCACTATGTTCGTGCACTTTATTTGACCCAATAAGATCTTCATGGATTAAAAGAATACTCAAAACAAGCTGTTGACAAGTTCTGCACTACCATACATAAAATCCATCGCTTAAAACACATAGGACGGAAGAAAAAAATATGAAAATAGGCATGGACAATTTGCACAGTAATACTCATGGATCAAACTGTCGATTGAGGGGAATTTCAGACCGAAGTCTACACTGAAGAGACATGCGACAAGGATCTTCAAAACAGAAGCAAGCATTCGCGAAGAACAGATCGAGCGATCGCCGTGAATATTGAGGCTTCGATTCCAAGCGACACTCTGAAATCTCCATTAGAATTTCACTAATCGAAATCAATACTTGTGCTGCTTATCATTCCGCTGCAGTGCGAGACGTTGGTACTGATTCGTTCGTTCCAAAGCGACACAAGAATCTACTTGCAATTCTATTATTGCCTTTTGCATCGGAAGACAGGGACAGTCACATGAACCTTTGAACTAATCGGGTTGGTCCAGTGGCAAAGGTGACGGGAAATTCATGTGGTGTACTACTGCATTGTCAAACGTATGCCTCGCAGAAACAGTTCGGGGTCCGAGTCGCGGCTAAGCCTAACGGCTGCCGCCGGTTGTCTTTGCATTTTCTATGCAGGCCCCTGTGTGTGTTTCCCCTTGTTTATTTGTATTTTCCTTGTGCGAGCTGTACGCACTACATAAATTTTACTTTACACACACTTACTCTTTCCTTACAGTCATGTATAAGGTCTACCAATTTGAACGTCAGATCTTTAAAATTAGATAGAATGAAAACCACAAGTGATAATGACATATATTTTTATTTTATTTTGAAGAGCAAACAATGGCATTATGTTTTGAACAATATGTCGTTCAAATGTCCTCCTCTGCTTCGGTGGGTGGAATGGATTCTGAATGTCCAATTTTCCAGAACGTCTGCACCCATATTGAGCAGTATAGCCTCAATGGTTCGTTCGATGTTCCGTTTCAGGACACGAACTGTGCGTGGCTTAGTCTCATAGACCTTAGATTTGACATAATACAGGGAGGTTAGGTCCCACGATCTTGGTGGCCAGTTCACATCACCCTTTCTGGACAGAACTCGTCCGGGGAACTTTTCCTGCAATAATTCAATTGTTTGGCGAGCTGTGTGGCAAGTTGCACCGTCCTGTTGGAAACACACGTTGTTGATGTCGAGATTTGCCAGTTTTGGCCACAAAAACTGCACAACCATATTCCTGTATCGCTCCCCATTGACAGTCACGCGATTTCCATGTTGGTCCTAAAAAGAAAAGGCCCGATCACGCCATTGGCCCAAAAACCACACCACACAATCACTTTCTTAGGATGAAGGGGTACGTCCAGAATCACTTGCGGATTTTCATGTGCCCAAATCCTACAGTTTTGTTTGTTAACGTAACCATGAACAAAAAAATGTGTTTCATCGCAAAAGATGATGAAATTCCGCTCAATGCACGAAATGTCTGTCGAACTGAACACGAATTTTGATAATAAATTCGAATAATTTCTATGCGTTGTTGCATTGTGTATCTCTTCACGATAACTTGCCACAGACTACTGCACACAGATGTCACAGTTCCATCTCGTCATTCAAGCCAGTGTTGCCATAACACTCTTTCAAAGTTCTGACGTTAAAATTGGTAGAATCTTTATTAATATTGTAACCACTTTACGTTACAGATGCTCTTAGTAATTGATCAGGTATAGGAAAATAAGAAAATTAGATATAAGAAAATTAGACATAATAAGTATGGTTTAGCAATCAAATAAAGTTGTGTGTCTGGTTCCTCTGGTCTCCAGTATCTATATAGACTACCTCTATTCCAATCTTTCACTTCTCACACAAACTCCCCCCTTGCACTATTTCTCGGGCTGCCTTTCACACTCCCATTTTCCCCTCTTCTTTATGATAAGGGGTGTTTACACTTTACGTTACACTATAAAGATGGCTCGGTTTGATCATGATCACTCCTTTCGCTGTCTTCTCTAATAGCTTTCCCCCGCCGTTCTTTTACTTCCAACAGGTATTTCCCCACTTGTTGTCCCGCTTCTGTTGTCTTTATTCTATCGTTTATCACTTCTATCACCTCCCTCGCTGTTACGTTTTACAGAAACTTGTCCCTTAGGTCACGTGTAGAAGGGCAATTCAGGAGGATATGCTCGTCCGTCTCCTCTCCATCGCACATAGAACATATAGTTTCTCTTCCTTAATTGTTTCCATCCCCCTAGTCTGAACCATGCCAGCGCGCCTCTTTCCTTTTTTCCCACAACATTAACATATTTCGCTTTCCCCCATTCACTTACTCTTAACTGTTCCCTGATTGAGGAGAACTTCCTTTGGCAGTCTGCTGTTATTTCTTGTATGTGTATGTCCAGTAATCTGTCTCTGTTCAAATGCTCCCCCTTCCTCCCTCTACCTATACCCAACCCATTCCATTATTTTATGAGATTCTTCACTTCCCAACCCCAGTTGTGAACGTTTTCCTCCCTTGTCTGTATTTCTAAGCACTGTCCCCTCAGCGTAGTTTGGCCCTCTAATGATAATCGCATCCAGTATTTAACAACCCTCATCTGTGCTTGTACCGTGTCCCTGTTCAAGCCCAATTCCTTGAGGATCCCACAGTTGGCCGTACCTATGCTTACGCCCATTACCCTCTTATAAAATTCTGTTTGTGTGCCGGTTATTGTGTTGTCCCCCTTTAACCCCTACGCCCAGGCCGGGATTCGAACCCGGGACCCATGACGCCTGCAACGGCCTGGGCATGGATGTTTGAGAGTGGCCATTCATCAATTTCATTATATCACTCATCCCCCATCTTCGCAAATTAGTCCAAAGTGGCACAAAATGCGAAGTAAAATAAAGCAAATTAATCAATCAATCTACCATGAATGACTTTTTTTTGTAGAAGTTAATTGATTTCATTCATGCAGTGGCGGCCGGCGGCAAGTATGATGGGTAGTGCCAACGTGATCAAGAAATCGAAAAAAAAAACTCCGCAATGCCCCCGCTCCCTCCTTGAGGTTGCCACACTGGCCAAGATGTTTATCCTCGTTTGGTAACGTGGAAAACAGTGTGGGTTTAAGTAATAACACACTAATACGATTCATCTTCACTCACTAACCTATCTTTATACACTACAGGACACTTCACTAAAAACACAATTACAAGAGGAAGGAAAAACAAATCTTCTCACCTTCTCCTCCCCCATGCACACGTATTCCAACTGGATATTGAAAATATTCTAGACATTTGATGTAAAAAGAAATTGTCGAAATGCCAAAGAAAACTCGCATCACCATAGGATTTTTTACTTTTATATATTTAAAAAGTCTGGATGGCCCTCTAGGCGCATCTATCTATTATCAAAATGTTCATTTAACTTTGGAAAAATACTAGGTTCGTTTCTCCAAAAGTTGGCAGAAAAGTAGATAGTACCTTTTCCAAGAATTACTTTCCCAACGGGTCTTACAAATCCGTCGTATTTTACGACTTATCTCTGAAGATGGCAACTGTGTCAACACTGCGAAAGTTCCCTTGCTGTGCCAAGCGAAAACGGGCACGACTGGTGTCTTATGGGCTAACCCCATTGGCTAACACCACCCTCTGCCACCTTCTTCCCGGCTCATGGTGGAAACGTTACTCGCTGAGACTTCTCACGTGCTTGTCTGACGTGTTTCAACTTGGTTAGGCCAGCTCTTGAGTGGCGCGGACCGCTGCCTCGCCGAGGGTACGAAACAGCTGGCGATGCAGTGAGGAGGTTGGGGCGGTCGTCACGTCAGCTTGACCGATTGCAAGATTCGAATCTCCTTGTCTGAAACTATCAATGTATTATTTTAACAATACTTGGGCTTGTATGCATTTCTTCTGAGGGTAGTGCCATGGCACGGCGGCTCTCCCCCTTCAGCCGCCGCTGCATTCATGTGTCTAATGGAAACGAAACTTAGCGTACACCCTGTGAAAATTTTGGGACTACACAACACTGAGTGTAGTCCTCCTGTTCCTGCACCACTGTATGCCAGGACTCGAATGTGGGGCCGTCGGTGACGAGGTTGCGAGTCCAGCACTCAACGCACGTGGCTACAGAGAGAAATATGCAAGACACAAAAATTAAAACAAGCCAGCAATCAAGCAATTGCTTTCAGCATTTAAAAAAAGAAAAGCGATAGGACAGGAAGGTGAAACATTTACATATGGAGGAACAAGAGTGAAAAAAGGAGGGGGGGGAAGTAACACTCCTTCCTGACTGAATCACAACCGACCCTTTACAGCCGCGCCACACACATTAGCTGTCACTCGCTCCTGATTCACGAGGACACGAGCGAGAAATTCGAGACCCCGGAAACAAATGAAGCACGATTCGCGGCACATGTGGAAGTCGCAACTGCTGTCAGGCGGGCGGGATTTATGAAGCCGTGAGGTCACGTGATGTGGCTCAGGAGCCGTGAATAGAGGAAGGAGCGGGTAGGCGGTTGCACGGGATGATGTTCCGACGGCGCTCGCCCTGGAAAAAGGAGATCTGCGTGGGCTTGAGAGAGAGAAGGGGGAGGGTACGCAACGTTTTGCAGTTCAGATGTACGTCATCTCATCTTTTGGTTGTTTTAAATGCATTTGAAGGCATCTCACCTCTAGTTGCTAATCTTTTGGAACTTTGGGAGTAAGAAAGAGAAACGGAAAGGATGAGAGAGAGAAATTTTCTCTCCTTTGTTTTTCATTCTATCTTCTCATTTTCTTTCTCTTCTTTCTTCTCTCTCCGTCTTTCTAGGCATCTCTCTCTCTCTTTTAACTTTTTGGCTAATCAGGAAGATGACGATGAAATTGATGATGGTACCCGCCCAAGGGATTCGAACCCGGAACCTCTGGCGTTGTTCTAACCACTCCGCCACGGAGGTCAGCAAAAGAAGAGAAAATAAATAGACAGAAGAGAGAGGGAAGAGTATGGTAACGAAAAGGGAATGGAGAGAGAGAGAGAGAGAAAGAGAGAGATTTATTTTTGTTAGAAATTTTATTCAGGAAGGGGGGGAGGGTTGATTGTAATGATTGCATTTGGTGGTAGAGTATTGTTGGAATCGAGGGCCTCCCCGATGGCGTAGTGGTAACCGGTTTCGATACCTGGTGGAATCACATTGCACAGTGGTTCGGATCCCACTTCGAACTGTAGGTCCAACTGTGCATAAGTGGACTTAACACATTAATTTAAACTCGTACTATTGTTAGAACTATTACATCAAATGATATAAAAAATATGTTCCAATATTCAGAAGGCTCCCAAAAGTCAACTCCTCTTTCACGTGGTACACCCCGATTATTGCTGCATTGCAGGCCAACGAGGGTCTGGCGCTTGTACCCACGGCCAGCATAATCCTCTGCGGGGCTTGTATTATGTTTTCCGTAAGTGTTTGTGAATGTTTCTTGGTTCACTTCATCTTATCACCATCATCAAATTGGCGGCAATGTTGCCACATGAAGGGAAATTTCTCTTTTGCAGGGAAATTCGGACCGAAATTTTAGCCAAAAGGGAAAAGAGAATTTCCATGAAAAATTCCACAATTTCAGGAAAATTTTAAGACATTTGACTATAGTATTACAGTTGATGTTAAGCAACACTTTCATATTCACATTTTTTCTGTTTTTTTCTGCTCTCTTGAATATAACCTCTATCTATTTATATTTTCTTTAAGTACATCGCTTTTCTGCACCTTCGGATAATAGTAACGATGAAGATTAACGATTAAATGAATTCCTGACCAGGATCCAAACCTAGGACATCTGGTCAGGAAGTGACAAAAGTGACATGTATGTGAAAAATTTAACATTTTTTTTATTCACACGGCATGGACCAACGGAAATACTACTACTAATGGTTCCACCACCACTAATAATAATAATATTTACAGCTACTGCTACCACCACTAATAATACTTATTAATATTTTTGTTTGATTTGCTTAGGTGAAGGAAAAAATTGGTCCAAAAAGGGAAATTTTGCCTCTTGGAAAGGGAAATTGTGCCCTCATATTATTGTGGCAACACTGATTGGCGGATTTAGTGGGAGGGGCGTGATAACTAAGTGATATCAAAAGTATTGATAGCATCATATTAAAACGAACAAAAATATCCTAGGAATTGTTTTTCAGTCAATAAAATCATAAAAATAAGTTCATTACAAGTACATTAATAGGGACACCGGAAATCGTATCCGGGGCTTGTTGGTAGCAATGCGTTAGCTGATTTACATAAAGCAAGAGTAAATATTTTAGAGTGACAGTCTTACCTGAGGAAGTGGATTCTCATGCTTATATCTTTCTGTAGCAATTGTTAATTCAAATAACGTAAGAGGGGAGAGTGAAATGCCTCACATGGAAGGGGTGTTTGAGCTACAGTTTCTCATTATGATTTATCTACATAATCACATAATCTCTATAATCACCCCCAGATAAATGCCCTTATGTATTCTGTGCTGCAACTTGTTTACAGTCACCTGGTAGAATGATTTGTCCTGAGTCTCACACCACTGAATGACCGCTTTCGTCCGTGTGGAAGTGAGGTCCTCCAAGTGAATGCTTCATAGTAGGGAAAAGATGAAAATCTGACGGGGGGATAAGGTGGATGGGGAAGTGCGGTGAAGCCACGCTCGACCAAAGCCGCCAGTGCAACGAGGCCTTTCCGACAGAGGTACCGAATCACGGCCCTTTCGGCCACTTTCTTCTCTGACACTTTATTCATGTTCAACCTGACAAAAAAATAGAAGAAATCATGTGAATTTCATAAAAGTTCGCACAGAGTGTCCTAAAACTTTAACCTTACATCCTCCAAAATTTTAACTACCTAGTATCACTCCTTCCGTGTGAGGCTCAAAACTTTTCACTCTCCCCTCGTATATAACCACTTCTAATCCACAAAAACAAACTAGAAATGCTATCACCTTATTATCAAAGGGTACTGGGTTCGTTTACTGCTTGTGTGGTATATTATTGTGAAATGATTCGGATGATTTCACTTTGAAGTTTAATTCCAGATTAGTTTATGAGGCCACAAGCTGTACCTAAATCGATATCCCTTGTAATGGTCTTGATGTGAATATTTTACACACACGCAGACACAAAACTGCAAAACTGTTTTGATCTCCACAAAAAATCTGTGCATTATATTATAACGGTCAAATACTGAGTGACAAGTAATTAATCTAATTGCCCGTTAGTAGGAATTAATTGCAATTGGTAATATTAATATCCGTCGCGAATACAGGTGTCTAGGGTTGCCATAGCACTGATTTAAGTTAAGCAATGATTTGATTCACGCAGATTCGCGGTAGATAGTCGTCATCTTTCTCACACACGCACATGGTTGGATCTTACCTTCGCTGCATTCCCTCTGACCTGGGTTGGGTGAAAGTGGTCCTACAGGTTTGCCTACAATCGCCACCGGAGTGTGAGCTACGCGCGACCGAGCTGCGAGTTGCAAGCAGACTCGAGGTCTGGATTTGTTTTTCCTCGAGTGAGTGTTTCAGAGCCATGGAGTAGAGCAGAATAGAACCAGGGGGTCCTTCTCCCCCTCGCCGTCTACGCATCCGTGCACATACGTGTGGTTATGTGAGAATAACGCCAGACACGTCCACCAGTGTCAATCGTCCGAAACAACGTCCAAAGTAGTGAAAGTTAATAACATCTGATATCCATAACTTATCATATTATGCTTACATCATTACAGAATAAAAAAGATCTAGATCTACCTAGGATTCATTCCCATCGCCGAGATTAGTCAATATGGCATAAATGCGACTTTAAAGAAACTAAATCGAGCAATAAGAAACAAAACACAAACTGTATTAATCTCAAGAACAAACTTCTTCCTTTACCAGTTGTTTTCAGATATGCGCGTTCATAAAGTCGCATTAACAGCAACACAAGTCAACATTCCACCACCTATGGTCGTTGACATTTTGCAAAATCTTTCTCATTCGTTCGCTTTGACCCATGGATCATCATAATTTCTTCATATTATTCTGCTTCTTCGGACTTTCATTATCATTAAGACCAAAGCTTCTTCAGAAAGAAATCTCAGCCTCTTCTCTTGGTTCCTTATGTTTCAACTCCTCTTGACGACTTTCGCGAGAAAAAGGCAATAAAAATTCGGCTAAAAAAAGAACGGTAAGGGAAGAAAATGAAGGATAAGAGGAGATTAGCTGACTTTTCATTCTTAAACAAGAAAAAATTGGGATGAAGAATGAAGGAATTATCCTCTTTTCGTTCCTTTCCGCCTATATTTCCTCCCTTTTTTTCATTTCCACTCGCTTTTAACTTTAACTTACGGCGGTTTCTTTGAGCGGATAGCGGTGGAAGACAAGAAGGTATAAGAACTGAAGATTAAGCGTGGAGGGGGGGAAAATCTCATTTTCAAAGGAGATGTAAATTGTTGTTAAGGTGATGAACTTTCCGCTGCTTTAAAGCCGGACTTATTTGTCTTAAAATTCTCCTGATGTAAATGAGTCTCTCCCTGGTGGATGATTCGAGAGAATTACAAATTTTGGAGGATGAAGTGTTCGGCAGGTTCAGGGGAAAGGTTTCTCGAACTCAGTTTTCATGTTTCTTTGAGAAGAAATTCGTAAGTGTGCTGGTTCGTTTCTAGAGTTACAACAGTTCAGTCATGTGACTGGAATGCATAGTTAAAAAAAAATGCTTGAGGACGACGGACAGGTTCCTCACACCTCCCGTCGCCGATGAAGACGTCTCTTTCTTTCTCATTTCCTCTCCCTTTCTATCTCTCCCTCTCTCTTGTTATCTTTTCATCTTTTTCTTCCTTCCTTGCTCTATCTTATTTTCTTTCGTTTTCTTTACATTTACACCTCTCTCTCGCACACACATACAAATTCATTTCTCTCTCACACTTTTTCTCTTTTGAATTATTCACTATCTCCCTCTCTCTTCCTCTTTTTGTCTTTCTTCCCACTCTCTCTCTCTTACTCACTTTCTCTCTCTCTTACTCTCTTTCTCTCTCTCACTCACTTTCTCTCTCACTCACTTTCTCTCTCTCTCTCTCTCTCTCTTATTCACTTTGTCTCCCTCTCTTATTCTTTCTCTCTCTTAATCACTTTCTCTCTCTTTCTTTCTCTCTCTCTCTTACTCACCTTCTCTCTCTCTCTACCTTACTCACTTTCTCTCTCTCTCTCTCTTTCCCTCTCTCTCTTACTCACTTTCTCTATCTCTCTTACTCACTTTCTCTCTCTCTCTCTCTCTCTCTCTCTCTCTCTTACTCACTTTCTCTCTCTCTCTCTCTCTCTCTATCTTTCCATCTTTCGTTTTATTTAACCTTACATCTCTCTCCCCACCTCTCTCTCTCTCTATCTCACACACACACACACACACATAAACCCATTTCTCACTCACTTTTCTCTTTTTGTCTCTTCTCACTATCTCTATCACCCTATACCTCTTCCTCTTTTTGTCTCTATCTTTCTTTCTAACGCTCTCTTTCTCTTACTTTTCTTTGTTTATCATTCATTCGTTTCCTTCATCTTTTCAACTCTCGACTTTTTCTGTCACACACAAACTCACTTCTCTATCCCTCTCTTTCTGTTTTCGTCACTTTCTTTCTCACTCTCTCTCTCTGTCTCTTATTTTCTTTTTCTCTTTATCTCTCCTTTTATTTTTCTGTATCTTCATATTTCTCTGTCTCTCTTTCTTTATCTCTCTCTTCGTTTCTTTCTCTCTCTCTCTCTCTCTCTCTCTCTCTCTCTCTCTCTCTCTCTCAGACAAAAGAATGCTGGAAGAGCATTCTAGTGAAATTTTACTCTGCTCCGCCATATGGATATGTGCAAAAACCTTCTCATTATTTTTTCGCCGCAGCCTACTTGGCAAGGGAAACAAATTATTCCCGTGGAAAAAGAGGCAACGGGAATCGAGATACGCATACACAGCGTCGACTGTATCCCTCTCTCTCCCAAAAGATCGATGCCAAAATTCGATCCCGCCCCATCCATTACACTTCGATCTGGTGACAAATGAGTGATTGGTTCCGCAGCGCTATCTGCGCGACATGACAGACCGAGTGATTGGTGTGAGAGCGTTCGGCTGGCGGGGTCCACCAACCCGGCTCTGTGTTGCAATTTATCAAGCTGCTCCAGCCATCGACACAATCGGTTCTGCTGTTTATTGTTGCCTACTCCAGATACATTGTTTTTCCCTCCTCCCCCCTCTCATATGTATATGCGCATATATGTTATTTCTCTTTGAAGGTGGGGTCCTTTTTCGATTCGAAAGGGAGATGCGAGGGAGTGGGGGCATAATAGCGAAATAAACGTCAGCTGTAAATGCTGATAAAATATCGCAACTCATTATCTTATCATATTTAGCGAGGGGAGAGGAGATGTAATGTTTTCCCTTCCCCCAGAAAACAAATGCCGAGCCAAAACTGCAGTTTCTGGTGTTACTGGCCATTTTAGGTTGTGCCACATGGGAAATATGACATTCACAGTCTTAAACCTTGCAATTTTGACGCAACAGAAGCGATTTGGCATCTGTGTGCCTGAATCACTTCAAATGTAGGGGTCGTGGGTTCGAATCCAACGTAGAAGCATATTTTCTTCCTATTCTTTGCGACCAACAGAGAACGGAGAGTAACAAAGTGCCGTAAATATCACAGGAAAACAAGCAAAATCTGAATATTCTCGCATTTCACCAAAATAGTATTTACCTCTTTAAAACTGACAAGATCGGAGGGTAAAACTTAGGTGCACACTCACCGGCAATAAAAATGGCACACCTACATCCTAAAATACTCGCTTCCTGCAAGGCATTATGTGTGTTGCCTAACTCTACAGGGGATAAGTGGATTTTAATAGCAAATTTTCAGGGCAAATTTAGGCAACGCACACAGTGACTCATTTTTATTGCCGATGACTATACATATCTGCACATTTCAAGATAACAGTAGAGTTACTTTAAGTATTTTACAATAATGGTACATTTACGCATCCATAGGCTGTTTGAAGTAGCTCTTATGTTTGCAAATAAAAACAACTTCGAGAGAAAAATATTATCGAGAATCACAAAGAAAAATGTTGAAAATAGATATTAATAAGTAAAATATTAGCGACCCTTTCTCATGATTTTTCCCGCGGTTTATTATGTTAATATGTTAGGTCTTTTCTTTAGTCCCTTGTATATTAAACCTTCGAATACCATATAGAGATGTGTAATACACATAGCGCCATCTTTCGGGGTCTTTCTTGTTAGTAAATATTTTAGTTTTTCCAGGTCCCGAGGTTTGGGCTGTAAAGTTTAACCCCTCTTCCCCATCCTTACGGGTTGAATTTCTTCTCAGAGGGCGCTTGCGTCATAAGAAGGAGGCACCCCTAAACTTTTAGGTTTCTTAGTGCAGGGATTTGGGCTCTGTCTTGATGAATCAGTGTGTGTATTAAGTTTGAACATAAGCTAACTAGCAAGTGTATCTAAATCAATATGGCTTGAAGAGCCACACTGAACAAAATACGGTTAAAATGTATGTCGTGAATGCTTAGATAATTGATTTGCCACGTTACGCAGTCATTGTATCGTCTTATTGCAAACAAAATGGCTGATTAGACTCAAATTGCGCCAAAAAGTTTGCTTCGAGATTTACCCTGCAGTGTTACCAGAAACAGTTACTGAAAATTTTGCGTTGGGGTGTAGAAAAAACACTAAGTAGGCTTGCACGGTTTTATATTAGCGGAAATATTGAATTTTTTAGGCCGTGTAGCATAATGGTGCAAACTTATTGCTAGAGAGCTCGGATTTCTAGCCACGGGAAGTCAAAAAGACACTGACAATTGGCGGGGAGGGGTGTACTATAATAAGCATTATCCTCTCCTTTGCTGCCCCAACTACTCGATATTTTGAAGCATTTGAGGCATTAGTGATCGGAATAGACCCTAACAGATAAAACAAACAATTTTATTGATTGTTTAGGTTTATTATACTTCGCCTTTCTGCCACTTTTGGCTAATCCCGAAGATGAGGATGAGTGATGATGTGATGAAATTAATGAAGGGACACCCACAAAGAACACCCATGCCTAGACCGGGATTCGAACCCGGGAACAATCAAGTTTATATCCAATGAAATTTACATTTGACGACTGTGATACCCTGCAACGTATTACTGTACCGAAAGCTCTGTTCATAGGAACAATGTAGGAGAAAATCCTAGTTCTAGGCCTACGTATCATATGTACGGTTACCAAGCACGAGAGCACATCTACGCACAAAACACGCACCAGCTCCTCATCCGTCGCGGTATCACGTGAAGCCCCGTCTCCAACCGACAGGTGTCCCGCCTGGCAAGCAGGCAGCACGCACAACTCGTGACCTCACGCAGGTGGATCCTTCCTGTCTTAAAAAAAAAATATGACCAGCTGCAGATCTGTGGGTGCATGTCAGGGCCTTGACTTCCCAACGAGTTCAAACTGCAGCTTCATGTTCTCCTTCCGAGTGTAAAACGCACGCTACACGTTTCAAAATGTACGAGGAGCGTTCAATAAGTTCTGGGACCGGTTTATTGTTCTGCATAAGGAGAGTGGCAAATCTCGAAGTTTCCCGCATGAGTGTACCAGATCTCTCTCTCTATTCATAAAACAGTTCAATTGCTGATTAGCCTAGGGATTTGCGACGTTGTGTTGCCAACTGTAGTGAATCATACTACATGCAGGGATTCGAGGCGGTGTGTTGTTAGCTTGTGTATTTTAAGATTTGTTTGCAAATGGTAATGGTTCACATTTACTTTCCCTTCTTTAACTTCCCTATTACCTTGCTTTAAAGTTTAAACCGTTGTTTCATCATCACAAATTATTCTGTTCTCTTGTGCCTTGTTGTTTAGACGGATAGCTTAAAATTACTGCATTACTATAAAAACAATGTAATAATAATGTTATGCCTGTTAATTTACATTATAGTATAATCTAAACGTGATATATTGTACTGCTATACAATATACAACTCGACTGACTGTATTTTTACGCTTAGAACACCAGTCTGTTTCCCGCGGCATTAGCCTCAGGTATCAGCGTGTTTTCAGAGCGAAATTTGAAATTCTGCAGTTCTTTAAATAAAATTTAATATCTTGGAAACTACGAAAGGTACAGTTACAGATCATGTCTAATTTTGTTCAGTAGTCTTGTTTAGGCTAAAACTACATGCGCAGAAAATGTAATTACAAGAAGACTAACGTTTAAAAAAGTAGTTCTTACGATATTTGAATTTTAGTCCCTCCAGAATCCAGAGGCAGTAACAGGACTAACTACTAAAAAAAAATTACTTAACCCTCCCCTCTTTCTAAAATTCTGGGCACGCCACTGATTGCGAACGACCACAAACCTTCCCGATACATTACCCTCTGCTCCTCGCTGCAACCGCACAACAATAACACTTCGCCCTACCATCCGCACCGTTACGTATCTTCTCCCGGTGTATTTTTCAAAAAGCCAATGACACCCGATACTTTAGCGACAGGAAAGAAAGGTCGGACAATGCTGGTCTAATTGCGGTAGCTTCGCATCTCAATTCGTGGCCAGGAGCCCGTGGGAACGAGCTGACCTGTGCGTCTATCCCCTTCCTCCATTGTAACCCATCCTCGCCACCCTGTGACAGCTGAAAGTATGACATGATCTATAGGACGAGAGAGCTGTGGTCGACGCAAGGTGATTTGCGCGCGGCGGCCATGAATATTTCATGCCGGAGGCGCTGTTATAGGACTAATTTGTAGAGAGAGCTGCGTCTATTGCAAGCGTAGAGTTTGTGCGCGTGGTGTTTGGCCAGTATTACACGTACAGGATAAAACAGAATATATTTACGCAATTAATTGGCAATTTTAATATGCATATTACCTGTATTTTGAATATTTTTTGGAGATATTTACGGGTGCGAGGCTATAAATGACTAGTGGCTCCACCTGATTTTGATGCACGAGAACATTCAGCATAATGCATTGCATTCATATGTTGTCCTTGGAAATTACCTTTTACATTCTATATCCCGTCCATCTCTTTGTCTTCTTCCCTACTTCGCTTAATTGTGAATTCACAATCACCGTCATTCACTTCCTCATTTTTGCTTAACTTTCACTTAGCTATACTCCGTCCCAGGAATCTGTGTAGCAATGCCGTGCATAACGGTAGAGGATGAGAGAAAGCGAGTGTCCGCTACAGTAAACCTCTGGAAACTGAGTAGCGTTTCCCCCTCCATACACTCACTTCCCCTCTCACGCGTTCATTGGTCAAACTCTCTTGCCCACAGGAGTAGTTTGTGTTCGCTTGCTCCACAGACTCCTGGGACAGAGTATAGATGATTCTTAGAAATTTTAATAGCCTCCCCTTTTATTCGTAACCCTGTTTATATCCATACAGTTTTTTTTATGATATGCTACTAGCTACCAACGTGCGTTCAAAATCGTTAAAAGATTCTAAAATTAGTATATTAATAAAGCATACGGGAGTTTCATTGAGGAAAACATGCATGCAACCATACATTGTAGGCGTAGTGTCCAGTGGGGGCAATGGGTCATTAGTCCTCCTGGAAAATTAATTGCCCAAAATTCTGTGTAATGGAAAATTGTTTTTATACGGTTTCAATGATTTTGGCTGCTTATTTGAAGATTGATTTTTGCTGAAATGTTACGCCAGGGGTTCCGGGTTCGAATCCCGACCTGGACATGGATGTTTGTGAGTGTCCATTCATTTCCAGAATTGACATTAATCGGTTTCGGTTTTCCAGCTCTAAATTGAAAACATAACAAAATGCGCCGACACATATACAAGCTGATAAAATAACAAACGAAGTTAATAACGCTAACAATACTTGTATCATCCTTATATATTGTTTACTATGTATCATATTATGCTATTTTATGTACTGTAAAACTGAACCAATAGATAAGAAATGTAAAGGCGGGAAACCGTAAAAAATGCACGCAACTGACGTCCTGGTATATTTTAAGGAACCGGGACAATAAGCGCATACCCTCGAATATATGCGGGAGGAGGCGGGCTTACTTCAGCCCCCCCCCTTTTCTGTCCATTCATCAATTTCATCACATAATCACTCATCCATATCTTCGCAAATTAGCCAAAACTGGCACAAAAAGCGAAGTAGAATAACTGGAATCAATTAGTCAGTGTACTGTCATGGGTGTGCACTTTTATCCTGGTACCTTTAAAATAGGTAAGGATGTTGAATCGACCCTTCCTAATACAAATATGTATGGTACATCGTTAGAAAGAGTATGACTCAAGGATTCCAGAAATGTAGGATTTATGGCAGTGACGTCTCGTCCCTTGGGGCTTCCGGGGCTTAGCCCCTAAAGAAAAACGGACGTATTCACGTAATTACCAATCACCATAACGCATAACTATCACAGTCTTTTAAAAGGCGATTTTTACCCACGTAAATTCATCGTCTGTTGCGATGGATACGACAGCGCTCCTAGCAACATCGACATTGATGCCAATTATCGCTTTCCGGGGCACGTCGCAAAGGAAGGCGTGGCCTACACCCACCTACGCTACAGTGAAGGTCACATGCTAGCAGAGAGAGGAGGGGAGAGTGTAATGGATTTGAGTGCTGATTCGGGGCTACTTCCGTTGCGTCGCGTTCGATCTCGAGTGATGTTCTGTAGTATTTTGGTGGCTTTCATTCGCTATGTTTGAGTGAGTTTGGCAGGTTTGATGTTCGAACACAAATTGATGAAGGACATAGGCTGTCAATTACAAGACACAATGAATTTGTCCGGAAAAATAGGCATATATTAAATAGAATTATCGACTGCTTAAAATTCTGTGGTCGACATGAACTTGCTCTACGAGGACATAATGAAAGAGAACAATCTTTAAACAGAGGCATCTTCCCAGATTTATTATCCCTTCATAGAAGAGGTAACTTCGTGTTCTTTATTGTAGTGAAGAGTTGAAAAACATAAACTCTATCAGTAGATTGCATTCATTTTTTATTTAAAATTATTTAGAGGGTACCTTTTCAGAAACAGTAAAAATGACAAACATAGTTTTAACAACTCCAGTGGCAACAGCTGAATCTGAACGATGTTTCAGCACATTGAAGCGTATTAAAACCTGCTTAAGAAATGCAATGGGACAAGACAGACCAAATGCCTTGGCACTTGCTTACAATAGAGATAGAATACATTTCAAACATAGAGGGCTTCAACGAAAAAGTAATAACAAAATTTGCTGAGCAGAAGAACAGGAGTCAACGTTCGTAGAAAGGTATGTTTCACAACAATACCTGTTTCTTTTGTAATCATGTGAATTGTCATTATATTTTAAATTCTTTTAAAAAAATAAGTCCAGTTTTGTAGTTTAGAAGAAGATAAATACCCGTTTTTTGTAATTCATGTAATTTGTCATTACATTTTAAATTCTTTCAAAAAAGTAAGTCCAGTTTTGTAGTCTAGAAGAAAAAATACCTATTTTTTGTAATTCATGTGAATTGTCATTATATTTCAAATTCTTTAAAAAATAAGCCCCGGCCAAATTTGAGGCCACGAAACGACACTGATTTATGGTGAGGAAGCAATTGGAAGTGGAAGAAAACATAGTTTTTAATTTGAGGAAACCCCATTAGAAATGAAAGATAATGAGCCTAATTTGAGTGAAGATGTAAGTTAAATGCCTAATTTGTTATATAAGGGTTGATGGGTTTAGTTATCCTAGCATACATAATACATTTACAGTGTATTTATGCTGAGAGAACCAAACCTAACAACGTAGACATTCCTCGAGAAATCACAACCCTTCTTGCACAACGAACAGACAACCTTGAACAATAAAATAACCAAAAACCATATATTTTCCAAACAAATTGAAGGGCAATTTATGAAAATAATTTACAGCTATTAAAAATTGAACCTTCAATATCCAAAAATAAAATGAAATCATAAATACGGATGAAAACACGAAATAAAGAAAGTTGAATCCTAGTGGAAATTAGCTTCTGTATCCACGTTAAAAGCCAGAGTTCGACCTGGCAATACTGTGAGTTTGCAACATGAATGTGGATGTTGGAAGGAAGCTATGGTAAGTAATGCAGGAAAGTTTGCATTATTTCACAGAGCAGGAACTTCTAATTGAAAAATGCACAGTGCCAAATCGAAGCTCGAAGTAAGTACTGATAGAAGTTAAGAAAAAGATAAAAGATGTTAGAAGATATACTGTGAACAAATCTAGTTGAAGAGAGATTGTGTTTTGACTTTGTTGAAGGTCTTTCATGTAGTTTTTATAACATTAAGTTATACTATAGAATGTTTAAACAGAAATTTCCAGATATTTGGTTATCCTTCTGTTATTGTGTCAGATAATGGACCGCCTTTCAGGAGTTATCAATTTGAGAAATTTTGTAAAAAGCATGGAATAAGATTGGTACATTCACCGCCTTGGAAACCGGAAAGTAATGGTTTAGCGGAAAGGTGGGTGCAAACTGTTGAAGGCTCATTAAGAAAAATATTTTCAAAGCAGAAATGAGGGACGTAGAATTGACTGGAAAAAAAATTATACATAGTATTTCATACTATCTAAGATTTTCGAAGTGGCAACGATCAGGAATGTCTCCAGCAGAAAGAGTTATGAGTTGTCAGCCGAGAAGTATATTCAACTTACCAAATTGCCAAATAGATGAAAAGATAGACAATAATAAATATGAGGATGAAACTTGGATGCCCAAATCAGGTGAAATAGTTTGGATAAACAATTTCCCATCCTTAGTGCCTAAATTTATAAAAGCTCAGGTGATTAAGAGAGTAGGAGCAAGGCTTTTAGAAGTGAAACTTAGAAATGGATTTACAAAAAGAGTGCACAGGCATCAAGTGGGAAAGCTTAAGAACAACTATACAGTTCAGAGACGGGAGGTTGAGGAGAAAGAAGAGGAGTTGGATGATTTTTGGACGTTTCCAATGTATACAGAGGCAGCACCAGGAATGGGGAACCAGAGGCAGAAGCGAGGAACATAAAAACAGAGAATCTCGAAGATCTTCTAGATCCAAGGAGGAGCCGGATAGACTACAACTTACCTTTGGTAACAAAACCTATGAATGATTTTTTTTGTTAGAGGGGGAGAATTGATAGAAGTTAAGAAAAAGATAAAAGATTTTAGAAGATATACTGTGAACGAGTCTAGTTGGAGAGATATTGTGTTTTGTCTTTGTTGAACGTCTTTCATGTAGTTTTTATAACATGAAGTTATAAGTTAAATAAATGTTGTTTTGTTGGTTAACGTTTTGCCTAATTGAAGGTTTGTTGTCGGTGTCTGCATATGGAAGTTTGTAATTTAACATGTATAATAGTTTGTGTGGGTAAAGAACTCATTTCTGGCAGCCAGAAATCAACATGCTGTACATTGTTTTTTATAGTATAGTGTTATACGTAAAGTTCTATGTGGGTGTTGTGTTTATTTGGTGCTATGAGAGAGTGTTTTGTTCGTGAACTTGTGAATCGTCATATGTTCATTAGTGTTTATAATTGTGTTGTGTCATTAATGTATGTTATGCTTGTATAATTATTGCGTTTGTAGGCGAGAAGAAATTGTTGTGACATTTGAGGATTAAGTATTTATGATTCATTAGGTGGAATATTTAATGGACTGTGGTTATTCAGGATATTAGTGTAGTTAGGAATAACAGACTGGTCTATAGTATATTATTTACATTAAATATCATTTAATGTAAATATCGTTACTGCTTCCTCCCCTCTAGCCTTTTATGAAAGTAGATATACTTTCGAGGTTATGTAAGTCTTGCCATCTTCAACGGTATCCTCTCTCAGTCTAAAAGCTCGTTGCCTTGGTAGTATTCGAAATGGCTAACATTGGCAGTGCCAATTGTAACATAAATGTTTATCTCAATTATACAATCGTTTTCCTCCCACCCCCATTTGCATTTAGCAAACCCTTGCCTTCCCACACCTCCCAGCATTTATTTCCAGACTAGTTGTTCTCAGTGTCCTTCACTTCTACTGTTATCTAATTAGAACCCACCCACCATCCACAAAGAAAAGAAAAGAGAAATACAAACTACCAATATTTCTACTGAATGGAACATTGAATACAGTATGAACTTCAAGCATAGATTTCAATGCCCAATTATTCCTGGCCTGCAACGATAAAGTTAAGGTAAATTTCTCGTATCGGACAAACGGATTTCTTTAAATTTACAGGAGAAATTACTTACCGAATGCAGTTTCTTTAGACTTGTGGAAGTTCGGGGAAGTGTTTTCTCGCATCGTTCATTGAATTTTAACGGTAAATCATCTATTTCTCGATATAAATGTGTGACCGATGCACGAAAGGTCTTGCATCCATTTACTTCCAGGTGGATGTAGCCTGTCTCTGATGACGTAATCCCGGTCAGTGTTTCCAAACACGTGTTTTTGTAACTGAAGAAGGTACGTTTCCGCAAAATGGTTTGTGGGGCTATGTATCAATGGTTCGTGGGGCTATGTGTCAATGGTTCGTGGGGCTATGCGTCAATGGTTGGTGGGGCTATGCGAGAATGGTGTGTGGGGCTACGCATATTTTTTTTAGAAACCAATTTTTCACTATTGTAACCTATAGGGACCCTACCTAACCTAACCTTACCGGAAATGGTTCGTGGGGCTATGCGTCAATGGTTTGTGGGGCTACGTAGGTATTTTTGGGTGCAGTGGGGTGGAAACACTGCATGCCGAGTACGGTAGTGAAACTGTGACCGCCATTTTGCGTGTCACCGAAGGCAAAAAGAAACGAAGAATACTCGATATGTCGCAAATAGAGCTTATTTCCGTGAAATAAGCGAAATGCCACCTTCAGCAATGTTTCTCAATGCAGAATACGTAAGTACGAATATTCAAATTAAATGAACTAGCAAATTTCAGCCGTTTGTCCGATACGAGAAATTTACCTAAAGTTAACACTGTAGTTTTAACCGGGGTTGCTTGCAACCTACTCCAGTTGGACACCAGTCGTCGATAAGTTACTCCGCTACTCCTTTAGTCGGGAACATGAGAATCTTTGCAAATCATCAGGGCTTGCTGGGCAGAAAAGAAACACAACACAGTATTCAAAGTTAAACGTAGTTTTTATAAGCACTTATATTTCCTATCGCATGTGTACTTACAAGCAAGGCACAGATTTGCTTACGTTTCTGCCTGAAGAGGAACAATTCTATATCATATTAAATCACATCACAATCACTACAGACACTTGCATATATAATTAACGTTGGACAAGACAAACATAAATACACGAAAGTTTCTGTACTTAATTATTATTTCGAGTATAGCCAGAATGAAACGAAAATAGTTACCATTACATTTTTCCGGCATTAACTGTTACCACGTTCTTGTTGATTCTTCCCCTTCACCTGTTTTTTTAAACTCCGCCTGTCGTCAGGTGAGAAACATTCAGGTGTGTTCACTTCCTCTGCTGAGATGAGAAAGTGACGTCAACACGAACAGATTATGACGTATTTATAAACATCTACACAAGTTCCAAACACAACTGTATCAATCTAACTATAATTATCTGTGGCAACTTGAACATTATTTGAAGTAACAAATATTTTAAAAATCTTAACGTCTTACAAATATAAAACCTTAAACTCTCAGGTTCGTTACAATTGCCCCTTGTCCGGGGAAAATTTTTGAATAAATTGTAATTTACAAGTTCTGAAAAAAATTTGAGTATACCATGGAACTTTAAATATAGAAATTATCTTGAAAATAAGTCAACTTCACCAACCAATGCTTCTCTTCATTTGACAACAGCTCAGAAGGGACGTAGTTTACAGTATCCAAAACAGAATGTAATCCAGGATAGTTAATCAGCCAATAAGCAGTGAAATCAGGCAATGATTGATTCCATGATGGTTTAATAGAACAGTAGGCTTCCATATATCTAGTTTCTTCTCCAGAAAGACTTTGTAGAAAACGGTATAGGGTTCAATAAGAGGTGAACTGAATCAGTACTTTCCTATAGCACTTCAAACTCAACTCTCTTCTTGCTTCTGTGCTTCTAGAATAATGCCTTTAAATTTCACACCAGCAATATAATAACTCCTGCTTATAGGAATCAATCCAAATATTTACTATGTGGACCTTCTCCGAGAGGTCTACGGATTTATACATCCCGATTCTATCCTCATTCTGGACCTTTCGGATGTACCGCACTAAATATATATCGGGAAAATCCTCCTTCATTTGCCAGGAGTGGTAACAAACAAGACATCAACTGCATTCTTCTTAATACTTATTTCTGCCTGGTGCAGGAAAATGCATTCGCCAGAGGAAGTCAGAACCAAAACCTTCTTAAATGAATACCCTGGTGCTAAAATTCATGCCACTAATATCATGTTCTACTTGTCTACCACCTAGCACTATCTTCTTGAGTCTTCCGGAAAATACACCAGTTTTACATTCGGAATTTGTTTGCACTTGACTGCCTGAAGATACATTTTCGGTCAGTAAAAAGAATTTACATATTATCCTTGTATTTTACGTCCCGTCGAGTTCACTTGCCTAAATGAAGAGGAGGCACTTAGAAAAGGTCGACGTTTGTTTGACATGATTGGGATCACTGGTTGTGCAGAAACTCTCTAGTAGTCTCCAATGCTTCTTCCTGTTCTGAGGCAACGTCATGTCTTGGGGAGAAAGAACCACAATTGTCACCTCTACGTCGTGTAGAGTACTGTCTAGGCGGACTACAGCTACGTCGTTCTTCGTAACGCCATCTGCCTGGAGAGCTTTGCCTTTGTTCTGGATGAGGCCTGTAGAAATTTCTTTGTCTTTGGTTTTGATCTTGGTTGAAACCTCTCCTGCCTAATCCTCTGTTGAATCTTCGAGGTCGTGAGAAATTTCCTCCTCGACTCTCTGAATCCATATGGATATTCCGGATCTTAAAACTTTTATTGCCTCCAGCATCTTTATTCTTGGAGTCTTCTTTATTCTTCCAGGCATCAGGGTCATCATAAATATCGAAGTCCTTTAAGAAGTGTGTTAATTCATCCACACTTCGTGGAGCGTGCACCAGACAAAGATTCCGAATGCGATACGGCAACTGTCCAATGATCAAATTAAGAACTTCGCTCTCATTAAAATTGTCAACTAGGTTTCTGTACGCTGCGTAGACACTCCAGGCAAAACTCTCTAAGTTGTCGTGGACCAGGCGAGAATACCTTCGGTTCCTCACAGCCGCTAGTTGTCTTTGTTTTGCCTTTTCTGATGCAAATTCATCCTTAAAGCGTGCGCAGAAATCAGCATAATTCACAAAGTTGTCCATATTACCAGCTAACCAATGCTCAGCCTTGCCGGTGAAAACCCGAGGTAATAATTCTAATCTATAGTGCTCAGGCACTTGCATTAAGTCGAAATTGACATTTAATTCACGCAGATATCTTTCGGCAGATTGGGCTTCGATATCGCCTTTAAACTTCTGAATGTTCGCGATATCAGCCATTCTGGGCATCTTAAACTCTCTTCCGCGTCGAGGAGAAAAACCGTCATTACTATCCTTTTCTCTAGGCCTCTTGCATCTATCAGAAGTTGTGGTATTACCGGGGAAGAATGGGTTTGGAAGTACAACAGGAAGTTCATAGGCAGTAGCTTCTGGATTCAGTCCTCGGATTGGATCAGGCAGTATATCGGAAGAGGTTATTGGTCGAATCTGTAAATTATGGATCTTTTCCTGCAGTTCACTGACCCTACTTATAATTGTAACTGTCTGTTCCTGAATTTCTTGGCGAAGAGATACTTCCATCTTTTTAGCCTTCTCATGGAGAAAATTAACCTTTTCTCCAGCTTCCTTTATTTCAACTTTCTGTTCTTGCACTATATTTTCTACGAGTTCTGTTCGTTCACCAAAGGTTTTTAGTGCTACATTAAATGACTCTACAGAACTCTTTAATTCTTGAACTCTCTCTGGAGAGTCACATTCAGATTCTCTTCCAGACTGGACAATTTCAAGGCAGGTTTCCATATTCTTCTTCAATTGCTCCTGTTCCTTCTCTATCCGTCCTTGTCGAACTGTTAAGAACTCTAGCTGCTCTTCCACAATTTCCTTTACCCTTTCGTCCACCTTTTCAGTGACTTTAATACTAAGCTTTTCTATCTCTCCTCTGACGCTCTCTACCTGTTCAAGTTTATGTCGAGAGAATAGAGCCTGTAACTCTGACCTTAGTTTTATATCTTCCTGTATCCTCCTTTCTTCCTGTTTTTCAATCAATGCACGGAAAATATCTAAGTCTTCTTTTCTCTTTCTCTCTTCCTCCTCTTTCTCTTTTCTTCTTCCTCTTCTTTTTCCTTCTTTCTCCTTTCGTCTTCCTCCTCTTTCTCTTTCCTTCTCTTTTCTTCTTCATCCTCTTTCTCTTTCCTTCTCTTTTCTTCTTCCTCTTCTTTTTCCGTCTTTCTCCTTTCCTCTTCCTCTTCTTTCTCTTTCCTTCTCTTTTCTTCTATAGACTCAACTATGAGTTTAAAATCCATCATCTCCTTCTTTCGAACTTTCTCTATCAGAGCCATCTCTTTCTTACGCTGTTTCTCCTCCTCTATTCTTTCCTTCTGTCTACGCTCCTCATCCTTCTGTCTACGCTCCTCATCCTTCCGTCTACGGTCTTCATCCTTCTTTTCTTTCTGTTTTCGCTCTGCTTTATCTTTCATCAACCAATCAAGTAGCCAGTGATCTGATGAGGGTTTGCTAGGAACGCTCGGTTCTGGTTCTGGTGCTGACAAGCATGATGTGCATCGCATCTCTTTATTTGATGCCAACGTTACTTCCTGCCCATCACAACTACTATGAAACCTCTGCAAACATTGGCAACACTGGAAGAATTCCCTGTCATTGGTAAGATCATCACAGCATCCAAACTTGGTTTCTGCATCCATTGTCGTTCTTCCTCTGCTTCGCAGATTCATTCCTGTCGCGTCTTTCTCCATTCTACAACACCGTCTATGACTCTTATCAGTTAATACCTTTACTTCACTATCACACTTTTACCTTCGTGAATTCCAAGGACTTTCAATATCACCTTCGTGAATTCTATGGCCGAACACTTTAAGTATGCACTAAACCGGGTATCACGTCTTAATTGCTAAAATAACTTTGCACTCAAGCCACCACGATTGTACCAAAATAACTATGCACTCGGGCCCCGCGTTGGTATGCCAAAATAACTATGCATTTCGAGCCCCACGTTGGTTTGCCAAAATAACTATGCAACGTACTCCAGTTGGACACCAGTCGTCGATAAGTTACTCCGCTACTCCTTTAGTCGGGAACATGAGAATCTTTGCAAATCATCAGGGCTTGCTGGGCAGAAAAGAAACACAACACAGTATTCAAAGTTAAACGTAGTTTTTATAAGCACTTATATTTCCTATCGCATGTGTACTTACAAGCAAGGCACAGATTTGCTTACGTTTCTGCCTGAAGAGGAACAATTCTATATCATATTAAGGCGAAGAGGGACAATTACGCACCAGTTGTGCATTTATTTCAATATCGTCGGAATGAGGAATGCTACTAAAAAGATCTCCGCCAGAAATGAAGAGTATGAATTTCTCCCCGTGTGGCAAGTGGAAACGGTTTCCTAAGTTGATTATTAAGCCTTATACGATTTTTGAAAAATATGAGGAATTAGTATTTACCGAATCCCATGTATTCCTTATGGGACATCAACTTCAACTTCAAGTTACGGCTCATCAAATGGGAGTTTCGAGTTTTCCTACTACTATGACATAGTTCAATGTGTCCTTTTTCCGTCCATGTACTTTTCTACGTCATCGGATGTTTGATATTCCCGAGAGAACGAATAAAATAATGGTCCCATAAGCCTAGTGCATTTCTCCTTGCCTCCTACGGCCATCCTGGCAGTGTTGCCAAACCTGATATGCATAATAGAGCTAAATTTCACCATTAATATTGCTAAAGAGGACTTTCAAGGAGCTAGATTAACGAAGGCTGCATAAAGTGCCTACTAGTGTAATTTTAGTTGTCAGAGGGGTGGGGGTGCTGCTATTACCGTTAGCTTTAAAGTGATGGCAATTTATTCTTAGTTTTCACCGCCTAGATTTGGCGGAATCACCCATCTCAATAATCCAATGATGTTAATATAAAATCGAAAATAAAGGGTTCCCGGATAACAAAATTGTCATCTTCATCTTAGCCACAGCGCTATATATAAAAATACATGGGGAGGAAAGAAGAGGTGGGTGACGCAGCCTATAGCTATACGAATATCACGTCACGTGCAAAATGTACACTCATGGCAAAAGTTGGTATTTATGGGCCGGAGCCAGTGGTGGCATCATAGTGGGGCAAAGGGCGGGTGCCACAGTTCACAGTCAAACGAGTGCACGAAAGAGCCAGATCTGGCTCCAAAAGAGTGAAGTTGGCAACAGTGATCAGCAGCTGCCCCAGCGAGAAAGACCTAGGGGAAATTGTGCCTCCTCGCCTTAAATCACATCACAATCACTACAGACACTTGCATATAGAATTAACGTTGGACAAGACAAACATAAATACACGAAAGTTTCTGTACTTAATTATTATTTCGAGTATAGCCAGAATGAAACGAAAATAGTTACCATTACATTTTTCCGGCATTAACTGTTACCAGTAGCGAGGCATGGTTTTACGAAGGAGGCAAGCGATGTTTTGTACAATAGCATGCCGGGAGGAAGGGAGGGATGCGTTATATAGACCAACTGGCCCACTCAGTTTCATAAACAAAATAAAAACAATTAATATGCCAAAATATTATACGTTTTAGTCTTGTGCTCTTTACAAATTAGATATTTTTTTCTCAACCAATTTCCAGCCTTCAGTTTATTGAATTTTCTTGTAACATTTGTGAAAGATCTCACTTGAATTTGTGCGTAAATAATTTAGCAGTTGCCAACACTACTGACACTGACACTACTGGTTGCTGTCAACACTGGTGACGTAATTTGAGCTGGACCAAGCTGGATGCATGGTTCAGACATTCGACCGCCCGGTATCTTTGTCCCAAGTCCTGGTGTTCACTGGGGTTGTAGCGAGTTGCAGTCTGCAAGGTAGCAAGTCGAAGTGGTCGTGTTGTGTGTTACGTTTCTGCGTGTGTAATAGATTTTTGACGTGGAACTAAAGATGGATAGAGAAAATAGGAGAAATACATTATTACATTATTTCCAAAAGAAACAAAAAATGGAAGTTTGAAGCTTCACCTTCCACAAATAGAACGTCAGAAAAGGTCGATTTAAGTTCAGAGGAATTCCATCCGAATTGCGAGAGTGAAACGTGCGAACTTTCAGACTCTTGATATTCAACAAGAAGGCATAACAGAAGATATTGCAAACCTTGTTGCAAAATTATGTCAAGGAACTGTCGAGGTAAGTGACGTTCATTATTTGATAGCAGATATATCCATAGGCGGATTTAGAATTGTTTTTCTGGGAGGGCCCAGCATGTGCTGTAAGCATACAATCGCGTGTGTGCAGGGGAGGGGGTTGCCCGCGTGTGTATGTCTGGAAGACGTGTGTAGGATGTCACCCTATGTCACCAATAAACTTTCGCAGGGCGAGAGAACATGAAGATGAACAAGTTTCCTCAATGATTTCAGGGGCCTCGCCGATGGTGGTGTAATCAAAGAGGTCCTGGGTTTGATCCCCTGTGAAGGTGCATTGCACAGTGGTACGTATCCCGATTTAAACTTTAAGTCCAGTCCCGATTGACGTATCGGAATATAAAATGGACTTTAAAATCATTTACTTTTTGTTTTGTTCACGAACCCTCGAAAAACGATATTACCTATCTTATAGATCCACCAAGGTATTTGAAACCCTGGCGTCGGAGCAGTGGCACTAATGTCGCTAGTTAAAGCCACGGGGAAGCCCGTGGTTCACGTATTTTCCGAGGTCCCAGAAAGCTTGGTGCTACTATACAGTGTATATGTATGCAACCACATTATACTGTAAAATCACGGTTGCCATGGACAGTTTTATTATTTTGTAGGAAAGGGATAAAATTTGTATACGACACGGGATAGACTAGGTAGGCTGAACCAGTAGCGAAGCGTAGTCTTACGAAGGAGGCAAGCAATGTTTCAGTACAACTAAACATGTAGTACAACGACATGCCGAGGGGAAAGATTCAAGGTTTATAGCCTTATTTACCCAGTCGCTGGATTTGTCAAAATATCGTAATAAAGTGACTGTACTAAAAATAAACCATATGATCCGCAAACGTCACATTTACTTTTTAAAAAAAATCCAGGTAACGTTATTCATATGATATTAAACGTTTTGCATATGCGAACTTTCCGCATACGACTAAAGGGAGACGGAATTTCTTACTTACTTATTAGTACCTTTATTTGTTCATTATTATTTAATATGGTCAAACGGTGACCAAACCGATTTAGATAAAAAAAAATGGGAATCATTTGTTTATTTTACGCTGCATGATGTAATTTAGTATTTTTGGGCACCCTAAAAACCGCATTGGAGTAACTTAAACACTAAATAAAAAGTTAAACACAAACAATAAAAAATTCATTTCAAAGCAAAGAAACATGCATAGGCGATGTACTCACCACAATACATTTCAAACTCTTGGTGTTGGTCGACCCCGTTCCACGATTTTCATTTTAACACTTATCTCTCTCGAGCTAAACGAAGCAATTTTCAATTGCTCAATAATACACCCGCACTTCACATCAACCGTTCCTAAATACGCGTTCATTCCGATAAATTCACAGCACAAAACACGAAGCAACAAACACTCACACTATCCCACGCGCTTTCCACAACTGCAAATGCAAGCATCCACACAAGATCACTTTGAAAATCTCTGAAACAACAGAAAGTGATACCAACCTATTTCCTTAATTTTATCCGTCACAAAGGAAAGATATATCAGTTTGGAGATAAAAATTACGCGGAGGAATCAGAATCATTTCAGCAGAACGAGTATGTACATTAATATTTAAGTAATAAAGTGTCATTCAATGGCGTGCCCGGGGCGAAAGGGGGGGTGGATGGTAGACATAACCCCCTTTTGGCCCAGTATATCTAAGAAAAAACGTCAAAGGAAGGAAAAGATGACAAAATGGGGACCGTAAAAAGACCCTGGGAACACCACTTGCGTCATAATAATAGAACTTAAAACATATTCGGGCCTCCCCGATGGCGCAGTGGTAGTGTCGTCGTCTTGTAATCAAGGGGTTCCGGGTTCGATACCCAGTGGAGGCACAAGTGTTTCAGATCCCATTTTAAACTGTAGGTCCAGTCCCGATTAGCCTTACTGTGCATAAAGTGGACTTAAAACAACAAATCAATCAATCAATCATTAAAACATATTCTTGTGCTCATAATATGCAGAATGTATACGATTTACTTCTATGCCATGTACAAATATCAGTAGATAGTTCTTTCTCAGATAGCTTTGTTTTCACCCCAAGTTTTATTCAAAAGCAGTCAATTTATTGATTGTAAAATTTGTGAAAGAGCTCACTTGAATTACTGCGTAAATAATTTGGCAGTTGCAAACACTGGTAGCGGTCAACACTTTGGCGTAATTTGAGCTGGACCGACCAGGAAGCAGGGTGCAGGACCAAGGTCCGTCCAATCTTCCCTCCCTCCCTGAGAAAACTTTTCACGGGGGTGCAGAAATTCCACTGCCCCAACTCCCGATGTCAACTTTTTTTACGCGTTTTACATTTCGCGAAATCTAAAATAATTTGTAATATAATATGATATATATGGAATTTAGAACAGTGATAATAACTTCTTTTAGTTATTTTATGACTAACAATTATTATTATATTTGCGATCTTGTTTACGTGTTCATGAAGACAAATATTCGTTACTAGTTTTTGCTGGCAACGTACCCATAGATGAATCCTTCTGCTTTCGGTTGAACTCGGCTATTTTCGGGAATCACGCAAGCTCGGAAAGCACAGCTTTTTGTAGAAGCTTTGTGGACGGGTTCCACCAGAATTTCACGCTTCGCCATGTGACTCCTTCGGAGGCCTTATTTTCCCGCAGAACGGCTGCAAGCATTGAGGCTGGTGCTTGCTACAGAGCTGCTGGGGGAATTTGCGGCCGCATTTTTTCGCGAAATCGAGTGCGATGGAAACTAAATACGGTTAGAACATTAAGTACATTAAATGATATTCGAATTATGCAAGCAGTGCTTGCATTGCTTGTACTATATCTTCGCCTCTGACTGTTACCACGTTCTTGTTGATTCTCCACCTTCACCTGTTTTTTTAAACTCCGCCTGTCGTCAGGTGAGAAACATTCAGGTGTGTTCACTTCCTCTGCTGAGATGAGAAAGTGACGTCAACACGAACAGATTATGACGTATTTATAAACATCTACACAAGTTCCAAACACAACTGTATCAATCTAACTATAATTGTCTGTGACAACTTGCACATTATTTGAAGTAACAAACATTTTAAAAATCTTAACGTCTTACAAATATAAAACCTTAAACTCTCAGGTTCGTTACATGTTCTCACCTCATACTCTCGTGTAGACTCCAACCCTGTTACCATAAGGGTAATATGTCATAAATGCAATTTCAGTAGCAATAGCAGCACTAACCGTTTCGAATTAATTCAACGAAGACAATTTTCAAATGTCCTGTACCATTCCACGTCAATTCATCCAGGCCATGTCACTCACCATCCCCGATTTTGATGAAATTCGGTATGCTTATAGAACTTTTGATGCTAATTACAAAAATGACAACTTTTTTAAAATTGGTCAAGGGGTTCAGAAGTTACGCGCTTTTTAAGATCTCTGTGTACGCCACATGCGGCTCCACTTTGAATGACACGCATTAGGTTATAAACGATCGTATCTTCCCTCGGGTTTGCCGTAGAAACTTCAAGTTCGTTTTCTTTTGTTCACAATAGTATAAGCTTTCATTTAAATAACGTTTCAGATGAATGCATCAGTAAACATGTATTTTTAAATATAGTGTGATGTATTTTTTTAGAAAAATAAATGACTAACTTCAAGAGCAAATTTCATGCAATGCCCCCCCTTCAATTTCCCCCCAATTTTATACGTAGGTAGCTCAGTGTGTGTACTAATGCGTGATGAAAAAATTGGGATGGGCGGTTCAGAGACAGGGTGATAAAAAATCATTTGCATATATGACATTAAAAGTAAATCTTATTAAAAATTCTTATGTATTTAGCACAAAGCCTGAAGTACAATATGTTTCAAGTCACAATATTTAAAATGTATGTTCACTATGTGTGAATGTGTGTCATTCAAAGTGGAGCCGCATGTGGCGTACACAGAGATCTTAAAAAGCGCGTAACTTCTGAACCCCTTGACCAATTTTTAAAAAAAGTTGTCATTTTTGTAATCAGTATCAAAAGTTCTATAAGCATACCGAATTTCATCAAAATCGGGGATGGTGGGTGACATTTTCACAAAATTCTGGATGATTTGACATGGAATGAATGACCCGTACGCTAAGAAACTTTACATTCCTTTCCGGCCAATTTCAAATTAGGACCATGCCGACTCGGAAGCTACTTGTGAATAAATATAAATCGAAAGCATTTGATCATATCAATTTGATTTTGCTATTGTTTGCATTCCTTGAGGTTCCTAAGCAACATTTCTACAATGTACACCAAACATGAAAACATTGCTACTTGACAATTGTTGCGTATCGTTTCTTGGTAAATGTTACCTAACCTACATGGAAGCATTGTCGCATGGCAAGTTCGCTTTCGCTCATAGTAACGACCATGTTCATAACTTCTATGACTATATTGCTTGTCTCCACCGTGCTAATAGACCCGGTGCCAAATGCTTAAAAGTGGCATAACCTTGATTTGAGGTATGAATAAAATGTTTTGACGCTTAATTGATGTACATTTCAGATTCGATTGATGCCACTCTGCCAACCTTGAGCAATTTGAGTAATTCAAGATGTCGTCCAATATGGTGGGCTAGGACCACATTGTCATTTATATTTGTACATATGTAATTCTTTTCCAAATGTTTCTGTTTATAAATGTTTCTGAACGTATGATCAATGGGGTGTATGTTTAAGGTGGGGTTGGGTGTTTATATAACAATATTGTAGGATACGCACAGCCGAAGGGCTCGTATAAATATCAATAAATATCATATTATATACATAAAGTTGGCAAGTAGTATTATCAGTGGCCCAGGCTCCACTTCGTCAGATGACGAAGGGCTGACCCCTCTCTTTTGAAAAATAACAGTGGTTAAAAGTCCAAAAACTAGAATGAATAAATCACCACTAATTAGCTACAAAGAAGAATTAATATCATGCATTATATATATAGCAACTATACTTCACACTGAATACATATTGTACGCGAAGGATGAGCAGACTTTAACACAATTTTAATATTAAATTGCAAGTCCTCAGCGCTCCTCATCTTGAATTACTCAAATTGCTCAAGGTTTCCATAATGTTATTATACTTACGTTGCAGGAATTAAACAACACAACTCAATTTCATAAATATTATTTCACTTTAAATCATTCGATACAAACCCATTTTTGGAACTTTAGACACAAGACATTTAAGTCAATCTTCTTACATATAACAAAATTGAATCGAAATCAACAACTTAAAACAAATTTCGACATTGATACAGCGTTCTTAATTTCAATGGTTCCTTGTTAATTTCATAAACTTGTGTACAACAGAAATAAAGTAAATGTAGAAGACAGTCAATATTGTATATTATACTGTCATATGAGAACCAATGGAACGTAACTCCAAAAATGCTGACTTCACTTTTGTTTAAATTTTCTCCTCTCAAGATCTATATTTGGATTCTGATCGACATATCTACACTTCTCGGTGCCTTGTAATCAAGGGATCCAGGTTCGATAGCCGGTGGAGGTGGTTCGGATTCCAGTTTAAACTGCAGGTCGAGTCCCGATTAGCCTATCTGTGCATAAAGTGAACTTAAAACAAACTTAAAGTTTCTCTCTCTTGTAAAACTGATAATTTGGAGTAATATCCTCCTGGTTCTCACACGACGATACATAAAAAATATTTTAAAAAAAGAAGAGTGATATTTCTGTCTGAACATAAAAAGTAAACCTGTAAAAAATTGTAAATATTTTTAAAAAATGTCTTTCTTAGGGGAGTTGACCCCCTGAAAAACAGTCTGGCAACGCCCATGAAAATAATCTTTCTTGTGGTGACACAACCAACAGGAGGTTGCGAAAATAGTCGCTTCTTTGACCTTGCTGGTTGTCCTGTTTGCATGTTAACCAGGCCCCCTACACCCTTTACAAAAAAAATGAAATCCCGTCATCGCTTTAAGCGCCATATTGCACCGCAGTTATGTTAATTGCTGTTTTAGTATCGCCGGGAGATCTTTTGTCCTGCGACTGTTGAAACATCCAGATGTTACCCGATCGTCCAAACAATACCAGCCGATCCCCCATCCCTTTTCGGGGGTGTGCTGGGGGTGGGGAGGTAGCCGGGAACACGGCCCGTTCCCCAATCTGACAACTCCCGAGGGCCCCGATCCTGACACCAGCTCCCACCAGAGGTCTCTCCCGTCTGGCACCGCGCCCGTGGAGTCCTCTAGCGGGCAGATTTATAGGAGCTTGGGGAAGGACGTGCCGCTTCTCTATTCACCACGATCTGACCAATAGCTTAGTCCGGAGCGTGACTCAGTTACGCCACATGACCCAGAGAGGGCTAAAAATAAAGGGGGGTTTGGGGGGCTATATGTGGCCAATTTACTATCAAGCTTGAGTTTTTCATACCTGCTGGGTGCATGCATGCGTTTTTTTCCTGTATCTTTTTCTATCTGCGTCTCAGATTTACGAATGCAATAGACTACACTATATCCGCGGAAAATCTGGAGCAAGGCGGCTCATAGCGCACACGCTGCTGCAAAGGCTGCTAACTGCAAACGATTTATCCCCCTCCATGCGATACCGTCCCCTCTCACGTGTTCATTGGTGGAGCCGTCTCGCGTCTTGCGCCGAGACTTGTTTTCGTTCGCCTGCTCCAGAGATGCCCAGGACAGAGAATAGTATTTTTAATTTCCAAACATAAGCACTGGAAGCATCTTTAGTCAGGGGCGTAACGCGTAACTAGGCCCCTGAACATCTGTGTGTGTGTGTGGAGTGGGGGGGGGAATGTACAAATATGGATAGGTGTGCCTGTACACACACACACACAAATGTACATGTATATAGGTATACGTATAGTAGAGCCGAGCACAGTGCCGTGCCCAATGGGGGGGGTCATATTGGTGGGGTCATAAACCCCCTTTGGCCCTGTTTCCTTAATAAAAGAACGTGACAAGCAGGGAAAAGATGGCAAAATGAGGGCTGACTACCAAAAAACAGTAACATAATCTCTCCCCGCTCCCTTTCGAAAATCCTGGGCACGCTACTGGCTGAGCCGATACTATTTTGATTTCGATACCAATGCCGATACTCTTATCGATTCTCACCGATATCGATACTTTGAAATTGAAACAATTTGAAGTAGACATATATTAATCATGCGTTTTGCATAATTTCAAGGATATTTAGTGCTGCTCGTTATTTTTGTGTGGTACGGAAGACACACGGATTCCGGAAAAGTATTACTGGTTAAGTTTCAACCTATAATTTCCTACACCGATACAGCTGTAATTTTTTCCCTGGTGGTACGCAATGGTACGCCGTATCGGCACCATTTTATAAGTGAGAATAAAACTGTAAGGTTCGTCCAAATGAAAGACCAGCATGATTTATTGCTTGTAATATGTGAATATACCTAGGTACAGGAAGTAATAGTGATGTGGCGTAGAGTGGAATGCATAAGTATTAACACAGATAAGGTATTACTAAGCAAATTGTCGATCAGCTGTTTATTCTTCTTTGTTTGACGCAAAGAGAGCTTCAATAATTGAGACATAATGCCAAACAAGTTGCTGACAACCGCTGAATAAGCATTCGTAAAAATACATTGGCGGCAACCGAATACAATGACGATATCAACAAACAAGTGTCACGCCAGGCACGTATCCAGGAATTCCTTTCGGGGGGGGCTCAACACCATTTTTTTAAGGGGTATAGTAAGAACCTCACAATTGTATGTTTAAGACCAGTGGTGGCAATTGGGTTCCAAAACGGGGGGGGGGGGGGGGGACGGTGCAAGGAAAGTTTACTTTCTCTTGGTAGACAAGGCTTAACATTAAGAGGCCAAAATGTTAAGGCAAAAAAATGGGGAGCAACTATCCCTTAAATCGTCGCCACTGTAAGGCTGTCATTTTAACCAGAAAGTGAAATCGGAACATTTTTTACCACTCGACTCCTCTGTTTCCATGCATTAACATTGTGTGCCGGAACCATCTCAGTATGTGTGTTTGCCCATTTCTTCTCATCAGGCATAAAAACATAAAAGCCGAAACCCACCAAATTGTTCAGATTCAGGCCTTAGCACTCACAAGTGTTCAAAAACGCCTGTCACAGCTTCCGCTGTCTTGTCATATATCGGCACGAAACAAAGGAAGTCTTCTCGAATACAGCTGGATCACGAAACAATTAATGCACAATGAAAACCCTTCCGTTCCCAACACATCTAATGTTTCGTCTCCCAGTATGATCAAATGCTTATTCATTTATCTCCAGTGACGTGCCCAAGGGAGAGTTGGTGAGGTCATAACCCCATTTAAAAAAAAAAAAAAAAAAAGAAAGAAGAACGTCAAAGACAGGAAAAAAATGACAAAATCAGGACTGACCACCAAAAATAGTATGCGTAACTCCTCTCCTTTCCGAAAATCCTGGGCACGCCACTCTTTATTTCGGACACATTTTTTAAAATCAACTCACCAGAAGTTTTTATCATTCCGTATTGGAGATTGAAGTAAGATGCGTTCTTCCTGCAGGTTTGGACATGATCCTTTAGGGTGCTGTCGTCTGCCTGCCTTCACACCTAACCTTAACAAGGCCCTAATTTTCCATCCTTGTGACTTGGATTTTCAAGACTTAGGAAGTTTTCAGACCGAAGGGACACGCGTTACATGTCGATTGGAATGGGCCAATCAACAGCAACGTTTCGCACCGTAGCGACACAAAAGGCCGCACAAACCTAATTTTGACTTGTGAAATCCTCAGGCGACACAGTGTGAAATCTCCCTTATTAGGCCACTGTCATTGTCACTTGTCACCTCGAAGTTGACCAGTCAGCGTCCTCTGTTGACCACAAAGAAAAAATTTCTCATCGACCGATGAGAATGCTCCTCAGTTTTCTTCTCTCTCCTATATTTTCTGTGCTTGTTCACTATACAGGCAACACCTTACGATTTGATATACACAGGACATGTACTATGTAGACATTTTAACGAAAAATCAGTTGAAGTCAAGGATGGCTAGGTGACTCAGTTGGTAGAGCCCTGATTCGGGTCCTGGTAGAGCCTGCAATTTCCGCCTAAAATGCCTACATATGCAACATCTTCTTGCTTTCTCTTCTCGACATTCATAAAATTTTCGGCTGTCTCTTTATGGTAGTTAAGTGTTTGAATGTATTTTGAACCCAGTAGGCTTAAACAAAAGTATTTTTTTATAGCATGAAATTCTCGGACTGCATATACGAAATTTAGTTCTGGCAAAACTAAATCATCACTCAAAACTTTGATTTTCAGTTGATCTATGCAGCTTATTTCAGCTTATTAATAAACCACTCCAAAATCCAGTACTGCTGAAATGTTCACTTTAGAGAGAGAGAGAGGCCTTGATCTCTTCGGCCCTCGACCCGAACTAGCACTACATTGAGGCCCCGGAAGTTCTACTGTCGTCAATGTCTTCATTTTCGAATCACTATATCTTATAAAGCAACCAGAGGACGCTGTATGAATTGATTAATTGTCACACGTACCTCTGAAATCTCATTAACCGATTCTTTGTAGAGATGAACCGAAAAATTGAATCCGCGTAATTATATTTTCATTATATTCTAGAACGTTCCACAGATAAAACGATTCGTTAATATTGCCAGTAGTTGACTCCTCTCAGTCAAGAACGTACCCTCTCCCGCCTTCCAGAGATTAGAAATCACAACGAATCGCCCTACGTGTGGGGCTACCTTTGTTGTGCAACTTCCAAATGCTGACAAGTCTCAACATAGTGCTCAAGTGCGCTGCGACAACACCGAAAGCGCAAGAAAATTTTACGTGCAATATTATCAACAACAGAGTTATAGAACATTCTCCGTCTTGCCTCGATAATTGCCTATCTCCTTAAATCATCGTCACATTATTCAAAAAGCAAAAAACCTAATTTTATCTAGTGAAAAATAAAAAAAATCCCTGAGGGGGGGCTCGAGCCACCTCAACCCCACCTTGCACACGTGCTATTAACAATAACAGGGTTATAGAACATTCTCTGTCTTGTCTCGATAATTATTTCTCCCAAATTATCATCACATTATTCAAGAAGCCAAAATTCTAATTTTATCTAGTGTAAACAGAAACATTTCCTGAAGGGGGGCTCGAGCCTCCTGATTCCCACCTTGGATACGTGCTATTGACAATAATAGGGTTATAGAACACTCTTCGTCTTGTCTCGATAATTATTTCTCTCAGACTTATAAATTTATTATCTTCACATTATTCAAGATGCCAAAAATCTAATTTTATCTAGTGTAAATTGAAAAATTTCCTAAGGGGGGGGGGGTCTAAAGCCACCTCATCCCCACCTTGGATACGTGCTATTAACAATAACAGGGGTATAAAATATTCTCAGTCTTGCCTCGATAATTATTTCTCTCCTTAAATTATTTTCACATTATTCAAGAAGCCAAAAACCTAATTTTATCTAACGTAAACTGAAAAATTTCCTGGGGAGAGGGTCGAGCCCCCTGTGCCCCATCTTGGATACATGCTATTATCAATAACAGGGTTACGGAACATTCGCCGTCTTGCCTCGATAATTATTTCTCTCCTTAAATTATTGTCACATTATTTTATTTCACACCACAAGAAACCAAAAACGTCATTTTATCTAGTGTAAACCTAAAACTTTCGGGGGGGGCTCGAGCCCCCTAAGCCCCCCCTCTGGATACGTGCCTGTGTCACGCTATAATATGTGCTTGAAATTGTTTGCACACGTTATTTGTCATTAGTGTTTCACATGAAAACGTGAACATCTGACCAAAACAAAATTTATTTTATAAAAAGTAAAATAAATATATACAAAAAACATTTTTAGTATATATTTATTTTATTTTTTATACAATAATTTTGTCTGGTCAGCATTTGAATGTTTTATTAACATGGAAACAAGGCTTAACAGTGTTACCAAAACGTTCTTTTTTTTCTGGATGGCCCTCGTATATATCTTAAAAACACGTAAGATGTAAGAGAGGAATTAATTGAAATAGTCATGCACAATATGCCGCACAATACTGAGAGGAAATTTCTGAGTAACAGCCTATGAAATAATAATAATAATAACAATAACAAAGTATTATACAATGTCAACATTTACATTAATGAACTATTATTTCGTGCTATATACAGTATATTGTGGACAAGGCGTAACGATGGGGGAAGGGGTCCGAAACAGATCAGTCGATTCTCCTGGAAATTAACATCTTTCATTTACAATTTATACGTATATAAGATTGTTGTTTTTTTTAGTTAACTTTTAAGAAAAATACATTAACTAGCCAAAAATGGTAGAAAACACAGAGCCTATTTTTATTTTATGCCAATTAATTTCTTTAAAATTACAAAAATTGAGATATCTTTTTAGGAGAGATGAAAGAACATACACACCGTGACCCATTTCCTTCTGACTTTCAAAGATTTTTTTAAACAGGGTATACAGAACTTATTAACAAAATAGAATAACTATCCATTTCAGTACAATATTGGTGTAAAATGTTAAAAACAAAAGAGAAACGCTTGTGTCAAATATTCATCCATCTGGTGGATTGACTATAAGGTTCCCCAAGGCTATAATAATCATAATACTAAATTAGTAATAAAATAATAGTTTGATGTTATTAGTTTATAATAATAAACGTTTTATTAGCAGTGTTGGCGCTTAGGGGGGGCATGGGGGCAGTTGCCCCTGCCACTTTTTGCTACTTTTGACCCCACACTATACTAAACCTTATATCATCTCTGCAAGAAATTCAGGCGACACCTAGGATTGGGGATAGTGAAACGCTTGTCAAACACCCACGTTTTCTTTTTCTGGTGACGTAGCAGCACAAACAGGATGACTCACAAAAAATAAAAAATGGAGGGACACAAAAGATGCTGAAATTGACTGGGGAGGTGAAGGAACTATCAAAAAATTTCTAGTGATTCCCCCAGATTCTACAAGTGTTTTGGCCTCTCGACGCCAGGTGGCTCTAGCAGTGGAGGGAACAACAAGGTGCTTTTGCTTTGATGTTGTAAGGTTTTTCTCGCTTGAATTTCTACCGAGGAAATAAAAAGAGAATATGGACGGTAAAAAAAAGGAGCGGGAACTTTCTCTTCCCCCCACCGTTACATCTCGTTTTCCGTCGTTGTCGCACACATACATATACAAAGTCTCTTTCTACCTTGAAGTCATCCTGCTTGTATACGGCTCCCGGCGTGCACCGCGTCACGACGCGGCAAAACCTGGTGTAATCAGCTGTGCTAATGAAAATCGCTGCGTGGGGCTTCATAATAAAACTCATTCGACGGAGGAAATTAAAACACTTTGGTGGAACTGCGGAAATAGCTCCCCTCCCCTCCCACTTTTCCAGCCCCCCTGCAAACATACAGCGACACTAACGCTACTTCTCGCACACACACACCCCTCCACCCTCCCTGCTTCCGTGTGATGCTGCAGCTATATCTGACAAACAGGGACAATGAAGCTGAAATGGTTAGGCGTCTAACTTTTGTTCGTGATAGCCGTGCGCACGCCTATGTCCCAAACACTTTCCTAACATCCCGCCAAATTTCCTCAAGGCCCCCTAAATTTTCACAAAAGGCATAAAATTGGTTATTTTGGCTCAAATAAATTTACACTCGCACCCCCATGTACACACTTAACCCCTAGATAGAAGATTCTGGATTAACGCCTTGTTGAAAGTTTAAAGAGACAATACTCAAAAGTGAGTAAAACTCGTTCTCGTCTCGATTTTTAATCGATAGTATCGATCTTGTCTCGATTGATTGATTTGCTTTTTTTTTACTTCGCTTTCCTGCCACTTTCGGCTAATAGACTAAAATAGAATAGAATATAGGTTTATTTCAGTATGAGTCATTGCGGCTGTACTCACATTTCCATACATCAATGAAGGTTTTTTTCCTTTCTTTTTGTTTTCATGTCACTACAATATATCAACTTAAGTTTTTTTCTTCATAATTTTACACTGATAGCACTAGTTATTATATTGTCAACAAGAAGCTTTTTTGCACACCGCTCTCAGGCACTTTTACTCCCGTCCCTCATCTTCTTCGCCCTCTTTGTCCAGATACTTTAGGCTAGCTATGCTATCTACGAAGCCTGAAGTCTAAAGAAAAAAATTCAGGAGAATAATCGATCAGAAATAGTAAATAATATTATTCATATCAGTGAGATGATGATGCTGATTCTGGAGTTGGCAACCTGATTTCTTATGAGTTGGCAACCTGATTTCTTATAAGTTGGCAACCTGATTTCTTATGAGTTGGCAACCTGATTTCCTATGAGTTGGCAAACTGATTTCTTAGGAGTTGGTCAACTTTTCTATTCATAGCCTAGGACCACGTGACATAGTGAGATAGCCCAGATATTGGACCCAGTATACGCCACTGGTCCAGACGTAATGTAGGAAGGTTCCCAGGTCCCTTATTTGCGTTTCCTCCCTTCCCCCCATTTTCCTTATTAGCCCCTCAATTTTAGATTTGTTCATATCCCTTATGTATTTCCGTCTAGCCTCAATAGCGAAGTTGAGAGTGAGCGATGGTATGATAAAATTGATGAGGGTACACTCACAAGAACACCCATACCCATGCCGGGATTCGAACCCGGGACCTGTAACGTCGCAGCGCGCTGTGCTAACCACTCTGCAACGGAGAGCGGCGGATCTACTCTCGAACTTCAAGTAACAAAAAACCAACCGAAAGTAGGAATTGTAGTTTTCCTGGCTAGGTTGAATCGTACCAACATTTTGAGCGCATACATTGCCCTCATCATCAGGAAATACACACATAATTAACCTCACCCTTGGTCTTTATATAACGTTGGACGCTACCTTATATCATCTAATGTAAACATTCGGAGCTATTTGAAAGTATCCTAAAACGTCGCAAAAGGGTGGACACGGCATACTTTTATTTATTTTTCTTTAAAAAAAAGCATACAAGCTCAAGATGGCACACACAGGCGTTTAGCTGGTAGCAATTAAAAATCAATTTCAGTCTCCTCGTACAGAGTTTCCGGTCTTGTCGCCAGATGTCTCCTGCAGCGAAAGTTATTTTAAAACTTTCTCAAATTAAAACTTAACGTTGAAAATGAAGTTGGCAAAGAGGAGGGAAGTTTAAAAAAGAGGTGGCAAAAATAGTATTAATAAGACACTACTAATAAACAGAAGAAAGTAGAGGGAAGAAAAGTTTCTAATCAGAACTGAAAAAGAGGGAGCGTGACTATCAGGGGGAAGATATTGTAGTTTCATTTCTCCCCCTCCAAAGTGAGGAGAGAATTGAACTGTGATGCTTTTTCGTTTTTATTTTCAGAATTTTCTAATCACGATTTTTTTTTTTTTTAGTTTTTCTTCCCGTTCTTCTACCCTTTGTGTGTCCACTTCACTTTTTTCTTGGTCATTTATGTTAAAATTGTATTTTACCTTACTTCCTCCCAGCCTAACATAAATAGATTGAGTGCGTGGTGCTTGTGCAACGGTCTGTCTTTGAATGCAGCAAAATGCTATTCCGTTACTTATTCTAAATTAAGAACGTTCTTAAATTTTCAATTTAAAATTACAGTAAACCCTCGTTAACACGAATCGCAAGGGACCTAAAAATCAAGACTTCGTGTTAAAAAAATTAGTGCTAACCGGGTACTCAAATTGTATTGCTGCAATACAGATCTTTCTACAATACGTATTATGTATGTCATCATAGAAAACACTGCTACAGTAATTAACTTTTTTAAAAAAAGTACTCGCAGATCATTTTCTGGTGCAAAACAGTTCTGTATGTGTTGTGATGACACAGATTCCCAGGATGCGGCGTGCATCAAGCAAACTCCAACTTGAGATTTCCGTCTTCTACGTTTTAAATCGTAGAAAAATACAACTGAATTTGTTGGTTAAATACGTATAAGCTCATTGTTGACGCTATGATCGCGATTGTCGAGCAATTGCAGCCAAGTTTTAATCTTGATGTTACTCGTACTGACTATGTTTTAAAGAAAAACACATTTGAACACATTGTTGATCTGAATATGTTGGTTACAATACTGTATAAGTTGATTGTTGACAAGATGATAGAGATTGTTGAGTGATTTCTTACATACCTAGCAGAGGAACGACAGAGAAACGACAGAAAAAAATTGTGAAAACTTTGAAAGTTCGTGTTAAATGAGATCTAATGACGCAACGGACTAAAAAACAGTTCGTAATTCGTGATAACCGAAATTCGCGTTTACCGATAAAACTTTCTATAAGATATAATACATCCCTGCCGGGACAAACATTTTGTTCATGTTAACCGAGTGTTTGTCTTAAGCGAGTTTGTGTTAACGAGAGTTTACTGTAATAATACGAATCTTAAAAAATTGGAAGTGGCAAAGGACCTAGGAATTTATTTTGACTCTTAAGATAATTTTCACTCACCATATTAACAAAGTAATAAGCGACGCTTACAAACTTATCGGGTTAATTATTAGAATGGGCAGAGGCTTTCGAAATACCCAAAAATTTTCAGAGAAATCTCCACTTCCGACGATACTCATCTTCTTCAGAATAACATAGCAACATTTACTTCCTGGTGCCTGACATGGAACCTTACATTACATCCTGACAAGTGTACTACTCTCACTATCTCTCTCAAGAAGAATTTGTTAAAGTCATCTTACTCCATCTCTGGCAATAACATCAAAGCAGTATCCTCTCACAAAGACCTAGGCAATGTTTTCGACCAAAAGCTCACATTTGAGGAACATATTTTATGCACCACAAAAAAGGCCATGCGTCTCTTAGTCACATCTCAGCCCTCACCTTGTACTTCAAATCATTCATCTCCCCAGTAATAGAATACTGCTCTCCCGTCTGGTCCATGGTATGTCCCACTCACCTCTCCAGAATCGATTCAGTCTTTAACTTCTTCCTAGCTATAGTCCGTCACAGGGTTCCCTCATTACGCAATTTTTCATCTCCGCATCTCTTGTCTTTTCTAAACTTACAAACTGCTTATCAGCGACGTTTGCAGAATGATTTCAGTTACTTATACAAAATTGTGAATGGCAAAATCCGCTGCAACACACTCCTTGAGGAATTCCACTTTAGAGTACCTATGCGCACAACTCGCAATACAAGGTTATTTTATACAAAAAAACCTAGACTAGAAATTCAGCACAATACAATGATCTCCCCTCAAGTATTGATATATTTTCCTCCGAGTTTGCCTTTCGGTCTTCTATCAGAAGAAATACTTGTAATTAATATCACATAGTGCCATCTCTAACTTTTTTTTTTTTGTTCATTTGCTATTCACTTTTATGTTGTTTTGTTACTCTTAATTATTTTTTTTATTTTTTTTATGCTTATTATAATTATTGCTTTCTCATTGTTGACAATTTCAGTGTATAATGGTCACCTGTGCTGTATCTGAAATTTTCTAAATAAATAAACCCTTAAGGGTATTATATTACTCATTAGCACACCTTCAACCAGATGAAAATGTTCTTTACGGTGTAGAATCAATTTACGCTTGTTGATGTTTCTCATGGAGCAGAATTTAATTTATTTAAAATTCCTGGACCTCCAACAACCCTGCCTACAGTTTAAAATGGAATCCGAATCACCATGTACCTGTAACTGGAATCGAACCCGCGACTCCTTGAATACAGGATTCTGAACGAGAAGGAGACAAACGATGCCAGACTGTTCGAAGCCTTCAGTTGGAAACACTGCTGTCGAGACAAGAAAGATGACACCTAAGTGGTGCTCCAGAATACTGGAGTGGAGCTCTTCATGTGTTTGTTTACATTCCATTAATCACCCGACGCTCCAGGAAGGTTTTCAGCAGGTCTGTCCTCAGTCATAGGAAAGGCGACAGTCACTTTTTTTTCTTCTTCCCCTTTCATTCCGGTCTCTCTTTTCCGGTACAGACTCGCCTCCCTGTTATTAAAAGGCAATTTGCGGTGATCCAGAAAGTACGATGGAGAGGAGTCGGAGATAGATGGAAGGATTGATGGACAGCGGGGAATGATTGATGTTCGTTTTGTGAAAGGGAGAACGATTGGCTCCGCGCGGAAACTGAACTATGACGTCATCTTTCGTGGTGTTGGCACCGTCCCTCTGTTGGCAAACTCAGGTACTAATAAATCTTGAGGGCGAAAGTGGTCGAAGTGGGCAACTTCATCTGCGAGTGTGGTGGAGTGACAGCGCTATGATCGATAAGTCGTTAAAGACGCGCGTTAACTACACGGGGCAATTAGGAATAAGGTACAGGGTGGAGCAAAAGTTTAGGCTTCGAAGCCGAGACTAATATCTACTTTAGTATAGCTGAAGTCTTGAACACATTGCCAGTGCGGCATCTTTGACACAACCCCAGAGGAAGCCGACCGAACCAGTATTTGGTTTCCAGCCACCACTCGGTGGCCGCGGTGGCTCAGTCGGTAACGCGTCTGACTACCATGCTCAAGGTCCCGGGTTCGATCCCCGGCCGGTTCAAATCCGGGAACTTTTCTAACGATGGAAGCGGCCCCGGCGCCCACCCAGCGTCGAATAACATGGGTACCTGGGTAAAGGCGGTGAGGGGCGTGATGCTGATCACATCACCCCCACTCACGACCGGATCAAGAAAGTGTGGGGCGTTACCCCCATACCCCCTATACGCCTTCATGGCGTGGTGCTAAGCACAGGGGAACACTTTTTTTTTTTTTTTTTAATGTTGTCGCTTTTGCCTGCAGTGCTTAGATATGCATTCATTCACTGTGACGTTTTTCTCCCTATATATTGTATAAAAAGAATAGCACAACACAATAACGCAACCTAGCAAAGATAACGCAAGAAATCTCTAAAGAAACTAAATTAGCAACATCTCATTTACTCCCCGTGGAGTTGACAAGAGCTGTCATTTCTTGGACGAACGCTATTGGTTGGAAAGGTTTCAGGGGACGATTTATTGGATTCCACGTGGACCTGACATGTGGTTGTTAGGGGCAAAACTGATCTTTCGGAACTTTCTTTGAAGTAAAGTGCTTATCCAAAGAGGACGACAACTTTATCAGTATAATTCAAACTTGAGCCCTTCCCGATTGCGTAGTGGTAACGTCGTCAACTTGTAATCAAGGGGACTTGGGTTCGATACCCGGTGGAGGCACACTGGTTCGGATCCCACTTTAAAACTGTAGGTCCAGTCCCGATTAACCTTTCTGTGCATAAAGTGGACTTAAAACAACAGATCAATCAATCAAGCTTGAGCATCTCGCTTGCACTTGTATTGGCGATCTTATGAGCTTTTTACTTTAGAGATAACCCCCCTACCCTTTTAAGCGTGTCTTTATGACAAAGGAAAGTCGTTAACATTCGATGAGGAAGAATGCACTTGTCTGGAAATATATTTCTGGGAGGGGCGGTCCGAATAAGGTGTGTCTAGGACTTCCCGATGGCGCAGTGGTAGCGTCGTCGCCTTGTAATCAAGGGGTCCGACAAAGTGTCTCAATTAGAATGTTCAAATTAAAATAATGAAATTACATTAAATTAAAATATTAACGAAATATGTAGATTAATTAACATTGTATGGTCTTGTATGGATAGGTAAAGAAGACCGTATAAGAATAGAGATACATTATTTATTATTTAGCTTGCATGTACTTTAACATCACGTAATTTATATAAAAACAGGTTCCTTTGAAAGGAAATTAAAGTCAAATAGATAATGAGAGGGGGAGAGAGAGAGAAAGAGAGAGAGAGGAGGGAATCAAGCCCCCCTCTCTCTCTCTCTCTCCTCGAGGAGAGGGGGAGAGCGAAAGAAAGGAAGGATGGAAGAGAGAGAGAGGGGGATCTCTCTCTCTCTCTCTCCCTCCCTCCCAGTCCTTCTCTCTCTATCTCAGTCCTTCTCTCTTTCTCTATCTCTCTCTTCTCTCTCTCTCTCCCTCCCTCCCTCCCTCCCAGTCCTTCTCTGTCTCTCTGTCTCTCTCTCTCCCAGTCCTTCTCTCTATATATATCCCTCTCTTCTCTCTCTTTCTATCTATATCTCTCTCCCCTCCCAGTCCTTCTCTCTCTCTCTCTTCTTTCTCTATCAGGTGGAGGGAGAGAAAGAGAGAGGGTGGGAGTTAGAGAGAAAGAGAGGGACAAATTCCTCTCTGTCTCTCTTTCTCTCTCTCCTTTTATCTATCTCTTTTTCTAGCTATCTCTATCTTTCTTGTCTCTTTCTCTCTCTCTTTCACTTTCTTTCCTTTTTCCACTCTCTCTCTCTCTCTCTCCTATTTCTCTCTTCTATATCTCTCTTCCTTTCTTCCCCCTCTCTCTTTTCTTTCTTTTTTCTCCCCCTCTCTCGCCATGGAATATTTATTGAATAACAAAAAGGATGTACCCAATTGACGAAATGTAAATAAAGTTCCTGAGTAATATTTTATGCATATTATCATAATTAGCAGTGTGCATAAATCTTCTTTGGTACTCTCCTCCGTATTATCATCATATATAACTAAAATAACGTACAGTGGCGGCGATTAGAGGAGGCGAGGAGGGCAGTTGTCCCCCACTTTTCGCCACTTTTGCCCCCACACTATGCTAAATCTTATATACAAAGAGAAATATACTGTCTGCAACCTTGCACCTCCGTTTTTGGAATCCAATCGGCGCCACTGTACGTATATTAGTTACATACGTCGTTTCAATTATTCATCACTTAATAACCACACACGCCGGAATTCGAACACGGGACCCCTGGCGTGGTAGCGCGTTGTGCTAACCACTCTGCCGGCACTTAAAACTATAGAAAAACTTTCAAATATCCTGTCACAGCCTGTTCATAAAAATAAAAATAAGTGTTCCTATATTTCAATTTCCCTTGGGCGTTGACACACGGCTTTCACACCCAGAGAAATCTCCTTTCACAAAAATCGCAACCTACTGGCAACACTGAGGAAAAACACACAACAAACCTAACCTCAACTGCAAAACGGTGGTCTAGCTCCACTCGGACAATGGCCGACCCCAACTCTATACGGAGTCGTCCATGTGTCAAACCAACAATTTTCCGATCGGCTGCTCGGTTCGCAGATGACGATCGAGGAGCATTCTCCACACACCTGCCAAAACCAACCCCATCGACCCCCCACTTGGAGCTTTGTCCGCCAGGGGGATAAAAATTCTACCCTCGCAAGGGACCTCCCCATGTTGATCCTTTGCAAAAGATCAACTTTTGATGCTTGCTTATCCCCGCAAATCACGGTCGGATGCCTTGCTTCGACCATTTCCACACAATGCCACCGCGGTAATGCTCGAGTGTATCGTTTGGAGGCGCTGGCTTCGCTGCTTCTACCTTCAACTGTCAAGAACTGTCTGTTGTCGCCGTTCAAAACGGCATGATCCCCTTTCATTGACAGTTGTCTTGTCGAAGATACGGAATTCCGGATGTGAAATTGATCCGACAACTTAGCACCCTGGTTCAACACAACACGTTTTCATCGTGTTTTTGTACCGGCTTAGGACTTTTTTTTTAAGGGGTGAGGAGCTTGGGCTGATGGGCGTAACAGCTGTTTGAAAATGCTGTTGCCAAGGACTTCTAGTCGGCTGGGCTAAAAGATAAACGCAATATTTTCAGGTGCCTACTTCGGTGGTCTTGGCTACTCACTTACTCATTACTTCTTTCTATTTCTCAGTTTCTAACTTTCTTTCTTTCTCTCTCTCTCTCCTTCTTATTTATATCTCCAATTTCTTCTTCTCTCTTCTCTCTATATCTTTCCTTTCAATCTATCATTCTTCTCGTGTTTGTCTATATCTTTATATTTCTACTGTTGCGTATATCTTTTTCTGTTATTCCTATATTTCTTTCTTCGTCCTTTCCATACATATATTTTTTTCTTTCTTTATCACTATTTCTTTTTCTCTTCCTTCCTTTCTTTTCTCTATTTTATTTTCCTCTATCTTCCTTTTCGTTTCTCTTTTTTATATCTCTTCCTTTCTTTCTTGTCTCTTTTCTCTATTTCTTTCTTTTTCTTACTACTGTTCATTTCTCTCTTTTTCTTTCTTCCTATCTTTTGTCTTTCCATGTTTTCTCTCTTTGTTTTATTTATCTTTGTTAGTTTCTATATCTCTTTTTCTTCTGTTTTTCTTCCTTGCTTTCTGTTTCTGCATCTCTTGTTCTCTTTCTATCTATTTCTTGCTTTTCTATTGTCTCTCTTTTCCTTTCTTCTGTTTCTCTTGTCTTGCGTTTATCTTTTTATTGTGCATTCTATTTTTCTTCTTCCTCCCTTTCTTTGCTCTCTCTTGCTCTTTCTCTTTCTTTCTCCCTATGTTTCTTTACCTGTTTCAGTCTCTTTCTCTCTCTTGCTACCTTCATTTGGTGCAAAGGTACATAAACCTTAATCTTACATCTCAGCTATCTTATCTACAGGGTAGGGTTCTTTGTAGACAACGAAACCAGACAGGATGCCCTCCAATGGAGACGTTTAAACGAATATATTCTTTAAACACAGGATACATGGAGTAAGAATTTTACATGATAAGCTACATTCTTCTATAATTTTCTCGTTTACAGTCAATTTTCATCTCAATATTCTTCCTTCGTAATGGGCAGATCTGGATCGGGACTTCCTTCTTAATGGACGGTCTGGATCTGGACTTCCTTCTCGATATGGAGGATCTGGACTTCACTCTTAATTGACGTTCTGGATCGGGACTTCCTTCTTGATGAACGGCCTGGATCGGAACTTCCTTCTCAATGGACGGTCTGGATCTGGACTTCCTTCTCAATATGGAGGATCTGGACTTCCTTCTTGATATGGAGGATCTGGACTTCCTTCTTGATATGGAGGATCTGGACTTCCTTCTTGATATGGAGGATCTGGACTTCCCTCTGGATTTCAATTTATTTCGGTTTTGACTATTTAACGAATTCCTTTATCCTTTTCCAACTTTTTCCTCTAAGCTTTGGGAATAATACTAATATCCTCCCTTGGGGCTGCAATTGGAACGCGCCACCACTAACTAGGTACAACAGAGTGTATACTTGGTGCAAACGATTTACACGCGCATCCAAGTAGGTGCTACGGTTAAACCGCGCAACCAAAAAGTGCTGTGGGGCGTCGATCAGAACGCGCTCGCCACTGATGTAAACAAAATTTCCCCTATAGGAATGGTAAATCAATCATACAGATGCAATATCTGTTCAAAGAGACAAACTTGTGTCAGTGCTTTGACTTCCTTAATGTTCATATTAACTTACATGTGATCATTGATTTGATTTACAAGATATATATATATATATATATATTAATTTACTTCTTTCATATTTATTCTTTGTCTTCTTATAATATATTCTATTGTTTTTCATCTTTCCAATTTGCTTTGTTCTTATTTATAAAATTATTCACATGTATTATGCCAATTCTTAACCTTGCACGCCTGGTGCTGCCATCTCTATTCGTCTTTGGCAAACTATTCACATTACTTGATCCTATTGGGTACGTAACACTCTCTTTGGCTCTCGGCGTGTATGTGCGCGCGTAGCTCTGCTGTAAATATGAAAATGTCTCGCGGCTTTGCTGGGGGATGGACTAGAGCCTTCCCGCCCTCACCCCATAGTAGTGACGCGACTGCCACAAGGGGATGAGTGATATACAAGGTGAAAGTTAGTAACTTCTGGATACAACTGTTGCCGATTAATTGTTGAAAGAACTGGATAAAGAATCCCGGTTTTGATTAAAAATTTGCCTTGCACATGATGAAATTGATTCAGGGACAAAGAACACCCTTGCTAAGGTCGGAATTCGAATCTGGAACCCCTGTCTTCGTAGCACACCGTGCAACTACTCCGCCACGAAGGTCGAATTGGCTATATTTGAAAAATTAGCCAGTAATATGTTACTTTTAGGGAACTATGGGTGGTGTGGAGCCGCCACCACAGCTCCAGCACGATCTTTGAAATCAACCAAGTAGAAATGCAAGTAGCGTTGATCACCGTGAAGCAATAGACCAGGAGAGAGAGGACAGTGCAACAATTGACGTTTCAACAATCCTTCAGCTTCGCCACCTTCCAGGGAGTCTCCATTGTTTGCGCGATTCATTCTTGTTTTGATTTCACCCTGCTTATACGGTTTGGCAGTTTTTGTCAAAAACATTTCACGAGCCATCTCATCCGGTCCTTTCTAAGGGCTTCGGTTTTTGTGCGTGCACTGCCCCACTATTTTGAAAGGGGCCAAAATCTTGGGCGTGAAACCTCACAAGGAGTATTTCTAGTTTGACAGCTTGGTTCCAATGCTGCGTGGTTCTTTTTTCATCTCAGGATATAGTAGTGACCTGGATGACAGTGTGTGTGGCGTTATTGTGCAATTACGTGTGGCGGTCTGGGCAAAAGTTTGGCTAAAAATATCTTTTCCACGCTCTCCAACTTAACAATGAAGATATTTCGGTTGCCCAGGAAGCTTATCCTGTTCTTTTCAATATCGACCTTCGTGGCGGAGTGGTTAGCGTAGAGCGCTGCGACGCTAAGAGCACGGGTTAGAATTAGGGATGGCCATAAAATTCGAATAACGGATATGCGGATTTCTAAATATCCCATATCGGTTGCGGATACAACAGATAACTCCGGATAGTAGGCGGTCTACAAATATCCGGATGATCTAAATATCCGGATAGCAGGGGCGGTTACTGATATTGTTTTAGTGTTGCACACCAACCGAATATTTTACCATGAAATTTCATCCTTTTTGTTAGAATTTTTTTCCTTGCTTTCCTATTAAATATATTGAACGTAAACAAATAATTCTACCCTGGATTGCTTCAAAAAAGCTAATTCTATTATGATCCGTTAAAAGGAATGAAGCAACCTGCGAGAATTCACAATATACAGGGAGTCCATAAAGTCCTGCAAAAAACTGAAACTCTATAACTTGAAAACTATTAAGTTTATTAACAAAATATTTTCTGTGTACTTACAGCAAGGTTCAAAGTTTATTTCCTGCTTGTTAGGTTCATCGCCAAACCTCCAATTGTGCACCATTCACGTCCAAACACTGTTGCAGTCTTTTTGTGAAACCGAGAATTGCGTGCTGACGGTGCTCTCCTGGGATATTCAGAATCACATCTCTTATTTTTTCTTTTAGGTCATACAGATTAGGGGTGTAAGGGGTGATTTTCCACGTAGTACACCCAATTGTCAACCTCACTTCCACGTTAGTACACCCTGGACTGCGTTTTGCAGACGAACGAGGCTCTGGCGACTGGCACTCTGGCCAGTATAATTTTGTGTGTGTTGTCCTGTTTTTTTGTCCTTGTGTGTGCTGAGTGCCCCTTTACAGTCAGCTTTTAACGAAAGTCAGAACATTTTAAGCTTTTAAGATTTTACTTATGCAACGTTAGAGTTGTTCTTTGTAAAGATAAGGGGCTGGACCCCGTATCATGTGACGGGTGCAAAATAGCCTATGTGCTGACGCACCCAAAATTTTAAAATCAAATCAAATCAAATCATACAGATTAGCTGGTTTCTGTTAATACACCTCGGTCTTTACATGTCCCCACAACCAATAATCGCAAGGTGTCAATCCTGGTGATCTTGCAGGCCAAGCTGTGGGCCCTCTTCGGCCAATCCATCTACCTTGAAATTGTTCGTTAAGAAACTGCCGAACTTCAAGGTCAAAATGCGGCGGCGGCCCATATTATTGCATGTGGAAGTCATTGATGATGCCTAACCTATTAGGTTCTGGCACAAGGAATGTCTGTAGCATGTTCAGATAGTTGTTGCCATTTACCATGTCTTCTTCGAAGAAAAATGGACCAATTACTCGATCCTGGCCTTCCACTGCGTGGCAAATCTGACACACTTCCCGTTGCCTTGAACTTTTCATACCATCTCTTGATGCTTGAATTTGCTGGGGGTGGTTTCCCATATGTTGTCTGGAACTTTCTCTGCACTGAAACACAAGATTTTAACTCTGCAAACCACAGAACACACTGCGCCTTTTCCTGGATGGACGCCATCTTAAGTCACATGATCACGTGATTACCAGTGAAAGCGTCACTGAGCAGTGTGGCCAGAACAAAACTTTAAACTTCCACCCTTCTCACCCAAAAAATGTGTATTGTTAAACGCAACAGCTAAAAAGTTTTAGTTTTTTACAGGACTTTATGGAGTCCCTGTATGAGTAGACGTATAGGTCGACGTTGCAGTGCCGAAGCAACGGCCTCACAGCCTAATCTCTACAGCGAGGAGTATTGGGGGCAAGGTTCAACGCCGTTGTTCCTAGCCGACTTCTCGTTGCAGAGACTGTGCAACAAACCAAGGTCACCCACCAGAGAAGAAGACTTCACGGCGGACCGGCAGGAAACCCTGGGATCATGGTTACTTTTTACGCCGTTAGAGAGCAACAGCGTGCGAACAGTAGGCAAGGTCTTACTGTCCCGTGTCGTAGAGTAACAGACAAGATGTTCACGTTAGGCAAAGATAAATATTTTCTTTTGGGGAGAATTTTAACCTAATTTACTAACCTTACCACCAATCACCAATCCAAATTCAGTTTAAAATATAACTCATCTTATACAAGTGGATTGCTAGTTATCTTCCCTGATGATGTGGCGCTGGGACTAATTGTCTATTGCTATAGTTGCGATATTTAGTGTACTGTTGTTAAGTCGTGTTCCAACCGATACCAATGATTGAAAATTTTAACAATTAAAAATTGTTCAAAATACTGATCAATATTATTGGGTGAGCCTAATTAGAAGCATCGATTTATCAGAGTTTTCCAAATATTCAACAGTTGAATCTGAACATTAAAGTACTTCTTAAGTAACACACAAAAAAAAACAACAACAACAACATAATTCTGCACAATATTGGTGCCGAACAAATGGAAACTTCAAATTTTGCATGATAATTATTAAGCATACCACCTCGAAAGTATCACGTGGCATTTTGCGGATCTTGCGTAAGACCAAAACGCCCGAAAAGTATCGGTCGCCGGCCGGTACCGGTGAACAAAATACTACCGATACATCGACATCGGTTCAGCCCGAATATAAATACATATGAAATTATGAATTTATATAAAAACATTATAAATATATAAAAATTAAAATTATATATACATAAATTATATTTACATGGTAACTCAGTAATAATTCGACAATCGAAGGATGTATTAAAAATTTGTTATATACAACTGAAAGAGTATCCATTATGGATATTTTGTTGGTAGGAATCATGAAACAAAGCCCAAGCAACCCTGTGACATACACATGTATTAATGTACAAATTACAAAAACCTGTCTGACCCTGTGACATACACATGTGCACATGTTACGAAAACTTGTCTGATTATGACAAACCTTCGAAATAACCTCCCACATTGTCCACGCTGCCATCGATGTGGAAGACGTCGAATACCATCGGCAGCACAATCCTCTGCACCATGCCTGAAGTTGTTGTGATCTACGACGTGCCGTTAGGGAGAAACGTCCATATCTACTGCATCATGCAATCATACTCCACGATAATGCAAGATCACATAAAGCAGCTTGTGTAGTTTTGGCTTCGTACTAAACTTAAAAGGAATGTCACGTGCCAGTTTCGATGACACAATGAAAGTTGCAAGGAGGAATGGTTTCTCGGAATCGACGAGTGATGGCAGCACGCTATATAAAGAGGAGCAAAGGAAATTATAAAAAAACTTAGAGCGGAGAAGAGGGATTATATATATTATAGTAAATTGAGAAATATATAAAAGAAGAGTTCAAATACTATAAAAGAAATAAATAGAATGTTGTATATAGTAAATTAAAATAATTAAGAATATGGCCGCATATGAAATGTTTAGGAAAGTTATTAAGTAAGCGAACGAATTCAGAAATCTATCTCTTTTTATTTTTCTGACGAGGAGAACATCGTCAGTGTTTTGGTTGTTTGTCCCCGGTGGCGCTGTTGTCAAATTAGACGCCCCGAAGCACTTTACGGTTGCGCTCCTTTTTAGTCGCACTGGGCCATTGGCAGCGCTTGTTATTAGCGATCCTGGTTTTCCCCCTTTGGTCGTTACATAGGAGGTGGCGCTAGTGTCAGTTTAGTCGACCCTACTCCTTTATATAAGTATAGCTTGGTTGCTGTATAATGCCAAAGAGGCGGGGGGAAGCGAGCAGGAAAGAGAGTAAAGGAATATGTATTAAAACGAAGAAGACAAGAGGGTGGGGAAACTATCCAACTTCCAGTTATAAGTAATGATCCATTGGGTTTACGATATGACATTTCAAAAGAAGAAAATAGCTATCATCCGAAGGTCATAGACTTACCGCCATCTAGTAAATGTAGTTATGAGAATTGCCAGGGAAGTAATGATAAAGACCCACGGGAAAAGGAAAGAAAACATATATAAGGCATAAAGAAAAGGAAGCTAGACGACGCGATTGGACTTCTTGTATATAGAAGAAATAATAAAAGAAGAAGAAGATTTTTGATAAAAGAAGAAGCCTTTTCGATAATCAAAGAAGAAGAAGCCCTGTAAAAGAAGAAGAAGAAGCCTTTTAAAAGAAGAAGAAGCCTTTTGATGATAAAAGAAGAAGAAGCCTTTTCGATAATCAAAGAAGAAGAAGCCTTTTGATAATAAAAGAAGAAGAAGCCTTTTCGATAATCAAGGAAGAAGAAGCCTTTTTCCTATAGAAGAAATAGATACAAGAAAAGAATACCTTTTCGACTATATATACAGGGTGATTCTAAAGGTATAGTACAAACGAAAACCACAGATACCTCCCATGAAATAGAGACGAAAGTTCCCCTTCCACTTTGCCGAGAGATGCCTCCGTGAGGAGCTAGACAACGCCGAAAACGTGTGAAAATGAATTTCACACCTCTGTACAGCCAGTACCAGTGAAGATAGAAAGGCGGAACAAACGAAGTCAAAAGGAACACCAAAGTCGCCCATCCGAAAAACACTAGGCGGCAGATGCGCAACGCATGCGCATGGGGTTCCACAAAGGAAATAGAAGTGTCCCGCAAGACAAGTGAAGGGAAAGGGTAACGATCGACAACGGTAGGGAGAAAAGAAGCTATGAAGCATGAAGTAACAATTGCTCAGCGGGAAACAAACACCATGACTGAAGCAGTGCAGTCGAGAAAAGTAGTGCGGGGTTGCAGAACCACGGGAGGACGACGTAGGATGTAAAAATACACCGAGAATGCAAGCAAAGTGGTCCGTGACACTCGACAGGCAACAGATGCGTACATGGTTCGGGGCAGAAATGGCGGCGCTGGCGGTGCAGCGCAAGGGGAGTCCGCAAAACACAGTGGGGAGACACCGCAGCAAGAACAAAGCACGGTGCAACAAAAGAGAAAGAGGACCGGACGGGGAATGGTACCTGCCAAGGAGACAACAAATGCGGGACGAGGGATTCCCCGTAGCAGCACCGAGGGGATGTCACACAGAGGTCGTGCGCCAGCAGGACAAACACGGCAACTACGGGCACAGGAGGTTATTGCTAATGAAAGGTGCATGTACAGATAGGACCACGTACCCCGTACTGACGTTGTAACAAACGTCGTGATGGGGCCCAATCAGCCTCTTAGAAATGAAGGCGGAGGCACATCGCTGGGTGGGAGCGGGCGAAAGGCTGCTGGAGTGTCGTACGGACCCCACCACTCCGTACGGTTGACGACACTAATGGACGAAGTCGGAATGTTTCCATCCCGGTCACCAGGTCCACCGTTCCCAGACCTGACGCGGCTGCTTGCTTCCGAGCGCAACCCCAGCCGAACAACTCGAGTCCCTCCTCGGCCGCAGCCTTCCGCTCCGAAACCAAGCGTGCCCTCACACCACCGCAGCCGCACACTGCCGCGTGGGTGTGAGACCGGGCCGAGCAAGGCTGGACAGATAAACTGCGTGGGACAATCGTGTAATGAAGCTACGTGGGGGTATGCACGTCTGTTCAACTGCTGGGTTACCCCACATTGGTGTACACAAACACCACACGATCGTACGTAGTGCTCCCCGTCGGCTCGAGCAAGACGGACGAAGTACGTGTTGTGGGTGAATGGGGCAAGAATGAAGGACGCTACATGTGTTCCACGATGACAAGGCCCCAGAGTACATGGCCCCACCTGACGGCAGTGGTCAGGTAGTGAAGAGCACAGGCACGGGTGGCTCAGGAACGTCAGCTGATTGTACCACAGCGCCGTGCGGACGTGTGGGCTGATTGGAAGTGCAGCGTCAGGGAGCGTGTCAGTGAAAGAGCCGGTGCGGTGGTGGTGTGCTTGACGTACGACAATTGAGTACGTTGTTTCGAAGCCGTTGTGACCAGTGTGTGCGTGTGTGCCACCTGTGCACTGCAGTACAGTATTCCATAATTGGCACTATCCTCACCGTACACATTTGTAGAACTGAGGAACATGCATTTTGTCTACGGCCTTGCAGATGGCAATGGCCGAGCAGCTGCACGCCTTTATCGCGGACGGTATCCGGAGAGGCGACAACCCGACAGCAGGTTGTTTTCGAACGTGCACCGTACCCTTGGTGAATCGGGTGTGTTACGTGCAGGTCATCATGTCGGTCACCCAAGACATGTGCGCACCGCGGTGGTCGAGGAGGACGTACTTGCTCGCGTGGACGACACACCGTACACTAGCACCCGTAGCATTGCGCGTGCAGTGGGAGTATCACAGTCGACAGTGTGGCGTGTCCTTCATGATGATCTGCTGTATCCCTATCATCAACAGCGAGTCCACGCGTTGCAGGCAGACGTGTGGAATTCTGTCAACGACTGTTGCAGTTTTGTACCGGCGATCCCCGTTTTTTGCGCCATGTGCTTTTCACGGACGAGGCAACATTCACCCGTGAGGGCATCTTCAATTGCCGAAACAGCCATGTGTGGGATTATGAAAATCCACATGCAGCAGTCGAGGTGCACCATCAGACCCAGTTTGCAGTGAATATCTGGGCAGGTATCATCGATGAACAGATTATCGGTCCATACCTGCTGCCACCACGTTTAAATGGCCGCCTCTATCGCACCTTTCTTGCATCAGTCCTTCCAGAGCTGCTAGAAGATGTACCCCTCAACGTGCGACATCGTATGTGGTTTCAATTGGATGGAGCACCTGCACATTTTGATGGCACAGTGCTTCTTTTGTCCCTACCGTTGTCGATCGCTACCTTTCCCTTCACTTGTCTTGCGGGACACTCCTATTTCCTTTGTGGAACCCCATGCGCATGCGTTGCTCATCTGCCGCCTAGTGTTTTTCGGATGGGCGACTTTGGTGTTCCTTTTGACTTCGTTTGTTCCGCCTTTCTATCTTCACTGGTACTGGCTGTACAGAGGTGTGAAGTTCATTTTCACACGTTTTCGGCGTTGTCTAGCTCCTCACGGAGGCATCTCTCGGCAAAGTGGAAGGGAAACTTTCGTCTCTATTTCATGGGAGGTATCTGTGGTTTTCGTTTGTACTATACCTTTAGAATCACCCTGTATTTATATATATATATATATATATATATATATATATATATATATATATATCTGTATTTGTATTGATTATCAGAATATAGATCCGCATTTTACTATATCCTCTTGGCTATAAAACGCTTTTTTAATCGGAATTCTCGAATAAAGAACCTGTTCCCCTTTGATTAAGATATCTGTAGCCGTGGTAAATAACATTTAAGTACGTACCCCCAAGGGGCGTAGCAGGGAAGAGGTGAAGGGGACACTATTGTGAAGTAGGCACATCTGTTCTGTTCTTTAAAAAACTGAGATTACCACCCACTTGGGAGCACACCTCTAGGAACATCATTGTCAGAAATAGCTCCTAACGACAGCCACCATGAGGAAATACTACAGAGATTATGGTCACTGTTTCGTGGAGGGGATGAAGTGTAAACGTAGGAAATATACAGCATGAGTAGATGGTATCCCCGCTAAGGATACTTTTCTTCGTGGGTGGTCCTTTATTTGCACGTACTTATAACTAATTTGCACGGGTTTTAATTAATTTGCGCGTACTTAGAATTTATTTGCAAGTACTTAGAATACTTTACATTTATGTATTTGCATGTTTATAACTTTTTATGAATATATAATTATTTATTTTATGAAAAATATGTATATAGAAGGTAATTAGAGGTACTAAACGGTATGCATATGTTTTTATATTCATTACTGCAAAGTATGTAATGTATAAATCGATAATAATTAATGTTTATAGTATTGAAAATAAGAGTTTATGGTTTATGAACAGCTATGAACGGTGGTAATTGGTGTAGGTACAGGTCCAATTACGATTTGGGATGGTCCCGGTATTTGAACCCGCGATATGTAATATTATTAATTAGTACTATGTAATAATTGCATTATATTATGAAACACGGTGGTGCAACACGCTAGACAGAAGACGGTGAACTCCGCGCTCCGCGCTGAGGGTAGACGAGAAAGGAATTTGGGAGATGTGCGGTCAAGGTCAAATGACGTCACAACGTCAGGACAAAGAAGGAACCCGATTGACCAATCAGAGAACGCGTCGGTAGATTTTCAGAACCGGTTTTTTCAAGGTTAACCAGTACGCAAGAACAGGGGAAAGCTATGCAATGCTGTAGGGCAGGGGAGGGATTCAACCAGACAACAAAGGATGTCTGGAAATACGCAGCAAGGGTTAAATCTCTGAAGCTATGCGTCGCTTGTAGAACCGGTTTCCGCCGCCAATTAATATTCCGCTCAGGTTTGCCTTCAAGGCACAGGACGCTTTAGCGCAGGGTCTTTTTATCTGTACTATGAAGAAGGGAGAGCTATTAGGGACGGGGCCTACAGTTTTCACCATTTGCTTTTATCACGGGGTAACGAACCTAGGACCCTTTGATTATTGATTTAGGTAGTAAATGTATGTTACTGTGTGCTATTTAACTTAATTTTGAGTTTATTTTTTACCAAACTTTGACTTTATGTCAAACATTTTCACAGCTTATCCTTATTTTTACCAAAATAACACTATTTGTACTATTCAAGCAACATTTTTTATTAAATTTTGCACTCACAAAAAACATTTTTTCAATTTTTAACTTATTATTTTACAATTTTATGTTAATTTTTTTACCAAAATAACACTATTTGTACTATTCAGGCAACATTTTTTATTAAATTTTGGACTCGCAAAGACATTTTTTCAACTTTTAACTTATTATTTTACAACTTTAAGTTAATTTTTTACCAAAATAACACTATTTGTACTATTCAAGCAACATTTTTTATTAAATTTTGCACTCACAAAAACATTTTTTCAATTTTTAACTTATTATTTTACAATTTTATGTTAATTTTTTTTACCAAAATAACACTATTTGTACTATTCAGGCAACATTTTTTATTAAATTTTGGACTCGCAAAGACATTTTTACAACTTTTTAACTTATTATTTACAATTTTGTACCTATTTTTAACCTAAATAACACTATTTATACTATTAAGGAAAGACTTTTAGTTATATTTTCGACACACAAAGTGTGTGTTCTCAACTTCTATCTGTTTATTTCACAAGTTTAGGCTTATTATTATTCAAATAACACAATTCAATCTGTTCAGGAAAGACTTTTAGTTATATTTTCGACACACAGAGTGTGTTTTTTCAACTTCTATCTGTTTATTTCACAAGTCCAGGCTTATTATTACCAAAATAATACAATTCAATCTGTTCAGGAAAGACTTTTAGTCGCATTTTCGACACAGAGTGTGTGATCTCAACTTCTATCTGTTTATTTCACAAGTTTAGGCTTATTATTACCAAAATAATACAATTCAATCTGTTCAGGAAAGACTTTTAGTCGCATTTTCGACACACAAAGTGTGTGTTCTCAACTTCTATCTGTTTATTTCACAAGTTTAGGCTTATTATTACTCAAATAACACAATTCTATCTGTTCAGGAAAGATTTTTAGTTACATTTTCGACACACAAAGTGTGTGTTCTCAACTTTTATTTGTTTATTTTACAAGTTTAGCCTAATATTTACTCAAATGACACTATTTATATTATTCAGGCACCATTTTTATTACATTTTGGACTCTCAAAGACACACACACACACACACACAGAGAGAGAGAGAGAGAGAGAGAGAGAGAGAGAGATTTTTTCCAAGTTTACAGGATTATTCTCTAGTTTACTCAAATAACACAATTTAGATGTGTTTTGAATTATATTTTGGATGCAAAAGTATGTTTTGACAAGTTCTACCCTTTTATTTTACAAGTTTAGGCTTATTATTACTCAAATAACACAATTTAATCCAGTCAGGAAGGATTTGTTATTATATTTTGGATGCACAAAGAGAGGTTTTCAACTTTTTTATTGATTTTTTGCAGGGTATGTATTAATTTTTATTTATTTTGTTTTGTATCATATATACATTTACAAATTTTTAACTTAGAGTTTAGTATTTATTTAATTTTTTCAAAAACACTAAAAAAAAGTACTTTTAGCTAAAATGTAAGCCACAGAATATATTATTATTATTATTATTATTATTAGGGTTTACTGATTTCCACTATGCTATTTTTGGTTCTGTATTTCTATATGTATTTATTTAGGGCAGGTTACGCCTGCCACGTAGGAAAGTTTGTTTATTTTAGAGTTTGCTGAGTATTTTGTTACTGCTATACTAGGTAAAAGTTTTCTAAATATACCAGATAGAGCTCTATATACTTTTGTTTTTGCTATTTTGGAGATGATGCGATCAGCACCACTCTCCATCTGCTTTTTATTTTATGTACCCAATATTATTTTGAGGCTTAGTGAATTCTAGAGCCTATTTATGCAGGAGAGAGGGCTTGAAAATTTTGATCTCAGACAACCCACAACTATTTGTCAGAGTATTTTAAAGGATATTTTATACTTATTATGTGCCACTAGAATATCAAAGCTTGCTTAATTTTTATGTCTGTAACGCATTTATTGTATTTCTAGCTAAGGCTTACTGGATAAAGTACACGAAATGTTTAACATTTCAACTATTTGCTTTTATACGAAGCCAAATTTTTAGTGTAACGAAAATTATTGTGTGTCTATGAGGTCTGAAACCCCTTTCCCGATGGGTCCATAACTGGACGCTTACTAATATTGTTTTTTCCCCCTTACATATAACAATTTAACAATATAATTACAATACGAAGTTAACAGACGGCTTAGGGGCCTAGGTCCACTTTCCAAACTTTTTTACTATTCTAGAAGAATTATTTAGCTTTATAGCCTTTTTCAAGGTATTTTTGAAGTATTACTGGCTTCTTTGGGTGCATCAACACTTGGGTTATTTCCATTTGGTTTATTATACGAGGTTTATTTTTTACTCTAAGATCAATATATGTCTCCGAGGACTAAAATACATTTATTGAAGCTAAAAGCTTAGGCTGTAACTAGGGACTTAGCATGTATATCGACAATTTATAGGACAACACGAACCTTACAAAGGATTATAGGTGACGTACGACCACACGTCAGAGCTTTGTTAATCTGCAAGAAGCAGTTGCAACTAATGCTATGAGGATATAATGTTAATTTTTCATTGTTTCACAAGGAGGCTATTTTTTACACAACCAATATTTGCTTTTTCAAGTAACTACATGTACCAGAAGCACACATGCCAACACTAACTAGATTTTGATTTATACTATCTCAGGTGCTAAATGTATCAAGAACACTGATTGTATATATTTTTGAGAATCCAACTATATCAGGATTTTTCTATGTAAGTATATTTTTATTGACTGGCTTATTTAACAGATCAAACAGAAAGACGGCAAAATTCACTAAATGTAGGTGATTGCATGAAAATAACTAGATCAAGGGGTGACCAACAGTGAGCTGAATGTATATATAGAGGGTTGCGCTCTATTATTCTCACCTTCGCTGGATTGGCGAAGGAACGCACTTGTGGGCGGTAGAACCTGAACGGGCTCCACCATGGCATCGGAGACTCGAAGCAGATGTTTTGGAGGATGAACCCAAGTAGGGTCATAGGCGCTACGACCAATTTGGTCATTGCTTTTTATATGAGGAACCAATTTGGCCCACTCCCAAAATTAACTTAGATTGCTTATAACTTATGAAATTTGAAGTCTGCACAAGATCCGATGACAAAATCTAAAATTGTAACAACCCTGCCAGGGACTTGAACCCTGGACAGATAGGTTAAAAGCCTAGCGCTATACAAACTAAGCTATCTGCATTTTTAAAAAGTTAGTTATGTTAAGAAATATATTGAAACACCTGAGAACACTCTTGGTCTGGTTCGACAGAGAAGGAGACAACATTTCCAAATTTTTACAGACTGGGTGTATTTTTCCACTATAGAGGTCTTCACTATATGTAATTCGAAACGCTAAAGTTCAGCTAGCTTCCAAAATTGAGGTAAAAATTGTGTTTGGCGAGATTAACAAGTTACAATTATATCCAGTTACGGACAAATAAAGCTAAAACTCTTAGATTTGCTGTACTAGCCAAGTTTTAGTAACATTTTCTTCACTTTAGTACAAATACCAAAGAAATAGGTATATTTTATTTATAATTTGACAAAATGTACTAGTATTTAATTCACAAAGTTAGGTAAAAAACAGTATTTTTAAAAAATATTGTTACTGCCTTCAAATGTTATGTTATTTAGACACTAACAACTGGTTTACACTGTTTGGCATCCTTTAAATAGGAAAAGAAGGAATTATTTGTTTAGTATTTTTATATTTATTTAAGAAAACAATTCTACAGTTTAACTTAATTTTAACAAATTGTTACTAATTTATATATCAAAGTTATGTTATTTAGAGTGTATGAAGGCGTATAAAGTTAATATTTGTACTTATCAGTTCAACTTACAATTATATTTTACACACAAAAGATAATGTTTACAGTTAAATTACTTGAATCAGAGAATAATATTTTACATTTATTGATTCATTCAGCAGTAGTCAGTACTTTTATGCATCAGAAAGTTTTCTTAATTTTCTATTACGCATGCTATTTTGGGCTATTCTTAAAATGTATTTCTAGGGCAAACTGATTTAATTTTCTGCTTATAATGCAAAGTTGACAGTTTTCGCAAAATGCATTGTACATTTGTTACATTCTCTACTTACAATCCAAATATTATGCTTATTTAATGTATAACTAACTAACTCTCTAGCCTTCTTAAACCCGAATGTTCATGGCTGCAGCAACACATGCCTTTCATCTGTCCCTGTCCTGAGCAAGATCTATATACTCCTTTCCTTCCCTACCAATTTCCTTTAGGTCCATCTCTACATTATCCCTCCATCTTTGTTTTGGTCTTCCTATTGATTTTTTACCATCAGGTTTCCCAACAAGAATCCTGTATACTCTTCTTTCCTCTCCCATTCGTACCACATGATCTACACACCTAAGTCTTCTTGATTTAATCATTCTAATAATATCTGGACATGAATACAAATTATGTACTTCTAAATTATGTAATCTTCTCCACTCATCTGTCTCCTCATCTGTTTTAGGCCCAAATATTTTCCTAAGGATTTTATTTTCAAATACTCTCAATTTATGTTCCTTTTTCAATGTAAGGGACCAGGTTTATTTACTGTATTTAACTTTCATTTTTTGTAATTAACAAAAATTAAAAGCTTATACTGTAGTTATTATATCTTTTTCTATCAGCTTATTTTGAAATTAATATTATTAGTTATAGTCTTTGATTTATAACTATATTGCTTTTTTATCAATTTATCTAAGAGTACACGCAGACAAACACATGTGTACACACGTTTATGTAAATAGATATGCCTTTTTTCAATATTTTAGTATGAAGATTGCACTTTAGCTATTTAAGCAAGGGTAGGAAAGGTAGGATTTCTGAGAATTTGTTGCAGGATTTTGTTGTCCAAGTATAGATGAGAACTGAGCTGGGAGATTGTTTTGAACATTTTCATGATAGTTTGCATGTGAACTGTATGCAAATTGAGCACTATTGACTGTGCATGCTTCTAAGTTTTGCTGTTATTTTTATATCAAGTCTGTGAGACTGTAGTCAGTTTTCCCTTTTCAAGTAGTTTTTATTGATTGTATTTGTATATGTTTTGGGGACTTAGCAGTTTTATGTTATGAGGCACTTTGTTGTAGAATATTTTTACCGGATTGTTTTGAGATATTGAGTGTCTGCTGTTTTACTTGTAATTATTTTTCTTCTTGTGTTGTGTATTAGACTATATTTTGTCCAAGTTCGTAGTATTTAGAATAATTGTTATTGACTTGTAGATGTAGGGAGTAATAAACCTTTGCAAGATGCCCTATACTTTAGTCTGAACATTATTCTTAGTGTTCACTTTTAAAGCCTTAGTATTCTGGTAGTATTATTAATGTAGAGGTAAATTAGGCTAAAATGTAGGCATTTTTCTGATAAATTATACTCACTTAGTTGTTTCAGCAGGTAGAAGTTGCATGATGGTTTACTGCTGATGATGTTAATTTGCTCTTCTTATGTGCTACGTATGATGTAGCTTATTTGAGTAATTGGTATTTTCTACTGAAAAAAGGATTGCTTGTCTATTTTATTTCTATGTTGTTGCGTTTGTCCATAAGCAAGCCATGTTTTTACTCTATCCTATGTCTTGGAAGAATCTAGATATATTGTGTTTGCAGTTTTATGTTTCTCTAAGGTTTCAGCTATGTAGTTTTTTAAACTGTGCTATGGGTGTGACTATTGATTTCTCTTTCTGGATGCCATGTTGGTTTCTGTGTATTCCTCTTGCTGCTTGAATTTGACTTAGGTTGTTTGCTTTTTCTCTTAGATCTTTATATGTTTATTTGATCAGTATTTTTTATTTTTTTGAATTTCATTTATTTTAATTTTACATTAACTAACATATTTTACTTTAACAACAAAATAATTTACTCTAGTAAAAAAAACTTCTACTAACAAAAATGTACTATTATAACTTTTAATTTTAGAAAATTGTATTTTTAAAGCTTTAACTTTGAAAAATTGATGTTTAATTACTTGAATTTTACATTAACTAACAAATTTTACATTAACAACAAAATAATTTGCCCTAGTATAAAAACTTCTGCTAACAAAAATATACTATTATAACTTTTGATTTTAGAAAATTGTATTTTTAAAATTTTAACTTTGAAAAATTGAATTTTAACACACTTTGACTTTAACAATGTACTTTGATTTTTTTATGTAAAAGAATATTAAAAAATAAAAAATACTGATCAAATAAACATATAAAGGTCTAAGAGAAAAAGCAAACAACCTAAGTCAAATTCAAGCAGCAAGAGGAATACACAGAAACCAACATGGCATCCAGAAAGAGAAATCAATAGTCACACCCATAGCACAGTTTAAAAAACTACATAGCTGAAACCTTAGAGAAACATAAAACTGCAAACACAATATATCTAGATTCTTCCAAGGCATAGGATAGAGTAAAAACATGGCTTGCTTATGGACAAACGCAACAACATAGAAATAAAATAGACAAGCAATTCTTTTTTCAGTAGAAAATACCAATTACTCAAATAAGCTACATCATACGTAGCACATAAGAAGAGCAAATTAACATCATCAGCAGTAAACCATCATGCAACTTCTACCTGCTGAAACAACTAAGTGAGTATAATTTATCAGAAAAATGCCTACATTTTAGCCTAATTTACCTCTACATTAATAATACTACCAGAATACTAAGGCTTCAAAAGTGAACACTAAGAATAATGTTCAGACTAAAGTATAGGGCATCTTGCAAAGGATTATTACTCCCTACATCTACAAGTCAATAACAATTATTCTAAATACTACGAACTTGGACAAAATATAGTCTAATACACAACACAAGAAGAAAAATAATTACAAGTAAAACAGCAGACACTCAATATCTCAAAACAATCCGGTAAAAATATTCTACAACAAAGTGCCTCATAACATAAAACTGCTAAGTCCCCAAAACATATACAAATACAATCAATAAAAACTACTTGAAAAGGGAAAACTGACTACAGTCTCACAGACTTGATATAAAAATAACAGCAAAACTTAGAAGCATGCACAGTCAATAGTGCTCAATTTGCATACAGTTCACATGCAAACTATCATGAAAATGTTCAAAACAGTCTCCCAGCTCAGTTCTCATCTATACTTGGACAACAAAATCCTGCAACAAATTCTCAGAAATCCTACCTTTCCTACCCTTGCTTAAATAGCTAAAGTGCAATCTTCATACTAAAATATTGAAAAAAGGCATATCTATTTACATAAACGTGTGTACACATGTGTTTGTCTGCGTGTACTCTTAGATAAATTGATAAAAAAGCAATATAGTTATAAATCAAAGACTATAACTAATAATATTAATTTCAAAATAAGCTGATAGAAAAAGATATAATAACTACAGTATAAGCTTTTAATTTTTGTTAATTACAAAAAATGAAAGTTAAATACAGTAAATAAACCTGGTCCCTTACATTGAAAAAGGAACATAAATTGAGAGTATTTGAAAATAAAATCCTTAGGAAAATATTTGGGCCTAAAACAGATGAGGAGACAGATGAGTGGAGAAGATTACATAATTTAGAAGTACATAATTTGTATTCATGTCCAGATATTATTAGAATGATTAAATCAAGAAGACTTAGGTGTGTAGATCATGTGGTACGAATGGGAGAGGAAAGAAGAGTATACAGGATTCTTGTTGGGAAACCTGATGGTAAAAAATCAATAGGAAGACCAAAACAAAGATGGAGGGATAATGTAGAGATGGACCTAAAGGAAATTGGTAGGGAAGGAAAGGAGTATATAGATCTTGCTCAGGACAGGGACAGATGAAAGGCATGTGTTGCTGCAGCCATGAACATTCGGGTTTAAGAAGGCTAGAGAGTTAGTTAGTTATACATTAAATAAGCATAATATTTGGATTGTAAGTAGAGAATGTAACAAATGTACAATGCATTTTGCGAAAACTGTCAACTTTGCATTATAAGCAGAAAATTAAATCAGTTTGCCCTAGAAATACATTTTAAGAATAGCCCAAAATAGCATGCGTAATAGAAAATTAAGAAAACTTTCTGATGCATAAAAGTACTGACTACTGCTGAATGAATCAATAAATGTAAAATATTATTCTCTGATTCAAGTAATTTAACTGTAAACATTATCTTTTGTGTGTAAAATATAATTGTAAGTTGAACTGATAAGTACAAATATTAACTTTATACGCCTTCATACACTCTAAATAACATAACTTTGATATATAAATTAGTAACAATTTGTTAAAATTAAGTTAAACTGTAGAATTGTTTTCTTAAATAAATATAAAAATACTAAACAAATAATTCCTTCTTTTCCTATTTAAAGGATGCCAAACAGTGTAAACCAGTTGTTAGTGTCTAAATAACATAACATTTGAAGGCAGTAACAATATTTTTTAAAAATACTGTTTTTTACCTAACTTTGTGAATTAAATACTAGTACATTTTGTCAAATTATAAATAAAATATACCTATTTCTTTGGTATTTGTACTAAAGTGAAGAAAATGTTACTAAAACTTGGCTAGTACAGCAAATCTAAGAGTTTTAGCTTTATTTGTCCGTAACTGGATATAATTGTAACTTGTTAATCTCGCCAAACACAATTTTTACCTCAATTTTGGAAGCTAGCTGAACTTTAGCGTTTCGAATTACATATAGTGAAGACCTCTATAGTGGAAAAATACACCCAGTCTGTAAAAATTTGGAAATGTTGTCTCCTTCTCTGTCGAACCAGACCAAGAGTGTTCTCAGGTGTTTCAATATATTTCTTAACATAACTAACTTTTTAAAAATGCAGATAGCTTAGTTTGTATAGCGCTAGGCTTTTAACCTATCTGTCCAGGGTTCAAGTCCCTGGCAGGGTTGTTACAATTTTAGATTTTGTCATCGGATCTTGTGCAGACTTCAAATTTCATAAGTTATAAGCAATCTAAGTTAATTTTGGGAGTGGGCCAAATTGGTTCCTCATATAAAAAGCAATGACCAAATTGGTCGTAGCGCCTATGACCCTACTTGGGTTCATCCTCCAAAACATCTGCTTCGAGTCTCCGATGCCATGGTGGAGCCCGTTCAGGTTCTACCGCCCACAAGTGCGTTCCTTCGCCAATCCAGCGAAGGTGAGAATAATAGAGCGCAACCCTCTATATATACATTCAGCTCACTGTTGGTCACCCCTTGATCTAGTTATTTTCATGCAATCACCTACATTTAGTGAATTTTGCCGTCTTTCTGTTTGATCTGTTAAATAAGCCAGTCAATAAAAATATACTTACATAGAAAAATCCTGATATAGTTGGATTCTCAAAAATATATACAATCAGTGTTCTTGATACATTTAGCACCTGAGATAGTATAAATCAAAATCTAGTTAGTGTTGGCATGTGTGCTTCTGGTACATGTAGTTACTTGAAAAAGCAAATATTGGTTGTGTAAAAAATAGCCTCCTTGTGAAACAATGAAAAATTAACATTATATCCTCATAGCATTAGTTGCAACTGCTTCTTGCAGATTAACAAAGCTCTGACGTGTGGTCGTACGTCACCTATAATCCTTTGTAAGGTTCGTGTTGTCCTATAAATTGTCGATATACATGCTAAGTCCCTAGTTACAGCCTAAGCTTTTAGCTTCAATAAATGTATTTTAGTCCTCGGAGACATATATTGATCTTAGAGTAAAAAATAAACCTCGTATAATAAACCAAATGGAAATAACCCAAGTGTTGATGCACCCAAAGAAGCCAGTAATACTTCAAAAATACCTTGAAAAAGGCTATAAAGCTAAATAATTCTTCTAGAATAGTAAAAAAGTTTGGAAAGTGGACCTAGGCCCCTAAGCCGTCTGTTAACTTCGTATTGTAATTATATTGTTAAATTGTTATATGTAAGGGGGAAAAAACAATATTAGTAAGCGTCCAGTTATGGACCCATCGGGAAAGGGGTTTCAGACCTCATAGACACACAATAATTTTCGTTACACTAAAAATTTGGCTTCGTATAAAAGCAAATAGTTGAAATGTTAAACATTTCGTGTACTTTATCCAGTAAGCCTTAGCTAGAAATACAATAAATGCGTTACAGACATAAAAATTAAGCAAGCTTTGATATTCTAGTGGCACATAATAAGTATAAAATATCCTTTAAAATACTCTGACAAATAGTTGTGGGTTGTCTGAGATCAAAATTTTCAAGCCCTCTCTCCTGCATAAATAGGCTCTAGAATTCACTAAGCCTCAAAATAATATTGGGTACATAAAATAAAAAGCAGATGGAGAGTGGTGCTGATCGCATCATCTCCAAAATAGCAAAAACAAAAGTATATAGAGCTCTATCTGGTATATTTAGAAAACTTTTACCTAGTATAGCAGTAACAAAATACTCAGCAAACTCTAAAATAAACAAACTTTCCTACGTGGCAGGCGTAACCTGCCCTAAATAAATACATATAGAAATACAGAACCAAAAATAGCATAGTGGAAATCAGTAAACCCTAATAATAATAATAATAATAATAATATATTCTGTGGCTTACATTTTAGCTAAAAGTACTTTTTTTTAGTGTTTTTGAAAAAATTAAATAAATACTAAACTCTAAGTTAAAAATTTGTAAATGTATATATGATACAAAACAAAATAAATAAAAATTAATACATACCCTGCAAAAAATCAATAAAAAAGTTGAAAACCTCTCTTTGTGCATCCAAAATATAATAACAAATCCTTCCTGACTGGATTAAATTGTGTTATTTGAGTAATAATAAGCCTAAACTTGTAAAATAAAAGGGTAGAACTTGTCAAAACATACTTTTGCATCCAAAATATAATTCAAAACACATCTAAATTGTGTTATTTGAGTAAACTAGAGAATAATCCTGTAAACTTGGAAAAAATCTCTCTCTCTCTCTCTCTCTCTCTCTCTCTCTCTGTGTGTGTGTGTGTGTGTGTCTTTGAGAGTCCAAAATGTAATAAAAATGGTGCCTGAATAATATAAATAGTGTCATTTGAGTAAATATTAGGCTAAACTTGTAAAATAAACAAATAAAAGTTGAGAACACACACTTTGTGTGTCGAAAATGTAACTAAAAATCTTTCCTGAACAGATAGAATTGTGTTATTTGAGTAATAATAAGCCTAAACTTGTGAAATAAACAGATAGAAGTTGAGAACACACACTTTGTGTGTCGAAAATGTAACTAAAAATCTTTCCTGAACAGATAGAATTGTGTTATTTGAGTAATAATAAGCCTAAACTTGTGAAATAAACAGATAGAAGTTGAGAACACACACTTTGTGTGTCGAAAATGCGACTAAAAGTCTTTCCTGAACAGATTGAATTGTATTATTTTGGTAATAATAAGCCTAAACTTGTGAAATAAACAGATAGAAGTTGAGATCACACACTCTGTGTCGAAAATGCGACTAAAAGTCTTTCCTGAACAGATTGAATTGTATTATTTTGGTAATAATAAGCCTGGACTTGTGAAATAAACAGATAGAAGTTGAAAAAACACACTCTGTGTGTCGAAAATATAACTAAAAGTCTTTCCTGAACAGATTGAATTGTGTTATTTGAATAATAATAAGCCTAAACTTGTGAAATAAACAGATAGAAGTTGAGAACACACACTTTGTGTGTCGAAAATATAACTAAAAGTCTTTCCTTAATAGTATAAATAGTGTTATTTAGGTTAAAAATAGGTACAAAATTGTAAATAATAAGTTAAAAAGTTGTAAAAATGTCTTTGCGAGTCCAAAATTTAATAAAAAATGTTGCCTGAATAGTACAAATAGTGTTATTTTGGTAAAAAAAATTAACATAAAATTGTAAAATAATAAGTTAAAAATTGAAAAAATGTTTTTGTGAGTGCAAAATTTAATAAAAAATGTTGCTTGAATAGTACAAATAGTGTTATTTTGGTAAAAAATTAACTTAAAGTTGTAAAATAATAAGTTAAAAGTTGAAAAAATGTCTTTGCGAGTCCAAAATTTAATAAAAAATGTTGCCTGAATAGTACAAATAGTGTTATTTTGGTAAAAAAAATTAACATAAAATTGTAAAATAATAAGTTAAAAATTGAAAAAATGTTTTTTGTGAGTGCAAAATTTAATAAAAAATGTTGCTTGAATAGTACAAATAGTGTTATTTTGGTAAAAAATTAACTTAAAGTTGTAAAATAATAAGTTAAAAGTTGAAAAAATGTCTTTGCGAGTCCAAAATTTAATAAAAAATGTTGCCTGAATAGTACAAATAGTGTTATTTTGGTAAAAAAATTAACATAAAATTGTAAAATAATAAGTTAAAAATTGAAAAAATGTTTTTTGTGAGTGCAAAATTTAATAAAAAATGTTGCTTGAATAGTACAAATAGTGTTATTTTGGTAAAAATAAGGATAAGCTGTGAAAATGTTTGACATAAAGTCAAAGTTTGGTAAAAAATAAACTCAAAATTAAGTTAAATAGCACACAGTAACATACATTTACTACCTAAATCAATAATCAAAGGGTCCTAGGTTCGTTACCCCGTGATAAAAGCAAATGGTGAAAACTGTAGGCCCCGTCCCTAATAGCTCTCCCTTCTTCATAGTACAGATAAAAAGACCCTGCGCTAAAGCGTCCTGTGCCTTGAAGGCAAACCTGAGCGGAATATTAATTGGCGGCGGAAACCGGTTCTACAAGCGACGCATAGCTTCAGAGATTTAACCCTTGCTGCGTATTTCCAGACATCCTTTGTTGTCTGGTTGAATCCCTCCCCTGCCCTACAGCATTGCATAGCTTTCCCCTGTTCTTGCGTACTGGTTAACCTTGAAAAAACCGGTTCTGAAAATCTACCGACGCGTTCTCTGATTGGTCAATCGGGTTCCTTCTTTGTCCTGACGTTGTGACGTCATTTGACCTTGACCGCACATCTCCCAAATTCCTTTCTCGTCTACCCTCAGCGCGGAGCGCGGAGTTCACCGTCTTCTGTCTAGCGTGTTGCACCACCGTGTTTCATAATATAATGCAATTATTACATAGTACTAATTAATAATATTACATATCGCGGGTTCAAATACCGGGACCATCCCAAATCGTAATTGGACCTGTACCTACACCCATTACCACCGTTCATAGCTGTTCATAAACCATAAACTCTTATTTTCAATACTATAAACATTAATTATTATCGATTTATACATTACATACTTTGCAGTAATGAATATAAAAACATATGCATACCGTTTAGTACCTCTAATTACCTTCTATATACATATTTTTCATAAAATAAATAATTATATATTCATAAAAAGTTATAAACATGCAAATACATAAATGTAAAGTATTCTAAGTACTTGCAAATAAATTCTAAGTACGCGCAAATTAATTAAAACCCGTGCAAATTAGTTATAAGTACGTGCAAATAAAGGACCACCCACGAAGAAAAGTGTCCTTAGCGGGGATACCATCTACTAGCATGGCAATTGAAACATGTATGAAACGCGACAATAACAATACTTCTAGTATGATAACTTCTCGGCACATATTTTATTCCAGCGTAGGAAAGAATCTCAAATCATATTAGTGAGGAAGCTGACATCAAAAGCATACCCGTGTGTTTGATCAGAAAGGGCTACCTTCTTTCAGTTTTTTTTTGTCTATGGTGCTATTGGTATATTTTTGTAGGTTTTCACTGAATTATTTCATGCTGCTCAGGTTGTTAAAGAAACTTTAGGTTCACCCTGTACATGTTTTGCACGTTTTCATAGTCGTTATCATATATTTTGATTAATATTGCGTTCCAAACGGAATTTAAAAAACTATCCCAAGTAAATATGTTCAACAATTTAAGGAAATATTTATATTTCAAATCAAATTTTATATAATCTCAACATTTTACTCAGTGACAATGTGTCATATTTACGGCATTTTTTTTTTTTTTTTTTTTTTTTTTTTTTTTTTTTTTTTTTGTAATTCTGAACTAACTGTGGCCTTGTTAATATAAAGGTTTACGGTTTAATAGCCTCACGAGCTGTCTGCCATCTAACGGGTACTGTGAGAACTATGAGTTGGAAGGTTACCAGAAATAAGCTGTACCATGTAATGTTTCGTTGGATATTCCCCAAATAAACAAACAAGTTTCACAGGAGAAGATAGAATTGTAGTGCTACTGCACAAGATGGAACTGTGCGTAGCTCTAATGTTTTGCACTCTTGAGTACTTGCAAGCCGTGCTCGTGTGTTCACGCAAAATGTCCTCGAGAAAAGAAGAGTTAAATAGAAAAACACGTTTGAGCTTCAACCACAACGAACTGCCGAAATAACAAATGAACATCGCCCCTCGTCTGTACGGAGAACATAATGTTGCGAGGCGAGCCATCCGAAAGTGCTGAAAGTGGCACAGGAGGGCGACACCGTAACGTTTCAAGATAATCCGTGAAAAACATTCGAGCAACAGGAGACGATGGCGTCAATTAATCTTCTTTTGAGCTTTCCGAGTCTCTTCTCATCCGCATCAACAGGTGCCCTCCATTAGTCGACCCCACACCGTCACCAAACAATAATTGCCACGATCTCGAAGGCAGTGACAACAGTTCGCTTTTCGGCCACACAAGCGCTGTGGTCGCAGGAAGTAAACGCTATAAAAAAAGCGTGCCAAGTGGAACACGTGCGTTCTTCTCCTCCCCACTTATCAGGAAAAACTTAATCGTACGTCGAAGGTTTATTCTGACTGTGAGGCCGTCTCAGAATCATTTTTCAAAAAAATGTTTCAATAAAATATGGACCTTGATTTTTTCGCAAACGCAATAATACCGAAGAATGTTTATTATGCGCATTGACAAGTTCTGACCATATTTATTTATCCATTCGATATCGCGAAATAAATTTGGAGTGGTATGCGAATTGTGGCCTTCTCGCGAATTTCAGCACTTCTTTTTTGCTTAAAAAGTGAAAAATACAGCGAAATTCTTGTTTTAGGCTTAAGAAATAAAATGTACTATATTTACGCATGTATAATTCGCAAGTCTTCAAAATTATTATCCAAAGAAAACTATGGTGTGAATAATTCACACCGCTACGTGAAATTACGTGTAAAATGAATGTTTCTCACGATTTTTCACCTTTTATCGGAACGTTTTGCGACGCGGCGCGATTTTGGCGGAGGTCGAGTGGTCACCTGCCGCCACACGGGAGCCGTACAATCGGTATTTGTCGCGCGAGAAATAAAATAACTTCCTCAAAAATCCTGACAATATTTATGATAAAGGTACATTAAGAATTGAGTTAAGGGGAAAATATTTACTTATTTACGAAAGGAAATTTCTTGAAATCACATACATGCTTATTTATGGAAGGAAATTTCTTAAAATCACATAGATCCGTATTTGTACGGCTCGTTTTCGGGCCATGGCCTCCCCAACGTTCTTCCTCCAGAACGTCCTGTCTTGGGCTGCTCTTCTCCAGTTTCTGATGTGGAGGATGGAGTCTGCGTCCTTCTGGATACTCTCATCCCATCTGATCCTTGGTCTTCCTGCAGGTCTTCTTCCTCGCATGTTTCCTCCTAGCATCTTCTTCGGGATCCCGTGCTCGTCCATTCTAGCTACATGGCTAGCCCAGTTTAGTCTTCTTATTCTTATGTATATGGAGAGAGGTACTTCTTTATGAAGTTTGTAAATTTCGTCATTCTATCTAATCCTCCACCCTCCTTGTGATTGAATAGGGCCAAAGATCCTTCGGAGGATTTTAAGCTCAAATGAGTCGAGTTTGTTAGCATCTTCTTCCGTAAGAGTCCATGTTCACATCCATATACTACAATACAATGAATGAGTGTTTTGTACAGCATCACTCGAGCTCTCCAATTGACATATAGTTTTTTAGATTCGTATTTACGAGAGGAAATTTCATGAGGGAACGGAACCCTCGTTTTTGCCAAAATTCTGATCATAGCCTTATATGCCAACACAGTAAATTTTATTTTACATAAAAACACATATTCACCAGTTATCCGTATGTAAATACATATTTTGCGAATTTTCATTTTAAATACATAAAATCGCTCATTGACTTCAGCTACCTCGAAATCCTCGAAGGAAAAATGTTTATTCTCCGAACCTCTTTCATATCGAGAGTGTTAGGTTTGTTTTGTCTTTGAACACGCTCGCTGGCAGACCTGGCGCCTTGCCTACGATCCGATTGGGGGAAAGAATTACCCCCACTGGATCTAACGCACAAGTGCTAATGTCTAAATGTACAGAAATTTTTGGGAAAAACCAAACTTTTCAAACTTTGTGCCAAATTGCACGTATTTTGCAAGGTGAAGTAGAGGAAGCTTTGGAAAACTTCACCGTTAGTGACATTTCGTGCTTCAAATATGCAAGAATTGTTTCTTGCGACGTGGGGCGATCTTTCTCGCAATATAAGATGCTTTTTAGAGATAATCGTCACAGATTTACTATGGTGATCCACTGCAACTTTTCTAAAAAATAGCTCGCTAAGAGGTAAGCATTTAGAAACTGATTTCACGTGATAAAAATGCTTGTAATATTTTGTTTTTGTTACCAAATGTTTTTTTTTATTTTTATCACATATTTTCCTGTTTTTATCACATATTTTCAACATTTATGACACATAAAAAAATTAATATTTCTGAGTGTTTTAGCGCACAAAGTTCCGTTCCTTATTCATGATATTATATAAGTGCTTATTTGAGGAAGGAAATTTCTTCACATCACATAGATGATTATTTATTGATGCCGTCTGTGAATAGAATGGGAAGAAATATACACAATTATGCAGGTATCCCACTTCGTCACACAAATATTAAATCATAAGAGCTAGATTTATAAATATCTTTGCCAAGAATAACGAAAAAATATGGTTCTTGCCAGGATCCATACATGACAAGAATTTCACATACTGCGCGACATTTGACTAAATTAATGACTACATCGTCTCCCTCTTGACACTTGGAAGGTTGGACGGGGACATCGTAGCGACCACCCTGCACTTGGAGGAAATATGTGGCGTGCGCTGTAAAACAGGAGATTAGGATCTTTCCCGCCCGGTGTTTCATTGCGAGCGCGCTAGACCACCCCACCGTGCCAGTGCCCTAATGAACGACTGTTAGCAATCTTCCGGAACGCTGAAGGATGAACCTCGTGCGCGATTTTGACCGAGCATGTCTTGGTAATAGGCTGTCGTCGGTGCTGGGAGAGAGTTTATGTAGCTGGTGACGCGGGAAGCGAGTGCTCATGAGAAGGCAAGCACCACGTATACAGTTGGCGCCTCTGGAAAAGGGAATCGCTTCTTGATGCTGACTTTAGGCGCGAAGGAATTAAGGAAAGCCAATTGGAGCAATGTTTTCTTTGTGTAAACACTATACAGGGTGTCCCAATGTGTAAACACTATACTGAGTGTCCAAATGTGTAAACACTATACTATACAGAGTGTCCCAATGTGTAAACACTATACAGAGTGTCCAAATGTGTAAACACTATACAGAGTGTCCCAAAGTGTAAACACTATACAGAGTGTCCCAATGTGTAAACACTATACAGTGTCCCAAAATAATGTTTACACTCTTTGAACGTTAGTAACAGAGAAACAATTAAAGATTACTTGACTGAACTTTCTGTATTTTAAGTTACAATGTCTACGTTGGGTGTGTGTGAGTGCATGTAGGAATTCTCTTGTTTTAAGTTCCGTCACAGCTCGCCAGGCAATAGGCATTAGCGTACACAAAATGACAGAAGTAAGTAATTTTTCTTTCGACAGACGTAAGAAGTGTCGAATATCCACTCCTATCTCCCGATTCAAAACCGTTTGATTTCTATCTGTGGGGGACTGTAAAGAACCATGTGTACTTCCACAAAGCTGCGGACATTGAATGACACAAGGCATGCGGTTGAGACTATTTGTAGTCGTCCCGTAGAAACCACAGCTACTGTTTGTTGATCTGTTCAATGTTACATACGGTATATTGCTGCCAAAGGCGGTTATTTTGAACATCTACAACTTAAGGTATTCGATACCAAAACAACTTCATACTTGCTGTTATTAGTGTTCCTGTTATTAATGTTCAAACAGTCTAAACATTATTTAGAGACACTCTGTATTTCGATATCAAAATGCTCGTATAGTCGATCGAGTGAAAAATTAAGGTGCATTAAGACTTAAGCCACACGTGCCAGTTGGTTGATTTGTTTTTCTTTACTTCACTTTTCTGCTACTTTTGGCTAATCGCGAAGATGATGATAAGTGATGATTTGAGGAAATTGATGAAGGAATACTCACAAAGAAGAGGGATTTATCTACACACCCCTAACACCCTCCCCCCGGTGAAGACACTTAGTGATTCGGATTCCACTTTAAACTGTAGGTACAGTCCCGATTACCCTTACTGTGCATAAAGTGGATTTAAAACACCAACTCAAGCAACCAACCAACTCGAACCACTATTGGCCTCCACCGGGTATCGAACCCGATACCCCTTCATTACAAGGCCGTGACATCACCATTGTGCCACTGAGGTTTGCTATCATGTGTGTGCATAAAGCACAAATTATAAATATATATGAGTTGCTTTGAGTTGCTGTTTTAAGTCCACTTTATGCACAGTAAGGCTAATCGGGACTGGACCTACAGTTTAAAGTGGGATCCGAACCACTTGTGCCTCCACCGGGTATCGAACCCGGATAAATATATTTGAAGTCAGCTTGTTTTTGTTTTTAGTAAAGGTCTTGCCTTTGTGTTTTGAAGCTAAGATAGTTTGATTTTACATTGCGCTACGATGCCAGGGGTCCCGGGTTCGAATCCCGGCCTGGGCATGGGTGTTTGTAAGTATGTATTCATCATTTTCATCATATCATCACTAATCCCCATCTTCGCAATTAGCCAAAAGTGGCATAAAAGCGAAGTGAAATAAACGAAATAAAAGAAAAGTTATATTTTTTTTATTGGCAGAGAAGAAGTTCTCTTTTGCAATGCTTTTTTCAGCGTGTGTTTGTGTGTGTGTGTGGAGAGAGAAAATACAAGAGACGAGGCTCCATGCGTCGACCTCATCTCGTGAGGGGAAGAGGGGGGGATGCCAAGTCCGACGTAGGTGGTGGCGGAGGAGGGAGGGGAGCGAAAGAACACGGTGCTCTGCCCCCACCTTCTCCCGAAGCCCGAGGGGGGGCTTCTACAATAACGGCTTATCGAGTGGGGGACTCCCTTCCCAGGGCCTTATCTCAAAACTCCTCCGCGTCTGCGAGCTTCAGATAAGACGGGGCTCCCCCTCGCGGGTCGATCCCTCATTTATAGGAAAATAATAGAATTTATGGAAGATGAACTCGTGAAGGGAAGAAGATATGGGGGGAAGGGGGGCTAAGAGGAGTTTCAGCACTTTTCGAAAGGGGGAGGGGGCACCGCAGCCACTGCGGCGGAGGGAAAAGAGCCCTGGAGGAAAATAGGGCTTGATGTACCCTTCCGCGCAACGTAAGCAGCTCTTCTGTTGCGAAAAATAAAGAATGGAGCAAAATCAACGATGAAGCCATGTGCAAGAAAGAAATATTTGGATGTCATCGGAGACTAACTTTGAAATGATAATCTTTATGATGATTATAAGTATGTACGAATTACTTATCTGCTGTGGATCACAAATTATATCGTCCGGCACTGGTCCAAATACAGGGCTTTCCAAAATGATTGTCGTGGTTTGGTAAAGTTGTCACTAATTCTGTGTCATTAAAAGAACTAACGTTCCGGTATTCTGTGCTTCTCGTTCTGAAGGTGTAGTCGCGTCAACGCCCGCTAGGAGGCAGTTTTCGCAAAATGGCCGCTATACTGATCGCACTACCAACTGGCGGCTGGGAAACAATGAATCAGGGATTAGTTAATTCTCTTCGTGTGGCAGCGCGCATTTTCGAGTCACAAGGTACCGAAAGTTCCTGACGGGACGAAAGAAATGAGCGTCGGATGCACAGCATGTTGCCAAACGTACTGTAAAACGGGAGAGAGAGAGAGTTGATCAGCGTCGTTACTGGTTACAAATTGTACACTTTGCAACATCTTATTTGACCGCCCTGAAAAATTTCAAAGTCCGGAATTCGTAAATTTGGCAGCATAGCGCTTGAGAGCCAACTAAGAGTAGCCAACTTTGCAACATTTCTTCTTCCTGAATGAAAACGCTCTTGTGATTTTTTTTTCATTCTTTCACATTGTATAAAGTAAAGACACCCTAAAGCAGTAATAGAATATATGAGTAGACAAAAATTGTTAAGTGGAAATACGAATGTTGAAAATATTTCATGATTCTTCGTTCTGAATTTGAAAATAGGGAAATTTATGTGCATTGTGAAACACTGAACAGGTTCTCATCCACCTGGAAACAAAATGCGGTCACATTTGAATGCAAGAAGGCAAATTTATGATGATTTTATGCGAAATGTTTAGTAAAGATACCTTGCACAACACCAAACGATTCTGCAAAGTGTGTCTTTTCCTTGGTTCTTGGCGAAAAATGGTTCGAAACTCTGGCACAATGTTGCTTCAACTGAGATTAAAGTGTTTTACTGAGCTTTCTGTTAGCAATCTCCTGGAGTAGTTGGTTAGATGACAGCACTTACGTTTTTTTACTGTTTTCGTCAAGATCGAAACATCGTAGGTTCAAATCCCACCCTTTCCTTATTATTTTTTCCTTTTTAATTACCGAGTACGAAGTGTTCTAATAACGTAATATAATATTATATGATATTACTGTAAATATTTATGCGATGCATGCTCAGTGGCGGCGATTGGGTTTCAAAACTGATGGGGCAAGGTGGGGAGGGGGGTGGGGCCAAGGACAGTTCCTTTCCCTTTATAGATAATGTTAAGCATAGTGCGGGGTCATCTGCCCCTCCACACTCTATAATCGTCGCCACTGTGCATGCCTCAAGTAATGCTTCTACTAATGTTTTTAATCTTTCACTGATTGACAGGATTTTAGGAAATACTTTTCCTTTCATTCAGCTGTTATAAGTTAACACATATTAAGAACTTACATGTCAACTTTCTGCATCCGGAAATGCTGGACATACGAGGGGTGACTGAAAAGTTCTCGGCCTACCCATGATGCATTTATCGTAGCTGAATGTTACTTTAGCTAATCATAATATATGCCTTTGCAAAGCCCCATACCAAATTTCATAGTACTATCTTTTTTTGTTTTTCAGATTTTAATGTTTGAAGTGAAGACGGTGAGCATTTTCTGAAAAATGGATAAAGTGAGCATTCGTGCGGTTTTCCAATACCTCCTGAAAAATGGCATGAGTGGACAGGACATCCACAAGGACATGATGGAAACATTGGGGGAGGATGCCCCATCGTATTCTACTGTGAAAAAGTGGGTGGCGGAATTCAAGGGGGGAGCACCTCTGTCTAAGATGCACCTCGCAGTGGGGGGCCGGCAACGGCCTGTACTGAAGAAAACATCACAGCAATACAAGATCTTTTTATGGCAGACCAGCGATTGACAGAACGTTACATCGCAGAGAAAGTGGCGATGTCCCAGGAACGCGTTGGACACATACTAACAGTTATGCTGGACATGCACAAGGTGTCATGTCGATGGGTCCCGAAACTGTTGAGTGCTGAGAACAAACATCAGAGACACCTCTTGTCTGCAGCAAACTTGACCCTCCTTCAGGCTGATCCTGAGACATTTCTCCAACGTTTTGTAACCATGGACGAAGCATGGGTCCACCACTTTCAGCCAGAGTCCAAGGTGCAATCAAAACAGTGGAAACACCCCTCCTCCCCCACCCCCAAAAAATTCAAGTCAGTGAAATCAGCTGGCAAGGTGATGGTCTCTGTTTTTTTGGGATGCGAGGGGTGTCATCCTGGCTGAGTATCTAAAAAAGGTGAAATGGTGAACGGTGCGTATTATGCTGCTCAACTGAAGCGTTTGAGGGAGGCCATCAAGATGAAACGTCGTGGAATGTTGAAGAAGCGCGTCCTTTTCCACCAAGACAATGCACCCGCGCACACGTCCACCATTGCAATGTCCGCCATCGAGTCCTGCGGCTTCAAACTTCTTCGACACCCTCCCTATTCGCCAGACTTGGCTCCCTCAGACTTTCATCTGTTCCCTAAACTCAAGCAACACCTCGGTGGAATCCATTTTCCATCAGATGATGACGTCATGGCTGCGGTGGAGGACTTTCTTGCAGTGCAGGATGAAACGTTCTACAAGGAAGGTATCATGGGCCTGCAGCACCGGTGGCAAAAGTGTGTGGCGCTGAAAGAGGACTATGTTGAAAAATAGCCATGAACGATTGAGCTCCTGGCAACCCTTCATGGGTAGGCCGAGAACTTTTCAGTCACCCCTCGTAAATCGCATAAATATCAACGGAAATATCCAAGAAACGTAGATAAGCATTCTCGTTCAAAGCCGTTTACTTCCCGAAAAAGATTTTGCAAAGAAGTAAGTTTGAACCCATGACCTTGCATTCCATAAGCAAACGATTACCCTACACCACATGGTTCACGTTATTTTATGCAATCGGTTCGGATCCCACTTTAAACTGTAGGTCCAGTCCCGATTAGCCTTACTATGCATAAAGTTGACTTAAAACACCAAATCAACCAATTCATCTCCTTTCAGAGTGGGCCTTCTGTGATACTGTAGTCGGCCAGCATCCGAAAATACAGTTCTGCTTCGCGTATACCAGAGTATAATTGCATTTAATATTGTGACTAATTTTACTTTAAAACTACAGATTAAAGCGATAATAGTATCCAGAAAAAGAACCTCAAAGTAGATCTTCACACAAAGTATTTTAATCCATTGCCAAGCATTTCAGTTAAGAAAAATATTATGCTTTTCCATTGACCGTATTTTCGATTCATGGTGAATTTGCTAAAAGGACCATGTCAAGAAATCTAAATATGTAAGTTTTACTAGTAAATGCATTTAAAATGCACGAAACAACAGAGGAGGAGAAAAATAAACCTCAAAAATAAGTAAAAATGCAACAAAAACTGTTAAAAAATACTGACAAATAAACTGAAAGCCAAAAAAAGGCCGAAAAATGAAAAAAAAAATGTAAAATAGAAAGTGTTTTCTGTCTCTAACTGAAGGGAAACGGACATGATATCAGGTTTAGCATTGTTTTTAATGGTCAGAAAAAAAGTTGATTTTTCATCAACTTCCGGACCCTAATTAGTAATTATGACCATTGTAAAAGTTGGAGGTAGCTTACTTAAAATTTTCTTGCTGAGGGATCGTGTCGTCCCATATCTCCACTTCATAATAAAGAAAAACATCAAGTTCATATTTCGAAAATGACTTGGAGTTTTCCACCACGAAAATATGTTTTTCATAGTTTGAAGTTCGTTAGTATTATCTTTCAAGGTTTCCATTGTTTTAATTTCACACATATTTTATATTTCATAAGTTCCTCTCTCTCTACTCATACAGTCTTTGGAAAAAAAGCTGAAGTTTCTTGTCAAGAGGGTCTGGTTCAAATAACTCCTTTTCGCTCTCCTGTTCCTACTTTAAACAAACAACAAAATACTTCGTAACTAAACGACTGCTTGTTCAAAACACGGAATTTTTACACAATTTACAAAATATGACAAAACGCCAATAGACATGTTCATCATTTTTCCCTTTCAGCGTTTCTTGATTTTATCTGAATTAGATTCCTCATGAAAATTGCCATGAGGAAATTATAGATATGACATTATGTGTGAATTGGTTTCTTCAAACTGGTAGCAAAATTTAACATGAGCTACCTGGAGAAGAGGTAGCGTGCTTGATTCTTACGAGGGAAGTCGTAGATTCGATTCTCCACCTAGCAGGATTTTTTTCAGGAGTATATCGTTGGGTGTAAAGTTTATCCACCGTGCTAAGAAGTTAACATTGGTCTCTGTATTTCACGAGAGGAAAGGAAATAGTAAGAGAAAGTTATTTCGATGATAGGAGGAAGTCACATGCCACGTGGAATGCACAGAATCAAGTTACATAGAGCTAAGTCTGTAATGGTGGTTTCGAATATGGCGAAGTTAGTGGGGAAAGTTTTTTATATCTGATTCTCGTACTTTCTGTTCAAAGAAGACAAACATTGTAGATACAAAGCCGTGAGGAATTAACGATCATTATGAGGTTTTGAAGTTTTTGTTTGTCACTCACTATATAAATACTTATTAGTAGTTTCTTATCGAATCGGCCTTCGTCGCAATAACAATTTATTTATGTTAATTAGCGATTTACTATTAGTTTTAGATGCATGGTAAGACGGTGGTGAGGGGATTGACAACAGTCATTACGAAGGACCGGACATAAAATTACCAATCTTAGCAATTTGAAGTCATTAAACGCTCTCCTTCGTTACAGTACTGCACTACATCACTACTTAACATAACTGTATATCTTTTTTTAGTATATCGAAATCAAATAATCAATATTTTAGGTGTCAGTGAAGATCAAACAATACATAATTTAAATAACATTACATTTTGCATCCTGAATACATATATGTGATTTGTGAATTAATCATGATGTGTGTGTTAACACAACATATGAACAATAACTAAAACTAAAAGTTTTAACTATAAATCCTGGAAATTTGCAACTTCTAAGGGGAAATATGCGCAGAAGGGACGTCCGTCAAGTGTGCATCGGATTCATTTTTTAAATATTCTAATATCAACGGTATATGTTCAGCAAACGAAAAAAGGAATATAAGAAAGAGGAAAGGGTGGGATTTGAACCCGGGACCTTTCACGCTTGATGAAAAATAAGGATAGCAGCGCCTAACCAACAGCTCTACGTTAACTTAATGACGTTATACCCTTAAAACATGTTGACGTTTATGAAGACTCCCACCTTCCGGTGTTTCAAGCACATTTTCTCGACAAGTCGTGTAAAATATATGTTTTTGAGAACTGTTCGATATTATGCAAGGTATTGTAAATAAAATGTCGCATAAACTCCTCACAAATTTGCTTCTTTCTGCACAAACTTGATGGCAATTTCCTCCAGGTGGAGAAAAACTGTATTGAGTGTTTCAAACCCCCCAAATTTCAAGTCGAGCAAGCAGAATCGTAAATATCCTTCAAGGTTCTTTTTCCAATTTATTATTTCTGTTTGATTGCGTATTATAATAGCGCTTTATAGTTTCTAAGTTCATGGAAAGTGTTAAATTGAAAACCTATAACCGCAGCGTTTTTCGTCTAGTGGAAGGACCTACTCAAAGTTGGCTACTCTCACCTGGAGCTGAAGTGCAATGTTGCTAAGTTTACGATTTCGGGACTTAGAATTCTTTCGAGGCGGTCAAATAAGATTTTGCGAAGTGTACAATAGTACACAAACAAAGCACGTAAAATTAGTACACAAAACCCCAAAATACTGTACAAAGTAGCTAATAAAACCAACATACAAAGACACGTACGCTTGGCAACGTTGCAACGGGAGAGCGATGTTACCCCTACAGCTTTGCAACTGACAAGAAGTAGGTGAGCAGCCAGTTGGCTCAGTATAGTGGTACGTGAGAAGGGATGGACTCTCGATCTGTCATTCTTGAGACGAATCGTGTGAAATAGAGAAAGATTTCATCCTATTTGACTTCTAAACCTAAACAAGTTGGAAATCAATCGTCACTACTACACACAGAAAACCATAGGCGTGCACAGATCCTCTGATTAGGGGGCTGGGGTGGCAAAAGCCTTGATGAAAGATCAATCGGGTAAAGAAAAACCTAATTTTGTTTCAGTTTTATTGTATTGATGGGTATAGAACAGGGGCGTATGTGGAGTGTGTCCAGACCCGCTAAAAATAACCGTACTGAAAGAATTGAAAATTTCGTGACACCGATGTTTTTTGCCCCCCTTAGCTTTCTTTCCTCTGTGTTGTTCAGAGAGACTATTTTGCATATAAACATGGTTTCGTACAGCGCATTCAAAACAAGGGACGACGATTAAGGGGGCTTGCGGGGCAGTTGCCCTCACCACTTTTTGTCCGTACTATAGATAGGAATTCCCTTCCAACTTTTGTCACCCGATCACAGCTGCTGATTTCCAGTCTATGGACAGTTTCTTCTGCAAACAATTATGAGATAACGCAACTAACTGATAAAGTGTTAATAACAAGAAATTTGCTAGAGAACAAAGTTGGATAGTTTCTCCATGAAATAATGGATATTTCCTATGAAATAATAGTTCCTTGGAACTTTCGTCGTCTTGAAAATACTTATTTCTTTTTTAAGGACATAATATTGTTTAATAACGGTTATAAGATTCTCTACACTAAATTTTAATGTGGGCCCCCTCTTGCCCACCCGTGCTCACGCCCATGCAGAAAACGAAATGCATCAAATAGATTTGATGAATCAGAAACGCATCGGTTAATGCACTAAAGTGTGTTTTTTTTGGCCAATAATGAAATTTACAGTTCGATGCCTTTTTTTATACCTATAGTTTGCAAAGGTAACGTCAAAGTGCATCCAAGAAGTATTCCTTTCTATGTCACGCTGTACTTCAATTCATCAATCAACACGTTTAAATTATTGTCCTGCATCTTTTTTGACGATGCACTTAAACATTTGGTCTGAGCTACAGATCTTATGCATTTCTTTGTTTCAATGCATTATTTTTCTGCATGTACCTCTGTCTGCAGCATTTAGACCACCGAAGACCTCTGCAACCATCTCAGATCTGAAAATCGAGAGACTGTCCGCCAATTCCTCTGGAAATCTAAATGCAAAGGAGTCTGCAGGCTCCAGCGTCAGACACACGTTGGGAAATTGGCGAGGTTACCAAATCGGGATGAGTTACAGAGAATTTGCTCTTTTTCTTTGGACCAAAGTGATTATCTGTGTGCAATGGAGCCGCCACAGAGAGAGATAGACTCAACTGAGAAGCAGCAGTGCTGTAAAAAGCCATCCCAAATCTAATCAACGGATTCTCCAACTTATATCTTCTATTTTCCCCCAAACTAACTTCCCAATCCTGAAATCTCACCATTCGTAACGCGACTGATTGGTTCGAATTGGATTATGGGAATAGGAAGGGAAAAAAACCATCCTCACTACTATGTTAACTGATTTAACGCCCTACCAGGGCTTGTAAGAGAGAGAGGGTGTTTTTAGTAAGACCGAGGAAGGGGTTGGGGGTGACGTGATTTCGATTCGATTTCTCCAAATCGGCACAAACAATTTTGATTTCAAAAGTTTGTGCTGTCCGTAACAATTATAAGTTTTTGTAGTATTGCTGATAATGGGACTAAACGAAAAGATTGATCGATTGACTTGGCTTATTATATTTCGCGTTTCCGCCACTTTTGACGATGTGGATGAGAAGATGAAACAGACGAGGGAGCGATGACACAAACACATATGGGCAGCACATAATTAGAGTCCATGAAAGGCTTATACAGGCCTTGGGTCCAGACGCCAGTGAGTGCAAAATGCAGTCCAGTGAGCTTGGCATTTGGGTGTCACAAGAAAACGGCCACACCTTACACCCCGAGACAAAAATATTAAGACAATTAAAAAATTCATAATAAATCGTTCGTTTTCTCATAGTTATATCTTTCCTGTTCCACCAAAACTTCTTTAATTGTTGCTTTTTATCCAATTTTGTTGCTTTTTGATAATATTATTATTTATTTTCTTTTTGTGCGAGCCATAGGCTGTACGCACTACATAGTTTTGATTTTTCTACAATATTTTGTTACATTTAGTTTTCTTTTAAGCTGTCTCTTACTTTGTCCCCTATATATACATTCTTCCCCTCCCTCGACAGTTCTTCTTCCAGTCTTTCTTCCTTCCTCCTCGCCCCACTTCTCTTTTCCTGCACTCTCACCAAAACACGCATACATTTTGCTTTACACACACTTACACTATAAAGATGGCTCGGTTGGAGCATGATCACTCATTTCGCTGTCTTCTCTAATAGCTTTCCCCCGCCGTTCTCTTACTTCCCCCAGGTATTTCCCCACTTGCTGCCCCGCTTCCTTTATCTTTATTCTGTCGTCTACCACTTCTATCACCTCCCTCCCTGTTAAGTTTTTCATCCATTTGTCCCTTTGGTCACGTGTAGAAGCGCAGTTCGGTAGGATATGCTCGTCCGTCTCCTCCCCATCGCACAAAGGACATATCGTTTCCCCTGCTTCGTTTCTCTTTCTTAGTTGTTTCCATCCCCCTAATCTGAACCATGCCAGCGCGCTTCTTTCATTTTTTCCCACAACCTGGATATATTTCGCTTTCCCCCATTCTCTTACTCTTAGCTGTTCCCTGATTGAGGTCTTTGCTCACTTCCATGTAGTACACTCTAAACTGCATTTTGCAGACTAAAGAGGCTCTGCCGTTTGGAAAGTAAAATCCTTTGTGGGACTTGTGCTGTCCATATGTGTTTGTTATTGTCCCTTCCTCTACTTCATTCTATCACTATTCTTCCTCATCTTAGCCAAAAATGGAAGAAACGCAAAGTAAAATAAAATCAAACTATTCATGCATTCATTTCAGAAAGTTAATTGATTGATTGATTGATTTAGTTTATTTTACTTCGCGTTTTGTGCCTCTTGGCTAATTTGCGAAGATGGGGATGAGGGATGAAAGGATGAAATTGATGAATGGACATTCACAAACAACCAAGCCAGACCGGGATTCGAACCCGGGACCCTTGCAGAAAATTAATGTTTTTGATTGAACTTATATTTAAATTCCTTGAATATTTACTCCAGTTCTATATTTATGAGCTTCCGAAAAGAATTGACCATGTCCTCCTTGTTGATTTAGTGTTTTAAGTCCACTTTATGCACAGTAAGACTAATTGGGACTGGACCTAAAGTTTAAAGTGGGATCCCAACCACTATGTGCCACCACCGGGTATCGAACCTAGGACCCCTTGGTTACAAGGCAACGACGTCTCCTCCTTGTTGGACAATCATTCAAGATGTGGAAAACGTGACCAAAAATAAGCGTAGCCAATCTCCTTTCATTCTAAAACCTTACATGCATGCCACATGGACAGTTTTTTGTACCCTGGACCGTACACTTCCATTGTGTCATACTTCTTTTATATAAGTAGTGGCGTACCCTCGACTTTCAAAAGGGGTGTATGCCTTCGAAGGAGGGGGGTTGTTGGGTTTATGGTGCACGTCTTTTTTTAGTAGTCCTGTATTTTGATATGAGCGTGTCTGTGTACACCGTCGACCAAAACTCAAAGTGGAAGAACGTACAGTCTCGGACAGTTCTTGGTTGTAATGAATACATTGACTTTCAATGGAATTGTTACAATCCAGCAGTGTCCGTGACTGTATAAGTCGCAAGCGAAATTTGTCGTAGGTCCAGATAAATGTTTATCCTCCTCGCATACGCAGTGTGGTAATAATTCGTATGTTTGCCGATAGATGTCAGTCAATCGCAATGCTGTGCTTAGGAATCAGGTTTTCCGATTATTATGGGAATTCGTATGAACTCCGTTGAGGATTTGAACGGAGGTCTTCAGAATTATCACTCCCGAAATAATGAACCAGGCAAACCAACGCACTAGGCGGCGAATTCAGCTGTGCACAGAGAATGTTGGCCAACATGGAGAAGTTCGACGCTGCACACTGAGATTAATCTTCCAGGTATTCTTACCTATTTTAATCTGTAATGTGTCTCAGTTCAGCACAGTTTCTGCACTAACTATCACATTTTCTTTCACGGTAATCATATTTTATCAATATCCGATTGTGACTTTTGGACCACCCTGTAGTGTGTATGTGTGTGTTTAATAAATTATGGAAGGAATAATCTTGAAGCTGCCTCAGTGACTCGCTTTCGAAGTTCCCGCGTTCGAATCCCTGCCTGGGCATGAGCGTTAATTATGAGTGTCCCGTCATCAATGTCGTATAATCATCACTCATTTTTACCGTCGCGATCAGTCGAGAGTGGCAGAAAAGCGACGATAAATAAAAATACAAGATGCAAGCAAACCTAAACTACCAAAATATATAAATAGTAAATTGCATTAATCAATCTTTACGTATGGAAAAGAAAGTCTTAAATTGCAAAGTATGGTGCGACATTCTTTGAAACTCTTTATTTTATTTTCTGATTATGGTAGTCTATGACTGTGTGGTTCTTTTTTGTTAAAATATAATTGGGTGTCTTGTACACAATGCTTCACCGCAATGGTAATGGGCAAAACTATACCCACCCCTCAAAACAGAAGAAGGGCGCCCTCTTCCCAAAATCCTCACCCTTGAAAATTACGATTCCGCACCCTATGACTCCTGCTCTCCCCATTTCCAGACAACCGCCCCTCCCTGCATCCCTAAAAAAAACTATGCACTGGGAGCATTATTGATCATTTTCCTGACATATTCCATTATTTTCCCAGTTAAGTCGATTTTCACAGGAGACCTACGGAGCTAGACACCGTGAAAATGAGCGCAAGGAGACCCCGCTCGATGAATTTTAAATTGAGTCACTCCCCCACCGTTTCTTTCCCCCCTTTCATCCCCCTCCCCTTTTTTCGTAGGAAAAACGACCTAATCTTATAACCGGTATTCGAAGAGATCCGAACGGAACTTCTACTTCGCAATACATCCGTTCGATTTTTTTCACCACTTAGTGTTTTTTCCCGATTTTTAAAATTCTACCGCGGACTTCTTTTATTTTTTTCAATATCTTTACAATTCCTCCCCCCCTCCGGTGTGTCAGGAGGAAGTGGAGTATATTGAATAAGGCAAATCACATAAAAAAGAGATTTCGGAAGGAAAGAAGGGTGAATATTCCAGAAAAAACACCGTTCTGTTGGTTTTTGAATCTCTTCGTAACCGAATCCCCCGCCATAAGTGTAGATTGGCACCAAATTGTCCGTTTAACAGCTCAGAGGCGAGTCATGGCTTCCAGAATGATGGTGTCGCTATCTGTTTTTCTTAAAGTGCAACAGATGCTGTTTATTTTATGTTTAGGAGCATACACCTAAGGATACTCAAATGTGAGCCTGGTCTTTCGTCAGGTAAGCTATTGAATTGTTTGTTCTCTGGTGCTAGCTTGGTATGTGGACAATTGCGACGCGGACATTGGAGATCACATTCCAATCAAATCGGTTTAAAGTGAAAATGTTGCCTATAATTATCGTCATCAATTTCTTAATTGAGGCAGTACTGTATGGTTCATCGGGATAAATATGTGGCAACATGCTATTTTCGGCTACCAATGAGGCCTCGTACCAGTGTACAGCAAGCACTCTGTGTTGAAAATCTAAGCACCTTAGACCGAAACTCACATATTTCCAACAACTTTCCCTTCTTTCCATTGTTCGCTATTTGCACTGAAAACGGGAACGGACATTTGAATCACCCTGTATTTCTAAGGACTGGGAATGTAATTATCAGCTTCATGTACGTTAATTCCAACATTAATGTGTTTATTGTTAATTTTCTTTTTTGTTAGACTTATTCTTTTGAATTACAGGAATCAAAATTGCCTAAGCTACCCTAACATAACCTAATTCCCACATATCACTGGCTCTCCATTGGCATCCCATTTTCAATGTTCATATACAGTTATTGAGTAATAGCTAGTATGTGTATGACACATCATTTTAAAAATATATCAAATGACCAGTTTTTGAGAAAATGGCTGTTCATATTTTGATTACACCACCTTCTAAATCCCCCCTGACATAGGTATGTGATATATCTTAAGAAACCTTTCCAACGGCGTCTAATTCACAATAAAAATTTTGTTCGGACGACGGTAAGATAATAGTTAACTCCTCTTATTGAATTTTCAATATTTTTTTGTTATTTAGATCCACTGGTAGTGATTAAAATAATAAGTTGCCTTAGGGATAACAGCGTAATCTTTCTTGAGGGATCATATCGACATACTATTGATGCTCTGATTGCCGAAATATTGCGCTTAACATGCTGGTTAAATCTCACATTTTTCACACCTGTAATTACAAATGTTATGGATCTGCAACTTTGCATAGGTTTCTTCTGCAGGTGGCCGTTTCAGTGCGCCAAATTTCAAATGAATCAGAAAATGTAAGGTTGAGGACCTTGTTGATTTGACATGTCATCGCAACGCAACAGAAAATACGCACATACTGAAATTGTAAGCTCATCAGTTGCCACGTTGAATGAGAGCACGAGAATCTACTGTCGAAAACAAAAATACTCGTCTTTCCGCGTCGTGTTCTGTCCCATTTGCGTTGCGTCGCGTTGTATCATGCCTGATCCGGTGTGCGGCTGGCTTTAGGTATCCTCAGAGTATGCTGTTAACGTCTTGCACCCCGCCCCCCCCCCACCCCCGCCCGTGACATATCTGATAAAGTTATGTATTTCGAATGGTGAAATAGTGAAATCAAGTGATCGTTTTTGCACTTCTGGAATAAAAACTGTTAATTTCAAGAAATTTCTGGCACTTACAGTGCAGGAAATATCAATAATTAACCTATTTTAAATAAGATCCTTTGGAATTTCTCTGAAGTTCGGGATTACGAAAAGTCCGTCCCGAAAAATCATTTCCCGAAGTCGGGATCTGACCTTGATAATTCACACCTAGTCGTTTTGAATTATTACTTTCCTTTCTTGCAGCACTCTTCGGCACATAAAAACATGGATCAGAGGTGCCATGAAGGACAGTAGATGAAGCGGTCTCTGTTTGATATCTGTGGCATTGTCAAAGAGTACAAAAAACAATGAACTGTTTATCAACAATGTTTATGGAAAGAAAGCAATGCGAATCCACTTTCAATCTAAATACTAGACTCGATTCTGAACTTGTATGCAAGTAATTTTTAAATCCAATGTGAATATTGTGAGTTGTAAGATATGATATTTATTGATGTTTAAGATACAAACCCTTGGGCTGTGCGTATCCTACAATATTGTTATATAAACACCCCGCCTTAAACATACACCCCATTGATCATACATTTAGAAAATATATATATGTACATGAATAAATGGAAATATGTCCCTCTTCTAATATTTGAGATTGTTCACTACACTATCACTACCTTCGCAACACTTCACTACACGCTCGGCCTATGCCTGAGCCACTGTTCCGTACCCTTAATTTTCACTGACCCCTTGCAGCATTTTTCTACGCTTCCTCCAGACTGCATGTAAATGGAGGTCCAGAGCTTTGATACAGCCTGGATTGTCTGCTCAATGCTGTCCCTTGCACTGTCATCGCATTTGCTTTGTCTTATGATAATAGTAATAACAATGCAACAACAACAATAATAGAATAGAATAGAATGGTCTTTATTTAAGCAGGCGTGTTTCGGCCTCATGGGCCGTTCTTACAACCAACCCTTGTCAAAGATAACAATAATTCAATAAAAACAAAGAGAAAAAAACACGTAATGATTATGATAATACAATAAAGATTATACAATGTTAAAATAATACATTGAATAGATTAGTATATATACTGTAGAGTAAAGATAAGTAATGAGTCTTCAGTAGTTCATTGTTGTGTGTATGGGGGGAGGGGGAGTAGGTTAGGTATGCATTGTATGAAGTATAAGTGCGGGTGCAATTGTTAACATATGAAGGTTAATGTAGTTGTTGGGACAATAGCACTTTGATGACAAATAATGTTAGTCAATGGTGCAGGCAGTTTGTTCCATTCACTGATCCCTGTAACAATGAAGTACTTGTTATAGGTGGGGGTTTTATGTTTGGGGATTTTTAGATTGTGCTTCATGCGGATATTATGTTCGGCTTATGTTCTACGAGAACAGATCTTATCGAATAAGTATTATGGGGTGCCACTCTGAAGTATTTTGTGCATCAGGGTGAGTATTAAGTATTTTCTTCTATTGTTAATGTTTAACAAAGAAAGTTTCTTTAAATTGGAGGGGGGGATACATGTTCCTTTCTTTTTAGATTAAATATGAAACTTATACAACAGTTCTGATTTTTTTAAAGTTTATAGTTTAGGCCCTGGGATATATATATAATGATAACAATAGCAACAACAATAATGAAAGTTTCTATGACTGAAGAGCAAGATATGAAGTCTTGCTTTTCCCCCTTCCCCCCTTCGAGAAAAAATCTTACTGGCGCCCTTGCATTATGGGTATTGAGAATTTAGTTCTCAGAAAGACGGGTGCAAAAAGCCTACGACCAAAAAAATTTAATTTCAATCAATCCATCACCACTCCTCCTTATTGTCTCGATCAGTCTAGAGGTAAGCAAATGTAAAAATAACCAAACATCAGAAGATAAAGCTCGAGACTTTCCTTAGCTTCCTAACAGGAAGAGAAGGGAAAAAAGAACACCCCTGTCTTCCTCGATTTCCCACCTTTTCCCCCAGCCTGGAGCCTCTTCCCGTCCTTCCAGGCGATTTACTGGAAGCTATTCCAGTTCGACTGCATCGCGATTCGGGACGCCCGGGAAACCTCCCGTCTCTACCAATTAATGAAGCAATCTAAATGCATGATCAGCTGATATCAGTCATTAATCAGACGAGGGGGGAAGAGACCCGAAAGGGGGAGGGTGCAATGGGGGAGGGGGGTTGAGCCTTTAATTGAGGCTCCCCTAGAATTCGAGGGATAGGCAGGTTTTTACTGCGCGGTTGGCAGAGATGCAGGTCCGGACCTTCTAGAACCGTTTCCTTCCCTCGCCCTCCCCTATTTCCTAGTCCGAGGCAACGCGTTTTCACTTTGCTTTTATATCTGTTTCTCCCTCCCTCTCTCTCTCTCTCTCTCTTTCTCCTCCACTCCATCCACACTCTTTTTTCTACTTCTTTTTACCACTCCCCTCACTTCATCGGTTTTTGCCTTATCTTCAAACTCCAAGTTCCTGAAGTTCCAAAGTTTTCTCCACACCCCTCTCTTATTTTCTTCCTGTTCTTAACTTTTTCTGCTTTTCGCGTTCTCTTTTTCCCACCATTACTTTAGTCCCTTTAGTCCCTGTACTTTATCCATCCTAAGGCCTCCCTGATGGCGCAGTGTTTGTCGACCTCCGTGGCGGAGTGGTTTGCAGAGCGCGCTACAACGCCAGGGGTTCCGGGTTCGAGTCCCGGGTAAGGCATGGGTATTTGTGTTTGTCCAGATGATAAGAAACTGAGAAACTGTAACAGTTGAAATGTGTAAAAGTGAGAAAAAGTGTGAATGGTGGGGGATTCCTCCGTGTAGGGGGTATTTCCTTTAAAAAAAAAGTGGTAGCGTCGTCGCCTTGTAATCAAGGGGTCCCGGTGGAGGCTCAAGTGGTTCGGATTTCACTTTAAACTGTAGGTCCAGTCACGATTAGCCTTACTGTGTACAAAGTGGACTTAAAACACCAAATCAATCAAAACTTTCTCCATCCTGAAAAAACTTTTTTAATATTTTTACTCATTGTCTTCCTCGTTTCTTTTTTCACGTTCTTAATTTTCCTTGATCTTTTTCTGCATTTTCTAAATATACTATTTTTTTATTCTGTCGTGGTTTGATTTGAAACCTGTTTTTCAATGTGTAAAAAGTTGCTTCGATTGATTTGGTTTATTTTACTTCGCATTTCTGTCACTTTTGGCTAATCGCGAATGATATGGTGAAAGTGATAAAGGGACACTCACATAGAACACCACTGCCCAGGCCGGGATTCGAATCTGGAACACCTAGCGCGCTGTGGTAACGACTCCGGCATAAAAGTTGGGCCTATGTTTACTGTGCGAGTACTATATGTCAGAATCTGACTAATCCAAAGCTCATTGGATATACGAATGAATAATGACAATAATATAGGCCTACATGGTAGTAAATTAGTTATTTATACAGATTTATATTTGTAGTTCCTGTTAGTAACGTGACACTGTAAACAGTTGACTGGAGATATGACGGTCTGTGGCCGTTAATTTCTGCACCATCCAACTGCCGCAAACATGACTATGACAGTTTTTAAAGTGTCAATGATTATTACATAGTTAAGGAAGGTACATAGTTACATAGCCACATCTCTTATTGTTCGTTATTCAACGGAAAGTCCCTACAGTCAGTGTGAGATTGCTGGACCAAATTTATGAAGCAACGGTGAAAGCAACCCTATTTTACGGCGCGGAATTATGGGGGAGGGTAGGGGGGCGAGTAGCAAATCAGATACAAGCGCGGTTTTTAAAACAAATACTGGGAACCAGCACGAGTGCAAGCACGTGTGGCGTCCTGAGGGATATGGGAAAACATAGGGAGGATGTTGAAGCGAGGATGAGATGCTTCAAGTACTGGATGAAGCTGGAACAAGGGGCCGGAGACTCACTGAAAGAACAGTGTCTGCGAGTTCAGATTGAGGAAGGGTTCGCACGCCACTGGGCAAGTGGAATTAAGGACGACCTGTACAGAATGGGTCTTTGGGAACTGTGGGAAGAGGTGAGGGGCGGGAGGTGCGAAACTGGGATGTTGCAAATCATAAGGGAGAGGTTGGTGGACGGTAGCAGGCAAGACATCATGACAGAATGTAGGGAGAAGGTAACGCTCGTCGCCGCACAACCGCCAGGGGTGTGGGTGGAATGGGGGAGAAAACGATATATTGATACGTGTACGTACCAGCAAAGACGTGGATTCGCCTGGTTCCTGCTAGGGGGGTGGAGGCAACACAAACTCAAGGGGCCGGACGGTCGTGCCATCTGCACGTTATGCGGCGAAGAGGAGACGAGGGCTCACATCCTACACGAGTGTGTTTGGTCGGCACCCCTCAGACAACGCAAATGGGGGGACAGTGCAAGGGACAGCATTGAGCAGACCATCCAGGCTATATGTAGGGAGGAGAGGAGTGGTATAACGAATGTAAATATCAAAGCCCTGGACTCCTATTTTCATGCAGTTTGGAGGGAGCGCAGGAAACTGCTGCAAGGAGTCAGTGAAAGTGAAGGGTACGGAACAGCAGGGGCTCAAGCATAGGTGAAGAGTGTAATGTAGTGTTGTGAAAATGAACAATCTCAAATGCAAGAAGAGGACCACATTGCTATTTATATATGTACATAGTATGTAATTATTTTCCAAATGTTTCTGTTTATAAATGTTTCTGAATGTATGATAAATGGGGTGCATGTTTAAGGTCGGGGTGTTTATGTAACAGTATTGTAAGATACGCACAGCCGAAGGGCTCGTATCAATATCAATAAATATCATATCATCATATTCTAATTCTGACTAAATGTTTGTTACTTCATAAATGATCCGATCTTAGTCTGTTAATTAATGCAATTACATTTCTTGTAACGCTGACATGATGAAACCATGGTTTGTGTGGCTTCAATTCAGCATGTATGATTCTCCAATCTTACAAGTTCATGTCGTCACCAATCAGACAAGTCATTCGAAAAATTTATTCTTTACTTTAGGGAAAAGATCAGTGTAGTATAATGATAAGCCCGCAATATTTGGAAGGGGGTTTCTTTGCACTTTCATCAACACACAGTATAATTCAACTTATTTTTTAAATAATTTTGAAATAAAAATTATTTAGGCATCGCAATGATTCAGGAAGCCGTGGCATGAGTTGCAGGACATCATGAACAATTCATAATCAGGTACAGTGGGATCCATAAGTATTACCAAGCAAATTGTCCATCACCACGTTAACTCCCTTTGTTTTATGCAATGAGAGCTTCAAGAACTGATACAAAACACCAAACAATCTGCTTACGACTTCTGAACCAGTATACGTAAAAATACAGTCCATAAAAATACGTAGGATGAAGATGAATACCAATGAAAATAGTCATGGACAATTTGCTGAGCAATACTTATGGATCCCACTGTACACCTTCATCATTGTCTTATACAGAACACATGCAAAGCACAATACCTTACCTCATTTTCCACAAAAGACTAACTTTCGTCTTAATATGGCAAATAACTTTGTATTTGCATCAATGCATTTCTTAGAACAAGGAAAAATTTCGTACAGTATACTGCTATTATTTCAATACTTTTAACATATAATCTGACACACATTGAAATATGTCAACAGTAAATACTTCTTTACCTTAATTGGCCAATATATCTAACTTCGGTTCACACCAGATTCACATATGAACTACGTTGTTCAGTAGGATCCATGAGTATTACATGCAAATTGTCCATCACCATATTCGTGTACTTCATTTGACCCAATAAGAGCTTCAAGAATTAAGAGAAAACTCAAAACAAGCTGTTGACAACTTCTGCACCAGCATACATAAAAATCCATTGCTTAAAAACACAGGATGTAAGAGAAAAGTGAATGAAAATAGTCATGGACAATTTGCACGGTAATACTCATGGATCCCACTGTACATGGCAAAGTTTTGACAAAATTTATAATTTCATTTCAAAGTACATTCACACATAAATCAACATAGAATCAATACTTGGATTCCTGTTTGAGATATATATATACGTATGTCCTTTACCACAAACAGCATCTTTATTGAAAGATGAATTATATCATCGATATAAGTTCCTTCCTCATATTATTTATTTGAAGAAAAAAAATATTCCTTTATTAATATGTCTGTGATTTGTATCATTATGTTACTCACCAAACGGTGTCTGAATAATTTTCTTAACACTCCACAAATCTTGTGTATTTGTTTATAATGTTTGTATTAAACTCCCATATCTCTTCTTTGATATTGTTATATTTACTATAGATTAATGTTTGCTCCTAAACATCCATTTCAAGCAAGATTATTCTGGATTTCAGTTATATAGCACATCCAGAACAGTGGCTGCTACTCTCAGATACAGCCAGAGAGTCAACTAACGGCTCATACGGTACCAAGTAACAGGAACAAACCGATTCACATTAACTACAAGGCATTTTTTTTAGTACAAAGCACATTCCATGTTCAATGAATCAATATTTAGGAGCTGACTCCTCGAGCTTCCAAGTAGGCCAAATGTATAGAGAGTAATCCTTCAAATTTAAGTTGTCACAGACTACTGATCAGATATTTTTGTGTGTTAGAAACACAATTTTTGAAAAGAAATACAATCTTTATTATCACCTAAGCCAAAAATGGTTTGATAATTATTTTTTTCGATGACGTCACATTTTACAGAAATGTAACACTTTGCTATCTCTCATGGTTGATATTCAGCTTCCTAATGGAATTAATTAGGTATGTATTAAATAACTCAAGAACTGTTTAAGCTACATGGATAAAAGTTTAGATATAGGGGAAATAAAACATGGGGAAACATTGAGATATAAGCCTTTGCACAGTAACATAAATGAAAAATAGCAAAAGAAAGAAGGCTAAGTCTTTTCCATCTGGGACTACATGTTCAATGTAAGTCACAATGGGAATTGCCTGTAATATTTCTATGTTCTTTAACCCAAGCAAGGTCGTTGTTTTTTGTATTATTTGGACTAATTAAATATAAAGGGATAATTTATAAAAATTCTTGTAAGAAGATTTAAGCGCCTGTAATGCACTTTGCAAGTCGGTCAATATTAAGAACTTTGTCTAATTTAATTTTTGGAAAAATTGCATAAGAGTGTCGAAAATATTGAACATCCTTGTGTAAGCCGAAATAATAGATCAGTTTCTATTGAAGGTCGTACTCTGAAAAATCCAACTCCTATCTCACTTTTAGATATATCCGTGTACGTGAAATAAAAATTTTGCCATTGATTAAAATATTCGGAAACATGGGGGATACCGAGGGACTGTTATTATCCAGAGACTGTTTAGGAAATTGAATGAAAAGGAAGTAGGACGTCCTGATAATAGAGAAGTTTGAATTATTGTTTTAAGTCCACTTTATGCACAGAATGGCTAATCGGGACTGAGTTCAAAGTGGGATCCGAACCGCAGGGTATCGAACCCGGGACCCCTTGATTACAAGGCGATGACGCTACCATTGCGCCATCGGGAACGTATGATAGATAAGTAACTGTTACTTATAACTGCATTGCAACTACCTAGTTACTTCCAAACGCTGTCAAGAAGTACTCAACGATGATATAAGTATTTGGTATTGTTGACTGCGTCACGTATCTCTCATTTTCATTTTCGAGTTACGTGTAGCTAGGCAGCCTGACAGGAAGTATAGGAAAGTGTTAACTTCAGCACCAGCTCAGCGAAAAGCATTCGCCAATATTTGCAAAGGAAAATTGATGAGAGAGAAAAAGGGGAGGAGTTTTCATTAGGAGGAATGCAAGTTGGATCTGGCTCGAGAGAGACAGGGGAGTTGGGCTTGAGTTTTGGGAGAGAACAGGAGAGTGGTTCGGGTTTTTGAGTTTTGGAGAGAGGAGAGTGAGTTGGATTTTGAAGGAGATTGAGGCTGGATTCAGACTTTCAGAAACTTGTTTGGGAGTGGAGTGCAGCGAAGCTGAGTGAGAATTTAAGAGGCTAACGTCAGCAAGTGAGTGAGAGTTTAACTTGGAAACTCATTGGTCTTCTCTTCGAGAACGAGACAGGTAATACGCTTTTCTCTCAAGCCAACCTTGCCTTTGCAGTCTTTAGGTCATTTTAACCCAAAATATGAGAGTTGCCATTCATTTAAAAGATTGTGTAGGTTAAGTTTATTAAGGTACCTCCGCAGATAGAAGATGCAGCCAAGCGAGAGCTTACGAGCTACCGCTAACCCCCAATAGAATAATTACTTTCATCTAAAAGGCTCCAGGTTCGATCCCCGAACCTTTCAAGGTTCACACACTCAGTAAAAGTGTGTCACAGTACGACTGGAAGAGAGTAATACATTGACACACACCTAACACTCCTGTCTCCATGCCATCCCTACAGACAATAATTAACCTAGAGGAACAGGTTTACGCGTGCCAACATACTGCAGAAACATACACTGCACTGCTTCCCCCGTGACCTCTCTTGTAATAGCATTTCCTCTAAATTTTCTTTTGAATGCCATAGACTTGCGTGAGCCTTCTCTAGACCCCCGCCTCTCTGCCAGTTCTTGGATGCTGAGGTCAGCGTTGCCAGGTCTATAGAGCGGGAATTCACGATCCTCTCTGCAATATTCGATATTTTCGCACACACTGGCACAACAGTCACGTAGTTCTGAAAATGCTCGAATAGTTCGATGCCACCTGTTGTTTAGCGGTTTATACTGTTGAATGTAAGGGACGGGAAAGAGAATGGGAGAATTAAGTGCTATTGTGTAGCTATCTACTTCGATTCCTTCCTATCTCTGTCGTTATCTGTAACCAGGCACAAGGAAGACGTCCGCTTTCTCTCTCTTTATATACATACCCCAAAAATGACCAATAACTCCCAAAATTGGAAATTAGAAATAATGTTTTCGGCTGTAACTGAATAGAAACTTTTAACATCATGATTAAGGTTCGGAAAAACAAACAAGAATTTTCAACATTGTATTATACTGCAGGAGGCCTTAGAAAGAGCGCTTCGCGGGCTAACAGCAGACGTCGCTCGCACACTGTTGCCGATACTCTCGTGTCGTCTGCTCCTCAGCCGAACAAACAGGCCGAGGTAGCAAGAGGCAGAGGTCATTCACCCTTACAGAAGGGTGCAGCGAGCTAGCTATGGCAACAGGGCTCGCTCATTCGTGGACCTGATTGGTTCTCGCAGACACATCTCCATATTGTCGTCTGCTGCAAGCCCGCGAAACGATCTTTCTAAGGCCTCGTGGAGTATAATTGTTTAATGTTCCAAAACGTTTATTGCTAGTTTGTTTTAATATTTCCTACATGTATTAATATTTTTTTCTCGAGATTCGAGTCGAGACGAGATCTTGCCAAGTCTCGTCTTGTTTCATAGGGTCTCCCCGATAGTGTAGTGGTAACGTCGTCGCTTTGTAATCAAGGGGCCAGGTGTACGATACCCGGTGGATGCACACTGGTTCGAGTCTTGCTTTAAACTGTAGGCCCAGTCCCGATTGGCCTATTTGTGCATAAAGTGGACTTAAAATGTATGAATCAAGGAAACTCAATGCTTCACCGCTACGTGAAAGAAGAGCTAAATTCCGGTCCAGGAGAGAAAATCAGAAAGCGTGAATGGGTTTCGTTCGGTAAACAACCTTTTTATCTGTAAAGTGTTTCAATTCGGTCTCGGAATCTTTTTTTTTCCGGATCAATTTCAATACGGTCCAAGTTCGGTATTGAAATGAAACAATACGCAACTTTGACCGAATTTAAACTGTACGAGAAAAAGAAAAAGGTTGTGGTCCTTTTACGGAAACCATAAGAGATGTTCATTACATACGATTCTCCGTGAATGCTACGTTTAGCCCAGTTACCCCAACAAAAATACTCAAATCTCTAGTTCAGTTTCACATGCTCTGGCAACGCTGACAGAAAGAGATGAGTGGTTAGGGGGATGGAGATGAGAGGCGGGGCAGGAAGATGGGGAGCCTTGTTGCGTCTCTTTGATCTGGGGTTAACAAGGGACGCGGCCTGAGGAACAGGACAAACCATAATTTAGTAATCTCTGGAGCCTGGCTTCAGATCTGCCTCGTCCCGCGGGACGGGATTTCCATAAAGAAGTCTCCCGCTGGTCTCGTTGGAGAGGCTGATATTGGGTAATCCCATTCTGGTCGTCCCCGAGCCACCCTCTCTCTTGTGCGCTGTCGAAAAAAAATGGGGTTGCAACCCTCTCTCTTGTACCTCTGGTGGTTGTATGAGTAACATTCTTGCATCGGCCCTGAAGATTTTTTGTGTTTACGCAGGTTTTCTGCTGCATCTTTTTTACTCCTTCAGTGCATCTTTCAGCCGACTTTATCCTGACTTAGAATATCATAATTGTTAAGACCTGGATGGACCTTTGCCAAAGAAGCAGTTTTCGAGAACTCCTTTCGAAATTTCGCTGTGATATTCCAAAATCGGAAACGTCACATCAGCTTCGAAATTCCTTCCAGAGCCTTTATGTGATTCTAGTGTGGTTTACCGATCTTTGCGGCGATATGGTTCAGGCCCGTAGTCAGAATTTTTATTTGGTGGGCTCATCCCTTATCAGCAACCGCCATCTAAAGCAGGGTTGTTAAAGTTCCAGGAATTTTAAGTAAATTCAATTCCGGTCCAGGAGAGAAAATCAGTAAGCGTAAATGGATTCTGGACCGTAATGAACATTTTTATCCGTAAAGTACTTCAATTCGGTCCAGGGACCTTTTTCCCGGCTCAATTTAAATACGACCCAGAGACCCAGAAACCTTTTTTCAATGAAATAATACGCAACTTGCACCGAATTTAAATTCTGAGAGAAAAAGGTTCCGGTACTGCAGCGGAACTTAATAGAACCCATTAGAATTTATGGGTTATTGGACATTTTGCAACGATACTTCACACTGAATATACATTGTACGCGAAGGATGAGCAGACTAACACAATTTTAAAATTAAATTGCAAGTCCTCATCGCTCAACTGGTTTCATAATGTTATTATACTTACATTGCAAGAATTAAACAACATAACGCAACTTCCAAAATATTATTTCACTTTATAACATTTGATATAAACTCATTTTCGATTTCTGACACAAGACATTTTTAAGTCAATCTTCTTACATATAACAAAAACGAATCGAAATCAACAACGTAAAACAAATATCGACATTGATACAGCGTTCTTAATCTCAATAGTTCCCTGTTAATTTTTTAAACTTGTACGCAATAGAAATAAAGTAAATATTAGTTATTTGTGAATGTAGAAGACAGTCACAATTTAACAACCCTGATCTAAAGGCAAAAAGTGTGGGAGCAGGGAGGGTAGATGCCCTGAACATGAATTTCTCAGTACATTACAACTTATTCCTACAAGATGTTTGATCCTGCTAAGGAAGTGAAATTATTTACTACTATACACTATTGAAAGTAGATATTTGTAGGATTTCGGCAGGGGGGGGGGGGCTTCGGCTCCGTTAGCCGTCACCCTGGCTACGTGCCTAGAGTGGTTAGCACAGCGCGCTACGATGGGCATGTGTGCTTTTGTGAGTGTCCCTTCATCAATTCTATTTAACTGTCACTCATCCTAATCGTCGCGATTAGCCAAAAGTTACAAAAGAGCGACGAAAAATAACAAAAATACAAGTAGCTTACTTGAAAGTTATATATCTGCCGCAAGATATGGCGGATTATAACTAGGGCTAGGATTTTTATGGCCTAAAAATCACCAAAATACGCAAAATAAAATATGCTCTTATGACCTAAAATTGTACAAAATATGCACTATAATTTGAAAAATATGCCCTTATAACTTTATTGTTATATCTATCAATATCTAAATGCTGAGATATTTTCACATTCGTACTATTTTTAGTTCACATTATGGGCCCTGAGTTTCAATCCACAATGAATACTTTCTGTAAATTTTCAAATGAAAATGAAGAAGATTTTGCTGCAGTCAAAAGAAAAAAAAATGAAGTCGAGTGAACCTGAGAGTAAGAACGAATCCATTTCGAAAATGACTGCATATTTATTGAAAAAGCGAAAATATGCTGAATCCATCAAAATATGCTCTATCACGCAGAAATGGCTATGTATGCCCTTTAGCTTCTTCATAATATGAATTCCTACATATTTAGGGAACACATCACCGTTACCAAAATAAATATGCTATGCAAATGCTAGTCCTAGTTATCACAGTACGCTAAGGCGGCCAGAGGTCCCGGGTTTGAATCCCGGCTTGGGAATATGTGTTCTTTGCGAGTGTCCATTCATCAATTCCAAGATAACTTCACTCATCCTCATCTTCGCCATTAGCTAAAAGTGCAAAAGTAACAGAAAAACGAAGTAAAACGAGTTGAAATGAAATACATGTCCGAGACCATTGGAAAGACAAGAATAAGAAGAAACAAAACCAGAAATTCAACAATTAGAAGATAGTGTTAATACAAAACCAAGGCAACGGAATGTTGAAGTGGCACAAGAGATGGTTTAACGCCCGTGTAGAATGTGAGAAGATACAATACCTATATGTCAAATCACAAACCCTGAGACCTTCTGTAAACAAAACCACCTGCATGCAGAAAGCATTGCAAACTCATAGAAGTAAAATAATCCACACGAAAATCCAGCGTTGTTACAGAATTCATTACGTAAGGTAAAACAATGGCCAATTTGTAGTATGGGATACGCTGCCGCAAATGACGTCTCACTTTAAACCCAATGCTCTTTCTTTTTTTACTTATTGCTTCACCTTTATGGTTAACTCTTTGCACCAGTAACCATTTCGCATACATTTGGCTTCTTTCTTGCATGTGAATTGAATATATTTTACTTGCATTTTTTGTAGACAAAATGATATAACATGGTAATGTATATTTCTAAGGTTTGATAAAGATAGGAGTGTATTTGAAATTTGTTTGTAGATTTTATGTAAATTGTATCTTATGTAAATAAAATATATAATGGGCATAAACAGCCATATGCAATGCTGTAAGTCCAATAAATATATTGATGATGATGATCAACACAAGACAAAGAAATTTCGTAAATTTATTGCGGTTGGAAACTTTGACAAGCATCCTAATAACGATTTTTGTTCCGCCAAATATAGTGCACTTCGTAAAATAACTTGGTGACATGTTAAGGCAAGATATGTGTGAACATTTTGTAGTAATATGCATTGTAACTTTCAATGAGCTTAGAGATTCGTATACATAATGATATTTTATAACATTGGTTATTTTCTAAAAATAATCATGTGAACAGCAAGGAAGTAGTGCAACTTAGTAATATTGCCTGACTTATCCTTAGAAAAATAACATTCAGAGTTCTATGCGTGCGGGAAAAGTCTCCGTGTTCTCCGAGCTTGTTTTCAAAACACCAGCAAGGACAGCCTTTGAAAAGGGGTGAGAAACAGATTCTACTCAATATTTATGTAACGTTCTGTCAGTGGTATCCTGAGAAACCAGTAAATGAAGTGGTTAAGTTCGTATCCCAGTGCAGTGGTGTGTCAGTGTCTGCAGTTTTAAGGGTTATGAAAGAGAGAATGACCGGGAGAGTAACATTGTATGCGGCTGCATATTCGTCTGATGTTTTGAGAGCGGGTTCTCACATTCAGAGGCTCTTATATAAAATGAATAAGTGCGGCGAACTATGAGTGTAACAGCAGATGATTGCGGTCATGAATCAGCTGACGCGGAGTGATACATCGAATCGGTGAGACCGTTTGTTTACAGAAGGTCTCAGGGTTTTTGATTTACACCTTAGACAAGTATGGCAGACAAGATTATGAGGAATGGGGAAAAAGATATAAAAAGGAAAGGCCATGCAGAACATGGAAGGGTTGTGTAAAAATGATCCTGAGAAAGAGATATTTCATGGAGTACAAGAAGGAAGGAAGCTTGTCAAAGATCCTGACAGATGGCAGGATGTTAGTCAAATCTCGACACCACTCAGTAGCAGAGGATCGAACGAAGTAAGAAATTTGTTTTTAAAGAAGCTTTGGTTTCTATCGTTGTTCTCTGTTTCAGTAAATTAATTCTGTAATAAGTGTAAGATTTGAAGGTTTAATACCACTCAATTCGCAATATCCTAAAACAATTCTAAACTCGTTTCAATTTTTTATAAATGTAATCGTTCCAGTGAAACACCTGTACCTTTCTATTACTTATATAATGTTTTGTTATTTATATCATTCCACTTTATCGCACTTCTCTTGGTTTATACAGTAGGTGACGAGCGGCAATGACTTCCTTTCCTTATCTGTATGTACAGTGGGATCCACTAGTAATTCTAGGCAAATTGTCCATGACTATTTTCATTAATTTTTCTCTTACATCCTATGCGTTTTTAAGCGATGGATTTTTATGTGTCCTGGTGCAGAAGTTGTCAACAGCTTGTTTTGAGTTTTCTTTTAATTCTTGAAGCTCTTATTGGGTCAAATAAAGTGCACGAACATGGTGATGAACAATTTGCACGGTAATACTCATGGATCCAACTGTACATAGTTACTCTCACATATAATGCAACAGTATAAATCCCAATTAATACACTGGTTTCACTATTAACGCTCTACTTTTTTAAAGAAACGTCAACACATTTGTATTCGATGATCAACACAACCAATTAATAACATTAAGCACAGTAAATAAGATTATAATAAAGTTAATTTCACTATAGTTAAGTACTGAATTAACCTTAACTTCAATTTTTATTTCCTCTGTACAGTGGGATCCATGAGTATTACCGTGCAAATTGTCCATGACTATTTTCATCAATTTTTCTATTACATTCTATGTGTTTTTGAGCGATGGATATTTATGTATGCTGGTGCAGAAGTTGTCAATAGCTTTTTATAATTTTTCTTTTAATTTCTGAAGTTCTTATTTAGTCAAATAAAGTGTACGAACATGATGATGGACAATTTGCAAGGTAATACTCAAGGATCCCACTGTACCACACGCCAAAAGGAAAAATAAAAAGATCATATATTTTCCAAGTTACAATGTTTAGGTTAGTCGCTAACCAGGTGCTCCTACAAATACGTCATATTAGCGTTACACGTCGCTTAAGATTGGTTTATGTTTGTCATATTTTTGGTCGATTTCTATTAATTGATGTGTGCGTATCGTTTAAAATATTGTCCTTTGTTATCATCACTAACGTGATCATAAATTCTAACTGGTTTGTTAGGCGACCTTCGTGGCGGCACACTGCAACGCTAGAAGTTCCTGGTTCGAATCCCGGACTGGACATGTATGTTCTTCGTGAGTGTCCCTTCGTCAATTTCATCGTATTATCACTGCTCCTCGGGGTGTAAGGGACTATCCCTTCTAAGGGACCCAAATGTCAACTTCGCTTCTACGTAGTATAGGCCATTCGGTTTAGCTTGAGCTCTGGCCTTCAGTTGCGCAGAAGCCTGCCACTGACAGCAGAGTTGCTAACTGCCTTAACAATTACCTATATCCATAATCTGACTTCAGAGCTTATTGGTAGGTGTGTTCGGTACTTACTGCATTTCAGGGTGACTGGTAATTAGATGTATTCTCTGAAAGGGGTTAAAGTAGAGACAATTTGCAATACATTTGACCATATGATACCCCGTCCGAAAATTAGTAGTTTTCGAGATAATCGAATTTCTTTTGTTTCTTTAAAAAATGACAATTTTCCACATAAAATGATGAATTGAGAAAAAACTGCTCATTATATGGAACTTATTTCAGCATTTTCTGATAGCTAACAAATAAGTGGTTCGTTGAAGAAATGGTTTTTCCCAAATAACAATCACATGTAAGTAACGGGTGGGTCTAAACTTACAAGTGATGATAAAAAATGCACTCTTAGTTTACTTGGTAACGTATTAATAACCAAAATGGTATGACACGAAGCGTACAAATTACGTAAATTACTTCCTTGTGTCATCTGCTATCCAACAAGGTACAAATGTTGCTAACATACACATTTGTGTACAAGAAATAATACTTCATTCATCTTCATGTGAATGGAATTAATGAACAAAACAATTAAAGAACATTACACGTCATGCTCAAAGTGGGCACCTCCGTTACGAATGCAGGCACGCAGGTTTTTACGGCCATTTGGTCTCTTAACTCGTGATGTGATGGTGTCCTTGATGTGTTGACCAGCTGTTAAGATCCTCTCCCTGAGCTCTTCTTGCGAGTTTACCGGTGTCTTGTCATGTGGCTCCAAATGTAAAAGTCGCAAGGCTGATAAATCATGCTGATAAATCATGTCACGTCTTGTAGCTAGAGGCACGTCCTCCAACAACATTGCCATCCCGTTCCTCAAGAAATGTTCATAAGTGATGCCTTTTAAGATTTGGGGCAGGAAAAATGGCTCGATCAAATGATTACGCCCATCCATACTTCTGCCTGGGCGTGCGACTGTAGCTGGATGAAAATTACCCAAAGAAATGGATTCCCTGGCCGGCTCGAACCCCCGATTTGAAGCCTTGCGACTTTTACATTTGGAGCCACATGACAAGACACCGGTAAACTCGTAAGAAGAGCTCAGGGAGAGGATCTTAACAGCTGGTCAACACATCAAGGACACCATCACATCACGAGTTAAGAGACCAAATGGCCGTAAAAACCTGCGTGCCTGCATTCGTAACGGAGGTGCCCACTTTGAGCATGACGTGTAATGTTCTTTAATTGTTTTGTTCATTAATTCCATTCACATGAAGATGAATGAAGTATTATTTCTTGTACACAAATGTGTATGTTAGCAACATTTGTACCTTGTTGGATAGCTGATGACTTAAGGAAGTAATTTAAGTCATTTGTACGCTTCGTGTCATACAATTTTTGTTATTAATACGTTGCCAAGTAAACTAAGAGTGCATTTTTTTATCATCACTTGTAAGTTTAGACCCACCCGTTACTTACATGAGATTGTTATTTGGGAAAAACTTTCTTTTCAACAAACCACTTATTTGTTAGCTATCAGAAAACGCTGAAATAAGTTCCATACAATGAGCAGATTTTTCTCAATTCATCTTTTTTAGTGGAAAATTGTCATTTTTTTAAAAAAAAAATTGAAATTCGATTATCTCGAAAACTTCTAATTTTCGGACAGGGTATCATAAGGTCAAATTTATTGCAAATTGTCTCTACTTTAACCCCTTTCAGGGAATACATCTAATTAGCAGTCAACACTTGTATATATATATATATATATATATATATATATATATATATATATTATAAAAGCGGCAGTTTGAGAAGGTGATAGTTCAACTAAAAGAATGACAGAGGATTCTTTGTGTCGGTGAAACCACCAATGATTAAACACCTCGGCGAAAGAGGCATCCTCCTTCTTCTCCTCTTCCTCTCAGGGGAGGGGGGGGGGGCAGAACGTGTTACCACGAGTAAGGTGATTGTTGACCTGTGTTGCTTAGGGTATTTTATTCAACGGAAGCTGAGGTGAAAACTGGAAAGAATATTGGAGAAAGCAAAGTGATTCATAGTCAGAGTAGAAAAATTATCTTAACGTGTAAAAGGTTATGAAGAAAGAAACTGATTGTAGTCTTGCGTTGAACGTGAAACAAGTGCAAAAGCGTGTTTCCGCAGCTACTGATATGTCAGTAAGTACTTTGAAACGAAAATGATAGCTACAAAGTAACTGGGAAGGGATTAGTAACGAAATTTAAAAGTGATGTGGACGATTTTGACAAGTGTGTTATTCGTAGAGCAATTGACGAATTTCACGATCGTGAAGGACAGAGTCCTACTTTAGATTCGTATTTTTTTTTTTTTTTTTAATGAGACAACAGCATATAGCTTTGCCAGTTTTTTGGCTAGTAGAATTGTAACTTCCGCGTATTGCAACACTGCTCCTATGAGTCACGTGACGTCTTCTGCAGACGACAAACCTTTCCCGCTTTGCGCATGCCAGGCTAAACCGAATGCGCTGTACATCTCGGTACATGCAGGCCAACGAGGTTCTGGCGCCTGGCTAGTGTAATCCTCTATGGGCTTGAGTTGTGTTATCCATATATATTTATAATTTGAGATTCTAAGGTGCAAAATTATGGTCGGGAAAGGGAAAAAGTTTCTAAAAATGTTTTCAAGAAGGTTGAAAAAAGATGCTGATAAAATTCAGGTCTAAACCAGTTACATTTAATATTCCCTGTTGAACACTGTAGCAAATAACTTAGTAATCAGTTACTGACAATCAACATTGTTCTCTTTTTGTGCGCCTTCATATAAAGCGCGCGGACCGCATAGAGAACTGTGGTTCTGCCGAAGAAATTTTGTTGAAGTTTGTGTTTTCTCTCGCGGGTTTTGCTACATTATCTTGGGAAATATTGGGGCTGTAATGATTATATTATAATATTTTATATCTCTCGTTCTGCTCTACAAAATGAGACTATAGGATTTTATGTATCTGTTCAAGAAGAGTGAAAACAATTTACTTTTCTGCCCAATTTATTGACAAAACATGAAGTAAAGGGAAGGAAAAAGGTGCTGAAGCATCAAGGAGGGGGGGGGGGGGGTAAAAAGAGGATATGTGCAACAAAGGTGCAGCAAAGTGTGTTCATTTTACTTGATTTCATGTCCTGAAATACCTATCTCAAGTGATCGGTATGAAAACAGTTATATTTTTGGAAACGTGCTGCACTTTAAAATCCTTTCCCTATTTATGATTACCAGGAGCGTATGTTCTGGGCCAGCTAGGCTATCTGTGAAGCCTGAAGTCTAGAGAATAAAATACACGAGAAAAATCGATCAGAAATTGTAAATAAAATTATTCATATCAGTGAGATGATGATGGTGATTCTGGAGTTGGCAACCTGATTTCCTGTGAGTTGGTAACCTGATTTCTTGTGAGTTGGCAACCTGATTTCTTACGAGTTGGCAACCTGATTTCTTACGAGTTGGCAACCTGATTTCTTATGAGTTGGCAACCTGATTTCTTACGAGTTGGCAACCTGATTTCCTATGAGTTGGCAACCTGATTTCTTAGGAGTTGGCAACCTGATTTCTTATGAGTCGGCAACCTAATTTCTTATGAGTTGGCAACCTGATTTCTTATGAGTTGGTAACCTGATTTCCTATGAGTTGGCAACCTGATTTCTTATGAGTTGGCAACATGATTTCTTATGAGTTGGCAACCTAATTTCTTATGAGTTGGCAACCTGATTTCTTGTGAGTTGGTAACCTGATTTCTTATGAGTTGGCAACATGATTTCCTATGAGTTGGCAACCTGATGTCTTAGGAGTTCGTAAACTTATTTCTATTCATAGCCTAGGACCATGTGACATAGCCCAAACCTTGGACTTAGTATACGCCACTGATGATTCCCCTGTCATTTATTTCATCTTATCACCATGCATTCTCATCTTCGCAATTAGTCAAAAGTATCAGAGTCGCAAAGTAAAGCAAATAAATAAATCACTGATTCCCATTGTTGCATTTAGCCAAAACGGGCAGAAAAGCGACGTTCAATAGTGGATATCATGTCATAAATGAGTAACTGGTACGTCCAATTGAAGTATGTCTCTACCTTCGAGCGGAACGAAACTACTGAAAGACTTCATTGATATCATTCATTCGCCTTTCAGAAATATATCTGAAAGGTGAAAGAAAGAGATAAAATAATCCTGGAACCCACGTGGACGAACGAGAAGTCTAGAAGGGGGGGACAGCGAAGATCGGTGTCTGTTGCATAGACTCCCCTCCACTTCTTCGCCATCCTTATTGACACAAGCAAGGTCTCAGAGCTCTTCGTTTCCCATTGATCCGTGCGAGGGGGTAAGTTTCGCCAACCACCCTTCCTATTCACCGCACTGTTTATTTTGGCTCTCGAAATAAGTGGTATTCAATGAGGACACAAGATCCCCTTCAACCCACCCCCTGTGCCTGTCCCACCTTCTGGTATTCGCAACCTGTTTTTTTTTTTTTTTTAAACTCCCCCTTTTACCGCGGCGGCCATCTTTTCAAACCTCCCATTGTGGTTTCCTCCCCTGGAACTCTTTCACGTCAGCACCTACGTCGGTTTCAACCAGGATCCCTTTTACGGCTTCTTCGGCTGATTTTACCTGGCAGGTATGCCTCTGCTCCATTGTGAAGATGCAAACTGCTTCTTTCAGTCATGTGCTCACTGTCAATAAGGCGAGGACTTGTCAGTTCCTATCGGACCAGCAAGTTCTGGTAGAGGCCAATCATTCGAGTACTGTAGAAATCAGTGTTTGGAAAATAACTCGGTTACAAATTTGAGAACACAACTCACTCACAGTTACTAATTTTAGAAAGTATTTCAGTTACTTCAAAGATAATTTGAGTTACAGTTAATTTGTCCAAAAAGTGAGTAACGTTAACGTTACGTCAAAAGTCACTGAGTAAGTTATTTTATCCCAAAATCAACTCAGTTACCTAAATGTCACTTCAAAAGTAACTAGCGTTAGTTCCAAAAGTAACTCATTTACTTTAACGTCACTTTAAAAGTTACTCAGTTACGTTAATGTCACTTCAAAAGTAACTGAGTTAGTTCCAAAAGTAACTCATTTACTTTAACGTTACTTCAAAAGTAACTCAGTTACGTTAATGTCACTTCAAAAGTAACTGAGTTCCAAAAGTAACTCATTTACTTTAACGTTACTTCAAAAGTAACTGAGTTAGTTCCAAAAGTAACTAATTTACTTTAACGTTACTTCAGATGTAACTCAGTTAAGTTAATGCCACTTAAAAACTAACTGAGTTAGTTGCAAAAGTAACTCATTTACTTTAACGTTACTTCTAAAGTAACTCAGTTACGTTAATGTTACTTCAAACGTTAGTTCCAAAAGTAACTCATTTACTTTAACGTTACTTCAAAAGTAATTCAGGTACGTTAATGTCACTTCAAAAGTAACTGAGTTAGTTCCAAAAGTAACTCCTTTACTTTAACATTACTTCAAACGTAACTCAGTTATGTTAATGGCACATAAAAAATAACCGAGTTACTTCCAAAAGTAACTAATTTACTTTAACGTTACTTCCAAAAGTTAGTTCCAAAAGTAACTAATTTACTTTAACGTTACTTCAAAAGTAACTCAGTTATGTTAATGTCACTTAAAAACTGAGTTAGTTCCAAAAGTAACTAATATACTTTAACGTCACTTCAAAAGTAACTGAGTTAATTCCAAAAGTAACACATTTACTTTAACGTTACTTCAAAAGTAACTCAGTTACGTTAATGTCACAAAATGTAACTGAGTTAGTTCCAAAAAGTAACTAATTTACTTTAACGTCACTTCAAAAATAACTGAATTAGTTCCAAAAGTAACTCATTTACTTTAACGTCACTTCAAGAGTAAATCAGTTACGTTACTGTCACTTCAAAAGTAACTGAGATATTTCCTAAAGTAGCTCATTTACTTTAACGTTACATCAAAAGTAACTCAGTTACGTTAATGTCACTTCAAAAGTAACTGAGTTAGTTCCAAAAGTAACTAATTTACTTTAACGTCACTTCAAAAGTAACTGAGTTAGTTCCAAAAGTAACTCACGTACGTTAAAATTACTTCAAAAGTAACTGGATTACACATTTTGAAATGAGGAGAAAAAGGAACACTCATTAAAAAAAATATATGCATGGTGCGAAATCCCGGGGGGATGGGGGATTCCCCCCACCAACGATTTTGTCCTGAAATTCCCCTCCCCCACCAAACTTTTCCGGGGTGGAGAGTTTTTGTTCTCACAACAAACATAAACAATTTTTTGGGAGTTGAATATACTTTATTGGAAATATCGAAGACATACGGAAAGAACGGACTACAAAGTATCGTCTCTAAAGACACTGAACCCAGCAAACACCAAACACAGAAATTAGTTGGACTTATTTCTTCTCCATTTCCCATCGCCTTTCGTCAGCTACAGCAAAAAAAATATAAATGTATTAATAAAACATGTAATAGTATTTAGATCTGCATTTTATTTAGGAATACTATTATTTTTTAATATCTCTTAATTTTTGTCCCTCGCCCCTTAGTCACGCAATCTTGAATTTGCAATCAAATTTTGAATGAAGAACAGTTGTTATAATATATTGTATATTTTATAATATAATTTGAATAATTGACACATAAATACGAAGACCCTATGCTCCTCCCCCCCTCCAATCTGCAGTGATTTTGCACCCTGAATATAGGTTATACGTATTTAAAAATTCGTAGATTGCATTTCTGATTAAAAAAAAAGGTTAGCATATTTAAGGATAGTTCAGTTGTGTCGTAGTGTCTGAAGAATATCTATGAAAACGTACTATTAGTACTACTTTGGGAAAGAGAAAATTCCAGCAATGTGTTAGCAGAATATACCTCTGCCAAGTGTAACTTTCTCCGTCACGTATTCTGACTTTGTTGTCTATAAAAAGAGAAGAAGAAGAAGGCTTTGAATGGCCTCTAACATAACCCTTCCTACTGGCCTGAGATGGTTTATATCATAGCGGGATAGGAGCCTAGGCTACAAGTGCCATGCTCTTTTAAAAATTAAAATTTACTTAATCCATTTCAGTATTAATATTTATATCAAATTTAATACAAATTAGTTAATTCCTTGCCTCACATTTCAAACCAAGATCTTTATCATTGCAGTACTTGACGCTAATCTCTAGATCAATGAAGCCACGTCAATTCTTATTTGTTACAACACATATTATTCGTATTAAAACAATACAAACTTTTAGTAGCTCGAAGTTTTCGTTTCTAGCTTAAATGTGTGTGCTTGTTGACAACTTCACAGTGCTGCCATCTATAATTTCTAGAGTGTAATAGTACGGAAACAGTTCGTTATATCGGAGACACTTTTCTTCAAATTTACAGGAGAAACTACTTACGGAAACTAGTTTCTGTAGCATTGTCGAAGTTCTTCGAGGTATTTTCTTTCATCTTTTAATCTATATCAGCCGGAAATCAATTCCAGTTGCTTCAATTTAAACGAAAACTTAACCACGCTGTTGTTTTTAAACTATGTTTGCCTAACCTAACTGAACCTAACCTAACCTTCTGTGAATGGTCCGTGGGGCTATGCGTGAATGGTTTTTGGGGCTCGCACCATGATGTGCGTTCCGTAACACTTCGAGAAATGGCTTTATTTAGTGTAAAAAATGTTTCTAATCGTGTGAAAACCTTAATGGCACCTTCAAATATGTTCGGCAATACACAATTGGTAAGTACGAACCATACGAAACACAAAATATCCGATTTTAAAGTGTCTCCGATATAACGAACTGATACCAATAGTACTTCACACGCCTCATAGTACAGGGATGAATGGGGTCACTATCCTTTCCTTCGCCCTTATAGGCATTTCGTTTTTTTATTCTGTTTTTTCTTTCCGGTATCATCTTTCTAGCTCCTTTTTCTTACTTTTAGTAAATCTTTGCTGGTGTCTACTTCCTCTTGTCTTGATCATATATTTTTCTGCATTTGCTTTTCATTTTATTCTTTACATTCTATCTCTCTAACTTATTCTATTTATCTTCCTTTTCTGTCTCTATGTCTCTGCCCTTGTCACTACTTCTTTATAATTTATTTATTCATATTTCATAACAACAATAATATTTTTAATTACTTGGTAATTTATTTTTACATTAAATGTTACTAAATTTTAGTAACAAATATTTATATCATCAGTGGCGTAGAAAGGGGTGGGGGAAGTGGGCAACCGCCCGGTACCTGAAGGGGCCTCGCATTACATGGGGTTGATACCAAGAATTAAATAATAGAAATCTGAAAAAAGATGAAAACGGCTAATTTTCGTGGACATTAAAATTATAACATTCTGTTTTAAAATTCTAGTTTAACGTTATAATTTGAATGAATACCTCAAATCAGGGGCGTAACATACAGGTGGGCGAACCCTAAGCCTAAGGGGGCCGAAAAAAGTTAAAATTATTGTCGTAATTCTCATGTAAAATATTTACACAAAAATTCACGATAACTTGCTTGTGTGCTTTTACACATTTATTATTTTATTAAATAAAATGCACTTTGTCTTGTCTTTTCTACTTTCTCTTAACCTTGCACTCCTCGATTTTCATATGTTAATAACAAAGCACCTCCAACTGCCATGAAGCAAGTGTGAGGCAGTTAAATGCTTGCGTTGTTTTCAATTCAAGGAGGGCATTGCAGCTCCCCGAAAAACAGAGAAGGGCTTTGCGATATGTTGCTACGCCACTGTATATCATTATATATATATATATATAATTTGTATATACAGTGCGTCCATTTCGATCTGCAGCCGAGAGATCGGGAGAAACGTGGCGGGCGGCGCTGACGGAGATGCCGACATTTGAGGCCTGTAATGCCTGCTTATTTTTGTGGACATCTTGCAAAACGAGCACTAACCTGTGTTATAACACGCAAAAGTTCTTCTGTAATTCTTCCAAGTTCCACCCTTATATACACAAATAAATACGCTTTAGAAATTATATTAAGAGCCACAGATAATACTCTGTAAAACATTTTAATCATAGTTTTGACCAGTAACGTCCTGCTTAAGTTTATATCCTTGAAAGAGTTTTGTGTCGATGGGGATCGTTTGGAGGTTTAGAATGTGCAACACTGTATCAAGATTACGCTGCAGACGAACCGTTAAAAGCTAATGGTGTTCGTGAGCTTCCTTGCAATCCGAAATCTCCTAGCTCAAGTTTTTTGTTCCTTCGCGACTACAGAGCTGTGAATATAGTGGCAGGCAGATGTAAACCAAGAGCGTGTTAATTTCGTACTGTGCGTAAGAGTGTTATTCTTGGTTACTTGCCGTTACTTGTTTGTGTTATTGCAGTGTGTATGTGTGTTGTGTCAGTCAGACGATTGGAATGCCAGCCGCAAGGTTCACGTTAGAACAAAGAATTTTTATGTATGACACTTACGTGAAAACAGACTCGTGTCGAGACGTGTGTAGGCAATTTGTACAGAAATTCCCAGGCGTTTCACCTCCACATAGAGATACGGTCTTGTCCTTAAATTACGAGAAACTGGATCGTTAAATTTTAAAACACCTAAGCAAAAACGACGGATTCTAACCGAAGCAAAACTCGATGATATTGGTGCAGCGTTAGAACGTTCTCCAAACAAACCTCTACGCCGTGTTTCACAGGAGATGGGCGTGTCAAAATCATCAGCACATACAGCCACTAAGCTACTAAAATTAAAACCGTACAGAGTTTCTATAGTGCAAGAATTACGGCCCCCTGACAACGTAAGTAGAGTAAATTTCTGTAATTGGGTTTTGCAGAATATTGTAGATGGTATTGTTGATCCACAGTTAATAATTTTTTCGGGTGAGGCATGGTTTCACTTGCGTGGTCATGTTTGTTCACAGAACAATAGATACTGGAGCACTGAAAATCCCCGAATAATACACGAAGTTCCGTTACACGATGCAAAAATTGGTGTGTGGTGTGCTGTAAGTGCCAAAAGAATAATAGGGCCTATATTTTTTGAAGACACAATAAATTCAGAGAGGTACCGCACACAAATACTCGCGCCGTTTTTTCAGTTGTTATCAGATAATGAGAGACAATATGGGTATTTGCAACAAGATTCGGCCACAGCCCATACCGCCGCTGATTGTTTGGACGCTATAAGGGAGGTGTTTGATGACAGAATAATTTCAAGAGGTTTATGGCCTTCACGTTCGCCAGATCTTACCGTATGTGACTATTATTTGTGGGGAACCTTGAAAAATAGAGTCTACCGAAATAACCCTCATAGCATCGACGAACTAAAAGACAATATAAGGGCAGAACTAGGAAGAATTACGGAAGAAGAACTTTTGCGTGTGAATCAAAATTTCATCAAACGATGCCAGGAATGTGTGAATGTAGGTGGACATCACTTTGAACAACTCTTATAACACAGGTTAGTGCTAGTTTTGCAATATTTATATAAATGTCTGCATATGTCCATAAAAATATGCGGGCATTACAGGCCGCAAATGTCGGCACCTCCGTCAGCGCCGCCCGCCACGTTTCTCCCGATCTCTCGGCTGCAGATCGAAATGGACGCACGGTATATATATACAGTAGAGCGTCGATTATCCGAACGTCGGTCAACCGAACGACCGCTTAACCGAACTGTGTACTCGCTCACTTTCAGATATCAGTAATGAAAAAAGTACGTGACTTAGCTGCTCGTAAGCGCGTAGGCTTGCTTAGACAGACCAAAATAAAGGATTTTTTTAAACGTTAATTTTGTGTACTGTGTGTATTGTTCATGCAAAATGCGTATGTAATATGTACATATTTTTGTTTAATAAACTGTACCACATACTATATATTCCTACTAAAGTTGCCTTTGTACGTTACTTTGTAATACATACTTAAAGAGATGCCTGTTTTTATGAATAAATTTACTGTACAGTACTTCTTTTTGGCAAATAAACATGTACAGTTCGATTATCCGAACAAACCAGTTTTCCGAACACCCATGTCCCCCAATTACTTCGGATAATCGACGCTCTACTGTATATATATATATATATATATATATATATATATATATATATATATATATATATATATATATATATATATATAATGTGTGTGTGTGTGTGTGTGGATTGAGATCATCTTTCCCCCCACCAGTCATCAAAGATTTCGCACCTTTCTCCTCTGTTACCTTTCTTTCTCCGTTTCCCTCTTTTCCATCATTACCTACACCTTTCCTTGCCCTTTTTACGAGAGCAGCACAAAAGGAACAAACACGGGTCTACCTGGACTTGTGTAGGCCAGAAAGCTCTCCGTGCGGTGCGAGCTCCACGACTGCACCTCAAGGTCAGTAAGCATCAGAGCAAATTGCGTTGAGAGGTAAAAAAAAAGATACTGCGGTGGAAAGTTTACAGTTTGGAGACCAGGTTGTCAACTTTAGTGACTAGGTTGGATGCATTAGGAGCTTTGTGGTGCCTAAATGTCCAAGGTCCAGTTTGAGACAGTGTCCCGACCGCGGAAGACCACATGACCTCGAGAGGACAAATCTACACCAATGGGGGAAGTAGGGTGCACGAAACAACTCTTTAGATTTCAGATCATCTTTTCTCTCAACATGTTTTGCCCGAGACGTTATTATGTGTTCGTAACTTCAGTTTTGTTTGAGCAGCAGATAATTTTCACAACCTATGTGCCTTATCCATCCCACTCCTATTGTGTTAGTGAACTCGTCCAATCAGCGCATGCGCACTCCGTTCAACTCCTATTTTGCTAATGGACTCGTCCAGTCACCGCATGCGCACACCGTTCCACCCCTATTTTGATAGTGGACTCGTCCAGTCAGCGCATGCGCACTTGGGTCGATGGTCGCGAGTAAAGCAAGCGGACTATAGAACCGTGGTGGCTGGCTATGAAAAATAACAAGAAGAAATGTGAACCAACGTAGAGGCTGGCTTGCATTTCGATGCCCGAATCAAGAGGACGGATTCGAATCAGTTCCCAACGCCAGAGTCGCTGGACCAAAAAAGAAGCTGTGCTCGCCAGAGGGTCCAAGTCTTTTCGGTCTTGCGGATCCCTTGGGACATCTCTCTCTCTCGTTTCTTCCCCGTCGAGAGAATGCAAAGGGGGGTGGGGGCTTCCGGAATCGATTCATCTCCCGGAGTGTACTGGGAAAAGCGATCCGTAGGGGGAGATACGAAGACTTAGAAGCAGGGGCCAGCGCGGGGAGGGTTTTTCCTTCCCGTTTCAGAGCATTATTTTACACTCTGCTTGATCGCGGCTGTCAGATACAGGAGGGAGGGCAAACCATCTCTAGCATAGGCTGTTCCTTCCTTTTCGCGTTGCAGAAAAGTTCGCTTTTTTTCCGAGACAACCTTGGCACAGGTACGTACCCAGAAGACTTGAGTAAGTTGAGGTAGTTGATGACTGTAGATGCGGAAATTGAACATGCACGCCTGGTCTTCACAGAAAAGGATGCAATGATATTCACACGCTGCATTTATCGTCCTCAACCTGCGTTGTCACAATCTAAAGGCACAAATTCCCTCTCAAAGGGACAAAATTTCCCTCTCGATGGGTCAAAATTTTACCTCCAAGGGACAAAATTTCCCTCACCAAGAGACTAATTTTCCCTCTCCATGCGTCAATTCTCCTTATCTAACATTCTTTTAGCAAGACTAACCTCATATGCTAGATTATCAATGTGGATTTAAACCTAACAGATCAACTACAGATCAAATTTTTCACATCAGACAGACACTTGAAAAAAAGTGGGAATATAATCAAAATGTCAGCTATTCATTGATTTAAAAAAAGCATATGATTCAATCAAAATAGATAAATTATATAACATATTAGTCGAGTTAGGAATACCTAAGAAGCTTGTTAATATGATAAAAGTATGCACCAGTGAAACAGAAAGTAAAATTCGTGTGGATATTAATATGTCTGACAAATTTACAATTCATGATGGTTAAAACAAGGAGATGCATTATCTCCATTGCTCTTTAATTTTGCATTAGAATACGGTGTTAGGAAGGTAAAAGAAACTAACGAAGGACAAAAATTAAACGGTGTGACTCAGTTGTTAGCATATGCAGATGATGTAGACTTACTGGGGGATGATGTAAATACAATTAAGAATAATGCTAAAATATTTTTCAAAACAACTAAAGAGATAGGTTTGGAAGTTTTTAAAGAGTAAACTAAATATATGCATACAGTCCGAAACCAAGTGTTAGGTAATAATCAAAATCTAATTATTGATAACAACTTGTTTGAACCAGTTTCCAAATTCAAGAAAATGATATTAAAGAGGAAAAAAAGCAGGCTTAATTCAGGAAATGCATGTTACTTTTCTCTTCATAAACTTTTATCTTCTCGTTTAATATCTAAGAAACTAAAAGTTAAAATATACAAAACAGTAATTTTGCCTGTAATATTATATGGATGCAAAATTTGGTCCCTTACATTGAAAGAGGAACATAAATTGAGAGTATTTGAAAATCAGATCCTTAGGAAAATATTTGGACCTAAAAGGGATGAGGAGACAGGTGACTGGAGAAGGTTACATAATTTAGAAGCACATAATTTGTATTCATGTCCAGACATTATTAGAATGATTAAATCAAGAAGACTTAGGTGGGCAGGCCATGTGCCACGAACGGGAGAGGAAAGAAGAGTTTACAGGATTCTTGTTGGGAAACCTAATGGTAAGAGACCAATAGGAAGACCAAGACGAAGATGGAGGGATAATGTTGAGATGGGCCTAAAGTAAATTGGTTAGGATGGGAGAGATTATAGATCTTGCTCAGGATAGGGACGGATGGAAGCCCTGTGTCGCTGCAGCCATGAAACTTCGGGTTCAAGAATGCTAGAGAGTTAGTTAGTTATGGGTCACAATTACCCCTCCAAGGGACAAAATCTCACTCTCCATGTGTCAAATTTCCCTCTCCATGGGTAAACATTTCTCCCTCCAAGGGACAAAATTTCCCTTTTTGTAGAATTTTTCCCTTTATCTAAAGAAAACTTAACCTCAATAACAATAATTAGTAATAGAAGTAGTTATAGTATCATTGCTCACCCATGTTCGTATATAGGTATATATGTGAATCTTAAAAAATTATTGCTTACATGCTGTGACCAGTCGTATTACTAACGGGCCAGATGCCAAAGATTGGAAACCTATTCATACAGGAGTCTAGTGTGTTGTGTTTGTTCCATCACACATTTCTGAAGTTCATCATTCGTCCTCACGTCGCTGTTAATTGAAGTAGTGGAAAAGCAATGTAAAATATACAAAAAAGAAATATGAATACACGTATACGTTTGTATTCAAAGGAAAGGAAAAACAAGTAACCGGAAATATTCGAAACTCGAGCCTATTATGTCTGATGTCTTCAAAGTATCCTGAAATGTTGATACTTTTCGTTGAATTTCTTCTTTTCATTAAAATTCTGTCTGAGATTTCCTGCAAAGGGGAAATTTTCCTTCACGTGGCAACACTGTCCTGAATTTTCCTGCTAAAGGGAAATTTCCCTCCATGTGGCAACACTGTCCTCAATAACCTAACGTATAAATGTATTCACCATCCGGGCTTGGAATGGGGCACAAAAGGGGGAGGTGACAGGGAGAAACCGATCAAGTGGCTACCCCAGTTTTTTTTTCTCCCTGGCTGATCTTTACCGAAGCTCCCTTCTACTATCTCTTGCACACAGAGAGGCATAATCCAGATCTCCCCCTCTCCCTTAGCTTGTTCAAACGGGACACCAGATTGCAAACATCGGGTCAGCGGACCTCAGTGAGTATCGCATGGACAAGGGCCCTTCAGTGTTTGTAGTCTTACGCCCCGTCTAATCTAAGAGTCATCTTTCTTTGGAGCCGGTGACGTGACTCCTGTGCAGCATCCGGGACCGTGTGATGATATAATCAGTGTCTGTTGGTAACGACTCTGGGATTTGTAATTGTTTACATCTCAGGAACAAGCGACAATTACACTCAGATCTACGATGTAGATATACACTGATCTTGTATAGAGAGAGATTCTTACATCATCACTACTTACGTCATACTAATACACTGGTCTTGTGTTGATAATTGCATACTTTGTAGGAATACATGCTCTTATGTGCATTGCATGATTACTTACATCATTGTAATAACTGGGTCTCGCACAGACCTTAACCTTACAACTATTTATAATACCGTAAGTTATAAGAATACACAAGTCTTACGCTCGTCATTGCTTTTGTACGAATACGATGGTCATACATTCAGAATCATTCACATCGTAGGAATTCACGATTCTTACATTCATGTGATACCTTACACGTATTCAGAAATGTTTACGTCGTATGAATTCACGATTCTTGCATTCACAATTGCTTGGCTAGAAATGTTACATGGACCTTACATTCTTTACGCCGTAGGAATTCACAATTATTGCATTCACAATTGCTTGTCTAGAAATGTTACATGGACCTTACATTCTTTACGCCGTAGGAATTCACAATTATTGCATTCGCAATTGCTTGTCTAGAAATGTTACATGGACCTTACATTCTTTACGCCGTAGGAATTCACGATTCTTGCATTCACAATTGCTTGTCTAGAAGTGATACATGGACCTTACAGTCAGAATTGTTAACCTCGTACAGAATATCTACCACTTTCATTGGCGCCATCTGTTTGTGTTTTAATCAATTAAAATATGTTTCGAAACTAAGAACAAGAGAAAGCTAAGAGCATCCAACTTGACCTACCTAACCTACTCACGTGAGAAAATAATAATGAGTTAGGTAACGGGGTCTCTACACAGTGTGAAGCCAGAATTGTTCAAGGTGTATCCTAGTTGCTGAAGCTGCCTTTAGCTGTTCTTTGTTTCAAGGTGTCAATTTCATTTTACTGGTCTCTACATTAAAAAGTACAGCTCCCCCTCCGCTTTTACTTTTATGATTATAATACCAATTTTTTTGGAAACTGCTATTTACATGTATATGGGTTTATTGGTCAAAACTGGTAATACCTGCTGGTATGTTTTTTCTTTCAAGGCATTTAAAACCGTAGGCGTTAGTGACTGACATTACGTACGTGTGTGTGTACCGTCAACCTTTCTCGTACATTTTCCGATAGTATGCCACTATATATTAACATAAGAACACGAAAGGAACACCAATAGTTCAAACGTGTCTTGCTGATCGAGTGGTGCATTCAAAATTGCTGTACGAGATTAACAATTCTGATTGTAAGGTCCTTGTATCACTTCTAGACAAGCAATTGTGAATGCCAGAATCGTGAATTCGTACGACGTAAAGAATTCTGAATACAAGGTCCATGGATCACTTCTAGACAAGCAATTGTGAATGTAAGAATCGTGAGTTCGTACGACGTAAAGAATTCTGAATACAAGGTCCATGGATCACTTCTAGACAAGCAATTGTGAATGCAAGAATCGTGAATTCGTACGACGTAAAGAATTCTGAATACAAGGTCCATGGATCACTTCTAGACAAGCAATTGTGAATGCAAGAATCGTGAATTCGTACGACGTAAAGAATTCTGAATACAAGGTCCATGGATCACTTCTAGACAAGCAATTGTGAATGCAAGAATCGTGAATTCGTACGACGTAAAGAATTCTGAATACAAGGTCCATGTATCACTTCTAGACAAGCAATTGTGAATGCATGAATCGTGAATTCGTACGACGTAAAGAATTCTGAATACAAGGTCCATGTATCACTTCTAGACAAGCAATTGTGAATGCAAGAATCGTGAATTCGTACGACGTAAAGAATGTAAGGTCCATGTAACATTTCTAGACAAGCAAAATTGTCAGAGTTCCCTCGGGTTTGGGGCTACCAAAGGAAAAATCCAACGTGAAATGTTCGAGAGCCGTTGTAGCCCCTGACATGACACGCTGTGTGTCTTAACAGTTTTTCGAGTTTCTATGCGTGCCATACTTTTTGTTGTGTATCAGTCCGGACAGAGCTGTTCTAAAGTAAAGGCCTGTATTTCACTTCTTTGTCTAACATGCATTTCTTCATTGTGATTCTCTGTTTCCCTCTTTATCTACCCCTCCGCCTTTTTTTTTTTACTTTTGTCGAGTGATAATCAAGAGCACCTGCAAGGTTCTCACCATAGATCATAGCACAAAATATCCCAGAGCAGAAAGAGAATGTCGTCCTTGCCACGATGTTATCAGGGGACAGTGTGGGGCGTGCGATGTTATTTATGGGAGACAATAGGTCACACAGCTTGCTGTTAACAATCCCCCCGTCGTATTCCCCTCGAGTTATACTCTGTCCCTGGAATCTTTGGAGCAAGCGAGTGGGCGGAGCGAAGCTGTACACGCTGCTGCAAACAGCTGATCGCTGCAGTCACTTTCCCCTCTGCACAATCCCGTTCCCTCTCACGTGTTCATTGGTCGAGCCGTATCGAGTCACTACTTGTGCAAGACTTTTTTTCGTTCCCTAGCTGCAGAGATTCCTTCGACAAAGTATAGAAGACATAGCGAAATGGTATCTACACTAGGAGACAAGAAAATAAGGCTGCAGGCAGAGATTGCGCTGTTGCCACGTCTCCGTAGAAAATTTGCAGGGATGACAACGGTCCTTTTCTCTTTGGAGGGAGCTTTGACGCTTGTTGCTCTAGGCAACGCTCCATTGTGAACGTTGCCAAATCGATTACAAAAACGGGCGATTCTTAGCCCTCACCCCCTTGACCTTTTCCATATGTGGCAACAATGCACTTTGAACAATATCAAAGAAGTGACCAGGATTCGATCCTACGACACAAGGTTCTTAAAGATATAAGGAAATGCTTTCTCTCCCAACTTTGTGAAACTTGACATGTATTAAGGGGGAGAGGGATAATTTCCCCTAGGTCTTTCTCGCTGTGGCAGCTGCCGATAACTGTTGCCAACTTCGCTTTTTCGAAGCCAGATCTGGCTCTTTCGTTCCCCTTGTTTGGCTGTGAACTGTGGCACCCACCCCCTGCCCAACTATGATGCCACCACTGGCTCCGGCCCACAAAGACCAACTTTTGCCATGAGTGTACATTTTGCACGTGACGTGATATTGTTATATTGGCTGCGTCAACAATCCCCTCTTAACTACCCAGCTACTTTTATATATTGTTTTCCGGGAAACCTTTATTTTCGATTTCATATGAGCATCATTGGATCATTGAGATGGATGATGCCGCCAAATCTAGGCGGTGAACATTAAGAATAAATTGCCATCACTCTATAGCTAATGGTAATAGCAGCGCCCCCACCCCTCTGACACCTGAAATGATCCTAGGAGGCACTTTATGCAGCCTTCGTTAATCTAGCTCCTTGGGAGTCATCTTTAGCTCTATTAATGTTGAAATTTAGCTCTTTTATGCACATCAGGTTTGGCAACACTGTCAGGATGGCCGTAGGAGGCAAGGAGAAATGCATTACGCTTATGGGACCATTATTTTATTCGTTCTCGGGAATATCAAACATCCAATGATTAAGAAAAGTGAATGACTGGAAAAGGGACACGTTGAACTATGTCATAGTAGTAGAAAATGTCGAAACTCCCATTTGATTAGCCGTAACTTGAAGTTGAAGTTGATTTTCCATAAGGAATACATGGGATTCTGTATATACTTATTAATCATATTTTTCAAACATCGTGTCTAGTTTGCTAATCAACTTGAAAAACAGTTTCCACTTGCAACATGGAGAGAAATTCATACTCTCTTGCATACTAATCCCTTTTGTAATTAGCAGTGTCCAATCCGTCGATATTTAAATAAATACACAGCTGGCGCGTAATTGTCCCTCTTCGCCTTAAGAAATCCGCTAGTCATGTAACAAAACGCAATACATTTGACTGTTTCCGTAGGCCATGCCCAAAGTTTCAATTTCCACATGGGTTTCGTAAAAGGTAGAGATCAGCCTGTCCTTGTCTCTTCGAAGCCTATGAGGTATGCAACCCACGACGCAACTGTGTAAGGCTGGTCGTGGGGGAGAAGGTGTAGAGAATAGGAAGATTTATCAGCTGGGATGACATTCCAGGTTTCAGGGAGCACGGGGGGGGGGGGGGGGGGGACAACCAAATGTAAAATGTGAAAAGTAAATTTTTTAAAAAAAGGTGTGGTTCTTATTCTCACGAAACAACTTTGATACGGGATGAATTGAAAGTCCAGCAAAAGAGTGCAACGATTCCTAAATACCGCTGTGATGTTTCGAACCGTGATCCTGTTATTTGAAACTGCATAATGATGAGAAATTTTCCGTTATAGAAGTGTCGGAAAAGATTTCTGTAAAACATGATTGTCCTAGGGAGAGGGGTATTCTGACACCCATAACCCTCCTTCAGTGTGCCTGTTTGTGTGTGTAATAGGAACCGCTTACCGATGATATGTTGCACACCTACCAAAAACCTGGCCCCATCGGAGGTCTCCCCCGTTGGCGCAGTGGTAGCGTCGTCGCCTTGTAATCAAAGGGTCCCGGGTTCGATACCGGGTGGAGGCTCGTAGTGTTTCGGATCCCACTTTAAACTGTAGGTCCAGTCCCGATTAGCCTTACTGCGCATAAACGGTACATATTTTTTGTGATCGAGAAAGGTGAGAAATTCCTTTTGTTCATAGCGGAGAGAATTATGAAAGTGAATTAAAGTATATTTTTTTCTAATCGATGAACTAATCAATTAGACAACTATCTACCTAGGTATAGCTATGATTGCAAATTAACGATCTAACAAAAAGGTTAATTTTAGATATACTTAACTTAAAACCGAAGACCTCAGCTGCACGTGCAAGGCAAGGCATCTTGTCAACCAATCAGAGTCCTCTCGTGACATGATGTCACACACTATTAAAAAATATTATCCATAGAAGGGAACCACATAGCTGACGCATTAGCCAAGTACGCAGCTGAAGAATCAAGTCACCGATCGCTTCGGATTAAATTTTCTGCAAGAGCGCTAGAGTCGCATGCTAAAACAGAATTATTGAAAAGTTGGCAGAAACAATGGACAATTACAGGGAAGACTAATGGGAAAAAATATTATTCAACTCAACCACTTATACCTAAAGATTCTTGGCATCAAGACATTAACCTTTCAAGAAACTCTTTAACAAGTCTTCTTAGATGTCGGCTAAATTACACCCTAGCCCCTAAAGACTTGTACACTAGGAAGATTGTTCAATCCCCAATCTGAGAGTGTTGTGCAACTGAAGGAACACCTGATCATATTATATTTGAATCTTGTCTTAATGTAACTACGCGTGATTATTTCTTAAGAGATCTAAAAGAAGCAGGATATAATGGCGCATACGCTTTGTTAACACTTTTGAGGAACCCAACTAAGAAAATAATATATGTACTTACCAACTATATTGTGAGAGTAAATATTGTATTATAACATTATGAAATTGTAAAATTATGAAATGTAAAACAAATGTAACTGGTACATTTGCATGCACATAACTTCCCATTGTTAAGTAACTATAGTTATGTGGTTAAAGGGGAGGAAGGTATTTCTTCAAATATTTTGACAATGTAATTGTTGTATACTTTGAAGTGTAAAAGTGGGACCCAGAATCGACAATAATCTTTGGAATTCCATCTATTAATTATGTAAAGATAAAGTTCATCTATACGTTCAGTTTTTGTTAGGTAACAATTTGGAATTTTTGAACTTCATAATACCCAGGCAGCAATTTTTATCTTTTTACAATAATATAAAGTTTATTAATTTCGTTTCACATTTGCACACATTCTTAGCATGCAAAATACACTGCCAAGATTAGATTTGTGGGTTGGAAAAGAAAGTAGTCTTTGTAAATTATTTAAGTAGTAATGCCATGGGTGAATGTAATCGAAGTTATCTCTAGTAAGATCTTAGAAAGGGTGTCTCAGACATATTCTCGTTTTTAAAACTATTAAAATAAATACTTAATTTTTTTGTATAAAGATAAATTTATTACCAAAAGAAAGCTTAAACATTACATTTTTATTTGTGGAAAAGAATATTGGACAAATTGTGACCGTTCATGTTTTCACATTCAATTATTCTTGAACTAAAGTTTTCGATCACTCGCCGAAGCATTGCACGAGAAATAGCATTGATTTCATCTGTAATTCTTTGCTTCAATTCTCTCAAATTTTGTGGAATTTGGGTGTATACTCTTAAGGTAACCCCATAAGAAAAAATCTGCTGGTGTCAATTCGGGACTTCTCGGTGGCCAGTTAATGTCCCCTCTGCGACTGATGACCCTTTCTGGGAATAGCTGATGAAGAGCATTCAGTGAATCATTGGTGACGTGAGAAGCTGGAAAAACGTCATACTGCTTCCAGTGTTTTCAAACTTTCTCACCCAATATTTGGTACGTCTCTTATTCCTGCCGGAATCATAATTCTTATAAAACGCACGAACACAAAAAGCACGTTGCTGTCCCGTAAACCGCTCCATGGCAACTAAATATTAACAATGTTGCTAAGCGTTTGCGATCTATCTCATTTCTCCGTACTGTGCGAATTGTCCCAGAGGGCGGATTCAAAAACGGAAATTATATCTGAAACACCCCTACTTTGCCTCACTGATAGAGATGTTCAGGAACATTTGGAAATTTATAAGAAACCTCCAGAGTAGCAGTTCTCTCTCTCTCTCTCTCTCTCTCTCTCTCTCTCTCTCTCTCTCTCTCTCTCTCTCTCTCTCTCTCTCTCTCTCTGTGTGTGTGTGTGTGAAAGGGACGGGATTATTTATGAATTTACTGGTGTATGCACTTTATTTTGGGGGACAATCAAATTCCAGGTGCTTTGAGTAAAATCTGTTTTTCTTTGCGCATTATCTCCCATTTCTTTTAAAACACAGTCAAATCATCCTTTTACTGGTGATTTCTAGTTTTTCCCTATTAGTATGAAATAGCCACTCCAGTAAGTGCAACAGCGGAAGAACCAACAAGTTTGCATCTCGGAAACACGCAACTGGAGGCGATTGGCTGCTTGAGACACGTGTAGTATGACGTCAGAACGTTTTGGCGGGAAAAGAACAAAGGAAATGCTTCACCAGCGGCTACGGTGGGAGAAGGACAGGCCTAGTGCTATGAAACGAGTAGAAAACGATCAGAGAATTTAAAAATGCGGCCTGTCCAGTTTTTCCGGATTAAAGCCTGGAGTAGTCCTGAATAGGAAGGCATGCAAATTCAAAGACGCGAGCACTTGCCGCATGTCACATGCTAAATAAAAGTAGCAGGGGGGGAGAGGGTGCGACTGAGAGTGGAAGAGGGTTTGCACACACACTCACATGTCCCTGGAAGTGTGTACTCTTATCACGAACGGGACGTCATCTCCAACAGAGAAGGCATTGTTGGCCTAATCTGGGACCATTGGTCACACACGCGCCCCTACCGAAGAGGGGAAGACTCCTCAGCGTTCAACAATGGATCTCCCAACAGTGTGCACGCGATTCTCTGGGGCATTGTTTCCATAGCGACAAGAATCTGGTACGAACGATAGGGAAGAGGTAAGGGGGAGGACGCTCTAGAACGCATTATTCACGCATTACACACACCAGGAAATAGCTTGGAGGAGACCCGTTCTCTATTCTATACGATTCCCTACAAAGTAAGATGTTATCTCTTTTACACTTCTTTTTATTTTTTTCATCCTATCAGTGCGCATAAAAAGATTTGATTCATCCAATAATGGAGGTTTGTTGACTTACTGGCTTTGATACAAGCTCGATTCTGATTGCACTGAAGTGCGTATGGGTGCGGTGAATGATGAAAGAGATGAGAGAAGAGAACGAAGTTAAGAGACGGGAAATGTATTTCGTGTAGGGACGAGAACAAACCTAGAACATATTGGTTAAATGGTCAATAAAATGAAATATAGTACGGAATTGATAAAGGAAAGTGAGTAGGAAGATCGTCTGCGGTCTTTTATGAACGAGAGGAACGTGCGTAGCAAGGAGATTGGATGGGTAAGAGTAGGTCAGAGATTTGCACGCCTTGATAGGGACCTAACCAGTCCATGATTTAACCCAGGCCTCCACTGAGGGGAAAGGGTCACAAATTTGAAAAGGAAAATAGACATTTGAAAGGTAGTTAAAAACATTAAAATTATATAAAAAGCTAACCGTATCTTGGCCCAAAAGTTATGATTTAAATTACACAAGATTGGTCCAAACATGTAAGTAAAATACAATGGCGGATTATTGATATCTCGTGCGGGGAAGTGGGGGGAGGGGAGGCTGATGAAATTTTCTTTGTCTCCCGCCAAGGCTCCTTGATCGTTATTATTTCCCGAGGTTTGGAACCGAATTCATAAATGCGTTGCCTGAAAAAGTAAAAATTATATTTGGGGTGTAAGAGGTAAGCCATCCAAAAGTCAACTCACTTCCACTTAGTAATAGTTGTATCAAAAAGTAAGGTGAATTTGTCTGTAAAACCCAGAGTTTTTTGTGTAGCTAATTAAATTTTTTGTATGTGTCAGATACCAAGGTGATGCAAGTCTGACGGCAATTACAGTCTTCTACGTCAACCCGTCTGGTACCTACAGCAATTCAAAGATGGCGCAACGACTTGAACATTACTCCAAGGAGGAGGTGCGCAGTGTTATTAGTTTTTTATGGGTCAAGGGAAAGAAACCATCTGATAATTCATCGAGAATTGTTGGAGGTCTATGGAGAGAGAGTTATGTCGCAGAAAGAAGTGTATGTGTGGTGTAACTCATTTGCAAGTGGTAGGAGTAGTGTGACAGATGATGACAGAAGTGGCAGATCAGCAACGTCCATCACCGACAGCAATGTGTGAGACGTGGATGCGATGATTCGTGAAGACAGAAGAGTCAGGTTGCATGACATTGCTGATGCATTGAACGTCTCATATAGTTCAGTGAGGAGAATCGTCAATGACCAACTTGGCTTCAGGAAAGTGTGTGCGCGCTGGGTGCCCAAAAATCTGAGTGAGGACCAAAAACACCACCGAATGGGAATTTCCCTGACCCACCTCACACGATATGCCCACGGAGGCAGTGGTTCCTATGTCGAATTTTAGTGTGATACCATGTGTCAAACATACTACAGTTTCATATTTTTTTTCTATGCACGCTTTTCAATAAATCGAAAATTCACTTTAATTTTTGATACACCCTAGTACATCCCGGAAACTGCTTCTTGCAGGCAAACGAGGCTCTGGCATCTGGACCTGCGGCCAGTATAATCTTCGTAGGACTCTGTGTGTATGTGTTGTCCTGTGTTTTGTCCTTGCGTGTGCTGAGGTCCCTTTTACAGCCTCAGCTTTTAACCTAGGTAAGGATATTTTAGTAATCGCAGACAGTAAAGTTTTAGTTCTTTTTCAGTTGTGAATGAATGAATTAGTTGTCAAAATTGATTAAGGAACTTTTAAGAAACCTTGTTTTATTGGGGACCGTATAACGTGACGGGCCGAAATAGCCTATGAGCTGAAGTGCCCATAATTTACAAATCAATCAATGAAAATATATATTTCCCTGGGGAGAATTTACCTGGCTTCACCCTACAATTCGATTACTGCGCATCTCCAGCCGCGACGGCCTAGCATCCGGCACAGAGACAGCTTTCGTGGTAGTGGCCCTCTGTTACCGCGTTGACCTACGAAGGTACTCGCGGTCAAGCTTACTTCTTGAGCAAAATGCAGCAACCCTCCTTCCCGAAGCAGCCAGCAGGGAAGCAGGATTTTGTCAAAATAACCGTTCTGGGCTGTGAATGAAGGGCCGGTAGATACAGCGGCAGGACTGTAGGTTCTACACCTAGGGATCAAACAAAACTGCTTTTCATGGGATGTTCTTATGGCCAGCGTATCGAGTCACATCCCTACTGTTGTCTCTTTTCTTTTAAAAATAACTGGAGTCAGCTCTCATTTGTTACACCCTTGTTCATGTACGTAACATTTTAATATTCGAATAAATTGTGACTGTCTTCTACATTCACAAATAACTTATATTTACTTTATTTTTATTGTGTACAAGTTTATAAAATTAACAGCCAACCATTCACATTAACTACGCTGTATCAATATAGATATGGGTTTTAAGTTGTTGATTTCGATTCGTTTTTGTTATATGTAAGAGGCTTGATTTAAAAATGTCTTGTGTCAAGAGTTGCAAAATGAGTTTGTATCGAATGATTGAAAGTGAAATATTTAAGAAGTTGAGTTGTGTTGTTTAATTCTTGCAATGTAAGTAATATAACATTATAAAAACCCAGTTGAGCGCTGAGGACTTGCAATTGAAATTTTAAATTGTGTAATAGTCTGCTCATCCTTCGCGTACTGTACCTATATACTATATTCAGTGTAAAGTATAGTTGCAAAATGTATAATACAAAAATATTTCATTGGGAATTTTCGTATGTCCGATGATGTCATGATAACAGTAGAATGGTGTTATCCTGTATGTAGTTGACGGATGGAGGTATGTTGGCAATAATATCACCATATGTCATCAATTGTACTCGTGCAACTAATAGCTTAATTAGCAATGGAAAAGTAGTTCATTATGTGTGGGTAAAATCACACATTAATATTTACGGAAATGAACAAGCAGACAGATATTCAAAACAAGCTGCTCAGATGAATGAAACAATCCAGTTACCATTGCATTACGCAGATCTTTTGCCGAGGGTTAAGAAGAAAATTTTTGAAGAATGGAACTTATGGTGTAATAATTCATTAGAAAGTGTTGGTGAAAGTTATCGTCCATATGTTGATTACACTAGGAAAAAACCTTGGTTTTATAATTGTAAAGGTTCAAGAAATGCAATTGTTTTAATAAATAGTGGTCACGCAAGAACATATCATCATTTATTTAAAATACACATTTTAAAATCTCCGAATTGTGACTGTGGTGATTTAAGGGGTGACGCTCATCATATTATTTTGGAATGTCCAATTCACTCAGAGAAGAGAAAGACTTTATACAAAACATTGTCAAAAATTAATGTTCCTTTTCCCATTAATATGACTTCAATGTTGTATGCTCCAGACGTTAGAATTGGATATGTTATACTTACTTTTTGAGAAAAGCTGATATAAAATTATAATATATTTCTGTTACTGAATGAGTTAATGTAGTTATATAAAATTGTATTTAAGAGCGTTTATGAACTTTGTGTGTAAAATTTATATTAAAAATGTAACTTATGTACTTATAATGTATGCTGGGCATAAACAGCCACCTGTAAAGCTGTAAGTCCAATAAATCTTTGTTGAGTTGAATAATATTTCTTGATAATTTGATTATAACAATCTGTCATATTGGAATGATTTTGATGCGTTTCTTTGAAAGATGGTTTTATTGTGATAAGATGAGAGGGGTACGAGATTAAAAGATAAAGTGAAAAGGGCAAAGCGGAGAAAAGATGACGAATATTTTGCTGTACTCATGTTTTGTTCTCGAGTTACTCTGGTGTAAGTAAATTCTATACAAAGTAAATTGTTTTCAAACGTATTTCTTCGAAGTTTGAATTTTCTTCAACCTTACCCGAGAAGGCTTAAATGTAGGCCGATTGGAGTCTAGACATCAGGGATATATGGTTAGCAACTCGACTGCACAATGATCGCAACATACTGCTTAAAAGTATCTCCTGATGTCCTCACGATGCTGGGTCAATATTGAACTGCTTGGTGGCCAAGGCTAGTGTTTGGGGCGCGTCCTCGGGGGGCGCCAAACAGGACGTCCCCCTTGATTAGCGCCAAAACTTTATTTCTGATTACATAAGAGTGGCTATTTCTTGGTTTCGGTTTATTTTTAAGTCTACTTTATACACAGAAAGGATAATTGGGACTGGAAGTACAGTTTAAAGTGGGATCCTGACGACTGTGTGCCTCCACCGGGTGTGTGGCTATTTCCTTCAAAAATAGTTGGATTTATTTGTTGACTCTTAACATAAGGCGTATTTACAAACCTTATAGTACTGCAGAACCTCCAGCGATATTTGGCTACTAATTGGCTGCCATTCCGGAAGTTGATGCAGTGTTCCTTCAAGTTAACGCTAGATGGCAGGGTTCAAATTAACAGTGTAGATTGCAGATATCCATCCCAACAAGATAAGAAACCCATTTACAATAAGGTTCATTTTTTAGCAAAATTATTTAAATTAATGTTTTAGAAGACAGAAATCAGAACTCTTCTTGAAGTGAATGATTTTTCTATTTAAAGTCACGTCAGTGCAAAAATTGTAACTACCAATGACTATTGAGAAAATTATGTATATCCAACATATAGCATTTTAAACATTATATTTTATTATATAAACGTATATTTCTTAACATAATTTCGACAATCTGTTTACAAACTTTATTACTATATAATCACGTCTAATTTTTTCCATACTTTTGTTGTAAATGAAGGAACAATGGACACGGAACATAATCACTTCCGGTTCACACAGCCAATAAGAAAGAGTTATATACCTCTGGTTCTGCAGCACTATGGGGTTTGTAAATACGCTAACGTAAGTATCTTTAAAAATGATGTAGCAATTTGAGCTAAGAGATTAATGTTATGTTTATGTCACTATGTGGGTATCGAACAAACACATGCCTACAATAAAAGTGTTTCTTAACAGTAACAATTAAAGTATATTTAAAATAAGGTTATCATTTTTCGTCGTTAAAGTCGTAAATTAACACAGTCATGGTTTTTATTGGAGGAAAGTGGTAAAGTACGGGGCGCCAAAATCCACCTTGACCGGGTGAAAATTTTATCTTGTCGCCCCTATCGGGAACCGAACGTGTGACCGCTCACACCAAAGGCGAGAGCGCTACGCTTGTCAGTTGTCCATATCTGTCACACTGATACCATGGCAGTGTTGCCACATGAAGGGAAATTTCCCTAGCGAAAAGGGAAAAGGGAATTTCGATGAAAAATACCACACAGGGAAATTTTAAGGTCATCTGGCTACATTATTACAGTTAATGTTAATTTTGAATTTCATATCGACATTTTTATTTATTTTGCTATTCCTACTTGTTTCTGCTCCTTTAAGTTTATTGTACGTTGCTTTTACGCATCTTTGGATAATAGTAACGATGAGGATTAAAGATTAAATGGATTCCTGACCAGGATTCAAACCTGGGACATCTGGTCAGGAAGTGATGAAACTGTAATGTGATTTTTTTTCAAACGAATAACGAATTCAACGGAATACTTAACTACGTACTACTACTGCTTCCACCAGCACCACTAATAATGCTGCTACTACCATTACTACTAATTATTATTATTATATAATTTGCTTAGGTAAAGGGAAAAATTGGTCCAGAAAGGGAAATTTTGCCCGTTGGAAATGGAAATTGTTCCCTCATATTATGGCAACATTGTAACATGGATGTGCACGAGTAGCCATCGCCACCGCTGCCGTAAACGCGGCTCCACGGCTTGTTCGACACCGTATCTGTAACAAGATAACATGCACGCGCCCCCTGTCGTCCGTAGCGTGTCGCCGCAGAACATTATGTGGCCGTGCGTCATTATATTTCCATCCCGATGACCCAGTGTCATCCGTAATATGCTCCCCGCCGAGACAAGAATGATATTTGATACTTTGTCCCCCCCTCCCCCACCCTGCGCGCGCGCGGCCTTGGGTATTGACCGCGTAATACCAGTTTGTTATGGATTAGCTGTGGTGACGGATACAATATATGTAATCAATACCCCCTCCCCCCCTTGTTCGCCAACTTCAATCCCACATACAACCAAAGGACACGGGGGGGTAGGAGCGGGAGGGTGGTGGAAGCCTCCATACAAAATGTTATTGCGTGCTTTTGTTCACGGATGTGGGCACTGATAGTTTTTTTTTTCGTTCCTTTTTTTCTCGTGTGGCATTTCGGGAAAGGGAAGATCGTTGAAATAGGGTACGGATAGCGGGTTCACACCATAAATTAAAAGTAGAGGGGGGCTACGCTATGATATGTGTCCCCGCTAGGCTTGTATTGTGACGCCATTGTCAAAGAAACCATGTCTGAATCTATATTCAAAGTTTGGCGCGTGAAAGATGTCGACACGTTGGTTTTCTAAAGCGCAATTTACTCTTCTTCCCAGTTCGCTAAACAGGTCACCATACAGGGTGTTACAAAAAAAGTTTACCTATATGCTAGCAAGAGTTCCCCGGACAGACGAGAAAAACTCGTAAGACACCACACTCTAAAAGCGTTGACTGTAGAAATTATTGCCCAAGGTAGTTAATTTCGGCTGGCAACCAATAATATAATATAATGTATGGCTCAGTTTTGTATCGGTATATTTTGTGCTTTTAAGCTGATTCTCAGCAACATACACAATATACACTACCATACATTTTTGAATCCTTGTCCCGAGGTTCAAAACTTGCAGTACCTGAAGTTCTGTGGATGCTAGTTTAGGCAATAGACACGTACCTCTTCAAATTACAACTTAACGCCCATTTCCTTTTAGATATATATAGGTTTATTCATATTATATTTACAGAAGTTAATTCTTGGCCGTTATTCATAACATTACATTCCGGTGTACCCTGTCCCCCCTTCCCGAAGAGAGTGTGTAGACTCGCGTAGCCACTGGCTCCACGAGTAAAAAAAAAAATAACCCTCAGTACCAAAAAAGGTGGCTGAAGGTATGTGTGTTGTGTACCCGGTTTCCCACATGAAATAAACTATTGGAATAATGTGAAAAGAGCAAGTGTGTGTACTAAAAGAAAGAGAGAAAGTTAAAGTATCCGCCTATTCATATTATCAAGAAAAGTCTTCGTTTCGCCCCATAGAGAAGAGACACCTCTTTACCTCGCCGTATTGCACCGAAACATCTGAGGCCGACTGCTGCCTTCCCTTCCTTTTATAGGCCCCGCTAATGACCTAAACCGTTACTGGAAACTTACCGCTCCCCAACGGCCAAGAACTCAAACGTACAGGACATAGACATAGGCATACACAATTTATAACATAAAAAGGATCAAGTAATGATCGCATCATTACATAGTCCCCTCTTCCTGAAGAGAGAAAAATCAAAGTTCTGTAACCTAGAAAAATAATAATAATATACACAAAACACTTGTCCGCAGTTTCTGTTCACTACAAACACACTTTCATTAGGTCACACGACACTGACAGTCAATGTTCACTCTAATTTTGTCCACAAGTGTACTTCGAGATCTGCGTTCTTCCCTCAGCACTGGAGCTGGTTAACCCACGTCGATTCTTACCCACTCAGCATCTCTTCCATCCTTCCTCCTGGACCAATTAGGGACAGTCTCCTGGAAATCCATCCAAGTCACCAAGGCTGCTGGTTCGACTCCCGGCAACGCCACTGCTCTGCGCTCCTGCCGAGATCGGAAGACACCGCTTCGACCGGGTTCCACATGAATGGGTCTAAATGGCTCTACATCCAGAGATGTCACTGCTATTCACTGGATTTTCTCACCACCGAACTGCGGCTTCTCGACGAAAATACGCGGTAAAATAATACGCACTAACTTTGCGTTACTTTTGTTGACTGCGGAACGAAACGTTTGCACGAGTAGGTGCGAGGTATCAGAGAGAGAAAATAAATGAAAGATAAAAAATAAAGAAAAGATAGATAAATCCCTATATACAATATTTACAAAAATCCCCTTTTGAAATTAGATCAGAATCTGTTTCTCAGTTTGTAACGCATCTGGGGTACATCTTCATTCTCGTCTTCTGGAGAAGATACGTGCGCTCCCTTCGCTGAATTTTGCCCGGCTACTTTCTTCGCGAACTCAGGCGGCGAAGAATAAGGTTTTAACTGATCGCTGTTGGCTCTCAATATTCTTCCGTCCTCACGCTGCCGAAGACGTTCGTTGCCCCCGCGGCTGCTAATTGCTTGGTTCCACTGACAGGAAACGGCTGGGCGAACACCTGCGGTGAACTGTTGTTGTCCCTCAGTTCTGGGCAATAGTATAGGGCTTCTGAATACAATCTCTTTTGAATGTCCATAGAATGGGTTTCCAAATCTTTGATTGTTGCGAATGTTCTGTTGTACAGGTGTGTTCTGAATTTAGGATGGGAAAATTTCAAAACGTGCTGGATGACCTCGTCTTCTGTCCCCCGTTTCTCCCTCATTGCGAAAAGCTTCCTGGTGTGTCGAATAAATGCAAGAAGAGACTGGTCTGGTGACTGGTAATTGTTCTGAATGATCCTTGCTATTTCCGAGTCGTAATCGACACTAAAGAATTCTTCCAAGAACGCCTTCTCAAATTCCCTAAAAGTGCCGAATGGTCTCGAAAATCTGAACCAATCTGCAGCGATTTCCTTCAACGAAAGCGGCAAGATTCTATCTAAGAGAAAAGTATCCCCAATTTCCATGATTTCCTGATAATTGCGTAATTCATACAAATAATCGTGTGGACTTACATCGCCGACGTTTCCCTTAAAGATTGGAATGTTAATGTTGCTTTTTTCCAAGATTTTGTTCATTTTCTCCTCGCCCGTCCTTGCCGAAGTTCCTTGCGTAAGGTTTAGAGAAAGTCTCTCAAGTTCCCCAACAATATCTTCCTCAGGCCTTCCCTCCAAGTTCGCATTGCCTAGCAACTTGCCAATGAGCTCCCTGTCTATTTGAATTGCCATTTTGTCTTCTATTACTTTCTTTCCACTTCGCAATAACATATGCCTTCAGTACTTCTCACAAAAAAATATCCTTGACTGAGCCCCCAGTATGTATCGGTATATTTTGTGCTTTTAAGCTGATTCTCAGCAACATACACAATATACACTACCATACATTTTTGAATCCTTGTCCCGAGGTTCAAAACTTGCAGTACCTGAAGTTCTGTGGATGCTAGTTTAGGCAATAGACACGTACCTCTTCAAATTACAACTTAACGCCCATTTCCTTTTAGATATATATAGGTTTATTCATATTATATTTACAGAAGTTAATTCTTGGCCGTTATTCATAACATTACATTCCGGTGTACCCTGTCCCCCCTTCCCGAAGAGAGTGTGTAGACTCGCGTAGCCACTGGCTCCACGAGTAAAAAAAAAAATAACCCTCAGTACCAAAAAAGGTGGCTGAAGGTATGTGTGTTGTGTACCCGGTTTCCCACATGAAATAAACTATTGGAATAATGTGAAAAGAGCAAGTGTGTGTACTAAAAGAAAGAGAGAAAGTTAAAGTATCCGCCTATTCATATTATCAAGAAAAGTCTTCGTTTCGCCCCATAGAGAAGAGACACCTCTTTACCTCGCCGTATTGCACCGAAACATCTGAGGCCGACTGCTGCCTTCCCTTCCTTTTATAGGCCCCGCTAATGACCTAAACCGTTACTGGAAACTTACCGCTCCCCAACGGCCAAGAACTCAAACGTACAGGACATAGACATAGGCATACACAATTTATAACATAAAAAGGATCAAGTAATGATCGCATCATTACAGTTTTTAAGGCGGTGTACACTCAAAATCGAATGAAACGTCCCCCCTTACGGTTATGCAACCCGGAATTTTATATCATCTAGTTTCGCCAGGAAGAGCAGCTCGCGAGAAGCGTAGTGTTTCCAACTCTTGAATCTAGCCAGAGATTCAAGCTACCGGGTGGAGATCTTGCTTTCCTCTTGATTTGATTTCAACGGACAACAAGTTTATTTTGAGAATGTCTCTGGTAATAATAACAAGTGTTATTAACATTTATGCTTGAGTTTTTTATTATTCTTTTACCACTTCCGAACGAATATGTGAAGATTTTTTTTTTTCATTTTGCAATAACGCTTTCGGCACTTTTCCTTCACAGTTATTCTTTTTGTTTTTAAATTTTTGGCGACATCTGATTTGGAAAAAGTTCCACGAAGTTTGTTTTAAGTGTAAATGCATCTGGACAAACAGTGTAGAGTAGGATTCGAACAACAAATATGAGCTTCCGTCGCGAATCGAACCAGCGCTCCATTGATTATGTTTTCTTTCCACGTTTATTAAAATTTGCTTCCTTCAGCCTACTTCATATTGTCATATATTTCAATTCGTATTCCCGTTTGTTTTTTTTCATTTGCATTGTTCGAGCCATGATAAGTTTTTCTCTTAATCTAGTTATTCGAATATTTTCATACTTTTTTTCTCGATTTTCCATTCGCACTCATTACAGATTTCGGTATCGCGCTTTTCCATATTTTCAGTAATTTAATTCTCTTGTGTATAATTCCTTTGACTATTTTTAATTTGCCCTTAGTCCGAATCAAGAAAATATGTTAGGAAATGTTTCCCGCGTAAATCTTATTGTATGGTGGCGTAAAATTGATGCCAGCTTTTTCTTGCGATAAGGGTTTTGAAAGTGCAAGGGTCTCATTTATTAACCATGGTTGGAAGGGGGGAGGCGGAGGCGGAGGGGTGCCAGAAACTTTTCAGACGGAATATGCCTGAAACGAATCAGCAGGTGGGGTGCTGAGAAGGCTAGGCTATCTGCGAGCGAGGGGGAGGGGGTGACGAGCAACACTGCCACAGCGAGTCGCTGTAAATGATTTCATCGTCTGTGCTGCGTGAAACCGGTTCTTGGTGCTCCTATACTTTTCCGATACATTTCTGCCAGCCTTTTTAGCGAAGCGAGGTCATATGTTCCAGATTCGAACTCTCGTCAGGCATGAATGTATCACTGAGTTTGTCCCGTCACAATTTTATAAATTGATAATTCATCCGTATTATCGCGATTAACTCAAGAGGCAGAAGAGTGATGTAAAATAACCGAAATAGAAATTGACGCATTTGTGCCTGGTGCTAGTGTAACGACGAAGTTAACTCTTTATAAATGATGAAATAGGTAGCCCTTGCGCTCAAATACACTTATACCTTGGCAAAAAAAAAAAAAAAAACTACTACTCTTACTACATTTGGAATACAGCCAAGAGCGATGTAAAGTAATGCAATTACATTGTGAATGTTTCACATCCTGTAGTTTTTCATAGTCTTTCTTTTTCTCGTAGCGGGGGTGGGGGTTCATTCATTACAAATATCTAGGAATGGATTTAGCAGCAATCCGTGATATACTTAAATATCATAACATGCTGCGTAGCCAGGGTTCTTGGGTCCTTGCCTATGATAATTATGAGTTTTTCTTTTTCGTTGTTTCTTCAATCTTCATAAATTTCCCTGAAGCATCATTCATCCTCTGTCGCCATTGGCTATATTTGAAAGTTGTCATAAAATGAGCAAATTTCGAAAAGAAAACACAAGGATCTACTTTTCTCATAGCTCGCCAAACATGCACATTTCCGTATTTTATGCTTTCAGCGCTATCATTATTCTTGGCCGGCAATGGAATTGAAGCAACTCTCACAACTAACGTAAACTACATGTCACTCAGGCATGACAATTCTCGCGGGAAAAGTGGATTTTTTTTGGATTAGCACATGGTAGCGCAATAACTATCTTCTGGCCTGCTAGATTTAAATCCGTACTTTTTATTCCAGTTGAGTGATTGACTCACAATTTCGCCACTGAAGGTTTGGGTTGTATTTGGGTTATACGTATTGTGTTTTTGGTGCACTATGAAAAAGCAATCCCAAAGGTTCGCACTGAACAGAAAATTGTGTGCTTTCCCTCTCTCTCTCTCTTCCAACTCCGTCCCTATTTCTCACCCCACGTCCCCACTATTTAGGTAAATTGTTGTTAGAAACATATTTTCTGAAGAATATCCACATTGAAAATAATATTCCCCAATTGTTTTGATAGGGCATTTCTATTGCTCCGAACGAATTATCTCCGTAAGAGGACTAGGGCCTCCCCGATGGCGCAATCGTAGATTCGTCACCTTTTAATCAAGGGGTCCCGGGTTCGATACCCGGTGGAGGAACATAGTGGTTCGGAACCCACTATAAACTGTAGGTCCAGTCCCAATTAGCCTTTCTGTGCACAAAGTGGACTTAAAAAACAACAATTCAATTCAATCATCTTATCAATATTTTTAAATCTGCATGCACCTGCTTAATTTAATAGATTATACATTTATATTCATTGCAGGCAGAAATGTGCGAGAAAACAATGCATTCTTTTTCAGGGAATGCATGAGTCAATAATAATGTATATTTTACGGTATATACTCTTTTATATTGCATTGATTCAATAGTATCCTTATTTCCTAAAGCAAGCGTGAGTTTCTTTGCACACACCACGCAGGCCCTGCTTGACGTAAATCTCAGATGCAGTAACTTCACGGTTGCCTTTTGCCAGCACGCTTTGGCTTTAATTCGAGCCCGGGTGGGTGCTTCGTTCGAGATCCTGCAGCAGTTTTACTCGTATCTATGCCTTGAGCATGTCACTTGCAACGGAACCAATAAAATGAAACTTTCTGCACCGGAATGGGCGTGAAACTCTACATGCACCAATGATAAGGTGTTTTCAAGAGGCATGTGCCACGTGCAGCATGTCCCTTCGGTCCGAATGTTCCTTTACGATATCATTTCATCATGCCTTACACTTCGGAATTTACAAGAGAGAAGATAGTCCGCATGTTCTTGTGCGGCGGATCTGCTGCACAACAGATTGCTACGACCCTTGGTGTGGACAATTCATGCGTCAGGCGTTGGATTCGGTGTTACGAGGAAGAAGGGGACCAAGGAATGAAGTCACGACCCAACAAAGGCCGCCGAGGAAGACAACCAGGGAAGAAGATGCAGGCATCATTGAGATGAGCGAGGGCAACCCCTTCATGGCTTCAACGAAGATTCGCCAAAAGTTGAAACTGGAGTGGCATGCTGCAACAGTTCGGCACCGTCGAGCGGCAAAGAAAGAAGCAATGATGCATTTCCATCACGAAGCGCGGATCAGTTTTGCTTTACAATATTTACCAGCTCCTCAAGAATTTTGGCAGATCGTAATTTTGAGCGACGAGAATGTATTTTCGTCTGACGAAAATGGCCAGGTTTATGTTTGGAGGCGCGACAACACTCGCTACGACCCCGAGAACATTTCTACCCATGCTAGGAGTGGCAGGATATCCGTGGCGGTGTGGGGATGGATCAGTTCGTCTGGAGTAGATGGATTGGTGGAAGTGTCCTCGAGAATGAATTCGCAGGAATACGTCGCAGTGCTGGAAAACCACATGCTTCCCAGCGTGCGAGAGAGACACCTTGAAGATGAGATTCCGCACGTGACTTTCGATCAAGACAACAGCAGCGTCCATACATCGAAAGCGACCACCATCTGGTTTAATCAGCACTAGTGTTGCCCACGAGACGAGACTTTGGCCTGTCTCGTCTCGTGGAAATGCTGTGAAATGCTGTCTCGTCTCGAAAATATTCGTTTGTCTCGGGACACATGATCAATCTCGTCTCGTCTCGAATTTTTAAAAGCCTGTCCCGTCTCGTCCCGTGGGTAACACTAATCAGCACCCAGGAATATCAAGAGTAGATTGGCCAGCGAAATCTCCCAATATAAAACATTTGGGCGTTGATGGTGAGAGAGTGGGAACCTAGACAGCTGAGAACAATGGAAGCTCTACTGGCTCACGTGTTTGATGTTTGGGAGAGTTTAAGAAGACCAAACATCTGCTCGGGCAATCCTTGCTTCGTCGACTAGATGCGGTGCTTGAATCCAACGGCGGATGGACACAGTATTGACCATGATACCCCGCACGGTTTAACCAATGTTCTTTGCTACATCCCAGAACAAAACTAATTACACACATCTTCATATGCAACTTATCTTTCCAATTCTTTCTTATTGATACCTTGGTGCTCATGGTTACTTTTTCACACACCTGCACCATTATATTATATTCTATAACATTAATATTCACATTATTGACAGATTTGATTCACATGAAATTCAAATGCGCAGCACAAATGCACCCATTCCTAACACTTAACTATTAGTTACATTACACCTCTCACGTTGTCACAGTTCTAAATCAGTGGTGCCCAGGGGGAGGGGCATTATGGCGCAGACTGTGATGGAAGTTTGACTGAGTAAACAGGGCACAAGTTCAATTACGTTATCAATTAGCCATTGCTGTTATACAAATAGTAATTTGTAGATTGTCAGGGGAATTGTTACGGGTAATAAGTAATATTGATGGGGGGGGATATCCAACTCTTACATATTAGGCCTTAGATTGATAGGGAAATTATGGTGGGCGATTAATGAAGTTAGTGGTATTTTCAGGTAGCGGGATTGATAATTATTTTGGGGGGCAGGGAATCCCAACTCTTGTGTATTACTATTACGTCTTAGATTGCTTTTCTGGAGGGAGCAATATCAACTGGATGTCTAAAATTGGCATGGAAATTTTGTTGGGAAGATTGAGTATGAAATTTGAGGTGGAGGGGAGGGAAATGAAGTTTTGATAAAGTGTTATGTCTTAGATTGCGAAGGGATTTCTGAAGATTAAGAAATTGACAAAGGTCTGGGCGGGACTCGAACCCGGAACATTCGGTGTCTGGATCGTTAGTCCACCACTAACCGCGCTTGGCCTCAGAGCCGGTTCTCTTTGGTGGCCAAGCGCGTTAAATGGTCCACTTCCGATGCCACGAAATTTCCGGGTTCGAGCCACGGCTTCAGTATTGGTATCATGGTGTCAATTTAATCCAATCGTCACTCATCCTCATTAGCCGAAAGTGGCAGAAGAGCGGGTTAACATAACAAAGATACAAAAATAACTTTCACACTCTAGTAATTTCTGATCAATAGATGCGTATTAGCTTTGATTGTTGACTCTTTAATGATAAGCTTACGATTATTATTGTTAATATGAATTGCCATCCATCAACAGAAGGACGATCAACCGATCATTTAATTCATGTCGTTTTTCTGGTATTTGTTGTCCCTTCGGATCAGCTTCGAAACCTATGGAAATTATTAGATGTTTGTCTGAAGTTAGTGACAATGGTTCTTTAAATTCCCGTCGCTCTTTCAGCCGGCGCGGGAACCACCTTTATGGCAGTGATCCTCTGTAGCCGCGTTTACCTACGAAGGAACTCGTGGCCAAACAACGAATTAGGCCTACCGCTTGGGCAAGAAGCGACAACGTTACAAAGCCCTTCTTCCCGAAGCAGCCAGCAGGGAAACAGGATTTTGTCAAAATAACCCTTCTGCTCTGTGAATGAACACTGGTTCAAACAGCGTTTCGACTTAATTGGACATTATCCATTGTTTTTCTTTTTGATTGACTATATATTCTATCTATATATTTCGAGACATTCAAGAGATCACCTCTTCTCTCATCTTCATGCGAACAATTTTTTCTATGTCTGTAGTGTAATTGGAACTATGACAGTCCGTGATTTTTTCCAAATCCGGTCCGCTAAGCAACCAATATTAGATGCCCATTCCAAATCGACAGCTATAGAGCAAAATATGTTTGAAGTTAAGAGTCTTATTGAATTAAACATAGCTCGACTCACCCTCACATTTGATTTTTTTTAGATAACTTGCGTGCACTTCGTATAGAAGGCACCACGAGACTGAAAATTCACACTATTTGGCATGGCAAATAGACCTTATTCCAGCTTCGCTGAAAGTTCGATGTATGTAATAGTTGTCAGTCATTAAGTTCAATGGCCTCTGCGCGTGTGTTGTGAAGGGTTGCCGTGTTCCAATTTTGTTTTAATTCCATTTCATGCTCAAAAAGACTGCCCGAAGTAGGACCTACAGTTGAAAGTTGGATCCGAACCACTAGGCAGTTGTGTCTCCATCAGGAATCGAACCTGGAACTCCGTGATTATAGGGTGTTAACGAGTTCATGGCTTTACAGTTTCGTGAATTCAAGGAAGCCAAGGTGAGAAAAATGTGAAGAAATATCTTCTACACGGAACTAACTATGTGTGTGTGTGTATGTAAAACTTTCTAGCACATCCATTTTCCTACCTTCATTTTATCGTCATTACGTTGAATTTTTCACCAGTGATTTTTCACTACGTTCAGGGTCACGTCACTTTGAGTCTTAAAATATTGTATGTAATTCAGTTTTAGTATAGTTTGTAGCCTGTCACCCAAGAATTTTTAAGGTGGGAGAAGGGAGGTGGCTTAGACCAAATTCTGGCGTTTATATTTCAATTCACTTCCTCAACAAATTATTTCTCGATTGACTAGATTTTAAGCGGAGCGTCATTCAGTTGTTTGCGAGTGTTCTTTTTGCAGAAGCAACAGCAGCTCGCTCGCACCCACAGTGCCCCGCCCACTTGACGAGACGCGTTGTCTGTGCAGTGCAGAACAGTGACAGTGTTGCCTCTCTATTCGATCTTAGTATTCTCTTTTGCCTGCCACTACGCACACATTTCACACAATTCTTCCCATACAACAAATGGAAAAGCAATCAGGCTACTGTTAAATGACTCTTTTCTAGATTTTGTATTAACACTTTCCACTCTCAAGATATGTTAACTTGGTTCTGTTTCGTATTCCCACAATTTGGCTTCGTGCAGTAGGTGTTCATATTGCAAAAAGGGAAGGGGAAAAAAAAAAAACAAAAAAAACGTAGGCAGATATTTTAACATTTTAATTTTCATCCGTTTCATTATTGTATGAAAGAATATGGTGGAAAAATACACTACTTAAGACAATATCACTAATAATAATTGGCCGCCTCTGTGCCCGAGCGTGGTAAGCCGTCGGCTTTTGATCTCGCTGCCGAAATTCCCGGGTTGGAGTCCCGGCCTGGGTATGATTGTTTATGAGTGTTCCTTCATGCATTTTATCATACACTAATCCTCATCGTTGCGATTAGCCAAAAGTAAAGTAAAAAAAGAAAGATAATAATAGTAATAATAATTATATGAATCTAGCCCCCATGGTTTCTTTATGACTGTCTTCTTATCAATTTCATGGGGTCATCATTCATCCTCATTGTTGCGATTAGCCAATAAATGGTAGAGAAGCTGCGAAAAATAAGATGTAAAATAATAACAGAATTTTCTCCGCAGAAGGAAAAATAAATGCTCCAGAACACATGCAATGCAGGAAAAGATTGTCCTGTAATGTGAGTCTGTAAACCAAATGTAACTCACGAATGAAGAAGTTTACGTGAAGGTTTCGTCTTCTACGAAGCAATACAGGCTTGGATGGCGCAGTGGTAATGTCGTCGCCTTGTAATCAAGGGGTCCTGGTGGAGGCACAAAGGGGTTCGGATCCCACTTTAAACTGTAGGTCCAGTCCCGATTAGTCATACTGTGTATTGTGGACTTAAAGCACCAAATCAACAACCAACCAACCAATACAGGGTTGGAAACGCTACAGTTATAGGTTTGGAAACACTGCTCTTCTCGGGAACTACTCTACCAGGCGAAACTAGACGATATAAAATTCAGGGTTGCATAACCGTAAGGGGGGGCGTTTCTTTCGAATTCCTGTGTACACAACTGCAAATTTATCTTTATGCATGATAAAATATTCAAATTTTAATTTAAAAAAACAGTTGTCTCCAGTTCTTTTGTAAATGATAAAGTAGACTGTTAAATTTTAACGGTAGGATATTGTAAATTTTACGGTAATTTGTGACAGTATACTTACGTTTAGTTCGAATACTACTGGTGTTATTGAACCTTAAATTAACTTGACCGTTAAATTGCCACAGAGTAGTTGACTTGGTGCACTGCATGGACGCCGGGCGCCTTCCCCCCCTCCTATGGAAATTGGCATCGTGCAGTTTAAGTTACAAAAAAACAGAAAACTTGTTATTTTTACTGATAATAACGGAAATAAAGTTCATGTCGTTAGTGTTCGAACCGAATAACCAAAGTATAAACAGCATTAGATCGTAAAAATTGAGTGGAAAATTCAAGCACCGAGTTATATTATTGTATTCTATCATTTACTCCAATGGTTCCACAGTTTGACTGTCTTACACTCACAAATAACAAGTATTTACTTTCTCTCTATTGTACAAATGTTTCTAAATTAACAGGGAGCCGTTGAGATTAAGAACGCTGTACCAATGTCAATATCTTTTAAGTCGTTGATTTCGATTCGTTTTTGTTTGATAAGAAGTTTGATTTAGAAATGTTTTATGTTAAAGAAATACAACTGGGTTTGTGTCTTGTTATTAAAGTAAAATTGTACCTTAGGAAGCTAACTTGTGTTCTTTTAAACTCTTGCAACGGAAGTTATAATATATTATTGAAACCCAGTTGAGCGCTGAAGAGTTGAAAATGAATTCTTAAATTGTATAAAAGTCTTCTCATCCTTTGCGTACCGTACGAAATATATATATTCGGTGCGATGTACAGTTGCAATGCAAAATTCAAAAAAATATAGTTTCAGGTGAGAGGCCACACAATATAAACCTTATGAGCAACATTTTCCCCTAAATTTTAAAGCCTTCTCTTGAACGAGATGCATAAAAGTTAATAACAAAAAAAGTAACCCATACTGTATGAAATGTAGATAAATAATGGAAAACAGTTGTGCTGGGTATAAACTCATCTGATGGATCGAGTACCAAACCCTCATTGTAATAATAATAGACTTGGAATAAGATAATTTTGTTTTTATTATTTCATAATAGTTATTCTTGTATGAACATTTATAACCGTGGTAATATTTATTATTGTTATTATTTCCACTATTCAAGTTTTATCAACGGTCTGACCCCCTCCCCCTCTGAAAATATTTCTAGCAGCTGCCCGATTTGCAAATCCAAGGCAGGCCAAGCGGAAACTTGAAACTTCTCATCAACAACTTCTTATCTTTCCGCACCAAATATGGAGCATGCATTGTCAGCCGCCATGGTCGAAAACGGCCATTCTATACAGAGTTTTCAATTACACGATGATATCTTCATTATACCCGTCGACCTCTTTCTTGGTTCGGTCTTTCACAGGGCCTCAACTCTGTCCCAAAGACTTCCAGCGGCGATATCTCGCGGGCTTTATTAGACTAATTGTCCGACACGTAATTAGCCAGAGGCACCAATGGAAGCAGAGTCTCCTGTCGGCGCTGGGGTTAATTAAGGTGATTAAGAAAGATTGCGACCAACAGGGGAATCCGGTAGACGCGTTTCTTTTTTTTGTTCTTTACAGCAGACCGCAACGTGCTTTTTTTCTTTTTATGCCGCTATCGAAACCACTTTATCTCTATAATTCTTAACATCTGCCATTATAATAATGATATTTCGAATGCGATGTTTGGAAATGCATAGAGTTTGGCAGGGTTGCCAACCCTGATACGAATATGCCCCTGATTATCTTTTCAGATTATTGAAGCTGCTGCAGAATTTGATGTTTTTAAAGTAACACAGTAACAGTTGCTGCTACTTCGGTGCAGTAAATAGGTGGTTACTCACCGGAAATTCTGCGTGAATTTTTCTCCGTAAGCGTGAAAAATTGCCGCTTTCATTAATACAAATCACTTTAAAGTATACATATTTATTAATGCCCCGAGGCAAATTTTCATAGTTTAGTAATTATTTTTTATCGAAAGCTGCGTGGAAAATAAAACAATTCTCCCAGTCCGTTTACTTAAAAAATTCAACAACATTAGATATTAGTATCTTCTTTTGTTGTGTATGATTTTCCCCTTCATGATGGTAAAACCACTTTGGCTGAATAAAGATGGCGACGATGTGTTGGAGAACACCTCAAATTTTTGCAACGCAGGTGCAGATTACATTGTAAGCAGTACGCAGTGATGCGCGTCTACGTGTAAACAACGATAGTCTATATTTTTAACGTAGATTATTTTATACACGTAGATAACTTAATCTATGTAAACAACATGGCGAAAGGTGGTTACCACAGCGCGCTGCGACGCCAAGGGTCCCGGGTTCGAATCCCGGTCGGGCTTGGTTGTTTGTGAATGTCAATTCATCAATTTCATCATTTCATCACTCATCCCCATCTTCGCAAATTAGCCAAGAGGCACAAAACGCGAAGTAAAATGAACTAAATCAATCAAAGAAACATGGCGAAAGGTGATGACTAAGCAAAGAGCGCTTTAGAAATAAAATTGGTCGATTTTGGTTGATTGATTTGGCGTTATAAGTCCACTTTATGCACAGTAAGGCTAATCGGGACTGGACCTACAGTTTAAAGTGGGATCCGATCCATTATGTGCCTCCACCAGCGAACCCGGGACCCCTTGATTACAAGCGACGACGCTACCACTGCGCCATCGGGAGGCCCTATGAAACAAACTTATACTGCGCATCAGTTACTGATGTATGAGAAGAACCTTTGTACTTGCGAACAATTTCTGACCGAGGAAAAGAACGCAGCATAGAAAACGTTGTAGTGTTTTACTATGAGGGAAAATATACTTTTGCTCCACGACTGCCATCTGTTGATAATTGAAAGAGAAGACAGAAATTGTATTGTAAAAAGGTAACGTTATTGTCAGTTCGTTAGGAATAAATATAGTGGAAAATGTCACTTTCCTTTCATGAAAGCCTTAAAAATTAATTTTAATGTAGTTTATATTAAGTAGTCTATGTAAACTACAACCCAATGTAATCTACGCCGCGTAGATTGCATGTAGACATCACCAACTCTCCCTTTGAAAATTACTCGACAGCATCAGAGCTTTTCTGGTTTTCGTGGGTCCGCTATATCTAGCTAGCGGACCCACGAAAGCTTGAAAATATTGCTCATATACATAATTTTTAAGCAGTTATGTGTAAGAGGGAAGAATATTTAAAACGTCTTATCAGTATTTTTATTTCCAAAGCCATGCCCCTTAAAAGGGGCGACTGCGATAAAGATCTTGATGTTCTGACCAAACAAAACCTGACGAGAAATGCTGAAGTGTGACAAGAAATGGATAAAAGAAGCAAGCCCCTACGGTAGTGGCATCTAGTGAGCAACAGAGCATGACGATGCACAAAAAAGAGAAAAAAGACCCGAGGCTATGTTTATCTCCGGTGAAGAATACCGAGCAGCCATTGGCCGTTCTTCGCTTTTGGTGTTCGCCGCCACCTTCCGAAGGTGTGAAGATTTATTAAAGGATGTGGTTTGTATTAACCCTCCCGTATTATTCATTGGAAGGGCGTACTGGCAGTGGGCGGGTCTGGGGATGGTGACTGATAGTCCCCCTGACAAGCAAGCCATCCAACACGGAGGATATGTTATAACCGAAAGAAGATGAAGAAGAAAAAGATAGGAAGAAGAAGAAGAAGTAGTTGTGTGGACACTGACATGGGTTACGGCAGTGGTGGAGGATTTCAGGTGAAGGCGTACGAAGGGGACCTGGAGGCACTTGGGATTCTTGCTTGGTCTGGTTGGTTCCCGTCAGACACAAACAATGGTTCACTCTTGACATTATTTTCCACATTAAAGTGTTGCCAACCTCTAGTATTTATTACCAGATACGGTCCAAAGTATAAATGTGGGTATTGATATTGTAATCTGTGGCCCAAACTCTTGAAAAACATTGGGTTGGCTGAACTCGGAGATTTATTTTATAATTTCATGCAGTAATATATGTCATACATAGCCTGAGGACTTACCCTAAAGGTCCTTCTTGTTCCTTGGCCAGAAAATGTAGGGTTTTACGTCTAAAAACCGTTGCAGAATATTCTGCATGAACTTTTTATGGGTGCTTTCTTCGCCTAGGGCGCTGCGAAATGTTCCAATATTTTCACTGAAATTACACTTATTGCAAATATTTCCTTATTTAGTACTTTTTTACATATAAAATGTTTCTGAATTTTAAATGTGTTTATTTTTTAACATAAGGCAAGCAACCTAACCATATTACCTGAGCGTTGCAGGTGTTAAATAGGCCTATATTCTGACTCTGGCGCCGCGGAAAGATCTTGAAACACTATGGGCGTCATGAAATGAAAAAGGTTTGGGAACCCCTGGCCTATTTCAATCATAAGTGCCCATTTCAAAGATAATAGATTGTTCAGTGCCCAAAATGTTGAAAGGATGAAAATCAGTTTCACATCTATATACTCTGTATGGTTTTTAAGTTTCTTTTCATTCTTTTAACCAAGTCCATCCATTCCCATCGCATGATCTGTTAGTAGCCAATCAGAGTGCACTGTAGTTGAGAGAAAATGCACCAGAATGAATTAATGAGAATGCATGACACCACTTTACATATCCACTGAAGGAAACAGCAAAGCTCAAACCTTTAATTTATTAAAAGGTTGTGTGTGACAGACAGTGATGTGCGTCTACGCGTAAACAACGATAGTCTACATTCTACACGTAGACTATATTATATACATAGATTACGTAATCTATGTAAACAACATGGCGAAAGGTGATAACTTAGCAAAGGGCGCCGTTGAATTAAAACAAAATTATACTGCGTATCAGTTGTTGATGTGTAAGGAGAACTTTTCATAATCTTTCTTCCAAATTCGAACAATTTCTCACCTAGGAAGAAAACTAATATAAGAAATATTCTAGTGTTATATGGGGAAAAGACCACTCTTGCCTCACGACTGCCATCTGTTGTTGCTTCTTGCATACTATTTATCTTCTTCCTTAGTTGATAATAGAATGGAAGAGAAATTTTGTTGTAAATAGGATTCTTTTCATTTCGTTAGGAACCAATATAGTTGAAAATGTCACTTTCATTTCATGAAACCCTTGAAAATTAATTTTAATGCACTTTAGATTGTCTACGTAGTCTATGTAAACTACAACCCAATGTAATCTACGCGTAGATTACGTGTAGACAACGCATGTAGACGTAAACTTATAGTCTATGGCACATCACTGGTGACAGATGCATGTGTTGCTGGCTGTAGGAGTATTTAGTTATGAGAGCTCACTGTGGACCTTAAAATTCCTTTTTTCTGTTCCCCATGCAGAAAAAAGTGGGGTGTTGAGTTTAAAATCAGTTTCAGGCCATTTCTGAAAAGAATACACAATTTGTTCCTGCCCATTGTTTATATCACTCACAAGTACCTATTTCGAAAATAACTGCTTTTTGAATGCCTAATCCGGTAAAATGATGAAAGATCTATTTTAGTGCATATTTGGTATATTTTGATGCTTTTTACCTGCCTATTATGAGTTTTTAGTGCCTAACCGTTTTTTTCTTCGTGAGCGCAGTCACATTTCTGTTGTCACATCTTTGTGCAGTGACTAGAATTTGAAGTGATATCAGATAGGCTAATCGGGACTGGACCTACAGTTTTAAGTGGGATCCGAATCACTGTCCGGGACCTCTTGATTACAATATGAAATATTAAACACACTCATAAATTTTGTATATAGGCAGTGGCGCCGATTAGTAGAAGGCAGTTGACCCCTGCCCCCCACTTTCTGCCACTTGTGCCCCCGCCCTATGCTAAACCTTACGAACCAAGGGAAAGTAAACTATCCTTGCACCCCCACCCCAGTTTTGGAACCCATTCGCCGCCACTCTACATAGACCTATAGTACAGCATTGAGACACAAAAGAAACTTTCAAATTTGAATGTCAATATTTTATTTTGCATATACGAGAAAATGATTATAAATTGCACTTAGTAGTACTTTAACCAACTTTTCAAAGTGTACATGGCTACACTGTTAGAAGAAATCGGCCCTCAAGATCGCAGCAACCGAATTGCGCACACTTTGATCCAGGATTGCGCACAAATCTCACTGACCTGTTTTGCGCACAGATTTTGATTCAACGTTGCCACTTTAATAGCTTTAAAGTCTGTGCGCAAAAATGTTTTTTCCTTTAGACAAGACGAGAGAGGGAAATTAGAAATAAAATAGTAAATCTCTTAAGGATTAAATAAAAAAATATAATTTGACCAGTAAATGTAGCAAGTCAAAATAGGTTAGGTTAGGTTAAAAAACACGTGTAAGTCCACACACACACACACACACACACACACACACACACACAAACAAACACAACAGAAGTGAGAACGGCTTGAGAACATTTTTTGTGCGCTATCCTATACATTCTGACAGCATGTCAACCAACAGCTTATCAGATACCACTGATAAAACCAGAAAAGTGTGCGTAATCCTGTAGTGGCCTTCAGGGTATAATCGTTGTGCTTAACTGCAGCACTTGTATACGAAATAACAATAAAATTAGCTGATTACTTCTGACGCTTAGTTCGGATCTCTCCGAATATATTGTTCAGGATACATATGTGATTCGCATATATATTTTACCTGTTCAAGAACATATTTTTTTCATATTAATGCATGCAATTATCTTGTCTAAGTTTCCATTTGGATGTATATTTTGTGTTTTATTTAATGTATGTGTGAGCCTGCCATCTATCGGCATCTCTAGTTAAATGTGGTATCAGAGCAGCAGACATTGAATCAATATTTATTAACACATGCCAAGATGTTCGACAGCCACACTGGTCTATAGAGCAACCGTTCGAACTTCATTAATCAAGCAGCGAAGCGCGACCGGGTTCCCGTGTCGAGCGCCTCACTCTTGGCGTATTTCGTAGATGAAAAGGTCCTTTCAAGAACGTCAGCTGCGAGTCCACTTCCAAAACAATGGAACTCGCGTTTCTTTCTTTTTTTCGAAAAAACGACCTAGTCACTCGGCTATCCACGGGGATAATTATCTTCCCGCCAGCAAGGTGCATTGTTATTCTTAAGGAATTCCCGTGAAAACGACCTGAAAATTGACAACCAATTTATAATGTAAGGGCTTCCTCTGATTTCTGGTGCATTTACTGTAGGTCGTTATATGGTTCATCACTTCCGTGGAGTCTGGTAATTTTAACTGCTGTGGATCAGTGGCGGCGATTGGATTCCAAAACCGGGGCGGCAAGGTGCCAAAACTGGGGGGGGGGCAAAGACAGTATATTGTCCTTTGTATATATGATTTAGCATAGTGCTGGGACAAAAGTGGCGAAAAGGGGGGGCAACTGCATCCTCGCCCCCACTAATCGCCGCCACTGCTGTGGATTGTACATATTGTCATATTGTCACACAGCTGATCGAGATTTGGGGTTGAGGAGATCAACTTTCCCCCACCACACCCCTAAGTGCCTCAGTTATTCGAAAATTATTGAATTATCAAACAAAGAGAACTAAGAAAAGTATGTCCACTTAATGCTCAAATAGGCTAATAGAGACTGCACGATAGACGTAAAGGTTGAACTGGGAAGTTCCTTAAAAGTTCATTTCCACGTAGAAATTTCCAAATCCGGATAAAATTGATCATAATATCTGAATATTCACATTAACTGGTTCTAATTTTCTAGATATTCGGATTATACGTTGCATTCGTAACAAATATCAGGTAATTTTTTTTTCCGGATTTCAGATATCAAATAACTTATATCCTTGGTTTTTCTATGTTTATTTTATTTTCATATTTTATGTAATTTATAATGTATTATATTAGTATCTCCTTATATATATATATTGTACATGGTGGTAAAGATCTGTAATGCTGAGTGTAAAGATAAATTCGTTGTGCATTGTAATATTTGAAATATTGTATTCATGTAGGCTATTTTTGTACATAATAGTCTGATATTTTATTCCACTCTCTTCGATTAACATGTATTATTATTAGAACTCGCTTTGTTAACTATAATTTCTGTTGTATACACTTTTAATTTAGCATTGACATGTTTTATGTTTATTTACATTTCTGCACAAGAATATTTCTTATCATGAAATCCTATAAATTTACAAACTCAGAGCAGAAAATGTAGAACACTGTAATCGGACATTCGGATTATCCTTATATCCCAATTATGCAGATATTTGGATTATATACGAATTTTCAGAATATCCAGATAATATTCGTATTGTACGAATTATATCAGAATATCCAGATAATCAGTTGCATTTGAAATGGGGTATAGGATAATTTGAAATCCGTCGTTCATCCTTAGTTCCCTAGTTCTACATATGCATTCATCGTGATTAACCAAAAGTGGAAGATAAGCGACGCTAAATAACAAAAACTTAATCAAATTTACACATATGCGCTATAATCTATCCCAAACACAAGGTTATACGTGGGTCGTTCAATATATAAGTTCCCGTATGCTGTAAAAATTTTAATTTTTAAGATACATTAGAAAACTATACATACATGTGTAGGAGGATCCTTCCTCACTTCTCAACATAATCCCCATAGACATTCAGGCATTTGTCCCACCGTTGCACCAATTTGTCCATACCCTTTGCAAGAAAATCAGGGCTCTGGCTATTGAGCACTAGTCTCACATTCCGCTTCACGTCTTCATCTGTTTCGAAACGGTAACCTTGCAATTCAGACTTTAACACCGGAAAATGATGGAAAACACTCGGCGCTAAAACGGGGCTGTATGGAGGGTGGGGCAGCCGTTCCCACCCCAATTCTTCAATTTTGTGTTGTGTTTGCACTGCTGAGTGGGAGCGAGCGTTATCGTCAAGAAGAATGACACCAGCTGACGGGAGACCTGGTCGCTTATGTCGAATTGCGTTTTTCAGTTTATCCAATGTATGACAATAACGGTCAGCATTAATTGTTCTTCCTCGTTCCAAAAAGTTCATAAGCAGAATGCCCTTAGCATCCATGCTTCTGAACTCCTTATGACGCGACCCCGCGTTTTCCGAACAAGCATTTACTTTTCGCCCTTGAGCGCATGCGCCTTCACGTCTGATAACGAATCGATTGTTGTTCCTTGTAGACGAAGAATGGCGCTTGTCAACCATGTGCTTCTTTTTAATGGCATTGCTTTATACAATATTTTATAGCACAGGGAAACTTATATATTGAACGTCCCTAGTATGTGAATGTCTCAGAGAATGAAAAACAATATGAATTTATTAACACTAAAACTTAGTTTGCTACCAATCCTAGTTCTCTTGTTGAAACTTACTCGCTTCCAAAACATCAAAAATGTAATTCTTGCATATCCTTCCTTTCCCAATATTGAGATTTCATAACAGTGGCGAACATGACGCCATCTCTAGTGAACATTGAATGGGGGAATCGGATGGAAGGTGAGAGTGTTTTGTTTTGTGGGTCTTCCCCTTGCTCCCATAGGACTTTTCTAAAAATAAAATTTATGAACTATTCTAGTAAAAATTTCACAGATATTTGGCCTGCATTTTTATTTGCCATTTTTGGTATTTCATGTCCGATATTCCATAGTTTTATTCGTGAATTTTTTCAGGTTCTTGTTTACAAATTAACAGTTATTAAGGTATTTTACCTTTCTAACTAACTAACTCACTCCCTAGCCTTCTTAAACCCGAAGGTTCATGGCTGCAGCAACACAGACCTTCCATCTTTCCCTATCTTGAGCAAGTTCTATATAGCCTACTCTTTTCCATCCCTACCGATTTCCCTTAGGTCCATCTCAACGTTGTCCCTCCATCATCGTCTTGGCCTTCCTACAGGTCTCTTACCATCAGGTTTCCCAACAAGAATCCTGTGAACTCCTCTTTCCTCTCCCATTCGTGCCACATGGCCTGCCTACCTAAGTCTTCTTGATTTAATTATTCTAATAATATCTGGACATGAATACTAGTGTTGCCCACGAGACGAGACGAGACGAGACTTTGGTCTGTCCCGTCCCGTCTCGTGAAAATGCTGTCTCGTCTCGTGTCTCGTCTCGAAAATATTCGTTTGTCCCGTCTCGTGTCCCGTCTCGAAGGGTTCTGTCTCGTCTCGTCCCGTCTCGTCTCGTTTTGTCCCGTCTCGTCTCGTAAAATTGATCCGGGATATCATGCCAACAAAAGTCAAAAGTAGCAGAAACGCGAAATATTTTTCCGGAAAGTGGGATAATGCTCCAAATATTTTACCCATTGCGTGGTGAGAATAAATAAGGTTTGTTAATCATGAGGACATTAATATTAAAAATGCGGTTTGTTGGTTACTGATTGCTAGGTATCTTATGAAATATACCTTGTGGTTTTTCTCGCTTCATACAACTGTCTATCCATCGTATATTTATACCAAGTTTGTTAGAACCTGTCCAGTTTCCCGCGCCAGCGATCGCTCGACAGTTTTGGTGCCATTGAGAAACGAGAAAAAAGTCGTCTGATGGGCAGCGAGGAGCGAATGGAAGCCAGAAGAGAGAAGCTTACGTAGACGTTGTTGCCACGTTGCGTATTTTAATTTGCTGCCTGGCTTTGGCTTTCCCCAGCACGGAGTTCAGGCAGTCTTCAGCAGCAACACCGCTTGGTATATGCTAGAAAAGCCAGCGATCAGCTAGCGCGGGAAGCCGGACAGGTTGTAACAAACACGGTATAAGTGAGTGCTCTTTTTCATTACTGCTATACCTTTTGGAAGTCTTGAAATGATTTCCAATAGACCTTCTTTCTTTCTGAATGTCGAACTTCCGTGCACTATGAAAATGTACATTTTTTCTTTAAATTCTAAGCTTGGCGCTGGGGAGCAACAAAAAAGTTTTTAAATGTGTAGTACGAACAAAAAAGACTATTTAAAATTTCAATATTTAGTAAATTACAAATAGAAAGCATTTATTGTTCTTAATGTTGTTAAACATCTTCTATGACATAAGTTTCAACAAGTGTTTCTTTGTGATATTGTGCTGTTTCTTATGCTCAGCTTATGACGCACATACTTCTTTGTTTTCCCTTTAGCCTCTAAGTCCGGTACCACCACCGCTTGATCTAATTTATCCTTCGGCAGGCAGGCATCTAGAAATATATGTCGGGGGAGGGTGTCTGAGCCAAGTGTTTCAGAAAAAATGATAATAATAACATTAACGACAACAATTAAGCAAATGTTTAAATTAATACATTAATATAATTCATAGGTCTATTCACTTGAATATGTAAATTAATCAATTCTATTATTGTTATTGCATGACATGTTACAAAGATGGTAGAAGAATAGTAATATAACAGCACAAATATTAGCTAATAACTAGCTTACGTGTAGTTAAGATCGTCAAAATCTGCATAAAAACAGCTGTCCTGGCAAGAAAATTAATGTCAAAAAAGGTGATGAATTGAATATTTGCTGAATAACAAAAAAAGATGTTACATCCAGTTGACGAAAAATAAAGTTCCTGATTAATATTTTATGCTCATTATTATAAGTAGTAGCGTACATAAAACTTCATTGATACTGTCATTCAAAGCAGTATGATCCCAATAGAATAGTTTTCTAGTAAGTTCGGTAGGAATATGTAACCCTCGATTATGCTAAACAAATATATTTTTTGTTTAGCTAGAGCAAGGCCCCAGGAGGATGCAAGAAGCCTTTCCTGCAAAAGCGTATGTTTTACGAAGCGAAGAAACGTGACAAAACCACCACGTATGGAAGGCAAACCTGCATTAAGTTTATATCGCACGTTTACAGAGCCATGCCTCCTGAAGTTATAAAAATCCCAACTTCAATGATTCTTTTAGACATGCCATAGTTGAAAAAAATATGTTTAGATGCACCCAAAGTGCATCATTATCATATTATGCATGTAACGTGTTATTGGAATCAACATATTTGTGTAAATTAGGTGCCTCCCCGATGGCGTAGTAATAACGTCGAGGTCTTGTAATGAAGGGTCCTCGCGTCGATACTCAATGGAGGCACAAAGTGGATCGGATCGCACTTTAAACTGTAGGTCGGTTCGCGATTTAGCCTATTTGCGAATCAAGTGGACTTAAAAAACAAAAAAAAAACAATATCAACCTTAAGAATATTAGAATAAACTAATTCACCCGCAGGTAAGTCAAATTTCACATATACTTCTTCATCTTCGTTCATAGACTTCCTGCAATACTCTTGTGTTGCATCCCACCAGGTGCGAAAAATGTGAAGAGTTATTCTTTCCCTGTACTGCGTTATTTCTTTTCATAACAGTAAGGCTAAATTCTCGTTTTATCTGAACTTTTAAAAAATGTGCAAAATACGTCTCTATCTTTAAACAACCACCCTTTCCCATGTATGTGTAAAATAATCCCACTTTGTCTCAGAAAACCTCTTCCTAAGAATAAATGAAGGAAACAATTCTCAAGTTCAACAATTATAAATTTTTGCTTAAATTTCCTATCATTTATACAAACAGTAGCACATATCACGTCCTTTGGTGCAACACTGTCAACAACTAATGTTACTTTCCTCGTCCTAATAAATTTACTTCCAACCAGTGACGGTGCCAGGGAAATTTGACTGGGGGGGGGGAAGGCTGGCAACAAATTATTGTAAGGGGGCAGTCACATTAAAACGCCCGAAAACACTACACATATATATATACTTATATAATAATAATTATAATAATAATTATTATTATTATTATAATTATTATTATATTCATGTATGGTGTTTTGTGTGTGTCTTTTATTTAGAGTGGACGTTTGCTGCCTAAATTTACTTCTTGATTACGAGTTTATCTCCACATGATTCGTTTTAATAAAGACATTAATTATTTTTTATTGGTAAGTAGCGTTGTCTCTAGTGGCCTATTTCAGTATTGAAAGACATTCATAATTTTATAATTCATCGTCTTTCTTGAGATGAAACTACTGATATAAATATTTAAGTTATAAGATAATAATATAAATGATGAAAATAATGCTTCTAAGAGTTTAATTTTCTTGCAAAATAAACGTGACGTTGGAAGAAATTAATTTTCTTAAGTATTAGAAACAATGTGAGGCACTTAGTGAAGTGCAATTCTCCTGTAGGAGAATTCTGCTCTATGTGCTTTGGAGAACACATTGCACATCTTTGGTACGTCCAGGACTTGACATTTCTTCTCAATGGCAAGAACAGCCAAATGAGGCAGTCTGCATCCAGCATCCGGTTTCGAGCAAGCCTTTTTAAAGATTTTAAGGACAACCATCTTCGTAACGCTGAAGAGTTTTGGGCAAAATTTGTGTTTCACCTTTCAGGGAAATGTTATCACAGGATAAAAAATCAGACAAAGGTTACAGTTATCTCATGATTCAAGAAATATTCTGACCCTGGCAATACTTACTCTTACTCTACCACTCCAACGTATGTATGTGCTACCCAATTACAGGCACCTATGGAGTTCTTGGGAAGAAGTTCTTCGATTTAGATATGTACGAGAAAGAGCGAACCTGCATCCAATGATTGAAGAGTGGCAAATTCTAATAAGCGTTCTTTTACCTGCCCGCGATATGTTTTGAATCGAATTTTAAGTGTAATTTGCATTTTAAGGTTCACGTTCAATACATTTCCAAATAATATCCCCTCATTAGCTTCAAGAGTATCGAAGAAATCCCCTTTGTTAAGGTTTCCTCAGACTCATCATCTCGAAATTCAAGTCCCTGAATAGTAAGAAACCGTGATGAATCCACAACAACTGACATTGAGTGTCGGGTTTTCTTCGATCACCTTTGGTCCTGGATTCGATACCCAGTGGAGGCACTTTTAACTGTAGGTCCAGTCCCGATTAGCCTTACTGTGCATAAAGTGGATTTAAAACATCAAATCAACCAACCAACCAAATCTTGAATCAACTTTGAATGTCTTTTACTAATTAGCGTTGTCAGTAACGACCACGATTAGAATAATTTGCCCGTACTACAGATGATGTCTTGCGGTCCTCAAAATATTCGTGATGTTTTAAAACCATCCACATTCAACATTTTTTCCCAGTTCTTAAGACTGGTTAAAACTTAGGTTAATCTCGGCTATTACAGGACATAAATGAATGAGAAATCACCTATGCCCAGGTCGGCGCTCGAATCTTGGACGAAGCAAATTAATATTTGTTAATCAAGTTGGTATTATAAGCAGGAAAGTGATATCATGCAGAATACACCACTTTGAAAATGTGAAAATCGTCATACTCTTATAAATGAACTCTCTTATTATTCGATATTTAATTAACTTCAGTTGGAGGGCCCGGGGGGGGTGGCGAAGTGTCTGACATGGGGCGTCCCCCTGCCTCCTCTGGCGTCGTCACTGCTTCCAACCCTCTAATAACTTCGCTGCTGATAGCCTCACCTTCGAAATGGAAGCTTGTGTGTCGGCGAATAACACAAAACACTTGTGTTCACTGTCCCTCTTTCATTCAAAGTCTGCCGTTTTCCTTTTCAGCTTTTCCTGCAAAACTTCCTGTCAGCAAGCAAAGCAAATTACAGAATTTTTATTGCCCCTCCCTTGCATCAACCTTCATTCCTACTTTAGGCCTGGATTTATGGCACTCTACTGCAGGTCAACCTCGCCCCTATGTTTGGTGTTTACCCCCTGAAGCAACGTTGTCCATTGTTCAAAGCGAAACCTCTGTCAGTGGGAACGGCGAAAAATAGTCTCGGAATACACCCTGGTCGTAAACAAGCTCCCGCCACCCTGACATTGCTGTCAGCTTCCCTCTGAAGTTCGATAAAACTACTTTGTGAAATGTGTTTAATAACGAGTGAAAATGTAGACAGTAGATACTACATGTATTTTGCTCATAAACTTGAAGGCTAAATTTACAGAATAAAAAGAACAGCTACAACATTCCTTCACCTGATTTACAGAAAGGCTAAACTGTACCCACAGTTTAAAGTAGGGTTCAAATCACAATGTGCCTTCACCGGGTATCGAACCCGGGACCCCTTGATTACAAGGCGACGATGCTTCCACTGTACCATCGAGGAATCCCCTCATAGAACAAAGTTTCCTTCTACGACGATTATACAGAACTTAGTGCACTTCCTTCATTTGAAATCTATTCTATATTAGCCTCAGTATTTCGTTATTACAATCCAAGGAATAGTATTCTCCTTAAATAAGAAATAAAGAAATAAAAAAAACATTAGAAATAATCTTCAAACGGACGTAAAAAATCGAATCCAACCACCTGCAGAATGCCTGAGGGAAACAACAAGAATTTTCTCAACAAAGACGTATCCGAAATTTCCATAACATTCTAATAATTTCGCAACCCGTGCAAATAATCATGTGGTAAAATCTTGTCGTGGTTCCCTGTAAACACTCAAATCACCAAATTACTTCTTTCCATATTTCCCGTATTTTCTCCTCCTCTTTAGCTCTCAGCTGTTCGGAGTGGGATAATGCAAGATTATTTGGCCCTAATCATCTCCTTCTCTTAGTCTTGCTTATATCTTGGACTCCTTAATAACTTTCCCAACAACTCCTTATGAATTTGTACTGCCATGTTTCCTACAATGCTTTTCCTACTTCCTAATAACAATCACTTCTGTACACCCTTAGATGTAAAAATTAAATAATAAAAATAAACCATATCCGTCGGTCCGTTTATCTTTCCAACCTATAGAGCTGAGACTATTTTTACAAGATAAACCTCGGACGCAGACATTCCACGATCTTTTGGCCCCTCCTTCCACCTTCTCTACCTGACCTTTACCTGTTATTCAGAATTGTATTAGTATATGGAGTACTATCGTAACATAAAGTTAATAACCTGGAATATTATTTTTAAAAGAATGGGGAGTAACGCTGTGTTACGAAAGAGTATAGGAAATAAGTTTAGGTATTCATTCATGCCTCTCTCTAGAATAGTCTTCTTATTTTGACTTAATACACGCTTATCAACGTTTCTAATTGAAATACTTTATTCCAAGCAAACAAGTATTTGCAACTGATTAAAAATTTTGCTTTTATTTTTTCGAGACATTCGAGACGAGACGAGACTTTTCAAAAGCCGTCCCGTCCCGTCTCGTGTCTCGTCTCGAAAACGAGACGAGAAAGGCATTCCGTCTCGTCCCGTCTCGAATTTCAAAAGGCTTGTCCCGTCTCGTGTCTCGTCTCGTTTTCGAGACGAGACACGAGACGAGACGGGACATGTCCCGTCCCGTGAGCAACACTAATGAATACAAATTATGTAGTTCTAAATTACGTAACCTTCTCCACTCACCTGTCTCCTCATCCCTTTTAGGTCCAAATATTTTCCTAAGGATCTTATTTTCAAATGCTCTCAATTTATGTTCCTCTTTCAATGTAAGGGACCAAGTTTCGCATCCATATAATACTACAGGCAAAATTACTGTTTTGTATATTTTAACTTTTAGTTTCTTAGATATTAAACGAGAAGACAAAAGTTTATGAAGAGAGAAGTAACATGCATTTCCTGAATTAAGCCTACTTTATATTTCCTCTTTAATATAATTTTAATTTGTTAATATTACTCCTAAGTATTCCACAGAATATAAATCTTATGATTTTTTCTTCCTTTGCAGGTAGGAAACCAGAATCAGCAGCTCAGTGATAAGATTTTTTCCGGAAAGAAATTATTGAAAGTGAGTAGAGAACTTTGAAAATGAAAATGGTAAACTGAATCAGGAATCCGCTCATCCGGTATTATCCATCACGATGAAATATTGTCCAGAATATCACAATTGTGTATTCTCTACACTGGCAGTAGCGCAGAAACAGGGGCTACAGGGCTACGTGTACCCCCTTCAATTTTTTAAGACCCTCTATATTAATCAATCCACATTGTACACCCTGGAAATGTATGTAAGTCTAGAGGTAGATTTAATAATTATTAGGTAATATAAATTTTTCGCACCAAATTATTTTGTCATCGTTTTTCTTATCGTTGGGCTGCTTCCAATTGGGTACGAACGGAACGCTTTCCTCGCCACGTTTTACAACACATTATGTGATTGGTAGTTTGTCATTTTTCGCAGAATGTATTCCATGTAACACTGCACACGCCGTTTCGAGAAAGGAAGAAACGCCACAGATGGGATCAAGTGTTATATTGGGTTGCGAGCATACAGGCGACACCACCGACAAAAGTGTTACTGAGACAGATTGTTTGATTTGATATCCTCTATACGTTTTTGTGGTCCGCGGGCGCCATTTTAGTGACATTTTTAGCTATTACGTTAAGATGCTTTATATCTATTTAGTTTAATGTGCAAGAACTTATGTTCTTAAATGTATATTAATACGTGTTTTAAAAAATATTGTTTATATTATTTCGAGGCAGCCTGCGTGGCATAATGATCAGTTTCTGTGCTACGATGCGAGAGGTCCGAAGTGTGGGTACTCTGATATGATTTTATTAATTTAGCGTCGCTTTTCTGCCATATTTGGTTAATCGCAGCGTTGAGGATGAGTGATGATATGATGAAATTGATGAAGGGACATTCTCAAAGAACACCCATGCCCAGGCCGAGATTCGAACCCGGGACTCCTGGCGTCGTAGCGTGTTCTGCTAACCACTCCACTATTAAGGTCGGCGTATGTCACATGCCGCATCACACTGAGATATAAAGTCTGACAAACTTGCCCACTGCTCGACTGCTCTACTAAGTCGTAAATGAAAATCTACATCGATTTCAAACATTATGATAAGTAATTTGTGTTTTTTAAACCTACAAGTTACTTTAATTTCCTCTGCCTTTCTTTTCTTTAATATCCAGACTTGAAGGTTCCAAACTAGGGCAAGATAAAGCCATGTGCCTTGTTCGCAATGCAACCGCTACGCATCGCCCCGTAATTTCTCGCACAGTTCTTCCAGTAGTTCGCAGGGGCAGAAGGAACCTTCAGTCGTGTCTCTCCTCCAGACGTGCTGGGAGAGATGTGTACCAGGCAGACGCGGAAGCAGAACCACAGTGGCCCGACCCAGGCGGGAGTTATTACCTTGGGACCCCGAACAAGGAACAATCCATCTTGTTTGTCAGGCGTTTTGCGGTTGTGTCCAGCAGCCCTTTGTTCTGTGCCGTATAAAAACAGATTAAATATTTTTTACCCTTCTTTGCGCTTGTCTTCCGCCACTACATTTTACACCAGGAAGAAAATTTTTGTGGGCTCTTGCTTCCTTATGATGCGCATGAAGTATGGAATTGCTTTCAGCTCACCTTGTTACTTAAAGTTCCGTCTTGTGTCTTTATGTGACAGATTACTGTATAAGGAACTTGTCCTAGAAACGATTTCGAAATAAGAGTTAGAAGCTGAACGTTGGCATTGAAGCGCCATCTAGCGAGCAATGTTCCCCTTCATTCATCTCATCGTGTCACCCGAAAAATGGCAGAAAACTACGCAAAATAACCTAGATCAATCGGTGAATCAATTACTGTCAGTTCTGGCCCATCCTGTATAACTAGGGTGCGTTTTTGATTAATTCCATGTTTTTACCCCTTTGTATAGAGCCAAGCAAGACTGGTAATTGTCATCAAATTTCATTTTAGCTGTGGCGGCGAATAGGGGGCAATTGCCCCCCCCCCCCCGCTTTTTTGCCACTTTTCCCCCCGCACTATGCTAAACCTTATCTACCAAGGGAAAGTAAAGTGTTATTGCCCCCCATCCTTCCCCAGTTTTAGAACCCAATCGGCTCCACTCCATTTTAGGAATACATTTTAAATATTTTGAGGCATATTACATATTTTATATTCAGAGTACATATTTTTTACATATGCCGTGCCATGCCTTCAGTTTTCATGGTGTAAATCAGATATATTTACGGGACAAACACTCAAGATATGTTTGCTCTTCACTACTGCCACATTTCTCATTATCCTTGCTGATTCTGAAAATAGCCACTGCAGATGTCGCCCTGAAAAAATTGCCTTTAAATCCTCTCGAATCTAAACCATAACATAGTAATGAAGAAAATAATTCAACAATAATGAAAATATTATTACATGTTTTAATATAATGACATATTTTTATATATTTCAGTATTTTTTTTACATATTTATGTACAAATTTAGCGTGTTTCAGCTAGTAAACAGTTAGATGTTGTGTACTTTAATCTGTCCAAAGCTTTTGATTTAGTGGATCACCATTATTTAATGCTCTGACTCTAATCTAAAAGATTTAACATCACTGGAAACATTAAAATTAGTGAAAGACTATCTAAAAAAATAGACAAGAACGCGTTATACTTCCTGGAACTCATTCTAACTGGCTTCCAAGGAAGCGTTCTTGGCCCTCTGTTATTTGTATTTAGTGTTGCTCACGGGACGGGACATGTCCCGTCTCGTCTCGTGTCTCGTCTCGTTTTCGAGACGAGACACGAGACGGGACAAGCCTTTTGAAATTCGAGACGGGACGAGACGGAATGCCTTTCTCGTCTCGTTTTCGAGACGAGACACGAGACGGGACGGGACGGCTTTTGAAATGTCTCGTCTCGTCTCGAATGTCTCGAAAAAATAAAAGCAAAATATTTAATCAGTTGCAAATACTTGTTTGCTTGGAATAAAGTATTTCAATTAGAATCGTTGATAAGCGCGTATTAAGTCAAAAGAAGAATATTATAGAGAGAGTAATGAATGAATACCTAAACATATTTTCAATACTATTTCGACACACAGAGTTACTCCCCATTTTTGTTTTTCAATGTATTCCAGGTTATTAATTTTATGTTACGATAGTACTCCAGATACTAATACAATTTTGAATAACATCAAGTAAAAGGGCAGGTAGAGAAGGTGGAAGGAGGGGCCAAAAGATCGTGGAATGTCTGCGTCCGAGGTTTATCTTGTAAAAATAGTCTCAGCTCTATAGGTTGGAAAGATAAACGGACCGACGGATATGGTTTATTTTTATTATTTAATTTTTTACATCAAAGGGTGTACAGAAGTGATTGTTATTAGGAAGTAGGAAAAACATTGTAGGAAACATGGCAGTACAAATTGATAAGGAGTTGTTGGGAAAGTTATTAAGGAGTCCAAGATATTAGCAAGACTAAGCGAAGGAGATAATTATGGATAAGTAATCCTGCATTATCCCACTCCGAGCAGCTGAGAGCTAAAGAGGAGGAGAAAATACGGGAAATATGGAAAGAAGTAATTTGGTGATTTTAGTGTTTACAGGGAACCATGAAAAGATTTTACGACATGATTATTTGCACGGGTTGCGAAATTATTAGAATGTTATGGGAATTTCGGAAATGTCTTTGTTGAGTTGCTTGAGTTGCTGTTTTAAGTCCACTTTATGCACAGTGAGGCTAATCGGGACTGGACCTACAGTTTAAAGTGGAATCCGAACCACTTGTACCTCCACCGGGTATCGAACCCGGGACCCCTTGATTACAAGGCAGTGACGCTACCACTGCGCCATGGGGGAGGCCCTGTCTTTGTTGAGAAAATTCTTGTTGTTTACCTCAGGCATTCCACAGGTGGTTGGATTAGATCTTTTACGTCCGTTTGAAGATTATTTAGGCTACAATGCTTTTTTATTTATTTATTTCATATTTAAGGAGAATACTATTTATTCCTTGGATTGTAATAACGAAATACTGAGGCTGATATAGAATAGATTTGAAATGAAGCAAGGGCACTAAGTTCTGTATAATCGTCGTAGAAGGAAACTTTGTTCTATGAGGGTACTCCCCGATGGTACAGTGGTAGCGTCGTCGCCTTGTAATCAAGGGGTCCCGGGTTCGATACCCGATATCAGATAGTGATTTGAATCCCACTTTAAACTATGGGTCGAGTCCCGATTAGCCTTTCTGTAAATCAGATGAAGGAATGTTGTAGCTGTTCTTTTTATTTTGTAAATTTAGTTTATGAGCAAAATAGATGTAGTATCTACTGTATATATTTTCACTCGTTACTAAACACATTTCACAAAGTAGTTTTATCGAACTTCAGAGGGAAGCTGACAGCAATGTCAGTGTGGCGGGAGCCTGTTTACAGCCAGGGTGTATTCCGAGACTATTTTTCGGCGTTCCCCACTGACAGAGGTTTCACTTTGAACAATGAACACCGTTGCTTCAGGGGGCAAACACCAAACATAGGGCGAGGTTGACCTGCAGTAGCGGGTAAGTGCCATAAATCCAGGCCTAAAGAAGGAATGAAGGTTAATGCAAGGGAGGGCAATAAAAAGAGTCACATTTCCCTGGCGCCGTCACTGGTTGGAAGTAAATTTATTAGGATGAGGAAAGTAACATTAGCTGTTGACAGTGTTACACCAAAGGACGTGAAATGTGCTGCTGTTTGTATAAATGATAGGAAATTTAAGCAAAAATTTATAATTGTTGAGACTTGAGAGTTGTTTCCTTCATTTGATCGTAAAAAGAGGTTTTCTGAGACAGAGTGGGATTATTTTACACATACACGAGAAAGGGTGGTTGTTTAAAGATATACTTATTTTGCACATTTTTTAAAAGTTCAGATAAAACGAGAATTTAGCCTTACTGTTATGAAAAGAAATAACGCTGTACAGGGAAAGAATAACTCTTCACATTTCTCGCACCTGGTGGGATGCGACACACATGCACAAGAGTACTGCAGGAAGTCTATGAACGAGGATGAAGAGGGATATGTGAAATTTGACTTACCTGTGGGTGAATTAGTGGATTCTAATATTCTTAAGGTTGATATTGTTTTTCTCTTTTTATAGTCCACTTGATTCACAAATAGGCTAAATCGCGAACCGACCTACAGTTTAAAGTGCGATCCGATCCACTTTGTGCCTCCATTGAATATCGACGCGAGGACCCTTCATTACAAGACCTCGACGTTATTACTACGCCATCAGGGAGGCACCCAATTTACACAAATATGTTGATTCCAATAACACGTTATATGCATAATCTGATAATGACGCACTTTTGGTGCATCTAAATATTTTTTTTTTTCAACTATAGCATGTCTAAAAGAATCATTGAAGTTGGGATTTTTATAACTTCAGGAGGCACGGCTCTGTAAACTTGCGATATAAAATAAATGCAGGTTTGCCTTCCATACGTGGTGGTTTTGTCACGTTTCTTCGCTTCGTAAAACATACACTTTTGCAGGAACGGCTTCTTGCATCCTCCTGGGGCCTTGCTCTAGCTAAACAAAAATATATTTGTTTAGCATAATCGAGGGTTACTTATTCCTGCCGAACTTACTAGAAAACAGGGATTCTATTGGGATCATACGGCTTTGAATGACAGTATCAATGAAGATTTATGTACACTACTACTTATAATAGTCCTCCTCCGTAGTCGAGCGGGTTAAGGCGTTCACTCGTCTTTAGATCGTTCGCTGCGGGACGGCGTAGGTTCGAATCCGGCTCTGGTTGGAATTTATTCAGCCTACGTATAGGACCGGTGGCAACCCACCATCGTGAGGAAATTGGGGAGCTCCGAGCGAGTGAGCGTAACCCGGTCGAGAAGACCTACAGTAAACGGCTGGGGGTTCGTCGGGCTGATCACCCGTCACCCCTTTACTGGTCTAAGAACTCCACGCTCCAACAAGGTGACGGCGGAACAGTGTGGGAGGGAGACCAGCAGTCGGTAGGTAAGCCAAGGCCCTTCAAGGTGCTGTAGAGCTGTGGGTTATTACTACTTATAATAATGAGCATAAAATATTAATCAGGAACTTTATTTTTCGTCAACTGGATGTAACATCCTTTTTTGTTATTCAGCAAATATTTAATTCATCGCCTATTTTTACATTAATTTTCTTACCAGGACAGCTGTTTTTATGCAAATTTTGGGGATATTAACTACACGTAAGCTAGATATTAGCTAATATTCGTGCTGTTATATTACTATTCTTCTACCATCTTTGTAACATTTCATGTAATAATAATAATAGAATTGATTAATTTACATATTCAAGTGAATAGACCTATGAATTATATTAATGTATTAATTTAAACATTTGCTCAATTGTTGTCGTTAATGCTATTATTATCATTTTTTCTGCAACATTTGGCTCAGACACCCTCCCCCGACATATATTTCTAGATGCGTGCCTGCCGAAGGATAAATTAGATCAAGCGGTGGTGGTACCGGACTTAGAGACTAAAGGGAAAACAAAGAAGTATGTGTGTCATAAGCTGAGCATAAGAAACAGCACAATCACAAAGAACCATTTTTTGAAACTTATGTGATAGAAGATGTTTAACAATATTAAGAACAATAAATGCTTTCTATTTGTAATATACTAAGTATTGAAATTTTAAATAGTCTTTTGTGTTCGTACTACACATTTAAAAACTTTTTGTAGCTCCCCAGCGCCAAACTTAGAATTTAAACAAAAAATGTACATTTTCATAGTGCACGGAAGTTCGACATTCAGAAAGAAAGAAGGTCTAGTGGAAAACATTTCAAGACTTCCAAAAAGGTATAGCAGTAATGAAAAAGAGCACTCTTGTAGGTAGTGTTGCCCACGGGACGAGACGGGACAGGCTTTTAAAAATTCGAGACGAGACGAGATTGACCATGTGTCATAAGACAAACGAATATTTTCGAGACGAGACAGCATTTCCACGAGACTCCACGAGACGAGACAGGACAAAGTCTCGTCTCGTGGGCAACACTACTTGTAGGGAAGCCAGAAAAACCACAAGGTAGATTTCATAAGATACCTAGCAATCAGTAACCAACAAACTGCATTTTTAATATTAATGTCCTCATGATTAACGAACCTTATTTATTCTCACCACGCAATGGGTAAAATATTTGGAGCTTTATCCCACTTTCCGGAAAAATATTTCGTGTTTCTGCTACTTTTGACTTTTGTTGGCATGATATCCCTGATCACTTTTACGAGACGAGACGGGACAAAACGAGACGGGACGAGACGAGACGAGACAGAACCCTTCGAGACGGGACACGAGACGGGACAAACGAATATTTTCGAGACGAGACACGAGACGAGACAGCATTTTCACGAGACGGGACGGGACAGACCAAAGTCTCGTCTCGTCTCGTCTCGTGGGCAACACTATTTGTATTATATCTGGACGATCTCACAGACCTCCTTAATTCCCCCATCTCAAGCACAATTCTAATGTTTGCCGATGATTGCAAGGTTATGGGAGAAATAAAACAGCCACCAGACATGCACTTCTCCAAAATGACATAAACAGATTCTCTGAATGATGTAAGCGATGGAAACTGTCCACAAACCCTTCCAAATGCTCTTGCATAACAATTTCATTGAAGCAAAACATTATTGAAGGTAATTATACACTCACCGACCTCCCTCTAGCAAAAGAAGCACAACACAGATCTAGGTATCCTCAAAGATTCTAAACTAACTTTCGATAATCACATATCAAGAATCACAAAAAAGGCAATGCGTATGATAGGCCTACTTTACAGATTCACCGAAATCAATAACCCGAAAGCACTTTCCATTTACTTCAAGACATTTGTGTCCCCCGTTCTAGAAAACTGTTCACCAACCTGGAACATACCTTCAAGATCGACAGTGTTCTCAGCTTTTTCCTCTCCATCGTTCGATATAGAGTGCCGGTCCTGAGGCACCTGCCTAAGAGAGATCTGCTTGTAAATCTGCACATTAGTACTCCAGAAACTCGTAGATACATTGCAGATATGAAGTTGCTATACAAGATCATAAATGGAAACTTAAGATGGAGCATCCCACTCCACGAACTCTCACTCAGAGTGCCTAGGCATAATACACGGAGCAAGGAAACTTTCCACACTACAACTCCCAGGCTCTCACTCATACAACGTTCAGTATTCCATAGGCTACCGAATCAGTTCAATATCATCTCAAACCAAATAGATATATTTAGTTCATATTCATCTTTTATCACCAACATAGAAAAAAATTGTACATAAGTAAAGCTTTTGTGAAACTGTTCTGTTTACCTTGGTATTGTTTTTGCTTGTTTATTTTATGTTATCCTTTTTTTGTGTTTTTAGTCTTAGATCCGCTCTAGACGAAAGCATTTTTCTTAACATTTATGACATGACCAAAAAGCTATACCGTGTAAATTAAGAAATACGGCATTTCAGTGGCCATGGTACGTATATTTCATGGGCATTTCTCAAGGATAAAATCCGTCCTATTTCCATAGCATTTTTTGTAGCGTAACCAATCAGAGATAAGATGTCAGAAAATTTCTCGCAAGAAACAACGCTCCGTGGAAATCGAACCCGGACGTTACGCATGGTAGTCAGGCGCTCTACCGACGAGACCATGGCGATTCTTAATATTGGCGTAAAGAAATGCGGAATAAAACTAACCGAAATACAATACAACGAGTGCAAAATGACTTCTCAGGGAAATGTACGCGAGACAACATTTCCAATTATCTGAAAACTTGCCTACGGAAGTTCTTTAATGAGAGAGAGAATGTTAGAGTCGCCAAATCTGGCGACTAATCTCAGCACCTAACTAAAACCTACCGTCCGATTACGCCAGGTAATTGGTAAGAGAATTTGTATTAAGCCCACTTTATGCACAGATAGGCTAATCAGGACGGTTGGTGCTAGAGCAACAAAAAAAACACCATTCAACTCGTGATAAAATTTCTTTTTCAATTGACATGTTACAAGCTATGGTTCCATTTAAAATTTTGAAGCTGAATTCAAGATGGCGGCCGTCATCGTCATACGCCCTATAACATTTCCCCCCACCCCTAATACAAACCTACAGTGTTAGTTTTGCGGAACAGTATGTCATCCAACGTTTATTCAGGTGTCTGTACTTTTGGACCACCCTGTATTACGAATTTCATTGTAAGAATTTGGCCAGAACCCTCTGGATGATCTGGGTGTTAGATAGGCTGTTGCTACCTCCGCATACTATGATAACTACTGAACATACCTATTAGTGGCTGTTGGCGAAAGCGTTACTGCGCATGCGCCGATGTAACCAGACACCATCGCAAGAGCACACAAGCTTTTGTCACGCACTACTTCCCGCCATCGATGGAGTGACGCAACACCATGCAAAACCAATTCTTCCTTCGGCCCTGTTTGCATTGTAAACCCCAGCGTCAAATGATACGGGATCCTGCCTGGAATTGGGGACTAATCCCGTATTGAACAGTGCCTGCGTCCGGGGATAGGGGATTCTGCAGGAGGCCTAACGGGAGGAAAATCCTGGACTAATCCCGAATCAAGCCCCACCCAATGTGCCACCATAATCCCCTCCTCTCTCTCGTGTGCATTGTTTTTTGGTCCATGTGATTGCTGACCAACCCCCCCCCCCCCCCACCCTTCCTGCCTTTTCCGCTACCCCTCACACACACACATGGTCGCTCAAAATTTGAGTATTGGCAAGCATATTTCGTCAGCTGAATTTTAAAAAAATAATTCTTTCAGAAATCGAATCTTTCGAACCTCGTCACGCAATCGAATCGAGCGAGACTCAACAGGCACAGGTCTTTCTCGAAAACAAATTGCCACACTACACTGCCCTTCAAATAACTTTTTTTTTCAGAAACGAAAGCAAGCAGTTCTTTTAAATATTTTTTGGGTGACGAATAGTAAAAATGGCATTAACTTACGTGATCAGTGGCGTGCCCAGGGTTTTCGAAAGGAGTGGGTTACGTTTTTTTGTGTTTTTTTAGTAGTCAGTCTGTATTTTACCATCTTTGCCTATCTTTAACGTTCTTCCTCAAAATACTGGGGCAAAGGGTATTATGACTTCCACCAACCCACCGTCGGGCACGTCACTATACATGGTTCTCGTATTCATGGTAAGCTGACCCCATGGCGGAGTGGTTAGCACATTGCGCTACGGAGTACCGGGTTCGAATCCCGCCATGGGTGTTGTTCGCGAGTGTCCCTTCATCAATTTCACCATATCACCCACTCTCACCGTCGCGATTAGCCAAAAGTGGCAGAAAGTCGATGTTGAATAACAAAAATCAAATCGAAAATCAAAATAAAATAGAATTCATAGCAGAAAGTCACCACTTCCTTGTAATTACACAGCTTTTCATGTACAGTTCCTGCGAAAATTTATGCATGCAACTACTAACAATAATACACACAAAATAATGATCAGCAATTTTACTTCTCGTTCGCTGGATGTAAAAACGTTTTTGCTATTCAATAAATTATCCGTGTAGTTTCTTTTTACATAATTTCTTTGGCTGTATAGCTGTTTTTATACAAATTTTAGCGAGCTTAACTAGATAACTTAAATAATGAATACGTGCTGCCATCTAGGTTTTATATAATTGGTTACCTGTTCCGGTAGTAATAAATCAATATTATTATTACATGTCACACTTCGAACGAACCTAGGAATATTCTTTTCAAAGTTAGTTTTAGATCGAAATTACTCGTAAGTGGCTAAAACCAGGGGCGTCTCCCCTTATTAGCGCCAAAACTTTATTTCTGATTACGTAAATGTGGTTATTTGCATTAATTTTTAAGTCCGTTTTATGCACAGAAAGGCTAATAGGGACTGAATCTATAGTTTAAATATAGATCCGAACTACTATTTGTTTTGAAAAGAGTTGGATTAATTCTTGACAAGAATTAATTGTTACTGCTACTTACCATAATAAGTAGCTATATTTGTAAAATCATGAAGCAATATAAGCTTAGAGATTACTGTTATTTTGATCTTATTGTGTAGGTATTAAATAAAAACATACCTGCGATAAACGTGTTCTTTGACAGTAACACTTAAGGTATTTTAAAACTACGGTTTCGTCATTAAAACCGTAAATATATAATACGGTCACTTTTTTTATTGAAGTAAGGTGGAAAGTATAGGGGAACCAGGATAGAGAGATGAGAGAAGGGTAGATAGCAGGCGGGGTGCCAAAAATCCTCTTCCCAGGGCGAAAAGTTTATTTTTAGACGCCCCTGGACATAATAGCATACATACACATGTTGCATGTATTCTAAGTGGCAATATAAACCAGGTTTTGTATTTTCTCGCGAGTTTCACAACTTGCACACATTCTGTGCAAAACCCTGAGATATTGATCGATTCTCATGTTAAGATAGTTCAAAAATTCGAAAGACATTCTGGTAAATGTGGTATTACGTAGAGACATACAGAGTCGACCACGTAACAGTGCTCTACCACTGAGCTACCGGGGCATCCCTGGCAAAGCAAGCCAGAAACCCGGGTTCGAGTCCTCGTCGAGCGTGTTTCTCTCTAAAATGTCTACGTGGTAATCTCCTGTGTATTCCTTATTGGAATGAAACTAGGATTTTATTTGATGTTCGTTACATAGTGTCGCTTTTCTGCCATTTTTTTTATAATCGCGACGATGGGTATGTGTGGTAATATGATGAAATTGGTTTAATTAAAGAGATTCGAGCTAGAATAAAACTTTAACTTAAATTAAAAAGAAAGGTACAATTTATTACATAAAATGAATTTTATTAAACTAAATTATAATTAGAAACAATATCACGAAAGAACAATGAACACCCATCATAGGCGGAGTTCTGGAGGGGCCGGGGGGGCTCCCCCCAACTTAAAGAAGACTATGTCACGTACACAAACTGCGTTGCTATTCTTTGAAATAAAGGACCATAGATGGCAGCAGGCAAGAGGAACAACGGTTATAAAAGATGCTACATAAATCAGTTTGGAAAGTGGGTAAGAGATGGCACCACCCAGGAGAACTTATACGATTGTAAATAGAGACAACGGAAAGAGCAGATGTGATGAATTAACGATTGTATATATTAATACTAATTATAAGGAAATAAATAAATAAGTTTAACATAATAACAGGATATAAATAAGGAGAAAAGGGGAATTATCATTCAGTAATGGCATAAGTGATTAATATACAAAAGTAACGAAGTCGAATTGCAATTTTGATTTTGTGTCTATTACAGTTCCCACGAACTGAGAGTTTCGTGCGGCTTTTGGGTTGTTTTCCCCAGGTGTAGCGCCATTTCACGGCAGCACCCAAGCACATTTGGAGGCGCATACGTTGTAGCTCCAAGTTAAGGTTAGCGCCGACTAGGCGGCGATCTTTAACTAACCCCTTTCTCTTTGTTTATTTGGAAGATCGGTATTTACGTCAATTGGTATGCGAAAGAAACGAGGAAAGAGAGGAGGTAGAAAAACAAGAGAATCTATTCTGGCAAGACGAGTAAGGGAAGGAGGAGAAATAATACAACCTCCAATTATCAATTATGATCCACTGGGTCTTTTGCACGACGTTTCTAAACAAGAACGTGGATATAAGTTGCAGCACATAGATATACATACCGTTCCAGGGAGCGTATACAAAGATATAAAGGGAAGCTCATTTAATGATCCACGGAGAAAGAATAATCCAGACAGCAAGGATATAAAATGTTCCTTAGAAAAATCAAGGAACGAAACAAAAGATGTAAATAAAGAATAAAGAAAGGATGAGGAATAAAGATGTAAATATATAGAAGAAGAAATATTAGCGATTATAAGAAGAAGAAGCCTTATTAATTGCAAGAAGAAGGCACTTTAATTATTAAATACTAGAAGAAGAAGATTCATTAATTATAAGAAGAAGAAGCCATAAGAAGAAGATGCCATATTAATTATAAGAAGATGACATACTGATTATAAGAAGAAGAAGCCATAAGAAGAAGATGCCATATTAATTATAAGAAGAAGAGGCTATAAGAAGAAGATGCCATATTTGATTATAAGAAGAAGAAGTCCAAAGAAGATTGGTTACAATTAATAAAAATAAAAATAGAAAAAAATTACTGTATGAGAAGACTTCAAAAGTTATTTAATATTTGTACATTATTAATCAAGAATATAGTACGAATTGTACCCTCAGTAGTGGGTTAAATCTGTTGTTTCTTTCCATATATTTGTAGCGTTAGTAACCCTGATCTGTGCCCAGAGGTATCTCATTGTCTCTCCCCTGTGCTAAGCTGGTAGGTGTTTACGCGAGGGACGTGGCAACTAAAAGATAACACATGATTAAGTTCAGTTACTACATTTTTGTTATGAAGCCATACGACAAATCTTGACGGTTGTCATGTTGGCATGTGCTGTAATTGCACCGCAATAGCGGGTCTTAGACGATTTGATTGATGTGTGCAGTTTGAAGAAAGAAACACGTAAAATGACTTTGTGTTGAGTCAACTGTTACTCCTGAGGCATCAAAAGAACTTTTCAATTTATTTTTTTTAAAATTTCTGAAGCTTACTTTTGTACCGTAACTTTTTTAAGTAATATGAGTTTTGTATCAATAAAAAAATATGAAATGCAAAATGCAATAATCGTACTGTTTTGCTTCTTTTAAAACTGACAACCAATATACTAATTAATATTTGTTTACTTAAGCGAGGAAATTTAACATAAAACTCAGTGTTTTTAAGTTCTTTTTTTAAAAAAAAATTACTGGGGGAAGTCCTCCAGACCCCTTATAAACTAGGGGATATTCAATAACCCTCAGGTACATCATATGCTTCTCCCAGAGTCTGCCCCCCCACCAAAGCAAAAGCTCAAACTCCGCCCATGACACTCTTGCCCAGGCTGGGATCCGAAGCCGGTTGTAACGACCCTGCGTGGTCGCCACATTTAACGACCCTGCGTGGTCGCCATATTATATTTTGTTAAGAAGAATGCATGCTATATGTCCCTGCGAGGCGTACGCTTTTAGTTTAAATGTGTTAACGGATCCACCTCTACGATAATTAGTTTCGCTTATTATTTGACCCTGCGTGGTCGCTGTATTCTGTAAATGCTAACGGATCCACCTCTATGTTTATTAGTTTCGCTTATTATTAGACCCTGCGTGGTTGCTGTATTCAGTAAATGTTATTAATTATTGTCATTTACACTGTTCAACTCGTTGTTTAGAATTGCAGAGTCCTGCGAGGCTCATTATTAATTGTATTGTCTGAATGCACACAGTTTTACTTTATATTAACGCGTGCATCTAGTGATCTTCCCACTAGTGTTTTCTTAATGTCACTTCTTGGATGTTTCTCAGTACGAAGGTTGCTATATGTAAAAAAATGAGTTAGCAACGCGTACTTGTAGTTAAAATTTTCACCACCCATGCGCCACCGCGAGTATAAATCCCAGCGCAGTGAGACCGGAGGGCAGTTGGCTCCCTGATGTCAACAGGCAAACATCCAGGGTTAACTGGCCTCCCAGCCTGAGAACTAGAAGCCATCCCAGAAGGAAGGACGGAGAAAGAAGAAAGAAGAAGAAGAGCCTAGCAGCAACCTATCTACCTGGTCCGCTCGCTTAGGCTGATAGGTGCCCAGGTTCTTCCTGCCCGGCTTGTCTGGGAGCACCCGGACCTTCCTTTTCTAACCTGCCGTCCCTTCATAGGAGACACCGGTTGGCTTGCCAACTCCCAGCTAACGCCGGGGTGTCGCGGCATCCTTTAATCCTTTTACCCTGCGCCCGTTATTCGGGAGTACCGATTGGTTTCTGCCAATTCCCGGCTGTGGTTGGGGTACTACGCACAACCTACTCTCTTTTACAGGGGAACCCGTGACGTCAGCGGCGACCAAGGCCCTAAATAAAATTAGGTCCCCATACTCCCCCTGGCGCCTCACAGCGAGGAATAAATTGGATGTTCCCTGCCCCCCTTATCTCTTGGTGAACGTGCGTGGAACAGGTAAAAGCACGTGTGTGGTACAAGTAAATGCACGAACGTGGTAAAAGTTTCAGGTAAAGACACGTGTGTAAGTGTGCAAACGGACACCCTTGTGTTGAGACTATAATAAACATATATAAATACATATATACTAAGCTGGTATAGTCATTCCTTACACCCAGCAAGCCCTAAGATATTTCTGAGTCCATGTTCTGCGGCTGACAAAAAGTTAGCGCATATGGGTAGACTTTTGCCGTCCTACTAATTAAAGTGTTTAGAGTGTGGTAATTGTGTGTAAGTGTGTGACGGACGTTGCAAAAGTTTTTGGCGCCATAACGTGGGGCCACGACAGAACTGTGCAATTAAGTGAAGCCAACCGAACCGTGCATTAAAAGGACTGTCCAGTGAAAGTGAAAGTGTGGACTGTATTAAACATGGATCAAGAATTTACTGGTATGAACCTGAGAAGTAGAGGGAGGAAGACCATGGATTCAGAGTCTGGATTTGGTTGCTGTGAAGAACTGGGAGAAGAGGCAGCACATTTCCAGTGTTGCCAGTGCCAGCGCCAAATTCACTGGAGCTGTGATGGAAAGGATGTGGCTACCTTCCCTGCTGTAGGAGTTAAATGCCAGACGTGTGAATCTGCTCCGCTGACCCAGGTAGCGGTGACCGCAATGCAAGAACCAAGTCCGCTGACCAATCCTCCATCAGACCATGGGTTATTGGAATGGTTGATGAAAGATAGGGAAGATAGAAAGAAAGAGAGGCTTGAAGATGAAGAGCGCTGGAAGAAAGAGAAACAGGAAGAAGAGAAAGTGCGCAAAAGAGAGGCAGTTCAGGCTGAAAAGCTGAGGAAAAAGGAACTGATGGAACTTAGATCCCTAATAGAGTTTCATGAAGAGAAAAGAGAGCTAGAGAAACGAGATATTGAAGAGAAAAGGGAGAAAGACTTTGAAACTCTCCGAGCTTTAATTGAGAGCCAAGAGGAAATAAGAAAGAAAGAAAAAGAGGAAGAAGAAGCCAAAAGACAAAGAGAAAAAGAGGAAGAAGAAGCCAAAAGACAAAAAGAAAAAGAGGAAGACGAAGCCAAAAGACAAAAAGAAAAAGAGGAAGAAGAAGAGAAGCGTAGGAATGAACTGCAAGCCCTCTTTGCCCAGCAGAGGACTGACATAGAAGGTCTTAAGGCCGGAGTAGAAAGTATCCAACTTACTTCTCAGCAAGAGATAGCAAAGGTTGAGGAGAGAGTAAAAGAGGTACTTCAGGAAAGACTGGAACCATTATCTCAGTGGCGCGGACAAGTAGAGATTACAGTGGAGTCCATTGAGAAAGCTGTCCAAAACTTGGGTGACAAGACCGAATCCATCGAGAAAGTCGTGCAGGAACAGAAGGAAGTGATGGAGTCAATGACCTCAACTCTGCGGAAGGACGTAGAGCAGGCAGCTGAAGAGAAGGTGAATTCTCTTAGGGTAGAGACAAGGAAGCTTGAAGTATCTCTGCGAAGAGAAATGCAAGATCAGACAGGAACATTTGTCCAGAGGGTAAGTGAACTTCAGATTCAGTTCCAGAGATTGAATGTTCAGCCAGAACCCACTCCAGATGTTCATTCCAGCCCTTTTACTCCGGATAGAGATCTGAATCCGGATGCTACTCCTTATGAGCCGCCCAGGTTAGCTGAGAAACCTTCATTCGCTGTCAACAGAATGAAGGCTGATGGAAGAAAGAGGCCTCGATACGATGATACTTCAGATGGATCACCACCTAGAAGAAGGCCAGATTTTAAGATGCCTAGAATGGCGGATATCGCCCACATTCCTAAATTTAAAGGCGACATTGAGGCTCAGTCAGCTGAAAAATATCTTCGGGAGCTCAACGTCAGCTTTGAACTTATGCAGGTACCCGAACATTATAGGCTAGAGTTGCTTCCTAGAGTCTTCACTGATAAAGCTGAACACTGGCTTGCAGGAAATATTGATAGTTTCGTGAATTATGCTGACTTTTGCGCCAGGTTCAAAGAAGAATTCGCTTCCGAGAAGGCTAGACAACGGCAGCTAACAGCTGTGAGAAACAGGAGATATTCCAGACTTGTCCACGAAAGTATGGAGAGCTTTGCCTGGAGCGTTTATGCGGCCTATAGAAACCTGAGTGATAACTTTAATGAGGGAGAAGTACTTAATTTGATCATCGGACAACTTCCTTATAGAATGCGAAACCTTTGTTTAGCACATGCGCCTAGAACGGTAGATGACCTAACTCATTTCCTGAAGGATTTTGAAATCTACGATGAGCCAGATGCATGGAGGAACAAAGATGAACCGAAGGGAAAAGAACAGAATCCCTCAAGAAACTATAAAGTCCGGAACATAGAAACGAGGTCAGAAGGTAATTATCAGCGCCCTCAACGTTTCACTAATGAAAGAGGAGGCAGGCGTGATTTTAGAAGAAACTCTTTCCGACCTTACCAAAACCAAAGACGTAGATCTCCTGACCCAAGAAGGATCCGTGAGGGTAGAAGTAGCCCTAGTCCTCCGAGACGACGATTTACGGGTGAGCAGAATGAGATTCGCGGACCTCCATCTCCTAGACAAAACATTACATCGGAGCAGGAGGAGGCCGTAGAAACAGCGCGGGAGTTTCATCAAAATCAAAGGTCCCAGTCTAGCCAGACAAACTAGGACCTTGTCTAAATGCTTCGTTCCTGTTTAGGCAAGGGACTTCGATGGAGCGGCCCAAATTAATAGATAAAGATGTTCAAGAGTTACTAGTAAATTTCCAGCTAACAGAAACTGAAGAGACCATTTTACAAAAGGAATTGAAGTCTGCAAGGGAATCCAAGATTAGATACAGATCTCCAGTAGTGCAAGCTAAATTAATGGACTTTACAGTGACCTGTGTGATTGATACTGGAAGTGAATGCTCGATCCTTAATTATTCAATCTGGACTAAGTTAGTAGATAAGATACCTGGCATACAGATCCAGAAAGTTCCAGAGGTGCGATTGGTAGATTTCTCTGGAAGTCATAAGAAGCGTGTATGTGGAAGCAGGCGTGTGGAGTTAGAAATTGGTGGTTTAAATTTCAGTACTGAGGTTTTCATCTTAAAAGGATTTGGAACTGATCTTCTGTTAGGAATGCCTTTCTTGAAACAGCACGAGGCTGAAATCAACTTCAGGAAAAATATTGTAACGTTGTCGTTCGGAAAAACTTCTGAGCAGAGCGAGGGGAATCCATTAAATATTGATTTAGTGCGGTATATCCAAAGAATCCAAGATGAAGAAGTGGATTGGATGTATAAACCCACTGACCTCAGAGAGAAGGTCGATACGATAAATATTTTGCTCGATTCCCAGAAACAGGAGTTATTCAGTGTGCTGCTGCAGTATCTAGAGGTATTCTCAGAGAAACCAGGAACCATGGAAAGTGCTGAATGCGAGATCGTACTGAAAAGTTCTGAACCAGTTTACCGCCACCCATACCCAGTACCGCTTTCCAAAAGAAAAGCTTTGGAAAAGGAATTAGATCTCTGGAAAGCCTGGAATATCATCCAACCATCTGTGTCTCCGTATCTGAACCCATTATTAGTGGTCGACAAGCCTGACGGTAGTGTACGGCCTTGTCTGGATTTCCGTCAACTCAATGCAATCATGGTGGTCCCTAAGAGCTCCGTCCCACCAATTGACGAATCTTTACAACGATTCCGAGGATCACGATACTTCACTAGTTTGGATCTGGCCTCAGGTTACTTGCAGATTCCCCTAAGAGCAGAGTGTAGAAAATATACAGCCTTTTCCTACAAAGGTCGTCAATATGAATTCCTAAAAATGCCCTATGGCTTATCGAATGCAGTTTCTACTTTTGTATCTGTTATGCACCGTGTGTTTGGACCTGAGACTGAAAGTTATTTAACGGTGTATATTGATGATCTCCTTATTTTTGATTCGGATTTTCCAACTCATTTAACACACATAGAAGAAGTTCTTTGCAGACTGGAAGAAGTCGGTCTCAAGGTGAAATTAAGAAAATGTAATTTTGTGAAAGGAGAACTAGTGTATCTCGGACATTTAATCTCTGGTGATCAGATCAAGGTAGATCCAAAGAAGAATGAAGCCATTCTAAGGTTCCCTCGCCCTAATTGTAAAAAGGACGTTAGAAAGTTTTTAGGACTAGCAAACTGGAGAAGAAAATTCATAAATAACTTCTCTGTGAAGACAGAACCTCTGGTGCAGCTGCTTTCCAAAGCTACCAAATGGAATTGGAGTCCAGCTCAAGAAGAAGCTTTTTCTCAGTTAAAAGAAGAATTGGTAAGTACTCCAGCGTTAGTGCAGCCGGATCTAGATAAAGAGTTCTGTATTCAGAGCGATGCCTCAACTAAAGGTTTAGGGTGCATCCTATTTCAAGAGCAAGGAGAAGATAAAGCTGTTGTTCAGTATGCTAGTAGAAAATTAAAGAACAATGAAAGGCATTATTCAATTCATGAGCTTGAATGTTTGGCCATTTTATTTGGAGTGAATAAGTTTGAAATTTATTTGAAGGGTAGACATTTCAAGATTTATACTGACCACCGTGGATTAGTATGGCTACAAAACTCTAAGAACTGGAATTGCCGTCTTACTAGATGGTCCCTCAGATTGCAGTCCTACTCTTTCGAGATTATTTACATCCAAGGAAAAGAAAACTTAATGCCTGACGTGCTTAGCAGATATCCGGCGGAAGATGAAGACGTGGAACCAGAAACCAGAGATTTCCATGTAAACTACATCTGGCAGGAGCGAGATGAAATAGAGGAGGTGGAAAGTTGGATAGAAGCTCAAGAAGCTGATGACTTTTGCCGGCCTATCATCAAAATCCTAGAACAAAAGGAAGAGCAAGATTCGCCTGCAGAAACAAAAGTTAAGAAGTTGTACCAAAGGTATGGTAATCTTTTGTTCAGGAAGAGTTCTGGAGATGAAGTAACGTGGAAGTTGTGTGTTCCAGAAAAGTTCAAGGAGAAAGTTAGGAAAGAAAATCACGACGAGCAGGGACATTTCGGCCTAGCCAAAACCTTAAGCCGAATTAAGACCCGTTATTTTTGGCCAAAATTGAAGGCAGATGTAGTTAAACATGTCAGAGATTGCCTCACGTGTGCTAAGACTAAGATGGATAAACTAGGAATTCTTAAGGACAAGCTGCACATAAATCAGAAGGATCCTCACCAGCTGCTGTCCATAGATTTAATTGGAAAGTTACCTTCATCTCAGGGATACCAATATATCTTGTCCCTAGTAGACGTTGGTACAAAGTTTGTCTCAGTTTATCCCTTACGGCGAGGGACTGCAAGAGAAATAATAAATATAATGGAGAGAGGATACTTTTCCCACTTTCCCAAAGTTAAGGCCATCTTGTCAGACAGGGGTACCCAGTTTACTTCAGGACTATGGAAGGACTACCTTGACCAGAAAGGCATAAGATATTTCTTCACGACCGCTTATCACCCAAGCAGTAATACAATCGAAAGGATGAATCAAGAAATTGTAAGGTTACTCAGATTGTTCTGCCATCGTGAACATCAAAGTTGGTCTAAATTTTTAACTGAAATCTGTTGGCTACTCAATAATTCGGTATCTGAAGCCACCGGCTATGCTCCTTCAGAATTATTCTTCAACAGACCCGTTCCTAACGAGGTCCTTGATCATTTCAACTGGCCTATCAACGAAGTAGACCCGCAAATTTCCAACTGGAACCAAAAGCTATTTCTAGCCAAGTCCAAAGAGCGCACGAGAAATATCAAACGAAAATTTAAGACTAAAGGCCATGCGCTCGAGCTGCACGAAGACGACTTGGTTCTTGTTCGAAATCATAAGCTTAGTTCGAGGAAGAATAAAACAATAGCTAAGCTCTTCGAAGTGTATATTGGACCTTATTTAGCCACTGATCTTCGGAACAACACAGCAATGTTAGTTCACCCCAGGACAAGGCAACCCATCGACCGAGTCAACTTCGACAACCTTCGCCTCTACAGGTGTTCATCGGAGCGAAGAAGAGAAGTGGTAGGGGAAGAAGATGACCTAGTGACTAATGTGTAGGAGAAACAGACTCTTATTATTTTCTATTGAATTTGAAATCAACGTTTCATGAAAATTTTTCATAAATTGTAAGATTTAAATTTCTTCAAAATTTTCGCCCGAGGAAGGGGCGTATGTAACGACCCTGCGTGGTCGCCACATTTAACGACCCTGCGTGGTCGCCATATTATATTTTGTTAAGAAGAATGCATGCTATATGTCCCTGCGAGGCGTACGCTTTTAGTTTAAATGTGTTAACGGATCCACCTCTACGATAATTAGTTTCGCTTATTATTTGACCCTGCGTGGTCGCTGTATTCTGTAAATGCTAACGGATCCACCTCTATGTTTATTAGTTTCGCTTATTATTAGACCCTGCGTGGTTGCTGTATTCAGTAAATGTTATTAATTATTGTCATTTACACTGTTCAACTCGTTGTTTAGAATTGCAGAGTCCTACGAGGCTCATTATTAATTGTATTGTCTGAATGCACACAGTTTTACTTTATATTAACGCGTGCATCTAGTGATCTTCCCACTAGTGTTTTCTTAATGTCACTTCTTGGATGTTTCTCAGTACGAAGGTTGCTATATGTAAAAAAATGAGTTAGCAACGCGTACTTGTAGTTAAAATTTTCACCACCCATGCGCCACCGCGAGTATAAATCCCAGCGCAGTGAGACCGGAGGGCAGTTGGCTCCCTGATGTCAACAGGCAAACATCCAGGGTTAACTGGCCTCCCAGCCTGAGAACTAGAAGCCATCCCAGAAGGAAGGACGGAGAAAGAAGAAAGAAGAAGAAGAGCCTAGCAGCAACCTATCTACCTGGTCCGCTCGCTTAGGCTGATAGGTGCCCAGGTTCTTCCTGCCCGGCTTGTCTGGGAGCACCCGGACCTTCCTTTTCTAACCTGCCGTCCCTTCATAGGAGACACCGGTTGGCTTGCCAACTCCCAGCTAACGCCGGGGTGTCGCGGCATCCTTTAATCCTTTTACCCTGCGCCCGTTATTCGGGAGTACCGATTGGTTTCTGCCAATTCCCGGCTGTGGTTGGGGTACTACGCACAACCTACTCTCTTTTACAGGGGAACCCGTGACGTCAGCGGCGACCAAGGCCCTAAATAAAATTAGGTCCCCATACTCCCCCTGGCGCCTCACAGCGAGGAATAAATTGGATGTTCCCTGCCCCCCTTATCTCTTGGTGAACGTGCGTGGAACAGGTAAAAGCACGTGTGTGGTACAAGTAAATGCACGAACGTGGTAAAAGTTTCAGGTAAAGACACGTGTGTAAGTGTGCAAACGGACACCCTTGTGTTGAGACTATAATAAACATATATAAATACATATATACTAAGCTGGTATAGTCATTCCTTACACCCAGCAAGCCCTAAGATATTTCTGAGTCCATGTTCTGCGGCTGACAAAAAGTTAGCGCATATGGGTAGACTTTTGCCGTCCTACTAATTAAAGTGTTTAGAGTGTGGTAATTGTGTGTAAGTGTGTGACGGACGTTGCACGGTACATCTGGTGTCGAAGCGTACTGTGCTAACCACTCCGCCAAGGAGCTCGGCAATAGTAGTAGTAGTAGTAGCAGTAGTAATAATAGTAATAATATTAAACTATGTCTCTATATGTATTCATGTGTATGCACAGGTAGGGTAATCGGGATTTGACGTACAGTTTAAAATGGGATTCGGACCACTAAGCCTATGTGCATCCACAGGTTGTCGAAGCCCTGATTACAAGGCGACGATGTTACCACTATGCCATCTGCAAGGCCACCCGCAGAATTTTTTTCTCAGGGGACAGCAGTGGGGAAAACGTGCCCTGAAGCTTTCCCCCAGTTAAAACAATTCGCATGAAACATACCCAGCATTGCATAGGCACATACTCTTCTGTCTTTCACGGCACCACTCGTCCATGTTTTGAACGATACAATTTAAAAATTTGAATAATATTGTGTCTTTCCAGTCTCAAGGGGGAGGGGGCAAGTATCCCCCCTGGCCTCCCTAAGCACGCTCAAGAGAGAGGTAAATATAGACAACCAAATTCCAAACTTTCCTGGAATTTCAAAAAGCGCGCATTTGGCAACCCTGCAGGGATTGTAGGTGTGAATTTTTCCACTGATTTAAACGTAGCGAGGTCCTCCGAAAAACAGAAAGCAAAAAAATGCCCCTCTTCGGTCGGAAAAGCCCACCCTTCCCCCCTCCAGACAAGCCACTCACCGTCGACCCCAGAGAAGGAAGATTTACCGATCCCCCCTCGACCTGGAGGTCGCCTGTTCACACTCGATCCGGGGCGTGGGTGGGAGCATACGTCACCCTGAAGCCGGTCAGCTATCTAATGAACAACTCGTTACCGGCCGGGCATACATTATGAACCGACGCAGGTGGTGAACTTGGGCAATGTTTTATTCCACTCTCGACCATCCCCGACACCTACATTGTGGATCCGCTCATTACCGCGGCGCTCTGAAGAGTTGGTGGGGGGACGTTTCTCCCCTTCTCCAACAATTTACCTCGACTTTAACCTCTCAACATTGTTAGTTCTGGTTTCGTTAGCGTGGTTGTATATCATTGTTGGTGCCCCAATGATCTTCCCGCGTGCACGTAGACCGAGAAAAACTTCCTTTACACTGAAACAGTGTTAAAAAAAACTCATTCATTTCTTCAATCAGCATCTTGGAGATCTCGTGTCTGATAAAAGATGTAAATATTTTGTAGCATCGTATCGCACAACACTAGAGCAACCTTGCGTTCTGACGTCACCGCGGAATGAAATTATTGTTACGCTAAATGCATAAGTTATTAGGTTAGGCTTAGTCCTCTTAGCATAAATAATACATTTCCTGTTGAAGATTAGGCACACACAGGAGATGTACTATATAGAAATTTTCAGCGAGAAATGCAGGCTCGACTAGGACTCGAACCCGGGTCTCTGGCATACCGTGCCATTGCTCTATCACTTATTTTTTTTTACCCCTATTCGGTGGTATCCCCCGTCATTCACACTTTTTCTGAACATTCGTACATATCAGTCTTTCTTTTTATTCTTGGTTCTCATTTTACGGACAACACAAACATCCAAGTCCTAGCCGGGATTCGAACCCGAGACCCCTGGCTTCGTACCGCGCTATGCTAACCACTCCGCAACGGAAGGCGACAATCCACTGAGCTACCGAGCTGGCTGAAAATTTCTACGTAGTACATCTCCTGTGTGTGCCTAATCTTCAATAATTAACATCTCTACGCTGGGAGGAACCTGGCAACGTCGAAGTCTACAGTGTTTCAAAAGCAACAGATCCTGTTGTGGTAGCACTGGCAGATACGATTCCACGCAGGTAAAACAGCGACAGCGAAAAATCAGGCGTGGCCAGGCCGGCTCGGTAGCTCAGTGGTAGAGCAATAGCACGGTATGCCATAGACCCGGGCTAACAACATAGCCATTCCTCGTATGACGTCAGAACAGGAAGTTGGTCTACCGTAGTGCAATAAAGGAGATCTTATTGTTAAATGTAGAAAAGTGCAGACCAGTCTTAATGTTACTGTAAAATTTACCTGCTCATGTAATAATAACGATGCCAGTAATTATTAATTGGCCTATTTTATTAATAATAGAGGAAAATGGGGTAATCCCGAACAAAGAGGTAATGCCGAACACCAGGGTTTCTGCTTTCCTCATTTGATAAGAGTGATCCAATTGGTGCTGCCATCTAGCACCTATCACGGACAATGCGTAAAGCTCCTATCTTCGTCATTATTCTGTGAAACGTCGGACAAAGATTGTTTTTTCAACTTTGCTTGCAATTTATGCGATATATTCACTTCGAGATAAGTGGAGAATGTTATTTTATTTTCTTATGTCGTTTACTCTTGCACATTGTACATTTATTTAGGCAATTCTCAAGCACACTGAAATGCTCCTATATTATATACAGCACGTGTGGTGATAATTAAAACAATAAGGCACAGAAAGGGATAGTGTCGAACAGGTGTTCAGTATTACCTTAGAATGTTAGCTTATAATTTAAAATCTGCTGGTTTTGTACAAATCCAAGAGACAAATGACAATCGTAGTGCCTTGTGTCTATGTTAGACTTCAACTCTTGAAAAGGAAAACTTGCACAGAAGATATAAAGAAGTTAATAATGAAGAGACCTGCTACCAAAAAGCCTTCCCAAAGTAAAAATTTGACCGAAGACTTTTCTGGAGATAATGTAAAAACAAGGGTCAATATTCCATATTTTTGACTTCATAGAGCAACTATTTTACATAAGCGGTAATGGCGATGGTCGGCATTACTCCGAAAAATCCGAGCAATGCCGAACATAACAGCGGTGTCTTTTTCATAGTTTCTTGTGCAAGACAAATAGTTTTGGGAACATTGCTATCGAGTTGATTTTGAAGGGGAATTATTAAGGTTCCTACCTGTAAAACTAAGCTTTTCGTGTGGCGTGATAGAATAACTTCAACACAACTATTTTGGGAAACAGTCAGGGAAATTGAACTCTCTATCAAGGGGGAAGAGTGACAATATCCCAGAGGTCCATCTCTCTTAGGCAGCTGGGGAGCACTGTTGCCAACTTAGCTCTTTTGGGGCCAGATCTGGCTCTTAAGTGCACTCTTTTGGCTGTGAACTGTGGCACCTTCTCCCTGACCCACTATGATGACATCACTAGTCCTGGCTCACATAGACCAACTTTTGCCATTTAGCACGTGACGTGATATTATTGTATTGTTTGAGTCGCTCCACCCCCTCTTAGCTCCCTCAGCTCGCCTTGGCTGAGGTGAAGATGACAATACTGTATTGTTATCCGGTAATCCCTTATTTCCGATTTCACACGGCCATCGGTGGATCATTGAGATGGGTGATGCCGTCAGATCTAGACGGTGAAAACTAAGAATAGACTGTCATCACTTAAAAGTTACCGGTAATAGCAGCGCCCCCCATCCCCTTGACAACTAAAATTACCATGGGAGGCACTTTATCCAGCCTTCGTCAATCTAGTTCCTTGAAAGTTAACATTAGCTCAATTTAAGGTGAAATTTAGCTCCTTCATGCGCATCAGGTTTGGCAACACTGCCAGGATGGCCGTAGGAGGCAAGGAGAAATGCATTACGCTTATGGGGGAATTATTTTTCCTAGTTTTCTTAAGAATATCAAGCTTATGATGGCGGAAAAATACATATGCTCGGGTAGAGGATCCATTGAAGATGATATTTGCGTTAGAAAGAGTCGAAACTTCCATTTGTTTAGCCATAACTTGAATTTGAAGTTGTCTATCCATAAGGAATACATGGGATTCTGTAAGTACCAGGTGGTTATAATTAAAGTGACGGTGTTCAGAGTGGTACAGCACGGGCTGTAATGAGAGTAGCAGTCTGAAACTTCGTAGATATGATAATGAAGCAATGCGCTCGCGAATTATGAAAAAAAAAAAAAAAAAAAAAAAAATAGTTCCAATTCTCGCCACCAGGGTAAAAAATGGCGCTGTAAGCAGTCAAAACGTGGAATTTTCCGTAACTCTGACGTCAAAGTCGGTGACATTGACTAACCATTGTGTGAGCTCCCTGATTGTGGTTGGTGACGCTTGTTGCTTTTTCCTTTAGTAATGTTCATGTAATTCGAATAGTAGCGATATTTTATTATAAAGAGTATTGTTTTCTGCGATTTATAGTGTTTTTCCTGTAACTATACCACGTTTTGACTGCTTACAGCGCCATTTTTTACCCTGGTGGCGAGAATTGGAACTATTTTTTTTTTTGCATAATTCGCGAGCGCATTGCTTCATTATCATATCTACGAAGTTTCAGACTGCTACTCTCATTACAGCCCGTGCTGTACCACTCTGAACACCGTCACTTTAATTATAACCACCTTGTACTTATTCATCATATTTTTCAAACACGGTATCTAGGTTAATAAAATAATAAACTTTAAAAATCACTTCCACTTGCAGCTGGGGAGAAATTCATTCTCTCAAATTATGCGTGGATTTTCTTTAGTAGCAGTTGCCCATTCCGAAGTCTATTCGAAAGAACACGGAATACCCAAAACTGTAAAGTTGCTCAGGATATGGAGAGTGAACGTGCGCGTGAAAATGATAGTATGCGTGTGCATTACCTCCCGTACTTCTAATATGTATGGCTGAGTAGTGCATGTGACGTGGAAAGGTCATTGTCAGAAGTCATTGTTCGTAGATAATCGACGTGCATTTCCTTTAATTACTTGCAGTAATTGTAATCAACAGACTACAAAAAGAAACTAATATCCTGCTGTAACTACTGTCTATTTCTTTAACAGAGAATTTTGAAATAAAATATTATTTTACTTTTAGCCACATATTTCCACTGTTTTAGAACATAAAAATAATTATTTTTCAGTTTTTTTACCATAATAATAACTCGATGAAGAGGCAGGGAAATTTTTAACTGGATCAGGTTCGAACCTATGTAGGATCAAACCTTCTTCGAGACACAGTTTTCACTACAGTTGCTTTTATACTAATGTACCCGTGTCCCGTGTATTTTTCCTGTTAGCGAAGCGTACATTAAAATACAGGATACCATATTTTTATCATTTTCTTTAGCGGGGATGGCATATGTAGCTATATAATATTTACAATGTGATACGCCTTGTTTATTTTGGACATATGTAATAGTTTATTTGTTTTCTGTTGATTTCACAGACATCTGTTTCATATATTTGTTAGTTTCAATACTGTTGTTTGTGTTGATTTAAATTTGTAATTTTTGCTGTATATTTGTTACACGCAATATCGGAAGCGGAAGTCATTTCCGGTTTATAAACATTTGTAGAACTGTCTAATCTTTTATTGATTCCGTTGCCGGAACAACAGTGCGTGAAAATGGAAAAGTAAGTTGAGTTGCGTGAGATGATGTTAATTTTGTGAAAAACACTGTTATAAAGGAAAAGCCGCAGCTTAATTGAAAGGTGATTGTGTTTGTGAATATTGTTGTTATTTTGCAGTTAATGTTTAAAGGTAAAATGTGTTATTAACTTTGTAAATGACAAGAAGCTATTTCTTTTTCAAATCGTTACGTCCTGAGAATGCTCATTGTAGCATAACATTAAGGAGAGTCTCATAACTCCGCCGCACAAGGAGATTGGGTAGCTACCGTGACGTAGTGATCCAGTGGCGAACATCAGAGAGGAACGTCACAAATGTGAAGTCAATTACCCATTTTTAAGACAATTTCTGGTGGAATGGCAACACTGATCCCAACACTGGCACCATACATAACCATTCTTTTAACGTGACGTTGATCTTCAGCGAACACACACAAATCACTTCAATTTGGAAAATTCCCCCCCTCGCGGCGGTTCTACTTTGCATTCACATACGTTGTGTGTGAAGGGAGAGAGAGAGAGAGAGAGAGAAAAAAAGGAATTGTTTTTCCCACCCACCTGTGGAATGGTGTTTGCTCATTCTTTTGTTCTGGCGGCGACGTGAAAACCGCCGGAATACCTAAACTGGCACCTTTCCGCGATTGCTGTTGGGCCATTTCTATCATTTCGCGTCATAACTAAGGCACCTTGAGTTGATTCATGCATTTCCGGCTGGTTTTTTTTCTGTTGGTGAAGCGAACATTAATTATTATTAAAAAAAGGTGGAAGGCGAATGTTTAGTTCTCAATCAATCTCCAATTGCATCAAGCGTGTTCAATTTACACTATACAGAAACAGCATTAGTAATTGAATTAATGTATTTGCCGGCATATAAGACGCGCCACTTTTTTGTACACATTTTGAGATAAAAAGCTTTATCACTAAATATAATTAATTTACAGTGTTTCAGGTATAAAGTAATATACAAAGCATTCCCTGACATTCGCTACGAGACTCGGCGGCAAGCGGTCCGGCATCAGAGCTTGTCTTTCCCGGTGAACGGGTCCGCGGCAGTCGCTTATATTAAATCTCGTAAAAAAGTTTAGAGTAACAGGGTCAGTTCTGAATAAAAGTGTAAAGAAAAATGGGGAAATAAAGTATACAAAGACAATCCGCACACCATCCGTGAGTTAAAAGAGAGTATTGTACGAAAAATCGGGAGAATTACAGTAAACGAACTTGCACGTGTAAATGCCAATTTCCTTGGGAGATGCCAGGAATGTGTTGCAGCAGAGGGACATCATTTTCAACACCTTTTGTAGTCAAGGTTAGTACACAATATGAAAACTGTAATTTTAATAGCCGACTCTAACGACTGTCGCTGACCCGTTCACCGGGAAAGACAAGCGCTGATGCCGGGCAGCTTGCCGCCGAGTCTCGTAGCAAATGTCAGGGAATGCTCTGTATAATATGTCTACTTTCAATAAAAGAGGAGTATTTGAAAATAAATTCCTTAGAAAAATATTTGGATCTAATAGGGATGGCGAAACAGGTGAGTGGAGAAGGTTACATAATTTAGAACTACGCAGTTTGTATTCATGTCCAGATATTATTGGAATATTTAAATGAAAAAGACTTAGGTGGGCAGGCCATGTGGCAGGAATGGGACAGGAAAGAAGAGTTTTCAGGATACTTGTTGGGAAACCTGATGGTAAGAGACCTGTAGGAAGGACAGGACGAGGATAGAGGGGATAACGTTGAGATAGACCTAATAGAAATTGGTAAGGGTGGAAAAGAATATGTAATATTAATAATAATCGAATATGCAAGCAATTTCAAGAATTCTGCTAGATATTTATTTTATTAGAACACACTCAATATAGTTTTAAGGACATGAGTTCTTCAAAATAAAATTTCTATCAAATGTATTGTGACTGTCTTCTACATTCCCAAATAACTAATATTTACTTTATTTCTATTGCGTACAAATTTATAAAATTAACAGGGAACTATTGAGATTAAGAACGCTGTATCAATGTCGATATTTGTTTTAAGATGTTGACTTCGATTCGTTTTTGATATATGTAAGAAGATTGACTTCAAATGTCTTGTGTCAAAAATTGAAAATGAGTTTATATCAAATGTTTTAAGGTGGAATAACTTAATATTTTGGAAGTTAAGTTGTGTTGTTTAATTCCTGCAATGTAAGTATAATAACATTATGAAAACCAGTTGAGCGCTAAGGACTTGCAATTTAATTTTAAAATTGTGTTAAAGTCTGTTCATCCTTCGCGTACAATATATATTTAGTGTAAGTATCGTTGTAGTATAGACTAAAAAAAAATACAGCAACATGTACATATTTAAGAAACCAATCTTGTCAACTATTAATTACATTCAACATCCAAAATTATTGTAGAATATGTAAATATTTAAGACAGCTCTTTGTAACTTTAGAAACAAATTGTAAAAAAAAAAGCGTCTACAAAGAGAACAATCAAACGAAAATGCTTTTGTACTTTCTGTAGAAGGGAACATATTGTGTAACTCGCTACGTACAGAAAAGTAGTTTTCTTGTCCACCGATGCCAAATTTGTAGTTGCTTTGCCTAAACCTATAAGGGAAACGAAAATATTGAACCAGAAGGGGGAGAAATTCTTGTAGCTTTCGATAAATAACAGTTACCGGCTCGTTTGTTTATTTTTCAGCCTGTCTTACAACTTGGCAGTCAATTTTAGGTGGCCGGAAGCACTATGCATCTCATTGATTAGAAAATATGACATTACATGAGCTACAAATGTTCTTCACCTTTGAGAGATCGAAACTATAGAAAAAAAGATCAAGATAGGGGAACGAAATGGAATATGTTGTTTTATGTAAAGTAAAATAAAAATCCCCCCTCGAAAGAACCAAAATGGCCGAAGCTGAACTCCTGAGGAGAATGTGCAAGTTGTTTAACTCATTTGCTAAGAGTAATCCAAGCATAGACTTATTTAAATGTAATTGTAACTTTAGATCTAATCCTTGAATATTTATATATTTTGTTCTGATCATAGAATTTCAGTTTTCAATTAGCTTGTGAGGTTATATCCCACAATTTAGTATCATTATTATTGTATTACCTCTATGTTTTATTTTGTCTCTATAATCTAATAATTACCAGTAGCGTAGCGTCCTAATACGCACATACGCCCGGCGTTCCCCGATTTAAAATTTTAAAAATGCGTAAATGCTGTAAATATAAAGTAAAACGTGACTAATTATATACATGTTTGAGCATAATGGCATTATAAAAGCTATTTTTCGCGATCCGTCTACAACGCTCCACTAACATCTCTCCTTGTAGCATTTCTCTAATGTCTTTGCTTGCCGGACGCCGGCTAGGTTTGGCGTACAGGACCATGCCTGCCTGTAGGCAGAGAGAAGGAGGGAAAGCTTGTGGCTTGGATCTCTACAGCACGGGCGAAATGCTCTCGCCATACGCGGGCGTACGGAGACCTGATTGGTTCTTGGGGCCATGTGACCTTTCCTGCCTTCCGATTCAAGGCGCTGTACTTCCGATGCAGACGACAGAAGTAAAATTCCTACCCGGTTTTTAGCGCTCGTGCCTCTGCTCATGCTGTGTGATGCTACAATAAGCAATATTGACTGACGTATCTTTCTTTAATGACCACTGCATCGTGTAATTTATCGCAAGAACAGTGAAGTGCATTAAAAACTAAAAGAACAAAAAAGTTTTTGTCAAACAAATTGATAAAGTCCTCGTGGTAGAAGTTCAGCCTGTGGCTGCTCTACCACCTAACCCACAAAACTATTTATTTTCGTTAATATCTAACTGCCTAATATCGTGCCAGTGGAAATGTTTAGTATTCGTTTCAAAACTCTTAACATTGTATGATCTCTTGACAAAATTATTTTAAAATGTTTATCAGCATTCTCAAGATACAATAAACAGTGGTCTGAAACTCTGAATTACTACTAATAGGCACTGTTACGTCAGTAGAGTGTACGATTGTTGGATCATCCACCCCTTCCCCCCTTCGTGTCAGTGTGTTTTGCACAGCACGAGAGGTTTCCGGTTCGAATCCCGAGCCTACGCATGTTTGTTCTTTGTGAGTGTCTCTTCATCAACTTCATCAATATCATCACTCATAGTCATATTTGCGATTAGCCAAAAGTGATAGAAAGCGAAGTAAAATAAACCAAATCATTCAATAGTTGTATCATCCACAACAATGAAGTCTACTGTTGTTCTAAAGGCGCTTGTGATTGAGGTAGGTTTTTTAATTACTTGCGTCATGCCGAAAGGTTTCCTTGATTATAAAATACTGTTTTGCTACACATGTGTTACGTTTGGAGCAAAATACTCCGAATGGTGTGCGGTGTTTCTGACTTGAGCAATCTAATTAAAAATGGTATAAAACACCAGTGCTCCAAGCATTTATTGCACACTGAGGCATCTTATTTTCTACATAAAACAAGCATGGATCATGTTTTATCGGAACCCGGCTGACTTAATGTAATAAACACAATGAGATTGTGATTTTAAATAGACAATACATATATCGGCTAATTCCATAAGTAAACTCTTAAGCAAAAAAAAAAAAAAAAAGAAAAAAAAAGAGGCCTACCCTTCCTTCTAACTTGGCGTTCCCATCCGAAATGCTCATGCTACGCCACTGATAATTACATTATTTACACAATTGTTATTTAATGCAAATTGTATATTACGTCATTCATATTTCTTGTGAGATATCTTTATTATGATCTTTTTAATGTAATGGTGACAACAAATATTGATATATGTAAAATATGTAATATCCTGGCAAATACGTAAAATTATGTAACGTAAAACTTATGCAAAGTCATGTCAGTTATATAATTCGTTGACATTTTCCTTTTCAAGGTATGTATCTAGAAAGGAATAGAATATGTAATTAATTACTATACCTCAGATTTTAGATTTTTAACCTATTTTCTTTCCTTTACAGGTATGTAAGAAATAATAAGTTATGTCAGCGTTTCGTTAAAAAAAACTCAACAACTGATGAAGTTTTATATTGTCTAAAAAAACTATTTTCCTTGTTAGAACCTATTTTAGGTTTATGCGCCTAAATCAAGCATTTTTTTAGGTCTTTTATATATTTTTAAAGGTTTTACAGGATTTCTATGTCACACAGAGGCATTTACTTTGTTTGGTCACGAAAAAAGCAAACTGTATGATGCCACTGTTACCTGTACAATCCAAAATGGTCTGATCTGTGTGGTCTTGCTCACTTTCGCAACACTTCGGTTCTTTGTGGCATTCACGTCTTGCAAACTAACATTTCTGCATTGAAGTTTGCACCACTGGCTATATTTTTCTTGAAATATTATTTTCAGCATATAAGATTATCCTCACAGACAAAAATTCCGGAGTTTGACTGTGGATAACATGAAAACAGATTGCCTAACTATACGGCGAAGAGTGGATTTTAAAGCAAATTTCCAATGGTAAGTTCTGCCATCGCCGTAGGGTTAGGCAACACACATAACGTTATGCAAGATAGTGCGTATTTCAGGATATAGGTGTCCTATTTTCATTGCCGGTGACTATACCTAATCAGCATTTTTCAGAAATTTTGAACTATTTTAAGTTTTTTTTAACATACTTCAGGATTTTTCGAGCCTAACTTAAGATTTTTAGGACATATGTTAGGGTTTTTTGAACCTATTTTAGGATTTTGAGAGCCTATTTTAGGAACCTGAAATCACACTTTTTAGAACCTAAAAATCTGGGCTCTACTTATTATTACGAAAAGGCTAGAAAAAGCATGCTCTACGTAAAATTAAGTGAACATGGTTGCCAAATTTCTTAGCTATTATGAGAATTCTCAATTCATCACTGATCGCAGTTACCGGCGTATTCGACGTGGAAGTGAGGTTGACTTGTGGGCGCATTGCATTCTGGGAAGATCACCCTAAAGCCCGCATCACACGGAACTGGATATCCATTTGTTACTTTTCGCCTCACACGATACTTATCAGCGTACTTGTCGATAGACTTTTGTTCCCATCTAGAGGTCACGAGTGAAGTTGTAATGGCGGCCGAGTGAGATGTAAACAATTTATCACTTCGCATGTTTAAGAGCCGATAACTATTCAACCGAGAGGAATAACGTCTCGTATAAAACGTTATTAGATACAAAGGCAATGGCACTGCTTAAATACATACTTTACAACGTTTACTGTACACGCATGGAAGAATATTTCAGTTGTTTCAATTTTGTAAACACCGTGCAGCATAGATGGTGTAAATTGACGTGCCTTTCATGCTGTATACGTTATACATTGCTGGAGTAACACTCGGAAACCAGAGACAAAAACGCTCATTGCACACTCACAGATTATCTTCACATGGCGAAACTTTGCTCTGATTGGCTGTTCCACAGAATCCAGTCGAGGAAAGCAAGTAACAATTAGAACATGCCCTATTCCTCCAAACCAGTCAAGCAGTCAGCCAGGCGGCCTTGATTTCTACCTAGAAAGTCAGTTCAGCGCCAACTAGTGCATTCCTACTAGAAATCCAGTCCGTGTGATAGGAGCTTTACACCCCATGCAGCTCCCGAACTTGCATATTTTGTACACAGTACGACCCGGTCGCAGTCGACAAAGGAAAAATACTCACTTTTAGCATTTCTCCCCGTTGCGTGTTTTCTCCTCGGTCCCTCCCGGTCAACAGCCAATCAGCGGCGCCCGGCAAGGTACAATGATTAACTTCCCGACTGATTAATGAAACCTTTGACCCTGGCTACACTGCTCACGGGAGCTGCTACGGCTAAATCACGACGTGGCCAGGAGCTACGTCGTCTGATTGATAAATGCATCCTTTCCTGTACCTGTTGACCGGGTGGGGATGAGATGGAAATTGGCCCCGGACCAATTCGCAAGGATCCTTCTGGCTCCTTCCCCCCCCCCCCCCCCGCCCCCGAGCATTCTTGTCGGCTACGAGCCTTTTTTTATTTATGTTTCGGGGCACAGCTGGGTGCGAGAACAGTGTGGAGATTATAATAGCCTTGTTTCTATGTAAAATGGTGAATTACTATTACCCAGCAACAATTCCGCATCGTCCTATCCCAGCTTTCAACATGATATCCATTTTCCCTGCTGTTACGGATTCCTAGCGGCAAATTTTTTCCACGTAGGAACAAAAGGAATTTCCTTACGGAAGAGAAAACTTTAAAAATTGGATTAAAATAACTTCATGTTGTTAGTTTATTGCACAAAATGCAAAATGTTCGAAAATTTAAGTGGTCTATATCAGGTGTTTCCAACTGGCGGCCCGCGATGCCCTTTTTTGCGGCCCGCGAGGCCAGTTTGCAAAATACATTAATTTTATGTATTTTTTATTAAAATACGTTCTATTTATGGACTTCCTTAAACAACTGGCGTTTCTAACAGATATCACAGGTCATCTGAACGAACTGAACTTGAAACTGCAGGGAAGAAACCAGCTGGTGTCAGATTTAATGGGAAACATAAATGGGTTTCGTAATAAACTGAAGATTTTCGACGTTACTTTGGAGAGGAATAACCTGGTCCATTTTCCAAGCTGTCGGCGACTAGCAGAAGATGAAGAAACACTGAACTTTTCTGAATTCAGTGCAAATCTTAAAGAAATAATGGATGCGTTTAACTCCAGATTTAAAGATTTTGAAGAACTTAAAAGCAGCATCCAGCTATTAAGCAATCCTCTTGGCGTTAACATCGAAGAACAAGAAACTTCTCTCCAACTTGAATTGTGTGATTTGCAAGGCGATGTGTTCCTTCAAAGTAGCCAAGAAAAGGGGCCAGAGTTTTCCAAATACCTTTCAAAGGAACACTTTCCAAACCTTCGTAGTTTTGGGCAAAGAATGACATCGATGTTCGGCAGCACATACACGTGTGAAAGTGTTTTTTCTTCAATGAAGTTCACCAAGAACCGCTACAGAAGCCGACTGGCAGATTCTTCACTGCTTCACCTTCTGAGACAGAAATTCAAGTGGACATTCCAACTTTAATACAAGAAGCAGATCGGCCTCAATTTTCACATTGAACACTTACTATGAATGATTCTTATTTGTATGGTGTGTTTTTCATTTCTTTCAATTCATCCATAAGTATTGGGTTTTTGTGAAATAAATTCTAATTATACAATTTTCATTTGTGATTCCATTGTTTTTATTGCCTCATTTTAGAAATTTAGGTCGTGCGTAAGTACTACATTTTCAGTTCAGTACTTACAATTTTTGTAATTTTTAATCCCCGCCCCCTCCCCAAAAAATATGCGGCCCGCAAATCAACTCGGACCTTTTGAAGTTGGAAACCACTGGTCTAGAGTGCACGCGCAACTCGAAGTGAGCCGTATTCCAAATTTTCCCTCCTTTCGAAAAATCACTGTGATATTTCGAATTCATAAAAGTTACACCTGTTTAGAATTCCTTCTAGAGCAGCGGTTCCCAAAGTGTGCGCCGCGGCGTCCCACATTTTCGGGTCTGGCCCCTCCCTCAAACAATTCCTGCGTATCGGCCTGTCAGTAGACGATAGTGTTCAATACGATGTGCGATGAGCGAGAAACCCCACAGAGCAGAGGCTCGAGAATGGAGTCTTGAATGAGCGAAAACTAGCACATAAAAAATCGGGGTTAAGGTCGCTTTATGCACAGGAAGGCTAATCGGCACTGAACATACAGTTTAAAAGTGGGATCGAACCCGGGATCCCTTGATCAGAAGCCATACACAAAAACCAGGGCTTTCATCTTCAGAATGCGAGTCTGACACCCTGCACTGCATTATCGTCCATGGGTGATCATGAGTGGCGAAGTGTGATGAGCCATGGCACCGTTACTGATCAGATAATGCCGTCAGAAAGGGGGGGGGGGGTATACATCTCCTCACCAGTAGCAGCTGCTTGCAGACGGAAGTTTAAGTCCACTTTATGATCTGATGGTCTAATCGTGACTGTACCTACATTTTAAAGTCAAATTCGAACCACTGTCGAATTGCGAACTTTTGATTATACAAGGCGACACCGTTACCGCTAGGTCATCGGGAAGTCACATTGCTCTTTTGGAAAACTAACTATTTCAGAATTACTAATCGATGGTACGATACGAGTCATGTGTAGAAAATAAGAACAGGATAGGTGTAGAAATTTGTACGACGAATATTGTTAGATATTCTTAGATATAGTCACGCATTAATATCCACCCATCCACACACATCGAAAATGATTGGAATATATTGCCATTGACACGAAAGTACTTTTAGTGCATCGATTGATGCACCAAAGTGTGTTTTATGGCTTCTTCAAAGAATCAGATTCACATTTGATGCATTTGGGTGCATTTTTGTATGTCGTGAAAGAAACACCAAAGTGCATCATTTGATTCAAGTGAGGATTTCTTTCAGTTGAGATGCAATTCAATGCATCAGTTGTTGTTCCTTGATGCACCTTCCTGCATCTTTTTGGATGATGCACTTAAATCTTTGGTCTGAGCTAGAGTTTATGTAGCTCAGACGAAACGCTTGAGTGTATCATCAAAAAAAGATGCAGAAAGGTGCATCAAAACGCATCAACTGATGCAATGAAGTGCATCTCGACTGAAAGGAATCCTCACTTGAAACAAATAATGATGCACTTTGGTGTTTCTTTCACGACATACAAAAATGCACCCAAATGCATCAAATGTGAATCTGATTCTTTGAAGAAACCATAAAACACACTTGAGTGCATCAATCGATATGATGCATTTAGTTCTCTGAGTGATAGACTAATCGAGACTGAACTGAACCTACATGTGCATAAAGTGGACTTTAAAACAGCTACTCAAGTCGCAGCCAAGAGACACTGGCGTACGCAGAGGGGGGCTAATGGGGTAAGTGGTAAATGTAACCCACCCTTAAAATTATCTCCGGTTGGCATTTTTGAGAGTGGAAAGTTCTTAAAATACTAACTATCATCTTGTGTATGGCGTCCTCCAGAAAGAGGCTATGCGTTGTTCATCTTTACAATTCCAGCCCTTGCAGAAAAAAAATCCTGCCTACATTAGTGGTCAGAACAGGGGACAACTGGGAGCCCTGGCTCCCAGAAACTTTCACGTTGCCTGCCCAAAATTTTCCGTAACTTTGAGGAAATTTTACTTTACAAATCTCCATATTATTTTCTTTTAAAGCATTTGGCATGTGGTGCAGAATTGATTCCATCTTTCTTAATTATTGTCTTTTTCTGGGACACAGACTAAAGTAAATATGAAAGTAATAATAATAATAATAATCTTTCCGTGGCCGTGCGGTCTAAAGCGCTGCGCTTTGGACTCAGACTGCGGGACGGCATGGGTTCGAGTCCGTCTGGGTTCAGTCTCTGGGTTCTCGGCCTGTTTATAGGACCGGTGGCAATCCGCTATTGGGGAGCTACGAGTGAGTAGCGTAACCCGGTCTTTGAAATCTCTTATAACGACTGAGGGTTCGACGTGCTGACCTCACGTCACCTCATTACCGGTTGAAGATCTCTACACCTCTAGGTAGGATTGTGGGAGGGAGACTGGCAGTCGGAAGATAGACAAGGCCCTTCCAGGGCTGTAGAGTGACGGGTTATGTTATGGTTATGTATTAAAACAGCTACTATGTATATACGAACTATAGGAATATCTATAGAACTAGTACCTTTATTCGTATGATCAGTAATTATTACTACAATTCTATTACTGCTATCAATATAAGTTCTAGCAGAAGCATTTACCATATTATTAACAGACCGAAATCTAAATATTCCATTTTTCGATCCAGATGAAAACTCAATATGATACAGAAATTGTTTATATATGTGTGTGATTTATATATTATGTAATGAATATTATTAATACATAGAAAATATAATTTATAAGCAATATTAAGTTATATACTTATTAGTTATATAACCTCGTAACTGTCCATATGTATATGTAAAACACACTGAGTCTGTGTTAAAATATCGCCCCCAAAACACCTCAGCCTAGCTAACATCAAGTTCCAAATTGTTTTGGTTGAATTCACACGGAAAGACCTACAATAAAGTTCCCGAGCTTCATCTGTATTGTTCACAAAAATCTCTAGCTCCCACAACACCCAGCCGTGTCCCCAGATGCCACTGCACAAATATGCAGACCCGCAGTCGGAGGTAGAAACCGCAGACACCTGTTATTCTCACGGAAGCGCAGAATTATTACAATTTCCCTCCCCCCGCCGTGTTTTTGCAGGGCTCCAAGAAACCCCCCCCCCCCTTCCTCCACTTTCGCCAAAGAAAACCGCGCTCAAATTGAGCTTCAATTACACTAATTAGCCCTGTAGGAGACCCACCGTCTCGCCTCCAGAACCGCTCCGCGCGTTCCATTACTGTAATCATGCATGGGAAGAAAGGAGAGATAGGGGGGAGGGGGATTACAGGAGGGGAAATGAAAAAATTGAAAGGAATGAGGTTGTAACATGCTGGAAGGCTTTGAAGGAAGGAGCAGAGATTCTAACTAGTTCCTGTTGACTTCCAGGGCGACAGGAATGCATATTTACAAAACCAACATGCGAATCGCCACTGTGGGCGTGGCTAAAGGAGTAGCGCGCTTCTTACAGGCATTACCTTTGCGCCGGGTTAAATGTGTCACGGGATTTAAACCTGGGGCAGCAAAAACCTTTTGAATTTGTTGATTTGTTTCATTTTGCTTTTCTGCCACTTTTGGCTAATCCCGAAGATGATGATGAAAGGTGATAAGATGAGGAACATGAGCCAAAATGACCCCCCCCCCTCTTTTCTTTATCATAACTTATTTTAGATCTCTGATTTTTATGAAAGCACAAAATATGTGCATAAATATGTAACAATAATTGATAAAATATGAACCTAAATATGTATCATCAAAATTATATGTAGCAAAATATGTAGTATCTTAGTATCTTAGAATATGTAATATTAATCATAATCGAGTATCCAAGCAATTTCAAGAATTCTGCTACTAGATATTTATTTTATTTGAACTAATTCAACGTAATTTTAAAGACATAAGTTGTTCAAATTAATAAACTCAAAAAAGCACAGAAATGTGCACATATTTAAGAAACCAATTTTGCCAACTATTACTTACTTTTCACATCGCAAATTATTGTAGAATATGTAAATATGTACGAGAGCTCTTCGCTACTTTCGAAACAAATTGTAAAAATAAGCGTCTACAGAAAGAACAATCAACATAGCTACTTTTGTACTTTTTTTGTACAAGGGAACATATTGTGTAACTCGCTACGTACAGGAAAGTAGCCTTTCTTGTCCACCGATGCCAAGTTTCTAGGTGCTTTGCCTAAATCTAAAAGCGAAACGAAAATATGTAGCCAGAAAGGGGCGGGGGGAGAGAGACTCCAGCATCTTTCGATAAATAACAGTTCCAGTAATGTTTTACTTTTTTTTTTTTTGTCTTCAGCCTGTCAATTTTAGGTGACCGTAAGCACTTTGCAACTCATAGATTAGAAAATATGACATCACATGAGATACATATTTTCTTCACCAGGTTTCAGAAATCGAAAATATAGGATATTAGCAAATGTGTAAAATATGTAACATAAAACTTATGCAAAATGATGTCAGTTACATAATTCCTTGACATTTTCGTGTTCAAGGTATGTATGTAGAAAGGAATGAAATGTAATTACATACAACCTAGCTCTGCTTGTTGTCATAGAATTACTGCAACAGAACACCTTCTCTGCTATTACTATGAACTATGGCATAGCAACATTGAGTGATTCACATTCGTGTGTAAACGTTTCCAAATTTTATTTGGAAAGAAGGATGCACTGAAGAAAATCCATTCATCGGCACGACTGCTTGGTTGGAGTGAAGTGCATATTAGCATATTATGTAAGTAACTTACACACAGAGTGAATAAAAATCATGATTTTTATTTAAAAATGATTTTTGATGATTTTTTAAATTAAATCTGATCTTTACTTAAGTCGATTTTTTTAATTATTTTTTTTATTTTTTTATTTTTAGAAAAACACGTTTAAAATTGCTGGAATCGTTTTTGGCACCATACATATGGATATGTCTTTATAGAAATTTTTTTTCTAGTAAACGACCCTGTAAACTATTTGAACAGTTCCATTGGAGCAAAAAATTATAAATACTCATTTTTCTGTTTCTGGTACTATTATGTGAACCTACTATATTTCATGAGTGTGTTAATGAAACTAAAGGGTGTCTCAGAAATATTTTCGTTTTTAAAACTATTAAAATAAATACTTAAATTTTTTTGTTTAAAGATAAATTTATCACCAAAAGAAAGTTTAAACATTGTTTTTCTTTGTGGAAAAGAGTATTGGACAAATGGTGACCGTTCATGTTTTCACATTCAATTATTCTTGAACTACTAAAGTTTTCGATCACTCGCCGAAGCATTGCACGAGGAAAGCATTGATTTCATCGTAATTCTTTCCTTCAATTGGACGTCCCGGCGGTTTACTCGTCATAGTGCTTCCAGTGTTTTCAAACTTTCTCACCCAATATTTAGTTAAATTTGCACTTGGGACGTCTCTCATTCCTGCCAGGTTATAATGATGCCGGTACAAACGACGCACAACAACATAAGAATCATTATTTTTATAAAACGCACGAACACAAGAAGCAAGTTGCTGTCCCGTAAACTAAATATTAACAATGTTGCCAAGCGTTGGCGATCTATCTCATTTCTCCGTAATGTGCGAATTGCCCCAGAGGACGGATTCAAAAACGAAAATATTTCTGAGACACCCCTTATAATACATCATTTCACTAATTTTCCTTCCAGTGAAAATAAAATATTGTGGATGTATTATATAATTGTAATTTAAAATATTTTTTAATGTCTTTGTAGCTGAATTTTGACAATTTTTTAATCATAGTTTGCAGAATATCAGCTGCCATGTTTATTTACAGTTTAATGATAATGACATTAGCCTATTTAAGGTCTAATATGATTAGTATTTTGTATATTATTCTGCACAAAACGTTTGCTTTTTTTTACCTATAAAATTTATTGAATTTTAAAACATGTGAATTTAAGTTTGTTTACATATAACATTTTCTTTCTTATGAGCTTTACCTCATCAGTATATATATTTTGTTTCTTTTCCTTTCCAAGAGCCAAACAAACAACATTAAATGATTACGAGATTAATGTACTTTCACCAAAGTGATTCTGATATCTACGAAATCCTTATGTACATTATTATACAAATTATTTATTTAAAGTGATTTTGTTTTAAGAAAATCACTTGATTTAAATCTTGATTTAAATCAACCTGATTTATATCAAACCACCTTGCTTACACAGAATGTATTTATTAATTTATTAGTTTTCAATCATAAGTATTGTGACGAACAGTTTTTATATTAAAATTCGTACATTTTGAAGTCCCGTTTTTCCTTCAGGAAAATATGAAAAATGCCCAGTTTTGTTGATTTAAAAATCTGGTCACCTTAACTATAGGTCCAGTCCCGATTTGCCTATCTGTGCACAAAATTATCTTTAAAAATTTCGCAGCCTATCATCTGTTTAGAACCATCAAAAAACAACTGAATCTTTTTTTAAAAAAAATACTCTCTACTTAGAACACTTATTTTTTTTAAAAAAGATAAACGATGAATGACGGAAATAAAATTTCAAAACTAAAACAGCAGAGGTTTATTTGGGAGAGGGGTGGACGTAAAGTTTAGAAATTCCTACTTCCGAGTTCCCCCAACCGTGGCGCTGTCAGCGGTTTCCACACGCAAACGTCACGGCCTGTCAGAAGTTGCCTGTCACGTGAGTAGCCCTTTTTTTCGGTTTTGTTTTGTTTTTCACGGAGTTCCCAATCCCTCCATTTCCACGTCAAAGGGCCCCGGAAGCATAATGTCAGAAACGTCGGCCTCGCATCAAGAGCCCTTCGTTCCGAAATTTGTCTTCCATCGCCAGTTTTTTTTTCCTTTTCTTCAACGTGTTGTTTTGTAAGTACGTTGTTATTGCTAGATTGTGATCAGTACGTTTTCTCCATGGACTAATAATATTTTATTTATATTAACAATCTGAATATGTTTCTTTGAGCTTACGCACAGATAGGTCAATCGGGACTGGACCTACAGTTTAAAGTGGGATCCGAATCACTGAGCAATGTGCCTCCACAGGGGTTCGAACCCGGGATTCTTTCATTGCAAGGCGATGCCGTTACCATTACGCAATTGGGACGGTCATGAACACAAAAATATATTTCGGGAAGGGTCTGACAAATATTAATGTGTTAATATCTATTTATAATAATAATTATTAAATTAGATAAATTAATTAGCATTTATTATTGGTATTATTGCATGAATATTTATAACAGTACGTATTTATTATGAAGCTTAGGCTTAGTTAACATTTTTACAAGAATTATAACATGTTATGTTAAAATGGAATATTTATTCAATAACAAAAACTGATGTTATGTTCAGTGGCTGAAAAGTGGAGTTCCTGGTCAATATTGTATACATATTATTATAAATAATCTTATGTCAAGCAGAATGATTTATCCTTTTAAGTTAGGCAGAAATAAACAAACCTCGACTGTACAACAAGTGATAAACGAGTATTTAATTTTTGTTCTTGCTGGGGGTTCGTACCCCCTGAACCCCTCAAAATGTGTCCTTTATATTAATTTACAAAGTATTATTTCGTCAGTTTTTATCTTGTTATAGTACACGAAACTGATAAATTGTATATTTTATGGCATATTATATCAAGGTGGCTACTCACCAGGAATTCATTGAATTCCGGGACTTATGCGTGAATTTTTCTCGGTAGACACGAAAAATTGCAAATCCCATTGATTTTATACATGTTTTTAAATGCCATGAGGCAAGTTTTTCACAGTTAAGCTCTTTATATTTAACGAAGAAGGAAAATAAGGCTGCTTGGAAAATAGAACAGAATTCTCTCAATCCATTTACTTTGATAGGGTCTGTTGCAGAACAATCTGACAGATGGAAGATTATTGCAAGATAAGATATCTTGAAGTTGACTAGGTAAATTTGAGTTTGAAATTCTTACACAATTAACAATTTTTGTACATTAATATCAGGGGCGTATATTCTGGTCTAGCTAGGCTATATGCGAAGCCTGAAGTCTAGAGAATAAAATACAGGAGAAAAAATTGTAAATAATATTATTCATATCAGTGAGATGATGATGGTGATTCTGGAGTTGGCAACCTGATTTCGTATGAGTTGGCAACTTGATTTCCTATGAGTTGGCAACTTGATTTCCTATGAGTTGGCAACCTGATTTCCTATGAGTTGGCAACCTGATTTCGTGTGAGTTGGCAACCTGATTTCTTATGAGTTGGCAACCTGATTTCTTATGAGTTGGCAACCTGATTTCTTATGAGTTGGCAACCTGATTTCCTATGTGTTGGCAACCTGATTTCCTATGAGTTGGCAACCTGATTTCGTTTGAGTTGGCAACCTGATTTCTTAGGAGTTGGCAACCTGATTTCCTATGAGTTGGCAACCTGATTTCCTATGAGTTGGCAACTTGATTTCCTATGAGTTGGCAACCTGATTTCCTATGAGTTGGCAACCTGATTTCGTGTGAGTTGGCAACCTGATTTCTTATGAGTTGGCAACCTGATTTCTTATGAGTTGGCAACCTGATTTCTTATGAGTTGGCAACCAGATTTCCTATGAGTTGGCAACCTGATTTCGTATGAGTTGGCAACCTGATTTTGTATGAGTTGGCAACCTGATTTCCTATGAGTTGGCAACCTGATTTCTTATGAGTTGGCAACCAGATTTCGTTTGAGTTGGCAACCTGATTTCTTAGGAGTTGGTAAATTTATTTCTATTCATAGCCTAGGACCACGTGACATAGTGAGACAGCCCAGAGCTTGGAATCAGTATACGCCACTGATTAATATATCCCTTAAAACTTGTGCTCCCAGATATATTTCGAATCTCACTGAGTATGCGAAATGGCAAATCTAAACTTCGCACCTTTTAGTAAATATTTTAAATATGTATACCGTTTAATTGAATTAGAAATTTTGAAAACATTGGAATTGCACAGACCGTTTATATTGTTAATATATTTGTGGGTATATGTGTATGGGTGTTGAGGGGCGAGATTGAAATAGAGAAAGCATCTGCTTGTACCCTTGAATTTTTGGAAAATTCGCTAAAGAAAACCAGGAATTATACTACTTGAATTTTATCAAGTAAATTGATAATTTATCGGTTTGTCTACTTTATCGTGTTTTAGACTACATGAATTTTAATATTTTCACCTTTCCACCTCCATACAGGCACCTATAATTCTGTAAGAACGTAAGCTCAGTTTTTTTTATTACGTTCACGTATGGCTTCCAGTTTCCTCACAACCCTCAATCCCAAAACATCCGGTTAATAAAGGTGGAAATCATGTATATGGAAGCCATGGCATTAATATATCATTCATTTTTAATCTTGAAAGTTGGATACTAAATAAACATTTATCTTTGTTTATTCTAGTATGGATTACGTTCATGAAAAATCTGGAAAAACCGTTAATACAGATGCGCAATATTAATCGATAAAATACAGGTTTTTTTTCATACACCTGAAGCAACAAGGTAAACAGGATTATTTTACGCAGATATTTAATTCAAGTTCGTCTCTTTTGAGTGTTGATGGCATCGGATTCGTCATTTCTCGATAATCGATATCATTTTTACTGAATTCAGAACTTCAAGGATTTTGTTGACAGATAGTTGCACTCTCTTCACTTAGTATCAGAGCAATTCGCGTCTTAATACAGCATTTTTAGCCATGGTGCAATTCTACTGACAGTATAGGATTGATTTTAAGAAGAATAGTCTGCTGCCCTTGCACACTCTTAGTACAGCAATTCTCTTCTTTATACAGCGGCGTTTTAGTCCAAGGTGTAGTTCGACCGACATTATACGATTGTTTTTACGTAGAATTTACGTTGTGTAATTAGTGTCTGAATCTTCCTAATGAAAATTTCTAGTTAATTTAAGAACACATTAAAATGGATCAGCACAATTGCGTTGTATAATTTATACAGTGCTACTAAATTCGTTGACTGTGGCGTAGTGGGAGCGCCGTCTCCTTGTAATCAAGGGGTTCCGGGTTCGATACCGTGGAGGCACATAGTGGTTCGGATCCGACCATAAACTGTTGGTCCAGTTCCGATTAGTCTTATTGTGCATAAAGTGGACTTAAACACCAAATGAATGAATCAATCAATTCGTTGTCTGGACAAGCAATGCTGTATGGATGCCCCTTGTAAAACCTGACGCACATGCTTGAAGACCATGAGATTTGGATAGGAAATACGTTAAGCACTGGCCAAAGTTACGTGGAGAAGTGTAACGTCGCCTTTCGCAACTGGCTCTCCGCACTGCTGATGGAACTAACGCAGGCATCAGTTCTGAGCCGTTGAAGAGGTCATTCCAGGTCACGGACACGTGGTCACGTCACAGGAGCACGGTGGTTCAAAGTGCCCCTTGTTCCAGCAGTTACTCGCGCTCATGTAGGCGACTGCTGGAGAACATAAAGTGCCTCGGCTGTATAATTACACTCGCGTGCCGAGCGCAACCCCATTGAAGGCTTATTCGTAATGTTAGCTAATTGCAGAACACCCCACCCGTTTTTTAGGGGCTGGGCGAAATTAGCAACCCCCCTGAAGCGGCGGCGGGGGGATATATCCGGGTTGTTCTTTTCCTGGAACTCTCTCTAAAAAGGGCCTACTTTTCTGCACCAATTAAAAGCCATCCCGTTCCGCGCATTGACTTTTACTGTCCTCTCCCTTCTGGATGGGACTGTTTTCTGGGAACAGCTTCCATCAGAGTTAGGGATCGTTTCCCTGGCCTTTATCAGGTACTCTCTCGTGCTCATATGTCTGATTACTTGATATCTATTGGAGACGTGGCTCCGTGAAGTTACCTTGCTGTGTCTCTGCTGTACTTTTGCAGCACTGTCAGACAGAATACGAAACGCATCACTACGGTGGTAGACCAGCCTAATGAATTCACATAGAACCAGTGATGTGAACGCGTAAACAACGATAGTCTACATTCTACACGTAGACTATGTTATACACATAGATTACGTAATCTATGTAAACAACATGGCGAAAGGTGATAACTTAGCAAAGAGTGCCGTGGAATTAAAAGAAAATGTATTTATTTATTTATTTATTTTATTTATTTCGTCTTCTTTTACATGGCGAAGTTAAGGCTGTGGAGCCTTTTCTTCCACTTGACCATGTTTACAAAAAAATTGAATATGAAATAATTAAAATATTGAAAAAAAGGAAGAAAAAAAATATATAAAAAATTACAGAGAAATAAAAAATACAAAGAGAAATTACATATAAGAAAGGTAATCTAACCTACAGATACGGGCACACACACTCACACACACATACATATTTTTGCCCTTACACACGTACAAGCATATACATAACACTACACTTTCTCAAGCACAGTTCAATATTACACATACTTAAAACACAGTCCAAAACGATATACTTTGACGATAATTCATCTTAACTATTACGCTAAATAATTTTTGTGCCTTACGTCCTTCTATCATTCTCTGCACCCGCCATATTAATAGGGAAATCAAACATTTAATTTTCATTGTATAATATGTGTAACTTTAACAATTTTTTGAACGTCACAATTGAGGAAGAGACATGCATTTCAGGTGGCAACTTGTTCCAAAGGCCTGCTGAGGTAACAGTAAAAGAATTTGCATAAAAGTTGGATTTGTGGAGTGGAATGGACAGCAGAGACCTTTCGCGCGATCTGGTGTTGTGGCTGTGAAAGTCGGAAAGATGTTGAAATCGGTTATAGAGATATTGCGGGTCTTTTATTTGGAGGATTTTGTACAGTAAAATTAACTTATGAAAATTACGTTTATCGCTTAATTTAAGCCACTCGACCTTCGCAAAGTACGATGTCAAATGGTCTGAATATTTTAGGTCGAAAACGAAACGAATGCAGGCATTTTGAATTCGCTGCAGTCGTTTAGCTTGCTCGTGATTGACATCCAAGAAAGCAATGTCGCAATAGTCAACAATGGGAAATACAAGAGACTGGACCAGTTTAATTTTTATGCGTTCAGGGAGGAAGTTTTTGAGCCGATAGAGTGAATGCAATGCACCGAAAGCTCTTCTAGATACAGAGTTAACTTGCTCTGCCCAGGTGAGATGTTGGTTGAGTATCACACCCAGATTCTTAACAGTAGTGGAGAAGGGCAGATGAATATCATTTACGTTGAGTCTAGGGAGGCTAGATTTATCTATTTTGCTCAAAATTCTAGGGGAACCTACAAGAATACACTGGGTTTTAGTCGGGTTTAGATGTAAGCCATGGTGTGCAGACCAAGTACTTATTTGTTTAAGGTCATTGTTCACAATTTCTATTGCATGCAGTATTTCTTGCGGGGGGAAAGAGAAATATAACTGAAAATCGTCGGCATAGATATGGTATTTACAGCCGTTAAGCACCGTCGGGAGGTCGTTTATATACAGAGCAAATAAGAGGGGGCCGAGTACGGTGCCTTGAGGGACACCACATGGAATGTTTTTCCACGACGATTTTCCATATAGGTCAACGACACATTGTCGACGTTCTTGTAGATAGGAGCAGAACCAATTAACCGCGGAGTCGGAAAAATTGAAAATCGATGATAATTTAGCGAGTAGAATTTCATGATCAATTGTCTGAAAAGCTTTTGTAAAGTCTAGAAGTACCAGAATCGTAAGTTGTTTATTGTCCATGGCTAGCCTCATGTCATCGGTTACATTGACAAGAGCCGTGCAAGTGCTGTGGTTACTTCGAAAGCCAGACTGAAGAGGATCTATTAAATTATTTCGCGTTAGAAAGTCCCGGGTTTGATCGCTAACGAGATGCTCTAGGGCTTTAGACAAGGCTGGGAGGATGCTGATTGGTCGGTAATCGTTGACGTTTATTATGTTGTTTGTTTTAGGTATAGGGCGTACCAGGGCGAGTTTCCAAGACGAGGGAAATGCGCCGGTAATTAAAGAAAAATTAAAAATATGAGTGATAGGAGCAAGTACGTGGTAGAGAATTTTTTTAATCATGAGGATAGAAATTTCATCTACTCCTACGGCCGATGACTTTATCTTCTGTAACGATTTTCTGACCTGTTCCGGCGAAAAATAAGAAAAACAAAATTTTGGAGCAGTTGTGGGGCGTGTTTCAATGTTACGAATCGTTTCGTGTTTCACATTATCATCGACGATCGGAAGATCACAAAAGTGATCGTTCAATACTTCCGGTGGAAATTTATTCACGGATTCGAGGTTTCTCCGTTTCCCAACTCCCAGTATTTTCAATTTTTTCCAGAGGACGTCAGGTTTGCTTTCGTATGTTAGTAGTTCAGACGCGAATCGACGCTTTGATTTTCGTACTTCCTGGGTGCAACGGTTCCTCAGAATTCTGTAATTTTCAAAGATGGATGTGTTATAATCACCGACCTTGATCGCCTTCCTATATTTGGTGTACGCTTTGTCACGCATCGCCATAAGCCGGTGCAACTCGTCCGTCAGCCAGGGAGCAGGGGGACGCGAAACACGCTTCTTCCTGACTGGAGCATGTTTATTGTACAATTGGAGGATAAAGGTATTTAACAATAAGACTTGCTCATCCACTGTAGGTAACGTACTGATTAAATGCCATGGTACAAGGGCAGCGTCTTGATTTAGGCGGGCTTCGTTAATGTTTTTGAGGTCTCTATATGAAACTTGTTTTGCTTTGTATTTAGGAATGCGAAGATAATAGGACACGTAAATTAAATCGTGGTAGGAAATTCCAGGCACTGGTATTTGGCCATGGCGCGTTACACGATTTTCGTCAGAAACCAAGATGACGTCAAGCCACGAGTCGGAAGTGGCCGTGTGGTGGGTTGGATTTAAATGGCAAATGGAAAGATTTAAAGCAGAGAACGTATCACGGAATTCTATAACCTTTTCTTTTTTGCTACATAGGTCGGTATTCATATCTCCCAGAACGATCGTGTGTGAATATTTTGGTAGAAAGTTTGCAACGTCGTTCTCGAAGTTATCAAGGCGAGTGCAAGGTGGACGATAGACTACCGCCAGGAGGAGTTTTTGTTGACAGATACTGATTTCGAGGATTATATATTCCGACGAACCTTCATAGGCATCGGGCGACTTTGAGAGAATTTTGGCAGGGACGTCCTCGCGCAAATAAATTGCCACTCCCCCTCCCCTCTTTCCGATTCTGTCTTTCCTAAATAAACGAAATCCCGGAAGATGCACCAGATCGTCCGAAAGACTCTCCTTCAACCATGTTTCCGAGACCAGTAAGGCATGCACGTCTTTGTTTATTTGAATTATATTTTCTACTTCTAGGAAATGAGCGAGAATACTTTGCGCGTTGATATGAATTGCGTTAAAGCTGCCGGGTGCAAGATTCAGCTGCGGCCCAGAATATGGATAAACCGTTTCCGTTTGTAGCGCTGCAGTTGAGTAGGAAAGGCCATTGTTGCTGTTTGTTGGAGAGGTACAAATGTTGCAAAGTTGGTTGAAAAAGTTTGACGTCGGCGTTGCCGAATTTACAGTACACAAATCGTCTCTATCAGCCATAATATTTCTTACGGTTTTTAAGAGTGCTGACAAATGGATGGAAAGCACTCATTTTAAACGAGATTACATATATAATTAGTTTAAAAAACATTTGACTTACCATAAAAGTAGCGTTGATGAAAGGCAGGTGCAGTGAACACAGAAATAACACACTTCCATTAGATTTAAATTTAAAGACACTCAAATGGACGGAACGTATGCACAAGGAAGAAAAATTGATACGCAAAGAAAAAATAGTTTCACGCGCTTGTACACAATAAAAACACATAACACACAACACACACACAATTGCATTATTTAAACATACACTCATGAATCCTTATTGCAAATTTACTTTTCATCCCGCATTTATTTCATGTTGTCAAGTGCCGCTAGTGTTGTGACGGATACTTTTCGGCCAGTCGGTAAGAGGATGATAATTCTTCCATCTTGGGTCCACACGTTCCGTTGGCCGTGGCGGTCTTTTGCCCTCCGCAACACATCTTGTCGCACGGACGTCAGGGATTCGGTAATGAGCAGCTTCGTCCCTTTCAGAGATTTCTTCCGCCTCCAAACTTCGTCCCTGGTGCGGTAGCTGGTCAGACGAAAGATGATGGGCCTCCTTCCTTCACGGACGGCATCGGCGGCGGTTCTTCTTTGAGGGCCAAGGCGGTGAGATCTTTCGATGTGCTCCAGGGTGATGTGTTGTAGGTTTAGATTCCGGTGGAGAACGTCAAGTACCAGGGAGTCTGTATTTTCGTTTGATCTTTCAGGAATTCCATGCAGGAGGAGGCAGTTTCTCCGAGAGTACATTTCGAGGTCGTCGATTCTGATGGCATTTTCTGCCGCTTCCTTCCTTAAAATCTGCAGGTCGGACTTCACAACTTTGAACGTGTCTTCAACCTCCTCCTTGAATTTCTTGAAGGAAGAGCAGAGATCTTGCAACGGTGTAACGGCGCTGCTGTCCACGCTGTTAGGGGCTGGCTGCTGCTCGACGATCTCTTGCAGGCGGCTCTCGAAGTCCCGTAGCATCGACTCCACACCGTCTACCCGAGTTGAAACTGTATTGATAGATGGCTTCGACATTGTAATCTTTGATTATTCAATTCGTGGTATCACAACACTTCACGACGCTTATGCAAATAGTTGCAAGTTGCCGGCGAGTGGAATATATAAAGTTCTAGATATAAATATCTCAATGAGCCAGGCTAAATTCGGGAGAAATTGCGGAGCTCCAACTACGCGTAGACCATACGGGCCGCCATCTTGACCTTGATATATATATTATACTGCGTATCAGTTCATGATGTGTGTGGAGAACTTTTCATACTCTTTCTTTCAAATTCGAACAATTTCTCACCTAGGAAGAAACCTAATATAGGAAATATTCTAGTGTTTTATGGGGAAAAGACCACTCTTGCCTCACGCCTGCCATCTGTTGTTGTTTTTGCATACTATTTATCTTCTTCCATAGTTGAATAGAATGGAAGAGAAATTTTTTGCAAATAGGATTCTTTTCATTTCGTTAGGAACCAATATAGTTGAAAATGTCACTTTCATTTCATGAAACCCTTGAAAATTAATTTTAATGCACTTTAGATTGTCTACGTAGTCTATGTAAACTACAACCCAATGTAATCTACGCGTAGATTACGTGTAGACAACGCATGTAGACGTCAACTTATAGTCTACGGCACCTCACTGCTTAAAACCCTCCTACCGTGAGAATAAGAAAAAATTGTTACCTTATTCTTTTCTTGTTCCTTTCATTTCCAGTCTATTTCCTTCTTTCTTTTCTTGCATCTTTTTCCAAGTTCTTGGTCTTCTTCTTCCAGTCTTATCTTTATCTGCTAAGTCTCTCTCTTTTTCTCGTTTATGATTTCCCCCTCTTCCTTAGTTTTCCTTCATTTTTGTTCTTTACACTCTCCCTCTCTCGATGTTCGGTTATTTCTCTGCCCTCGTCGCTCTTTATCCCTCTTGTGTCTTGTTTGTTTCTTTCTTTCCATTCTCTCTCTCCTTTGGTTTTCTTCTTGATTTCTGTCTATTTATCTATTTCCTTTTCTAACTCTCGCTCGCCCTCTGTAGCTTCTTTGTTTCTCTCTCTCTCTTTTTAGTTTCTGTACCTCTTTATCTTGATTTTTCTGTCTCTCAATCTCACTTACGTCTCTTTCTTCCTTTCTCTATCTCTCTCTCTCTCTCTCGCATTTTATTTCTTTCTTCTCTCTTCGACACTTTATTATTCTTTCTCTCTCTCTTTCGTTTCTTTAATTCTCTTTTTCACTTCTTTATTTATCTCTATCTCTCTCTATTTTCCACTTCTTTATTTATCTTACTCTCTCTCTCTCGCTTCTTTAACGTTTTGTCTCATTCGTTTGACTCTCTCTCTTTCTCTGTCTCTCTCTTTCTCTCTCTCTCTCTTTCTCTTTCTCTCTCTCTCTTTTCTCTTTCTCTCTCTCTCTTTCTTTCTCTCTCTTTCTATCTCCTTCTCTCTCTCTCTCTCTTTCAATCTCTCTCTTTCTCTCTCTTTCTATCTCTTTCTCTCTCTCTTTTCCCTTCTCTTTATCTCTTTCTCTCTCTCTCTTTCTCTCTCTCTATATCTCTTTCTTTCTCTCTCTGTTTCTCTATCTCTCTCTCTTTCTCTCTCTCTCTTTCTCTCTCTCTCTCTCTCTTTCTTTCTCTCTCTCTCTCTCTCTCTCTCTCTCTCTCTGTATGGCTTCTTTCATTCACTTCTCGATTTCGAGAGCCTTTGAAAAGTTTATGTTTGTGAGCGTCTTTGAACTAATATCTAAAAGACAAGAGCAAATATGTTAAAGCAAAACTCGCCTCATTGTCCCGTCCTTCGTCCAACCAAAGGAATAACAACAAAAGTCCTTTGGAAATATCGACACATGTACAAACACACCTCATACAAGACAAGCACGCGAACACATTATCGCACCTTCTGCATAGATTCCGAACTCTGTTAGGAGTCGATGGCTGCAAGGGTAGATAATAAGTTGCTTCAAAGCCATAAAAACAAGGGTTGGTCACGCAGAAATGACATCGATAACATAACACGTAGGCACGCTTAGTGGGGACGATAAAAACTTTGGATGAAACGGCAACATTGAAACCCGCAGCGTGTACATGAATAGGTTCCTGTGCATTCTTTCCACGTAAATCAAAGCAGATATAAATCAAAAGCCTTTCCAAACCCAACAGTTTATACACGCTGAAGGGCTATCGTGTTGTTTATGGAAAAGCAATTCCCTCACACACCCACCCTTGTTCATTAATGTTGAGGTTGGATCAGAAAGTTCCCGGAATGATATTATTTCCTTTATCACGTACATTAAGTACAATATTTCAATGATCTCTCACCTCTTGTTTTACTTCTCCCCCCCACCTAAGGGTACTATAACCCTTAATACGACGCTCTTTCCTCGGCTAAGAATTACACGGTCGTGGTTATTTTTTTTAAAAAGGAATCAAGAAAATTGTATTTTATTTTACATTATACGTTGCCAAGAAGTTCAAGTCAAAATTTCTATATATTAACTTACTGACCCAATTACTGTATTAACTTTCGAAGTCATAAAGGAAAATTACCAAAATCAAGTATTAACGAACAGTGTATTTAAACAAAATTAACAACTGCGTAAAAATTGTTCTTACATAAATTTAGCACATCCTTATCTTTTAAATGAAGCAAGTTTTGCTTTACGATATCACTTTTACATATTTCAAGTTTTCTTCACATTAAGCACAATATCAAGTCTATTTATAAGCACATGTAAGATCTTCCTATTTTGCGAAGATTTTTACGAGACAATTTGCATCAAACTCTCGATTACCTCGAAGAACAATATAAGACAAATTGTGTATATATAAGTTCAGTAGATTATTCAAAATTCAGAGTAATTTATACTTTTCATAACAACAACATGTGTCTTGTCAATTTATGGCTATTTGCCATTTCGAAAATACTTATCTGTAAGTCCGTCATGAAGACAAGATGGCTGTTAATTTACGTCTTTGCGACAGTTCACTATCTTCATGTTCTTTTCGCTTTTAAGGTTCTTCACGGCCTTTCTGAAGATAGAAAAACCGTTACTATTCTTATTTGCACCGAAATATCACCTTTCACGGACAAATCTTGTTGTTTTATATAAAATATTTCCAATTTAGGTCTCCGAAATATTTAGCGACTCCATCCTACAAGTCAGTGATCTTTTAGATGAAGCAGTGTATCCAAACTCACACTGTTACAACTTTACGCACAGAATACAAACTTGTTATAATTTTTCATATGACAATTATAGAATTGTACAGATATAATACATGAAAATGCTTGTAAAATAAATTAGATACAATAAAACAGATATTACAATACTCTATTACTTGTTTACGTATTTTCCTTTTACCATTTACAGTTATTTCAAGTTTTACAATTTTGGTGGGAAAAATGTTATTTACGCACATCTTAGATTTTTCCCTCTAAAAGAGTTGGCTATGTTTCACAACTTTACAACTTTAGGATTACTCTTCAAGGCGCTCACTGTAACAAATCTTACTTTTATCGACGAAATTCCACCAAAACTTATTTCAAATGGTTTGTACATGTTAGTAATACATATTAAATACATGTTCGTACCCATATACATATGAATGATCAAGTAAAATCCGGTGAGACCAAACTTATGTGCGATTTTCATAATTTGGCAATCTACGGTAAGCACATTCCTGATACATCACAAACCAAATTACATCGCTGAGATATAAAAATATTTTAAATGCTTGAAGTTTATATACGTACTTCAATTAAAACAAAGCCAAAGTGATGTAAATTAATTTTATACAAATATAAACCACCAAATACGAACTTAAATCGTAGATTTCAAGTGACAGAATTATTTTATTTTTCACGTTATGATGGTACTCATTATGATACCGTCATAGTACGTTGGTGTCTGCAAAGAGATATGCTCTTTGTACTTTTTGATGTGGTTATATGTTGACAGCGTAGCATGAAAACAAAATGACCTTAACTAGACACAAGTTAGATAATGAATACTTGGTTGTATATCTTACTCCTATATCAACTTGCTAGCAATTCATAAAATAATAATCATTATTATTATTTGACAAATTTGCATAATAAATACTATTATTAATGGACTTATTAATTGTAAAAGTTATTATTATTACATGTGCAAAGCCTCCCCGATGGTGCAGTGGTAGCGTCGTCGCCTTGTAATCAAGGGGTTCCGGATGTAGTACACCCTGGACTGCAGACTAACGAGGCTCTGGCGACTGGCCCTATGGCCAGTATAATTCTGTGTCGTCCTGTGTTTTGTCCTTATTTGTGCTGAGCGCCCTTTTTAGCCTCAGCTTTTAACCAAGGTAAGGAAATTTTAGTTTTCAGACACGCTTTTATTTTTGTTATGATAAGGGGCTGGACCCCGTATAGTGTGACGGGTGCAAAATAGCCTCAGTGCTGACGCACCCAAAAAAAATCAAATTCAAGGGGTCCCGGTTTCGATTCCCAGTGGAGGCACATAGTGGTTCGGATTCCACTTTAAACTGTAGGTCCAGTCCCGATTAGCCTTACCGTGCATATAGTGGAAAGCACCAACTCAACATGTGCAATATTCGTTTCGGACCTCTTCCAAAATGTAGAAGGAAGGAATGTATTGTAGACAGATGTAATTTCTCAAATTTGGGAATATCTTAGTAATTTTTCTGAAGATAAATTTCAAACTTTACACGCATTCTAAAGGCTCATCGTTGTAAACAAGTTTGAATCAATTAACCATAGTTTGCTTATCCAACATTCTTTTTCCTAGGAAAGCCAAGGATAACACGCCATTGCCACTACTCCCCCGGGTGGTTATCACAGCGGACTACGATGCCAGGGGTCCCAGTTCGAATCCTGGCCTGGGCGTAATTTCTGAGTGTCTTTTTGTCAATTTCATTATATCATCACTGAGCCTAATATTCGCGATTGGCGAAAAGTGGCAGAAAATCGACACTAAATAAGAAAGAGTCAAACCAAACTCGGGACTTCAGTGTTGCAGAGCAACGAGGCTCTGGCGACTGGACTCATCCTTCATCAGTTTCATCACATCGCCATTCATCCTCAACTTATTTATTTATTTATTTACTCAGAGTTTCAGATACAGTCTTATTTGGCCATTTTACACAGAAACAACATAAAGTAGAAACAAAAAATAACAAAAGATAAAAACGATAACATGATGGGATAGATTTCAAATTCAAATTCTTTATTTGCGTGTGCGAGGTTCAGCCTGAGGCTGTTCTGCCACCTAACCCATTTACATGTTCTTGGTCAGTAATATACAAAAATTACGTTGTGGAAGGAAAATATCTACATCCAGGGGAAGTTTGTTGTAGATTTCTGGGAGCCTGTAAAACAAGGAGCGTTGTAGAAGGGATAGCCTAGTTGTTGGGTTGTGGAAGAGTTGCAGGTTGCGCGTTTGCTTTTGGGGTACCCTAAGTGTGAATTTACTGATTAGGAGATCTGTTCTGATTTTGCCATTTATTATCTTGTATAAAAATTTCATGTCAGCTAGATCACGACGAAAGGATGGAGTGTGAATATTCAGAGCAGCCATGGTGTCTGATTTGGATACATGTCGAAAGGAAGGTAATCTATGGCGAACAATTGCAAGAAAGAAACTGAGAACAGAATCTATTCTGGCGAGATTGGATTTTGAGGCCATTGCCCAAATTGGGGAACAGTATTCAAGGATGGGCGAGATGAAAGATTTAAAGGACAAAGCAAGAAATGATGGGTTTTTAATTTCGCTAAATCTGTATAGAAGATCGAGAAGGCGCATGGCTTTTTTAGTGGTGGCTATAATATGATAATGAAAAGTGAGTTTTTCATCCATTATAATACCTAGGTCCTTTTGGGTGGAAACGTTTTGGATTGGATTGTTTTCAATAGAATAAGTAGACACCATTTTGTTCTTTTTTTAGGGAATAAGTAAGGAAAGAGCATTTCTGAGGGTTTAGTTCTAAATTCCACTGACGACACCACTTAACAAGTTCTGTGAGAGCATTTTGAAGAATCATCATGTCATGATGCGATGAGATATCCTTAAAGAGTTTACAATCATCCACAAACAAAAGAATCTAAGTAGCTAAGGGCGGCAGCGAAGTAAATTGAATAAATTCAGTCAATCAAATCAAACCAGTCACATTAAAAGCGGTAGAAGTCCGCTCACATTACAACCGTGATCCGAACAGAATTTGTCAATCAAACATCAAAGTAGCTTCTGCCAGTGTGTTCTAAATTGCTCCAGGAGTTACGTCGCCGGCACGCCCCTGATTAGCATGCAAGGAAACTACACAGAGAACGGTTTCCGGAGAGTTGAGTTGCAGCAGACCTGTTCGCGAGCCTCCTCAGTTTGCGACTGCTTGCATGAATCACCGCTGGAAGGTGTCGACGGGGGTTGAGTCAGTCAGGAGCTGTCAGATGCATGCCGACCGCTTTCCGCTTCGCCGCCAACTCATCAAAGTCCACCAACAACTTGGAAATCGCAAATCGATCGTCAGCTGTTTCTCTCCCTTGCACGTGTTTCTGGCCCTCTCTCTTCCCAGACGCCAACAAAACAAACTGCAACCGAAGAACAATGATAATTCAACTCCGTTGGCACGTGGAAGTACCATCTATGTAGGTCTACCAATTGTTTTCTGCAAAACTCGATCAATCCTAAATTTTCTGGCATGGCTATTTTTGATGCGACTGGCATCGAAATAAATTTACATAACAATTTTACCACAATTCCTTGCCGCGAAAAAGTAGATTCCGATACATTTCGTTACTATCGTATTTTACCACATAATCGTCCCATCATGTTTTTTAATATTTTTTTCATTACAAATATTTGCTGGTAACCTTTCAGAATCTTTGGACACAGAACATAAAATGTTGTTAAGTCCGTACTTCACAACTGTAGTAAGTTTTCTCAAGTGTAATATTTCGACTACAATGCACAAAATATGAACTAATGTGTTAACTTCTTTTCAGGCAGAAAATTGTTCGCTAGACTGTCATGAAGAAATGGTGTGCGTCGATTTGGACTAATCATTTTTAATGTATATTCACGAGTAGAGTCCTGCATGGGGCCACTTCGCTCGATCCCGCCCTCGAGAATAAACAATGGAATATCATTTCAAAATTACAAAAATCGTAGACCCTTACATGCAAAATATCCGCCAAGGCAGTTTCAGCCCATAATCATCTTCCGTATATTACTGTGTATTGGTAAGTCAGATTAAACAACATTTTAACATGGAGATAATGACTATGTTCACTTGAGTTTCAATTTCACTGCGTCTTTCACACCACGATCCATATTTCAGGGCTCAATACCACAGACAAATTACGGTTATACGTGTACTACTGGACTGCTCGTTTTGCTTGTTCGAGCGTTATGTGACAAGCACATAAGTTACAATATTGTATTATGTTCAGTTATGATCGCTTTACAATGTGAATTTATGAACGTGCATGTCTTCCAATGTGAATCCATGAACGTGTGTACCTAAAGAAAACAACTGACAATCGTGAAACAGTTTGAAGAAAGTTATGTGCTGAATATGTATAAGTGATGAATACAGTAATCTTAATATTGGATTCTAGTGTTATGTTGATAAATTTGTAGGTTTCAACTAAATAATGATGCAACAGCTGTTAGAAGAGCAAAGACGCTTCTCGTGGTTGGATCAGCACATCGGTCTCTTTTCAAGTACAGGGTGTTCCGTAGAGGACGCCGAATTAGAAAATGAAATAAAAATAGGGAAAATATCATAAAAATAGTTATATTTCATATATATGTAAGCAGTAACATCTCCCATTGACGTTTGAAAGACAATGTCAGACATATGTCCACCCCTACTGAGTATGCATGCATTTATACGCTCGACAAAATTATTGATAACCCTCTCGCAGATGTCTGTCCCGATGCCTCCAATCACCCGTATGATTTCCGCCTTCAGTTCCAAAAGGGTTCGTGGTTTGTTGGCGTACACCTGTGATTTCACAAACCCCCATAAGAAGAAATCACAGGGTGTAAGATGACACTCCACCTGCCAAAACCCACACCACACAGTCGATCTCAGCGGATGGATGGATTTCATGCTCCTGGATTATTCGAGGATTTTCGGAAGGAAACCACAACAAACGAGTCAAAACAATTGAGGCTACATTAATCGGCATGACAACAGATGCCAACATTGGTAAGAACAGGTCTGCCAACCTCGAAACAAAACAATAGCACTCGATTCAAATTCAGCGGCCTATACGGAACACCCTTTAGCTATATAACCTCGCGAATTCTGGTGATTAGGGCTTGCGTGAAACTTCAACATCCATCTGGATGGCAGATGAAATTGTCTTCTGTCTTAGTCAACTTTGTACAGTGTTCAAAGTTTTGAACACCACGTGAATTGAACAGAATTTCTTTTCGGCTATGAGCCTTTACATAAAGCTACTGGCAATAATAATGGGGCACCTAGATTCTGAAATATTCGCTTCTCTCCCAGGTGTTGTGTGCAGCATAACCCTGCGATAATAAGTGTATTTTAATAGCAAATTTTTAGTGACAAGTTCTGCAACCGCCGTAGATTTATGCAACACACGTCACGCCTTGCAGGGAACCGAGTATTTCAGGATATAGGTGTCCCATTTTTATTGGCGGTGACTGTACAACGGAGAAAAAATAATTAGTGCACATTCCCTCACCTTCTCTGTCTTCTTCCTCTTCTCGCTTATTTGAGAGTTCACAACCACAGTCTTTCATTTCCTTCACTTCACTAGACTTGCACTATTTCACAAAATTCTTATCTTAGTGATTACTAAAAAAAATATTAGTCCCCTTTTATATTCATTTTTCATTCCCCCCACTTAGCTTCTTTGTCCAGACATAATACAGGAAAGTTCCCAGATTCCTTATTTGCACCTTTCCAACCAGCGGCCTCTCCATCCTAACAGCAGTTGTCATTATCTTCTCTATGTTACATTCATTTATTTTCCTGATATACTTATGTTTTGCCTCTGCTGTTTGTTTGCACTGTGGGAGGATTTAATGAGCGGTAGAGTACAAAAACCTAACCTGCTTAACCCACCCATCTTTCTGCACGATAAATTTCAATTATTTTATTTCATCTCGGCATTGATTGAATAACATTGCCATATGTCGGTACTGACCCCTGACACGACCAATGTTGCCAGAACACTAAGTAATTTCGAAAAAAACATACTTCTTATAAATATTCCATAATAAACCCCCATAAAATCTCATGTTATGCATAAAATGCTTAAAAATGTATCGCTCTTTTATCGGTTCGATAAATACTCGCACAGACCATCGATACGCATCGAATTTTTTTGCAAGCGACTCCACAGCTGCTTCTTATCCATGTTTGTTCTTACTTCGTACAAAACCTTTTTACATCTTAGAAACTTTTCCCACATACTGAATGTTTTCATGTAGGGCATGATTTTCTTGTTTAATGTGTAAAGAATATCTACCTAGACAAAGTTAATACCCAATGTAAGTTTCATGACGCTATAGCTTTTTGTACAAAAGTTATGTTCTTTCAAAGTCTCGGTTGCGTGACTTTTCGAACACCCTGCATTCCGAAGGGGGGCACGGCTCCCCCCGGAAAATGAATGCCCACTTAAAAATTATATATTTCACACGCAATTTCATTTCATTCACAGTAATTTATGTTAATTATTGTGAGTGTGTTGAAGAAACCTGATAATTTCAGACTGAAGCAGTGTTTTTGAGGGGGCATCAATATTGTAGGGAAAAGGTCTCCTTTGTCCCACCCCCTGGGAAAAAATCCTGCGGACGTCGATGCCTGTATTTTGTATTGCTTTACTTCCAACACGCGAACGTCACTTTATCTCCTCCTATCTTGCTCGACCAGATGCCGTAACCGCAGCTCCAGGGAGTTTGCAGGCAAGGCCGCCGACGCTCGGAAGCCTGCAAGATAGCAGCTTCGTCACATCACATCGCCTCGATCCACCCACGCTGCCATTGTGCAAGTAATGGTCCTCCCTGCAACAGAGCTCTTGAGAGATTCCTCAGGACCGACTATCTTGATCGCATGTCCCAAAAAAAGAGAGAGACGGGGCCGTTTTGATGGATGGGGCCCACGGCCTCAGCAGTGGCCCACACACAATACGTCATTACCCGTCATACACCGCTCGAATTTGTCATCGGACGTTCCTAACCCGACCCTCATTTGTTTCGATGGCTTCTTCCAAAGGGACAGGTGGCGCCTCTCGCGACACCTTCGGAACGATGCGCACGCCCTCATGTCCAGGTGCGGAAGAAAGCATAAAAAAGATATATAAAAAAAGGAAAGACGACAGGGAAATAGCAGGGGTGGAGGAGTTCGTGTAACAATGGATACAGAAGCCAAGAATTTGACTCCGTAATGAGACGAGGGAGATGGATTGTCTTCCGTGGTTTTCATTGTTGTTCGTTTGAGTTCAGTCGCGAGAAGGGAAGGGTTGATTTATACATGAGGGGAGGGGGTTGGCAAGACAAATGTTTCTCAGATTTTGCTGGAGAAGGTCGCAAAAATTAAGCATTTGTGTCGCATAAGGACATATTTAGAGGGGGTCCGGACCCTCCCCGAAAGACTAACCAAGCCCAATAAGCAAAAATACACCGTGTCCCAAAATGATTATCGGGGTTTCAAGTACTTGGTACATTGCAGCAGACGAAGGTGAATGTTTGTATCGTACATGTATGTTAAGACCGGCTGTGGAAATTTCCTACCCTGAGCACTTATCATTTGTTTCCCATCTGTCACAGTGGCGTAAGCAGGGGTGCCCACAGGCAGGGACGGCGCCAGGGGTGGGCACGGGTGGGCAAGCGCCCACCCAAAAATTCCTGTGCCCACCCGATTGCCCACCCAATCAAATTCAATAAGTACATATACTTGGAGATATATGAATAATTCGATAAATAAGTGTATTCTGGTGTTCATAACATGTATATTTTACTTGTGAATATTATCTATGCTAGAAATATTCACATATTATCAACCCATAAGAAGCCAATTTTGTCATTAGAAAGTGAAAGTAAATACTAGAGCTACAAAAATTGTGATAAAATGAATACTTCCATGATTAAAAGCAGCTAGTAGGCTTAGGAGGCTCAAAATTATGCAGGGTATGATCAAGATTAGATCAGAATTTAGGGTGAACTTGAGGACTGTAGCTCCGAGTATCCACGTATATAAATCCCACCCTGGGTATGGTTAAAATAATCTCCAAATAAACAAATAAAATCATCATCTTAGCCTTACTTCCTCCGGCAACACAATACATTATTTTGACTTTTTAATTATTATTATTAGAATAATTTAATCAAGAAGACTTAGATGGGCAGGCCATGTGACACAAATGGCAGAGGAATAAAATAGTTTACAGGATTCTTGTTGGGAAACCTGATGGTAAGAGACCAGTAGGAAGGCCAAGACGAGGATGGAGGGATAACGTTGAGATGGACCTAAAAGAAATCGGCAAGGATCGAAAAGATTGGATTGACCTTGCCCCGAATAGGGACAGATGGAAGGCTTCTGTTGCTGAAGCCATAAACCTTCGGGTTTAAGTATGCTAGAGAGTATAATATAGTTTGTATTTAGCTCGGCATTAAAATTCCAGAAGTGTCCCTTTTTTTATTTCATTACAATTTTTATATACTTGTTATCTTCAAATATCAATATGGTATGCGAAATATCAACTTTATATTCATTCTACTAATAAGAAGGAATCACAATAATCACTACAATACTACAGTGAATAAATTTTAATAAACCCGTTATGTATGGAAAAAGCTACATAATTATTCAATTGCGAATGAGTGGCTTATCCTATTTAGAAATCCTCTTTCCACACATAAATTTTGCCACATGAATCAGCCGAAAATGTCAACAGAATCTGTAGATGTAGCTGAAGTAGAGAAAAAAAAGTTATGTCACGAAGTATCCGGAAGACGATTTTATTAGTTTGTTTTTAAATCCACTTTTATACTCAGATAGGCTAATCGGGACTAAACCTACAGTTTAACGTGGAACCAGTGTGCATTGTGCTTCCACCAGAGGAGGAGGGAGTCGAACACAGGACCTCTTCATTATAATGCGACAGCGTTATGCCTTTGTGGAAAAATAAACAGAAAGAACTCGCACCAAACGTGGCATTTTATCACTACAGAAGATGCGTCCATTTTAGGAGGGCGATTGCCTGAGACAAATATTTGAGACTTTCGGAAACATCATAATTGTTCACGGAATTAGCTGCCTTGATCTACTAATGAAACGCTGTGCAATTGAAACTACCATCTCAACTTTCTAAGAGGTATGAACTAATGCAACTCCATTTTTGGAAGAGTAAGTTGTGGTTGATTTGTTATATTTAACCTTTAAACCTTTCGAAAGTAACCTCTCTCTCGCCGCGGCCTTTGCGCGCGATTTTTAAATTTTTACACTTATTTCAGAAAAACGTTATATCTCTGAGACTATTTGAGCAATCTACTTCGGATAACTTTTGTTTGAAAACAAAAATATCGGAGCACGCGACCGTGTACAATTCAGAAAGCCCAAGTGAGAAAAACGGGGTTGGGAGTGGCCAAGTCCCCAAAGTTCAATGAAAAAATCTGACGTTCGCCCCCCTCTTCTTCCGTTATTTTGGAAAAGGGCGCAATATTTTGGAAAAGGGCGCAAACTTTTGCATTGTTTTCAAAGAATAGAGTTTTTGCAACAAAGGGAACTTAACTTCTTTCAAGTCTCTAGTCCTCATACAGGCTGAAATATGATGCAATATGTCATATTAGAGAATAAATTAGTATATCTCTGAGACTATTTGAGCAATCTACTTCGGATAACTTTTTTTTGAAAGCAAAAACATCGGAGCACGCGACCGTGTACAAATCAGAAAGCCCAAGTGAGAAAAACGGGGTTAGCCTTTCGTTAGCCTAGGAATACTTCATGGACAATGAACAAAGAATTTGATTTCCGTGTGTGTTTTAAATCGTTCCTAATAAGACGTTCATTTTAATCCAAACATTCAGTGGCGGCGATTAGGAGGACCGGGAAGTGGGGGATGCAGTTTCCCCGCCACATTTTGCCACTTATTGCCCCCACACTATGGTCTCTTTATGCTAAGCCTTTTCTACCAAGAAAAAGTATATTGTCTTTGCCCCTCAAATGTTGGCACCCAATCGCCGCTACTACAAACATTGAGATAGATTTCTCAGTTGTACAAACCTTGTAAGCTAAGAAAAATGACCCCAAGGAATAAGAAAATCCTTTCAGTGAAAAACTCATACGATGAAAATACTATGCTCAGGACAGTAGCATGCCCAGGATTTTCGAAAGGGAGGAGTTATGTGTAGTTTTTCTTGGTAGTCAGCCCTCATTTTGTCATATTTGCCTACCTTTGACGTTCTTTCTTGTAGGAATGCTGGACCAAAGGGGGGTTTATAACCCCCACCAACCCCCCCTTGGGCACGCCACTGGCTCAGGAACATGCATTTAAATTACGAGAAACTTCACGATTATCTACCGTCGCACTTTCTATCATTGTCAAGTATGTGCCTTGTATTTGCAACACAAGCTTAAACCTAATTCACATTTATTTCACTGTATTAACATACATGAAAGAATGTGATTAGAATGTATGGCTGCGCATGGGTAAACACTTCCTTGAAATAATTGTGTCCTTCAGAGACAAAGCGAAAGGAAATGGAACAAGATGCGAGAATAGATTAGAAAAGAATAAAAAGAAAACAAGAAAAGGGAAGGGAAAAGAAGTAAGAACAAATTCGGGAGTGTAAGAGAGAGGGGGATACATACGTCTTACATACACCATATAAACTATATATGGTCTTACATTTATTCTGCCCACCCTAATCTATCAATAAGGAGCTTCTGCCCACCCGGTCGAAAATTTCTGGCGCCGCCCCTGCCACAGGGGGGATTCATGACGCGCCTACGTCATGAAACCCAACCTCTTATGCCTTTAGAATCGGTTTGGAAAGGGAGGCTGTACGCATTAATATAAGGCCAGTCAAGCAGACAAATCATTAAGAATAAGTTTCAGTACACTAACAATGGTAGTGAACCTGAACAGTTTTGTACGTTTTATGTTAGCAAACATGAAAGTGAGCTTCAAGTACCTAAAGTAAACATGTTGCATAAATATTGACTGACCAAAATAATTTGAGTAAATAATTTGGCATAAAGGGGGGAGGCAAGGGGAATGTTCCACCTTTTTGATAAGGGGAAGTGCGTCATAGGCCTTGAGGGATGGGCATCCCTGGGCGTAAGTGTATTACAAGATGGCGACTCCCGTCTAGAAGCATTGGATGTGTGCTGTCATGAAAGGTGCTCACATTGAACATTTATAAGGTCAACCGTGTAAACTTGTTGAGTTGTACTCCCATATAAGCTTTGTCCTTGTACCCCGCGTATGAGGAAATTAAACGACTATGAAACTCCGATAATCATTTTGGGACACTCTGTATTTGTTGCTGTTGTAGAATACGAAGTTGATTTATTTTCGCACAACTTACTTAAAGGTAAGGTATAGGTTGTAACTTTACAGCTTTGCGTTAACAGTGCCTGTGAAAATTTATGCGTGCCACTGCAAATAACAATACGCATAAAAATAATGATCAGGTACTACTATTCATCAGGTGTACCTGACAACCTTTCTGTTATTCAATAAAAAATCCATTAAAAAATTTTGACATTAATTTCTTTGGTACGACAGTTGTTTTTATGCAAATGTTAGTGATCTTAACTTCACGTAAGTCATATAATGAATAAATGCTTAATTTTATCTCTCCACACAATAATATCAATAATAATTATTAATTTTATCTATTTTAATATTATCTTCTTAACCTATTTATTATAAACGTTATTATTATTATTATTAATAGTAGTAGTAGTAGTGGTGGTGGTAGTAATAGTAGTAGTATTATATGTAAGACACTTGGTTCAATCCCCCCTCCCCCCGATTTTATAGTTCTAGATACGTGCCTGGTGTCGCCATAGTCGTTTTGGGTAAACTCATCTTTTAAATCAAACACTGAAACATCTTTACAAATGTTCTATGATTAGTGTTTATTTTAAACCATATCCACTATCTCCGTTATGGACAACATCGACCTTCCTGCACACCCCTTATGTTCACTTTGCCTGCCTTCTCTCTCTCTCTCTCTCTCTCTCCCTCTCCCCTCTACTATGTGCGTGTGTTCTCAGACAGACAGAGAATTTTGCGAAGAGGTGGAGAGATTTCCGTTTTCGGTCGATGTGATGTGTCAGTCAAACCAACATTGCGTGGCTCTGCCGACCAAGAAAGTGCAAGTGTTGTAAAACTCCTATTTTTGCCTCGGCACAGCTTACAACCCATAAAAGAAGGTTGCAAATCTTTCGTTTTTCCTAACAATCTCATGCTGTCAGCTGACACGTCCTTTCCCGTTGGACAAATACTTATGTGTCTTGTTGCAATCTTTGTAACTGAGCATATGATTGTTATTTCGTTCAAATATTTAGCCTAGTTGTGATGACGTCACAGAATATTGACGTGCCTAAATTTCTACATCTTGGTACTCCGATTTCTGTGGTAATTACCCAAGGTACCTTTATAAGGTATGCCATTCCCGAGGTTCCGAGATTTTTTCCCATGATTCTGTGCGCGCTATGACGTCATTAAGAGGACAGAATGGAACTTACTTCGTTAGCGTATACGGAAGCTTGAGATAAATGGGTCGATTATTTACTTATACACATCTTTTCTTGAATGCCGGTAGAATGAGAACAAATCAGCCTGTTTGTGCTCTTGCCACGTGCAATAATAATAGAAGAAAATTTCCTGGAATAAAGTGATCATTGCTTCCCAAAAAACAAGTTGCTGTAGCAGGATTGATTCAATTTGTTCCTCCAAATTTCGGACTTACTCAGTGGTGCAACCACAGGTGGAGGCAGGGACATTGCCCCCCAACCTTCGACGGAAGTCAATTCTAGGAGGGCCAAACATTGATAGCCAAAGGCACCTGCAGGGGGCACAGAGGAGCAATTGCCCCGTTCTATTTCAAATTTTATATAAATAAAAATACATTTCGTAAAATTTTCTTGCTCGCTTCGCTTGCAGTGCCTGCATTTCTCAGTCTCGTCAAGTTCAGAGCCGTAGATAGGGGGAGGCGGGAGTCGGCCATGGACGCCAAATGATCTAAATTTAAAAAAAATGTTGTGAAAGAGGGAATGCCTTGGCGCCATGTGATATTATTTGCTCCCTATAAAATCAATATTGTTTTAAATTGTAAAAATTGGATCTAAAAATTTTATTTTTCCCTTCGCTCGCAATATATTTGTTTTCTGTAATGTAACGTATGTAAATAATACGTTTTGTATATATGTATTGAATAAACTTTGAATACGAACATAACTTAGTGTTAGCATCTTGCATATGTATTTTCTTATTTTATGTCGCTCCATGTTGCATATGTGTAAAACATATGTTGTACATGAAAGTTATACATGTTATATGTACAAAAAGAATTAGCTTCGGAATGCATTTATCATTCATTTTCTGCCATTCAATAATACAGTTTGTGCTTGTTTTCAATTATTAGCTAATGTAAAATTTATGGTGTTGAAAAAATATTTCAAATCGTTTGTTCCAAACAAATGCTTTAGCACAGACATCTAGCCCCCTTTTGCGTAATTTATGATGATAATAACGTCTTTGATACTACTACTACTACCACTAGTAATAATAATGTCATTATTAATGTTGTTATTATTATCATTATTATTATAATAATTATTGGCGGGTTTATTCTGGTACTTGCCCCCTCTAGACAAAAATTCCTGGTTGCGCCTCTGGCCTTACTTTCACACTCGCCTTCCGTATCATCACGTATGCAACTTTCAAAGACCATTAAACAATCGGAACTCAGTTTCTAAGTATTGCTTCATTGAATATTGAGTGCAAGATAAGATTTTATCAGCTTTGGAGTTGAAACATCGCCCGCGAAAATAATACTTTGAAAATCTCGTAGGTAGCGAACAATAATTAACAATTGCACTGTGTTACTTTACTTTATGTGCGTTTGTTGAGAAATTGTTCTTTAATTTCTTTTATATGTGCTTTAAAAAGCCTCGTTGGTTCAGTCGGTAAATAATCTGACTGTCAAGCTGAAGACGAGGATTCTGTTCCCAGGGTGGTTGGTCTCGAGGGGGATTTTCTCAGCAACGTCCTTGCATGAAAACTGCTTTGAGGTTCACAAGGGGTTTAAAAAAATAGTATTTTGGGGCCCGGAACGAGATACTAACACCAACTTTATAAATGGTCGAGATTGTGAATCTTAAACCCTATATTCATTCATGGCATGATACAACGCGTAGAAGGTACTTTTGCTTTTAAAACTTAGTGCATATTTAGTTGCACACCGTGGCCGTTCGGTCTAAGACGTCATGCTTTGAACTCTGGCTACGGAATGCGCAGGTTCGAGTCTCCTAGGGGAAGCGTAGCAACTTTCTTTCTGAGGTTTCGGACTGTATGTGGGATCGGTGGCCACCCACCATTCTGAGGAAATTGGAGAGCTACGAATGAGTAGCGTAATCCGGTCATGGAAACTTACAAAAATGACTGGGGAGTCGTCGTGCTGACCACACATCATCTAGTAACAGGTTGGATTATCTCCCACCTCGGCAGGTGGAAGTGAGGCCGGCAGTCGGTAGGTAGGCTATAGCCCTGTATTAGTACACATTTGAATACATGTGGCGAGAATACACATCATGAAATTTGTTTGACCCAACTCAAACATACTGCAGAAACTCTTTCCACGTAGATTTAATAGCCGGCATCCGTGGCAGAGTGGTTAGCTCATCACGCTACGGCGCCAAGGGTCCCAGGTTCGAATCCAGGCCTGGGTATGGATGTTTGTGAGTGTCCATTCATCAATTTCATCATCATGACTCATCCCCATCTTCGCAATTAACCAAAAGTGGCAGAAAAGTGAAGTAAAATAAACCAAATAAAAATAAAAAATTAGATTTAATATTTCTTATTTGTGTTGCTTGGTGGTTTTTGCACAGAAAGGCTAATTGGGACTGGACCTACAGTTTAAAGTGGGATCCGAACAACTATGTAGCTACACCGGGTATGGAACCCGGGACCCCTTGACTACAAGCAGGGACGGCTCTACTGGCAGGCTGGGGGGCTGAAGCCCCCCCTGTGCCCCCCTTAGATTTTTGTAGTATGGTAGACGCATTTCGACCGAAATCGTAAAGAGTAAAATTTCCATTTTTCATTATAAACTTCCATTGGGACAAGTACAACATTCAAGTACATTTTCTAGTTCGGTTAGATCGCAATTACTTTATTACGATGTGTTCTGAAATCAAGGGGTCACTGATCATTCGATACTAAGGCATATGCCAATCATGAGTCGCCAAACTTGCTACGAAATCTGTTGCCTGCCTGGTAGATGGACGTATTCAGTGGCTGCGAGATTGTTTTTTGATTGTTGTTGGCATATACAGCTGAATGTGTTCAATTATTAGCCTCTGTAAATCGTATCAATTATTTCGGAATAGGTCTAACAGGTGTGGATTTTTAAAAGTAGGACGACGTTCAAAAACTAAAGAAGCGTTATGTTTCCTTTCTGTTTGTTAGTTCCTTATTGGAGTTCCGACAATTGCATGAGAGTTAGAGATGTTCTTTCATTAGTCTCATCATTATATCTATCCTTAAGTAACTAACTCTTCAGCATTCTTAAACCCGAAGGTTTATGGCTTCAGCTACACAAGCCCTCATATCCTTATCGCTGTAAATATTCGAGAGGGAGAAATACGATGTTAACGAATCAAGGAGTGCACAAACTACCTAATTCCTAAATGCTAAACATTGGAAAAATTTCTAGAACGTTCCGCAGATAAAACGATTCGTTAATGTTGCCAGTAGTTCGACTCCTCTTATTCAATAACGATCCCTCTTGCGCTTTCCAGAGATTAAAAAATTACAATGAATCGCCCTACGTGTGGCGCTACGTTTGCAGCTTCCAAATGCTGACAAGTCTTTGCATAGTGCTGCGACAACACCGAAAGCGCAAGAAAAGTTTTAATGCAATATTATCAACAACAGGGTTATAGAACATTCTCGGTGTTGCCTTGGTAAGTATTTCTTTCCTTATATTATCGGCACACTATTCATGAAAACAAAAACCTAATTTTATGTAGTGTAAACTGAAAAATTTTAAGGGGGGCTCCAGTCCCCTGATCCCACCTTGCTAACGCGCTATTAACAATAACAGTGTTATAGAACGTTCTGTGTCTTGCCTCGATAATTATTTCTCTCAAATTATCATCACATTATTCAAGAAGCCATGAACCTAATTTTATGTAGCGTAATTTCCTGAAGGGGGTTCTGGAGCCCCCTGATTCCCACCTTGGATACGTGCTTGATTCGATAATTATTTCTCTCCTTAAATTATCGTCACATTATTTTATTTCACACCACAAGAAACCAAAAACCTAATTTTATCTAGTGTAAACCGAAAACTTTCGGGGTGCTCGAGCCCCCTAAGCCCCTCCTTGGATACGTGCCTGCTGCGAGTGTCCATTCATCAATTTAAACTAATCATCACTCATCCTGTTCGTTGCGATTAGCCAAAAGTGGAAGAAGACGCTAAATAACAAAAACAAATTTATCCTCATAGTGGCGATCAACTGGAGAATCTGAAAAGTAACGTAAAATTATTAAAGGGAAATTCCAGGACATTCAGTAAAAATTCATATCAGAATATGCCCGGACGACAACTTTCCTTAGAATTAGACATTTAAAATAAATGCAATAGCTTAGTTGGAAAGAAAAGCCGGCAGTGGACTACAGCCTATAGGGACAAGATATCATGCATAATAATGTCTGAAAAATAAACTATGCATTGTTTCGGAATAAGTGTATTCTTCTATCGCGTATTTGATCTCTTGTTGTCAAATTAAATTAACAGCTTTGGTGTATAATATCAAAAGATGCATGAAAACACAGCGTTTCATGGGCCATATGCTACATTCTACGCATAGCTTTCTACCGCTCGTGTCCGCTTGGTGACGTCACAAGCTCTAGCCAATAACGTTCAAGTCGCGGAGTGGCCCCCTCTGGTAATTACCAGGGTACGGATTTATATGTACCAAAATGTCTTACGTAGTTATTTAATCAAAATATAGAATTAAATATGAACTTGCAATTGTGAAAAATGTCAATTTTCGTTAATGAAGCAGCCTGCCTAGATAAAAAATTGCATTGCGCTTACATGACATTAATTATAATGCAGAATTCTAACACAAAATAAACTTTACTTTCTGTTGTAAGTTCAAACGTGAATCTTCTGTTGTCCTCAAAGGCTGACTTATACTATTGACTGAAACTACGTTGAATATTGCATGAAGTAACGGAAGTTGGGTAAATGTCTGTTATATCGGAGACACATTTCTTCATTTTTACAAAAGAAACTACTTACGGAAATGAGTTTCTGTAGCATTTTGAAAGTTCGTGGAGGTATTTTCTCACCGTAGAATGCTGCACAACAAGAAATAAGCACTTTTGATATAATAAACTTGCATTTTGAGCATAGCGGCAACATTATGCGGTTGTTTCCATTATGTACATGCAGATGGCGCTAGCGTCGAAAGACACGCGGTCTCGCCAGTGTTTCCAAACGTGCCTTTTTTACGAGAATTTTATTTTAACTATGCTTACCTAATCCAACCTAACCTAACCTTGCCGGAAATGGTCCGTGGGGCTATCGTGAATGGTTTTCGGGGCTATCCGTCAATGGTTCGTGGGGCTATCGTGAATGGTTTTTGGGGCTATCGTGAATTGTTTTTGGGGCTATCCGTCAATGGTTCGTGGTGCTATCCGTCAATGGTTCGTGGGGTTATCGTGAATGGTTTTTGGGGCTATCCGTCAATGGTTCGTGGGGCTATCGTGAATGTTTTTTGGGGCTATCCGTCAATGGTTTGTGATGACATAATGAACACGGAAGTAGGTATTTTTCAATTAAGAAGGTTGGAAACACTGAATACCCACTCCAAATAGACAAAACACAAGCACGACGCGCGATGCTCCACCGCTGTGCGCGCCATATTGTATGTTCCGCAACGGAAGAAAGGAACCAAAAGATTTACTCGTAATGTGAAAAATCGATGTTATTTTCGTGTAAAAATCATAATGGCACCTTCAACTATGTTCCGCAATACACAATTGGTAAGTACGAACCATCCGAAACACTAAATATCCGATTTTAATGTGTCTCCGATATAACAGACATTTACCGGGAGTTGATTTAAAATAATCAATGGATTTTCACCCCGAAAGCTTGTTCTATCATCCTATATTGTTGACAAATGACAAGAATGTTAGAATAACGACTATTGTCACGACTTAAAATAAAAGGAGTGTGCAAGATGAACAGAATACAGATGAACGAGAAACCTTTGGTGTTTAATATGAGAAGGGAAAATGTACTAATGGCATAAATATGGATGTCGAAAAGTGTTTGAAAATATTGAAATTATGTGTCAAATATGACTGAAATATGCAACATCAAGGTGTCTACCAGTCATGAAAGTCAAGGAAAAGTAAAGAAATCAACAAGTAGATCAAGAAATCAATAAAAAGGCAAGAAATTATAGAGGAGATGGAAATATGGGCAAAGGTTTAAATATGGGTTTTGGAGTTATCAGCGCTCCCGGGTGCTGCAGCCTGCCAGAAGTTATCTGTCCAGGACAAAGGTTGCGGCGCCAATTCGCAAGAGAAAGTGGTGGTTAGTATCGGCCTTGGACGCTGTTATAGAATTGCGACCTCCGAAAACTTTTTGCAGGTATGTCGCTCAACGTTTTCTGAATTGTCATCTGCTTTGTATATGTTATGATTAGAGCTCGGAAGTTGAAGACCTATAAATTGCCAAAAAATACCTATAAAAAGACATAAAAATATATAAAAAAGGAACTCAGAACGGAAAAAAGGACGTATAAATGTGATCCGAATTAATTAATAACTTCAGTTTTAATTACATATTTAATTAATAAAAAAATTAAAAAATTTAGTGGTATGGAATACACAGTGCGAAAAAACTATATGAATGAAATGGATCTTCTTTCAGTCAAAAATGTTTTTCTCTCGTTTCAGGGATGGTTCAAATATATTTATTTATTTCTTTACTACAGAAAGGATGTTTAAGAGGTGATGATCTGATGATGAATCGAATTGAGAATGGGCAGTAGTCGAAAGAAGGTGAAGTTGCAAAGAAAAGCGTTAAGACCTAAAAAAAAGGCTAAAAAATTACCAATAAGCCAAAAAACGCCGAAAAAGTCAAAAAAAGGACAAATAAAACCCACCTTTTTCTGGCGTACAATGACCCAAAATGAACATATATTGTGTTGGGCCTCGTCTTCGGACACTAGAAAAAAAAAAGAATATTTCCTCATCTTCCGAGCCCTAGTCATGATATTAGCGGTACATAAAACAAATTTGGGCTCTTATAATATCATGATTTGTGTGAAATACGTACCACTGAGAGCGAAAATAAATTGAAGAAGAAAAATAGCGTGATGGTCTAAATATGGGCTATGACATGAGGTCTAATGTTGAGATCACATTTTCAACAAATATTTGGATGTTTTTCTTAATTTCGATTTTTCCCATTCCACGTGATTTCCAAAACAACAGATTATTGATAAATATGAATTTTATAATGTTTTGGCGATAAATGACTGTTTTTTAAAATTTCAATTTGCTTTTTGTGATATTGCCACTAGTATCCCATATTTAGACCACAATTTTGAAATACATCATTTTACCATTTTTTGGAAATTGCTTTTTTTAAAAAAAAAAATTGAGGCCTTCTATACTTTAGCATGCTATTGCATTTAAGTTGTATATATTTCATAGATATGCATTTTAAAGGCAGGTGTTTGAAATATTAATTTTTATCCTCCAAAAATGAGGGTCCATATTTAGACCTTTTCTTCTACTTGTGGTCAGGAATTTTTGTTATCACAATGACTGATTGATTTAGTTTATATTACCTCACTGTTCTGCCCCTTTTGGCTAATCGGGAAGATGAGGATGAATGGTGGTAAGATAAGATGGATGAAGGGACAATCACAAGCATACAGGGACGCATCACGAGTACCACATAATATTACACTGGCTAAGAGTCAAGACGCCAAAGCCTCGCCAGTCTGCCAAATGGAGTCCAGGATGCATGATAAAGCAAGTTTGATTCTGTTAAATATAGATTCAGTTTTTATCTTTACTGGCTTTTCGTAGTGGTTTCTCATTAAATAAATGTTTCTTAACTCTTAATTGCTAATTTTCAACTTTACCTAAGTAGGAGGGGTCGTATAAATAAAGGTTAAGATAAACAAAAAAAGGCCAAGAAAAAGTTGTGAAAAAAAGTCAAGAATTTTGGATTTGTTATTTTGGTAGACACTGAATATACGCCTGTGCTTTAGATTTCTGTGTGTGTGTGTGTGTGCGGAAACTATTTTTGGTTATTCCAAACGAACTTTTTTTCTGTGTGTGGTGTTAATTTTATTGCAGTTGCGTGAATGTATGACCTTAAACGTAGACGTTCAAGTGAAAAATGTAGGCTGGCCCGGACTCGAACCGCGGTCATAGAAACACCATGATTTGCTCCATTGCATTAACTTGTGAGGAATTGAGCGAGAACATCCGACTGAAATAACAGCTTTTTTCATGGCTGGGAACTGATGAGATTTATTCCGAGAGAATTTGCAGCCACAGTTCCAGCTGCAGCCGGTGTCAGGTTCGGGATTTGAAGCTGCTGGTGCTGCTTCCGCCGGAGACTCACTGGTCCACGAACGCTTATGTAAGCACGAGTTGTGATCGTCGCACCTGTTTGGCCTCCGTGTATGAAAACAAACAGCTTATGGCATTATCCTCGTGTGTTACATCGTCATTTGACGCTGTCTCTGCTGTTTCATCCTCTAGTGTGTTTGTGTGTGTGTGTGTGTGTGTGTGTGTATTCTACCTCAAAACATGTGTTTTGTTCGTAATGCCTACGATCCACAACAGGAAAACTAGCAAAATATCGTCCAGTCTGTGATAACTGAATACCACGAACTGCAAAAAAAAGTTGGTAAGGAGACAAATAGCTCTGTAACGATCTCAGGGTGACTACTCACCAGGAATTCCTTGAATTTCGGGAATTCTGCGTGAATTATTGGCTCCGGCAATTATACGTGAATTCTGCGTGATTTTTTTCTCTGTAGACGTGAAAAATTGCAACTTTTATTAATCCAAATCCCATTTGATCCCAATTTGCAAAGTTGTTCATAGTTTGGCTTTTATGTTTATTGATGAAGGAAAAGAAAGCGGCGCGGAAAATGAAACAGAATTCTCTTTGTTACTTTGTTAGTGTCCTTTGCAGAACAATCTATCTGACAGACGCAAGATTATTGCAAGGTTAGATATCTTGAAGTTGATTAGTTAAATATTTTAGTTTGAAATTCTTCTTCTTCTTCCATGAAAATGTAAGGTTGGAAATAGGAAACTGAAACCAGTACAATCACTGGTACAATCTGGTACAAACAGAAACTGTACAATCACTTCTGTATGCTGATGACATAGCATTAATAACATCAACAAAACAGGAACTACAAAATACGGTAATAGAATGGGCCAGCTCAATAGAAGATATAGAAATGATAGTGAACCCAAAGAAGAGTAAAGTAATGCATATATCAAAACATCGAAATGAAGAGAGATTGGAAATAAAATGGCCAGGAGAACAGCTGGAACAAGTGAATAGATATGAATATTTTGGAACAATAATAACAGCCGATGGAAAAGTAGAAGAAGAAATAAATAGCACGGTTCAAAAAACAAATAAAATATATTACCAAATAAGTAATAGAATAGTAGGGAAAAAGGTGGTGCAAGAAAATACTAAATTAAGGATTTACAAAACCATAATTATACCAACAATACTCTATGGCATAGAAAGCTTAACGCTCCAAAATGAGCATAAAAGTAGATTAAGAGCAACAGAGATGAAATACCTCAGAAGAGTCGTAGGAAAAACCAGACGAGATAGAATCAGGAACACTAAAATCAGGGAACAGCTACAAGTAGAATCAATTGAAGAGATAATAGAGAGAAGAACACTGGGCTGGTATGGCCATGTCATGAGAATGGGAGAAGAAAGAAAACCGAAACAAGTAATGGAAGCGAGACTAGAAGGAAGGAGAGGAAGAGGAAGACCTCGGATAGAATGGGAACAATACCTGTCAGAGATGGTTACTAAAAGAGGAAAGGCACTAATGGAAGTTAAGAGAATGGCACAAGATAGGAAGAGTTTTAGCAGATGGCTGAAGGACCCCGACGCCTAACAGCACGAAGGGGAAGAAGAAGTAAGTAAGTTTGAAATTCTTATACAGTTAACAACTTTTCAAATATTAGAATATCCCGTAACATTTGTGACTTGTGTTTATAGATGTGTTTCAAGTCTGAGTGCCAATGTAAACCCCACATTTTAAATTAAATACTTTAAATATATTTCCCGTTTAATTAAATTGAATTTTTGGATATATTGGAATCATGCAGATCCTTTACATTGTTAATATGTGTGTGGGGGTGAAAGGCAGTAATACATGAGGTTGAATTAGAGAAAACATCCCCCTTGAATTTTTGGAAAGGTTGAAAACCGGGAATTATAAGGGGTGTCTCAGAAATATTTTCGCCGGACCCTGTGGCCGAGTGGTTACCACATCGCGCTGCGACGCTAAGGGTCCCGGGTTGGAATCCCGCTCGGGCTTGGTTGTTTGTGAATGTCCATTTCATCAATTTCATCATTTCATCACTCATCCCCATCTTCGCAAATTAGCCGAGTGGCACAAAACGCGAACTAAAATAAACTAAATCAAAGAAATATTTTCGTTTTTAAAACTATTAAAATAAATACTTAAATTTTTTGTATAAAGATACATTTATTACCAAAAGAAAGCTTAAACATTAAATGTTTATTTGTGGAAATGGACAAATGGTGACCGCTCATGTTTTCACATTCAATTATTCTTGAAGCTCTCAGAAGTTACTGTTTGAGCATAAACGGGCATTATCATGATCGTTTTCTGATGAAAATTTGATACTGGGCAGAGGAAAACCTTCATTACATTCACCTAATGTGTTAGGAGTTGAGTGAGAAGATGGGACGTTGTTTGTGTGTGTGTGGCCCTTATTTCTTTGAAGATGATCATGGTAATGCTCAAACTGTAACTTCTGAGCGCTTCAAGAATAATTGAATGTGAAAACATGAACGGTCACCATTTGTCCATTTCCACAAATAAAAATTTAATGTTTAAGCTTTCTTTTGGTGATAAATTTATCTTTATACAAAAAATTTAAGTATTTATTTTAATAGTTTTAAAAACGAAAATATTTCTGAGACACCCTTACTTGAATTTTATCATGGTCCTAGAGTGGCAATCCTGAGTAATGTCGTCGCCTTGTAATCAAGAGGTTCCGAGATCGATTCCCGGTGGAGTCACATAGTGGTTAGGATTTCACTTTAAACTGTAGGTCCAGTCCTGATTATCCTATCTGTGCATAAAGTTGACATGTAAAATACAGCAATCTACTTCCCAAATGACACTCTTGAAACACAATTCATTTTTAACTATTCTTCTAATTAAAAATACCAACACACTCATGCACAATAGACAGTACAATTAACCTCAATGCCTTTAAACACAACAAACTGAATTAATATCAACTTAAAATTTCTTACATCTATAGCCTGATGCCAGAACCCGAACTTTCTTGAACGGACAGAGTGGACGTGCCCCTGAACAAACCTTTCTTTTGATCATAATTAAAAAGAAAAAAAGAATCAATATGTAGGTTGCTCTATAACCACAATGCGTCACATAATCAAAATCTTGGTGATTACTGACACGGTCGTAACACAGACATGCTTTATAATAGACGGATAACGTGAATACCATTTACATTTGTATGGATTATTTTTTGCAAGGATAGTGCGACAAGATGACTATACTAACATCCAGTAACCAAACTGTATTTGTCAACTTGCAGTCGCGGCCAACATACCTGCATTGCTGTTGTCACACCAGAGAACAGCTAATGTACATTTTACAAGTGTCTTAATTATTTTCGGTGTTTTTCACTAATTGATTTCTCATTTTCGTTATCCAGGTGGAGAAATGGTGCGGAAAACAATAAATTGAGATTTAAAACAAACACGGAGAACCCTTTTGAAGGCTCCAGCGGCATCTGTCGCTGGGAAAAGGAAACGCAATTAACTCCCATAAGCGCAGGGAGTGAGTGTTTGCGAGACGCACATGTTAAAAGTAATTTCGCAAGCACACTGCTTCCAGCCAAACCGGCGTCAGGTTGTGAGAAATAAAGTGTGTTGAAATAACAACAATGGTACTTGGTGAGAATTTCATTGTTTTGAGAATTCGGTTTGAAATGGCGATGTACAAGGGGCAGTAAGGGGTTTAGACAAATACTTTTCCAATTTACGCATCTTTCCTATGCAAGAATTGCGGGTGCTCGTTTTGCAGATGGAGAAATTCATTACAATGTTTTCATTTTGTGGTTTATTTATTTTCAAATTCGCTCGTTGCATCCGGTAAATTATCACACAGTTGCTTTTAACCGTGGAAAGGAAACATTTGCTTACCTCCGACCATAAACATGTAAGCAACGAATTGAGAATAACAACATGGGGAGTACAACAATTATCCTGGTGTGTGTGAGGTTTACAGGTGGCCTAACTTCAAGGATATCATTACCGGACGATCATGCGTGTAACTTGGCATATGGTGTTGAAAGGAGAAAGAGGAGGAGTTAATTGGAAATGTACAGCACAATGCTGTACTTCAGAATACAATTTTGATATACGAGGGCTATTTTTTTTTTCAACCTCCGATAGGGCATGAAAACAAAACCACAGTGAATAGCAAAATGGTTTTATTGACAAAAGTTACGTACACGTACTCTTCAACGTAATCACCAAGAAGATTCAGACATTTATCGTACCGATGCACCAGCTTCCAATACCCTCTGCAAGAAAAGGTGCCGCCTGTCTGTTGAGACAGGTCTGCACGGTGTTCTGAAGCTCCTCCTCATTGGTGGGGAAGCGCCGTCCTCCCACCCACTTCTTCATCGCCCGGAAAAGGTGGGAGTCACTCAGTGCCAGGACTGGGGTATAGTGATCAAACACTTCCCAGTGGAATCGTTGAAGAAGGTCTTGGGTTAACCCAGCAACATGCAGTCGGGCATTGTCATGAAGCAAGACAATGCCTCTCCGTTTGTTCTGGATGGCTCTGCGTAGTCTGCGCAATGTCTCACAGTTTGCAGTGGTCCCGGGCTCCATAAAGTCAACCAGTAACACACCTCGCACTTGGCGGGAGAGTCGATTGTAGCACACATCTCTAAGCGCCCGTCGCTCAACTTCAACTGAAGCGTTGGCCTTGGCAGTGGTGGTCCTAGCGCCTCACGGGCTACCTGGCGGCGCCATCGGAGGTTGAAAAAAAATAGCCCTAGTATTTTTATGTTAAAGACTCCATCTTAAGAAATGTAACGTGCTACATATGAACTTTTTCTTTGAATTTATCTGAATGTGGAATTGAGAAGAAGCTGTGGGCAGTGATTGAGGTACAGAGAGGAAAAGAATGTTTGAAATAACCAAAAAAGCGCGTCACTTGTGGAAGTGTAGTTACGGGACTGGTTGACTTTTGCAAATATCGTAACAATCCATAAATAATAGGAAGATATCAGTATGAAAAACTCCAAAACTCAGACACAGGCGTTGTATTCCAGACAGGAAATATCTAAGGAATGCCTTGTTAGACATTACCTAAGCTTACCGGGTCACAAACGATGTAAGCATGTAAACAGGTGTAATCAAGGAAGAAGCTACAGGTTACTGACTTGCCATTATTACGCAAATTCGATTAGAATAAATAAGTGGAACAACCGGGGGGGGGGGGTGTAGAGAGCTTTGGGCAGTACGAGCGAGTGAGACGATGGGGGGAAGAGTCGCAAGTCAGACGCTCTACTCATCGTACGGTCTCAAGTACAGAGCATTCCCTGACATTCGCTACGAGACTCGGCGGCAAGCGGCCCGGCGTCAGCGCTTGTCTTTCCCGGTGAACGGGGTCCGCGACAGTCGCACGCTAAAGTCTGTTTTTTTCGCTCTCCCTGCCTTCGCTCTCTTTTACTTTCTGTTGATGTTGCAGACTGACGCCAGTATAATCCTCCCTCGGAAGTTGTGTTGTGTCGTGTCCGTGTGTTGAAGATTGTGGCTTAATATGGCACCACAAAAGTTCACATTACAACAAAGGATTTATTTTGTCGAGTGTTACTTCGGAAAGAGGAATTGTGGAGAAGTGCGACGACGTTTTGCAACGAAATTTCCTTGGTGTTCCCGTTCCACATAGGACCACTATATTAAACCCCGTAAGAAGTTTAGAATAACAGGATTAGTTCTGAATAAAAGTGGAAAGAAAAACCCACGTGTACTTACTGAGGAAAAACTCGATGAGATAGGACAAAGGTTAGAACAGTCTCCTCGGAAATCTATCCGCCGCCTCTCACAAGAAACGGGTGTTTCAAAAACCCTCTAGGTCCCCCGATTTGTCAGCCTGCGATTTTTATTTGTGGGAAAATCTAAGAAATAAAGTATACAAAGACAATCCGCACACCATCCGTGAGTTAAAAAGGAGTATTGTACGAGAAATCAGGAGAATTACAGTAGACGAACTTGCACGTGTAAATGCCAATTTCCTTCGGAGATGGCAGGAATGTGTTGCAGCAGAGGGACATCACTTTCAACACCTTCTGTAGTCAAGGTTAGTACACAATATGAAAACTGTGATTTTAATAGCCGACTCTAGCGACTGTCGCGGATCCCTTTCACCGGGAAAGTCAAACGCTGACGCCGGGTTGCTTGCCGCCGAGTCTCGTAGCGAATGTCAGGGAATGCTCTGTACAACTCCACACAGCAGAACGTCTCGTCGAGCAGACAGAAACAGGTATACCTTCTTATCATGCTGGTCCAGTCTTTGAGGGCTTAAAACTCAAATGTTGTGTTTTGCCATTCGCATGTGTATTTATCACCTCTCGCACTTTACTATTAAGCTTCTCCCATGAATAGCGAGTACGCCATCGTTGAGGATGAGTGATGAATGAGCTACGGTACCCAGATTCGATCCCAGTTCCTTCCAGGGACGATACGTGGTGGAGGCGCCGGGCAACTAGTCAGTTCTGGGTAGGGTTACCAGACGACTTCTTTTCCCGGACATGTCCTATATTTTAGTCTTATATCCTCGTCCGGAAGTAAATGTCCCACATTTGGTGCATCACATAATTTAAATTAATCCTGTGTTGATGGTGCACGGTGTCTAGTTCTGGGTGTGGGGTTTTAATGTGGCCGTTTGTCAATGATTGTTTTGGCAAGCCCCTTCATCTGTCTCCTGTACACCACAATTTTGTTTTCAGTGTTAGACAGATCTTCAAGCCCCTAGGGGAGCGGGGGTCGGGGGTTCGTTGAAGCTCCTTGTTGTCTGAGCCGTGCGAGACTACAGGCGTACGTAGTTTTTATTAAAAATCCCGTGTATCGTGAATTTTTTTATAATTCTATAGAAATTCAATTTTCATAGTTTTACAGAATCTCAATTGTTTGCAAGAAAAGATCTAATCGCAATAATTGAGGGTTTGGCACTTTAACCTTTAATTGAACATATTTTAAGAATCTGGTATCTGACACCGTGTGCGACCATCGACTTAATTGTCCTCGCGCGATCCACGAAGGGTTAAGAAAATACGTAATCAAGGGACCCCTGGTTCGATACCCGGTGGAGGCACATCGCACAGTGGTTCGGATCCCCTTCAGGCTGTAGGTCCAGTCCCGATTACATAAAGTGGACTTGAAACAACGGTTCAAACAAACAAAATACCCGTTTCAGTCTAATAGAGGGAAAGCACAGGTAACCATCGAGCAAGTTACAAGTCTATGGACTGACTGCACTCACAGACTTAATATTGCAATTGATTTTGATTCAGATCTGCAGAACAGACTGAAGTTTTGGAGTCACATTATATTGATGTCACTGCTCAATGCCTGAGAGCAAATTTTTTGCTTTGGGATTTGTACCGATGAAGTTATCATGGGTCCAACACGGTATTTACAATTCATATTTTTATTGTATGGCAGTGGGTATACAGAGTAAAGTTAATGAGCTAGAAATCACCACTCGAACCATTTCAACTGACGTTAAGGAAATTATGTTTCATATTACAGTAAACCCTCGTTAACACGAACTCGCTTAAGACGAACATTCGGTTAACATGAACAAAATGTTGGTCCCGGCAGGGATTGTATTATATCTTATAGAAAGTTTTATCGGGTAACGAGAATTTCGGTTACCACGAATTACGAACTGTATTTTAGTCCGTTGCGTCATTAGATCTCATTTAACACGAACTTTCAAAGGTTTTCACAATTTTTTTCTGTTGGTCCTCTGTCGTTCCTCTGCTAGGTATGTAAGAAATCGCTCAACAATCTCTTATCATCTTGTCAACAATCAACTTATATAGTATTGTAACCAACAGATTCAGATCAACAATGTGTTCAAATGTGTTTTTCTATTCTTTAGAACATAGCCAGTACGAATTGACCGCTAGTTTTACGGAAGCTATGAGTACAGTTGGCCGTGAAGTTACCAGGCATTTGCGTTCCCATCTGCGACAGCGCAATATACAAGAATTTTTCACCAGAAAATGATCTGAGTACTTTTTTAAAAAAAGTTAATTACTGTAGTACTGTAGTAGTGTTTTCTATGATGACGTACATAATACGTATTGTAAATGGTTAATGTGTAGAAAGCTGTATTGCAACAATAAAATTTGAGTCCCCGGTTAGCACGATTTTTTTTAACACGAACTCTTGATTTTTCGGTCCCTTAGGATTCGTGTTAACGAGGGTTTACTGTATTTCATGTTATGCTAATTACGGAATATTTGTGTGCCATTTCAGGCCCTAACGCAAAAATTGAGAGTATTTTCATTAATGTCAGCACAGTGAATTGGTGAGACAAATAAACTTCTCAGAGAGCCTGTAAAGGATTTTGTACTGGTTCTGTATAATTTCAGAGTTTGGCTGTTCTGAGTTGACAAAGTGTATTTTGACTAAATCTTAATATTTGAGGAAAATTGGCTTCTCTGAGAAGTACTACTGAAAATTCGTGTAGTGAGAACTGCGAGTGATTATTGTCCTACAGTTTTGGACAGCATGTCCTTTTTTTTTTCTTGTGATCTTGTAACCCTGCTTCTAAAAGCATAAGAAAGCGTAACTTTTGGAAGCATAGTAACAACAACTGCAACGCGTCACTTACCGAGATCTGCTTTACCGATCAGTACCAATAAGAAACAAGCTTCAAATTTTGACGTTCGCCGTACTTCCGGCGCCACCACAAGAAGACCACGGAGGACCCCGACTCGAAGACCTGCCACCCGATTCCTCCCGGGGGCCAGCCACATCAGCAAAATGCAAATCGTGTGCTGACAATGCCAGCGAGCAACAAGAGTCCATCCCGCCAGCAACAATACCAGGTTCCTCGCTTGATTAATCGTTGTTTGCTATCCGCCATCTCAAGGGACCAGCGCCACGGGTGGGGGGACACAGGAGAGAACGGTCAGCCTTTATCTATTCTCGCATCGCTTCGGGTTCCTTGTTTTTATCGGCTTGCTCCATTACACTTTCTTCTGCTTCGCATCCACCTTTTTTTGGGGGAGGGGGCGGTGAGGCTTCTTCCGTACGCGGCACCCTGTAAAGAAAATTAGAAATAAAAAAAAGAAAACTGTTTGAATGAGCTAGCATATTTTCATTAACTTATATATAGGGCCATTCCATGTGCAATCAGCAGGAACATGGGCAAATTTGCCACTATCCCCTCTGAAATTGTGACAAAATTTGCAGCATATCTACCTTCAGGTCCCAGGAGCATGCATGTAAAAATTTTCCCGCGAAAACCCACCCGTTTACGAGTTATGACACTTTGAAAATTGCATACTTTTTCAAAACAAATTACACTCAGAAAATAATCATTTTTGTAGCTACTGGAACCACATTTATTATGCAAGGGCCAAAAATGCTAAATTTTGATATTTTCATACAAAATTGTAAACGCACTGATCCAAAATTTATCCCACCATTGATTTTATTCATATTTTAATATTTTGTGAATATATATATATATATATATTCGCAGAGCTTTGTGAATGTTATTTGTATTTTAAGGAATATTTTTTCTAGGAAATACAGCGTTAATGTCCCAAATAACTATATGTTAGTAACCAAAAATATCTACAGATTATTCAATAACCTCTTTGTGAAATTAAAAAAAAATGGTTCATCTAATAGAATTAACGTCACAACACATGAGCATTCTGTTTTCATATTAGTATTTTTAAATGTTCAAGTATTAAATTATGTGTAGGCGTAACAACTTTAAATTAGGTTCTTAACCACATTTCACTGTGCCTCCACCGATATCGAATCCTGTCTCTCTTCATTTCAAGGCGAGTGGGAAGCTCAGCACATGAAGGGTCAGCGAAGGTTACGCCGAGAAAATGATAACCACACTTGCTGGAAGGTATTTCTTGTGGGAAGTCTGTGGAAAAGTGAATTGCTCTAGAATGATAATTGTCAATATGTGTGCCTGATGTTAAGAAGGGGCCGATACTTGTACTACTGATATCGAAATACTTTGCTGAATTGTACTCCATACATTTCGAAAATGCGTTTTATTAAGATTTTTATTTTAATTTTGTTTAACCACCCACCTCCTGTCTTACAATTTACATTCTAAAGTTCTGCACATCAACTAAATGCGTATTGAAAGTACCAACTATGTTGGTAAGATGTTTACGCCTGTGGACTGTACCTGTAGAGAGGAATTTATGTGTATTGCCAATCAAAGTGTCCATCACCAAGTTTATTCTGTTTTACGCAATGACTTCAAGATTTGAAACAAAACGCCAAACTGCTGACAACCGCGACACTATACAGGGTGTCCGAATTGAAACGCCCTCATGACAACTGCCTGAAACTCCACATATATTTGATGTTTTCAAATGACTTATACATCAAAGAATACACGTAGTCATAAAGTTTCTCTGAGCATAGTAGTAATTAGTACATTTAGTATTAAATGTAGTAAATGTGCTTACTAATTACTATTTTACTCACATAAACATTATGACTATGTATATTGATTGACGTATAATTCATTTAATAAACCTTTTCGAGCAGGCTTCATCTCCAGGAAGGCATTAACTCGGGGCAAGCCTTGACACTTACCGACCTGTTGGGTAAGATGAGTCAAGGCAAGAAATTAATAAACTTTTTCCTGCTCCAACAAAAATAGGCAATAGTTAGGCTGGAGAATTCAATTTACTAACCGATCTCTAACTACATACTAACTTGATCTGTATTTTGATAATTCATTCAGATACATCTGGAGTTACACTTACAGGCAGTTGCCAATAGGGCGTTTCAATTTGGACACCCTGTATATAGAGTATATTCTTAAAAATACGTAGGGTGTAAGAGAAAATATAATGAAAATAGTCATGGACAATTTGTCGAGAATTATATTGGCCAACGTTTCTATTTCCCCAACTTGTCATGGACTTATAAGAAGGATGACCAAGGAGATTATAACTAAACTAGAGGCTAACTTTGCAATGCGATTTTCCATCTATTTTATTCATATATATGCGTTACTACTCCGTTTCAGAGAACCACTACATTTTCTTCGCAATTGAAAATCTGCGCTCTCACTTTAATAGTAGTTTGGCTGCTTCTTTTAACTCCTGAAACACCAACTCTAAAGAGTGATCGATTTAGCTGGTGTAATGCAGTGTTATTTCATCTTAACACCAATCGCATGAACTCTGCACGACTGCCACCTACCGGCCACATTACAAACCAACCTTTCGACTTGCATTCTCATCACTCAGCAACAGATATCGGGTTAATCTCCGCCGTGAATAGTCTGTGCGTGGTTGTCAATATCTCTGCCCCCTCGCGTAATGTAACACTGTCTCGTATTGGAAGCTTCGCCCACCACAACTTCAGGTGGTGCAGTCAGAATTAGTTGTTGTTTATCGACGCTTATCAGCACTGCCTCTTTTTAACTCTTTTTGTTCCCGTTGCTGCTTTTTTTTTTCAACCTTCCTTTTCGTCTCTTTATGTTTTCTGGTTTCTTTGCTCCTGACGGATCGTCGATTCGGCTGCCATGACTTGGCACACTGAGTCCCCCTTACGCTGCAAGTTTCTTGGACATGTGAAGTGGTATGGTAATTAATTTATATCGCGGCCCTTTCCCCAGGGAACACCTTAGAATCTGATTGGTGGCTCGGTTTCGGGAATAAAGAAGGAGAGAAACATGGCGGACGGACAATCAGATGGTAGCTCCTCCTAAGAACCGTCGCTAAAGGGTAGAGGAGGGGCAACAGAGGCTTTTGCCCACTCTTGAAACCTGCTCGTTCATATTTATTCTATGTTCGTTGTAAGAACGAAGAAATTGTAAACAAAATCACTTTGCTTCTGAGAAATCCTATTGGTTCTTCGAATGGCAGCTATGCAGCAATCTTGCGCGTAGGAAAATTGTGCATGTGACAAAGCCATACCACTTAACGTTGAAGATGTGGGACCTTGAGCTTTGCAGCTACAACTAATATATTCATGGGCAGAATACCACCAGAACTACTACAGAGGAAAGGAACTATTTTCTCAGAGTCACGTGGTTTTGATTACATGAACGTCGTTCTTGCAGTGGATGGAGAACAATTGAGAAAGTTACTCGGTCGTTTGGTTCACGGTTTGATTGATTGATTGATTTGCTTTATTTACGTCGCCTTTTGTGCCACCTTTGGCTAATTTGCGAAGATGGGGATGAGTAATGATGTGATGAAATTGATGAAAGGACACTCACAAACATCCATGCCCAGACCGGGATTTGAACCCGGGACCCTTGGCATCGTAGCTCAATGTGCTAACCACTCCGCCACGGGGGCCGGCTGGTTTACGCTTTGGGTTGAAACCAGTGATGTGCCGTAGACTATAAGTTTACGTCTACATGTGTTGTCTACACGTAATCTACGCGTAGATTACATTGGGTTGTAGTTTACATAGACTACGTAGACAATCTAAAGTGCATTAAAATTAATTTTCAAGGGTTTCATGAAGGGAGAATGTGACATTTGCAACTATATTGGTTCCTAACGAAATGAAAAGAATCCTACTTACAACAAAATTTATCTTCTCTTCTATTATCAACTATGGAAGATAAATAGTATGAATAAAAAACAACAGATGGCAGTCGTGAGGCAAGAGTGGTCTTTTCCCCATAAAACACTAGAATGTTTCCTATATTAGGTTTCTTCCTAGGTGAGAAATTGTTCGAATTTGGAAGGAAGAGTATGAAAGTTCTCCTCACACATCAGCAACTGATATGCAGTATAATTTTGTTTTACTTTCACGGCGCCCTTTGCTAAGTTATCACCTTTCGCCATGTTGTTTACATAGATTACGTAATCTACGTGTAGAATGTAGACTATTGTTGTTTACGCGTGTTCGCACATCACTGGTTGAAACAGCAATTGAGTAGAAAAAGCTACTCAGTCATTTGATTCAGGCTGTAGTTTGGAACAGGAACTGAATTGAAGAGACACTCAGTCATGTGACTCAGGCTCTATACCCTGTCCCAACTATGATTTGATGAATGTTAGTTAGCGTCGCTTTTCTTCCATTTTTGGCTAATCGCTGCAATGAGGTTGGGTGATGATATGATGAAATTGATGAAGGGATACTCACAAAGAACATGCATGCAGAGATTCGAACCCGGAACTCCTGGCTTTGCCGCGAAGTTATTTTCTGCTCCAAACTTATACGTGCAATAATGAAGCCTTTGCAAAAAGGGAGAAATATAGTAACCAGTGTAACGTGTAAATCAACGCCAACAAGAACAAAATAGTCGAACTAGAAAACAATGTTCAGTGTCGAGCCAAGTGCGACAGATGCAAACGATGACAGCTGAACAGCTATTTCCACAGGTAGTTCCGTCGAAAATCACAGCTCCAATTGGCGCTGGCGTCGTGTTTGTGTGTTTACGAGTAGGGGGAGGGGATGGTTCCCTGGAACAAAGAGGCGATGTAGCAAACAGAAGCAAGCGTCATGCGTCACGGCGGAACGTCGCTTTCCGAGAAGATAAAGCGTGTTTCCATTTTGCAGGTGTGCGCATGCGTGAAAAAGCTTCAACACACAAAGTTCTGCGTGATTAAAAGAGAACTGCGGGCAGAGAAGGAAGGGGGGAATGTAAAACTGTGTAAATACTCACGCACAGGGACGTATGAAACTCAAAATAAATTCATTCAAAGCGTATACCAGGGTGAAGAATTGATTTCAGATATAGGCTGAATGAAATCAATCCCGACCTCCGTGGCAGAGTGGTTAGCACAGCGCACTGCGACGCAAGGGGTTCCGGGTTCGAATCCCGCGTGTTCTCATATCATTTCCCATCCATATCTTCGAGATTTTGCCAAAAGTGGAAGTAAAGCGAAGTAATATAAATAAGCCAATCAATCAATCAAGTTAAATTTTAAAAAATGCCATTCGTCATCAAGTCATTGGCTGGTGTAGAGAACGTGTCTGGGCGGGGGCGATTCTAACTTCGAAACAGTTAAAACTAATCCTAATTATTATGCCAATGACAATTGTTATGAAAAGAATATTCTACAATCAATCATGAATGCAAATTTGGATTCTTTAGCATAGCTAAATGAATAAGGAGACAGGTGAGTGGAGAAGGTTACCTAATTTGCATTCATGTCCAGATATTATTAGAATGATTAAATCAAGAAGACTTAGGTGGACAGGCAGACCATGTGGCACGAATGGGAGAGGAAAGAAGAGTTTACAGGATTCTTGTTGGGAAACCTGATGGTAAGAGACCTGTAGGAAGGCAAGGCGAAGATGGAGGGATAACGTTGAGATGGACCTGAAGGAAATCGGTAGGGATGGAAAACATTAGATCGATCTTGCTCAGGGTAGGGAGGAAAGATGAAAGGCTTGTGTTGCTGCAGCCATAAACCTTCGGGTTCAAGAAGGCTAGAATGTTAGTTACTTAGCTTTCCTTCAACTTTTGGCTGATCGCGACGATGAGGATGAGTAGTGATTAAATGAAATTTATGAAAGATCGCTCACAAACAACACGCCTTAGAGTTTGGGACTGCAACTCGGGGACGCGAGCTCGAAAATCCACAACTTAGCGCGCTCGGCCACTGAGTCCGAATAAAAACAAATCCAGCATTATTATAAAAGTTGGGACTGTATAAAAACAGTTGTTGTTGATCTTGGACTCGTTCGGATTCCGCTACAGTCTGTAGATCCAGTCACGATTAGCTTACCTAAGAAAACAGTTGTCTTAGAACAAACTTTATGTCGATACTTTTGTCCTCTCTGTACCTGCCCTGGTGGTAATTCTGCAAAATCTTGACCGCTACAGACTTTTCTGTTGGGTGCACAGGCGGCACGCTATTAGTCCTTGAGAATACCTCCCTGATGGCGTAGTGGTAACGTCGTCGCATTATAATGAAGAAGTCTAGGGTTCGATACCTGTTTGGAGGTACATACAATGCTTCGTATTCCACTTTAAACTGTAGGTCCAGTCCCTATAAGTGGGCTTAAAAACGAACTGAGCATCACTTCTGAAGTCCCCGCAAGTTCTCTTACCGCCCTGTCCTCTGTAGTTGCTGAGCTAGAGAACCCTTGGCTAAAAAAAGAAAAGAAAGTCCTTCCAGAAAGATGTGCTGCGTCATTCCCTCTCCGGAGGTCGTACGTGTCTTGTGATCCCACTGCTGCGATCAACTTCGGAGACAAATTGTGATCCTCCCCCCCTCCCGTTCTCCTCCTTCTCTAACAGGTAGAGTGAGATTACTTCCGTAACATCCCTGACTATCATGCATTACCAGCTTGGGAGCGGGTCACAACTCCGGAAGCATCCAATCAGCAAGCGAGCCGCTGACGTCATCTTAACTTTATCACCTATCGCTAAGCCTCTTGCTAATGCTCTACACGCCCACTAGGCTCACTAGCTAGATTGGCGCAGTCAGCTAGAGAAATGTCGATAACAATACTGGGTGTCTGCATGTTAAGAAAAAGTCAAGAAATTATGCTTGTGGTCAAGTTTTTTTTTTTTACAATATAGTGAATTTACATTGTTATGTACCTGTACTGGGAAAAAATTGAATATTTTGAAATCTAAAATTGTTTTAAATTTTGATTACGATTTGTTCATTTTTTCTTAAGAATTTTGTTCTTGTATGCATGAAGCTTTGTAAAAACATTAAATAGATTCCCCATCCAACATGAAGTCTGAAGCATTAATTTTTACATGTATTAATAAACAAAGGAAGTCTAAATATCTTGTTGAAGTACAGCTTCAGTTTTCATCTTAACCAGCCTTGTGGTAGTGTTGATTGAATTGTTGTTTTAAGTCCACTTTATACACAGGCTAATCGGGACTGGACCTACAGTTTAAAGTGGGATCCGAACCACTATGTGCCTCCACCGGGTATCGAACCCGGGACCTCTTGACTACACGACGATGACGTTGCCACTACGCCATCTGGGAGGTCTTTGTGGTAGGGATTTGTCATTGAATAAAGATATATCTTTTCTTAATTTCCGGCTATACGTAAGTAATATTAATGTTAATGTAAATGAATGTTAAGAAGAAGTCAAGAAAAAGGGAAAATAGGTTATGAAAAAGTCATGAAAAGCCAAGAATTTTGGATTTGTTATTTTAGGAGACACCCAGTTGACTCTAGACTTCATTGCCGGAAAAAAACAGTTAACTCATATCGTACACGTTACCTGTATCATTTCATTAAAAGAAATACATGGAATATAACTTTATACACGGAAAAATGTTAAACACTAAAGGATAGGTAACCAGACGAGACGGCGCATGAGACGGGCTTTGGAGCCTTGTAGATGATGTAGTGTTAGAGAGAGAGAATTACAAAGAAAGAGAGAGAGAGAAATTCTATCTTTTTCAATTCCCTTTGATTCCTTCTTCATTCTGAGAGAGAGAGAGAGAGAGAGAGAGAGATTTGTCTATTATTTTTCTCTCTTTCTTTAAAAACAAAAAGGGGGAGGACCCCCGAAGTAGGTCCGCCTCCCTTCGCATATATTCTAGAGTATGCGCTTAGGTCCTTGTGCCTTTAAATAAACCAGGACGTCAGTTGCTCTGAAATTATCGGTTCCCTCGCTTTTCCTTTCTTTAAATTCTTTATTTATAATATACAATTACATATATACTACAAAAGAAAAGAAAATAAATAAAACAATGTTACACACATAGTTTGGTTATGACTTGTTTTGTTATAATAGTCAAATGTGTATTAATATCAAGACTTATTTTGGTATCCAGAACAAGTCGTCTCTGTTAGCATATGGATAGTTTGGAATTTGGTTAGTTATTTTATCCATGTTATTTTATGTTATGTTTTATATTTTATTCTTGGGGAGGTTGTGAATAAATAAATAAAAGAATACCATTCAGGGATCCAGAACAGTTGGAAATATGTTGTGAGGATAGAAATTGAATGAATATATAGGTACTAGGTCCGGTGATATGGTCATTATTTATTAGTTGGGTTATGTGAATTGAGATTCACTGGTTTTACACTTTGCGATAGAGTATTTGATACACTCTGGTTTCCAGAGTAAGTCATATTTCTAGTATTCCGTGTTAGTTTATTTATTTTGTTTACATGGAGATGAGTTTTGTGAATATACAAGAACACAAATGTAAGGATACATACATAATATGATAGGATACAAACATGTTAACATACAGTGTATACTTATAGAATTAATGTAATTGTGGAATTAATTTTATTTTTGTCTGTTATGATGTAAACATATCTACCCTACCTACCTAATTGATTAATGGAATCCAACAAGGTGGAAATACAGTAAGACTAATTAAAATTAGGATTAAAATTAAAATTTAAAATGAAGGTGAGACTTTATATTGAAAATTAAAATTAAAATTTTATCTTTCTCTCCCTCAGTCCAGGTACACTGCATATTTTTTGCCTTGATTGATTTAATTTATTTTACGTCGCCTTCTGCTTTTTGCTGATCATTCACGACGATGGGGATTCTTGGTGATGATACGGGTGAAGTGACAGTCACAAACTTATGTGGACAACACAACACCAATCCAACGGAGGATTATACTAGATGAGTCCAGACACCACAACACCAACCCAACGGAGGATTATACTAGATGAGTCCAGACACCACAGCCTCGTAAAATGCAGTCCAGGGTGCACTGAAGTTTAAGTGAGGTTGATAATGGGACCAGAAAAAGGTGGGTTTTATTTGTCCTTTTTTGCCTTTTTCGGCGTTTTTTGGCTTATTGGTCCTTTTTTAGCCTTTTTTGAGGTCTTAACGGCTTTTTTTTTTTTTTGCAACTTCACCTTTTTTCGACTACGTTTTTACTGCCCATTCTCAATTCGAATCATCATCAGATCACCATCACCTATCATTTCTGTAGTAGAGTAATGAAATAAATAAATATATTTGAACCATCCCTGAAAGGAGAGAAAAACATTTTTGGACGACTGAAGCAGGTACGGTACAAGATCCTTTAACCGTAACTTGTCTGGAAGGTCGCGCTGTAAGTGGCAACTTTCTCTTGTTTTGAAGCTTTCAGCACGGTGTATACGACCATATTCATTAAATATGTAATTGAAACTGAAGTTATTAATTAATTTGGATCACATTTATACGTCCTTTTTTTTTCGTTTTTAGGTCCTTTTTTTATATTTTTAGGTCTTTTTATAGGCCTTTTTTTTTGGCAATTTATAGGTCTTCAACTTCCGAGCCCTTGTAATGAGGATTTGTGGAGAGGGGTGCATAAATCACTGGATTACCCATTGCACCTCCCACGCTGTTTCGGATCCCACCTTAAACTGTATGTCCAGTCCCGATCAGACTACCCGAGCATGAAGTGGACTAAAAAACAAGCTTGGAAATAAATTTCCTTACTTCCGAGAACCAAGTAAGGACAGAAATTCGGTTATTTTCCTCGGTGTGGAGTCGGAACTTTCGCAAAAGACGCCTTGTCGTGATCTTGCTACAGGTAAAAATAAGAAAAGAAGAGGAACAGGGGGCCCCTCCCTGGCGCCAGACGGTTTCCTGACTCCAACTGACATGACAAAACAGTCCCATGCTTTTCCTCGCCGGCTACCGGGTCCCTGCGACCACTCCCCACCGCACGCCCGTTCCTTTTTCCAGTCCGTGACCAGTTTCCTGGCCTTGTATGCATCGACGCCATTCTCCACGCTCTCTCCCTCCCTTCCTCTTTTTTCTATCCTTTCCTCCTTTTTTGCGTCTCCTCTCTCCTTTCTTCGCTCCTTCTCTTTCTTTCTTTTTTAACAATCTTTTCGTGCAAAGCTATCGGCGGATGCTGCAAGGAAATTCGACGAAATCCAGAGCCGAGTCCACTGACAGAATTGCTGACTCTTGTGCTGTGGGAAACAATGGATATGGATTCCCACACACGGTCCTCACCCGCTGTAAAATACTAGATTCCTAATCTTTAAGCCTGCTTTAGCCGGAAGCACTTCTCTTAGCATTTTTGCTAGCATAATTAGTGTTGAATCCAGCCACTTTCCTCCGGGGTGGCATCAAACTTCACGCAGCAGTGTCATAGACATCAAATTAGGTAGGCAAAGGTAAAGTTCCGCATCCATGAAGGCACATTTAGGAGACGTGGAGGTAGAGACCCACACATTCTTGATCTCGGCCATTTTCGAAGTGATGTGATCAGCACCACGCTCAGGCCGCCTCCCCCCATGATTAACCCAAGTTACCCATTGATGTGAGACTGGGTGAGCCACAGAGCCGCTTTATGCTGCGACAAGGCTGGGAAAATTCCGACCTCAGATCACCCAGGGGTGTAAGGGGTAGCCTTCCACGTAGTACACCCTGGACTGCATTTTGCAGACTAACGAGGCTCTGGCGTCTTGACCTACGGCCAGTAAAATCTTTCGTAGGACTCTGTGTGTGTTGTCCTGTGGTTCGTCCTTCTATCTTTTTACAGCCTCAGCTTTTAACCAAAGCCAGAATATTTTAATATTTTAGTTACGACACGACATTACAGCTTTGTTATTTTAGTTCTCGTAAGGGGCTGGGCCCCGTATATAGAGACGGGTGCAAAATAGCCTAAGTGCTCACGCACCCAAAATTTTAAAATTGAAATTCAGATCACGCAACCCGGGAATCGAACCCGGGTCTCCCGCGTGTCAGTCAGACGCACTAACGACTTTTTTTTTAAAAGGAAACTGACATAAACATCCATGTCCGAACCGGGATTCGAACCCGGGAACCCTGCCGTCGTAGCGCGCTGTGCTAACCCTTCCGCCACGGAGTTCGGCAGGAGCTTTTTTTTGGTACAGTCACCGTCAATAACAATGTGAGATGCTGAAATCGTCGCTTTCCCGCAGCCGTTGAGACAGGCAACCCACATGACGCCTTGCGGGGAAGCGAGTATTTCAGCATCTCACATTTTTTTGTCGGTGACTGTACATAGAAATCTGTTCCGTGATTATAAACGGAGTTGACAGCAGGGTTGTTAAAGGCCCAGGAATTTTAAGTAAATTCAATTTCGGTCCAGGAGAGAAAATGAGTAAGCGTAAATGGGTTCTGGACAGTAAAGAACCTTTTTATCTGCAAAGTATTTCAATTCGGTCCAGCAACCTTTTTTTCAGGATCAATTTAAATACGGTCCAGGAACCTTTTTTCTGAATGAATTTATATTCGGTCCAGGAACCTTTTTTCCGGATGAATTTATATTCGGTTCAGGAACCTTTTTTCCAGAATGAAATTCAATTCGGTCCAGGAACCTTTTTTCCGGATGAATTTATATTCGGTTCAGGAACCTTTTTTTCAAGAATGAAATTCAATTCGGTCCAGGAACCTTCTTTCAGGGTGAATTTAAATTCGGTCCAGGAACCTTTTTTCCGGATGAATTTATATTCGGTTCAGGAACCTTTTTTCCAGAATGAAATTCAATTCGGTCTAGGAACCTTTTTTTTCTGGAAGAATTTTTTTATTCGGTCTAGGAACCCTTTTTCCCGCATCAATTTAAATACGATCCAGGAACCTTTTTTTCAGGAACAAATAAAATACGGTCTAGGGACCTTTTTGCAATGAAACAACACGCAACTTGGACCGAATTTAAATTGTGCGAGAAAAATTGTTCCGATTCTGCAGCGAAACCCAATAGAACCCATTAGACAGTACTCTGGTGTACTATTGCTGGTCTATCCAAACTTATGATTTATCCACAATATTATTTTCCTTTGTTTGGCCTCGAAAACATCGTTATTTCTGTAGCAGTTTCTTGTCGTAATTGAGCTGGTGTGGGAGGAAAGGGAAGGGGACGCTGAATAAATAAAACGAACAAGGACTGCAATCCAGAAGATACATGCATTGCAATAAATTAGGCGACTATCTTCCGGATGGGATCGCATTCAGATAAGCAGACACTCATTCCTGCCTTATGATCAAACCCAGGCATGCTGTATTACCCTAATTACTTGTCAAAATGGCTGGGAGGAAGGGATAAGGTCGGGGGGGGGGGGAGGGGTTTGACAGCGTGGGAACCGACAAACGGTACACCTGTCCCGACTTCCGCCAACAGGAAGGCATTCTGTTCGTGGAAAGGGGAGTGATGTTATGAAGTCAACCCTATCTGCATAATGCTCGCATATCTAACAAGGGACACGCGACGACATGATTAAGGCTCGTGCACGCTGCGAAGATTTCGAGGTAGTGCTTGGCTGAAATCAGTCTTGTCGGTATCAGGTACCCACATCTGAGATTCTAACTTCCGTAGCGGTTAGCGTACACGCAGAACTTGAAATGCATCGAGTCGATGTTGATGCATTTCTTGTGCATCATCTCATGCAGGGAGTCAGGAGTTCCGGGTTCGAATCCAGGCCTAGCCACGGGTGTTCTTTGTGAGTGTCCCTTCATCAAATTCATCACTCATCCTCATCTTCGCGATTAGCAAAAAGCGGCAGAAAAGCGAAGTAGGCTATAATAAACAACATGAATCAAACAGTTTGGGAAAATTCACACCGAAGCGAAAAGCGACACGTGTCGCTTAATGATTTCACCAATGGAACGCAGGTTTGTGCGGCCTGTTATGTCGCTACGGTATGAAACGTTGCTCTTGATTGGCTCGTTCCCAAGCGATATGTAGCCTCCCCGATTGCGCAAAGGTAGAGTCGTTGTCTTGTAATCAAGGGGTCCCGGGTTCGATACTCAGTGGAGCCACAGTGGTTCGGATTCCACTTTAAACTGTAGGTCCAGTCCCGATTAGCCTTACTGTGCATAAAGTGGACTTAAAACACCAACTCAACTCCAAGCGATATGTGTCGCCTGTTTCTATGGTGCGAAATGTCCCTTAAACGTGTAATTACGGTTCCTTTAAAATAATCGTGTCCGATCTCAATTGATGCATTTTTAATACATCACGCAGTGCAGGGCGTACTACTTGGAAGAGAGGTTGGCGTTTGTTTTCAGAAAGGGTTACCCCCTAAGGAGCGATTAGACCGAAGCGTCAGGCGACACGATTTCTTTCAGTGTGAAGCAAGACATTCACAGCGTGTGTGCAAACAACAAACCGACGCGACGCGCTGCACGGTATTGAGTAAAAAGGCCCATTCCGAGAGACGTGCAGCTTGTCGTGCCAAGACACACGGCTGACCTCCGTGAAGGAGTGGCTAACACAGGGCACTACCACGCCAGGAGTCCCGGATTCGAACCCCGGTCTGGACACTGGTCTTCTTTGTGAGTCTCTCTTCATCAATTTCATCATATCACTCGCCGTCATCGTCGCGATTAGCCAAAATAGACAGAAACGCGACGCTAAATATGAACATTAAAAACAATCCAAAACCCACGTGTCGCTTCGGTCTGAAAGCTATCTTGTGCACCAAATCGAAAATGTAGAACCTTAAACTATAGCGCAATGCTCAAGGACATTCCACACTGTAAAAATTTGACAGTAGAAAAAACGGTCTACGGCCGTCAATTCTCGCTGCCATCCAGATACCGTAAAAATTACGTACACCGTAAATTTCTTTTTACAGATACCTGTATATTAAACGGTAATATACCGTAAATTAACAAGATTGTTTTTTAAAAAATACGGCATAATGCCGTAATTTAAACAATAATTGGCTGTATTTAGATATAATACTTTTTTGCATAATGTAAAAAATTATACTTTTTTGGCCAGACTTAATGTCAAAAAGTTATTTTCACATTACATTTTGTTCTGGCATAGGTATAAAATTTCCAATTTCATTGCCAATGTATGTGCTTAAAACACTCCTTGGCAGCACAGTTCTTCGTTTTCCACGATACTAAGGCATTTAGAGAAAATTTTATACTTTCACAACACGCAATTGATTTACGTACCTTTGCAGAGGTCGACAGTAGTTAGAAAGTAAAAATTACCTGTTTAACTGGGGGGAAACACTGACCTATTAGAGCCCCCTTCTGGCGTCTGTAGTGGACTGCATACTAGTCTCGAATACACGATCCCGGGACCCTTTGATTACTTAACCGTGCTTTATCTCGTCGTCTTATAAGGCCTAAACGAAGCGAGTGTTGCATTCTATTCTCTACAGGATCGTTGACACAGAACAACCGATTCGGAATGACTGATGATGGCACATACGCAGTTCTTGCACGCGACGAGAAGTATAAAAGGACCAGCCGAAAGACAGCAAAACACCCTTGGCGATATCGTTATGATTCATGACAATGAAATATGGATTCTTGCACATCGGGGGCCGGTGGTTCCCGCAAAAAGATTTCGTCGATCTGTCTCTTGGTGCTATCGGCCCTCCCGAAAATAACCCTTTGTTTCCCAGGGAGTCGGTTCATTTATCACGAGTTGGTCGGTAGCGAGACGCAATTTGTACGTGCATGATGAGGCTTCATTTGAAGATGTCAATCATACAAAACAATTTTCATTAGTCTGTGCTCCTCCGAGATTGATGTCTTCAGAAAACCCTGAGGAGGTTGCACTCCCCACCTCCCCCCAGAAAAGAAATCAGGGAGGGGGATGCCGATACTCGAAATGACACAGCGGGAGTGCACAACTCTCTGGTATCCTTTCTTTTCACCCATCTTGTTAACTGTCTGATATGGTAATTATCAAACTCCTATACTACAGATCGTGGAAAACCACGCAAAGGAAAAATGGTGCAAGAAAAGTGATGCTGTGCGATTCCCGGACAGACTTCTTAGTAATGAAGCTTCGTATAAAGATTCATAACAGCTTAGAAATCCACCTAATTCCGCAATGGTTTTGATCTACTCACCCTACAGTGAGTAAGGTGAGTAGTTGATACACACCCTTTCCATATTGAAAATTCCGGATAAACCATGCAGAGTTTTGATAACTCTGTATTAACTCCTGCAGAAATTCTACTCGGGCCTTGAAATTCTGGATGGAGTTAAGAAATTCTACTGCAGCCTTGAAAATTTTTCATCAATTTTGTAGAAATTCTACTAAACCCTTGACAAATTCTGGATTAACTCCTGCAGAAATTCTACTCGAGCCTTGAAATTCTGGATGGAGTTTAAAAATTCTAGTGCAGCCTTGAAAATTTTTCATCAATTCTGTAGAAATTCTACTAAAGCCTTGACAAATTCTGGATTAACTCCTGCGGAATTTCCACTAAAGCCTTGATGATTGTGGATAATCCTGCAGAAATCATCCTCTAGCTTGATAATTCTTGATTAACGCCTGCATAAATTTTAGGCGAACCTTGAAAGTGTGGATGAAAATTTTACTACAGCCTTGGAAAAGGTTGAGTAACCCCTGCAGAAATTCTACTAAAGCCTCGAAAATTCTGGAATAACTCCTGCAGAAATTCTACTAAGCCTTGAAAATTCTGGAGTAACTTCTGCAGAAATTTAACCACAACCTTGAAATTTCTGGATAAACTCCTCCAGAAACCTTGCTACAGCCTTCAGAATTGTGGATAAATACGGCATAAATACTAGTGGAGCTTTTTTCATGTGGATAAAATGCACTATTGTCTAGATCTTCTTAGAGAAAACATGCCTACTCATAATTCCACAAAATTATAATTTTTTTTGTAATACCCTAGAACTTCTAAACAGCTCTTGTTGAGATTTTCCCGGTTCTTCGAAATCAGAATCAATTTTCTTTCTATAAAAATTGGTTTCCATTTCCCTATAGCTTATCAACATTACAATTTCTGAAATTTTCAGCGCCCGAAGTGTTAAATGTACACTGTTTTTTGTGCATTTACCAGTTGGATACCATGATTCCACAGAATGTTCGGCAGGAAGGACTTTTTCTTGCATTGAAGGATTTTCTTGGATTCTCATTGTCAGGTAGCAAGGTGAGGAAATCGGGATTTCACGGGCAGGAAGTGTCCGTAACGCTTGATCAGTTCCAGCGAATTTCCCTCCGCTTCAGCCAAAATGTCCCTCGACAGCTAAAAAAAATGTCCCTTTCGCTCGTAGCGTGCCTATGAGGTCCTTATTTGTACCAGACTAGGCAGCGTTTAGTAGGATATACTAGCGTCAATATTTGGTCACATTAACATGTCACATTTGACCCGCTACCATTTTGAAATGTGGCGCCATTTTGAATTTTGTACAGCGATCTCTTCAAATTTCAATATTTCGAGAACCAACTGACCGATTTTAACGATTCTTGACTTAAATTTAAGTTAAAAATTCAATACGTAACAATATAGCAGTAGTATATGTATTAACTATTCGTCATTTAAATCTTAAGGTAAAATTATTCGATTTTCGTTGTTTAGCGTCGCTATTTGGCCACTTTTGACTAATTTCGGCGGTAACAGCTGGAGATTTCAATATTATTTTATTACATCCAGACTGTGCGGACGTGGTTTACATTCAAAACTTGTTACAACAATTTCAATTAACACAAATAATCAATAAACCGACTACAATTAATGAGGATGAGCAATGATGTGATGAAATTGATGAAGGAACACTCTTAAAGATAGGTTGATTTGGTGTTTTAGACGGGACTAGACCTACAGTTTAAAGTGGAATGCGAACCACTATGTGCCTCCACCGGGTATCGAACTTGGGACCCCTTGATTACAAGGCGACAGCGCTACCACTGCGCCATCGGGGAGGCGCACACTCGCAAGGAACACCCATGTTCAGACTGGGGTTCGAACCCCGGACCTCTGCCGTTGAAGTGCGATGTTCTAACCATTCCGCCACGGAGGTCAGCACAGAGTGGTTCGGATCCCAGGTTAAACTATATGTCCAGTTCCGATTAGCCCGTCTGTGCATAAAATGGACTGAAAACCAATAGAAGGGCTTTCACTGTGCTAAATCTTATCTACAAAGGGAAAGTAAACTGTCCTCGCCTCTCCCAGTTTTCGAACCCAATCGCCGCCACTGGTCTCAGCAGTAATGCACCCACCATAGAGATTCTTGTGCGAAACCAGATCCACAGTGAAATATTACGAGAGCAGGAACTGGCAACTATGCCGAACGCCATTTCGTCCATACAAGAAACTTGTTTTAGGAGGTGGGCAAACTTGCTTCCCGCTTTATCTTCCGAGATTCGTCTTGCACCTTGGAACGTAGCAGGCGACCAGATACCAACCACGGTGCCTAAAAATAGCCTCTCTCGTCTTTCGCATCCCGGAAAACAATCAAGCAAAGCACGCGAGGAACTACGATTTAATAAATCCAACCAAGAGATTACTCCAGACTCGGCGGTCCGCGGCGCTAGGAATTCTGGGAGCCTCCTCATCAACATCCATTCCCAGACCCTTATCTGGGAACCGACCTACGTCCCATAATTCACTTCTTCTGTCGGCATCGCAATGCAGAATGCTGACTGTTACGAATGACCCGTACCTTTTGCCTCGGCGCTACGGTTGCGTTGGGTTCCTGGCTACGGTCTACCGATCTACGAGGTGCCAAGTCCTCCATTCATTTCTTGCTTGCGTACACAGAGGCAAGTATTTGAAGCACGTCGCGAATTAACTCTAAGGAATTGCTTGAATCTTTGCTTCAGTTCCCAGTGACGCCCACAGACTCGTGTCTATTGCCTACTGACTGAAAAGTAAACGGCAATACGTACTGAAGATGGCGCTAAAATTTATTTGTGAATTTTGGAAACATTATTTACAGTATTTTCCGGCATATAAGACAGAGTTTGTACACATTTTTGAGGGAAAAGCTTTATCACTTAATGTTGTAATTAATGTGAATTATTTCGAAGCAGTTTGTGGGTCTACATTCAACAAATAATTTTTGTTACTGTCATTTTCTTATAACATTCACATTTTGGGGGGGGGATACTGTTTCAAGCATTGCCATTGGCTGGTAGCCTTTTGGGACAGCAAATAATCTGTGGTGGTTAAGCGTGTTGGGTTTGGTTCTCTTAGAAGAAGAAGACGACGAGAAATGGTTGTAGCAGCAATACCGACCTTTTTTTTGTCACGGTAAAAATCTTTGATAAGAAGAAAGAGATTTCATTATCACTGTTACTGTCTTAAAATGTTGTCTTCTTATGGCATGTGGTGTAATCAGTGATGTGCCGTAGACTATAAGTTTACGTCTACATGCGTTGTCTACACGTAATCTACGCGTAAATTACATTGGGTTGTAGTTTACATAGACTACGTAGACAATCTAAAGTGCATTAAAATTAATTTTCAAGGGTTTCATGAAAAGAAAGTGACATTTTCAACTATATTGGTTCCTAACGAACTGAAAATAATCCTATTTACAACAAAATTTATTTTCTCTTCTATTATCAACTATAGAAGAAGATAAATAGTATGCAAAGGAAACAACAGATGGCAGTCGTGAGGCAAAATTAGTATTTTCCCCATAAAACACTAGAATATTTCTTATATTAGATATCTTCCTAGGTGAGAAATTGTTCGAATTTGGAAGAAAGAGTATGAAAAGTTTTCCTCACACATCAGCAACTGAAAGCAGTATAATTTTCTTTTAATTCCACGGTGCCCATTGATAAGTTATCACCTTTCACCATGTTGTTTACATAGATTACTTAATATACGTGTATGAAATAGTCTACATGTAGAATGTAGACTATCGTTGTTTACGCGTAGACGCACATCACTGGGTGTAATACACGAAACTCGTAAGTTGAGTTCTTTACAATAGGGTGTGCCTCTAGCGAACGGGTAAAAGCAGAACAATTTGTTGTAATAGAACTAAGAATCTGATTTAGAAGAGGTTTCAAGTGACTTCATTTAACTCTTGAGATGAATGTTTGGGTTTTGACGAAGAAGATTAAAATGTATTCTTTCCTGTGCTGCTGTAGGTTTCAAATTAGCAACAAGCACAAAATATATAAATTTTTGTAATAAATAAAGTAAATAACTCAACTTACGAGTTTCGTGTATTACACCATATCCTATAATAATACAACATTTTAAGATAGTAACAGTTATAATGAAATCTCTTTCTTCTTATCAAAGATTTTTATCGTTTTTCAGTCCCATCTTTAAAGAGAAAATGTGCGTCTTATACGCCGGCATATATCGTGTTCCTCGGTGGCCTAAGGCTGGTCTCAGTGGCGTAGTGGTTAGCGCAGCGGGCTACAATACCAACGGTCCCAGATTCCAATCCTGGTCCGGGCATTGGTGTTCTTTGTGAGCGTCCCTTCATCATATCATCACTCATCCTCATCTTAGCCAAAAGTGGCAGAAAAGGGAAGTAAAATATACCAAATCAATCAACCAATCGACGCCCTAAGGGAGAATTCACATTGAAGCGACAGGCGACGCGTGTCGCTGGGGATTGCACCAGTAGGTTTGTGTGGCCTGTCGTACCGCTATGGTGTGAAACGTTGCTGCTGATTGGCTCGTTCCCAAGCTAGATATTTTGACGACCTACACTCAGAGAACTAAATGCATCATATCGATTGTTACACCACAATGCATCGATTGATGCAGTAAAGTGTAATTTGTAGCTTCTTCAAAGAATCAGATTCACATTTGATGCATTTTGGTGCATTTTTATATGTCGTGAAAGAAATACCAAAGTGCATCATTTGATTCAAGTGAGGATTTCTTTAAGTCGAGATGCCAGCATCTGCATATCAATTCTCCCCTCTGCTCCCTCTTCCCACACCCATCCCTGCCCTATACCGTATAATTTCGTCTTTATCTTTGCTAGCCATTGCCTCCCATTACCCCCCCCCCCTTATCTGTGATTGTACACCGAGATTCTTCAAATTTAGTTTTGCCTTAGTGTCTGAAGAACATGTTTAAAAAGGTACAATTACTACAACTTTGTGAAATGGAAAATTCCAGCAGTGTCACCTCTGCCAAGTGTAAATTTCTCCGTCACACATTCTGACTTTGTTGTTGTCTTAAATAAAGGGCTGAATAGCGCCCTCTGTGCATGGCGCCCTAGGCTTCAGCCCCCCTAGGCAACCTCTCGTTACGGGCTTGGGAATGAATGCATTTACTCGTTCTTCTGGACATTGTGAATTGTGGTTCTTGTTCTTGTAAGAACTGCAATGAGAAATCGTGACGGCATGACGAAGTACTATATTGTGGCACTTCAGCGCCTTCACGGACAATTAATGCAACCCGGTGCGGAGTTTCCACACAACACACATTAATCTGCCGTCCATTGTTGCGTCTGTAGCCGCAGCAGTGTTTGCTTATGACAACAATCGTTAAGATTGATCAAACATGTTATTTTTCTCTGTTTGTTGAAGAAGGAACGCAAAAATGCCGTGCCCTACCTGGAAAAGTGTTGTCTGCTCTTCCTGCAGAAATGCTTTGTTTTGGCCCCCCGCTGGGAAACAGTCTCCGTACGATCATGTTTTCGATACGGAATGCATTACGGAATGCGAAAACTATCGTGGGAATATTTATCAGCTACAGCATTTTGAGTTGTTTCTTTTTAAAACATAAGTACAATTTATACACAGATAGGCTAATCGGGACTGGAGCTGGAGTTTAAGTGTGAGAACCGAACCACTGTGTGCCGGCAGCGGGTATCGAATCTGGAACCCCTTGGTTACAAAGCGACGACCTCGTCTCGTTTCGTGAAAATGTCGACTCGCAACTCTTCTCGAAAATATTTGTTTGTCTCCTCTCGAAAACAAGACGGGAAATGTCTCGTCTCGTGAACAACTCTATTGGAGAGAGGCACAGAGTTAGATTTTTCAATTAGCTTTGTTTTTATAGTGATTCTAATGGTTTGACTTTTTGAAGCTCAATTTGTATTTTAAAAGTGACTGATTGATTTGGTTCATTTTCCTTCGCATCTCTGCCACTTTAGGCTAATCGCGAAGATCAGGATGAGTGATGATATGATGGGACACTTACAAGAAACGCCCAGGTCCGGATTCGAACCCGGGAACAGTGGGGCAATTTAAAAGTATGATTTGTTTCACTTGTTTATTAATTTCATAAAGGAAATAAAGAAAAAAGAATAGTTCTCTCGTTTCAAGAACTTATAAACCTGAACAATGGTAAACGTACGCAATGAACTTAAATATAAGTACTGTTTACTAAGAACATACTTTTCTTGTGTGTTTCAATTTTATAGGCACACTTATATTTTTTCCATATTTTATACATCTATAAACATTTAGCAGAATTGTATAGCTTAACAAATTAATCCATGTAGGGCAAAAAGCTGTTTCTATAGTAAGATAATCTGTATAAAAATACTGTATGCTTAAGTGTAACCCTACTTCAAATAATAAATAATAATAATAATAATAATAATAATAATAATTGAAAAGAGATTCACATGTGAAGCAAGAACTTAAATAGAGTTGTGGAACTTTCACTACATGTACACTCAATCTCTGACCGTTCGGTCAGTTTTCCGTACATTTCCTTGTTTATCATTCTTTCATTGTTCATGCACCCTTTGTCATTACGTTTCTCCATGCTGCAAATGACTGCATTCAAGCGAGTGGACTATGAACTCCACACACGTACACACACACAAACATTACACAACGAACTTCCATTTTGTTTTTCATTACTCTCCATTTTGTTTTCCCCTTCGCGCCAATTTTCTACCTCCTTTGTCTCTCGTGAAACTCATTGTTGGCAAACCTGTGCTTTGTTGGCGCTGATATTTTTATATCGCTGGCAAGAATGATTGATGTTTTGATTCCTTCTTTTCCGTTGCGAACATGAAAGTTTAAAGAATGAAAGAAAAAAACACCAGATGTCGTGATGGAATGTTCCTAAATGACCTCCAGATTTCTGTCCACAGGCTCGTGGTCGAATTGGTCACAGTCTATTGTGTTCAACGGTTTGTACAATTCTTCCCGGCACACTTCTTTCAACGTCATTGTTGTAATGGAATCGAAACAGGTTATGAAATGAAAGGAGGGAAAGAGTACCATGAAAATTGCTGGATTGGTGAGTAAAAAAAAGAAGTTAAGAAAGCACAAGCGACGAAGAAACTTATTTCACTCCGTATATGAATATTGTTTCCTTTATATTATTCTTGGCTGTTCACAGTTCGGGTTCGCTGAAAATACGATGCAATTTGTGCCGTGATTGCAATATCAATATGTCTCTGTTACAGAAATCTAAACTTACATTCTGTACACTGATTTGTTTGGGTGATGACGTCAACAATAAGAAATCTTGGAATCAATAACTTTGGAGAAGGGGAGGGGCTTAATGTATTTTCATTGTTACTTTATATTGTTCGATTTTTCTTTGTTTATTACCTTTTTCCTTAGCAGGATTTGGTGCAGCTATGATTGTTGTTGGAAACAATAGTTGCTAGGCCAGAGGCGGCGTCACTGGGTGGTGAGGGGGGCTCTTGCCCACCAAAAAGCTTACAATAGATATTTTCAAGGTAATTTATAGTACAGGGTGGGTCAAAAATCACGATCGAATTTTGATTTAATATTAAAATATTTTAAAAGGAAAGAAAATGTGTGAAGCAATGCAGAAACTGCATTGAACTGGGACAGTATTCTACATTATAGAGTGAAGAACAAGAATACTTGTAGATTAATTTCAGTGCAACTCTCAATGATCGAATTTCTCTGTGTGTTGGTCATAATTCTCGGCCCACTACCACATCTATAAATAATTGATGTAAGTATCAAGCGAAAGTCATGAACCAGACCCAGAATAACGGTTACCAATTCTCGATCTATCTTATCCTCGGTCTCGTCTCGAAGTGCCGGGTTTCATCCTTGTCTTGGCTGCACCTACAGGCTGATCCAAACCACTGACGTCTTCTAGGTACATCCTCGATTGATAGTACCGACGGTGGGAACACGTCAGTGGTTTGAAATAGTCTGTAGGTCCAGTCTCGATCGGCCTACGTATATGCTGATCTATCCTGGCAACAAATGATCAAGAGATGTTCTCGGGATTCGAACAGGCGATTTCTCAGTTTAGCACCAGGAATCGTCACAAAGCCGTTAATCTATTTCGAATGCATCAATGAGGTAATTATTATACGCACATATATGGTAATCTGGGTTCGAAATGGATACTGCCACGTAGAACACACTGGAGTGGATAAGCCCCCCCATCTAAGCAGGGGTACCAGATCATAAACAGTGGCTTGCTTGAGAATTCTCGAAAGCGGATCACGTGTTAGCTATGCTTCTTTGCCTTGAGAACATAATCCGCGCTTGTTTATTTTAACTATAGCCAGATATTTAAATGCTGCAACGCTTGATGTTGACCTAGGCTTGACTAATTTCACCTCGTACGATTGTTTTGAGAAATTGCGGTCAAACTTGTAATTACTTCCCTTCCTTTCTTTAACACTGACCTACACTCTGTTTCGGGAAGCTGTGGAGCAAGGCAGCTAAAGAAAGGTTAGGAAACGAGTGGGCGGAGCAAAGCAATGCGCGCTGCTGCAAACTGTTGGTAGCTGCAGCCGTCGTTTTCCCCTCCATGCACTCACTTCCCCTCTCACCCATTCATTGGTCGAGCCCTCTTGAGTCCTACTTGCGCAGAGACTTGTTTAGACTTGCTTGCTCCAGAGGTTCCCGGGAGAGAGTGTATGTGTGCTTGAAATTGATTTTAGATTAATATTGATTTTACAGTATCGTTTGTTTATCACATATTCTTTGTTTACCTGTAATAGATTTCTTTGAGTGCATTCTGTAAAGACAAATTTAAGCTTCATTCTCGTGAAATCGTAAAACTATTTCCCATCCATACGTAAAATGAGAAGCATGTACGAGAGACTTAAGTCGAAAGTAGTTCACATAATTTGTATTCATGCGCGTGCAGCGTATCGCAACTGTCCTGCACTTACCTCTTCCGCGTTTCTGGATCGTTGAGGATCGAAAACTACATAGTACGAACCAAATTTATTATCTATTCGCTCTAGCAAGCTGACCTATAAAGTTAATTCTGTGCACATTCATTGTATGTTCTTCATATTAAAGTGCAAGTACTCGGAAGAATTGTCGTCAAGGTTAATGAATACGTGAGTATTTATTTTAACCAATTCTGATGCTCTTATTTGTGTAGGAGATGGGCGAATAGTTGGTACTACGATGCCGCGAAGAACAATAGTTGACCTAACGTTACGTGGCGTCCTCTAGCGGTCAGAAAGCTCATCTTCATTGCCTTAATGGTCGGACGGCATCCGCCATCTTTGATTAATGATGGCCGCTTCGAAGCTTCTGGGTTGTTGGAGTCAGGTGGTTGCTTCGGGTCTCCCCTTGCACTCTATTAACGTCTCTGGAACAAAAACTGTTTAGGGGCGAGAAAGGTGAGGTGAAGATTTGTCAACACAGAAGAATGCAGAACCATTGTTACACTGGGGAGAGCTTCCAGTAAGCAATTTTTCAACTTAGCGGTGCCTTTATATGGACTCTCCCTTAAGTCTTCAAGCATCTGCTATTAGTTAATGTACACTCTTGTACAATTATTTGGCGGGGAGGGTCTTTTCCATTACTGAATTCGAGTAATAACAAAAAATGTATACTTTCGTAAGGAAATCAGTTTCTTGTATGTGGGAAAAGTGATGAGCAAATATTGTTATTGTTGACATTATTATAAAACGGTGTATTGAATTTCATTTTTCACGCAGTTTTCTTTGTTCTTTGGCTCTGGGTTTCCCGGCTTCGAGTCCTGAGTAAGACATGGATGTTTCATGTTTGTGTTTCCCGGCCTTGTTGGGTAAAACTGTTATAAGATAGAGAAGAAAGAGAATTACAGGAGAGACTACAGCTTAGATTTTATTTTAAAGTGTACGAAGTCTGATGACGGTTTAAAACCGTTAATTTCCGATGCTAACCAATTACCGTAAAATAAAAGGCCATGACCAGGGCCGGATTAAGACGAAATTGGGCCTCATGCTTGAAATCTTTGGTGAACAATAAACACAACGACGTTATACTGGGTGAGTCTTTTAAAATAGGCCCCATGGAAAATGCGCTCCTTGCATGTAGGCAACCTTGGTACACCGAAGAGAAGAGCGGGTTAGAGAACAGTCCAGGATATCGGTGCCAAGCATATTCGACAACATGACATGCCATGACATATCCTGGACTGTTCTCTGCCCCGCTCTTCTCTTCGGTGTACCAGGGTTGCCTACATGCAAGGAGCGCATTTTCCACGGGGCCTCTTTTAAAAGACTCACCCAGTATTTACGTCACAGCGCAAAAATAATAGTAACTGTATAATAAGTAAAGCTGTGTCTAGGCGTCCGAAATTGGGGCTCCAAATTTCATTCTATTTTCAGGTTAATATAGCAACAATAAAAAAAAACTATTCATGTTTTGGAAAATTCTCGTCTGTTTTCATCTGGGCCTATTTCAGGAATGGGCCTAATGCTGCAGCATCAATAGCACCCGCCTTAATCCGATCCTGGCCATGACAGTCCATATTTAAAAGTATAACGGCTTTTACATTGTTAATGTAATTTTAAGGATTTAATTGTTTTGAGAAGACATTTAATTTGCACAAAGTACAATATGCGTGATAAAATATACTAATTTAAAATTAAAAGATTTGTTTGTGCCATATCCTACCTATATTATACATATTACTATGTTCTATTATACACATATTATATTATATATATTATACATACACACAGTGGCGGCGGTTGGGTTCCAAAACGGGGGTCAAGGTGCCAAAACTAGGGGGGGGGGTCAAAGACAGTATATTTCCCTTTGTACCTCGTATGTTTTAGCATAGTGCGGTGGCAAAATTAGCGAAAAGTGGGGGCCGCCACTGCAGCCACACGAATGTGCATGGGACCTCCCCGATAGCGTAGTGGTAACGGCGTCGCCTTGTAATCGAGGGGTCCTGGGTTCAATACCCGGTGGTTCGGATCGAATCTTAAACTGTAGGTCCAATCCAGATTATCCTATCTGTGCATAAGACGGACTTAAAAAGTTTAAAAAAATAATAAATAAATAAAAAATAAAATAGAAGGGTATTTAAAGAAACAGAGATGGCAACACTAATGCATAAGAGAACGTCAGGTTGAGACTTCTAAAACAGATGGGCTAAAACCTAAGAAAACGTAAATCAGTTAATGCATCCTAATGTATTGCACTTGAAAATACATAAAGAGTAAGGGACAGAAAAAGATAGAAGGGGAGAAATAATAATGTCATTCTCTCATTTACGTCAGTTGTATGACTTTACTTATTAAAGATCACGTCAGTTGTATGACTTTACTTATTAAAGATCACGTCAGTTGTATGACTTTACTTATTAAAGATCCTAAATGTGTATATCGCATTGTAATTCTAATTTCCACTGCTTAAGGACGATTAAATTTTCTGAGTATGTTGAACAGTGTATTCAGCGGTAGAAAGTCGAATTGATATTTTCTGTTCAAAATGCAAAGGAGCGTTGGCGGGATTTGGTTTCGTAGAGCTAAGGATTTTGCGCGTTGGGGGAGAGGGGAGAGGGGAGAGACGGTGCCTGGAAACTGACAGAGGAGCCAGCGAAACAAATGGACAACAATATGTAAGTGTCAGAAGAACGTCCAGGATACGTGATGGGAAGGGGGGGGGGGAGAGAATGAAGAAGAAGCTTGATGGCAAGGAATGGGCGAAAGGTGCACGGACGAGAATGGGAGGGGGAGGGATCTCAATGTTTCCGCTTGGAATTTCCTTGTGGTTCGTGGCTGTAGAAACGCTGGTCTTTTGTTCTTGGGGAGGGGGGGGGTGATCGTTACTTCACCTAGATTGCAGACAGCTAGGGGTCGTGCTTGTGGAGAAGTAGTCCGTTCTGGGTGGAAAAGTGTTGCAACGCGGTAGAGTTCGATTGAATGGGGGAAGCTTTTCGGAAGGTTTCCTGAAGTTGTACATTTCGATAAGGCTCCATCTACTTTCTTTTACCGGTAGAAACCACAAAATAAACCGTTTGCTTCCCAAGACTTGTATTTAAGCATTCACTACCAGACAATTATAGTACTACCGACCTCCGTGGCGGAATGGTTACAACAGAGCGCTACGACTCTAGGGATGACGGGTTCAAATCCCGGTGTGTACCTTTCTGAAGTACTTCTACGTAGTTATACCCAGGTAACTGTAGTTTCAGGCCAACGAGGCTCTGGCGCCTGGACCTACGGTCAAAACACAGCCCTATCTTCTCAGCAGGGCTGTGTTTTCCCCTCTTCTCTGCTGACTGCCCCTTTGCAGCTCAGCTTTCAATATGGGTCAGGACATTTTAGTGCTTGGAGACCTGTATTGATTTTGGTTATGGTGAGGGCTGGACCCCGTACAATGTGACGGGTGGAAATAGCCTATACTCCGTCCCAGCTAACTGTGGAGCAGGCAAACGAGAACAAGTCTCTGCGCAAGTAGTGACGTGAGACTGCTCCACCAATGAACACGTGAGAGGAACGGAATTACGTGGAGTGGGGGGAAGCGACTGAAGTTATAGATCCACCAACTTATTTGAAACCCTGGCCAGAAACAAGTGGCGCTAGTGTCGAATGTTTAGGAGGGGAGCTCGGGAACTCTGGGGCAAGGGAAGGGATGGCAGAAACACGTGTTTTCCCCCTGTGTTGCCAAATCTAGAAGTGGGCGTGTGCCGTGAAAGGTTTGCAAGTAAACAAATATGCAGCTAGACGTGGTAATTCAAATAATATAGCTTAAGAGAGAGGAGGGAGAGGGACACTAAAGTTAAAAACGCCTGCTGTCTCGCAGAAGGATATCAACAATTTAAACACATAAGATTAATATTCTAAATTATGTAAACTATAAAAAATATGTAAAAAAAAAAGAAAAAAGCATGAATCCAAGTTTCATCAATGTAAACAACAGGCCTCCCTTCGTTGCGGAATCTGTTGATCGCAAGAAGATATCTTGCTCTCCAAACCACAATGTTGCTTCGTTCAACCAGAGCTAAGCGAGAGTTTCTACATTTTTTAAATTTAAAGCCGATTTGTTTCATAATTTTCCGTAATGTTTCTCGCCCCCCCCCCCCCCCCCCCCCGATAATTAATTTCTTCCTGAGCAATAGCTAAAAGTTTCAATATTGTAGGAACTTCTCTTTTCACTACGTACATTTCATGGACAATTTCTGGTCAGGGGTTTGTAAATCTTTTTTCTCTCTTTTCAGTTTTTTAAGCAATGACTCCAACCGTCCCGTTAGATATTTTGATTTGATTTGATTTAGTTTATTTTACTTCACGTTTTGTGCCTCTTGGCTAATTTGCGAAGATGGGGATGAGTGATGAAATGATGAAATTGATGAAAGGACATTCACAAACAACCAAGCCCGACCGGGATTCGAACCCGGGACCCTTGGCGTCGTAGCGCCCGTTAGATATACTGCTCTCTTTAGGGGTTGATCGCGAGGATAATTCCACCCTTCTCGATGATTCGTAGTAGCAAATTTCGCTCACTGCTGTGTACAACTTTCGACACCTTACACTTAGCCTACTCAAAAACACGTCTACGCACATCAACAACACTCCTCGAATTCTTGAAGAGAGTAAAATTGCAACACTGTGTCAGCGGAAGTGGGAAGGTCCTTGCCCGACCAGTGCCAGAGCAAACACCGGGGGTGAAAGAAGGGGGTGGGGGAGGCCGGTTAGTTCGCATATTTTCCGAGGTTTCAGAAAGCTTGGTGGATCTATACCAGCCTGCCCATCAGTGTCTCGCTCTGGCCAATAGATTTCCCTCGCTTCTCTGACGCTATGCGCTGCCGTGCTCCACAGTTAGATGGGACAGGGTATAAGTGCTGAAGAACCGATAATTTTTAGTCCAATCAATCGAATCCCGCCATGGTCATGGGTGTTCTTTGTGAGTCTCCCTTCTTTAGTTTCATCATATCGCTCATCTTCATCTTCGCGATTAACCAAAAGTGGGAGAAAAGCGAAGTAAAATAAACCAAATCAATTACAGTACTAGTAAAAAAACGGTAAAGTACTGCTACGTACAATAAACGAAACTGGAAGTAGTAAATAAGCCTTTGTTCGCAGGCTACGAAGACAGCGGTTTCAGGTTCCAGGTGAGTAATGGAACTACCTTTCATTGAGTTTGAGTTGGTGTTTTAAGTCCACTTTATGCACAGTAAGGCTAATCGGGACTGGACCTACAGTTTTAAAGTTGGATCCGAACCCGGGACCCCTTGATTACAAGGCAATGACGCTACCACTGCGCCATTGGGGAGGCAGGAACTACCTTTGATGTCGTATCATTCAGTCCATACATTCTTGTTCATTCTCATCATCGCGAATCATTCAAGAGGTGGAGAAGCATCCGACAATTACCGAAATAGAGACAAAAACTAATTTATTTAATTAAAACCGTGGAGGCCCGGTTAGCACATACTCTAGGATGCCGGGTGTCCCAGGTTCGAATCCCGGCCTGGGTATATTTCATTCCTCACCGCGGTTAGCCACAAGTTGCAGAAGAGCGAAGTAAAATATACCAAATGAATCAATCAATAAAACCAGAGCGACGTAACTCCAATTTATCAAATTTTCAGGAAAGAAGAAATGGTGTATTCTTAGGATTATGCTCGAGTCTTAAAAAGAGTCATTAAATTGGAAATACATGACTCAACTTTACCGCTAAGGAATAGAAGTGGAGATTTGTCGGTCTGACTTGCAATGAAGCTCTTCAGAGAAGATACGTTAAAAAATAACTGAAAATCGCATTTTTGGAGTTACGTTTCGCTAGTTATGACAAATTGTGGTCAAAAAGGAAAAATTTAGGAATTTATGGCTATATTCTAATGATTCCATAACAACATCAACAAAGTTGTACACTGTATACGTGCTCAGCAAGGTGCAAGTAGCCTATAAGTTGACGCGAGAGCACAATTTCCCACCGCGACAGATTATAGTGCAAGCTGGAACTGACAAGTGACGTCAACACTTCAACAGCACCTAACTCTCTGAGCATATCACGCGCTCAACAATAATGCTACATAAGTCTGCCCAAATAGAGCTATTCTTCTCGCTGCTTATTCCCGCGGAGCCAACGATATTCCCTCCCCTGGAAATTACGAGCCATGAGCCCCTCCCGCTCCAAACGTACGGAAAGAGGGACTTGATCATTCCCCGTTGGTGCAGAAACCCAACTCTTAATCCCTTGTTATGTTCTTGACGTTTTTCTTCCCCCCCCCCTGCCCCCATCAAGTTCAAAAGATGACGCCGGGGCCTCACTGCTGCCTCTGACAGCTCACCTCAACCATCAACTGAAGGAAAGGTCCCGAAATCAATGTTGCCAACTCCTGAAGAGAACTTTCGCCGATTCATTTTTTTTTTTTTTTGGATCGAAAGTCTTCCTCCCACGACATGCATACATATGCCGTATGTGGTGTGCGAATTCAACTATTTGATCTGTGTGCTTGGAAGTGTTCTCATACATTCACATCGTCTACGTCATGATAGCCACGAGCCCTGGTCGAACTTTCTCCATTTTGGTATTATTATTATTATTTTATCAACAATAACTAGAGTAAAACACAGTAGCGTTCCCAAGAGGGGGTTGGTGGGGGTCATAAGCTCTCCTTTGGCCCAGTATTCCTAAAAAAAAGAGCATCATAGGCAGGGCGTATTTAGGGGTGGGTCCAGGGGGTTCGGACCCCCCCCCCCCCCCGAAAGACTTACTAATTTCAAATATTAAATAATGCAATTAATAAAATAACTAAAATTAAATAATAAAAATATGCTTGTTCTTCAATCGAGGGGTTTTCATTTCCGCCAAACGTATTGGAAGGCAAGGATTATATTGTAATCATACTACTTTGAATGACAGTACCAAAGAAGTATGCAAAATTTATTACTACTTACAACGTAACATTCATAAAATATCACCCAGAACTTTACTTTTCGTCAACGGATCTAACAACCCTTTTTTTCATATTAAATAAATATTAAATTCTTTATCTATTCGACATTAATTTCCTTGCCAAGGCAGTTGTTTATTTAACAATTTTTTGCTGACCTTAACTACACGTAAGCTAGATGGTGGTGTTATATCACTATCCTTATACCGTTCTTTTACGTATTCATGTAATAAAAATACTAATTAATTTGAATATTTTCATTGCTACTATTTTAATTAATTTAATGTAATAATTATTTTTCTTTAAACATTATTATTATTATTATTATTATTGTGAGACAGTTGGTTGGGACCCCCCGAAATATATTTGTAGATACATTCCTGATCATAGGCAGGAAAAGATGGCAGAGTGAGGGCTGACAGCTATAAAGAGTAGCTATACTCGAACCCTCCCCCCCCCCCCTTTTCGAAAATCCTTGGCACGCCACTGGTCAAAACATTACGGAGATCGTAACTGCATAATAAATAGTACATCGTCTCACACTGACTACTGTCCAGAGCATTCACTCATTTCGTGCCAGCTTTGTTGAATTCTCTTTCTTTAATTCATCATTGCTTGATTTTGTCCCGCGCGGTGACCCTGCGGTATAAAAGCTTATCGCCCACTGAGATGACGAGAAACGCGGCAACAGAAGCATTTCCGGCGTCTCAGAGGGCGAAAACCTTTAAGATAACCTGCAGACTTCTGGCACGGAAATTCCGCGCTTCGGTTCCCTGCAGTGGGCGTTACACCATTTGATTGCAGTAGAAGCAGACAAGAGAAGCTATGTTGCGGTGTTTCCCCGCGTCTCGGTGAGCGTTAAGCTTAAGGCGTCATGATTTTTGCTACGGGACGCGTGGAGGAAGAGTAACAACATTTCTCCTGAGATTTCGGCCAGTGTATGAGACCGGTGGGCGTATTTACAAATCCTATAGTGCTGCAGAACCACAGCGATATTCGGCTTCTGATTGGCTGTCATTCCGGAAGTTAATGCAGCGTTCCTTCAAGTTAACGCTAGATGGTAGGGATCAAGTTGACAGTGTAGATTTCAGAGATCTATCCCAACAAGTAAGAAACTCCTTTAAACTGAAGTTGATTTTTAGCACATTTTTTAAATTAATGTTTTGAAAGACAGAAATCAGAACTCTTCTTGAAGTGAATGATTCTCCTATTTAAAGTCACATTAGTAGAAACTTTGTAACTACTTACGACTATTGAGAAATTTATGTATTCCAACTTCTAATTGCAAACAATACCAAAGAGAAGCCACTGGTATATATGAGTAGTTTGCGCAGTAAACTTAATTTATTGTATTTTCAATGGCATTTCCAAAGTATCTTGATATTGTTCAACAATATTATGCTTCTAATTTCTCATTGCAACAGTTTGTTGTGCAGTACAGAAATTGCACTATTTAGCATATTTCAAGTTATAAAATTTCTCCTGTAATGCAGAAATCACTTCACATTCATTGCAAGCCCTTTCAGAGATATTCAACATTATTTTACAACGTAAGACATAATTTCGACAATTTGATTACAAACATTATTACTAAATATGTTGTTGATTTGGTGTTTTAAGGCTAATCGGAACTGGACCTACAGTTTAAAGTGGGATCCGAACCACTTGTGCCTCCGCCGGGTATCGAACCCGGGACCCCTTGATTACAAGGCGAAGACGCTACCACTGCGCCATCGGGGAGGCCCTATTATTAATAAATAAAAACGAGTGTAATTTTTCAATACTTTTCCTGTAAACCATACACATACTACTCTGTAAACGAACAAGCTAGGAACAATGGACACGGAACGTAAACACTTCCGGTGCGCACAGCTAATAAGAAAGCGTTATATACTTCTGGTTCTGCAACACTTTAGGGTTTGTAAATACGCGACCGGTGACCCATCGTGAGGAAACTGGATAGTCTACGAATGAGTAGTGCATCCGTAACCCGGTCATAGAAAACCTACAAGAAGGACTGGAGATTCGTCGTGCTGACCACACGTAACTGTTTGGATGATCTCCCACCTCAGCAAGGGGGAAGTGAGGTCGGTAGGTAGGCCCTGCCCCTCACGTCACGGGCTGTTGCACCATGGTCTATTAGACACTTTGTCTTCACGTGAGTTATTTTTCAGGATCTATGTGTTCCATTTTATTGTCAGTGACTGTACATGTTTATAGATCGTATTAAAAACTATCCTGAAAAAGTCATACTTTTTTTTTAATCGAAATTATTTTGTGAATTTTTTTCATTGGCAGCGCAAAGTTATAGAAATTTTAATTTTTTTAACATTGAAAGCTGTGTAGCCTGTTCTGGCCATATGTATATGTGTGAGTGTACAATTCCAGCCTCTTCTGGGAAACAAATCCTACTCCTGTTTGTTACTGGTTGCCAACGCAAGTGGACATTTTTAACGAGAAGTAATACGTAATTAAATTAATACACCAATCAAAATGGCGATTTATATTTGTTGTTCTGTGCTCGTCTCTTTGTTTGTACTGTCCTTCCTGCAGATAAAATGAATTATTTACATTTAATTTAGATTAGCATTGTAAATTGTCGCTTCCTTTCCGCATAGGTGGCGTTTCCCCCATTTCTAGCTCTTTCGCATTTCCATCATTTGATTGCTCCTCGTTGTCGGGTAAAAATTTTCTGCTAATTTCAGTTTTCCGAGAGACAACCATTGTATATTCAGGTTCGGGGTTCGAGTTCTGGTCTGGGCGTTCTTCTGTGATTGGTGCAGAATCCGTTAAGTCAAGTATCCGCTCTGGGACTCACCCAGCTTCTGAGTGGTAAAAGTTGTTCGTGATCACCTTCAATATGGTAGAGATCGAGAATGTGTGGAACCCTATTTTGTTGCACGGTGCAATACACACAGGATAGCAATGCCATTACCTTACCACTATTCAACTACGAATAATAATAATAATGCAACTATGGTTAGAAAAAAATATTGGAATCTTGAACACGACAGAGAGGAGTGCGACATGAGAAATATTGGGGAAGAAATATAGTATTGATTGATTTGGTATAGTTTTCTTCCTTCTTCTGACACTTTTGGTTAATCGCGAATATGATGAGGATGAGTGACGATATGATGAAATTGATGAAGGGACGCTCACAAAGAACACCTGTGTCCAGGTCGGGATTCGAACTCGGAACCCCTGACATCGTGACGCACTGTGTGGTACTAGTACTACGGAGGTCGGCAAAATTTATAGTAGAGCAAAGAGTGTGTGCGAGACAAAGGAAAAATGATAGAAGTACAGGGTTAAAGATAGAAAGGGAGGAGAATAGAAGAGGAAAACACAGAGAGAGAGAGAGAGAGAGAGGTAGATGGAGAAAGAGATAAAGAGAAGAGAGAGAAAGAGAAGAAAATGAAAAAGGAAGAGACAGAAGAAAAGAGATAAATAAAGAGGGGGTTACAGAGAAAGAGATGGAAGTAAAAGGAGAACGAAATATGGAGAAACACAAGAAGAGAGAGATGTAAATGACGGAGCGAAAGAGAAATAGAGAGGAGTGAGACAGAAAGAGAGAGAGACACACAGGAAGAGAGAGAAAGAAATAGTAGGTGAAAAAAGAGGAGGGAATCAGAAAAGAAATGAGTCGGAGAAAGAAAAAAAGAGAGAACGAGTAAAAATCAAGGCAGAGAAGGAAAGGAAAGAAAGGTTGAGGTATGGTAGAGAGAGAGAGAGAGAAACAGAGCGAAAGATATATTGAGAAGAGGGACTGCCATACCAGTGTAGGCCCAGTTTAGACGGAAACATTTCCTTTAATATTTTTGCTAGCATAAATGCTATGTAAATGCTTCAAAAAATCTTAAAGTAGATAGTATACTTTACACGGAAGGGTTTCATGTAACATGCCGGTTAGCATTTGCGATTACAATGTATAGAGTTACACCGTCTATGGTGAGTGCACGATGTTTACAATTGAAATAATAAAAATATTTTCCCGTACTTGTACTGTATACATTATAAAGTATGTATTTAAGCAGTGCCATTGATTTGTACCTCAAAAGCATTTTATAAGAAACGTTATTCCTCTCGGTTGAATAGTTATCGGCTCTTAAACATACGAAGTGATACATTGTTTACATCTCACTCGGCCGCCATTACAACTGCACTCGTGACCTAGAGGTCGCTTCTGATTGGTTACGCTACGAAAGATGGTACGGACCGAGCCTATCCTTGAGAAATGCCATGAAATATGCCATGGCATCTGAAACGGTACGAGATTTTTCACTTTAAACTGTAGCATTTTGGTCATGGCACAAATGTTAAGGAAAATGCTTTCGTCTAAAGGGGGCTTAACAGAGAAACGTTGAAAGACAAGAGTAAGAGAAACCGAGAGAGAGAGAGAGAGAGAGAGAGAGAGAGAGAGAGAGAGAGAGATGGATGGGATACGGCTATTTCTTGTGCGTGCCACCTACGAATCTAGTCCCATTGCCGCTGTTATCTCATTTTCGAGACCGGAGTCCACCACTGTTGCAGTAAGTAATTCCCCAATTACCTCCACAAGGAGGTGAGTGAATATTATGGTCCACAACCGAGGATCGAACCCTGAAACAAATCTCTCTGCGAAGAAAAAAATTATACATTTTTTAACTCCTACAGTTTGCAACACTGCTCGCAGAACACCCCCTTCCCCCCCCCCCCCCCCCATGTACGCACTTGTTTTTCCCTACGAAAGCGGTGCGTTCAGCTTGTGCACGCGGCTAATCTTATTCATCGCCTCGTCCCCCCCGCAAGCAGTCATTACCCAGACCACTCCTGATCCCCCGCCCCCCTTCCAAACGAGGATAATTTTGTTTTTCTTCCCAACTTTAGATGTTATTGCTGCCAACAATGCGCCCATTGAACAAGCCAACAATGGAACTACATCCTGTTGGACAGCCTGAAATATCAACGTTGATCGATGTTATTGTTGTGGAATCAATATTGTTATTTTGTGTATAAGTAGCTTTCGAGTCTTGCATTTAGTGTATTTCGGAAAATCTTATGGTGGAATGTGAATCCTGGACAAATATTTTATGCTGTTCAAAATGTTGTCAGGATTACACAAAATCCTGATAACGGATATCCAGATTTCAAATTATCCGATTTACATTTCCGATGCAACGGATAATTCGAATATCCGGGTAGAACAGATTCGATGAAGTACTCGTATTTCTAGAATATGTATACAGTGAAATACGAAACTAACGAATAACAGAATATGCGGATAACACGTAAGAAGGACAAACTTTAAAACTGACCGGATAATGCACTCATTCGAATATCCGAGCATTTCAAATAATCAGAATATCCATGTCAGAATATTTATGATATCTGGATATTTAAAATACGGATAGTCGCTACGACGTCAGATATCCCGGGTTCGAATCCTGGCCTGGATGTTTCTGAGTGTCCATTCATGAAATTCATCACTCATCCCCCCATCTTCGCAAATTACCCAAAAGTGGCACAAAAACCGAAGTAAAATAAAGCTAATCAATCAAAATCCGGATAAAATTTCATTCGGATTTGAACACGCCTAGTAGTTATAGATTCCAATATTTTGCAGTGTATTATTTTTTTTAGTCTGAGGAACAAAAACCTTTGTAGAGTGAGATTATTTTCGTAACATCTCTGTGTGTTCTGCATTTGCAGCTTGGGAGCGAGTCAAAAGGTCCGAAGTCTCCAATCAAGAAGCGAGCCGCTGACGTCATCTCAACTCACCACCTATCGCTAACTCTCCCGCTCACGCTCTACACTGTTGGTAGGTTCGCTTGCTGGACTCGCACAGGAAGCTGGAGATGTTTTGAAAGTAATCGGACTATAACAAGCACTTGTAAAAAATAAAAATGAAAATGAAACTAATAGTTGCCTATAAGAGTCCGTGTCGCTTTCGCTGAGTCATTTGTGCTTAGGGTTCTTATCGGTTCATTTCCGCCGCGACATATGTCAACACTTAGTGTCATTACCGCCGCGCGCACGTGTGTTTATGACGTTGACCAGCAGCAGCTGTGTTTATCTTAGATTGAAAAGGAAGGTGATTGATAAATGAATGTAAGATGAAAGTATATATGAGGGATCTACAACGAAAAGGATAACCCTAAATGTGGAGGTGTGTTAATCGCACCATGTGGCCATAAACACACGTGCGCGCGGCGGTGATGACACTCTGGATTGTGGGAAAACTAGCCAAGGAAGGTCTTGACATATGTCACGGCGGAAATGAACCGATAAGAAGCCTCGGCGCAAACGACACGACACCGGCTAGAATGCTACAAGAAAAGTTCAATGAAAGAAAAGCAGAATTTAGCAAAACTAAAAGTACATTGCAAAAAGTGGATTGGAGAAATAATGGTCTATGACCGACAACTTTCGTTGCCATCCACAACCTTATAAAAGCTGAACATGACCGTTTTTACGGTAAGGTTTACCGTTATAAGCAAATTTTAATGGCTTAGTCCTAGTAACTGCTTCATAAAGGCCAACGAGGCTCTGGCGCCTGCGCAGACGGCCAGTATGATCCTCCGTAGGGTGTTTGTCCTTGTGTATGTTGAGTGCCCCTTTACAGCCTCAGGTTTTAACCTGGGTAACAAGATTGTGGTCCTGAGAGACAGTAGCAGATTTTCACTCGCCGTGCACTCTCGCGTCCAGTTGGTTACAAAATGCAACACTGAGCCCTCGATTTGGTGCCACGTAGTGTATTTCGTGTCTGCACCGTTTGCTCTATACAGGGTGTCTCAGAAGTAATTTCGCAAACTGACACAGATGAAAGTACACGATAATAGAAGCAAAAAAGTCTCAGTAAACATGGGTCCGCAAACAAACCGTTTTCGAGATAATCGCGAATGTTTGATTACAAGCCGCCACTGACTTCATTGTTTGTAATCGTCGTCCTATTTGGTAAAATGCTAATAATGTGTCCGATTGTGTGGTTAGAAGCCGTCACTGATTGCATTTTTAAATCACAGAGTGCTTTATCCACCCTGTTTGATTCCCACGCTACCTCTCGTAAATGTTCTGTTTTGTAAACGAAGAGCAAACCTCGGAACGCGCAAGGAGTAAAGCACTCGGTGTTTACAAAATGCAATCAGTGACAGCTTCTAATCACACATTCGCACACATTATTAGCATTTTACCAAATAGGACGACGTTTACAAACAATGAAGTCAGTGGCGGCTTGTAATCACACATTCGCGATTATCTCGAAAACGGCTCGTTTGCAGACCCATGTTTACTGAGACTTTTTTGCTTCTATTATCGTGTACTTTCATATGTGTCAGTTTGCGTATTACTTATGAGACACCCTGTATACGTTCTGGAGCGGTGTGGTCACGTAGTGCGTGCTAACCAATGAAATGTACGTTCAAAGCAGCAGACAGGCACCGCTATTCTGCCCTTCAGCGTCCACTTGTTTGAACACAATTTCCTTCCACTTCACCTGATGTCAAAAAGTATGGCGATCTGGAAGGGGCTAGTGTAGTTTTATATTCTATCCCAACTATCTCTGGAGCAGGGTATAGCGCTTGTTAAGTAATGAATGAATTAGTTTAAACAATTGAGTAAGTAAGTTTTAAACAAAGCTATTGATTTCTTTTTTTTGGTAGGGGTATCTTCTCAATTTTGTCTTAGTGTAGGGGCTTATCCCCGCAATGCATGACGGGCAAATATTAACTATGTCCTGATGTGTGCACACTATAAAAATCACTCACTCAATCAATTTATAATCATTATCTATCCCCAAGGGCGCCTGAAGGATTTTTTTCTCGGAAGGGGCTGAGTAAGATTTCACATGTTACCTTTCAATCATGGAAACTTATATTTCACCGTTTATTATTATTCATTTTATTTATTATTGTTATCATTATCATTACTACTACTATACTAAGGGTGAATCGTTTGAGATGTCAGAAAAGTGAACCGTTGTGTACAATAGGTTAATGTACGTATCTCTGAGCAGTTTGTTGTAATATATGCAGAATGGATGTAAGTTTTGAGTGAGTGGAGGCTTACAGACTTGAGCCATGTGGCTGTACTAGTGTGCATATAACACTCGAAAATTCCACATCCCATACGAGACATTGTGCGCTGTTGTGGCGTGACCACTATATTTATCTACCATGAACGCTAGCGCCACGCGGCTGAAGTTTGTAAACCTGCACTCGCTCAAAACTTACATCCATTCTGCATATATTACAACAAACTGCTCAGAGATACGTACATTAACCTATTGTACACAACGGTTTGCTTTTCTGGCATCTCAAACGGGTTCACCCGAAATTATATTATTTTACAATCGTGCAATTGAAATTGAATTACAGATACTTTGGCATTGTTGACGAGTTCAGACGTGAGTTCACTTTAAATACAAACTACATGGTAGATGCGCCTTGCTTACTTTCCATAAGCATCTACAAATCGTTTATGAATAATTATTTGCCTCTTTAACTTATTCACGATGCACAGATATCAAACAAAGACCATTATTATTTGTAATTAAATATCGCTACATTTCCGCCATTCGAATTACACGAACATTTTCCCCTCAGTCTCACCCCTCCCGCCCCCCCCCCTTGCGGACGCCCTTGTCTATCTCTATGCACGAAAAAATGTTCAAGATTAACTGAAATTATGATTGCGTCCTGTTTTTGTAAATTAACAGTCAAGAGTGTTAAATTTTAACGGTCAAATATTGTAAAATTAACGGTATTTTTCTAACCTCGACCACGCCGGCCACTGTGGCGGAGTGGTTAGCACATCGCGCTACGACGCTAGGTGTCCCAGGTTCGAATCCTGGCCTGGGCATGGATGTTTCTGAGTGTCCATTCATCATTTTCATCATATCATCCCTCATTCCCATCTTCGCAAATTAGCCAAAAGTGGCACAAAAATCGAAGTAAAATAAAGCAAACCAAATCAAATCTAACCTAACCTCGTCCACAGAAATAGAGAATTTAAATTTTAAAACAGCGTACATCATATGATAGAGCAGATGATCTCTTGTATTTTCTCCCAAATAACATTCCCCAGCGGGCACCCAGCTTTTGTTGCCTGTTTAAACAAAATCTTTCTCACAGGCACTTTTTTTTTTTCGCGACAGCGACTATACTCACACGCAGGTTCATGCGTGGGGAACTCGCGTTTAGCTGGGTAACAATCAATTCTCGGGGATGTACGCGGTCAAGTCATGTGGTCAGGTTGGGATTTATGTTCAGGGTTTTTGCGGTGAAGGTAACAAGAGACGAGAGTACCCGGAAGTCTCGTCAGCCAGGAAAAATCAGGAACCTGGATGTTTCATGGACACTTCTCAATGTGAGCGATTTGCAATTTAATCGCCTCTGAAAACATTCCAAAAATTCTGGAAATTTGAGTGTAAGAGGGGGACCTATAGAGAAGCGCCAGGAAGCGTCAACTTCTCTTCCGCTGTGTACAGTCACCGACAATAAAATTTGGAAGCCTAGATCCTGAAATGCTTCGCAGCAAGACGTTATGTGTGTTGCCTAATTCTACAGGGGTGGTAGAAGTTAACATTAAAAATTTGCTACTAAAATCCACTTATCGCTGTAGACGCAGCCAGCACTCATGACGCATTTCAGGATTTAGGTGTCCCGTTTTTATTGCCGATGAGTGTACATTCTGCAAAATTCATTCTTGCAAGCCGACGAAGGTCTGGCACCTGTACCATCTTAAAACGACTTATGTGGTGATCAGTGAGAAATAATAATAAAATGTGTGCCTGCGTGTACACATACACCCCCACCCCCTACGCATAGGTACGTATACAGGGTGTTTCCGTGACCATATTACAAACTTTCAGGGATGATGGAAGGAGACAAAAGCATCAGTATGAGATAAGCAGGGCTTCCGCGTAGCCAAGTGGTGTCGGCCCCTCTGGCGGAGTTGTTAGCACATCGCGCTACAACGCCAGGGATCCCGGGTTCGAATCCTGGCTCGGACATGGATGTTTGTGATTGTCTGCCCTGAAAAGTCCTGAAATTGAAATATGAATGAAGTGATATGAGTGAATGATGTGATGGGGGGTGCTTCCGCATAGGGGCTTTCCCTTTTTTAAAAAAAGTGGTTAGCGCTCTCGCCTTTGGTGCGAGCGGTCCCGGGTTCGATTCCCGGTAGCGCCCCCAAAATTTCGGCGTTGACCCAGCGTCGTGGGGGCAATTGGGAAGCTCAAGAAGTAGCGGGCTCCGGTCAGGAAAGCCAGAAAAACAGCGGCGATGGGATCCGATGCGTTGACCACGCGTCACCCAATGAAAAGCCGCTCTGGCAGGGCCTGGCCCTTCGAGGGCTGTTGCGCCACGGAGTAGTTTAGTTGTTTTTTTATGAGATAAGCAACAGCTGTTCGGAAAAACCATATTGACGAGGAGGGTATGCCAGCAGGTTCACCTGATCTGTTCCCAACTTGATTTATTGTTTGGGGTCACGTAAATTGTGTTGCTTAATGAAGAACAACTCCTGGCAAGAATCCTTGCTGCCAGTGACTCGCCCGAACGATGTACATTATTCCCATCTTAACTACAGGTAAGCTACGTAATGAATATGCGCTGTTATATCTCTATTCTAATACAGTCTTTTTACCTATTCGTGTAATAGTAATATAATATTAATTTATGTATTGTAATTAGTAATAATTTGATTTAATATAATTATTTTAATTTAAACATTATTATTATTATTATTCCTGAGACACTTGGTTTCGGACCCCCCCCCCCCTCCGAAACATATTTCTAGATACGTGCCTGGTAGCAGGAATACCGGTCATTATAAAGTCGTAAAGGAATTCAAAATGTAAATAAATGCAGAATAGTTGAAATTATTTTATTATGTTTAATTTGAGATTATTTTTGCATCTTTATTAATATAAATAAGTTTATATTTCATACATATATTTGTTTTGCATTGTTATTTTACATTTATTGTGCAATTGTGTGCATGTTGTGTTATTGGTGTAGATATGCTAAAGGCTTCTTTTAAAATGAGAGATTGAAAGAACGCATACGCCACTGACAAACACACGCAGAGACAGACAATAACGTTTGTTCTTTCTGTGGGTTTTTATTATTACTTTTATTGTAGCATGTTTGAAGTTAAACACTAAATGCTTATCTTCGTTTTTATCAGTATCGCAACCACTCGGGTAGGGGGCGCATTGCAAATTTTATGCAAATAAAAATACATTTCGTAAAATTTTCCGAGTCTCGTCAAGTTCAAAGCCGTAGCTAGGGGGCGACGAGAGTCGACCATGGACGTCCAACTATCTAAATGAAAAAAATTGTAAAAGAGAGAATGCCATGCCGCACCGTGAATTTATTTGCCCCCTATTAAATCAATTTTGTTTTCATTTGCAAAAATTGGATCTAAAAATTTCAATGTGTTGTATATAGCTATGTATTGAATAAACTTTGAATACGTACACAATTTAGTGTTAGCATTTGCATATGTATTTTCTTATTATATGTCGTTCTATGTTGCATATGTGTAAAACACTATCTTGTACATGTTATGTACAAAAGGAATTACCTTCGGAATGCATTTATCATTCATTTTCTGCCATTCAAAAATACAGTTTGTGTGCTTGTTTTTCATTATTAGCTAATGTGAAATTGAACGTGTTGAAAAATATTTCAAATCGTTTGTTTGTTACGTACCTTTCAGTCTAACCTGGAATTTTCCCTTCGCTCCTCATGTCGTGTCAAAAGACTCCAACGATCACAAGGCGTGGAAATGAAAACTTACTACTTCACCTTAATGTAAGGTATATTTTTGAAAAAACACACTTAGGGCAATCAAATGTACTTTAAACCACATTTTACAATTATTTCGACATTTTTCTGCCACTATTAACCAGTTGCTTTCGTGCTTTTAGCTTGTTGATAAATCTCTCAGTTTTTCAAATGTTGCCAGGTCCTGGTACATCAAGAGTAGTTTATCTGTCCATCTCACACTAGTTGTCTATGACGCCATTAATATTTGACAAATTAAAAAGTTGAACGAACACAACATTTCAACTAAACAACAAAGAATCACAGTGTAATGTCCAGGGCATTACATGTTCCAAACAAATGCTTTAACACCGACTTCTACTCGCTTTTTGCGTAATGTATGAGGATAATAACGTCCTTGATACTACTACTACTACCACTAGTAGTAATAATAATAATAATAATGTCATTATGTATTATTATCACTATTATTATTTACGTTTATTCTGGTATTTGTCCCGCCCCCCAGACAAAAATTCGTTGTTGCGCATCTGGTTCATATAACAAAAACACTCCCGTCCAGGTCGTGGCGATTTTTTAGGACTAGATTGTTGGTGAGGGAAAAATACCCCTGTCCCCCCCAGAATTTTGCACCCTGGTCTGAAGTTCGATTTTTGAAATTTGTTTCTGCGAAATGGGGAAAGCGGACATGGCAGGGTCTGTCTTTTTAGCATCGTATTTCTCTGGAAGTTTTCTCCAACCTTCTTTTCCCCCGGCTCTTCTCGCTGGTGTTTTGTTTTGCCCTGACAGACGCTCCGCTAGTGAAGCTCCTGCTTGTTCGAAGACGCAGACTGAGGGTTCTTCGCCGATCAATAAACTCCAGAACGAAGAAGGAAGGGCCCCTTTTTTTCCCCCTTCCTTTGCGCCGCCTAAAATATACTTTTTTTCGAGACCGGCGGCACTGAAATTGCGGAGAGGGCGGGGAAACTCTTTGAGACTGAACACAATCGCACAACCCTAACGCTGTTGCTTTCTCACCCCCCTTACACCCTATTCTAAGTGTTTTGCCGCATCGGACTTCCTAACTCATACAAACGAACCTGCATTGCTAATCAATCGGCGCGTAAGGGATGACACCCTTCTGAAAATACCCAAATGCCTCCGTGGCGTATCATTCTAATGAATTGGGATCGAACCTGCCACTCCCAATGGGTGATGTAGCTAATCATCATTCATCCTCATTAATGATGAGAGCACTTATCATAACGACAAGTTAAATGCTTGGCAGCAAAAGGCACAACTGTAATAGAATACCTTAAACAACTAGAAATGGGAAATAGTCACTCGTTGGATTTTAGAACCTTGAACCGGAATCATACATGGTAAGGATTAGGATAAATACCTGCTTAGACTTAGAAGAAGAATGATGATGAAGTAAATATCAAAGAGTAAAATGAAACTATCCTTTCTCCAGGCTTGGTAGGTAGTTCACCTAAGTCAGGCAGACTGCTGTCCTTCCCAAAGTGCTCTTGCCTGTCTCTAATCAAATCGAAAAGTGAGTCCCCTGCCAGTCTGTCCGCTCCTCTAAACCCCAGTCCGTGGAGACTTCCTATACGCTGATACGTGAGTTTTTGCCTCCCTATTATTGTGAACGGCTTGCTACTTATTTAGCTGTTGTAAACCTTGTAGCCTCAATATATCAGGAAGTGGAAGTCTTCTTAACACTCGATTGTGCATAATGCAAGTACCTGAGAGGAGTGAACAGCTAGAGTAAAGAAGCGAATGAACCTTGATGAATTGAAGCTTCCAGAGAAAGTTAAAGTAAAATAAAGAATAATCCTATGGATTGATACGGTAGTTAGCCGCGCTATGACGGCAGAGGTCCCGGGTTGGAATTCCGGTCTGGACATGGGTGTTTCTTGTGAGTGTTCCTTCATCAATTTAATCATATCATCCTCTTTATCACGATTAGCCAATAGTGGCAGAAATGCGAAGTAAAATGAACCAAATTAATCCGAACCAAGCCAATATCTTTTATACGTGGTGAACCTGGATTTCATTTTGCAGATTAATGATGCTCTGATGTCTGGACCTACAGCCAATAAAGTATCTCCCGGATGGCGTAATGGTAACGTCGTCAGCTTGTAATCAAGGGGACCCAGGTTCCATACCCGGTGGAGGGATATAGTTATTCGGATCCCAGTTTAAACTATACGTCTAGTCCCGATTAGCCTTTCTGTGCATAAAGTGGGCTTGAAAACGAACTCAAAGCAAAGCAAAAGATACAGCCAGTATATTCCTCTGTGAGCCCGAGTAGTGTTGCCCATGTTCGCGATGGTCCTTTCAACAATTTCATCTGACTACATTTCGTTCTCATCTTCGCGTTTAACCAAAAGTGGAAGAAAAGAGAAGTAAAATAAAACAAATCAGTTACTACTAATCCACATGTTTAAGCGCATGCGCACTCCGAAACTCCCTTGAATGAGGGATTGTTCTGTTCAGACACGGAGTGAAACAGTGTGTGTTTTGTATTTGCTGGTTTAGGTCATTCTTCCTCACTCCATAGGCTAAACGCAACGATGAGAACGAATTTGTGATGGGGAGTGAATTCGATCCTATAGCCCCCTCTAGCGAGCTACGCTAACCACTCAGCCACGCAGACATATTACCGCATGAGTTTACAACACAGGACGATCTAATGTTAAAAAATCAGAAGAGCTGGTTTTCGGTAAGTCGGGTGAAAAAAATGGTAAACAGTCTCTCGTCCTAATGACGTCGGCAGGGCGAGAATAATTTTTCTTCTTTCTTGTGTTTCCTGACAAGTCAAACGTCTGACCGCTGGACGTGAACCAACTTTGAAGATTCCCGCTTCTACCTCCTGAATTACAATTAGTTGCGCTCTTGCAACTAACTCCTCCAAAGGCCCCCCCCCACAACCCCCATTTCCCTCCATGCCATAAGAAACAGCACGCGTCAACCTCCCCCCCCCCAAATAAAAACTGAGGGGTGCAAAACTGGACAGAAATACACGAAGAGGCTCTTATTAAAATGCCAGTCATTCCTCATGAATTTTAAAACATTTATGGAAAGAGTAGGGAAAAAATGTCACTTGTTGAACGAAGTGGCTACGCTCTCCACACCAGATACATATTCGCGTAGGGCCCACCTCCGTGGCTGAGTGGTTAGCACCACGCCAGAAGACCCGAGTTCGAATTCCGACCTTGTAATTCGTGGTCTTTCTGAGTATCTCTTCACCAATTTCATCATATCATTATTCAATCTCATCGTTACGATTAGCAAGAAGTGGAAGAAAAGCGACGTAAAATGCCTAATTCAATCAATAGTATTCGCGTAGTTTTAAGGGACATTCATGCTTGCAAATATGAAGCGCAAATAAGTTCAATGTTCCGCTAAATATGCACAATAATCAAGAATTGCACATTGTACTCATTCATATTTCAAACTTTAGCATCTAACACGTTCTTTTAACCAAAGAACATTATTTAAATGAAAACACAACGAAACGTTCACATGAGAACTCACAGCATTCAGTTGATGCCTCCCAGGGTATGGGTACATAATACCTTGTTCGTTATTCGAATTATGTCCAAGTCAAGTGTTTCTCTCAGAAAAAGAAGTATACTTTACTTTTTAGCAAGATAAATACTTGTGTGCAATTCTAATTGTTTTTGTGAAATAAGAACGTCTTGTAATTCAGCTTAATAACTCTTTAAGTACGGGCAGTAGCAGAAATTGGTTGCAGTCCAAGTAGGTCTACCTCACCTTACAAGTAGGCAATCAGAATGGTACTTAAGCACAGCTGGTTGCATACTTTCAAAGGATGAATTGCGAATAGGCTGCCGTGAAATTTAAAGGTAGGGAACGCTAGGTGATGCAGCATGTTTCGACACGTCGTCGCAATTTTCCGATCGAAGTTGGCAACTCTGCGACCCCCTCCTCCCCCCCGCAGTTGCGGTGAGCGGAGGTTTTATCTCCAATCAATGGCGATGACAGTCGGAACGAGCGAGCACGGAGCTCCCGGCTTTACAGACAAACCCTGTTATTAAATGCGAAACCCAGCGACAACACGACACACGAGCGGAATATTCAGCTCCATTCGCAACAGCGCGTCGAGGGGCGGTGGGGGGAGGGGGAGTGAAAAGTTGGAAAAACAGGTAGTTAGACGGGATACAAAAAAAAATAATATCCCCGGCGTCATTTCGAAGCCGGCGGTTTTCGCTGTGAAAATTCGTCAAAAAGTAGTTTACCCCGCGCGGCATTGAAGGTAGATGTTTTCTTCTTGGTCTGTGTTTAAAGCCTTTTTAGTCATTTGCAAAATACTTCCACGTACGCTCACTGTCAGAAATTGGTTGCAGTGCAGTTATCTCTGATCCTAATTGCACTCAAGTATATCTGGTTGCATACAGGGCCGGATTAAGTTTGGTGCTATTGATGCTGCAGCATTAGGCCCATTCCTGAGATAGGCCCAGATGAAAACAGACGAGAATTTTCCGATAGCTGAAAAGTTTTTGTTTTTTTTGCTATATTAACCTGAAAATAAAAATAATGAAATTTGGAGCCTCAATTTCGGACGCCTAGACACAACGTTACTTATTATATATATAAAAAAAGTAAAAAGTAAAGTGCTCCCCTGTGCTTAGCACCACGCCATGAAGGCGTATAGGGGGTGTGGGGGTAACGCCCCACACACTCTTGATCTGGTCGTGAGTGGAGGTGATGTGATCAGCATCACGCCCCTGACCGCCTTTACCCCCCAGGGTTTCCCCCAGGTACCCATGTCATTCGACGCTGGGTGGGCTCCAAGGCCGCTTCCAACGTTAGAATAGTTCCCGGATTTGAAACGGCCGGGGATCGAACCCGGAACCTTTACTTATTATACAGTTACTATTATTCTTTGCGCTGTGACGTAACTATAACGTCGTTATGTTTATTGTTCACCGAAGATTTCGAGCATCAGGCCCAATTTCGTCTTAATCCGGTTCTGGTTGCATACTCTCCAAGGATGAATTGTGAATTTGCATGTCTCTTAGTGAACTACGTTTAGAAGAAAAGTTCTGTTGATTTGGTTCATTTTTACTTAACTTTTCTACAACTTTTGGCTGTTTGCAAACACGAGGCTGGGTGATGATACTGATAGAGGTCAAAGGACACCCATCTTATGTCAAAGACTTGTTTCTTCTGGAACCCTTCATTGATTATCGTATTGGTTCGAACGTTGAATTCCCTTAGCAATAATGGTTTTTGTCTGAACTTCCTCATAAATATAAACTTATCTGTTCTAATTCCTTCAGAGATATGTAATAGTATTTGTCTTAACTCTCTCTCCTGGATATAAAGTTTTCTGTTCTGAATTCCATCAGAGATAATGGTATTTGTCTTAACTCCTTCGTGGATATAAAGCCATTTGTTCTGAATTGTTTCTGAGATTATAGTATTTGTCTTATCTCCTTCGTGGATATAAAGTTTTCTGTTCTGAATTCCTTCAGATATAGTAGTTTTTGTCTGAACTCTCTCGTAGATATAAAGTTATCTGTTCTGAATTCCTTCAGTGATAATGGCGTGTGTCTGTACTCGTTCGTCGACATAGATATACTTGTTGCTTCTGAACTCCTTCAGTGAGTATGATATCTGCCTGAACTCCACGGTCGTCGTAAAATTATCTTGTTGAAATTCTCTAGACTAAAATAACGTGTAACGTGAATTATTTTAAAACTAACATGTTTTCGATTCTTACCTGAATTGCCTCTAGGATATGTGGAAACTGAGGGCCGGCTAATCACATCGGCTCATCTGCTTTAATTCTCTGTGTCTCTTTTTCTCTCTCATTTTCAAAGCTGTTGATTCATAAGTATCTTCGTGAACTGTATGTTGCAATCTAAGTCTATGAAGTTGAAACGTAAGGAGACGAAGATAAAACTGGTGGTCCTAGGAGTTGTTTCCGTTTGGAGGGATTCATTGCTTGTTTTTTGCGACTTCTTCAATTCCAGTACATGTTTGGAGTAGAAGAGTAGTATTTAGTCTGTGTTTTATTTTTCCAGGTCTGGTGGTCACTTTTGAGGGCGCATGGGGAAGAACTTATACCCTTTGCAGGAAATGGCAACATCATATGTGTGGACCGTTCCTCGCCTGTTTAGCGCTCACAAACAGAACACACTCAAGCAGAAACGGGGTGCAGGGGGAAAGGAGGGGGGAAAAGAAGGGGAGGAAAGAGGATAAAAAAGAACATGGCGGGGCTCCCGACTACCTTGTGTTCGCATGGAAACGCTCTGGGTGGTGACGGGCTACAGCGCGACACACGGTTGCCATGGCAACCCTTCCATCTGGGGAACGAGACCCATTTCTTATTGGCGAAATCGATTTCTCGGAGGGAGTGGCGTTCCCAGGATGCCTGGTCCAGAGGAGGATGCTGTAAGACGACGGGTTTCCTACGACGGTCAAGTGCGGCGCCTGTGCCCTCTCTCTCGTCTCCTCTTTCCCCTTATTATTCCTTCCTCCATCTCCCCTGGGAGTTGGCAAAGATTTCAGAGCGACGGGATCGAATGACAAGTACCCCTTAACTCACGCCATTGAGTTAGGTGGGTTTTTGCACGTTGGTATTTCTTTCCGCATAATTTCAAGCAGCATTAGCACATAACGAGTTTTTATTCGGTTGCCACAAGAGACAAGTTGTGTCTACGCAAAAACTGCGCAAACTACGTAACCACACCACTATAATCATAATATTGGTATATCTCCAATGTAAAGTAATTTCTCCCTGCCTGGGAATGTGTGTCCCTTCATCAATCTCATCATATCATCATTCATTCTCATCTTCGCGATTAGCTAAAAGTGGCAGAAATGTGAAGTAAAAGAAATCAAATCAAATAAAGTAATTTCTGAAAAAAAAATATATATCAGTCGACTGTTGACTGCGATAAAGAGAATGGAAGATATAATGACAATTATGAGTGTGAACAATAATTACTCGAGTTATCGAGTTTGTTTGTAGTCGTGAAAAATGCATATATTTACAGACTGTACAAGGGAGATAGATCATGGTCTATGTTAAAAGTTGTTACATGGCACTAATAAAAATGTTCGATACCAAGAAATTTACGTAGGCTATTTGTATGTCACAGATTTTCTAACTTATCGATTGTTTTTTGTTACTGGCTCACATCGCGTATGCTTTGCGGTTTCTAGCCAGCGTTACTACTTTTGATTTTTTTATTTCACAGAGGATTCCAAACACAGAATTAGCCATTTTAAATTGGAATGTAATAACAATAGAAAGTAACATTAAAAAATAACAATATAAACTCAAATTACGTATGATAAAATGACATATATTTTTATACAACAGTCTTCTAAAACGTGCATGTGTATTCGGTCTGCTAAATTGTATTTACTGAATAGTTTGTGGACCAGGGAACTAGTTGTTCGTGTTTTCGTTGTTTCTTATGGCACTTGTGCGACGCACTTTCACTCGCGATTTTCACTGTGGGAGTTGTACCTTGGTGGGTATGCTACACTTTTGGCTTCCGTGTTGTTTACATGAACATATTGTGTTTCCGAGCGAATCTGTACAGGTTCCTTATCATGGTTCAGATTGAGTGACTCCTTATTCGCAGTAGGGTTTTGCATAACGATTACTGATGGTTTTGTCGTAGAAGAAAGAGGCGTTATTGTTTCATAAGGTTCTCCGTATTGACAAGAAGGTGTAGGTATCATCAGTACCCGTGTCAAGTGGTGATTCACGAGGTACATGACCGGACCCATGCGTATTCTCAAGGCGAACACTTATCATTGCCAGAGGTAGCTTCATTGGCTGATGTAGTGGAACCACAGGCAAAGGAGCCTGCGCAGATTGGAGCATGATGCTTCCTTATGGCTCGGGTTGAGGCTATGGTGAGGAAGGTGTGCCGAGACGTTTGGCCGAAGGTTCTTTTCCTTGCGGTCGCTCTATGCCAAGGTTGTTTCGTGACGACTTGCGCGTAGCTTCACATGTGCAGTTATAAAGGTTTCAAGGATACCGCAGCATTAAAAATGTGACCATTGTTGCAATAGATAAACGAACACGCCAACCAAAATAATTGTCACCTTAAACTAACATGTGCTAGGTAGTCACACAGGGAAAAAAATGATTTGTTTGTGTGTCTCTTCATCAATTTCACCATGTCATCATTCATCCCACACTTTCTTGATCCGGTCGTGAGTGGGGGTGATGTGATCAGCATCACGCCCCTGACCGCCTTTACCCCCCAGGGTTTCCCCCAGGTACCCATGTTATTCGACGCTGGGTAGGCGCCGGGGCCGCTTCCACCGTTAGAAAAGTTCCCGGATTTGAACCGGCCGGGGATCGAACCCGGGACCTTTAGCATGGTTGTCAGACGCGTTACCCCCACACCCCCTATACGCCTTCATGGCGTGGTGCTATGCACAGGGGAACACTTTACTTTACTTTACTTTACATCATTCATCCTCATCTTCCCGATTAACCAGAAGTGGCAGAAAAGCAAAGTAAAATAAACCAAATCAAGTATTCTCTAGAATGAAAAAGTGTTGCAGGCTATGCAATTTGTCAATCCGATGTGCGTTTCTTGTTGCCTACCTGTAAGGATTGGGCAGATTAGTTTTTCTATATCTACGATCAACTTTTGCTCGGTACTGTACAAGCACAGAACTTGAAATGCATCGAAGCAAAACTTAAGTTGATGCATTTTACTGCAAAAACGGGAATACCATTTTCTCCTGACCAAAAATGCATCTGCAGCATTGTAGGCACTGGAGTCGAGAAGTGTATGCATTTCTTGTATCCACTGGCACAATTTTGGATCTGCGTGTACAATATGAGATACGTTGCCCCAGTCTTGCGAACTCCCATCTCTTCCCGGTCTACCCCCCAGGGGTGTCCATCAATAATCATAACATTGTTTTCCCGCCCGTGGCTGCACAGATACCCCTCGCTGATAAAATACAACGCCGACTGTTTCCTAACATCCTTACATCATTCTCTTAATTAAGCCGGCACGCAATTCTAGGGTGCGGGTGGGGGTGGGGGAAAGAGGGAGGGGACGTTTAGGATTTAAAAAAAACAGGCAAGGGATATGTTGGGGGTGGGGTAGTCGTACGTGAAGCGGTTTCTTTCATATGAATGTCTATGTGTAAAAAGAGAATTGGGGGTGGGGTCGTGTTTTCTTAAGTCCTTCGCTCGTTCCTGAAAAAAAGAGGAAAGAAAAGCATTTAGAGACGAAGCAAGTTTTGAAATTAACAGGGACCAAAGGGGTATTTTTCAAATCGATCCATGCCCCAAAGGTTCATTGTACGCAGAACAGTTCTACTCTTCTGTACGGAAACTTTTTTCTATTGTTTTCATTCCAAAGCTTAAAGCAAGTACTTGTTGAATTGTTTTAAGTCTACTTTATGCGCAAACTGGCTAATCGGGTCTGGACCTACATTTTAAAGTAAGATCAGGACCGCTGTGCAATGTGCCTCCACCGGGTACCAAATCGGGGACCCCTTGATTACAGGGCAACAGCGGGGACAAGTATGCCGATCCCTGTTTTCCGCCAAGTTATAGTAATGTGAGTTTAAGACCGAAACGACACGGCGGTTTCACACCGTGGTGATAAGCGACACAGGTCCTGTCAGTCTGTATAAGAAAGCATTCACTGCGCATGCGCGAACAACAGACCCAGGCTACAAGTGACACGTCTCACTTGGAAACGTACCTACGGAAACAAATGCAACCTTCCGAATCGAAGCGACACGACACGCTGCACGTGACACGCGCACTGGTCCGTTTGCTCAAAATCTTGCATCCTGTCCCCTTCTGTAAGGACCGGTCTTGAGAGTTTCTTATTGTTACTGCACGTTACCCTGAATTACTGCCTACAGATATCAATTTGCAGAAAAAAGTTGTGCTTTACGGGAGTTTCAACGTCCTCCCGTTGGACACCAGTCACAAAGTTAGTCCGCTGCTCCTTGTCTCGGGAACAAGAGACTCTTGATCACTCATCATGGCTTGCTGGGTAGAAGAGAAACACGACATGGTTTTAAAAGTTAAACGCAATTTTATAATCACTTATATTTCATAATCACTTATATTTCGTATGTGGACTTACAAGCAATGTCCAGATTTACTTACGTTTCTTTCCTTTGCTCGAAGAGACGTAGAGAACAATTCTATAGCATATCAAATCACAATCGTTAAACACAAATGCATATAGAATTAACGTTGGACAAGACAAACGTAAATACACGAAAGTTTCTGTACTTAATTAATATTTTCGAGTATCGCTAGAAAGAAACGAAATTAATGCAAACCAATAACATTATTGGGGCATTTCATCACAGATTTTTCCGTTATCCCGTTCCTGTTGATTTCTCACCTTCACCTGTTTTTCAATTCAGGTGAAAACATTCAGGCGGGTTCACTTCCTCTGTCGAGATGGAAAAGTGACGTCAACACGATCAGATTATGACGTATTTCAAAATACATGTACAAGTTCCAACAACAACTGTACCAGTCTAACTATAGTTGTCTGTGACAGCTTGCACATTATCAGAAATAAGTAACATTTAAAAATCTTAACATTTTACAAATTTAAAACCTTAAACACTCAAGTTCGTTACACACACTCTAATATACTATTTTAAGAACACTGCAGATCTTTTGCTTGTAGATTAGGTTAGCACAGGCCCGTAGACAGGCAGGGGCCAAGGGGGGCTGAGCCCCCCCCCCCTGAGACTTTAGTCAGCCCCTCTTGGCACTGCCGTCAGTCCCCTTGACATTAGGTAAAACTATTTTGTGTGATTTGTTTGCAGTGAAGTGTGATAGACTTTATGTTATAACATATTTTTCATTTGGCATCGGATCGTGTACTGGGGTGAGATCTTTACATATCTGATGAAAATCAGCCAAAATAGACCAACTTGATACAGCATATTTTGACATATTTTACCAATTTCGCGTTTTTACGACATATTTCTTGAATTTTCTCGTAATAAGATATATTTCTGTATAATTTCGTAATTGTCTTGCATATATACTCTGTTATTTTATATTTTTTCTTCGTATATTTAGCGCAACTGATATTTCATGTTATCGATGTTAGGATAAGGAAATTACGAACGAAGAATTTAAAAGCAGATGCAGTATTTTCTTACCAACTAAAAATAGAACAATAATACCCCCCTTATTTATCCCGCCGACAATTAATAGCCATGCAAACATTATTGAGGGAAAATGTTCTCTCATTGTTGTGCGGGATTCTGGCTTCATTTAATACTCCACCCCCACCCTTGTCGATCTTCCCTGGAAGATACTGAATCCCGTATTATGAGAAATTCGAAAGTACTGTTGTGCATATTTTTGGATTTACTGGGAATATTTCTACCTTTTTTTTTACATATTTTTCAATTTTTATGACATAATTACATACATATTTTACAGTTTTATAGGACATAAAGTTCCGGGCCCTAGTGATAATGTAGACACCAGATATTATTTTGCTCACAACTTTGGTGAACTTCTTTATCTGTACTTTCGCTGCCCCTGTTGCGATTTGCAACCTCCCGTTTAGACAGAAACCTGTAACCTTGACACGCCATCATACAAATTCCCTCGGCATCTGCGTCAAAGGTCAATATGGAACGAAGGGGAGTTTTTTATTGTTTCGGCCGACGGGTGGAATGTACGCTAGGAACTATAACCGAATACTGTCCATTTTTCTTGTGTGATATAAATATCTGTATTCTGTGTCATCAAAAGTATAGCTCTTTTCTGATCTTACGGCGGGCGCTCTAGAAGCTGGCAGGGGAAGTGGGGAGAGGGGAAGCGACCAATCCAGCAAGATAAGAAACGTAGCGGCCGGTAGAACGAGTTTCACGGAGAGCTTTTTCGGCCTCGTCGTGTGTCTCGGCGCCACTGCTGTTGTCTGGTTGGTCTGTTGCGTAATCCCTGCTCCCCACTTCCCCTGCCAGCTTCTAGAGCGCCCGCCGTAAGAACTGAAAAGAGCTTTAGTATGGAGTGTGTAGTAAGGGATGATTTCAGTAGCAGTAATTGACACTTCAAGCGATATTTTAAAAGATATAGAAAAATGTAGTATTAGTATGATGTTTCTAAAATATATATAACTTAATGACCCCCTGCACCCACGCCCCCCCTCCACACACATAATTTACCTTCATTTAATACTGTTAAACTTTTGAAAAATGGACTTGGTTTTACAAAGCCCCCCCCCCCCCCTGATAACCCGTGAGCCCCTCCCCTGGAGATCAATTCTAGCTACGAACCTGGGTGAGCAGTTCCACAGGTGTCCGTAATGTCAACTATTTCAACGCCAATTCATCCTCTCCCGAGGACGTCCTAAGTTGGGAAGACATTTTACTTAAAATATCCAACTGGTATAGACCAGTTCGTGAAATGGCACTCACTGTTTTCGTTGGAATTTTCATAGTTCTTGAGTTGGGAAGTCCTAAATCAGAAAAAAAATTTGGTCCTTAAAAGGTATATTTTGGCAGCGAGGCTAATTTCGATGAACCAATGAAAACCTGCGACTGAGTGTGGTCCTTACAAGGACCCTTGTACCAGCCATTGCGAGAGGCTCATTGTTTACCTAGTGCCTTCTCGACTCTTTCCTTTCTAAACATTTTCGCGGCTTCCAATCAATCGTCATCCGTAGTTATTTGATTTAAAGAGGCTGTGATTTCTTGATTGAACAAGCTACTTAAATCTTGATTGGAGCCCGATAACTTATCGCCTATGCGCGTCATGCCTAAGGAAAACATAACTTCGACTGAGGTGTTTATCATACTTACAGATTACAGCATTCCTTGCTGTATGTTTAAAGGACATTACGTAAAAATTGTATTCATGTATGGAGAGGAAAAAAGTCAAATATGAAAGTCATTTCACAAAAAAATTCAAAATATTCTCAATAGTTTAAAATAACTCTTATCAATTTTCTTGCCCTCATGATTATCTGGGGGGGGATAACATGTATGAAAAGTATCTGATTAATGAAACAAAATACTAGATTTTATACAATCATTGGAAAATTATTTTTTTAAAAATATTTTCAATTACCTCGTTCAAATAGGTTTATTTTGAAAGTAACTAGAGTCGGGACGCCATTCATAGCGCAGAACAGTTATTTTGACAAAATCCTGTTTCCCTGCTGGCTGCTTTGCGGAGTGGGATTTTCAATGTTGCCGCTTCTTGCTTGTTTGACCGCGAGTTCCTTCGAAGGTAAACTTGGCAACAGAGGGTCACTGCCATAAAGGCGGTTCCTACACCGGCTGAAAGAGTAACTGTTACTTGATTCGCGGGAACCTAGTGGTTTATGTGAGCATGAGTGTTTGTGTCTCTCTCGCGGGCATTTAGGATATATTCATAAGAAAAAAATATACTTGTCCCGTTCAGTGTTTCCTACTTGAAATAAATTAAGGATGTGCTCTATTCCTTTTTCCCCAGGTAGATTTACTTACTATATTTATCAGCCACAGGGTTGAATTCTCGTATAATTCCATATTTAGTGAAAAAATCTAATATGGCGACCTTCTTCAAGATGGCGGCAAATACACAACGGGATTGCAACACCTACGTAAACAAGTCCCAACGTTGCACACTTCGTAATTTTCCATGTCACATTATAATTACGCTGGACTATATATATATATATATATATATATATATATATATATATATATATATATAATATAAAACTATTTACCTTATTTCACAATAACATTCAGTTAGTTCGGCAGCTGTACAAACAACCTTCACAAGAAATAAATTGATGCCATGTTAAAGAGCCATAATTCGCGAATACTCTGTGAGATTATTGCTACTGGTGCAATTACTTTATAAGCTTCTCGGTGCAAAGAATTACATTACTTAACAAAGGTGCGAGTCAGACCTTTACTCAGAGTCCAGTTTGGTCGGTTTTGCATAGTAACGACGAGGTATCCTTCGAGTACGCAACAGCAGATGCATGCAAGTACATCCCCGTTGCATAACTTGTAGGATAATCACATCCCATTCCCGTTCTTCGGGAAATATCGTTCGTAAACTTGCTCCCGCCTACGCCCAAGAACACAATCTTGCGATGCTTTTTTTTTCCTCTTCCTTGTTAAAGATCTCATTGAACTTTGCAGTGTTGCCAGGTCTCCCGCGCTTCCGTCTCCAGACAAAATCAATTTTGGATCTTGAACCGACTCCAGTGGGCTGGGTTGTGCCGTGTGAGGGTTGCAAAGGGAAGGAGGAGGTGTTGTGTGGAGGAGAAAGAGTAAACGGGAGATCGAGGGGTGGGGCAACTCACGCATGACAGGGGAGGGGGATTCCGTGGATGGGGCGAAGGGGGCGGGGTTGTCATGGCAACCTTCTCATCTCGGAGGCCTGGGATGTGACATGTCAGGCTTTTCGTAGCAGGCCGGGTCACAGAGAGAGAGAGAGAGCTCTTACTGAATATGTGAGGGGGGTGAGATTCTTGTAGGTTGGTGTGCAGCAAAGAAAAATGTTTTGAAATGCAATTCATTAGTAAAACTTTTGTGACGTTGATGAACATGTCGGTCGACCTGTACTGTACGTATAATTTAACCCAAAGTCTTCATCATATTCGTCCATTAGCCTACCTACGTGGCAAAGTGGTAGGCACATCGCGCCACGATGACAGAGGTTCCGGGTTCGAATCCCGACCTTGGCATGGGTGTTCTTTGTGAGTGTCCCTTCAAAATTGTATCTTCATCCATATTCATAGCGAAAAAATTGTGAAAGGAGAAGAGAGCACGATGAACACACGTATCAGGAAACACGTGGTAGTAACTTGCCGTTCATTTACGAACCCATGTTGACTGCAACTTTTGTCGTAGTGGTTATCACAGCCCGATACGACTCCAGGGGTCCCGAGATCGAATCCCGGCCTGAGCAAGAGTGTTCTTTGTGACTCTCCCTTCATCAATTTGATCCTATCATCACTCATCCTCATCCTCGCGATTAGCCAAAAGTAGCAGAGAAGCGAACGAAAATAAACCAAAGCAACCAAGCAGTAATCCATGAATTCCTAATCAGTATATCATATTTAATATTTAGTAACATTTAAATACCTGTAATATTAATAATAACAATTGATTATGGAAGTTATTCACTAATGGTAAACTGGTTAATAATTACATTTAAGCAGCTTTCGAGTTACTATTTCTGAACATCTCACTGTAAATTATTTTAACAATTGCAAAACTATGTTTAATTGTGTACATTGAAAAATTTATTTTTTCAAAAATTCAAATTATATATTAAAATATACATGTACTCTTTTTGAAAGTTTACACGTGTTATTGCGATTTTAAAGTTTATTTTTAACATAATAAACTCTGTTTTTTCTGAAAATATGAATAAAATAAAGTTTTATACATAAAGGGAATAAGATCAATCATTATATCTGTGGACCATTGCTAAATTATAAGCTATATTTTCAAAATGATTTCAAATATTACAGTATAGTGGTTTGATTAAATGTTGATGCGATTATTCAAGTAATGCAAAATGTTTATTAAACCAATGAGAAGGGTTTGCACATTTAAAACCCCCCTTTTATATACGGCAATTCAAATATGCAACTACAAATACTACAAAACAAGAAACGGTACATATACAGTATGTATTTCCCTAAAGTGAGAAGTGGTTACTTCACTGACGTAAACAATACTCACCTTTTATCTAAACTTGACCACATGCCTGACTTGAAGGAAAAGATTTAAAGTATTTCTAGGAACTAGTTTATATCAAGCAACTTGTTGGGTCGAATAATTAACAATCAACTCGAAAACAATACATTTCTTTCATCTCTTGTGCTCTTTGAAGTCACCATTGTACAGTATCCTTGTCCTTTCTTTCGCGTCACTATCTACAAGCACTTGTATCTTAATATCCTTGACGTTGACATACGCGTACTTAACAATGTACCTTACAAACGTGCTTATCAAACTAAATGTTGTTTATGCTTTTCTTTTGAAATAATAGACCTATTAGTTAACCTTCTGTGATCAATTTGTAATCAGGAAAAATATTGTTATCTTGTACAATTCTTATCGCATTTTAACACTTACTTTTCATATTAAAGAGTCTATTCACTAAAATTACACAGCTTTTCAAAGTTAAACCTAATAGAATTGTTCAAATTTGAATGCTCATTATGATTACCTCTCTTCAGAACAGTTGATTCAAATATTACCAATTGGTTATCGTATTGTAACTAACGTACTATATGCAACTTTATCAAAATTTGTCAAAATATGGGCTTGTAATAATATACATCTAATATACAAAAATAGATGTATGTGTGTATAGCCTATATGTGTGTATGTTTGTTCCGGCATAACTCTCGAACGCCTGGAGCAATTTCAAACAAACTTGGTACACATATTACTTACAATATGGAAAGAAACACTGTGGGGGTAAGACACCCCTGGCACTCCTAGAGGTGAGAAGGGGTGACATGTAAAAATAATCGGAAACGACCGATATTAGTGTGGAATCTATAGTTTTCGGGGTCGCTAAGACGAATAGTGACACTCCCAATGCCGTTCAACTCCAAGTTCATCACCTATCGGCATGGGGGTTGAGAGGGTGTGAAAAATTAAATGTCGAAAAATGACCTACCTCTCGAACGCCTGGAGCAATTTCAACCAAACTTGGTACACATATTACTTACAATCTGGAAAGAAATACTGTGGAGGTAAGACACCCATGGCACCCATAGTGGTGGGGGTGGGAAGGGGTGACATGTAAAAGTAATCGAAAACGACCGATATTAGTGTGTAATTCATAGCTTTCGGGGTTGCTAAGATGAGTAGTGACACTCCCATTACCGTTCTTTGTAATCAAGTTAATATTATAGTGAATTTGTAAAATATTTTACTTTATAATTTGTATACTGTACTTATACTTTTAAAAACCTGTAAATAAAATTAGTTACATTTTACACTATAGTTAGAATTCATTATTTTCCTGTCTAGTAGAAGATTGGGATAAATAAATACCCGGACAACTCCAGGTAATCAGCTAGTTCATTATATAAGCCAGAAATTAAAAAGAAGATAAATAAAAGTTACAAGATAATTGTTCTTAAATTAGCCTACATTATTGTCCAATTTCATTTCTACACAATGGGACATTTACTCCAACTGTCATTTATATTTAAATTGAACTCCCTCCCAAAATACCCATAAATCTCGTTACATTATTGATCATAAGTTTCCTCATAGATCTTGAATCATTTGAAACGTCATGAATCCAAAGTCTCTTTCTAATATCCATAGAAAGTATGGTGTCAGTCTATTGGCAAGTGGCCTGCAACGTGTAATATTATAATAATTAGCAATTCGTACTGACAGTTGTCGACAAGATACCGTGCACTTGACTCTCCTCCGTATCAATGTGGAACAATGAGACGTCCGTATCAGATTTGCTTGAGGTGACAGATAAACAAGCTCTTGCGTATATGGATTGCTGAGAAATTTATTTTGAGCTTCAACAATCACGTGATCTCCTGGACTTGGAGACAACGGTAGCTATAAAGGGGAGTGATTTTTTTTCCTTCGGCTCACAATTCCTGTCGCCGTTCTAGATAGGTCATTTAACAAGTAAGTGTTGTACTATATTGATTATTACAACTATTTAACCCACGTTAGTGTCATTTCGGTCTTATATTAACGAATATTTTCGGCGCACTGTAACTGGTGTGATTACATGCTAAATCGACTATGCTAAGGAACACTGGATTGTAAAGGTGGATAGTGTATATATATATATATATATATATATATATATATATATATATATATATATATATGAAATCGTAATCGGGGCTCATTTTTAGGGGTGGTGCATTTATCATTCTCTTTTTTCCTCAGTTCTACATTGATTTTATTTGGGAATGTAAATTTTCTCAATTTCGGAGAGGGCTGTAGCCTCATCAGCACCCCCTTTGCGTACACCAGTGACAATAACGTTGGTAAATTTTCATTATTACCTTATGTCTTGTTGTAAAACCAAATTATCAGGGACCTGTGAAATGGCCAAGACGAAAATGGAGAATATTAAGAAGGAAATTGGTAAGAATGCTCAAGAGTGGATTTCCCTTGCCCAGAATACGTACAGGCTGAAAACATATGTTGCTTCGGCTAAATATCTCCGGGTGTGAGAATTTCAGAGAGTTAGTTAGTTAGTCTTTACAGTGTATGATGGTAGTGGTTATTCCCTCCCCTCCCCCTCAATAAAAAATGTTTGTTTGTTGAGTTAGAACTCGCTTGCTGACTTTTTTCTGGGAGGGAATGGCTATTTTTCTCACCTGCTTGACAATGTATCCGTGACATCAGCCAGTAAGGCGATTTTTATTCCCATCAATAGAATAATGATGATATTTATAGTACGTACAGTCAATGGTAAAATAAATAGTAAGCGAATTGTCCTCACCAGCTTCATTTACTCTGTTTTCCACAAAGTGATGACCACAAATTTAAGTAAAAGGTTCAATAAGAAGAGGACATGTACAATTTACCTACTAACTTTGCAGTTGGCTGTACAAAATATTCTATTTGGTTCAGTGTTCATGAAGTAAGAAACTTTTACTGCTTTCAAATACCATCAGTACAAACATTAACAATATTTCTGACTTCACTATACGATGCGAATAGTTATGACAGTGAGCGAAAACTGAAAATTCGGCACCAGCAGAAAGTCGGAAGGGATAAAGAATTTGCAGTGCATATATTTTTTTGGTATGATTTTAGTAATTATATCTACACAGGGGGAGTGTGTGAATAAATGATGAATTGCAGAATCTATAAATGTCAATTTTACCAAATCGCATGATTGTGTTTTGAACACATTTGTCGCCCACCGAACAACATATGAGGGGTTCAGAGCACATGTGTCGTATCTCCACTAGTAATGAAAACTGAGTTGCATGTATAACTGTGAAGTATCAACATTTCAATGCTAGAAGTAAGTATCATAAGTTTCAAATTCTTGTTTGTGCTCCAACAGATAAGCATTATACTAAGCTATGTAAGTGTGCCTTTTTCTCAAAACTGTCTTGATTCTAGTTACGCCACTTGCACTCTGAACCCCTCGTATCTTTTTGTAGGTGTCTTAACTTGAAACACGTTTTGAAGGAATCATTTTTAGGTTTGTTCAGCGGCGAAAAACTTATTTTGGTTTAAAGCAAATTAAAATAGTAGCAAAACATCTCATACGTCACCACATATGTGGAATGGTAGAGGTAGATAGATCAAATTTGAAGAAAATTTTTATGTGAAACATTTGTTTTAATCTGCGCCACCATATTCAAACGGACAGCAAGAAAAGTAATTTCTTTGCACATTTAAATTCATGCACACTCAAATCATGAGTGTGTGTGTGTGTGTGTGTGTATGTAATGGAGAATTAAACACTTTGAGTTATCCAGGAAATAAAACACGTATATTGTTCCTTCTTGCAGTGAAGCCCTTGGACACTTTTATCCTTCTGGCGAGTTTAGTCGCCGCAGCAAGTGAGTATCAATATTCCTATATTCATTCTTAGTAGGTAGCTAATAATGCAAGTACGAATCTAAGTCATTTTTTTTTATGTAGATGAGCATTGTGTTAGTGATAATGCAAAATTACAAGCCAATACCTTACTCTAATATTTCTGTTATTCAACTGATTTCCATTAGATAGAACTAGTTTGTTGTAATGAATACAAGTTATTTCAGGAAGAAAGTATTATAGAGGTCGAGCCAATGCTGGTTACAAATGTAATGATACACAAACAAACATCACAATATGTTTTCAAAGTAGAAAAAACATCTTTTACTGCACTGTTAGTAATTATCGTATAATTTACAATATTCTGCCGTTAAAATTTAACAGTGTTGACTGTTAATTTACAAGAACTGGACGGAGCCATGTTGTTTAATGGATGATATTCCACTTGACGTCATCACGCAGTGTACTCTGGGGGGAAAATCAGGCGAACAGATCGTTAAGATGTGTTCAGAAAAGCTTATGCGATAGCCTTACAGCGAGAAAATGTGCGATCTTTTTTTCAGTTTTTAACTAGTTTGTCGAAAACTGCGTTGTAGTAGTTCTGGAACCATCGAGCGTTAATCACAACTTAGTTACATTTTTGGCAGTGCTGAGTTTTCAAGTTGTTAACAACTGCAAATGCCTAATGCACGTCATCGCATTGATGAGATATGTGATTTCGTGGTGATATACGGTAGAAAATTTGGAAATGAAAATGATTTAGAAGGATGCATTGAGTAACAAAACTCATCACATGTAGAAACAACATTTTTGTGCTGTTTTCAACGCAGGGTCTGATCTGTTTGCCGGAGATATGGAGCAATGTGGGGGAAGTTGTTCGCTGAATATCAATCTTTTGAATTTAGTATTGTGCATAAATACAGGTAATGATTGCAAATAGCAGTTGCGTGAATCATATATATATATATACATTTGAAAACTGAAGCATTCAAATTACAACAGTTAACAGGTTTTTGGATTTAGGGTACATTTTTACGGTAGTTTGGTGGCAGCGGCTATTGACGGTCTTAATTTCTCCAGTAAACATTTTACAGTGAATGTCCGTTTGTGTACAGTTACAGGCAATAAAAATGGGAAACCCATATCCTGAAATACCTTCTTCCCCGCAATGCATTCGTTATGTGTGTTGCCTAAATCTAGGACGATGAGCCAAGTTCAATAACAACTTTTCAATAGGTAGTTCTGCTCTCGCCTCACAGTTAGGCAACCTACATAACGCATTGCAGGGATGTTGAGGGTATGAATGTCCCATTTTATTGCCGGTGACTGTACAAGTCCGTTGCAACGATTCCTGCTACTTTGCTATTTTCCAGGTGCCCTCTGCGTCATCGATGAAACTAACAATCCGAACTACTTGAACTTCTACACTATTCCCATCCCTAACGGCTTGGAGTTCGTGTTCAGCGTGAAGGCTGCGGCCTATGCGAGGCTCGTGCTGAGAGAGTCTACAGGGTCCAGAGTCATCCAAATCAATCTTGGAGATTTGAGCAACACGGAGTCGAACATCAATGGGGATGACGGAACCATTCTTGACACAGACAACACATGTGGGCTTCTCTCCGATGAAGAATTCCGAACCTTCTGGTTGAAGTACGCGTCTGGCGTGGTTCAGGTTGGAGCGAAGGATAGCACCACTCCCCTGCTGACTGCCACCATCCCAGGAGTTGATGTGGACACGGCCGAATTCTCGTCCAAGGTGGTGGCTGACTGGATATATGACCCCGATGGCGCTGGTAAGCGAAGAAAGCGGCCTGTGTTACACCCAACAGCAAAAGAAACAGTAGGCGAATTGTCCATCACAATTTTCATTCAGTCTGTATTACACTATGTGATGATTAGGGAAGGGATTTTAAGGTGCAAAATTATGGTCGTGATGGCGAAAAAAAGGTTCTGAAAATGTTTTCAAATAGGTGTTGAAAAAATGCCTTTATTCAATGCTCCCTTTTTCTACGCCTTCTGTATATAATGCGCGCGGACCGCAGAGAGAACTGTAATTCTGCCGATTACTTTTCTTAACGTTTGTGTTTTCCTCGCGGGTTTTGCTACATTATCTTGGTAACTATTGAGGCTGCTATGATTATATTATACCATTTTGTAGCTCTCGTTCTGTTCTACAAAATGAAACTATAGGATTTTATGTAGCTGCTCAAGAAGAGTGAAGTCATTAATTTTTCTGTTCAATTTATTTAGCAAAGCATAAAAGAAAAGGAAGGAGAAAAGGTGGTGAAGCATCAAAGAGAGGGTAAAAAGAAGATAGATGTGCTAATCTCACGAAAAGGTGCAAAAGTGTACAACAAAGCGTGCTCATTTTACGTGATGTCATGTCTTAAAATATATACCGGGTGTTTCAGAAGTCTTTCCCTGATTACAAACTTTATTCATATCCGCTATATGCAATGTAGAGATGTGAAAGTTGTGCCAAAATGTTGGAAAACTAGAGTTGACGAGCTGTATCTTTGCGGGTGGCCTTGGCTACTCCGCGCAGAGTGTGAGAGAGATACGTTTATGTAGTTGCCTCCTACTATCCCTTTGGGTGGTCGACAGCAAGGACAGAACGCAAGGATAATGACGCGCATCCGGTAGCTCCTCCCCCTGGCTACTGGCGCAGCTGGGCTTGGACAGGGTTCACCCGCAAAGATACATCTCGTCAAGTCTAACCAAGTTTATTTGTTGTAGGTTTCAGTAATGAGGCTGGAGAGTAGCAGTGTCAGTGCCAAGGAATCCGGAATTAATGCTCTTGACATCGGGTGGCATCTTTCCATGCAATGTTTATTGGACTTGACAGGATTTGGGAATGAAGATAAATTCCATTTTTTAAATACCAACTTATTAATGGCAGATATTCTAGACGATAGAATTCTGTACATTTGAAAGTTCCTCTGCATTGTTATTGGTGACCGGGTCTCGTGATACCAGAGGACAGATATGCTGAGCTTTTTCCTGATTTGTGAACATTTCCGATTTTCTGGGCACTGACACTGCTACACTACAGCCACGTTACTCAAACCTGCAACAAAAAAACTTGGTTAGTTTTCCAACATTTTGGCACCACTTTCACATCTCTACCTTGCATATAGCGGATATGAATAAAGTTTGTAATTTGGAAAGACTTCTGGGACACCCGGTATATCTCAAATGATCGGTATGAAAACAGCTCCTATTTTTGGAATGGTGCTGTACCTTGAAATCCGTTCCATGGTGACGATAATGAATTGAAATAATGACGCCAATAAGAAGAGGGTTATACCTGCTTCGAATCAACATAACTTCATTCCTTAAAACAACACAGAATGAAGATTTTTTTTAAAAAAAATACTAAAAATAGCGATGAACAATTCGTTTACCATTATTTGTGCTGTTGACTGTACGTCCATGCGTAAATGTGCATTGTCTACATCAGAAATGCAACATGTCGCTTACCACGTTAATACAATGATATGGGTTCGAGGAAACTACAGATTGATGTGGTTTAAGCTCACTCACTCACTCGAGAAAACTACAAGATGCCATTAGATCTAGTGGTTGACTGACAATACGTATTTCTCTTTACCATTATGCCATAATTTATAGTTTAAAAAGATAGGTTTTTACGAGTAAAATTGTTGGAATTAGGCCGTCGACTTGGTAACAAAGGTTTACCGAACCTCAGTCTCATAAAGGTCGAGAACCCTTGGCCTACTTTATCTTCAACCTCAGAAGTATTCAGTCCTGAAGATGGTGTGTTCACTTTCTTTTACTTTTTGACTTTACATTCCAAACTTTTACTCCCCCTTCCCTATTCTTCTCTGCTAACCTCATGCATGTTTCTTCTGTTCTTTGTTTCCCTTGGCTTCGTATGTACAGAAGGGAGCTGTGGAACGTGTTAATATTATGATCTTATTCCGCTAGTGCCTTTGTTTCTCCGTATCTTTAGCGATTCACATTGTGAGCGATTTGTTTCATATGTATAGCATTGGACAATTCGTCCACCATCATCTTTACCAGCAACTGTACTTTTTGGTTCTTTATGAACTTTTATTTTTGTTTAGTTTCCCTCTCCCGAAACTTTGTAAGACAGATAACTTTTACTTTACTCCTTTTGGGGAAGGTTTCTCATCCCCACGCTGGGGTGAGTGTAGATCTGGTGTTGAAATCTTCACTTATGGGAAGCTTTCGGCTACCTACTCCATCCTGTGCTTGCCTATGTTGTTTTCCCCTTCATTATTCCTTCTTCTCTCGGGATGTGTCGGTTTCCACACTATTTGCACTTCAAAACATGTTCGTTCGTTACTCTGTCTATCCATTTCATCTTCAACATTATCCTGCAACATCACGCTTCGAAGGCACACAACCCAGTTTCAGCCATCTGTTCATGTTTCAGATCCATACTGTTCTGTGCTTCAGACAAATGAACTTAGGAAACCCTTCCTTGTAGTCAAATCTATGATCTACTCACACTCTGTAAACTATATGTAAGCGGCATGGTATTCAGCATAGGCTTAAGGGTGATACAGTCACAGGCAAAGATAATAGTAGAAAATTTTTCCGATGTTCGTTCATCCAGTGTGAGGTTCAAGAGTTTAAAGAAACAAAAGAGAATAATCGCAGAAGACAAAAAAAATAGCATTGGACAATTTGTCCACCATCATCTTTATCCTAACTGTATTTTCTGGTTGTTTATGATCTTCTTTTTCGTTTTACAGCTACAACTTTCAGTACAACTTCATTTACAACTCCGTACACCATAGACTACCCTGCAGGTAGTGGTGTTGGATCTTCATACCACTTCAACTTCACCGTCCAAGCTGAATCAGACGCTCTGCTTATGCTCACCAACGGTACTAACCCCGACGATAGCACGCCAGTGTATGAAATCTTGCTGGGAGCAGAGGGCGCGGGCTCTAATCCCATGTACACCGCCATCCGAAGAGCTAAGGGAGGACCCGACCTGCATCAACAGGACACCCCAAATATCTTAAACAATACTCCCACATGCTTTGTAGTTGACATCATACAAAGAGACACGTCTACAGTGCAGATTAGAAAAGCAGGCGAAGCACCTTTCTTCACTTGGGAGGACACCGGCTCAAAAATAGAAATAAATTTCTATGCTATAGCAAGCAACAAGGCAATTTTCACCGCATGGAAATTCCCTTGTGATTGTTGATAGTAAACGAAAGCTGCTGTAAGTATTTTACTATAAAGTTCATTGATTTGCTTGAATTAATAAAATAGGTTTGGTTAATTTTTTGGTATCCACAAGGAAAGAGATGTAGCTTTGCTAAAATTTGATGACTCTAAACAAATGTGCACAATAAGAATTTGTTACTGGTCAAAACATTCATTTGTTTTTCACCTACTTAAATAAATAATTGATTACCACAGGCTATTTTTTGATTATTACAAACTTTTCTTTTACTGTATTGGTTCTTGGACTCTCAAGAATGAACACATTAGATAGTTACATTGCTTTCACAACATATTCTTTATCATAAATGGATAGCATTCTTACTTTCGGAACTTCTATATATATACTCGTAGTATAAATATAAATACAATAAAAACAATAAAGGAGCAAGTGGTCCAAAATGTAAATGATTTTACTTTTTCTAACTACTTTTGTGGTGATGTTGATCTAACGGTAAAGAATCAAAGATATAAATGTAGAACACTAAGGTATTTTAATAATCCAAACTCTGTAACTGCAATACAGACTCTGTATTCATAGATTATCTTCTAGAATGTAGCTTTTTCAATCCTTAATCTTTTTCTTTCAGCTTCTTGAAAACCAATGACGAAGTCAACCTGGATGCAGTTCTTTTTTCTGAGAAGTAAAACGTATTCAATATTGTGAAGAGAAATGTATTATTTATTAAAAGTTCACGCACATGGAATTTCATGTAATATACACCCACACCTAAGTTTCTTTAATTGTAATGAATATATGTATTTTTATTCTTTCAACTATATGATACAAGGTGTAATGTAACATAGTTTCATTAAAATTGCAAGGATGATAAACAGTGTTGTACACATTAGTTTATAAACGTAATAAATTGATTTATAACAAAACCTTGTCTATGATTTAAGTGTGTGTGAAATGTATCTTCATTAACGCGTATATTCTTATATTTGAACCGAGAACAATGTGGAACAACATGCCCAAGATGAGTGTGCCAGGTACCTTTATTAGTTAAGCCACTCCCGAGGTTCCAAGATTTTTTCCCGTGATGCTGTTGTTATCCGCGCTATGACGTCATGAAGAGGACAGAATCGAACTTACTTCGTTAGCGCATATGGAAGTTTGAAATAAATGGGTCGATTTTTTACGTATACAGTTTTTCTTGAATGCCAGTACAATGAGTACTAATCCTTATGTTTGTGCTATTGCAACGTGTAATAATAATAATTAAAAAAAATCGCCTGGAATAAAATAACCATCGCTTCCCAAAAAACAAGTTTCTGCAGCAGGATTGATTCAATTTGTTTCTCCAAATTTCGGACTTACTTCAACACTCGCCTTTCATATCATCACATGTGAAACTTTCAAAAACCATTACATAATCGGAACTCAGTTTCTAATTATTGCTTTATTGAATATTGAGAGCAAGATAAGATCTTTTTAGCTTTGATTTTGAAGTTGAAACATCGCCCGCGAGAAGTATAATTTGAACAACTTCTGAGTATCAAATACTAATTAACATTTGCACTGTGTTACATTATTTTGTGTTGAGAAATAGTAACACCATTAAGCCTTGTTTCCATGATTATGAAAAACGAAATATGCTGACCAAGGCAGTAATTTATTCTATTAAAAACATAAACTAAACGTAACGTTTCAACCTTCTAGCAAGGTCTTCTTCAGACTCAAGTACAAATGTACTTGATACAGAGTCTGAAGAAGACCTTGCTAGAAGGTTGAAACGTTACGTTTAGTTTGTTTTTAATAAAAATAAATTACTGCCTTGGTCAGCATATTTAGTTTTTCATTAGAAATAGTGTTAAAAATATAATGTACGACTTACAAGACAGACGTTTCGCCCTTGCACATCCTTTCAACATTCTCGTCAAACAATGAGAACAGCTATCATGTGGATAATGCCTAAATAAGCTATTCAATGTAATGCATACTTATCAAAGCGAGGAAAATTTTATCAATGACTTTGTATTACTATCAATATAATATTTTATATACACATCTATTATATTTATATATTATAATTTAAATATATCGTACATATGTAATACTATCTTGCTGTCTTTAATTTATTTTATATGTGCTTTATATGTGGTCCAGTCGGTAAATAGTCTGACTGCCACGCTGGAGACGTGGATTCTGTTCCCGGGGTGGTTGTTCTCGAGTGGGATTTTTTCAACAACGTCCTTGCATGAAAACTGCTTTGAGGTTCACCAAGGGTCTAAAATAATAGTATCTAGGGGTAAAGGCGGGGGCCGGAACGTGATGCTAACACCACCTTCATAAATGGCCGAGATTGTGAATGATAATCCATATATTCATTCATGGCAATGCGCAGAAGGTACTTTTGCTTTTAAAACGTAGTGCATATTTAGTCTCACACCGTGCCATTCGGTCTACTCTTCTCTGTCGAGAAGCACACAACTGGTGAATAATAGATAATAAATGTTCGTGCCACCACTGTCAACAACAAACGAATAGCACTAATAGTTTCCACGTAACAGTGCTTGTCACAACCAGCCCCCGTCACAACCAACCCCGGTCTCCTCTACTATTCTCAGCAGCATAAATTATAACAAACACGAATGTTGTTGTGACTTGAAAGTCATTGCGATGCTATATACTCTGGCCTTATCAAGAAGCTCTTGTGCCTGTCATGAAAAATGTTGTTTGCGAACCGTTAGTTGATTCCAGTAGTTTTCCTACTACTATTACACAACAAGCTGACTCTCATGAAAGCATTAGAAAATAGCGCTGAACAAGGGTGGAACAGTATTTCAATACTTGAGTGAAAAGTTCCCAGAGCTAAGTAGTAGATAGGCAGGGAGTGTTCGTTGATTCAAAAATGCGCCAGTTCTTGAAAGACCAGCTCTTTCCGTACTTTTTTTTAACATGGCGAGCACACTGCCTGCAGTCATCACAGAAAGCATTCACATTGTTCTGTGGAAACAAGAGGCTGGACAATTATAAGGGTCTCGTGGAAGAGCTTACATGTTCCTATGAGAAACGCTGTTGCAACATGTCACTGAAGATGCATTTTTTAACTCGCTGTTAAATTTAAACTACGTGTTTTTAAATAAGCACTTAATTTATAAAATAATCATTTCGTACAACTGTACAACATTGCTTCACTCCATTATAACCTCAAAGTCACAGAATATAAACTGACAAGTCAAATCGGACCTAGTCCATTCAGCCACATTTATTCTCTTAACACTCTCATCTCATTTTTATCTCTGCAGACTGAGATGCCCTGAGTGAGGAACACAGGGAGTGTGACTACAATGAAATAGATATCTCTGGTGATTCTGCCAGAACTTTGTTACAAGTAGAGTCACTAGAGGTTCATACAAGCGGCAGGTTACACATGTGCCATGCTAACTCCCGCCCCTCCCATTCACAGAGCAGAACGGTTATTTGTATATCAGTGTAATCTGAGAGGGGAGTTGTAATTTTAGAAATCTGTAGACACATCATCACGAGATTGTCTCGAAAGCTGTAAACATACTGTGGTTTCATTTCGCACTTTTGTATTGGATTCAATCGAATGAACGATGAGAAAAATGTGTTGTAACAAGCTGACAAAACACAGGTTTCTTTTTGTATCCTATCTTCATTTCACATATTTTTATGGCATCACTTCTTGTGGTTCCTATTGCTGCAAGTCTAACGTTGGGATTCTGCCGAAAGCAAACTTCCAGACGATTGTGAGATTTTCAGGAACACATAAGTTTCTTAAAAGTTAAATATATATATATGGACACTGTGCTGTGCCTGTAATCACTAAATTGAGTACATGATCATAGTACCATGTCTGGATGTGTTCTGGAATAATTACATCAAGTCTGAAAAAGGAAAAAATAATATATTTGCTTTTTCTTTACTTATAGGCTGGGTGATATTTGTATGGGCGAATTTCTCCCTCTTATTCCTGCATGCCCAGATTGTAAATCTTTGACCCTGTGTGTGGGGGGGGGGGAGTGGAGGGTTGGTGCTATGGACCTATAAGTACATCTTTTAAATAATTTATATAATACCTCAATGCTTCGAAAGAAGTAACTAGAATTTCCCTACCACGCAAATTTTTCAAATACCACACTGATTATAAGAAGTAATTGAGCCGTTGTTAACTTTAAAACAAGTGTAGTGACATACACTAAAATAAAGAAATAATGCACAGGAAAAAAAATTCCTTACATAAAGCGGAATTTATGTGATGTGTGACAGCACTATTCTCGACCCTCGAAAAGTAACCAGGCGAACTGACGCCCCACCTGAATTTCAGAAAACCCCTGCGGAATGATATCAGATTGAAAAGACTATAATGATGTCATGGCGTTTGCTAATTGACGTGCAAGTGGCACTACGAAACAGCGCCCCTTTAAAAATTTAAGAATAGGTATTTATAAACAACAATGGCATAAAAGTCTTAAGCAGTGGCAGCAACTGGGGAAGGGAGCATGGGAGGCAGTTGACCCACCACTTTTGCCCTCGCACTATGCTAAACCTTATCTAACAATGGAAATATAACTCCTTGCCACCCCCAGTTTTATAATCTTGCCCCCTAGTTTTGTAACCCAATCGTCGCTACTGCCTACACAACACCACATCAAGACAGTAGGGAGGATGTTAGAGTTCTAAAGGTATCGACTTGCAGTGCAGTGTACCTTATTCAGCATCTCTAATATAGTGCTCGCACATAAGAAAGTAATGCAATGCTTCATTCAAGAATAATTAACTCTTTTAATTGCAAGCTCACACTAACTAGACTTGTATTGCTAACGTGAAAGATAGACCTGCCGGTACAAAATTAGATTCATGAGATATTACAATGATTTTCTGTTACCAAGCTCGCATGCTATTATCCGAAGATACGTGCACCAGTACTGGTTCGCGTACCATAGTTTGAGAAACCCAGCTCTACTCTATGAAGAAAGTGTGTGTTTTTGGCAATATGGAAAATTAGAAAAATCAAAATGACGAGTGGATACTTCTATCAGTCATTCGTAGGAGCATACAATCTTGTTAACTTCAATAATATTGAATTTCTTTCTTCATATCATCATGTGAATTGAAAATGAAAACTTATGTTCTGCGCAAGGTTATACATAAGATTTTTAAGTTAAAATATCTCTTTCTGAACATATCGTAGAGGCGTAATCAGTATAAAACAATGGAATGACCTTCGCAAGTCTTTCTTTCTTCTACGAGAACTTATCTTCCGTTTTAAGGAATATTACCTACCATTAAACAACATATCACATGACACTCTTGTACTTGAACACACTTCAAGATAACTATTAGCAGGAAAAGTATTGTAAATAAGTTCGTGATTATTTAAACTTTTGAAGAAATTGCAAGTAAGTGTTCTACAGTCATTTGTAATTATTTTTCTTCTTTTATAACTCTGGCGCTGGTCAGTCTCAACACACTTCCTCCACTCCTTCCTGTCTCTAACCCAATACTCAGCCCACTTCGTGCACTATTTCCCATTTATACTGAAGCTTTAGCCTATATTTCGTCTATGTATTGCGCATGCGCCAACAGGACGAGTCCAGTGGCAAGAAATAGGGGTGGTACGTAATGTTGATGAAGCAACGTTCAAATTCCACGTACGGTAACGTCGCCACAAAATACTTTTGGAGGGAAAGTTACATGTTGTATCAAGCATCACAAACACAACAAAGCGAGATATAATAAAGAAAGAAAGAACGAAATACTGATTTCAAACATATAGTATGTTTCTACCTTCCTTTCCATGCGCGTCTTTTGGAGCTAGTCTCGCCTTCCTCGGCTAGAAAGTATTTATTTCACTACTTCCCACTTGTGGATTTGTTTTTATGCTGTCCTACGCTCAAGATCTGTCTCCCCGATAGAGTATTGATAGCTTTGTCACCTTGTGATTAAGTGTTCCAAGGTTGATTCCCAGTGGAGTAATTTTGTAAAGTGATCCGTATTCCACATGAAATTGAAGTTCTGGTTCGGATTAGCTTCTGTGTGCATAAGATGGACTTAAACGTGAGATACGAATCAGGATCATTTTCTTTGGGAGTGATTTCCATGGATTATGAAAATCCCATGTCCTGGGTAAGATGATCCAATAATTATGCCTCTTGGCCTCTTTTCTTTATTGTTTATTTATTTATTTATTTATTTATTTATTTATACATACTCCCCATAACAGAGCTATTGCTCCACTTACAACGGGGGCTTACAAGTAAATAAACTATGGTACATAATATCCATATACATAAACATATATTAACATATACATAAACATAAATATTAACATATACAAACACATAAACCAATTGCATATACATAAATAATTAAATGATATTAATGCCTATTTTCAGTTTGTGTTATATTATATTGTATTATAAAATTATATTTAGCATTGATAAAATAACTTGAAATATAGAATTACAATTTTTTAAACAAAATACTAATTAAGAATAAAATTGTTTAATGACAGATAAATATTTCTTGTAGGACATAGCAAAATCAATATTAACATTATTTTGTATTAGTACATTATGAGCTTTACATATTTGAACCATTACTGAATTCTGATGTACAATATTTTTAGAATTAACGAAAGAAAATGGCAAATAAGAACGAAGCGTTCTAGGTTTAATTGTGAATCCTATCAACTGAAGACAATCTTGAGCATCAATTAAGTTATTTATAAATTTATAAAGTAAAATATGTTTGGCTAGTTCTCTTCTTGATTGTAATGAAGAGAACCCAAATTCAGATAAAATAGTATTATAGGATATTCTTTCTAAATATGAAGATCTTTTAAATTTTTTGTAATATAAATATCTTACGAACTTATTCTGAACATTTTCAATTAAATCACGGTAGCATTGAAAATAAGGATCCCAGATGACACTAACATACTCTAACTTACTTCTTAATATCGAATTGTATATTGAAGCAATAGCTTGAATATTATTAATTTCTCTGGTAGTTCTAAATATAAAGCCTAAAATTCTAAATGCATCCGATACTAATGTTTGTACGTGCTCTCTGTAAGTAAGCCTTGAGTCGAGTAAAAGTCCCAAATCCTTTATAAGTTTAACTCTATTTAAAACTATTCCATTCATAGTATAGTTATGAGTATAAGATAAGTTATGTCTGCTAAACGTAATAGTTCTGCATTTACTTATATTAAAATCTAACTTATTGGTGACACTCCACTGAAAGCAGTTGTTTATATCTTTCTGTAATTGCGCTAAATCACTTATATTTGTAATGGATTTAAATATTTTTAGGTCATCAGCATAAAGCAGATAATTAGAATTTTTTATAACAGAGGATAAATCATTAATAAATATTATAAAAAGTAAGGGACCCAAGTTTGAGCCTTGTGGAACACCAGATGTAACACAATATAAAGGGGATGATTCAAAATTGTAGGTGACATAAAATTTCCTATTTTTTAAATACGATGCTATTAATTTTAACAGTGGAAACGAAAAACCGAAATTTGCTAACTTATATATTAATATATCATGATCTAACTTATCAAAAGCTTTAGCAAAATCTGTATAAATAGTATCAACAGAGTAACCATTGTTAAATGAGTCTGCCAAAAATTGGGTAAATGAGATAAGATTAGTTAAGGTTGATCTTTTGGATATAAAACCATGCTGATGGTGAGTTATATACGGTTTAACATGATAACAAATTCTATTATATAAAATGTGTTCAAAAATTTTTGCTGGTGTTGAAATTAAAGATATAGGCCTATAATTGATGATTTCATTGGCGTTACCAGATTTTGGTATAGGAGTTACTTTACTTATTTTCCACCTATCGGGGAAAATTTGGGTGGTTATAATCAAATTAAATATGGTGCATAGAGGAAACAATAAGCAATCAGTACATCCTTTAAATATGTAAACTGGTATACTATCTGGACCACTAGCTTTCTTCGATTTCAGTTTTCTAATAGAAGTTTCACATTCAGATTCAGTAATACTATCTAATACTAATGGTTGATTTACTATCATAGGTACTTCACTAGGAATTGAGTAAGTTGGAATAGAATCATTAAAAACGCTCTTAAAGAATTGCGCAAAACCATTAGCTATATCTTTGTTATTGTCAAGTAATACTCCATTGTAGGTTAAAGTACACTGATTATTAGTTGATTTCTTTTTACCCTTAATATAACTCCAAAAAGACCTAGGATTATTTTTTATGGATTCTTCAGAATTCTTTATGTAAATCTTGTAAGCTTTAGTTATCATAGATTTTGATTTTCTGCGTAATTCAACAAATTTCTTCTGGTTATATTCTGACAATTTACGTCTATGTCTATAATATTCTTTATATTTAAGTAATCTTATAATATCCAGTGTAAACCAAGGCGGGTAAGATTTTCTCTTATTACGCTTCCTTATGGGTACATTATTACGAATAATTTTATCTAAAATTTCATAAAAGTAGTCCAATGCTACGTTGGGATTCTTAAATAATGTTAAAGGATTCCAATCAGTTTGATTAAGATTTCTATATATATTGAAAAAATCGGCATTACGGTAATCATATGTATAAATAGAACGTGACTTAACATTATGAATAGTTTTGTCATAAAAGCGGTGAACTTGAAGTAATAAGGGAGGATGATGAGCATCAGGGCTTAGAAGAGGGAAGGAGTTATGATTAACCACGACATTGTTAGACAAGTTGGTCAGTACCAAATCCAACGTTTTTCCGTTGTTATTTTTTACATTATTTATGCTTTGTAATTCCAGTAAACTTAAAAATCTAAATAATGTTAAGGAAAGAGGACAACCATTTTCTAAGTCGTAATTAGAATCTACAATTTCTGGAATATTAAAATCTCCTACAAAATTTCTCTTCTCTTCTATCATCAACTCTTTTACATATTTTGCTTAATAATGCAAGGGTATAATTTGCATGAACTACCCTCTCCTTCGATACCTTCACTGTGACACGCACCTAATGATGTTAAGGCAGGATTCTATACAGTGAGGTGCCGTAGACTATAAGTTTACGTCTACATGCGTTGTCTACACGTAATCTACGCGTACATTATATTGGGTTGTAGTTTACATAGACTACGTAGACAATCTAAAGTGCAATAAAATTAATGTTCAAGGCTTTCATGAAAGGAAAGTGACATTTTCAACTATATTGGTTCCTAACGAAATGAAAAGAATCCCATTTACAACAAAATTTCTCTTCTCTTCTATCATCAACTATGGAAGAAGATAAATAGTATGCAAAAAACAACAACAGATGGCAGTCGTGAGGCAAGAGTGGTCTTTTTCCTATAAAACACTACAATATTTCCTATATTAGGTTTCTTCCTAGGTGAGAAATTGTTCGAATTTGGAAGAAAGAGTATTAAAAGTTTTCTTCACACATCAGCAACTGATACGCAGTATAATTTTATTTTAATTCCACGGCGCCCTTTGTTAAGTTATTACCTTTCGCCATGTTGTTTACATAGATTACGACATCTACGTGTATAAAATAGTCTACGTGTAGAATGTAGACTATCGTTGTTTACGCGTAGACGCACATCACTGATTCTATATGATTGATACCTTATATTACTACTATTAATAGGCATAGGCGAGGAGCTTCATTACCTTCCTTTGTACAATCAATTATGACTATCGGATATTGATATATTACAGACAGAATCCAAAACATGTCAATTGTAATGCATCAATTGACACAGCTAAATTTGTAACTTTGTTATCTTTGAAATAATGTTGTCGGATCTTCCCAACTGTTTCATTTTTAGTGCATGACACGGAGTCATGCACATAAAGTCCCCTTTTATGCATTTCTGTGTGTATTCTGATACACATAAAAGTGCGTAATTTTCAGTTTATGCACGTTAATGTGGTATTGGAGTCAAGATAGATATGCCAATTGACTTGTTTTGAGTTTTCTGTGTAGTTATTCTTTCGTTGGATTCACGTGTCACTATAGTTCTAATTCACAGATCTTTTCAGGCAATTTCCTATTTATTCTTTTGGTTCTCAGGTTCCTGAAGTCTGTTACTTTCGTTTCGGTAAGATTTAACGAAAGCGCCCGAACTGAAAATGGTATTACACAGTATTTAAACTTCCTCTAACCAGGATTTCTGGTCTAGATTCAGATGCAAATCGTTAGTCATTCTCCACCAAGTTACATAGGCAGTAATTTAGAATGTCATATGTCGAGCAGAAGTTTTTTCAGAAAAACTTTTCCTTATAGATAGTGATAATATACTTATTAGCGTCAGAATTTTTCTATATCATAACATGCACAATGAAGGCCAAGTGTCAAGTGTTGGTAAGTGGCCTACAACGTGTAAAGTTTTAACATAATAATATGCAAGTTGTACTGGTGTTGACAAGACACTTTCCTCCGTATCAATGTGGAACAATGGGTCGTCCCTATCAGATGGGCTTGAGGTAGCAGATAAAGAGGCTATTACGCACACGGATTGCTGAAAAATTTATTTTGAGCTGCAACAATCACGTGATCTCTTGGACTTGGAGACTGCGGTGGCTATAAAGAGGACTGAGATATTAGTCTTCGGCTCACAGCTACTGTCGCCGTCATAGATAGGTCATTAACAAGTAAGTTTTTTGTCATAGTTTCATGGCATACCGCTGAAAGTTGTTCACTGAATTCTTATCTTAGTGATACTGTGCGTGAGGTATTAAATATCATTACGGATAGGAATTTCACTGTGGGAAAACATTGAAAAGTCCATCCACGTGGCACAACGTGCATTGTTGGAAGCCAAACTGTAAAAGCAAATTGTGTTAAAGCGTGGGCATGGGTGTTATTTGTGAGTGTCACTCCATATCATTTCATCACATAATCACTCATCATCATCTTTGTGATTAGCGAAAAGTGGCTGGAAAGCGAAGTAAAATAAACCAATTGAATCAAATTTAGCCGTTCTGTACATTATTCTCATTTGGGGGTGGACGAAAATCAATTTGCAGGGGGCTAGAACGCACTCTCGCCCCCTGGTGACGACTCCGCTGTCTGTATCAGTCGAAGGTTGTGATGTTATCGTATTAGTTATAACAATCAAGTCATTTTGTTGGAATTCTAAGAATTTGTGGTGTTCCTATCATAGAGTTCTTGGTACCCTATCCGATTGTGGTTTCACAATACCTGTAGCTTCTCCCAAAAGGCAAATTTAAGTTCATTGCACCAACAAATTGGGATCTGCAAAAGTATTGCCAGGCAAATTATCCATCAGTATGGCTGTTAACTTTGTTTTACTCAATTCGATATCGAAGAATTGAAACAAACATCAGTAAAAACGTTGACATCCTCTGCATCAGAATCGATGCAATTCCCGTTGCTTACAAGTATATCAAGCGTGTAAGAGAAGAATGAATAAAAATAGTGATGGACAATTTGCCTGATAATACTTGTGATGCACCAGTATTGCTAGACAAATTGTCCATGGCTATTTTCATTCATTTTCCTCTTTCATCCTAGGCTTTTTAAGAAAGGATTTTTACGTAGGCTATGTCGTACTGAGGTTTGGAGTTTTGTTTCAACTCTTGCAATATTGCGTAAAACAACGAGATTAAACACGGTGATTGACAATTTGTTTGCTAATATTTATGTATACCACTACTAAAATGCTAGATATTGAACCTGAGATTCCCTGTCTGTAGTGAATTAACAACATAAGTCTGCATGCGGGTAATTTTTTTTATATACTTGCCACGTGATGCTGAAATTCTACTACTCATTCTTAATAGCCGGACCCTGTGGCCGAGTGGTTAGCACATTGCGCTGCAACGCCAAGGGTCCCGGGTTCCAATCCTGCTCGGGCTTGGTTGTTTGTGAATGTCCATTCATAAATTTCATCATTTCATCACTCATCCCCATCTTCGCAAATTAGCCAAGAGGTACAAAACGCGAAGTAAAATAAACTAAATCAATCAATCTTAATATTTTTTTTCTCTTTATTCCAGTGAACCTCCTAAACGGTTTCCTCCTGGTGGCCAGTTTCGTCGCAGCGGCTAGTAAGTAATAGACCATACTTTAATTTTTATATATATATATTTTTAATAATCTATCAAATTGTGTTTTTCGTGAATGTGTCGCATGGCTGCATTCGTACAGTATATAAAACACCGCTTTCGGATTCCTTTATAACCCATTTGTTTCAAAGAAGATTTATTAATAGAAGCAGTGCAAATGCATAGCTTTTCAGGACATACTTTAAGCTTCAATTAGAAAAAATGAAATTGGTGTGGTAGCTTCTCTGCCTTGTAGTGATAATGCAAATTTAGTAACTTGAGTCGTGTCCACAAAAAAAATCAACATGATATACAACACAATATTTTTTCCTGACTAACAGTGCAAAGGAATCTTGGTGACAACTTTTTGTAATGGAATATACATATAGTACATATATATATGAACTTTAGGAACAAATTTCAAACTGATTTGTCCATTTGACTCCGAGATATAACTTTTTCTGTTAAGCACTGCAGGCCACTGCCATGGCCTCTGCAATGACCGATCTGTGCAATATTCTGAAACTTTAGCCTCCTGTTTCTCAGTACCTATGAGGTCTACAGAAGAAGAATTGTGCATGTGTTCATACCTTAGTAGTGTCAACAAATACAACAAGTTTAATTGAAATCTGAATCGGTGGGTGTCATTGTGAATTTTTGCTGGGTGACTTGATGTGGAATGAGCCAAATGTGTGTCATTTGGCTGTACTTACAGTATACAAAACCCCTTTTCAGGTTTCCATATTATCCATACCAGGAATCAATTAGATAAACATTCTTAACAAAAGTTGTTCGCTTTGTTTTTTATGAGCTATGAAATTTTGTTCTTCCTCGATGTTGTTTATGTCTCTGTGTGAGTGTTTATGTGTGTGTGTGTGTGTGTGAAGCAGTTTGTAGGAGTTTGAAGTGTGAATTTCGAAAAACTTGATTTATTTCCGAATGTCGTGAGAGGATAAGATATATAGTGAAGTTTGCTACATGTTCCTGCATAGAAGTATTTCTCTTTTAATTTGACGTCTTTGAGCGATCGCCTAAAGCCAAGAAATATCAATCTAGTATTATTACTTCACAGTCGAAATATTATTATTATTTAATAGTTGAGCACAGGATTGATCTCCCAATTACATTGACCATAATACAATATGCATACCAGCAAATAAAATACCAAATGAACTTCTTTTAACACAACATTTACACTAGGTTATGCATTTGTTGATGCATTTTTCTTCATTGAACTACATGTGTCAGTAAATTTATCAAACTTTACAGTTATTTGTAGTTCATTCACAGTGTCCTGCTTTCGCTCTGCAGGAAAAGATATACACATTGACTCTTGATCTCTGTGTGTAGAATAGTTTTCTTTGTCTTGCACTGTGACGGCCTACAGTGTAATAATTTGTAAGCGCTCGAAGCACTGAAAATCGTGTTTAATCTATTTCTGTTGGAAAATGAGACCACTGACAACTCTTCTGTTAAATGAAGCATAAAAACTAAATGTTTACATAATGTTTCCTACTCCTTGAGACACATGCATTTCACAAACTTCATTTGAACGCTCTCGACTTCGTCCTACCATGTTTCGTAGTGTGGATTCCACATGGCACTGCAGTATTAGAAAAATATGCAGGTATAAGTGCTTCAAATATGTTTACCATTTGATTTTTTTTTTAACGATAGTTGAATGACAGCGGAAATTGATGGTCTTAGACCAATAGACTGTCATTTTTCCAGTCAGCTTGTATGGTATGGCTCTTTCGCATGAACTATATTCCTGCACGCATGATTTCTGCACATCTGCCATAGGATTTTTCATAAACCTTGTGCATTAACTCAAATATTTCGGCAACTTTCCAGTGATGACACCGTAAAATTGACTGATAGATCACCATGTGGTCAATCTATAGTTTTTCATTCACGAATAAACTTAAAAACATTGAATCAAAGTTGTAAATTACAAATACCGTTTCTTGGCCAAACTGTTGTAAGACTATTATTAACCGTGAGGGTGCAGAGTGATTCGTAAATGTAAAAGTACATAAAAGTTGATATTGAAGTACAGATACCAACGGTTACTGCAACTGCCAACGAAGAGCATGGCGCACAAATAAGTGAAAAACGAATAGCGCTGAGGCCTTGCTTTCCATGTGCTGATGGTGTTGTTTTTCTTCTTTATTTTTTTACTGTGGAACCACTATGAACATTTGGTCAATTTTTTTGCATTGTGGACTTCGCATGAAAAAAAATGAATTTGTTGGAATTAACAAAACACGTATGGTTAAGCTATTTTGTAATTACAAACATAACAAAAAGAAATTGTAATCTTTTCAAAATTTCGTAACTTTGACTGAATTTTTAGGTAACTCTAAACAAATGTGCACGACCACTAAAATAAATTGGGTCTGGCAAGTAAATATTTGTTTGTCACTTATTTAAACAAAGATTTGATTACCACAAAGAAAAACCGATTTGTTTGGAACAAATCAAGTTTTGTTAAGCTTTTTTGGTAACCAAAAATAATATTTTTGGTAACCTTTACTGAATTTGACATTTTTTATCTAAAGATTTGGTAACATTAAAAAAATGGTTGAAATTATAAAAGAGTTTGGTTCTGGTGAACAATTATTTGTTTATTGCCCATTTACACAATCGTTTGGTTACCAAAAAACTATTTTTCTGGTCTTTACAAAGAGAAATTTTCCTCTGTGCGGAAACTATTTTCGGTTATTCCAAACAAACTTTATTTCTCTGTGCAGAAATTAATGTTTGATTATTAAAAATAAACATTTTTCTGTAGCAGAAACTATTTTTTGGTTAATCGAAGCAAACTATATTTCTCTGTACAGAAACTAATTTTGGTTATTACAAGCAAACTTTTTCTCTAGCAGAAACTATTTTTTTTTGTTTTTACAAAGAAACTTAATTTTTCTGTAGCAGAAACTATTTTTCTTTATAAATAAACTTTATTTCTCTGTGCAGAAACTTTATTTTTGTTAATCCAAACAAACTTTATTTCTCTGTGCAGAAACTAATTTTGGTCATTACAAACAAACTTTTTCTGTAGCAGAAACTATTTTTTTGTTTTTTTTAAAAAAAGTTAATTTCTCTGTGCAGAAACTAATTTTTGGTTAATCCAAACAAAAACCTTTTCTCTCTGTGCGTTCTTCCAGCGAACAGAGAATAATACAGAAGTGATCTTGTGTTATGGCACCACTGATTTCGTTTTACAGATGCTGCCGCATGCGTGCAAGACCACACATACGGGTATGGCTACTACAACTTCTACACCATTCCCATCCCCGGAGGCCTCGAGTTCGTGTTCAGCGTGAGGACTATAGCCTATGCCAGGGTGACTTTACCAGACTCCACAGGCAGCAGCAGTGGCATTGTGATCACGCTTGGCGATCACAGTAACACGGACACGACGATCGTGGGTCCTGATGGAAACATCATTGGCTCTTATCCTTCATGCGGGGTGCTGTCCGACATTGAGTTCCGCACCTTCTGGGTGAAATATGACTCCGGTTTGGTGTCTGTGGGACCAGAAGGTGGCGCCGCATTTCTGAACGTCACTGTCCCAGGTGTCGTCGTCGAAACTGCTGAGTTCGCGTCGAAGATGAATGCTGACTGGATATACGATCCCCTGGGTGCTGGTAAGTTTACTAAAGCGAACGTCATGAAATTAGTTCAGTCAAGGTCACGCCACTCACTACAGTGTTGCCAATAAGCAACGAATAATCCTCACACAAGGCAAACTTGAAGACTAAATCATCCGCTGTCGAATGTTCAGCTTAGAACTACTGTGGCAAACTTGGAGGGCCAGGGGTGTGGATGAGGCATGGGGAAGCTTCGAAAACGCGTAACCTTGACTGGTCTACTTCTGTGGTGAGAGTAGTAGCATAATTGTTTTGTCTAGGTATTTGTACACAGGCATGCATTTGTAAATATTTTTTGGGGGCCCGAACCAAGTGTCTCGGAAATAATAATAATAATAATAATAATAATAATAATAATAATAATAATAATAATAATAATAAATTAAAACATTAATAAAATCTGCAAATTAATTAATATTGTATTGTTATCATTACATGAATAGGTAAAATGATCGTATAAGAATAAGATATATGACAGCATATATTCATGATCTACCTTGCGTGATCTACCAAAATTTGTGTACAAAAAAGTGCCGTGGAAAGGAAATGTATGTCAAATAGTTAAATAAATTATTATTTATTGAATAACGTATATCCAGTTGAAAGTCAAAGGCAGGAAAAGATGGGAAGATGAGGACTATCTACTGAAGAAAATATACATAACCCCCTTTCGAAAATCATGGGAACGCCATTGGTTTTAAGCAACAAGTTATGCTAAAAAAAAATACAATGTGCTGCCGTTAAAATTTATCAGTCTCCGTCTTTTTTAAATTATTTTTATTTTTTACGGAGCCGCATTTATATCGACAACTCTGTGCTGTGGCTAGAGTAAAGAGTAAGCATGCGTTGATAACCGCTTGGTCAAAAACGTATGGGGGGGGAGGAGTCAAGGAACCCGGACCCCTCCTCGAAAGACCAAGCATAAAATTAACTATTGTTTACTGTTGTATAATATAAAGTTATTTTTCCCCACAGAACTTACATAAATATAAGCATTAGATTGTCATTATACAACATTGCATTGTCAATGCCTCGGAAAATTTATGCGGAGCACTACTAATAATAATGCCGGCCCCCGGCCCCCGTGGCGCAGTGGTTATCACATCGCGCTCCGACGCCAGGTGTCCCAGGTTCGAATCCTGGCCTGGCCATGGATGTTTGTGAGTGTCCATTCATCAATTTCATGAAATCATAACTCAATCTCCATCTTCGCAAATTAGTCAAAAGTGGCACAAAAGCAAAGTAAAATAAAGCAAATCACCGGTGGCGCAGTGGTAGCGTCGTCGCCTTGTAATCAAGGGGTCTCAGGTTCGATACCCGGTGGAGGCACGTAGTGGTTCGGATCCTACTTTAAGCTGTAGGTCCAGTCCTCATTAACCTTACAGTGCATACATTGGACTTACAACTCCAAATAAATAAATCAGTCAACCAACCAAGAATACACATACAAATAAACGCATCTTAAAAGTCTTTTGAAATTAATTTCCTTGCTAGGGCAGCTGATTTTATGCAAATGTTCGTGTTCTAAACAAGACATTAGCTAGATAACGAAAAATACATGCTTTTGCCTGTTCATGTAATAATAACAGTACTATGTTAACATGTAATGATGATAATAATTATTATTACTATTTGTTCATCCTATGACTTTAATCGTACCCTGCTATTATTAATAGACATGTTAATCTTATTAATCTGTTCATTATAAACTTTGTTTTTGTTGTTTTTAATCCATATGTATCACTTGATCCACGGGATATAGTTTTAGGTATTTGCAAATATATTTTTTTGAACTTGAGTACTCGGTGGGTGCACATAGTGGTTGGGATCGCACTTTAAACTGTAGGTCCAGTTCAGATTTGTCTATCTGTGCATAAAGTGGACTTAAAACTTTGTAAACTGTTAACTCTAATACTTCCAAACACCAGTATAGTCTGCCCCAGAAGTCCGTTTATCAAAGCTGCTCAGATCAGTAGAGAAGGGGAGAAAGCCAAAGGGCAGAGGAAAGCAGTGACCGCTGCTGCAAACGGCTGGTAGGTGCAGTTGTGTTGCCCCCCTCCAAGCGTTTGAGCCCTCCGAGTCAATGATCCGTCCAGTTAGCTCCACTTTTTGACTCTAGGTGTAGTGCAAGTGTATCCCAGCGTCAGGCTAGTGCAAAGAAATTGTCTTCAACCAAGCAGACACTGTACGCAAGAAGAATGTTTTTTAAATTGGCACTTATCTATTGGAGCTGATTGCACAAGTAACTATTCAATGGCCAACAATGTACTCGCTCATTTCTTTCTCTCTCTCTCTCTCCCCCCAGCCCGTCTTGCAGGACCTAGCGCTCCTTGTCATGCACGTCATAACAAACGCATCAATAGTGCCGAGAATGAGCTAAAATGTTCTAAATTGAACCAAATACAGGAATCTATTAACATACTCAATCAAAAAAGGACATAGAATCAACCAGTAACATGTTTAGAATTGCCTATAATGTTGGTAAGAATGGACGTAATTTTACAGGTTTACCACATTACAAGGCTTATCATATTTTTTGGGGTTCAACCCAGGACACATTTGCGATCAACTCGTTACTGCTGAATTTCAGTTTTTTTTTTACAAAAGTAAATTGAAATTACTTAAAAGCCTTAACATTTTATTGGAACATTAAACTATAAATTGTACAAGAAAAAATATTAACATTATTTTCTAAAATCAATCAATTAATTTTCAAATGTTTAATTGAATAATACATTTTCTGATGTTTAGGAAGCCTCTCTGTTCTCTGTTTTGTTAGTTGACTCAGTTGAACTTTTCACTAGACATGACTTTTTTCATAAATGGTTGATTGATTAATTGATTGAATCAATTTTGTTGTTTTAAGTCCGCTTTATGCACAGAAAGGCTAATCGGGACTAGACCTACAGTTTAAAGTGGGATCCGAACCACTGTGCCATGTGCCTCCACCGGGTATCGAACCCGGGACCTCTTGATTACAAGGTGACGACGCTACCACTGCGCCATTGGGGAGGTCATTTTCCATAAATGGCTAGTTTGTTTTAATAACATCATAAAATTCACAACATGAAAGTTCTGAATTAATTTTAACATTCAGCAGATGTTTAGCAGTGGATACTGGAAGTCTACCTCTTTCTGCAGACCAAATATTCCCCATAATTGAAAATACTGTCTCAACTGGAGCAGATGTTCCAGGCAAAGACATAGCAGTCTCAACCATTTTAGAAATATTGGTCCATGAAATATCAGTCTTTTGAAACACCTTAAAAATTGGTCGTGAATATTCAATACCGGTAGCTATTTTCATGTTCAGATTCTCAAAACCCCGGACATTTTGCAATCCCGGACAGCACTAAATAACCAGGACTGTCCGGGCTAATCCCGGACGTATGGTAAGCCTACACATTACATAACTTGCAATAAATTAAACCAAACGCATCAGTGGGCAGGTTAAATAACAGTAATTTTGTGGCTGATTTTTATGGTCTTGGGAACTTCTGCAGTAGTGAGTGGTTTAATGTCTAATACATCATTTGTGTTTTCATTTATTGTTCTACTTTGCAGCCACGGCGTTCAGCACATTGCCAGCATACGTTACACCTTACATCATAACCTTCCCCGGAGGTGGCGGCAGCGGAGCGTCAAACCACTTCGACTTTCAGGTTAAAACTCCATCGGACGCCGTGCTTCTACTTTCCAAGAATCTTAAACCGGCACCGGTAGAACCAGTTTACGAAATCTTGCTAGGTGGAACAAATGACAACACCGAACCCATGTTCACTGCTATCCGAAGGTTACAGGAGGGTGCGGACCTGTACTCGATACAAACCCCAGATCTTCTGGATACGGACAACTTCATATGCTTCTCAGTGGATCTCATACGCACGGCGACAACTACACAGATACAGATCAGGAAGGCAGGACAACTTCCATTCTTCACATGGACCGACGAAGAGGCTCCAATAGATGTACAATACTACGCCGTCTCTAGTAACTTTGATATCGATGGCGATTGGAAGTTTCCTTGCGGATGCACAGAGTAACATAGTAAGTATTCTGCTTCACTACAAGGTTAACCCAGTAAATTATTTACATGCTCATTATTGGGGCAAGATCAAACTCCCGTATAACATACCTGAATAGACGGCAAATGAAATAACACCAGTTTCCATGTTGTCACATCTTTCAGATGGGCGCAATGTGACACACTTGTGACAAATTTATTAAGTTCATCAGAAACTTCAACAAGAACAGAATAATTTCGACTGCTCTGGTCACCTAGGGTACAAGATCGGACACACTTTTTTTCTGTGAGAATGATTCCGCACATTGGAATAACTGCAACACCAAAATTATTCTCAACACTGTTGCTAACTTTGCTGCAATCTTTGTAAAAAAGACGAGTTGTCACACTGTGTTTGCTTCCGGCAATTGCCATAGAGCATTTCCAAAAATCAATATCAACCTTGATTATCAAAATTATGCACCAGTGAAGAGCAATTTGATGTACATTGTTACAAAGGAGAACATCTTTAGATTGAGAAATACATGTGATACTTTGTAAAAAAAAAAAAAAAAAAATGAAGAAATTTTGCTAAGCACGAAAAAATACTACTACTTGTAAATTTCCTGGGTTATATATTTTTTTCATTATATGTTTCATGAATGATATACAAAGAAATAAAATATAAATAAACTGCTTCTGAAGTGGCAGTCAGTTACCTCTTGAATTACAAAATAATGACAACTTATTCACGTATGTCGTACCACAGTTTGATCTTGCGTCATATAATATTTAATTTTTATTTATTCTAGCAACAGTCCTGTTAGGGCCGTGTTACGTTGCGTCGCGTCGCGTCGCGTCGTGTAGTTTCGGATCTGGCTTGCTGCTGGCCTAACTGGTGGCATTTAGTCCAGGGGCATATGTCAATATTTCTATAGTCCGTGGATTTTTTAATGAAGGGAATATATGACTACTGGTAATATGTTTCTAGTGTGGTACACAATAATGTACTACCAGGTGTTTTGCCCGCAATTGTGGCAGAAAGCCTGTGTGACGTCATAAATCCAAGATGGTTACCGCTTCATGCACTAACTACAAAAATCCATCATAACTCCTTTAATATTGGTTTTGGAATTTTTTATATAGATACATGTTTTGTTCAGAATTAAAAGAGGAACAAAATTGATTCTTACAGTTTTCTTCATATCTTGCACTGTTATGGAAATATATCTAGTGAAACTATTTCGTGACCTTTTCTGCAAGGATTCTATGCATATTTTACACTTTACTTGACATTCTGGCATATAAAGGGGGGAAATTACTGCTTGTGATATTTTGTTGATGCCTGCCATTGTGGCGTATTGCCTGTGTGACATCATACATCCAAGATGGCTGCCTCTGCAGACATTAACAAACAAAAACGACCCTATCTCCTTAACTCCTTTAGGAGTAATTTTGACCATTTGAAAGTTTCTTGGGTTTTTACACGAAGGGAAGACATGTGTATGAAAGATGCTTTCATTTGGAGGCATGTAATCATGTTTTACAATGACGTCCGAAATCCAATATGGCCGCCTTGGAGGTTCTGCACATGATATACTGTCAATATCCTGATTTAGAGTTTGATTATCAGATTTTTCCACAGGCATTTTCTGTTAATAATTAAACACTAGCAGTACCGTTGCCTATGCGCGTAAGGTGAGTTACACTCCTTGCAGGTCTCCCCCTTCCATTTTTCTACTTTTTGGACACTACCGTATTATGGTAAAAAAAAGTAATGACGTCACCTGCGACTTCTTCATTCAACGTTCTCTGGAGCTCTAGGCAGTGTCAATATGACAGGAATGATCTTCTTATCATCCTCATTTTCTCTTTTCCAATCAACAGCCTATTGGATGATCCTTTTCTGCTTTTATTTGACTCCAATACTTGGAAATAACTCGTTCTGATAAAATGTGTGAGGGCAACTTTGGTTGGAGCAACAGAAACCATCGTAATTTGCAGAAATATTTGATTTTGGTGTCATGCAAAATCCTGTCATCATATTCGTCTTAAAAATCCTGTCATCATATTCGGTGTGTAAGAGACACCCAAATATCAACATCACTTGCACGAAGTACAGCCTGGACTGCATTTAACAGACTAACATTGCTCTGATGCCTAGGACCTACCCGATGGCACAGTGGTATCGTCGTCGACTTGTAATAAAGGAGTCCCGAGTTCGTTACCCGGTGGAGGCACATATAGCGGTTCAGATCACACTTTAAATTGTAGGTCTAGTCCCAATTATCCTTACTGTGCATAAAGTGGACTTAAAATGAAACACCAACTCAATCAATCAATCAATGCTCTTGCGTCTGGACCCATAGGACTTGAGTTGTGTGCTGCCCATATGTGTTTGTGATTGTTCTTTAATCTATTTCATCTTATAATTCGTTTTCATCTTTGAAATTAGCCAAAAGTAGCAGAAACGAGAAGTAAAATAAATCAATTCATTCTTTCATTTTGTCATCTTGTTCATCGAATCGAGAAGAACCAAGATTTGCAAGAGATTCAAGCACAACATCTTCTGCGCCATCAAATGCGTTCAACAACAACTTTTTTTTGCCTTTTTTGCAAGTACAAACACAAACTGGGATAACATTCATAGATAGTGTGAACGCTGCCGCCAAAGTGACCCTCACACCTTTCACCAGGAGGAGTTACTTCCAAGTATTGGAGTGAAATAAAGACAGAAAAGAAACATCCAAATCTACCCAGCCCAATATGCTGTTGAATGGAGAAAGAAGAAAATGAGGATGACAGACTATCATTTTTGTCATATTCACACTACCTAGAACTTCAGAGAAGATTACAGTTGACATGTGGTTGCGGAAAGAGGAAATGTTCATGCATATACCGGGATCAGTCCCTGCGACGTACTGAACTGTGTCTTTGTAGTGCAGATGAAGAAAAATGTGAAAACAATGACTTACAGGACAGAGACTCAGATCAAAGTGACGAGGAATTTGAATCAAGTGACTATATTGATGACATGATATTTCCCAAATGATTACAACCACTCTCAATATTGATGACAGGTGAACTGCTTAAAATTCAAAAGACAATGCGGAATTCACAGGCAATGTTATTAGTCCTTTACTGTAATATTTATAATAATAGAAATGATAATAATAATTAATATTTCTCACTTGTTTTTTATTAACAGAAAATGCCTGTGGAAAAATCTGATAAACGAACTCTAAATCAGGATATGGACAGTATATCATGTGCAGAACCTCCAAGGCGGCCATCTTGGATTTGACGTCATGTATGGTTTCTGATACATTGTAATACATGATTGCATGCCTCCAAATGAAAGCATCCTTCATATACATGTCTTCCCTTCGCGTAAAAACTCAAGAAACTTACAAATGGTCAAAATTACTCCTAAAGGAGTGAAGGAGATAGGGTTGTTTTTGTTTGTAAATGTCTGCAGAGGCAGCCATCTTTGATATATGATGTCACACAGGCAATATGCCACAATAGTAGGCATCAACAAAATATCAGAGGCAGTAATTTTCCCCCTTTATATGCCAGAATGTCAAGTAAAGTGTAAAATATGCATAGAATCCTTGCAGAAAAGGTCACGAAATAGTTTCACTAGATATATCTCTATAACAGTGCTAGAAATGAAGAAAACTGTAAGAATCAACTAAACATGTATGTATAAAAAATTTCCAAAACCACTATTAAAGGAGTTATGATGGATTTTCGAGGTTGGTGCATGAAGCGGTAGCCATCTTGGATATGACGTCACTCAGGCCTTCTGCCACAATTGCGGGCAAAACACGTGGTAGTACGTTTTTGTGTACCACACTAGCAACATATTACCAGTAGTCATATATTCCCTTCATTCAAAAACCAACGGGACTACAAATGCCCCTGGACTACATTGTAAAGCACAATAAAAGAATAAATCCTTGACACTAGTTTTTAATAATACGCTGTTCTCGTTTGTGGTTCAGAGTGAGCTTAATTAATATGAATATGAAAGTAATTTATTAGAATCGCTAACAATATCTGTGAGTATAATATGTATTACCAGAACTAGAGCTTTATAATAAAAATGTATAATTACTACTTGATACTTTTTCAAATATTATGTTATTCTCCAGATTGTGTGTTAACTCCATTGTCCACTGGTGATAGAATAACAAAACTTTCCTTTCTATAAACCTTCAATCAGAAACAAAATGTACATTGTTTTTCATTGTATAATATTTCTATTACAGATATTCGACAAGCATCAATAACATCAATCTGAAAAGCCTTCTGAGGAGTAAAAATAAGTGAAGTAAATATTATCTTCTACACAGGACAAGACGCATTGTATTTATTTAATGAAGAACCACATGTCCTTAATTCAAGTTAATATCAAAGTGAAAGAAGTGTGCCAAATTTGTATGGTTTATTTTAACACAATAAATTGATTTCTAACATTATTTATCTTATTATTTGAGAACGATTTAATGATATCGTTGTAAATTCTCAGTGTTTTGACAAATGTGATTTTCTATAAAATTGCACATGTTAATGATAAAATTGACAAGTTCTGGAATTCTTAAATCGTATCAAACTGAATATCCCATATTGAGTTTCTGCTAGTTTTCTAACAATCAAAATACTCACTACTCTATGAGTAGCTTCAGGCATGTTTATAGTAATTTTTTCAAGTTCCACAAATGTTTCTCATTCAAGTTATATACTACGCCCTATTGTAATGAAAACTGAATGTTTCGTTTTTGTGAACTTTTATATACAAGTATACTGATCCTTCTGCGATATAATTTGTATATTTCCTCAACTTTTCGATGCAACAAACATGGATCTCTTTCAAGAGATATATTTTTATTACATTTAAGAAATACACACAGCTTCAACAAAAAATTATCTCAGACAGTGCCCCCCCCCCCCCCCACTTTTCGCTACTTTTGCCCCCGCACTATGCTAAACCTTAACTACAAAGGGAAATATACTGTCTTTGCCCCCCAGTTTTGGTATTTTGACCCCCTGGTTTTGGAACCCAATCGCTGCCACTGAAGAGATAACACCAGATCATCTTGTAACAAATAAAAATCGTGAAAAATAGTAACATTGTTGAACTTAATTTCAATTTATTCTTATATTAATTTTTAATTCTCTCTTTTATGTACGAGGGGTGTCCCATAAGTAGCGAGCCTAACCTAGAAGGGAACAGGATTGGACCACAATAGCAACCTATTTTTCTACGTAGTCTTCCTGCCGGTCCACACACTTTTGCCAACGCTTCTGCAGTGCTTTTATCCCAGTCTCATAAAAGCTTTCCTCAAGACTTGCAAAATAGTCAACCACAGCACTGATTACGTCATCATCACACTGATAATGCACATGCATGCCCAAAGCTTTTTTTAGTTAGGGAAGAGATGAAAGTCTGATGGAGCAAGATCGAGTGAATAAGGGGGATATTCCAACAATTCGAACCCACAATCACGGATGGTTGCCATCGCAACAAGCGATGTGTGAACACGTGCATTGTCCTGATGCAGAATCACCCATTTAGAGAGCTTTCCCCGTTGCTTAGTCTTCATAACATCCCGTAATTGCCTCACCAGGGAAGCATAATGCTCTCCTGTCATGGTGTTTCCCTTTCGGAGATGATCGACCAACAAAACACCCTTAGAGTCCCAGAAGACTGTCGGCATCACTTTCCCAGCAGAGAGACCGGACTTATCCTTCTTTGGGGTGAGGGACAGAGGCCTGCACAAGACCTGGAGCAGACCCGTTCGCGAGACATCGCTCCTAAAATACCATGCAACCTGCGCAACACCCTCGCTTGAGCAGCTTGTCTGGCCACCTGCCCAGATCGTTCCTGGCAGGCATTGTAGACCCGCCGGGTACCCGCAGTCTTACGATACCTAGTAGGTCTCAGTTCGTTCTTTCCATCAACTGCAGACCCCTCCCTCTGCATGACGTAGTTGCTTCGAGTAGAAACGGCACCGGACCCACACCGTTCTGCAGTGTTGCCAACTGCACTATATTTTCACTACATAAAAAGGGAACTCAAAGCTTCGTAAGCCACATCACCAATGAAATGAGATTTACGACTGTTGCTACCCCCCCCCCCCCCACACACACACATTGAAATAGGTTTTCCGTGGCACAGGATCCATAAGTATATGTCGTAAACAACCAGTATACGTATATATAGTTAAAAAGGGCAGGACTGAAACATGTCACGTTCGACGCTGAGGTCGCGAGTCAAACAACACACTGTTCTACTGCGAACACCAGGGCCGTAGCCAGCCAGGGGCATTGCCGTTACCTTCGTTTGGGGTGGGGGGGGGGCAAGTACTTGGATAAACGTGCCAACAACAACAATCACAATAATAGTAATAAAGTAGCATGAAAGGCATTATTATCCTCATAAATCATGCAAAAAGGGGGTAGAAGTCGGTTCTCACGCATTTGTGTTGAAACAGGATTGGAAATATTTTTTTTCAACACGTCAATTTCACATTAGTTAATAATGGAAAACAAGCACACAAACTGTTTTTGAAAGAAAGAAAGTGCATGATAAATGCATTCCGAATGTACATACATATGGCATGTAAAATTTCCATCTACAATATTTTCTTTTCACATGGAGCGACGTATTACATAATCAATTCATCCAACTCGTAAGAAATCAACATTAATAGCAAATAATATCACGGGCCGCCATAGCATTCTCTGTTTTAAAACTTTTCTCACTTAGATCGTTCGGCGCTCAGGACCGTCTCCCGCTACCCCTTTGCTACGACATTGAACTTGATGAGACTGTATAATATTTTATAATATATTTCTACTTTCATAAAATTTGAAATCAAGCGGTTGCAATTACCCCTCCACCCCCCCCCCCCTTGCAGGTGCCGTTGGCCGTCTGGAAGGAAAATGCAAGAAAAATATGAAATTTAATTCCATCTTGAGTACCCTTTAGCCCTGCTACTTTTAAATTCTGCTAGCCTGTTTTTTCTTGTACTTTAATGTTTGACCCCCACCCTGATCCCTCCGCTAGACTTAATTTCCGTGCAAGGTTGTGAGCAATGCCCCCTGCCCCTCTCTGGTTGCGCCACTGCGTGCCTGGTTAAGGCACCATGCAATGAAAAACAATTAGTTTTCAGTGAGGAGATTTTTGTTTGCTCGATCATTCATTTAGATAAATGAAGCTGTAATACTGCGTGCATTTCCTGGCAATAAGATAAAAACTGCTTACAATGAACTGAAATCACTAAGTATATACTGTAAATTCTCCTTAAAGCAGAGAGCTCCTCCTAGGACTTCGTAGGATTTAGGAGCTACGTAAGTAGGCAACACTGGCTGCAGCCGTCCACGTGGTGATGAAACACCTGGAGCGACACGCTGCCGGAGGGCTGTTTCCTTCCAGCAGGTTTTGCAGGCGCCCGGGTCTTGTTGAATGCCCAGGTACCTTGTAAGCGCAGAGCGCCTTGAAGACCAAGAACCCGGGTAAAGACGCAAGTCGACTCGTTGCCGTGGGCAGGCGAGCAGGTATACCTGTCCTCGCGAGCAAGAGGGCGTGGGTAGGTAAAAGGCAGCATATGCAGCCGTCTGGTGAGGGAGCTGGGGTGTTTCCACTGTTTTGATGCCTGTTTTGGCTCCGGTACATAGTGATGAGCCCAAGTTTCGTCAACAATCACAAATCGTTCAACAAATCCGTCTGGATCGGCCTGGAACAGCTCAAGATTTCGTTCTGAGATCATGCGTTTTTTCAACTTTTGTTCACTTGTCAGAAGTTTTGGAACCCAACGCGAAGAAACCTTTTTCATCCCCAACTGGTCATCCACAATGCTCTCGACTGTTGAGTTGGACAGCTTCAGTTCCTCTGCAATATATCGCATAGTCACACGTCTGTCTGCAAGAAAAATCTTGTGCACTTTCTCTACATTTTCTTGTGTCACCATCTCCACTGGCCTGCCTGGGCAAGGGTTATCTTCCACACTCACTCTCCCCCGCTTAAATTAGGCTACCCATCTCTTCTCTGTGGCAGAGGATGGAGCATCCTCTCCTAATGTTGTCACCATATACTCATGGCTTTCCTTGAGACTCAACCTCTTTTTCAACACATAATTGATCACTGCTCGTATCTCTTCTCTCTTAATTTTTCTGACGTTACGCACTTAGCACACTTCTAGCTCTTTCAAAGACGAATAGGGTGGTTCGAACTGGACACCGCTTTGCATATACACTTACAAAAATTTGCTATTTCAAATCCCCAAATTATATTCAGATTGAACTATGGGAACTCTCTCAGGCTCACTACTTATGGGACTTATTGATCGTATGTTCATGAGTGGTAGGAAATAATGTGTGTGTGTGTACGTATTCATTATTTATTTTTTTTCAAAATTGTGTAACAGGAGGAATATTATTTACATAAAATTCCAAGTTTCGAAATTGTAAAATGTTAACTCAGACAGTTGAATACAATCTAGAGCTTCCTCCATAGTCAACCAGTTAATACTCTCTACTTTGGTACAAGAGTTATTGGGTTCGAAACCTAGTGTGGGAACCCAGTGTTAAACCAGCATAGTAAAGGCAAAGTGAAATCTGGCCTGGAGTGAAATTTGTGGTTGTTGATTGATATTTAATTGTAATGAAAACTATCGAAAAAAGTTTTTCAAACATCAAGGAGACACATGAAAAGATTATACATAAATTCATGTCTATATTATATTCTTATTTATTTATTTAATGAAGGGTTCCAAATACAGCATTAGCCATTTTACATTGGAATGTACTAAAAGCAAAAACTAGCAACATAAACTAAAATCATGATCATGTCCTATAACTTTTTGTTATCAGGCCTCTCCGATGACGCAGTGTCCTCTTGTAATCAATGGGTCCCGTGTTCGATTCCCGGAGTATGCACATAGTGGTTCGGATCCCACTTTAAACTGTAGGTCCTTCCTTTTTCGTGTCCTACGACGGTATGCCGCTTTTGAATAATCGCGACGATGGGGATGAATGAAGTAGGGACATGAACCCGGTAACAAGATAATGAGTTCACCACTTAACATGATCGACCATCTAGGTGGCAATCGGAGTGAGAAGTTTTGTACTAATATAATTTATTTAAAAGTTGACGATTTGTCTCATTGTGATATTTCTATCGATTTGGGTCAACCCTTTACTCACCTATGCTTTTATTGAGCTGATTTATTTTCGTAATGATAAATTATCACGAGCCTGTGCTCAAGTGGTTGTAACTAGTTTGCTAGAATTTGCAATTGATTTAAATTGGTTAAATTGTATAAAAGTATGCTCATTCTTCCAGTTTCGTGTGGTGTGCACTATAACGCCAATAGTTTCTGCGGACAGAGACAGGAATACACATGTATTGCTCGACAAATTTATCCACGATTGTTTGAATTCATTTTTCTTTTGAATCTTAAGTGTTTTTAAGGAATGGATCTTTACGCGTGCTGTTGCAGAGGTTGTCGGCAGTGTTTGGTTACAATTCCTGAAGCTCTCATTACGTAAATGAAAGAGGGTAAACACAGCGATGGACAATTTGCTTGGTAATACTATGCACCCCACTATATGTACGACTCGGGTAAAACTGACATTTTTTTTATTATTTTTTTTACGTGTAATGTACCATATATACTTCTTGAGGAATGTTTGAGGAGCAGACAGTGTCTTACGCTCCCTACGTCACGCCTATAATCCTACGTATTTTTAAAGATTAGGTTTTTATGTGTGCTGGTGTAGAAGTTGTTTGTAGTTTGTTTGCGTTTGTCTTGAAGGCCTCATTGCATAAAACAGAGAGAGTAAATATGCGAATGAAAAATTTGATTTGTTATACTTATGCATCCCACTGTACAGAGATAAAACTATAGACTGAGCATTAAAGCCTGCCTTATCTCTTAGTATATGCAGGAGTCAGTAACGATATGTCCTTGAAACTAACAAAATTAAAATAAATTTGTAAGATTGATTAAATACAAATATTTCTGCACAAGTTACATCGATTCACGTACTATGCATCTATTAGTTGGAGTTCACAATCGATCACTCAGAAATTACTAGTGCAACGATTTCATAGTGATATGAAAGTCAGAGTAAATGCACGACGTACATGATGGATTGTGTCGATATATGAATCAAATATTGCCATCGCATGTCTTATACAATATCTCCGAAAGTACTGGAACTATAAAGATAAAATTGGGTTTACTTACAGACCTGAAAATATTAAGATACTTTGACATTTCTGGATCGCAGTAAATACAACGAATCGGGGATTCTAGCATTGGCCCAACTTGACTCGCGGTACTAATCTCGATTCGCAGTGTACTAAGTTTCCACTAAAAAGCAACTCACGTGGGTGTATGTAATACCTTATAATATAACAGTTTGTATTTCAGAAATACAAAATAGGCCGTATGAGGAGGAAAAAGTGTAAAATTTTAGAAGTCAATACATTTCGCGAAACGAAATTGTTCCAATTTGACACCCAATAGGTGCCCGTTACGCACGCCGCTAATGCCTCGGAAAGGGTTTAAACGAACGGGAGATAAGCTGAGACGCTGTATTGACTTCGAATAGTTCAATGTTTAGAATTCCACCATGGATCGTCATATGTACTTTCGATAAGTAAGAAAATACAGATCTACCCTGAAAAAAAACCAAAAAAACACTGGTCTTAAAAGGACACAGAAAGTTGTTCCAGGAAGGTAGCAGCAGATTTTGGTCAATGTTATCTTCAATGGTGTTAAAATGGTGTTGAGTTGATTACAATTTACAACCATTTATCTGTGTTATTTTAATACAACCGAGGTTAGACGTTGATGAAAATGTGGTGTGGATCTCCTGGGACTACAGTCTGTGTCGCTCTAACAGCATTATTTTATAGTCAAACGGGAAGATTTTTAAAAATCACAAAAAATAGAGAGGACAAATATTAGTTAATTTTTGGACATGAATGTACTGTACAAGTAGTTGTATTTACGGTACTATAAACCCGAGAAAGTATGAACCCCTCCTCAAGCAGATTTGCTATACTTAAAACAAGCTTAACATGAGCATATGAGCTTTTTGTTCAAGTGTGGAATCTTGTCTAATCTAAGATTTTTGTGAAAATGCCCTCGGGAATTTCCTCAGAAAGTATGACCCTCTCAGATTGATTTGTTTATACTTACAAAAGGCACTTCTGTGAGATTGTTATCCATAAATTTGTTAAAAATATGCCCCTCTTGTGGCCACACTTAAAACTGGCCATCCACACACATACACACACACACACACATATATACACACACACACATACACACATACATATTTATTTCTGGTTTAAGTTCTTGGATACCAGGTTCAATTTACATATCTAATATTAAAACAATGTAATTCTTCTAGAATTGCTCCGTGACTCTCTCATTTCTTACATCATAAACATATGATTTTTCACCTATGAGAATGACACTACAAATGGTGTCATCGGGTAATGCCTCGTGGAATTCACAGATAATTTTAATGTTTGTCCTGTCGTTCGCTACAACTTGTTTTCTTTTTGAAGTGTTGATTACAAACATGGGTCTCCGTGTTTTGAATTCATCTGGTGAGTAATACATATCAGTACTGCCAGTAGTGACCCTTTTGAAAGCCGAAAAAGCCTCATATAATTTGAGGAAATCATCCTTGGACATGTCTAAATTGTAATTTTCTCTAGGAAAGACCTCATTTCTGCCATTTTTAAGATAAATGTTCTTGATGTTGCAGTTATCAAATCTACTTGAATTTTTTTCCTGATTGTTGTGTCTCCCAGTCTGAAACAGTACCACCACAAAATCAGGCATGTCAAATTGAATACTGGAGAATGAATTTGTGGCATCAAACTCATAATAAGTACCAGAGGCAGGCTTCTGTACAGATTGATATGTATAAAATTGCAGAGGAACCTGTGGATTTTTTAGGATATCTGCTTTGTATTTAAGAGCGTAACTGGCCTCATATTCAACAACGGGGATTCTTAGCTCCATAGTCTGAATAATGCATTTGCCTGCATCAGGTAGAGTATTAGGCATAGCTTCCCCCGTAGGGTTTAATGTGCTGTACCTCATCAAAGCATTATTATCATTTGCAGCTCTTCTAAATGTGATTCTTAACCCGCCCTTCCACATAATTTCTTTGTAATCCGAGAAGAATCCTGGCAACAGGCGCATCGGGAACAGCACAGTGTGGTTCTTAGATAATATTTTATCACCAGCCTCAAATCCACCTATTTTGTAGTAAGAAGCTTCGGTTTTGGATAATTTTAGTGTGGCCAAAGCCGTGGAGGTAATACCAGGATAATCTATTCTGTTTATAACAACGCCATGCTTTCTGATCTCAATTTCAGAGAATAGATGCGGCACAAAATTGTCTACCAATCTTATATTTGAATTTGCCGGATAATCTGTACCATCGAGCTTTACAACATCAAATTTGATGTATAAATCTGCTCTGTGAGGGTGTATAAAGCCATCCCCTACATCAAGATCAACCTCAATCTCTGTGTTGGGTTGATTTAAATTTGCAAATGTCCTCCTGTTTGGAGGGAATGATTGTAGCTCATAACTCTCAATATTTTCCATTTTCTTCTTGTATGTATTTTTTAAATATTAATCTCTATGATAGCAGTTGTTGTGGCTCCAGCAAAATCAACTAATTCTTCTTTTTCATTAGTGACCATCAATTCAATGTAATCTATTCTATTATGACACACAGGAAAATATAATGTTGGTGATGGATTGTAGATGATTGGCTCCATAAATTCAGAATTAGGCTTGAATGTTGCAATGATGCCAGTTTGTTTGTGAGTGCCTATGCCATTTGATTTGGTGATCATACCCTCAGCCACATTACAGTGAATATTCAGAGTCTCTATGGCTAAGAATTTAGGTATATTCATAGCAGTGTGTTTGATGGCTGGTTCAAGTTTTGTGTTGTTCTCAAAGCCTAACAGCTCTCCTATAGTACCCAGATCTACTGTTTCTGTAGCAGATACAATCTCTACTCTGTGAGTGACAGAATTTTGACTTAACACTACACCTCTGGGTAATTGAGCATTTAGAGTGGACAGATTATATTGCCCTGGAGTGATGACAATTTTTTGATCCCCTACTGCAATTGTATTGTTGTGGTGCGTAATATTAGGGATCAGGTACATGCCGTAAAATGCTCTGAGAGCTATTGTTTTGGGATACACTATGTCATCATGCAATTTGAGTTTCAATATTGAATTTTGGCTGGTGAGATGGAATACCCCCATGATGTTTCAGATACCACAAGGCTTTTTGAAAATTTTCAATTGATGGTTTATTTATTTGAGACATATATCTGAGAACAGATAAACACAAATGTCCGCAATTAACATCTTTGAAGTTTTGAACACGGGCATTATTGTAATAAAGATTAGCTGAATTTAGATATTTTACTAAATTTTCAGGTGGAACACCTCCAAATGAATCAAACACAAATGCCTTATTGTTTAAATATTTAAGATAACAGATCCAGTGAGTGCCCTGATTTTTGTACTCATCCAAATTAACAATGCCACACTCTTTGTTGAGTGGTTGTTCCGGTAAAGAATCAGACATGTACACACCTCTAAAATGTTTGATGCCCAATGGCTTGATTAAAGCTTCAATATCTTGGTTTGTAAGCGCCTCTTGTTTTTTTTAAACTTATTCATGGCTCTCTTAAGACCTTTGCCCTTTTTCTCCATGGCCAGGTTATGGCGCCTCTGCTCATCTAATTCTGCCCTATTCTTCTTGGCATCTATTACCGTTTTTGCTATGGCAGCTGATCCCCCAGCCAAGCTCCCAACAGCCCCGAGAGCTGCTAAGATGGCCGGGATAGTAAATATGAAACCCCCCACATGTGATTTTTTCCTTGATTGCTGTAATTTTTTTAATTGGGGGGTACTAAGCAACAATTTCATACCATGGCCCTTTGCAAGACAAGAGCTTTTTTTCTTGCGCTGCTTTTTGGTTAAAAGACTGTCAATAGTTTTAAGAGATTTGAGACCTGCATAAGGTATTTGATACATAACACCCTTGGCCTTCATTGTAGGTTTATTATATACATGTTCACAACCCCCACCCCAGTTTTTGTTTGGTGCTCATAGCTATGGTGGTCCCCAATGCTGCTATTCTTTCACTCAAAGAAGCATCTTTGCTTACAAATCTACCAAATGCAGCCTCTTCTAATTTCTTGTCTGCAACATGTCTCTTGTCAAGGTCGGTATGTGTGTTGTATGCTATGTCATGGTCTCTACAAGCAGCATCTAGGGGATTTATACCAGGATCACCCCTGTTTAATCTATGGTCCAATTTTGTACCGGGACCACAATACTGATAGCCTGGAATGTGTAGTTCAAATGGCAGCTTGTTTATAATGTCATTAACCAACCCCCGACCCTCAGAAATATTCCAAAATTTAGGTGGTAGAGTATTAATAATTTTTATAAGATATCCAATCCCCTTAGGGTCATTCACTATAAAATTAGACAATTTTGTGCTTATCATGTCCATAATTCCAACCTTTTCATTGTAAAAATTGTGGTTGCCAGCATTTTCCTCCCCAGCTATCACCAGCAACCTATCTACAAGTTTCCTGACATCATCAACCCACACAAATTCTTTAGGCAGGGTGTTGTATTGTTTGATTCCACTGCCAGTCTTGATCTGTGACCATATGGGTTTGATTAAGTTGTTGTATTTTGCTCCACTGCTCGACTTGACTCTTTTTTGTGTGGGATCATTGTTCTGGTATAGAGCATCTGATTTTATTAATATTTCTTTGTAATGCTCATAATCTTGATCTGTATAGCTGCCAGGCCTTTTCCTAGTCATCAGTTCCCACAATCCAGGTGTGCCAGGATATTTAACAAAAGCACCTTTTTCTCCGAGACGAGATTCTGAATAAACAATCAGATCATCTCCCATAAAAGTTACTCTGAAATTGCCAATTCTATGTATGATGCTGCCATCAAGCTCTGTGTCAGCATATAAGCCAAACACCTCATCTTTGTTGTCTTTAGATGTGGTTAAATATTTTTGAGCAAGAAGACCCAATTCAATAGGATCCTGACTAGCTTCAATTCTTCGAGGAGCAACAGGACTAGGTGTATGAATACTGGAAAGTGGGGTGAATGGATAATCTAATATGTTCCTTGCAGCTACAGGTACAAGCTCTGTGATCAAATCTTGATTTTGCTCTGTAACAGTTTTGATATTCTTACCTAAATTATTAATAGCATCAATTACAGGCTGTTCTGTTTGTTTGTGCTTTTCATAAATTCCTCGGTTCTCTGATTTCCATCCCTTAAATCTTTTTACAAGATAATCTCTTAATTTAAGATCATCAATGATTGGTCGTTTCATGGTTGTTTATTTATGTCTCAACGTTTAGAAAATCGTTGATTTTATTTCTGTATTTGCCACTATTGGGTTTTCTTGTCATATCAATTGTGACAAACCCATAACTGTCCTGGCTCCAGCACCTACTGCAAAACTTGGAAAAATCATTGTAGCTCAAGTCCCCACCTACATATTCATCATGTATGTGTTTGAGGTTGGTATGATCTTGATGAAATATACATATAAAATTGCTGTTGTCCCGGATCAGTTGCTTGGGTATTTTTGAAAAAGTCTGTGCCAGGTAGAAGCAATCAATGTTTTTGTGTCGGCCCTGTGTAAAGAAATTTCTAACCTTGTTTTGATTATCCAGTATAATGTCATCAAACACAACAACAGAATTATCGAGACATTCATGAAGTGGCTTAACATCTGATTCAAAAGTGGCAATATCCAATCCATCATATAGCTTCATCAGCTGCTGATATTTTAATTGTTCCAAGCTCTTAGAGAAGATATACAAGTGCCTGTTTTTCCAATCTAACCAGTTGGGTGCCAATAAAAAATTATCAACCATTAGTGTAGTTTTACCACAAGCAGATGGCCCAACAATAAGACACCTAATATTATCAGGCAGCAGCACTCCATTTATCTTATTCTGCTGTTCAGGTTCTGGCAGCCTTTTTATAACATCCCAGGTGCTCATATTATCACTTTGTCTGCATCGATCCAGCTGTTTTCCGGATGACCTAGCCATTTGACAAATAACTTGTTGCCTTTTCTGCGGATGATTTTTTCTATGAGATATGTGTCAGGCTGTTTAGTTTTGCTGAGCTCTTGTTCATAAAACCTGCCTTTGAGAATTTCTCCTCGGTGATCCTTTATTATATATGTGTTAAGGGTCCCGGGTTTAACTTGAACTACTGTAAATAATTCGGTGCTCCAGTTTCTCGTAAAGCCTCTCTTGAATAAGTGCTTATATTTGCTGATTCTTACTTGATCGCCTACCCTGTATTTGGCCCTTCTTGTTGTTGGCTGGTATCTAGGATAATAAACAGTCCTGATCAATTTTTGCTCATCAGATGAAGTTACTTCAGAGGGTTTCATGTTGATTGTGGAATGGACCGAGTTGTTATATTTATGTAGAAGTTCTGGTAGGATTGTAAGCCATTTATAATTACCTTGAAGTGTAAATTGTTTATACATAAGATTTTTTAAGGTTCTGTTGAATCTCTCTACAATTGAGGCTTTGAGATCACTGTAACTCGAATAATGTTTTATTGCCTGGCTTTTAATAAATTGTTGAAACACTGAATTATAAAATTCTTTGCCATTATCTGTTTGCAAATAGCGCGGTGATCTTCCTGAATGATTGATGATTGTCCTGAAGGCTTCTGTAACACATTTTCCAGTCTTGGATTTGAGTGGCACAGCCCAGGCAAATTTTGAAAATGTATCTATTACAGTGAGTAGATACTTGTAGCCCTTGTTGATTTTGTCTAAGTTTTTCAACTGTCCAGTTGCCATTTCAATCAAGTCGCTCTGCCATAAATCATCTATGCCTTTTGTAACTACTGGGAGTCTCTTATAATTATGTCGGGCTTGTCTGTGTAATTCATCAACAATAATTTGTCTAGACATGGTATGAAAACAAGAATATTGCAACTATAGGGTGTTCAGCAGCTGAGACTGCAGGATTTTCTAAATATAATTTGTCCCCTATTTGTATTTTAAATTCCAAAGAGCCATCATCTTCAGTATAGGCTGTTTCTAATGTATTAGGATCTGTAAAATCCTCTAACTCTACATTGGTGATTTTTGGTTTGTTGTCAGCATTTGTTATTGATAAGGTGGGGTAGTGGTGTGCCTGTGGCTGATGCCAATATTTGATCTTGATTGGTCTCAATGTGCCTCCAACAAAAAACTGGTAATAAAATTGTGCAGGGGACAGCATATATATTTTGCTACCTGGTGTAAATGGTGAATCATATTCTTTATTGGGGATGCTGTACAATTCAAGAATTACTGTATGTTTTGGATTCTCGATTATGCCTGTTATTTCCTTTTCTGCTGTGAGCAATCTGCTTGTTACAGATTCAAGGTGCTCATTGATGGTCCTAACAACATCATCATGGCCTGGCTTGATCTTTACGTCCACAACAAGTTTCTTGTATTGTTGCACAATTTCTTGAAGCTGGGTGGCAAAAACAGACAGAGCATTTGCTTGATTGGATTCCATGGTCCCTAGCTGTTGCTTGATATTGGCTACAATTTGTTGCAAATTTTCAACAACTGCCAATTTTGAATTCTGAGCAGTAAGATCATGGACCTGTCTTCTGATATCCTCAAACAGGGCATGCAGTTCATTAATATGTTGATTGGTTGGTAGAGTGGCAACTGTCTGAGTGAGATGTTTGATCTCTGCCTGGATATTCTTGATATCTTCTGATTTCAATATGCGATTCACTGCCCTCTTAATATTTTTAAGTTCCTGTGATGTAGGCAGATTTGATACAGTATTTTGCAAAGATTCAAGTGCCAATTTCACATTGTTTAATTCAGAAGCATCAGCCACATTTTGCATAGCATTTTGGAGCAGGGCTATATCTGCCTGAGAGGGTGTGGATTGTTGTAAAATTTCAAGTTTCGTTTGAATATCATCTATCAAGTGATGAAAATGAGACAGTTCAGATTCAGTGTTGAGGTTTTCAAGCTTTGTGATTTGTTGCTGGACACTGACAAGAGTATCTACAATCCCGGGCAGGCGAGATTCTAGTACATTTGCCAAATCACTTTGCACTGCTGCTATTGTACCTTCAAGATGGGTTATGGAACTTTGAATTTTTCCAAAATCTTCATATGTTTCAAGTTGCAGCTTGATGTTGGCAACACTCCGAGTTATTGCATTCAAAGCATCAGAAGATGGCAAATTGTTCATAAAATTTTCAAGTGTCTCAATTTTTCCTTTAACCTCGGCTATGGCATTGTTCAGAGGGTCCAGATTAGGTATCTCGAGTGACTGAATCTGTTCTTTTAGAGTGGAAATCACTAGATCAAAATCTTCTTGTGATTTTATGCTTTTGACAATTGTTTGGAGCTGTGCCTGGACATTATTTATCTGCTCTTCTAATTGCTGTTTCAATTGCTCAGAGTTGTTAGCCTGGGTCTTAAATTTGGCTTGAAGAGCTGCTACAGCTTCTTCTAAACTTTGAAAATTATCCAATGTAGCCAGATCAGTATATTTCTGAAGCAACAGTTTGAGTTCGGAATCAATTTTAAGAAGAGGGTCCATGCATTGTGATTGTAAATTTGTAATTTCTAATTGAAGACTGGCATTGAGTGTGGTTTGTAAAGCTTGTAAATCACTTCTTAATTTCTTGACTCTGACATCAAGCATCAGAATCTCATCACTGTGATCTTCATGTCTTGTATGGCCAAATATATCATTAGGCATTTTTGTTTTAGTGGTTATTTATTATAGAGTATCTGATTCTTAATTCTATGAAAAAGGGTATAAGCTTGTCATATGATCCAGGGACCTCAATATATAAGCAGTCACCAGCAGAAACAGTATATACAGTGCCAGAAATCATGTTTGAGTGCTTAATTCTGTAAATATTTCTCCCTACTGAAATCTTGACATCACCCTCAGGGGTTGTAATAAATTGCAATTGCCCACCAACAGGTAATTGGTAGTGATTTAAATTATTGTTAAATATGTACAATGTTTTGCCTGTTTCTTCATCATTATCTGTAAGTATGCTGTTCAGATGAATAATTAACAAGCCACTCAGTTTAGACATTACAGATTGTAAATCAGGAGAGGGTAGTGGTGTCGGCAGGTCCATAATAGCCTGTTTTTTGAACCCAAATAAGTTCATAGGCATGTTTATTTATTTCAAATCATGCTCTGGAATTGGGCATTGATTTCCATTTTTCAAATCACAATGCCCCCAAGGTAAAGTATGTGTGCCACATGACAAAATGCATCTCTTATCATCATGTGGGTCCAGGGCCACTTTTCTTACAACATTTGAAGTCAACAAGTGATCCTCACTCTGAATTCTATTTTCTGATGTTCTGATTGAACTCTGTGATTTGATGCAATTTTTGTAATCTTCAAATACAAGCTCTTTTTCAACAGTTACTCTGCCAATGCCCTTGGCCTTTTTGGCAACAGCACCACCACATGTTTCAAAACTGTACATCTTGGCTCTTAACCCAGCAAATTCCACAATAACATCACCAAGTGTCTCATCTTTTAACTTGCCAGGCACCTTTTTGTTGTGGTGTTGTTGAATTCTTGTATGTTCACTGGTATCAAAGTATTGAAACAATTCAGGCTGTGACATATCTTGATAAACATCTTCTGTTTGAATTTCAAGAATAAAACTATCCGTGTCCATGTACAATAATTTTACACGATCACCGTAAAAAGGTTTCAGCACATCATAATACAATATTAACATATGTAATTTGGACAATTCCAATATCACAGCCCCTACATAAATAGGTTTATCAAACTTGATCTTTGTTTTCATCATGTTGAAAAGTGCCATGTACTCATCATAAATTCTTCTGTAATTGAAGTTGGGCTTTGCAACCAATTTTTTGCTCCGGCTGGGGTCAGTAATTATTTTAACATCGGTATGTTTCCTGACATTTTCAATTGTTTTGCCATACACTGAATTCACCATCAATTTAAACAAGCCCTTATCAAATTCGCTCTTTGCAGATGTTCGAAGCTCCGTATTTGTATCAATGTATGGTTTCAACCATCTTGAGTGCCTGAACCTCAAGACTTTGCCAACTTTGGTCACTTGGACACCATGTTTCATCAGGAATTGGAGGTTTTTATAATATATGACATAACCCTGTTTCGGCTCCAGTGTCGTCATGAGCTTCTTCTGTTTAGAGCCAGGTGAGCACTGAACCTCGGGAATTGGGGGCAGATCAGAAAATTTGTTGTGTAAATGATCAGGAATTGTCAGATCAGTCTCTAAGAAGAGGCCATACTCACTGTCATCAAAATCCTTAAGATCTTCAATATTGAAATCTTCGACCCACTCAAGCTCTGCATATGGCAATTTATCCATCATAGCGTGACCATAGAGGTTGTTTGCATCTCCATACAGTATATAATTTGATGGCCGTGTTGGATCATAATCAGGCATGTATTTGTTATTTGCTCTGGCATATCTCTGGGAACATTGCACCATCCCCCCTCTTATACATTCCTCCATAAACAGATACTTTTCTTGATCGTGGATTAGATCCAATTGCTTTTTGGTGTTGAAAAACGTTGCGGCCCATGCTAGGCCCGGGGCACTGAAAAAATACACTGGGTCCAGTCCATAATTTTGCATGGAAGATTTTCTGAATATCTGTATTATATCAGCTAAGAGGGTAACATCAAGTTTCAAATAAGCCATGTGATAATCACCAAATGTCTGGCAATTTAAATTGTCCCACATCAACTGGGCATGGTGATAATCTTCATCACTGATTCCAGATCCTCTGATTTTGCTGTAAAATGCTTCTTGTGGTGGCAGGGAACACTCATCAAATTTAGAAGAATCTGTGACATAGTCATATGGATATACACCCTTCCGCCTAATTAATTTCAGGTCCTGATTTGGAAACAATGCACGTGTGATTTTCAAGTCATCATCAGATAATTGAGAGGCCAGTGTATCCAGGCTAGCAGGTAAAAATCTGTAAGAATCAAGAAATCTTAATTGAATAGGAACACCATCAACTTTAATTATCTTGCTAATAGATATATATTTTTCATCATTTTCAGCTAAAATATTTAAATTCTGCTTCTCAAACCCCTCGTACTTGATCAGATGATGGAAATCATAATTGGATGCTCCATGGCAAAATATGGGGATAAATCTTGGTCTCTTGATCTTAATATTACAGCTATTACACAGGGCCATTAAGAATTTACCATCTGTATGAGAATGGTGTTTCACCTTGATATTTGTATCTGAAAATTCAGAATCACATACCGGGCATTTTTCTGCATTGTTGAAATCCTCAATCTGTTCCTCTGTTAAAGGCAACATAGGCTTTGATTTTAATAAGATGTTAGATGCTATGTCACGACACATATTTTCCATTCTATGTGCAAATTCTTTGATGGCATCTTCTCCCATGTATGAATCTATTTTAATAACAACACCGTCCCGTATAACCACATAACAAAAGCTGGATGGTTCATGTTGCTGGTATGGTGTACTTGATGATTCTTCTGGATCTGGGCTACAGAATGCAATAGGTTTGAGGTTCGATTCGAAATCACAGACAATATATACTGGGTGTTCCAACAGGGCTTCATACTTTTTGAATTTGCAATTTTCACCTGGATTGGGCATCACCATATGAACAGGTTTATGGTTGCCACAGTATTTCAGATGCTCTTTTAACTTGTTTTTTGCAATTTCTGCATTCTCTTCCCGAACCCCCTTCACCATTTTTTGACCATCAAATACAGTCAAACATCTTCTGCACAACTTGAATATTGTATGAGTTTTGTCTAGTTGTTTTCTGACTAAAGCTTCAAGACTGTGTATCAGAGTGTAATGATATGTGCCATCCCCTTCAATTAAGAGCAGATCAATCGGAATTGCAGATTCATCATCAAGTGTACTGATTCTGAGAGGTTCTATCAAAGAATTGCCACGTCCAGTAGAACAAATAAAAACATTAATAGATAATTGTTTGCCATTGATGTGCCTGGCCCTTTTTTCAAATTTATCAATATTCTGAACTGACATTGGATATTCTAAACCCTTCATTGCATCGTCAAAAATATGTTCATGCTGTTTGTAATAACTTATTCTCTCAGGATGCCTTGAAACTAGAAACAAAGCAGCTAATATACACCACAGAAAACATTTCTGGTCGGTATTTTCTATATTAACCACGGCTCTTCTGTTTTTAATATTGGCAGGTAAAGGCAGATAAGTGGATCCTTGTAATGGAGTGAATTCAGAAATATTAACATATAACTTGTGTGATGAACCGCATAGGCTCCATCCGGACTCTTTTGCCGCAAATTCAGAGTGTTTGATATTTAATTGATCAATCAACCTGCTTATTATTTTGTCTGAATTTGCATTTGAATATACCGGTACAGTTTCTGTTATGTGGGGCTGTGTAAATTTTGTGCCATTTGGTTTCTTATATTGTACAAACAATTTGAGGGATAGCTTATAAGAGCCATTTTGTGCATTAAGAATTGCCTGCAGATCAGAATTTATACTGTTCAAGAAATTCTCAATGCCGCATCTTAGCTCTGATACAAACTGGTAATCCTTAAGTTGGGCATTAAAACTGCTACGGGTAGGTTCATGGCGTGGCTGTTTTGCTGCTCTGGCATTAACAGGTGCTTCGTGCCTTCTTTTCAGACCAGATGTAGATGGTTGAGAGGGCAATGCAGAGCAAGTATCTTTATGTTTATATGTGAAATATTCCATGTTGTATTTTCTATTGCATTTGGGGCAAATTTTTGTGGGAGTTTTGTATTTGTCTGGATTACAAATTTTTTGATGCTTGGCCCAATTGGGGCTGGATATATTTTTATTGCATTGATTACAATATTTTTGATTCGGCATTTTTGTTGTTGTTTATTATATACAATTTCCTGGGTTTCAATTCAAAACTTTATACTGAATAAAAATATCAGTTGGGGTTCAGCACTGTACTTTGTGTGTGTGTATGTATATATGCGTGTATACACTTAATATTTTTTGGCTTTGGTATTTATATACAATTTCTTGGGATTCAATTCAAAACTTTATGCTGGATCAGTTGGGGTTCAGCACTGTACTTTGTGTGTGTGTATGTATATATGCGTGTATACACTTAATATTTTTTGGCTTTGGTATTTATATACAATTTCTTGGGATTCAATTCAAAACTTTATGCTGGATCAGTTGGGGTTCAGCACTGTGCTTTGTGTGTGTGTGTATGTGTGTACGTGTATTAATAGTTTTGGCTTTGGTATTTATATACAATTTCTTGGGGTTTAAATTCAAAACTCTATGCTGGATCAGTTGAGTTCAGCACTGTGCTTTGTATGTATATGTATATATGACCTTACTTGGATTATTCCGCCAAATTATATGCTTCAAGTCTCCTATACTTTGGTGGAGCAGTGGGTTCCACTGCCAATCCAGCAATGGTGAAGAATCTGCACTGTACCCTGGCTTTTATAGTTTTACAGAGCCAATAGAAACACTGTAGGGGTATATTCAGAAACATGAGCTATTCTCTAACATTTTTGCCGAAGTACTTTCTTCTGAGTGTATCCCGTTTTTCTGCTGAGCGTACATGCAATCCCGACCGCAGCGCCTCCACGCTTAGGGGAGCGGAATTGTCTGGAACTAATTTGTAAAGGATCGCTGCTCCAAATATTGATCGACACGCCGGTGCTGGGCTCGAAATGAACTGATCGCTGTGCAGAAAGTATCGATCCCACCGCTTTGGGGCCGTCATGCGCACATATTGTTCAAGTATTGATCTTATATTTTCTCGGGGCTTGATTTTATATATGAACAGATTACAACAAATAAATTGAATATAACAAATGCAAAATATCCTAGTTTCTATTCAATCCTTTTATGTGAATTGAAGAAACCAACAATTCACATATCCCCATACCGCCATATGCTTGTCCTATTATTTCACTAATAGGCAATGTTCTCGAAGAGTCCTAATAGGCAATGTTCTCGAAGAGGCCTAATAGAACAAGATACAGCGGTATGAGAAATATGTGAATTGAAAATATTTTAGTAATATACGACGTCTAAGAAAAGGAATATTCAGCTCCAAAGTACTTTGTCTAATGCTTGCTACCATTTCCCTATTACTGGCAAAAGAAGTTAAAAATGTTGACATAATGAAAAAAATGGACTTGTTCCCAAGTATTCACCGAGTTCAGGCATTTGCACATAGATGGGTCTGTTGTCACGGAGCAATTCTAGAAGAATTACATTGTTTTAATATTAGATATGTAAATTGAACCTGGTATCCAAGAACTTAAACCAGAAATAAATATGTATGTGTGTATGTGTGTGTGTGTATATATGTGTGTGTGTGTGTGTATGTGTGTGGATGGCCAGTTTTAAGTGTGGCCACAAGAGGGGCATATTTTTAACAAATTTATGGATAACAATCTCACAGAAGTGCCTTTTGTAAGTATAAACAAATCAATCTGAGAGGGTCATACTTTCTGAGGAAATTCCCGAGGGCATTTTCACAAAAATCTTAGATTAGACAAGATTCCACACTTGAACAAAAAGCTCATATGCTCATGTTAAGCTTGTTTTAAGTATAGCAAATCTGCTTGAGGAGGGGTTCATACTTTCTCGGGTTTATAGTACCGTAAATACAACTACTTGTACATGAGTTGAAATCACTATTGTACCTGAACAATGTTCATTTTTTTTAAATATGGTGTCAGTATGATGGAGTCCTAGGTATTGCACATATTGTCGGAGTCTCAGAGTAAATCCGCCCATGACGCTTCGTAGCATCTCCAACGGAATGTTGTGGATCTCTTGCCAAATGCGTTCCTTCAAATTATCCCTGGTTCTTGGAGGGTTGTCCTTGAATACTTTTGACTTGAGGTAACCCCAAAGGAAGAAGTCAGGACATCCATAGACACTCTGACAGTATGGCTAGTTGCACCATCTTGCTGGAAGAGTGTTTCTTCATCTGGGTCATAGTCATCGAGGACAGGCAGGAAAAAGGTTACCAATATGTCAGCATAACGTCATGGGCGGATTCACTTTGAGACTCCGACAATGTGTGCAAAACCAAGGCCGCCATCCTACTGACACCATATTAAAAAATGAACATTTTTCAGGTACAATAGTAATGTTCAAAAATCAACTAATATTTGCTTTCTCTAGTTTTTGTGATTTTTTTAAATCTTCCCGTTTGACTGCTTCACCCTATATTTGCACAAGAGCGTAGTGGTTAACATTGTCGCTTCGCAATCAAGGGATCCCGTGTTCGAATCCGTTTGGAATTATAGGTATATTCTAAATTACACTACAAGAAACGAACAAAAATTTATGGAACACAAAATATCCATATCTGAGAGGCTCTCCCCGACGACGTAGTGGCAACGTCATTGCCATGTAGTAAAGGGGTTCCGGGTTTCGATACAAGGTGGAAGCACCTAGTGGTTCGGATCGCACTTAAAAACTGTAGGTCAAGTCCCGATTAGCCTATCGGTATATAAAGTAGACATGAAAGGGCAACTCAAGATTATATCTGTGATACTTTCAACCTCTATTTTATCTAAGATTTATTTTTAGGATGTCGGTGATAATGGGAGAATGTAACACTATTGTATAAGCAAGGGCAGGAAATCAACTCCTGAACAAGGTGCTCTTCATTCAAGGTTGCATTCCTTTTGAAGTTACGCTATCTCTTTATCGAAACAAGAGAAACCACTTGATCTATCTCTAATCAGAGTAAAGCAATCCAGGCTTTCACAAGTGTTTTGTTTCTTTTAGAAGAAATTATCGCATTTCAAGGAAAGTTACTCCAAATCAAAATATCACGTGATATTTGTACTTAGATGAACTTTAAGATAACTGTAGGAAGGAATAACACATTTTTACTACGCTGGTGATAATTTAACTTGTGAACGGAGGTTATTTGCAAGTAAGTGTTTTGTAATCATTTTTTCTTCTCGTTTTCCAGTCTCACGTCATGAAATCAGCCTTCTTCATCTTTCCATTATTAATCAAGTTTCATAATTCTTGTTCGTCTACTTCTCAGATCTAGCCAGTCCCCAATCTTTTTCAGTTCTAGACGTCTAGTCTTCACATAGAAGTTGAATATTTTCCCTTGTAATTTTGGGTATATGGTTTCAGCTTTATTTTTATTTCGTTTGTTTTCAAATATATGTTCAAAACAATAGTGAGAATGTTACGGAAAATATTTATCTTATTATTATTATATTAATAAGGACTTGAGAGACACTTATAATGAATTGGTATATTTTCCTTGAAGACTAAGTTAAAATTTCCACATTCAAAAGCAATGAGAATGTTGCCACAATCTAGGTCGTTTGTGGAGGGGATGTGATCAGCACCACACTCCGCTTAACTTTACCCCAAGGTGGTTTGCCAGGTACCCAATTATTAGAAGCTGGGTGAAACCCAGACGCTCCATGCAGGAACGTTCCTGGAAAAAAAAATTCCACAGGGAATCGAACCCGGGTCCTCTATCGTGGCAGTCACGCAATATCGAGCGGATCACAGTTGCTCTTGCGAAAACTGGAGGTGGTGAAATATCTTGATTGAATTAACATTTAGTAACCGTTTGATGTGTTTAAATTAAAAAAATACGTATTTCTCATCACCGTTTTCAGATGTCTTAAGGATACATGCTATTAGAAACTATTTTTAGTTCCTTATTAGCCTCTGTACACAAAATAGATTTCAAAATATCTTTGCAAAGAGCTCTCGATTATAGTTTTGATGTGGTGCCAGGAATATCTTCGAAATCTGGATGGGCCTTGATCAAGGATCAGGTTGACTTAAATCAAGATTTAAATCCGGTGATATTTTAAAAAAAAAAACACATTTAAATCACTTTAAATAAATAATTTAAATAATAATGTACATAAGGATTTTGTAGATATCGGAATCATTTTTGGTGAAAGTACATTAATCTCATAATCATTTAATGGTGTTTGTTAAGCTCTAGGAAAGGAAACAAGAAATATATCTACTCATTGGGGTGAAGCTGAAATGAATGGAAATAAGATATGTAAACTCCAAACACACTTCAATGCCTCTTGATTTTAAGTTCAATAATTTTTATAGGCAAACATATTATATAGAAAAATATACAATATACAATCATGTTATACCGTAAATAGTGCTATTATCATTAAACTGTAAATAAACATAGCAACTGATATTTGCAAATTAGCATTAAAATAAATGCCAAAATTCAGCTACAAAGAATTTTAAAAATATTTAAAGTTACAATTATAGAGTACATTCAGAATGTTTTATTTTCACTGGAAGAAAAGTTACTGAAATTATTATAGTTTCATTAACACACTCAACAAACATTTCCATAATAGGTTCATATGTATACTATCAGAAATAGAAGAATGTATATTGACATATATTATTTTCATTTGCTTTGATCAAACTGTTCAAATATTCTGCAGGGCTGTTTGTTAGAAAAAACCTTTCTATAAAAAAAACATATCTATGTGTATGGTGCCAAAAACCATACAAGCAATTTTAAGCGTGTTTTTTTATGAGTTTTATCCACCCTGGTCTTGACTCTACTGATTCTTGTATTGCACGGTGACGTTTTCTCATTCTTTGTTCTGGAATGGATATATGAATACACTGTAAGTTCATACATTGATATATATTTGTGTTTATAATATATGTTGACTTGCTTTTTATTGCAGTGTATCTTCTAAAGTGTTGTGTAATTTTGACGAGTTTCATTGTCGCTACTAGTAAGTATGAATTAATATTTAAGTAGTTGTATTGATACTATTATAAACCCGAGAAAGTATGAACCCCTCCTCAAGCAGATTTGCTATAGTTAAAACAAGCTTAACATGAGCATATGAGCTTTTTGTTCAAGTGTGGAATCTTGTCTAATCTAAGATTTTTGTGAAAATGCCCTCGGGAATTTCCTCAGAAAGTATGACCCTCTCAGATTGATTTGTTTATACTTACAAAAGGCACTTCTGTGAGATTGTTATCCATAAATTTGTTAAAAATATGCCCCTCTTGTGGCCACACTTAAAACTGGCCATCCACACACATACACACACACACACACATATATACACACCCACACACATACACACATACATATTTATTTCTGGTTTAAGTTCAATTGGGCACCAGGTTCAATTTACATATCTAATATTAAAACAATGTAATTCTTCTAGAATTGCTCCGTGACTCTCTCATTTCTTACATCATAAACATATGATTTTTCACCTATGAGAATGACACTACAAATGGTGTCATCGGGTAATGCCTCGTGGAATTCACAGATAATTTTAATGTTTGTCCTGTCATTCACCACAACTTGTTTCCTTTTTGAAGTGTTGATTACAAACATGGGTCTCCGTGTTTTGAATTCATCTGGTGAGTAATACATATCAGTACTGCCAGTAGTGACCCTTTTGAAAGCCGAAAAAGCCTCATATAATTTAAGAAAATCATCCTTGGACATGTCTAAATTGTAATTTTCTCTAGGAAAGACCTCATTTCTGCCATTTTTAAGATAAATGTTCTTGATGTTGCAGTTATCAAATCTACTTGAATTTTTTTCCTGATTGTTGTGTCTTCCAGTCTGAAACAATACCACCACAAAATCCGGCATGTCAAATTGAATACTGGAGAATGAACTTGTGGCATCAAATTCATAATAAGTACCAGAGGCAGGCTTCTGTACGCATTGATATGTGTAAAATTGAAGAGGAACCTGTGGATTTTTTAGGATATCTGCTTTGTATTTAAGAGCGTAACTGGCCTCATATTCAACAACCGGGATTCTTAACTCCATAGTTTGAATAATGCATTTGCCTGCATCTGGTAAGGTATTAGGCAAAGCTTCCCCCGTAGGGTTTAATGTGCCATACCTCATCAATGCATTGTTATCATTTGAAGCTCTTCTAAATGTAATTCTTAACCCACCCTTCCACATGATATCTTTGTAATCCGAGAAGAATCCTGGCAACAGGCGCATCGGGAACAGCACAGTGTGGTTCTTAGATAATATTTTATCACCAGCTTCAAATCCACCGATTTTGTAGTATGAAGCTTCGGTTTTGGATAATTTTAGAGTGGCCAAAGCTGTGGAGGTAATGCCTGGATAATCCACTCTGTTTATAACAACGCCATGCTTTCTGATCTCAATTTCAGAGAACAGATGCGGCACAAAATTGTCCACCAGTCTTATATTCGAATTTGCCGGAAAATCTGTACCATCGAGCTTTACAACATCAAATTTGATGTATAGATCTGCTCTGTGGGGGTGTATAAAGCCATCCCCTACATCAAGATCAACCTCAATCTCTGTGTTGGGTTGATTTAAATTTGCAAATGTCCTCCTGTTTGGAGGGAATGATTGTAGCTCATAACTCTCAATATTTTCCATTGTATGTATTTTTATTTAAATGTTAATCTCTAAGATTGCAGTTGTTGTGGCTCCAGCAAAATCAACTAATTCTTCTTTTTCATTAGTGACCATCAACTCAATATAATCTATTCTATTATGGCACACAGGAAAATATAGTGTTGGGGATGGATTGTAGATGATGGGCTCCATAAATTCGGAATTAGGTTTGAATGTTGCAATGATGCCAGTTTGTTTGTGAGTGCCTATGCCATTTGATTTGGTGATCATACCCTCAGCCACATTGCAGTGAATATTCAGAGTTTCTATGGCCAAGAATTTAGGTATATTCATAGCAGTGTGTTTGATGCCTGGTTCAAGTTTTGTGTTGTTCTCAAATCCTAACAGCTCTCCTATAGTAGCCAGATCCACTGTTTCTGTGGCAGATACAATTTCTACTCTGTGAGTGACAGAATTTTGACTTAACACTATACCTCTGGGTAATTGAGCATTTAGAGTGGACAGATTATACTGCCCTGGAGTGATGACAATTTTTTGATCCCCTACTGCAATTGTGTTGTTGTGGTGTGTAATATTAGGGATCAGGTACATGCCGTAAAATGCCCTGAGAGCTATTGTTTTGGGATACACTATGTCATCATGCAATTTGAGTTTCAATATTGAATTTTGGCTGGTGAGATGGAATACCCCCATGATGTTTCAGATACCACAAGGCTTTTTGAAAATTTTCAATTGATGGTTTATTTATTTGAGACATATATCTGAGAACAGATAAACACAAATGTCCGCAATTAACATCTTTGAAATTTTGAACACGGGCATTATTGTAATAAAGATTATTTGATTTTAGATATTTTACTAAATTTTCAGGTGGAACACCTCCAAATGAATCAAACACAAATGCCTCATCTTTTAAATATTTAAGATAGCAAATCCAGTGAGTGCCCTGATTTTTGTACTCATCCAAATTAACAATGCCACACTCTTTGTTGAGTGGTTGTTCCGGTAAAGAATCAGACATGTACACACCCCTAAAATGTTTGATGCCCAATGGCTTGATTAAAGCTTCAATATCTTGGTTTGTAAGCGGCTCTTGTTTTTTTTAAACTTATTCATGGCTCTCTTAAAACCTTTGCCTTTTTTCTCCATGGCCAGGTTATGGCGCCTCTGCTCATCTAATTCTGCCCTATTTTTCTTGGCATCTATTACTGTTTTTGCTATGGCAGCTGATCCCCCAGCCAAGCTCCCAACAGCCCCGAGAGCAGCTAAGATGGCAGGGATGGTAAATATGAAACCCCCCACATGTGATTTTTTTCTTGATTGCTGTAATTTTTTTAATTGGGGGGTACTAAGCAACAATTTCATACCATGTCCCTTTGCAAGACAAGAATTTTTTTTCTTGCGCTGCTTTTTGGTCAAGAGACTGTCAATAGTTTTAAGAGATTTAAGACCTGCATAAGGTATTTGATACATAACACCCTTGGCCTTCATTGTAGGTTTATTATATACATATTCACAACCCCCACCCCAGTTTTTGTTTAGTGCTCATAGCTATGGTGGTTCCCAATGCTGCTATTTTTTCACTCAAAGAAGCATCTTTGCTTACAAATCTACCAAATGCAGCCTCTTCTAATTTCTTGTCTGCAACATGTCTCTTGTCAAGATCAGAATGTGTGTTGTATGCTATGTCATGGTCTCTACAAGCAGCATCTAAAGGATTAACACCAGGATCCCCTCTGTTTAATCTATGATCCAATTTTGTACCGGGACCACAATACTGATAGCCTGGAATATGTAGTTCAAATGGCAGCTTGTTTATAATGTCATTAACCAGGCCCCGACCCTCAGAAATATTCCAAAATTTAGGTGGTAGAGTATTAATAATTTTTATAAGATATCCAATCCCCTTAGGGTCATTCACTATAAAATTAGACAATTTTGTGCTTATCATGTCCATAATTCCAACCTTTTCATTGTAAAAATTGTGGTTCCCTGCATTTTCCTCCCCAGCTATCACCAATAACCTATCTACAAGTTTCCTGACATCATCAACCCACACAAATTCTTTAGGCAGAGTATTGTATTGTTTGATTCCACTGCCAGTCTTGATCTGTGACCATATGGGCTTGATCAAATTGTTGTATTTTGCCCCACTGCTAGACTTGACTCTTTTTTGTGTGGGATCATTGTTCTGGTATAGAGCATCTGATTTTATTAATATTTCTTTGTAATGTTCATAATCTTGATCTGTATAGCTGCCAGGCCTTTTCCTAGTCATCAGTTCCCACAACCCAGGTGTTCCGGGGTACTTAACAAAAGCACCTTTTTCTCCGAGACGAGATTCTGAATATACAATTATATCATCTCCCATAAAAGTTACTCTGAAATTACCAATTCTATGTATGATGCTACCATCAAGCTCTGTGTCGGCATATAAGCCAAAGACCTCATCTTTGTTGTCTTTAGGTGTGGTTAAATATTTTTGAGCAAGAAGACCCAATTCAATAGGATCCTGTGTAGCCTCAATTCTTCTAGGAGCAACAGGACTAGGTGTATGAATACTGGAAAGTGGGGTGAATGGATAATCTAATATGTTTCTTGCAGCTACAGGCACAAGCTCTGTGATCAAATCTTGATTTTGCTCTGTAACAGTTTTGATATTCTTACCTAAATTATTAATAGCATCAATGACAGGCTGTTCTGTTTGTTTGTGTTTTTCATAAATTCCACGGTTCTCTGATTTCCATCCCTTAAATCTTTTTACAAGATAATCTCTTAACTTAAGATCATCAATGACTGGTCGTTTCATGGTTGTTTATTTATGTCTCAACGTCTAGAAAATCGTTGATTTTATTTCTGTATTTGCCAGTATTGGGTGTTCTTGTCATATCAATTGTGACAAACCCATAACTGTCCTGGCTCCAGCACTTGCTGCAAAACTTGGAAAAGTCATTGTAGCTCAAGTCCCCACCTACATATTCATCATGTATGTGTTTGAGGTTGGTATGGTCTTGATGAAACACACATATAAAATTGCTGTTGTCTCGGATCAGTTGCTTCGGTATTTTTGAAAAAGTCTGTGCCAGGTAGAAGCAATCTATGTTTTTGTGCCGCCCCTGTGTAAAGAAATTTCTAACCTTGTTTTGATTATCCAATATAATGTCATCAAACACAACAACAGAATTATCGAGACATTCATGGAGTGGCTTAACATCTGGTTCAAAAGTGGCAATATCCAATCCATCATATAGCTTCATCAGCTGCTGATATTTTAATTGTTCCAAGCTCTTAGAGAAAACATACAAGTGCCTGTTTTTCCAGTCTAACCAGTTGGGTGCCAATAAAAAATTATCAACCATTAGTGTAGTTTTACCACAAGCCGATGGCCCAACAATAAGACACCTAATATTATCAGGCAGCAGCACTCCATTTATCTTATTCTGTTGTTCAGGTTCTGGCAGCCTCTTTATAACATCCCAGGTGCTCATATTATCACTTTGTCTGCATCGATCCAGCTGTTTTCCGGATGACCTAGCCATTTGACAAATAACTTGTTGCCTTTTCTGCGGATTATTTTTTCTATGAGATATGTGTCAGGCTGTTTAGTTTTGCTGAGCTCTTGTTCATAGAACCGGCCTTTGAGAATTTCTCCTCGGTGGTCTTTTATTATATATGTGTTAAGGGTCCCGGGTTTAACTTGAACCACTGTAAATAATTCGGTGCTCCAGTTTCTCGTAAAGCCTCTTTTGAATAAGTGCTTATATTTGCTGATTCTTACTTGATCGCCCACCCTGTATTTGGCCCTTCTTGTTGTTGGCTGGTATCTAGGATAATAAACAGTCCTGATCAATTTTTGCTCATCAGATGAAGTTACTTCAGAGGGTTTCATGTTGATTGTGGAATGGACCGAGTTGTTATATTTATGTAGAAGTTCTGGAAGAATATTAATCCATTTATAATTACCCTGAAGTGTGAATTGTTTATACATAAGATTTTTTAAGGTTCTGTTGAATCTCTCTACAATTGAGGCTTTGAGATCACTGTAACTCGAGTAATGTTTTATTGCCTGGCTTTTAATAAATTGTTGAAACACTGAATTATAAAATTCTTTGCCATTATCTGTTTGCAAATAGCGCGGTGATCTTCCTGAATAATTGATGATTGTCCTGATGGCTTCTGTAACACATTTTCCAGTCTTGGATTTGAGTGGCACAGCCCAGGCAAATTTTGAAAATGTATCTATGACAGTGAGTAGATACTTGTAGCCCTTGTTGATTTTGTCTAAGTTTTTCAACTGTCCACTTGACAACTCAATCAAGTCGCTCTGCCATAAATCATCTATGCCTTTTGTAACTACTGGGAGTCTCTTATAATTATGTCTGGCTTGTCTGTGTAATTCATCAACAATAATTTGTCTAGACATAATATGTAAACAAGAATATTGCAACTATGGGGTGTTCAGCAGCTGATACTGCAGGATTTTCTAAATATAATTTGTCCCCTATTTGTATTTTAAATTCCAAAGAGCCATCATCTTCAGTATAGGCTGTTTCTAATGTATTGGGGTCTGTAAAATCCTCTAACTCGACACTGCTGATTTTCGGTTTGTTATCAGCATTTGTTATTGATAAGGTGGGGTAGTGATGTGCCTGTGGCTGATGCCAATATTTGATCTTGATTGGTCTCAATGTGCCCCCAACAAAAAACTGGTAATAAAATTGTGCAGGGGACAGCATATATATTTTGCCACCTGGTGTAAATGGAGAATCATATTCTTTGTTGGGGATGCTGTACAATTCAAGAATTACTGTATGTTTTGGATTCTCGATTATGCCTGTTATTTCCTTTTCTGCTGTGAGCAATCTGCTTGTTACAGATTCAAGATGCTCATTGATGGTCCTAACAATCTCATCGTGCCCAGGCTTGATTCTTATGTCAACAGCAAGTTTTTTGTATTGTTGCACAATCTCTTGAAGCTGGGTGGCAAAAACAGACAGAGCATTTGCTTGATTAGATTCCATGGTCCCTAGCTGTTGCTTGATATTGGCTACAATTTGCTGCAAATTTTCAACAACTGCCAATTTTGAATTTTGAGCAGTAAGATCATGGACCTGTCTTCTGATATCCTCAAACAGGGCATGCAGTTCATTAATATGTTGATTTGTTGGTAGAGTGGCCACTGTCTGAGTGAGTTGTTTGATCTCTGCTTGGATATTCTTGATATCTTCTGATTTCAATATGCGATTCACTGCCCTCTTAATATTTTTAAGTTCCTGCGATGTAGGAAGATTTGATACTGTATTCTGCAAAGATTCAAGTGCCAATTTCACATTGTTTAATTCAGAAGCATCAGCCACATTTTGCATAGCATTTTGGAGCAGGGCTATATCTGCCTGAGAGGGTGTTGATTGTTGTAAAATTTCAAGTTTTGTTTGGATATCATCTATCAAGTGATGAAAATGAGATAGCTCAGATTCAGTGTTGAGGTTTTCAAGCTTTGTGATTTGTTGCTGGACACTGACAAGGGTATCTACAATCCCAGGCAATCTGGATTCTAGTACATTTGCCAAATCACTTTGCACTGCTGCTATTGTACCTTCAAGATGAGTTATGGAACTTTGAATTTTTCCAAAATCTTCATATGTTTCAAGTTGCAGCTTGATGTTTGCAACACTCCGAGTTATTGCATTCAAAGCATCAGAAGATGGCAAGTTGTTCATAAAATTTTCAAGTGTCTCAATTTTTTCTTTAACCTCGGCTATGGCATTGTTCAAGGGGTCCAGATTAGGTATCTGGAGTGACTGAATCTGTTCCTTTAGAGTGGAAATCACTAGATCAAAATCTTCTTGTGATTTTATGCTTTTGACAATTGTTTGGAGCTGTGCCTGGACATTATTTATCTGCTCTTCCAATTGTTGTTTCAATTGCTCAGAGTTGTTAGCCTGGGTCTTAAATTTGGCTTGAAGAGCTGCTACAGCCTCTTCCAAACTTTGAAAATTATCCAATGTGGCCAAATCAGTATATTTCTGAAGCAACAATTTGAGTTCAGAATCAATTTTAAGAAGAGGGTCCATGCATTGTGATTGTAAATTTGTAATTTCTAATTGAAGACTGGCATTCAGTGTGGTTTGTAAAGCTTGTAAATCACTTCTTAATTTCTTGACTCTGACATCAAGCATCAGAATCTCATCACTGTGATCTTCATGTCTTGTATGGCCAAATATATCATTAGGCATTTTGTTTTACTGGTTATTTATTATTGAATATCTGATTCTTAATTCTATAAAAAAGGGTATAAGCTTGTCATAAGATCCAGGGACTTCAATATATAAGCAGTCACCAGCAGAAACAGTGTAAACAGTGCCAGAAACCATGTTTGAGTGCTTAATTCTATAAATATTTCTCCCTATTGAAATTTTAACATCACCCTCGGGGGTTGTAATAAATTGTAATTGCCCACCTACAGGTAATTGGTAATGATTTAAATTATTGTTAAATATGTACAATGTTTTGCCTGTTTCATCATCATTATCTGTAAGTATGCTGTTCAGATGAATAATTAACAAGCCACTCAGTTTAGACATTACAGATTGTAAATCAGGAGAGGGTTGTGGTGTGGGCAGCTCCATAATAGCCTGTTTTTTGAACCCAAATAAGTTCATAGGCATGTTTATTTATTTCAAATCATGCTCTGGAATTGGGCATTGTTTGCCATTTTTCAAATCACAATGCCCCCAAGGTAAAGTATGTGTGCCACATGATAAAATGCATCTCTTATCATCATGTGGGTCCAGGGCCACTTTTGTTACAATATTTGAAGTCAGCAAGTGATTCTCACTCTGAATTCTATTTTCTGATGTTCTGATTGAACTCTGTGATTTGATGCAATTTTTATAATCTTCAAATACAAGCTCTTTTTCAACAGTTACTCTGCCAATGCCCTTGGCCTTTTTGGCAACAGCACCACTACATGTTTCAAAACTGTACATCTTGGCTCTTAACCCAGCAAATTCCACAATAACATCACCAAGTGTCTCATCTTTTAACTTGCCAGGCACCTTTTTGTTGTGGTGTTGTTGAATCTTTGTATGTTCACTGGTATCAAAGTATTGAAACAATTCAGGCTGTGCCATATCTTGATAAACATCTTCTGTTTGAATTTCAAGAATAAAACTATCCGTGTCCATGTACAATAATTTTACACGATCACCATAAAAAGGTTTCAGCACGTCATAATATAATATTAACATATGTAATTTGGACAATTCCAATATCACAGCCCCTACATAAATAGGTTTATCAAACTTGATCTTTGTTTTCATCATGTTAAAAAGTGCCATGTGCTCATTATAAATTCTTCTGTAATTGAAATTAGGCTTTGCAACCAATTTTTTGCTCCGGCTGGGGTCAGTAATTATTTTAACATCGGTATGTTTTCTGACATTTTCAATTGTTTTGCCATACACTGAATTTACCATCAATTTAAACAAGCCCTTATCAAATTCGCTTTTTGCAGATGTTCGAAGCTCCGTATTTGTATCAATATAAGGTTTCAACCATTCTGAGTGCCTGAACCTCAAGACTTTGCCAACTTTGGTCACTTGGACACCATGTTTCATCAGGAACTGGAGGTTTTTGTAATATATGACATAACCCTGTTTTGGCTCCAGTGTCGTCATGAGCTTCTTCTGTTTAGAGCCAGGTGAGCACTGAACCTCAGGAATTGGGGGCAGATCAGAAAATTTATTGTGCAAATCATCAGGAATTATCAGATCAGCCTCTAAGAAGAGGCCATATTCACTGTCATCAAAATTCTGAAGATCTTCAATATTGAAATCTTCGACCCACTCAAGCTCTGCATATGGCAATTTATCCATCATAGCGTGACCATAGAGGTTGTTTGCATCTACATACGTTATATAATTTGATGGCCGTGCTGGATCATAATCAGGCATATACTTGTTATTTGCTCTGGCATATCTCTGGGAACATTGCACCATCCCCCCTCTTATACCTTTCTCCATAAACAGATACATATTTTGATCTGGGATCAGATCCAATGGCTTTTTGGTATTGAAAAACATTGCAGCCCATGCTAGGCCCGGGGCACTGAAAAAATACACTGGGTCCAGTCCATAATTTTGCATAGAAGATTTTCTGAATGCCTGCATTATATCAGCTGAGAGGGTCACATCAAGTTTCAAATATGCCATGTGATAATCACCAAATGTCTGGCATTTTAAATTGTTCCACATCAACTGGGCATGGTGATAATCTTCATCAGTGATTCCAGATCCTCTGATTTTGCTGTAAAATGCTTCTTGTGGTGGCAGGGAACACTCATCAAATTTAGAAGAATCTGTGACATAGTCATATGGATATACACCCTTCCGCCTAATTAATTTCAGGTCCTGATTTGGAAACAATGCACGTGTGATTTTGAATTGATCATCAGATAATTGAGTGGCCAGTGTATCCAGGCTAGGAGGTAAAAATCTGTAAGAATCAAGAAATCTTATGTGAATAGGAACACCATCAACTTTAATTATCTTGCTAATAGATATATATTTTTCATCATTTTCAGCTAAAATATTTAAATTCTGCTTCTCAAACCCCTCGTACCTGATCAGATGATGGAAATCATAATTGGATGCTCCGTGGCAAAATATGGGGATAAATCTTGGTCTCTTGATCTGAATATTACAGCTATTACACAGGGCCATTAAGAATTTACCATCTGTATGAGAATGGTGTTTCACCTTGATATTTGTATCTGAAAATTCAGAATCACATACCGGGCATTTTTCTGCATTGTTGAAATCCTCAATCTGTTCCTCTGTTAAAGGCAACATAGGCTTTGATTTTAATAAGTTGTTAGATGCTATGTCACGGCACACATTTTCTATTCTATGTGCAAATTCTTTGATGGCATTTGGTCCCTTGTATGAATATTCTTTACTAGCTATACCATCCTGTACAACCACATAACAAAAGCTGGAAGGTTCATGTTGCTGGTATGGTGTACTTGAAGATTCTTCGGGATCTGGGCTACAGAATGCAATAGGTTTGAGGTTCGATTCGAAATCACAGACAATATATGCAGGGTGTTCCAACAAGGCTTCAAATTTTTTGAATTTGCAATTTTCACTTGGATTGGGCATCACCATATGAACAGGTTTATGGTTGCCACAGTATTTCAGATGCTCTTTTAACTTGTTTTTTGCAATTTCTGCATTTTTTTCACGAATCCCATTTACCATTTTTTGACCATCAAATACAGTTAAACATCTTCTGCACAACTTGAATATTGTATTGGATTTGTCTAGTTGTGTTCTCACTAAAGCTTCAAGATTATGTATCAGAGTATAATGGTATGTATCATCTCCTTCAATTAAGAGCAGATCAATTGGAATAGCAGATTCATCATCAATTGTACTAATTCTGAGAGGTGCTATCGGGCAATTGCCAGTAGAACAAATAAAAACATTAATAGATAATTGTTTGCCATTGATGTGCCTGACCCTTTTTTCAAATTTATCAATATTCTGAACTGACATTGGATATTCTAAACCCTTCATTGCATCGTCAAAAATATGTTCATGCTGTTTGTAATAACTTATTCTCTCAGGATGCCTTGAAACTAGAAACAAAGCAGCTAATATACACCACAGAAAACATTTCTGGTCGGTATTTTCTATATTAACCACGGCTCTTCTGTTTTTAATATTGGCAGGTAAAGGCAGATAAGTGGATCCTTGTAATGGAGTGAATTCAGAAATATTAACATAGAGCTTGTGTGATGAACCGCATAGGCTCCATCCGGACTCTTTTGCCGCAAATTCAGAGTGTTTAATGTTCAATTGATCTATCAAATTGCCTATTATTTTGTCTGAATTTGAATTTGAATATACAGGTACAGTTTCTGTTATGTGGGGCTGTGTAAATTTTGTGCCATTTGGTTTCTTATATTGTACAAACAATTTGAGGGATAGCTTATAAGACCCATTTTGTGCATTAAGAATTGCCTGCAGATCAGAATTTATACTGTTCAAGAAATTCTCAATGCCGCATCTTAGCTCTGATACAAACTGGTGATCCCTTAATTGGCCGTTAAAACTGCTACGGGTAGGTTCATGGCGTGGCTGTTTTGCTGCTCTGGCATTAACAGGTGCTTCGTGCCTTCTTTTCTGAGCAGATGTGGATGGTTGAGAGGGCAATGCAGATGACTGTGCAGAGCAAGTATCTTTATGTTTATATGTGAAATATTCCATGTTGTATTTTCTATTGCATTTGGGGCAAATTTTTGTGGGAGTTTTGTATTTGTCTGGATTACAAATTTTTTGATGCTTGGCCCAATTGGGGCTGGATATATTCTTATTGCACTGATTACAATATTTTTGATTTGGCATTTTTGCTGTTGTTTATTATATACAATTTCCTGGGTTTCAATTCAAAACTTTATACTGAATAAAAATATCAGTTGGGGTTCAGCACTGTACTTTGTGTGTGTGTATGTATATATGTATGTATACACTTAATATTTTTGGATTTGGTATTTATATACAATTTCTTGGGGTTCAAATCAAAGCTGTATGCTGGATCAGTTGGGTTCAGCACTGTGCTTTGTGTGTGTGTGTATGTGTGTATGTGTATTAATAGTTTTGGCTTTGGTATTTATATACAATTTCTTGGGGTTCAAATTCAAAACTCTATGCTGGATCAGTTGAGTTCAGCACTGTGCTTTGTATGTATATGTATATATGACCTTACTTGGATTATTCCGCCAAATTATATGCTTCAAGTCTCCTATACTTTGGTGGAGCAGTGGAACCCACTGCCAATCCAGCAATGGTGAAGAATCTGCACTGTACCCTGGCTTTTATAGTTTTACAGAGCCAATAGAAACACTGTAGGGGTATATTCAGAAACATGAGCTATTCTCTAACATTTTTGCCGAAGTACTTTCTTCTGAGTGTATCCCGTTTTTCTGCTGAGCGTACATGCAATCCCGACCGCAGCGCCTCCACGCTTAGGGGAGCGGAATTGTCTGGAACTAATTTGTAAAGGATCGCTGCTCCAAATATTGATCGACACGCCGGTGCTGGGCTCGAAATGAACTGATCGCTGTGCAGAAAGTATCGATCCCACCGCTTTGGGGCCGTCATGCGCACATATTGTTCAAGTATTGATCTTATATTTTCTCGGGGCTTGATTTTATATATGAACAGATTACAACAAATAAATTGAATATAACAAATGCAAAATATCCTAGTTTCTATTCAATCCTTTTATGTGAATTGAAGAAACCAACAATTCACATATCCCCATACCGCCATATGCTTGTCCTATTATTTCACTAATAGGCAATGTTCTCGAAGAGTCCTAATAGGCAATGTTCTCGAAGAGGCCTAATAGAACAAGATACAGCGGTATGAGAAATATGTGAATTGAAAATATTTTAGTAATATACGACGTCTAAGAAAAGGAATATTCAGCTCCAAAGTACTTTGTCTAATGCTTGCTACCATTTCCCTATTACTGGCAAAAGAAGTTAAAAATGTTGACATAATGAAAAAAATAGACTTGTTCCCAAGTATTCACCGAGTTCAGGCATTTGCACATAGATGGGTCTGTTGTCACGGAGCAATTCTAGAAGAATTACATTGTTTTAATATTAGATATGTAAATTGAACCTGGTATCCAAGAACTTAAACCAGAAATAAATATGTATGTGTGTATGTGTGTGGGTGTGTATATATGTGTGTGTGTGTGTGTATGTGTGTGGATGGCCAGTTTTAAGTGTGGCCACAAGAGGGGCATATTTTTAACAAATTTATGGATAACAATCTCACAGAAGTGCCTTTTGTAAGTATAAACAAATCAATCTGAGAGGGTCATACTTTCTGAGGAAATTCCCGAGGGCATTTTCACAAAAATCTTAGATTAGACAAGATTCCACACTTGAACAAAAAGCTCATATGCTCATGTTAAGCTTGTTTTAAGTATAGCAAATCTGCTTGAGGAGGGGTTCATACTTTCTCGGGTTTATAATAGTATCAATACAACTACTTATTTACATTTAAAGTACTCCATCAATTCACTTTATCAATCATCACCATGTCGTGCAGGTTTCAAGTAACCTATAAAATATTTATTCTTGAATAATTTGAATAAAAATAATTAGTTTGATGCACATTAAATACAATATACATGAAATATTAGCTATTTATTACATTTAATTTTATTAGCTAGGCTTCTATTTTTTAAAATGAAAATTCTGTGTTAAAATATGTTATTATTTTTATTTTGAAGGGATATTTCGTATGTACAATGCTAGATAATTTTTACATAATATTAATTTATGAGAGTTACGTATGGGTTATTAAGAATGGTATGTTACAAGAATGGAAGTTTGCGTTCGTTTTGATGTCCACTTTGTGTACAGAAAAAAATAATCGGGACTGGACCTCAAGTTTAAAGTGAGTTCCGAACCACAATGTGCCTCAACGGGGTATCGATTTTTTAACCCCTTGACTTCATAGAAGCAAGTCTGTCCATGTATCTCCGAAGAGCCCCAACCAACACCACAAATGAAATTTTCAAAAATGCTTTCATCCAACGCAGCTTGTTGGGATCTTGTTTGCTTCATTATGCAAATGATCCAATATCTTTACAAAATCAGTGAGAGGGACATGAACCTGTTAAATCCTTCCCTTATATCAGACTTGGGTGACACGTCTTCTTATTGTGGAAGAGCACTCTCCTCTACGTGCCTTCTGACGTAAGAAGGAAAAGTAGAATTCCAAGTTGGTTCTTTCATCGGGTTGACCTTATGCTGTGTAGGATTCTTTTAGAATATCATAGCTCTTGCTTTATGGTGAGCGTCCTACATGCTGGCAAGAGAAGTGGGGAGCGGGGAAGCGACTAATCCAGCGCGATAAGGAACGCAGCAACCTGTGGAACGAGGTGCGCGTAGCACCTCCTCCCTCGACGTCGTAACTCTCTGCGCCACCGATGTTATCTGGTTGGTCTGCAACGTATTTCCTTTGGCAGCATGTAGGCCGCCCACAGTAAGACTAGACAAGATCAATAGTGTGATTTTTTTTCAGAGGCAGAATGCGTTACCTATCATACGCACGGTTTTGGCTATTCAAATTACTACTCGTTCCCCACTCCTGATGAACTGCGTTTTGAGTTCAGCGTGAAGGCGTCCGCCTATGCGAGAGTACTGCTGACGGACTCTGCGGACAGAGCCATTGAGGTCATGATCGGAGACTCCAACAACACGGAGACGAACGTTAAAGACGGGATCAACGGAACAGTCCTGGCAACGATCGGGTCCACCGGCATTTTATCCGATCTGGAGTTCAGAAATTTCTGGGTGTCGTACAAGGCTGGAGTTGCTACGGTTGGAAGGGAGATGGACACTGCTCCGTTGCTAGCTGTCAACATTCCAGGGATCTCTGTAGATACTGCTGAGTTCTCATCCCAAACGACTGCTGATTGGATATACGATCCTGACGACAATGGTAAGTAAACATTAGCGGCATTTTTTTGCAGAATGGTTCGATAAATTGTTGCAGCTTTTGACTGGTTTTATTCTGTTTAAGGCTGGTTGGACCTTCGACCACAACAGTCAAGTTATTTTCGAAATTTCCTCTCCTTTCGAAAAGCAAACTACACACAGAAAACTAAATGCATCATATCGATTGATGCACTAAAGTGTGATTTATGGCTTCTTCAAAGAATCAGATTCATATTTGATGCATTTGGGTGCATTTTTGTATGTCGAAAAAGAAGCACCAAATTGCATCATTTGATTCAACTGAGGATTCCTTTCAGTCGAGATGCACTTCAATGCATCAGTTGATGTTCCTTGATGCACCAGAATGCATCTTTTTGGATGCTGCACTTAAACGCTTGGTCTGAACTACAGAGTTTATGCAGCTCAGATGAAACATTTAAGTGCATCATCAAAAAAGATGCATTCTGGCGCATCAAAATGCTTCAAGGTGCATCAAAACGCATCAAGTGATGCATCAAAACGCATCAAGTGATGCATTGACTGTAGTAAGTCCTCACTGAATCAAATTATGCACTTTGGTGCATACAAAAATGAACCCAAATGCATCAAATGTGAATCTGATTCTTTGAAGAAGCCATGAAACACACTTTAGTGCATCAATCCATGCATTCTGGTGCATCAATCGATATGATGCATTTAGTTCTCTGAGTGTAAGATATTACAAAATCTGAAAAATTACATCTACTTAGAGATCCTTCCAGAACTTTTACGTGAATTCTCGTGGTTTGCTTTCCATGTTGTACAGAATGCAGCATTTGCTCAATAGCTTTGTGTATCCACTAAACTATTGTGAATGTCTAGACAACAGAAAAAGCAAACCAAACGAAGAGACACGAAAATGCTCTAGAAGGAATTCTAAGCAGATCTTTTTCCTTCCAGATTTTGAAATATCATAGCGGTTGAGATAAGCGCCACTGAATTATTCAGTTGATGAGAGGCAACCGTCTGTTTAAGGTGTGTTTCTACTCCACAGCATAGATCTGAAGCTACAGCAGCTCTTGGCAATCAGGTTTTGCTTGAAAAAAATTGAAATTGTTTATGATCATGCTGTTCGTAAACAGTCAATAGTCACTGCGAAGTGCCACGACTCTGATGCCACTGAAGAGTCATGTGAAAAAAAGAGACTCGTGGATGCCATTTTCAATGGAACACCGAGCTGAACAAATCTGTTTCGGAATGTCGAAGAAGGGCTTCAATCATCGCTTTGAAAAGTGGATTGAACGTTGTAATCGGTGTATTACTTCAGAATGAGACTATTTTGAACATTTGTAATTGAAATTCAATAAAGAGGGCCGATAGTTTTAAAGCCCGGTAAATTATTCTGTTAAAGGTCAATGCCCCGATTCCATCAACATTACTTGTAGTGCTTTTGTACATTATTTACTTACACACACATAAATTTATGTGAATCAGAGGCTAGTATGTACTCTTGAAATTAAATAATAATAAATAGAATATGACATAACCATAAAGAGTCAAAGTTAGATTACGTCTGTGCTTCTTGACAAATATAAAATTAGGTTTCAAATTAGTTACCAGCCACTGGATGGCATGAAATCTTTTAGTTTTTTGTGCACCCTCGTATATGGCTTTTGTGTTTATATTACGAAATAAAAATTGTACAACACAGTAAAATGTACATATTCAACTGTCCTTTTCTATTATTTTACAGCTACAGAGTTTACAACAGAGTCATTCACAAATCCGTACAGCATAAGTTTTCCAGGAGTTGGTGCAGTGGGGTCAACACACCACCTGGAATTTCAAGTGAAGACTGCATCGGACGCTGTGCTTCTCTTCACAAACAGATTCAATCCTTCGTTGGATTTGCCTGTCTATGAAATCTTTCTAGGAAGCACCAACCTCAGTACCGAAGCGATGGTCACTACCATCCGAAGGCACCAAGAGGGTGCAGACCTGTACTTGGTTCAAACGCCAGATCTTCTTGATGTGGACAGTTACATATGCTTCGTAGTGGACATGATACAGATCCCAACGAGCACGACGGTGCAAATAAGCAAGTGTGGAGGGACACCTTTCTTCGATTGGGTCGACACTGACACCACGATAGAAGTAATTTACTATGCTGTGTCCAGTAACTTTGAGCTCGAAGCTGATTGGATATTGGGATGTGATTGCGGAAACGTCACTACCTGTAAGTACTGGCAGAACTCTTACGGTAAAAATGTCAATATTTTACCGTTACAATTTAACAGCTGTGCATGTTAAGTTACCAAAACGGGATGCATTCATGTCATCTTCAAGTGCTATGGTTAAAATGAGAAGCAAACATGGTGTAGGTAAACAGCAGTGGCGTGGCCAGGATTGTCGAAAAGGGCGGGATTAACGTGTACTTTTCTCAGTAATCAGCCCACATTTTGTCATCTTCTCTTGCCTTTAACGTTCCTTTTTTTGTTTAGCAATACTGGGCCAATGGGGGAGGGTTATGACCCGCACCAACTCCTCCTCCCTTGGGCACGCCACTGGTAAACGCTTGGAACAAACGCACACTCTCATATATACAAATCTCTAGCACAGTATTGAGACGTAAAAGAGAAATGCACTCAATTTTCAATTCGAATAATTTATCTTGTGTACAAACTATCCACACTATACTGAAACCGATAGGCACTTAAATATAAAGATGCAATAAAAATTAGTTTTGATGACGTAATTAACATTAGATGCTCAGTGTGACGTTTTAAGAAATCATTTAAGATTTGGAAGAGGTTAAATAAGTTCAAAATTACAGTGAAGTACATCATGAAATATTTTTGTTAATTTAAATTTTCATGCATTCAGAATTCTGACGACCAATATAAGTTTTTCTTATATTTTTTCAATGTTCTTTATTAGATGAAATTATATGATAAAAATTTAATCTCACTTCCATACAGAAATTGAAAATAGTTTCACTATGATATGTTTTCTAACCAATTCTTGTAACATTTACTTTGCAGGTTCTCTAGAGTGAAGTGCATTTTCTAAGGACTAGAACGGAAAGAGAAGTGCACAGCATAATAAAAAATCCATACACACATAATTCCTTGCTTGAATTCAATGTAAAATGCGCCATCATTATTTCAACTGTACAGGGTGGCTCAATAAGTCACTTAACACCCCCAGTACAAGGCCACTGCAGCGCGCAACATTGAAATGGTGATGACCAATCGTTATCAGGCCAAGGGGGAACCACATTGACGCCACCCACATGGTTGGCGGCCATCTTGATGTCCGCCATCTTGAATTCAACTTCAGAATTTTAAATGGGAAGGGGGTCGTGCGACATATCAAAATGGGCTAGAATTTCACGAGAAATGCAATGGTGAAGGTTTTTTCGACGTATCTTTAACCAGTAAAAAGTTATGACTGAATTCTTGTACCAATTTGCTCCTTTTCGAGGTGTTAGAAAAATGCCTAAAAAATTTTTTTAGCGCTTCGGGAATGCATCGAGATCGAAGTGACGTCTATGGAGAGACGTTCGCATGCCATTGCACATTATTTTAATCGGATACATCCATGAAGAGCTGTGTATTATGAATGGTTGTCGCGAACAATTTACAGTGTGACGCTTCCATTGAATTAAAAGTCCTTCACAGTGACAAGGCTAATGTTTATCTTCATAAGGAAGTTCATAAACAGAATATTCGATGATTTTTATCTGATAACCCATATTCGACAGATCAAAGCTGAATGGTTAGTGTTGGTAAGTTAATGGTGTGGCGTGCTGTGTGGAACACGATTGGTTAGTCAATTTTCCATCAACGGAACCTTAAATGCTTAGGGCTACTTGGATTTGTTAAATAAACAGTTTTTTTCATCCTTGCTTATGGAAGAAGGTACTTTTTACAGAGTTTGTTCAATAGGGAAGAACACCAGAACACTTATGGGAACGTTATGAACCAGTTTTTGTCCAAAGTTAGTTATCAGATGACAAGGGTCGCATATTCTGTTTATGAACTTCCTTATGAACATAAACATTAGCCTTGTCACTGTGAAGGACTTTTAATTCAATGGAAGCGTCACACTGTAAATTGTTCGCGACAACCATTCATAATGCACAGCTTTTCATGGATGTATCCGATTAAAATAATGTGCAATGGCATGCGAACGTCTCTCCATAGACGTCACTTCGATCTCGATGTATTACCGATGCGCTAAACAAATTTTAAGGCATTTTTCTAACACCTCGAAAAGGAGCAAATTGGTACAAGAATTCAGTCATAACTTTTTACTGGTTAAAGATACGTCGAAAAAACCTTCACCATTGCATTTCTCGTGAAATTCTAGACCATTTTGATATGTCGCACGACCCCCTTCCCATTTAAAATTCTGAAGTTGAATTCAAGATGGCGGACATCAAGATGGCCGCCAACCGTGTGGGTGGCGTCAATGTGGTTCCCCCTTGGCCAGATAACGATTGGTCATCGCCAATTTCAAATTCCATGCCGCAGTGTCCTTGTACTGAGGGTGTTAAGTGACTTATTGAGCCACCCGTATATTACAAAGTGTAAGTGTAATGCTGTTTCATCAGTGACATCATACTAATTCACAATACTGTGTGAAAGTGTACACGTAGCTTTTTAAAAGCAATAAATTAGTTTCAAATACAGGTTTGTTATTATTTTAGTTTATATTAATGTTTCACGTTTGTAGCGTTCAATTGTTCATTCATCAAGCATAAATCCGGGACAATTAGCGCTTTCTGTTGATCTGTGTTTATTTAGAAGTTATTTTTTTACTTCAGTTAGTTTTATTTGGCGACACCGTACATTTAAAACGTAGAATCATCGTTTTTGAGTTTTCTCAAAATCTGTATTGAGACATACAAGACATGAAAAATTGATGAATTGCACCCCATCAATGAAGAGCTTAGAATGACAACACACTGTGTTATTATTAAAATAATGGTTAGTGTATACAGGCAAAAGTGTGTCAGTAACTGAAGCAATGTCTAAATGAACATAATGATTTGGTATTTTAAGTCCACTTTATGCACAGTGCGGCTAATTGGGACTGGACCTACAGTTTAAAGTGGAATCCAAACCACTATGAGCCTCCACCGGGTATCGAACATGAACATAATGAACATCGGGGTTAGGAAAGATACTTTTCGAAAGCTGAGTGACAGTCACGGGTACTTGGTTCAAAAAGTAACCGAGTTACTTTTACAGTTACTCATTTTAAAAAGTAACCCAACATGGGCGTCGTTAAGGGGGTCGAACGGGTCCGTCGCCCAACCACGGCGCAATTATTGAACTAATCTCCTGAAAGTAACTAAAAATATTTACTTTTATTTGCACTATGCACTATGCCATCACACCAGTGAAATTATAATTTTAAAACATGAACAAGAGTGTAAGAAAATACTTTAGTCTAACTGAAACGGGTGTATCTCTCAGCAATTCTGAAGTTGCAATTTCCATTGCCTTTCCTTACGCGGTCTATTTTCTTTACACACATTGAAGCAAATAAGAAACATAACGTTACACATTTTGAACTTTCTGTTTTACTGATTTTTTTAAAAAAAATCTTTATCAAGAAATTAACTAGAAAGACATTTGTAAGAACAAAAGAAGAAATCATTAAAAGTGAACCAGTCATACTGAACTAATAATATAATGAAACCCACACATCCAAGAAAATGTAATATCTTTATATTGTAAAGAAGATGAACAAACTCAGGAAATAATCTGTGTTATGAACTTGACATTTTTAAGATTATGGAGTCCGTATAACAAGTAACTTTATGAAATTGTATAGTGTTATAATTTATGTGTAAGACAAATTCAACGTGTTCGTGAGATTTGCAGATTATTTATTTATTTAATAGAAGATTCCAAATACAGCGTTAGCCATTTTACATTGGAACGATTTTATAGAACATAAGGACAAAAAAATAATAACATAATACAACAAAAAATAACAGAAAAATTACATGTGGTTAAGAGACTTTTAGCTAACTTTCTTCTAAAACGGTCCAGATTTTGAAAAATGTATATTTCGCTTCCTAGATTATTGTATTCACTGGGCATTCTATGGAACAGAGAGCGCTGGATGAGGCACAATCTCGGCTTCTGAGAAGCAAAAAGTTGAGTGCTTCTTGTTGAGCGGGAAGGCACACGAAAGTGAATTTCCTGAAGAAGGCGGTCACTTCTGATGTTGCCATTCACTATTTTATGTAGAAATATATGGTCAGTCAGTCTTTGTCTCTCTTGAGGAGTTTTGATATTTAACATTTGCAGGAGGATGGACTTTTGCAAGTGTTTTGTGGACGGAATTCGGTGTCGAACAATGACCAGGAAGAAATTTAGGACGGAATTTAGTCTATCTGAATTTGAGGGGCATGCCATAGACCAGATCGGAGAACAGTATTCAATTTTAGGTGACACAAAAGATTTGTAAAAGGTGCTGAGGGCAGTCAAGTTATTTATTTCCGTGAAACGATAGAGAAGACGCATTGAATCCCTTGTGACTGTAGAGATGTGCTCAGAAAAGGAAAGTTTCTCGTCAAATATGACGCCCAGGTCCTTTTGTGCGGCAACTCTTTGAACACAATTATTTTTTATGAAATATTTAGTATTAAATGTGTTTATCTTTAAGGATAAGTTCATCATGGTACATTTTTGAGGGTTGAGTTTTAAGTTCCATAATTCACACCACTTTATTAGAGAATCTAAATTATTTTGCAGAAGTGTCATGTCACTGAAATTGGAGATTTTACTATATATTTTGCAATCGTCAGCGAACAAGAGAAGGTTTTTGCATGAATCGGAAACATATTCTGGAAGATCATCAAGGTACAGGATGAAGAGAAGAGGTCCAAGAACACTGCCTTGAGATACACCAGAAGATACAGCTTGATAAGAAGAAGACATTCCGGAAAGAACAACTTTTTGTTGTCTGTTTTGGAGGTAGTGCTTGAGCAGAGAAGGAATGTGTGGTGCACACCAGATAATTAGGTAGACAGAAATATATCCACTGGTACCTATGTAAAACGCAGTCTCCTAACAACTGACCGTTTGCGAAATAACAGAATCTAGCAATGTAACATGAGTAGTTTAGATTCAAGTGCAAGTCATCTGACTTGATACATTGGATCAGAGGCTTCGATCAACAACGAACTAAGTAACCAATAATTACGCACACGGATGTATCAGTGAATGTATTTGTAGTATGTAATATCTTTTGCATTTATATTTCTGTCTGCTGCATTTTCTTCAGATTCACGATCTAAAATGTTACTTTCATTGCGTTTCTAGGGTACTTATCCGATAAGGCCCGAACACCTCTCACTCGTTTATTTCCTTCATTTTAGCATTGATACTTACCTATTCTGCATTGCGGAAGATTCTTTGAGGTGAAGTTATGCCTTTTTCCATAAAATAGTTTCAACTTTTCATATTACGAGTCATTATTCCTTGTTCCGCTTGGGTAACAGACGACATGGCGTGCACTCGTCATTGATGATTGCGCGTCGTGCTTGTGTTTTGTCGATTTGGAGTGGGTATGCAGTGTTTCAACCTTCTTAACCGAAAAATACCTACTCTCGTGTTCATTATGTCATCACAAACCATTGAGGGATAGCCCCAAAAAAACATTCACGATAGCTTCATAAACCATTGACGGATAGCCCCCAAAAACCTATCACGATAGCCCCAAAAACCATTCACGATAGCCCCAAAAACTATTCACGATAGCCCCAAAAACCATTCACGATAGCCCCAAAAACTATTCACGATAGCCCCAAAAACCATTCACGATAGCCCCAAAAACTATTCACGATAGCCCCAAAAACCATTCACGATAGCCCCACGGACCATTTCCGGCAAGGTTAGGTTAGGTTGGGTTAAGTTAGGTAAGCATAGTTAAAAAAATATATAAAAAATTCTCGTAAAAAAAAGGCACGTTTGGAAACACTGGCGAGACCGTGTGACTTTCGACGCTCGCGCCATCTGCAGGTACATAATGGAAACAACGGCAAAATGTTGTCGCTTTACAGAAAATGCAAGTTCCTTACATAAAAAGTGATTATTTCTTGTTCTGCAGCATTCTATGGTGAAGTTTTCAGTTTCCGCGAAAGAATATAACTCGAAGAACTTCGACAATGCTACAGAAACTGATTTCAGTAAGTAGTTTCTCCTGTAAATTTGAAGAAATCTGTTCGGGCTATATCGCATATTTACCTTAAAAAATGCCAACGACGCTTAAATTCCCTTCCTTGTATTACCTGGCTTTGAAATCGTCTTCCCGACTTATAACCGCGAACAACTCCATCAATGGAATACCACTGAAGCAGCTCCTGAAGAATGTTCTTCCGCACATCATAAACGATCTCATGGAAGGAGAGATATTGCGTCAGGGACGTTCTGTAAGTCGCCGCAACAATACAGCTCTTTTTCACCCCGGGACTCAGGACAGGGATCATATTCTGGTCACCGGAAGATTTTGAGCGGATTATAGCTGACTGCAATCACATTATGGAGATCATTATGTTCGGAAGTACGTACTTGTAAAATTGTAAATGGAACTCTGAAGGTGCAGCGTGCTTTTTGACCTGTCCAAGGCTGGAAAGATGCGAGTATCTTTAAGGTCAGATGTAATTCTCTTAAGGTTACTATTGTTCCACTCCGTTCTAGGTTGACAACCAACAATATATACTTGCTTGAACAACTCGTTTGATGACATGCTACTTATGAAGTGTGTCCAGGTTCCGAAGAAAGTCGTGTGTTTGGTAATATTATAAACCCGAGAAAGTATGAGCCCCTCTCAGGCAGATTTGGCTACACTTAAAACTAGCTCAAGATGTGCATATGAGCTTATTGCTCAAGTGTGGTACTCTGTCTAACCCAAGAGTTTTGTAAAAATACCCTCGGGAATTTCCCGTGAAAATATGACCCCCCTCAGATTGATTTGGCCATGTGTACAAAAGCTACATCTGTCAGATTGTTGTCCATAAGCTTGTCAAAAATATGCCCCTCTTGATTGTTTTGCCCACACTTAAAACTAGGGCAAAGAGCCACCTACACCCACCCACACCCACCCACGCCTACACACACACACACACACACACACACACACACACACACACACACACACACACACACACACACACACACACACACACACACATGTTTACTTCTGGTTTATTTCTCTTGCATCATGTTGTGCAACAAATTATTACCCAATATTATGCAACAAATTATGATGCAAAAGCTCTTGCATCATGTTGTGCAACAAATTATTACCCAATATTATGCAACAAATTATGATGCAAAAGCTCTTGCATCATGCTGTGCAACAAATTATTACCCAATATTATGCAGCAAATTATGATGCAAGAGCTTTTGCATTACATATCAGTTAGTATTGTGAGAGTGGCTGAGGAGTACAGATGTGTTGTTGCAGTGCTCCTCTTATTTTTTAAAAAAAACACAAAAATATAGCAGATTTGTATAAATTGAATTATAGGTTTGTTTGATTTAATATACAGAATTTTCTAATATATTGAACAAAGGGTTTATATCTGCCCCAGTTTGTTATACATGATACATGGTATTAGGTCATTGCCTTTCTAGGACATGCCTGTGTAGACATGCATTTGTGCTAGGGCAGTGCTTCTGTACTTATTCTACCTTTGTGCATGTAGGCTATCAGCTTTATACAACCTGTTATAGGTTTATTAAGTATAGAATTTTGATTTGAAGCGCAAGAAATTTTATATAATAAACCAACAACAAAGCCAAAAATATTAAGACACTAAGTATATACACTAAATATACAAAGCACACTGCTGAACCCAACTGATATTTTTTATTAAGCATAGAATTTTGATTTGAATCCCAAGAAATATATATAATAAACCAACAACAAAAATGCCAAATCAAAAATATTGTAATCAATGCAATAAGAATGTATCCAGCCCCAATTGGGCTAAGCATCAAAAGAATTGTAATCGAGACAAATGCAGAACTCCCACAAAAATATGCCCAAAATGCCATAGAAAATATAGCATGGAATATTTCACATATAAACATATGGGTACTTGTTCTGCACAGTCATCAATATTGCCCCCACAACCATCTACATCTGGTCTGAAAAGGAAGCTTGAAACACCTGTTAATGCTAGACCGGCAAAGCAGCCACGCTATGAACCCATCCATAGCAGTTTTGCTGGCCAACTTAGGGATCACCGTTTTGTATCAGAGCCAAGATGTGATATTAAGAATTTTTTGAACAGTGTAAATCCTGATGTGCAGGCAATTCTAAATGCACAAAATGGCTCTTATAAGCTGTCCCTCAAATTGTTTACACAATATAAGAAACCAAATGGCACAAAATTTTCACAGCCCCACATAACAGAAACTGTAGCTGTATATTCAAATGCAAATTTAGACAAAATAATAAGCAGTTTGATAGAGCAATTGAATATTAAACACTCTGAATTTGCAGCAAAAGAGTCAGGATGGAGCCTATGCGGAACTCCACACAAGTTATATATTAATATTTCTGAATTCAGCCCATTACAAGGATCTACATATCTGCCTTTACCTGCCAATATTAAAAACAAAAGAGCCGTGGTTAACATAGAAAATAACGATGAGAAATGCTTTTTGTGGTGTATTTTAGCTGCTTTGTTTCCAGTTTTAAGGCATCCTGAGAGAATAACTTATTATAAACAATATGAAAATGATTTTGATGATGCTATGGGGAATTCTGGAAGTTGCGCGACTTCTTTCATCTGAGATATGTAAATACAGGAGACCCAGACGCTCTCCTATCGTACAAATACTTCAGAAACAGAGCCAAAAAAGCAGTCAGAAACGCAAAATTTAAGCACTATAACGAAACGGTAAATATGAATGTAAAAAATGCTAAAAATTTATGGTCTAACCTCAGAAGCCAGGGACTTTTACCAAATAAAAAGAGTAATGCGCTCTCCTCAGACACATTTCGGCCGAATGCGGTAAACGAGTTCTTTGTTAAGCCGAGTGCACCCTCAGATAACAATGCAGCGGTGATTGATGAAACCAACACGTATCTTGAGCAACCCAACAATGACACGTTCTTTTTTACCCCAGTAAGTAGCGAACAAGTACGTAAAATTTTTAACAAAATGAAATCAAAAGCGTGCGGTTATGATGGCATAAACCTAACTGTTTTACAGTATTGCATCCCCTTTTGCTTAAAAGCTCTTACGCACATTATTAATCTTTCCCTTTCCAAAGGTTGGTTCCCTCAAGAGTGGAAAAAATGCGAAGTAACACCTATACCTAAAAAATCCAACCCCACAGAAATAAAAGATCTACGACCTATTAGCATTCTATCCACAATGTCCAAAATACTTGAAAAAGTAATTTATGAACAAATACTTTCACATATTCAAGGTTTCCTACCACACTTTCAATCTGGTTTCAGAAAAATGCATAGTACTTGCACTGCGCTGGTAGATATCGTAGACAATGTAAGTAAAGGAATAGATGAAAATGAAGTTACACTTTTAGTCTTGTTGGATTATTCAAGAGCGTTCGACTCGATCAATCATGAATTGCTATTGGCCAAACTGTATCACTATGGCGTTACCGGAAACGCGTTAAATTGGTTTCGATCATATCTCGGCAACAGGAAACAACGTGTGAAATATCGGGAACCGGAAGTCACATACTCTAAATGGTTAGTTGTTCAACAAGGCGTCCCTCAAGGAAGTATATTGGGTCCACTACTATACATGATTTACGTAGCTGATTTCGACCGCGCTGTCCAATATTGCCACTACCATCAGTATGCTGACGATTCGCAAATCTATATTCAGTGTAATACAGAAAACTACGATAATGCGATGACCAAACTTCAATTCGACCTTGATGCTATAACAAATTGGTCACGGAGGAACTCCCTTCAATTAAATCCAACAAAATCTTGCTTCATGACCATAGGAACTCATGGTACACTTAAGAAACTTCACAAAAACGCACCTTCTCCTCCAACTCTTGGCAGTATACCGCTATGCGAAGTGGATACAAGCAAAAACTTGGGGATTGTGTTCGATAGACACTTAAATTGGGAGCCACAAGTCGAATTTATTGTGAAAAACTGTATGGGGAAACTTAAATCTCTGTATCATTTAAAACATGTTCTGGACGCTAATGTTAAAGATCGTCTTATGCAATCACTCGTCCTATCCACATTAGACTATTGCGCTCCAGTGTACAGTAATATATCCCAGGGCTTAAACTATAAACTTCAAAAAATTCAGAATTGTTGTATACGTTTCATATTTAACCTAAACAGAAAGGAACATGTATCCCCCTATTTAAAGAAACTTTCTTGGCTAAACATTAACAATAGAAGAAAATACTTAACACTCACCTTGATGCACAAAATACTTAAGAGTGGCTCCCCAAAATACTTATCCGATAAGATCTGTTCTCGTAGAACATCAGCCGAACATAATATCCGCAACAAGCACAATCTAAAAATCCCCAAACATAAAACCGCCACATATAACAAGTCATTCATTGTTACAGGGATCAGGGAATGGAACAAATTGCCTGCACCATTGACTAACATTATTTGCCATCAAAGTTTTAAGAAAAATCTGAAGAACTTACTATTGTCCCAACAACTTAATTAACCTTCATATGTTAACAATTGCACCTGCACTTATATATCATATAATGCATACCTAACCTACCCCCCCCCCCCCCGCATACACATTGAACTACCGAAGACTTATTACTTATCTTTACTCAACAGTATATATACTAATCTATTCAATGTATTATTTTATCATTGTATAATCTTTATATTATCTTTATGTGTTTTTTTTTCTTTATTTTTGTTTTTATTCATTTATTGTATCTTTGACAAGGGTTGGTTGTAAGAACGGCCCATGAGGCCGAAACACGCCTGCTTAAATAAAGACCATTCTATTCTATTCTATTCTATTCTATGGAGGGCTTAGAATATCCAATGTCTGTTCAGAATATTGATAAATTTGAAAAAAAGGCCAGGGATATCAATGGTAAACAATTATCTATTAATGTATATATTTGTTCTACTGGCCGTGGCAATTGCTTGATAGCACCTCTCAGAATCAGTACACTTGATGATGATTCTGCTGTTCCGATTGATCTGCTCTTAATTGAAGGGGATGACACACGCCATTACACTCTAATACACAGTCTTGAAGCTTTAGTCAGAAAACAACAAGGCAAATCCAATACAATATTCAAGTTGTGCAGAAGATGTTTGACTGTATTTGATGGTAGAAAAATAATAAATGGGGTTCGGGAACAAAATGCAGAAATTGCTAAAAACAAGTTAATTGAACATTTAAAATACTGTGGCAACCATAAACCTGTTCATATGGTGATGCCTAGTCCAAGTGAAAATGCCAAATTCAAAAAATTTGAAGCCTTGTTGGAACACCCAGCATATATAGTCTGTGATTTTGAATCAAACCTCAAACCCCTTGCATTCTGCAGCCCAGATCCTGATGAATCTTCAATTACATCATACCAGTTACATGAACCTTCTAGTTTTTATTATGTTGTTGTACAGGATGGAGTGGTTAGTAAAGAATATTTATACATGGGACTAGATGCCATCAAAGAATTTGCACATAGAATAGAAAATGAATGCCATGACATAGCATCTAATGTCTTATTAAAATCAAAACCTATGTTGCCTTTAACAGAGGATCAGATTGAAGATTTCAACAATGCAGAAAAATGCCCGGTATGTGATTCTGAATTTTCAGATACAAATATCAAGGTACATCACCATTCCCATACAGATGGTAAATTCTTAATGGCCCTGTGTAATAGCTGTAATATTAAGATCCAGAGACCAAAATTTGTCCCAATATTTTGCCATGGTGCATCTAATTATGATTTTCATCATTTGATCAGGTACGAGGGGTTTGACAAGCAGAATTTAAATATTTTAGCAGAAAATGATGAGAAATATATTGCTATTAGCAAGATAATTAAAGTTAATGGTGTTCCCATTCACTTAAGATTTCTTGATTCCTACAGAATTCTGTCGGCTAGCCTTGCCACACTGGCCAGTCAATTATCTGATGATCAATTCAAAATCACATGTGCTTTGTTTCCAAATCAGGACCTGAAATTAATTAGGCGGAAGGGTGTATATCCATATGATTATGTTACAGGTTTTTCTAAATTTGATGAGTGTTCTCTGCCACCACAACAAGAGTTCTACAGCAAACTCAGGGCATCTGGAATTACTGATGATGATTATCACCATGCCCAGTTGATGTGGAACAATTTAAAATGCCAGACATTTGGTGATTATCATAAGGCATATTTAAAACTTGATGTCACTCTCTTAGCTGATATACTTCAGGCATTTAGAAAATCATCGATGGAAAATTATAAGCTGGATCCAATGTATTTCTACAGTGCTCCAGGCCTAGGAAGTCTGCCATGTTTTTAAACACTAAAATGTAATTGGATCTGATCCAAGATCAAGATATGTATCTGTTTATGGAACAATGTATAAGAGGAGGCATGGTGCAATGTTCTCAGAGATATGTCAGAGCAAATAACAAATATATTCTCAATTATGATCCAGCACTGCCATCAAATTATATACTGTATGTAGATGCCAACAGCCTGTATGGTTATGCTATGATGGATAATTTGCCATATGCAGGGCTTGAGTGGGTTGAAGATTTCAATATTGAAGATCTTCAGGATTTTGATGACAGTAACTATGGCCTGTTCTTAGAAGTTGATCTGACAATTCCTGATGATTTACACAACAAATTTTCTGATCTGCCCCCAGTTCCTGAGGTTGAGTGCTCACCTGGCTCTAAACAGAAGAAGCTAATGATGACTCTAAAGCCAAAACAGGATTATGTCATATATTACAAAAACCTCCAGTTCCTGATGCAACATGGTGTTCAAGTGACCAAACTTGGCAAAGTTTTGAGGTTCAGGCACTCAAGATGGTTGAAGCTATATATTGATACAAACACAGAGCTTCGAACATCTTCAATGAGCCAATTTGATAAGACCTTGTTTAAATTGATGGTCAATTCAGTGTATGGCAAAACCATAGAAAATGTCAGAAAACATACTGATGTTAAATTAATTACTGACCCCAGCCTGAGCAAAAAATTGATTGCAAAGCCTAATTTCAATTATAGAAGAATTTATGATGAGAATATGGCACTATTCAACATGAAAAAAACAAAGATTAAATTTGATAAGCCTATTTATGTAGGGGCTGTGATATTGGAATTGGCCAAATTACACATGTTAAAATTGTATTATGATGTGCTCAAGCCTATTTATGATGATCGTGTAAAACTGATGTACATGGACACAGATAGCTTTATTCTTGATATTCAGACAGAAGATGTTTATCAAGATATGTCCCAGCCTGCATTGCTTGAATATTTTGATACCAGTGAACATACAAAGATTCAACCTCACAACAAAAAGGTGCCTGGCAAGTTAAAAGATGAGACACTTGGTGATGTTATTGTGGCATTTGCTGGGTTAAGGGCCAAGATGTACAGCTTTGAAACATGTAGTGGTGCTGTTGCCAAAAAGGCCAAGGGCATTGGCAGAGTAACTGTGGACAAAGAGCTTGAATTTGAAGATTACAAAAATTGTCTCAAAACCCAGAGTTTAATAAGAACATTAGAATACAGAATTCAGAGTGAGGATCACTTGTTGACTACAAATGTTGTAAGAAAAATTGCTCTGGACCCACATGATGATAAGAGATGCATTTTATCATGTGGCATACATACTCTACCATGGGGGCATTGTGATTTGAAAAGTGGCAAACAATGCCCAATTACAAAGCATGATTTGAAATAAATAAACATGCCTATGAACTTATTTGGGTTCAAAAAACAGGATATTATGGACCTGCCAACACCAGCACCTTCTTCTGATATGATATCTAAACTAAGTGGTTTGTTAATTATTCATCTGAACAGCATACTTACAGATGTTGATGATGAAACAGGTAAAACATTGTATATATTTAACAATAATTTAAATCACTACCAGTTACCTGTAGGTTGTCAATTACAATTTATTACAACCCCCGAGGGTAATGTCAAGATTTCAGTAGGCAAAAATATTTATAGAATTAAGCACTCAAACATGATTTCTGGCACTGTATATACTGTTTCTGCTGGTGACTGCTTATATATTGAGGTCTCGGGATCCTATGACAAGCTTATACCTTTTTTTATAGAATTAAGAATTAGATATTCAATAATAAATAACCACTAAAACAAAATGCCTAATGATGTATTTGGCCATACAAGGCATGAAGATCACAGTGATGAGATTCTGATGCTTGATGTCAGAGTCAAAAAATTAAGAAGTGATTTACAAGGTTTTCAAACCACACTCAATGCCAGTCTTCAACTAGAAATTACAAATTTACAATCACAATGCATGGACCCTCTTCTTAAAATTGAATCAGAACTCAAATTGCTGCTTCAAAAATATACTGACTTGGCTACATTGGATAATTTTCAAAATTTAGAGGAAGCTGTAGCAGCTCTTCAAGCCAAATTTAAGACTCAGGCTACCAACTCTGAGCAATTGAAGCAACAATTGGAAGAGCAGATAAATAATGTCCAGACACAGCTCCAAACAATTGTCAAAAGCATAAAGTCACAAGAAGATTTTGATCTAGTGATTTCCACTCTAAAGGAACAGATTCAATCACTACAGATACCTAATCTGGACCCCTTGAACAATGCCATAGCTGAGGTTAAAGAAAAAATTGAGACACTTGAAAATTTTATGAACAACTTTCCATCTTCTGATGCTCTGAGTGCTATAACTCGTAGTGTTGCCAACATCAAGCTACAACTTGAAACATATGAAGATTTTGGAAAAATTCAGAGTACCATAAGCCATCTTGAGGGTACAATAGCAGCAGTGCAAGGTGATCTGACAAATGTACAAGAATCTCTAGAATCTCGCCTGCCTGGTATTGTAGATACCCTTGTCAGTGTCCAGCAACAGATCACAAAACTTGAAAACCTCAACACTGAATCTGAGCTATCTCATTTTCATCACTTGATCGATGATATCCAAACAAAGCTTGAAATTTTACAACAATCAACACCTACTCAGGCAGACATAACCCTGCTCCAAGATGCTATGCAAAGTGTGGCTGATGCTTCTGAATTAAATAATGTAAAATTGGCACTTGAATCTTTGCAGAATACTGTATCAAATCTGCCTACATCACAGGAACTTAAAAATATTAAGAGAGCTGTGAATCGCATATTGAAATCAGAAGATATCAAGAATATCCAGACAGAGATCAAACAACTTACTCAGACAGTGGCCACTCTACCAACTAATCAACATATTAATGAACTGCATGCCCTGTTTGAGGATTTCAGAAGACAAGTCCATGATCTTACTGCTCAAAATTCAAAATTGGCAGTTGTTGAAAATTTACAGCAAATTGTAGCCAACATCAAGCAACAGCTAGGAAGCATGGAATCCAACCAAGCAAATGCTCTGTCTGTTTTTGCCACCCAGCTTCAAGAAATTGTGCAACAATACAAGAAACTTGTTGTGGACATAAAGATCAAGCCAGGCCATGATGATGTTGTTAGGACTATCAATGAGCACCTTGAATCTGTAACAAGTAGATTGCTTACAGCAGAAAAAGAAATAACTGGCATAATTGAGAATCCTAAACATACAGTAATTCTTGAATTGTACAGTATCCCCAACAAAGAATATGATTCACCATTTACACCAGGAGGCAAAATATATATGCTGTCCCCTGCACAATTTTATTACCAGTTTTTTGTTGGGGGCACACTGAGACCAATCAAGATCAAATATTGGCTACAACCACAGGCACACCACTACCCTACCTTATCAATAACAAATGCTGACAACAAACCAAAAATCACCAGTGTAGAGTTAGAAGATTTTACAGATCCCAATACATTAGAGACATCTTATGCTGAAGATGATGGCTCTCTGGAATTTAATATACAAATAGGAGACAAACTGTATTTAGAAAATCCTGTAGTATCAGCTGCTGGACACCCTATAGTTGCAATATTCTTGTTTACATACTATGTCTAGACAAATTATTGTTGATGAATTACACAGACAAGCCAGACATAATTATAAGAGACTGCCAGTGGTTACAAAAGGCATAGATGATTTATGGCAGTGTGACTTGGTTGAGATGGCAAGTGGACAGCTGAAAAACTTAGACAAGATCAACAAGGGCTACAAGTATCTACGCACTGTCATAGATACATTTTCAAAATTTGCCTGGGCTGTGCCACTCAAATCCAAGACTGGAGCATGTGTTACAGAAGCCTTCAAGGACAATCATCAATCAAAGTGGAAGATCACCGCGCTATTTGCAAACAGATAATGGCAAAGAATTCTATAATTCTGTGTTCCAACAATTTATTAAAAGCCAGTCAATACAACATTACTCGAGTTACAGTGATCTCAAGGCCTCTATTGTAGAAAGATTCAACAAAACCCTAAAAAATCATATGTATAAACAATTTACCCTCCAAGGTAATTATAAATGGCTTAATATTCTTCCAAAACTTTTAGATAAATATAACAACTCTGTCCATTCCACAATCAACATGAAACCCTCTGAGGTAACTTCATCCGATGAGCAAAAATTGATCAGCACTGTTTATTATCCTAGATACCAGCCAACAACAAGAAAAGCCAAATACAAGGTTGGTGATCAAGTAAGAATCAGCAAATATAAGCACTTATTCAAAAGAGGCTTTACCAGAAACTGGAGCACTGAATTATTTACAGTGGTTCAAGTTAAACCTGGGACCCGATACACATATATAATAAAAGATCACCGAGGAGAAATTCTCAAAGGCAGGTTTTATGAAGAAGAACTCAGCAAAACTAAACAGCCTGACACATATCTCATAGAAAAAATCATCCGCAGAAAAGGCAACAAGATACTTGTCAAATGGCTAGGACTCCCAGAACACAGCTGGATCGAGGCAGACAAAGTGATACTATGAACACCTGGGATGTTATAAAGAGACTGCCAGAGCCTGAACAGCAGATTAAGAGAAATGGCAAGGTGCTGCCTGATAATATTAGATGTCTTATTGTTGGGCCATCGGCTTGTGGTAAAACAACACTAATGATTGATATTTTTTTATTGGCACCCAACTGGTTAGACTGGAAAAACAGGCACTTGTATGTCTTCTCTAAGAGCTTAGAACAATTAAAATATCAGCAGCTGATGAAGCTATATGATGAACTGGATATAGCCACTTTTGAATCAGATGTTAAGCCACTCCATGAATGTCTCGATAATTCTGTTGTTGTGTTTGATGACATTATACTGGATAATCAAAACAAGGTTAGAAATTTTTTTACACAGGGGCGACACAAAATCATAGATTGCTTCTACAGACTTTTTCTAAAATTCCAAAGCAGCTGATCCGAGACAACAGCAATTTTATATGTGTGTTTCATCAAGATCATACCAACCTCAAACACATACATGATGAATATGTAGGTGGGGACTTAAGCTACAATGATTTTTCCAAGTTTTGCAGTAGGTGCTGGAACCAGGACAGCTATGGGTTTGTCACAATTGATATGACAAGGAAACCTAATAGTGGTAAATATAGAAATAAAATTAACAATTTTCTAGACATTGAAACATATATAAATAACCATGAAAAGGCCAATTATTGATGATCTTAAATTAAGAGATTATCTTGTAAAAAGATTTAAGGGATGGAAATCAGAGAACCGAGGAATCTATGAACAACACAAGCAAACAGAACAGCCTATTATTGATGCTATTAGTGAATTAGGTAAAAATATCAAAACTGTTACAGAGCAAAATCAAAATTTGATCACAGAGCTTGTACCTGTAGCTGCTAGGAACATATTAGATTATCCAATCACCCCACTTTCTAGTATTCATACACCTAGTCCTGTTGCTCCTCGAAGAATTGAAGCTACTCAGGATCCTATTGAATTGGGTCTTCTTGCTCAAAAATATTTAAGCACACCTAAAGATAATAAAGATGAGGTTTTTGGTTTATATGCTGACACAGAGCGTGATGGTGGCATCATACATAGAATTGGCAATTTCAGAGTAACATTTATGGGAGATGATCTGATTGTATATTCAGAATCTCATCTTGGAGAAAGAGGTGCTTTTGTTAAGTATCCTGGAACACCTGGGTTGTGGGAACTGATGACTAGGAAAAGGCCTGGCAGCTATACAGATCAAGATTATGAGCATTACAAAGAAATATTAATAAAATCAGATGCTCTATACCAGAACAATGATCCCACACAAAAAAGAGTCAAGTCTAGCAGTGGAGCAAAATGTAACAACTTAATCAAGCCCATATGGTCACAGATCAAAACTGGTAGTGGAATCAAACAATACAACACCCTGCCTAAAGAATTTGTCTGGGTTGATGATGTCAGGAAACTTGTAGATAGGTTGCTGGTGATAACTGGGGAGGAAAATGCTGGCAACCACAATTTTTACAATGAAAAGGTTGGAATTATGGACATGATAAGCACCAAATTGTCTAATTTTATAGTGAATGACACTAAGGGCATTGGATATCTTATAAAAATTATTAATACTCTACCACCTAAATTTTGGAATATCTCTGAGGGTCGGGGGCTGGTTAATGACATCATAAACAAGCTGCCATTTGAACTACACATTCCAGGCTATCAGTATTGTGGTCCCGGTACAAAATTGGACCATAGATTAAACAGAGGGGATCCTGGTGTTAATCCCCTAGATGCTGCTTGCAGAGACCATGACATAGCATACAACACACATTCTGATCTTGACAAGAGACATGTTGCAGACAAAAAATTAGAAGAGGCTGCATTTGGTAGATTTGTAAGCAAAGATGCTTCTTTAAGTGAGAGAATAGCAGCATTGGGGACCACCATAGCTATGAACACCAAACAAAAACTGGGGTGGGGGTTGTGATAGATTAAATAAATTTAAGCCACTTAATTAAGCTATGTAATCCCAGAATATGTATATAATAAACCTAGGATGAAGGCCAAGGGTGTTATGTATCAGATACCTTATGCAGGTCTTAAATCTCTTAAAACTATTGATAGTCTTTTAACCAAAAAGCAGCCCAAGAAAAAAAGCTCTTGTCTTGCCAAGGGCCATGGTATGAAATTATTACTTAGCACCCCTCAATTAAAAAAATTACAGCAATCTAGAAAGAAATTGCATACAAGTGGCTTCATATTTACTATCCCGGCCATCTTAGCAGCTTTGGGGGCTGTGGGGAGCTTGGCTGGGGGATCAGCTGCTATAGCAAAAACAGTAATAGATGCCAAGAAGAATAAGGCAGAATTAGATGAATTGAAGCGCCATAATCTGGCCATGGAAAAACAAGGCAAAGGTGTTAAGAGAGCCATGAATAAGTTTAAAAAAAACAAGAGCCGCTTACAAACCAAGATATTGAAGCTTTAATCAAGCCACTGGGCATCAAAAATTTTAGAGGTGTGTACATGTCTAATTCTTTACCAGAACAACCACTCTACAAAGAGTGTGGCATAGTTAATTAGGATAAGTACAAAAATCAGGGCACTCACTGGATCTGTTATCTTAAATATTTAAACGATGAGGCATTTGTGTTTGATTCATTTGGAGGCGTTCCACCTGAAAATTTAGTAAAATATCTAAAATCAACTAATCTATATTACAATAATGCCCGTGTTCAAAATTTCAAAGATGTTAATTGTGGACATCTGTGTTTATCTGTTCTTAGATATCTGTCTCAAATAAATAAACCATCAATTGAAGATTTTCAAAAGGCCCTGTGGTATCTGAAACATCATGGGAGTATTCCATCTCACCAGCCAAAATTCAATATTGAAACTTAGATTACATGATGATATAGTGTATTCCAAAACAATAGCTCTCAGAGCATTTTATGGCATGTACTTAATCCCCAATATTACACACCATAACAACACAATTGCAGTTGGGGATCAAAAAATTGTCATCACTCCAGGGCAATATAATCTATCTACTTTAAATGCTCAGTTACCCAGAGGTATAGTGTTAACTCAAAATTCTGTCACTCACAGAGTAGAGATTGTGTCTGCTACAGAGACAGTGGATCTGGGTACTATAGGAGAGCTGTTAGGCTTTGAGAACAACACAAAATTTGAACCAGCCATCAAACACACTGCTATTAGTATACCTAAATTCTTAGCCATAGAAACTCTGAATATTCACTGTAATGTGGCCGAGGGTATGATCACCAAATCAAATGGCATAGGCACTCACAAACAAACTGGCATCATTGCAACATTCAAACCTAACTCTGAATTTATGGAGCCAATCATCTACACTCCATCCCCAACATTATATTTTCCTGTGTGCCATAATAGAATAGATTACATTGAGTTGATGGTCACTAATGAAAAAGAAGAATTAGTTGATTTTGCTGGAGCCACAACAACTGCTATCATAGAGATTAGTATTTAAATAAAAATACATACAAAAAAAATGGAAAATATTGAGAGTTATGAGCTACAATCATTCCCCCCAAACAGGAGGACCTTTGCAAATTTAAATCAACCCAACACAGAAATTGAGGTTGATCTTGATGTAGGGGATGGCTTTATACACCCCCACAGAGCAGATCTATACATCAAATTTGATGTTGTAAAGCTCGATGGTACAGATTATCCGGCAAATTCAAATATAAGATTGGTAGACAATTTTGTGCCACATCTGTTCTCTGAAATTGAGATCAGAAAACATGGTGTTGTTATAAACAGAGTAGATTACCCTGGTATTACTTCTACAGCTTTGGCCACACTAAAATTATCCAAAACCGAGGCTTCTTACTACAAAATAGGTGGATTTGAGGCTGGTGATAAAATTATATCTAAATGCCACACAGTGCTGTTCCCCATGCGCCTGTTGCCAGGATTCTTCTCAGATTACAAAGATATTATGTGGAAGGGTGGTTTAAGAATCACATTTAGAAGAGCTGCCAATGATAATAATGCTTTGATGAGGTACAGTACATTAAACTCCACTGCCTAATACCCTACCTGATGAAGGCAAATGCATTATTCAGACTATGGAGCTAAGAATCCCGGTTGTTGAATATGAAGCCAGTTATGCCCTTAAATACAAAGCAGATATTCTAAAAAAATCCACAGGTGCCTTTACAATTTTATACATATCAATGTGTGCAGAAGCCTGCCACTGGTAGCTATTATGAGTTTGATGCTACAAATTCATTCTCCAGTATACAATATGACATGCCAGATTTTGTGGTGGTACTGTTTCAGACTGGAAGACACAATAATCAGGAAAAAAATTCAAGTAAATTTGATAGCTGCAACATCAAGAACATATATCTTAAAAATGGCAGAAATGAGGTGTTTCCTAGAGAAAATTATAATTTAAACATGGCCAAGGATGATTTCCTTAAATTATACGAGGCATTTACAGCATACAAAAGGGTCACTACTGGCAATACTGACATGTATTACACACCAGATGAATTCAAAGCACAGAGACCCATGTTTGTAATCAACACCTCAAAAAGGAAACAAGTTGTGGTTAATGACAGGACAAACATTAAAATTATCTGTGAATTCCATGATACACTCCCTGATGACACTATATGTAGTGTTATTCTTATAGGTGAAAAATCATATGTTTATGATGTAAGAAATGAGAGAGTCACAGAGCAATTCTAGAAGGCCTCTGCATATTACATTGTCTTAGTATTAGATATATGAGTTGAGCCTGGTGTCCAATTGAACTTAAACCGGAAGTGGACCGAAAATGGACCGGAAGTAAATATGTGTGGGTGTGGATGGGTGTAGGTGGCTCTTTGCCCTAGTTTTAAGTGTGGGTAAAACAATATCAAGAGGGGCATCTTTTGACAAGCTTATGGACAACAATCTGGCAGATGTAGCTTTTGTAAGTGTAGGCAAATCAATCTGAGGGGGGTCATACTTTCACGGGAAATTCCCGAGGGCATTTTTACAAAAATCTTGGGTTAGACAGAGTACCACACTTGAGCAATAAGCTCATATGCACATCTTGAGCTAGTTTTAAGTGTAGCCAAATCTGCCTGAGAGGGGCTCATACTTTCTCGGGTTTATAATAGGGTATTTTACACTACTGAAGAATGTTCTGCTGCAAGAGTTCTATCTGACTGACCCGATGCAATGTACTAAGGACGACATTGCCACGATTCTCGTGAACTGTCCTGAAGTCAAGGTCCTGCGTCCTGGAGAAAAAGTATCTGAAGAAAGAACTATCTTCTGATATTTGTAAACAGCACAATCTAAATCATATACATTGTACACATTGAGAACAAATAAACATTTTTTTTTATTATTATGGCACTCTATTGCTTAGGAATTGTATTCATACTCTTTCTGTTGTAATGATTCTGATCCCACAGAATCTCCAAACTGATACATCTTCTCTCCCGTGAGATAAAATTAAGGAAATAGGTTGGTATCACTTTCTGTTGTTTCGGAGCATTTCAAAGTGATCTTGTTTGTATGCTTTGTAGTTGGGGAAAGAAATTGTGAGAAAGTGAGTGTTTGTTGCTGTTTGAGTTGGGTTATTAAGTTCACTTTTTGCACAGATAGGTTAATCAGAACTGAACATACAGTTTAAAGTGGGATCCGAACTAGCGTAGAATGTACCTCAAAAGGGTATTGAACCCGGCCGGGACACCTTGACTACAAGGCGACGTTGCCACTAAGCCATCCGGGAAGCCTTAGGGGTGTATGTATTATTTATAAATTTAATCTGCTTCGTTTAGCTCGAGAGAGAAAAGTGTAGAAATGAAAATCGTGGAAGCGAGGCGACCAACATATGATTTACTTGGATTTAAACAAGTTATCTCATGGATGGTTTGTGCGACACTTCCAGGAGTTTGGAATTTATTGTGGTGAGTACATCGTCCATGCATGTGTTTCTGTGGATGAATGGAGATTTTAATATTTATGTCCCTTGTGTCAGAAGGGCCACCTTAATATGAATTGGGAGGGGGGAGGAGGCAAAATTTGAATGAACAATTATATATAATAGCTGTCTATATAATCGCTTGCCTCCTTCGTCAGTCCACGCTTCGCTACTGTTTCATGCATTTAATATACCTAAAAAGATTTTAATTCTAATGCTAAGATTGAGATCAGGTCACATCAGATTAAATCGCTTATGTGCAAATGCGTAATACACCAAGAAGATGCTCATCATGTTATATTTATACCAATCAAAGGGAGATATTATTCAAGAATGTAATTTAGAAACGAATACTTCTCCCAACTTCTTTATCCTCTTTAATATCGGCACGAGATATAACAATTGTATTTATATTTTTTAGATTTTTTCATGATATTAATGCAGACATAGGATAAAAACTATTTACTATATATTCAAAATTTGTAATTTGATGTAACATTATTATGTTGACTTTATTTTTTTTAGGACATATGGTGTAGTGCTGGTATAACAGCTAAATCGAATAAAGAAGGAATGAATGAACACTATTCTGTAGAGTCTAGTATTTCTTTTAGTCTCCGATATATTATCATTGTGTCTGCAATAGCTTCCCAGAAATCAACAGTTAGTAAATGGTTCGAATGTTGACACGAACAGGCAAATTGACGGATCAATTACGGATATTTTAGCCAAATGAAATAGGTGTTTTAAGTCTTGCAGCGCAGAAATTCACTTTCTTCTTTTGTTTGTTTCTGAGATAATGATGTTTCGACATGTATCGATCGTTGATCCATACTCATCGAAATGCTTTATCTCTCTGTATGTTAGTGACATGGTTATTATTTATTGTTATGTTGTTATTATTATACTAGCATGAAATGTTAATTGGACATTGTTTATTGTCTAGTGCTCGTAACGATACTTATTCTAACACAAACTGTCGAGAGGAACGACTATTCTCTCGTCTTCAGGTGAACAAATTTCTGCAACAGATCCGGTGCGCTAACCAACTACTCCACTTGTAATAAGTATCATAAACTGTTAGCTTATAATAGTTATTATTTTATTGTAATAATCATAAGCACGATTATAATCATTACCGTTGCTGTCATTTCTACTATTCAAGTTTTTTTTCAATGGCCCTCCCTAAAAAAATTCTGGTGAGGTCCATTAGTGCGACTGTTAGTCAAAATCTGTGATGAATTGAGTTACTATTTGATAGGACTGTTGTTTTTTTGTAGCTTCAATACTGACGTATCCATTTCTTTTTCTTTTTCAGTAAACAGACAAACAAGGTATCCGCTGGCAGACCACTAGAGTCCGCCTACGTCAGTCGCCACCATCGGCCTAGGTACGCAAGCGCTAACTGGACGAGTCCAGCTGCAAAATAGGGGTGACGGCAGCTAGTGGAACGCAAGGTAAGTGATGCATCGCATATGTTCAAAATGTTGGATTTGTCCAATTTGTTTTGGTAAATAGACGTTGACAGATTGGTTTATTATCCACTCAGCAACCAGTAACTTCTCGCTAAGTTAAGGTTTTGCTACTGGAATGACCTAGTTGGCTCTGGACTGTCTACCAGACTGGAAATGACGGCTGCTAGACTAGTTCTTGGCGACTAGACCGTGTTCAAACTTGCTTTTCTGCTAGATGATGTGGTAGGGCCATGTGAATAGGTTGGCAAGGAAAAGCTGTTAAGTTTGTGGGTTTTGAGAGTTGGTTGTGCAATTTTGTTTGTTCGCTGCTCAATAAAAAAAAAAGTAACAAATATGAGGTGCATTCGTGTTTTTTTAATATTTAGGACTTTACCCATAGAAATGAGAAGGGTTCCGAGTTCGATCTTGGCCTGAGCATGGTTGCTCTTTGTGAGTGTCCCTTCATCAAATTTATCATATCATCACTCATCCTCATCTTCGCGATTAGCCAAAGGTGGCAGATAAGCGAAGCAAAATAAACCAAATTAATCAATGAGATTTGTACATAACAGATGTGATTAGCAGATAATGAAAATCATTATTGATACCAGTGTATTAAATGTTTGACTTGCATTATATTTCATGTATGAATAAATAGCCGGGTTCAATAAAAAGTACACCTTCATTACCATGTCATCTTTCGAGATAATTTCTAGGCCATGCTCGGCCTCCCCGATGACGCAGTGGTAGCGTCGTTGCCTTGTAATCAAAGGGTCGCGGGTTCGATACCCGGTGGAGGCACATAGTGGTTCGAATCCTACTTTAAACTGTAGGTCCAGTCCCGATTAGCCTTACTGTGCATAAAGTGGACTTAAACCATCAACTCAATCAAAAAATGTACCCCATGCTTTTTTTTTAACTTTTAATTTTGGCATTTGTAAGGAAAATTGCGGTAGTAGCTATTCTCCTACAACATTCCTCCTTAAGTCGCTGGTCCATCTTTTAAACTTGTGTGCTTTGCGCAATGTCTTGTGGGAACAAAAGTCTGCCAATAAGTACGGTAATGAGTATCGTGTGAGGCGAAAACTGGCAGGTCAGAAAAAACGACTAGTTCAAGTATCTAGCCTTGTGTGATTCAGCATTTGTAGACTTATGTTGCATGTCGGCAGAGATCCTACGTTCGAACTTTGGATAGGTTATTATTTCATTACGTTTGTTCTTCCGTATAGCATCTAACGAACCATCCTAAAAGCCGCGATTAACCCAGACAAGTATAAAAAGTCACTTTGACAATTAGGCGAACACAAAAACTACTAATTACTATAATTTGAACTTTTATGTTCTGTTTAAGAATATGTTCACAGCTGGTTGGTTCTTTAAAGAGCTGTCACTTAAGTGTGACAATTTATATTCTTTTTTTAAACCGTACTGAAGGATTTTTACGGGAATCGTAATTAACGTCAGCAACGGGAAGAAATCTGTAAAATACTGCTATATTTTCCGCAAAATTACGAGTTCCAGGTATCAGGATATAAAATCTAGCTGTTGCAAGGATTACGTGTACAGATGGTTCACTGCTCGAGTTCCGGCAATCGACTCTTATCCTTTGTAAGGTAGTGCAACTGCCAGTCACCAGGTGGCAGGTGTATCGAGTGGATCTTGAAGAATTGGGCGCAATAAATCAAGCAAGGCAACGTTGTGTCTGTAATTATTCCTGTAATGATTGCTCTCTTCGGCTTCCGAACGGGATATGCCGCGCATGCGTAATGGAAACAACGTTCGGCATATGCTAATAAGCGGTTATGTACCAAGACTCTCACGGATCGAAGCAGTGTTGCAAACTCGAACAGTGGCATCGACAGAAAGTTTCCTGTGGATGAGATCATGGGTGTATACAAGATTTGAAGGTCTCCGTCTTTCTTTGTAGCTTTCTTACTCTATTATATTTCTGTTTATATTTTTCTCTTCTTCCTTACTATCTATCTTTGTATTTCTTTTCATTTTCTTCCTCTGTGTGTCTATAATTTTCTTTTCTATCCATTATCTTTCTCTTTATTTTCCCCATTCTATCTCCCTCTTTTTCTCTTTTCTTTCTCTGTTTCTCTCTCTCTCTCTCTCTCTCTCTCCTACCTACCCTTTCATCATCTGATTCTCTATATTTCCTTTCTTATCCACTTTCTCACTTTTTATTCTCTCTGTTTTTCTTCCCTTGTTTCTCTCCATTTTCTTACTCTTTCTATCTGTATATCTTTCTCTGGTTATCTGCCACTTTCTCTTATTATTGCCTCTCTCTTTCGCTTTATCCCTATGTGTGATTCTTGCTCTACAAACATACTTGAAAATTTCTTATTTGGCTAAGATTATTTCATGGTTGACTGGCCCCTCTCTCCCACGGTGGCGACGCTCCTAATCGAGAGGGCATTGCATCCCCGAAAGGGAGAAATTTGGTGGAATTGTGAAGGCAAGGTCCTGTTGTGATTCCGCCTGATTTCAGCAGGGTTGCCATGTCAAGGAAAGAGAAAGAGTACAATTAAATAACTAATTTTCGGTTTAAGATGTAGGAAATGAAAATAACAAAAAGTGATTCTCTAGAAACATCTTTTCTCAATGCTCAGGTAAAATTTGAAAATTTTGTGTCGATCGGTTCTCGAGATAATCGCGACCAAAATTATCCCATAAGCTTCAACAGGCTTGAGGAGGTGTCCACATTTTTACTGGGGATAATAGTTTACATAATGTATTATTGTGATATTTAGAACATCAACCCTAATGTACATCATGACGGAGGAAATACTTTCGTGACAAGTCATTTGCTGACTTCACATTTTACAGTACGGGCTCGTGGCATAAATATATAATAATTCTTTGTGTCCTTAACAATAAATTTCTTTAGTTGACTATCGGCTTTGGTGACCCACTATCATCATTTACAGAAGCCTGCTAATTGGTACTCATATAAACTTTATAAGAGCCCAAGTCTAACAAAGATAGCGTATGCTATTCATTTTCCTCAAGAAATTATATTCTCCATTGCCAGTTTTTCAGAATTACACACTTTCTGTTCCTAAGGTAGGTATAGTGAGGTTATGGGATTCGTTTTCGTATTGTTTATTCTGGGAGTTATGAACATACCAACTGTAGCAACCAATTTTTAAATTAAATTACAAACTAATAACAAAAGAATATCGACATATATATATATACAGAAGTGACATCTAGTGAACCTGCCTGAAATCAAGAGACACGAGTGTGGGCATAAATACACTTGGACCGAGATAGAATTTATTGACTGTCAAACAATGGTGCGAATGCAGTGAGTAGGTGAATGACGTAATTTTTCTCAAAAGATACACGGAATTATTTTTTATTTGTGTAAGAAGTGAATAACGTACAGAAACTTTGGAAAGAGATTTTCCAAACGCCAGTCTGTAAGGATTTTCCATTCGTCAGATTCCACCAATGAGCGAATCCCGCTTCTGGGATACAATGTAGTACCAGGACATAATTGTAGCTTCTTTGCCGAACGTGATTACGGGTCAGGCAGCGCAGAAGAGGAGGTCGGGTGTTAACCCATGAGAACTCCGGATGCTGTGTGTGCAGCGGAAGACAAAAATTACAAGAAATTCAACAAGATTATTATTTCTTCTTTCATTTTTTTTTAATTGGCGCCGTAACTGCAAGTTTCGCGAGTACATTAACCTTTGTGCGATAAAAATATCGAAGCTTTCATTATAACGGTGTTGGTACTGTAGTTATAGACGGGATACTCTTCCTAACTACATCCACTAGCGTGCCACAGGAGGGGGTGGAAAGCTAGTGGTACGCCACTGTTTAAAAGGCATGAATATAAAATAGAGGTTACAAAGCCAATACATCACTTGCAGCCTGTGTTGAATTGTTGAATGTATATTCAGAGTAAAAATCTTTTTTTTTTTGTGTTTGTAATTTTGCTTATTTGCAGTATACAGGGTGATTCCTAAGTCTGTGATACATTTTAGAAATTTACTACAGATACAAGAATACAACTGACAGTGGTAATCCTGACAGGACGACACTCTCTCTTTGGTACACACCTGACAAATGTTCTATGTGTCCACCTAGCAGATATCTAACGCCCTACTGCAATATGTTCTTGCTGATATTGTTTTTGACAGTTATCAGTTTGTATATTGTTAACAACATTAATAATTACAGTAAAGATGAAAATCTGGGGGAAATAATTATGTAGAACACTGAGAAATGAACAGAAAGAACTACAATTATCTTCTTTCTCATTCTTACAGTGCTTATAACCTAAATACAACATACATCAATTGTCGCGTTTAGCACTAACGATCTTTATAGTCCGCCGCCAATTGTTGCGAGAAGAATTGCTGCACTGCAAGGGCAGACTTGATAGAAAATTATACTTAAAAACCATCCAATAATATCGGTCGAACTTCATCTTTGGACCAAAGTGCTGCATGAGGAAGAGACTTGCAGTACTATGAAGTGTGCAAGGGCAAACTTGCGACTTGTTGAGATCCAGTCAAACCGATCCGCCTGGTCGAATCTCACCATCTTCGCAGAGGGGGCGGAAGGAGGGAAAAATGCGGGCACCGGGGACCGGCCGCATTGTATGAACTTTTATCAAGGAACAGCACGGTAGGCTGGAGGTCATGAGGTAATATTTTATCTGGTGCAAGAGGAGAGAGAGACTTTCGCGGAGGGTGGAGCGGCCATTTCCACGCCATTGCACCCCGCTCTGTGTTTGACAATTTCCAGCCGAGCGCACAAGGCTCCCCCCGGCCTCTGTTTTCCTTCCATCTCTGTTATCTAATTTACATGCTTCGTCCCACAACACGGCCCCGGACGAAGGAAATGAAGTTTGGTGGACGGGGGTGAGTGGATACCCGGTGATGTGGAAGAACATTCCTCCGCAGTGTTGCCATCCTCGATACTTTATCGCGTGGATAAAGTGTCCAACCAAAATTTTCAGAAGTCCACTTCGTCCACAGAAGGGATCCGGAGTACCCAAATCTTTATAGAGCTCTCGCCTTTGGTGCGAGCGGTCACGGGTTCGATTCCCGGTGGGAGACCTCAAAATGTCGGCGTTGACCCAGCCTTCGTGAAGACAATCGGGATAACTACTTGGATAGAGAAAGTAGCGGGCTCCGAGAGCCAGAGAACAGCGGCGATGGGACTCTGATCAAGCATCATCACCCAATGAAAAAGTCGCTCTTGCAGGCCTTGACTCTTAGAAGGGGCTTCGTTTAGTTTTACGCACAGACAGGTTAAAGTGGGATCCGAACCTCTATGTAGCTCCACCGAATATCGAATCCAGGATCCCTTGATTACAAGACTACGACGTTACCACTACGCTATTAAGAGGTACCCAAGTTAAATCTTGGATAGTATGGTACGTATAAGAGGAATATTGATTAATTGATTTTGCTAATTTTTTTCGGTTTTCTGCCACCTTTGTCTAACAGTAAAGATGAGGATGAGCAATGATATGGCATTGATGAAGGGACATTCACAAATAACACCACCCACTGTCAAGCCGGGATTCGATGCCTGGACTCATGGCGCCTTAGCGCGCTATGCTAACCACTCCGCAACGGAGGTAGGTGCCTTGTAATTAAGGGATCAATGTTTCAATTCCCAACGGAGTGACCTTTGAGCTGTTCAGTTCCGATTAGATTTGTGGAGAAGAGACGTCGGTAGGAAATTTCACATTCACCAAAATTGTTTCATTTGACATATTCAGACGTATTTATAAATATTCCATACATTTTGTATATCGCAATTGCAAAGTGACAAATGCGAACTTACAAAGCTTGGTTATGCAGTTTCTTTCGAGGGTCCGTAGCGTCGAAACTAGGCGTCGAACAGCGAGAGAGAAAGAAGGAGAGAGAAACGAGACAGTAAACAAGAAATTAAGAACGATAAAGAATAGATAGACGGAGGGGGAAAGGTATAATTCATGAGAAAATCATAAGACAGGAAGATAAGAAGAAAACAAGAAAAGAGGTCGTTAAAAGTGTCACAAAGTACAAAAGGAAATTAAGAAGGACGGAAGAAAAAAAAGGAAATAGCTATAAATGATACTATAATGATGGACTGCCGGGAAAGAAAATAATAATCAAACATCCATTTGTATTTTCAAAATAGTTTCTCTACCTGTTGAATTAATCGCGACGATGAAGGTGAATGATGATGGGACAAACACATCAATACACTTGACCAGGATTCGAACCTGTGACCTCTGGCTTCGTAGTGCGTTACACTAACAGAGACCTTGGGAATTAAAAACTTCGACGCAACAAGACAAGCGTCCTAAAAGTATAACATTTGGCAACACTGGCCGTTGCTCATTGACGTAGAAGAAAACTGTGGCAGATTAGTCCGGAAGAAAATCAAAGGGAGGGGTGAGAAACACCCTCCAAAACAAAGCGAAAGTTATTCTAATCTGTGGGCATAAGACCGTTACTTATAAACTACCTTAATTTCCACCCCCTACCCTTATCCAGTCACCCCTCCTAAGCAAGGGGAACGGCCCAGAAATCAGTCCACCGCATTCACCACCTGACACATGTATGCGAGGGCCTGTAAAGTGTAATAATGGCTATTATGCATGCTGCTTGGCGCTCGCACATCCACGTTCCCTTCGCAAGCAGTGTAATGAATGGCTGCTCTTTCTTACTAACGGGTGGGCTTAATCGTTTGGCGCTGTCTGGTGACGTCATATTCGGCAACCGGTTGACCTTACCAGCTGACGCTCGACCGTCATAATTTTGACGTGTTATCATGTATGCTTAGTTCTTTCTTTAATATTTCCACAAGTTTTTATTCTTTTTTGTGTTATCGTCTTTTGTTTTCATCACTGTTTGTTCCTTGTCTGGTGCTCTTTCATTTTGTCTTGTTTCTGTTCATAGTATATCGTTCTGGTTTACTCAAGGATGATGAAATATTTTCGTTTTCACCCATTCTCTTTCATCGCCCCTTATCCTGTCATCTTCATTCTTTTCTCCTCTGCTCCTCTACCTCTTTATTACCCTTTGTTTCTCTTCTTTTCGTTCCCTCTCTCTCTCTCCCCATTTATCTCCCTTGTCTCTGTTTCGTTCTTACTTTTCTTTTTCTGTTTCTTCCTAAATATATATTTTTCTTTCTTTCTCTCTTGTCCTATCTTCTCCTCTCTCTCTCTCTCTGCCTCTTTCGTCCTACCTTAATTCTATTTTCATTTCTCTATCTATCTGGGCCGCGGTGGCTCAGTCGGTAACGCGTCTGACTACCATGCTCAAGGTCCCGGGTTCGATCCCCGGCCGGTTCAAATCCGGGAACTTTTCTAACGGTGGAAGCGGCCCCGGCGCCTACCCAGCGTCGAATAACATGGGTACCTGGGGGAAACCCTGGGGGGTAAAGGCGGTCAGGGGCGTGATGCTGATCACATCACCCCCACTCACGACCGGATCAAGAAAGTGTGGGGCGTTACCCCCACACCCCCTATATGCCTTAATGGCGTGGTGCTATGCACAGGGGAACACTTTACTTTTTTACTTTTTCTCTATCTCTGTTTCTTCCACAATGTAATATTTTCTTTCCCTCACTCTTTTGTTCTTTCTTGTCTTTTTCTTTGCCTCTCTTTGGTCCTCTCTTCACTTCTCTTTTTCTTTCTGTATCTTCCTCATTATTTATTTTTCTCTTTTGCCCTCTCTTCTATTTTCTCTTTTATCCTATCTTATCTTTGTCTTTCTCTTTCTTCCCCAATATCTCTTTCTTTAACATATACCATATTTTCTTTATATACTCTTTCTCTCTCTTCCTCTGTTACCTTTCTAAGTATCTCTTTTTCTCTCTCGTACCTTCCTTCTTTTCTCATTTTCTTTCTTTTTTGTATTTTTCTTTCTTCCCCAAAATCTATTTTTCTTCCTTTGTACTCTCCCTCTTTTCCCGTTTCCCAGTCCTTTCTTTGTCTCTTTAGATTTCCCTCTATTTCTATCTTGTTCGTTTTTATATCTCTATCAGTATATTTTACCTATTCCTTTCTCGTATGTTTTATTTATCTGTGCCATTTGGAATGTATAGACTCAAGTAGACCATTTTGGGAGACCTACACGACACGTTTCGATCTATCCTTCCACTCATTTACACACTTCCTTCTGCATTGCCCGGGTATTTATTTATCCCAATCTTGTATTAGACAGGAAAATAATGAATTCTAACTATAGTGTAAAATGTAAATAATTTTAAATGTAATCCTGAATATCACATATTAGCTTAGCGACTCCGAAAACTACGGATTCGACACCAATGTAGGTCATTTGTGGCATTTTATTTTTCACCCCCTCTCACACCCATGCCGATAAGTGATGAACTTGGAGTTGAACCGCATTGCGAGTGTCGCGAAAACTATGGATTCAATTCGCAACACAGCCTGAATGTTAGACAACCCGAGAACACTATCGTTGTGCGGATTGCATAGAGTCACGGATGTCTGTTTGTGCGGAAATTAATATCGGTGGTTTTCGATTATTTTTACATTTCACCCCTTCCCACCCCCCACCTAGGGGTTCCAGGGGTGTATCACCCCCACAGCATTTATTTCCAGGTTGCAAGTGATACGTGTACCAAGTTTGGTTGAAATCGCTCCAGGCGTTCGAGAGTTATTGATGAACAAACATACAGACATACATACATACATTTTTATATAAAGAGAGAGATATAGAGAAGAGATTTCTCAGTTTTGGCGTACAACTGAAGCAGCAATTAACGAGCTTACAGTGAATATATTTTATTTTTGGTTGTATTGTTTACATAACATTATTATTAAAAGTTTAACAAAAACATGCAATTTCCACTCAAACATTACATGTCTTTATCCGGTTACCTCTTCCAAACCATACAAGATAGACCTACACATACTGCGAATGTTATACATAAATTGGCATGACCCTTCAAAATTTACAATCAGCTTTTAACTAAGATCGAGTTTTCATTAACTATTTGGTAATAAGCTTGACTCGAGCTGATTGTGTCGTACTATATTAGTTTATATAATGATAAATCAAGTTTAGAAGCCATAAATCAGTACAATTATTTAATAAATCCTTATTCTTTAGTCAGTGGTTATTTTGCACTGAAAGTATTAAATGCTATTTCCACATGATAGCTAGATTGTTGATTTCTTGCAATCGCAGCCACGGTATGGGTAGTGCATACTAAATTGGAAAACTTAGCGTTCTATAGGTGGGTCTGTATACTTGCTCGTAATTGTGTGGGGTCATGGCATTGACTTTGCATTTTGGTAAAAAATTTACACTATTCTGTCGCTAAAATTTAACAGTATTACAAAAATGGGGCGTGACATTTTTATATTGTTGTTGAAATCATCATAACTGATTTTCAAGTATTAACGTTTAGCATTTAATGTAATTTGAACTAACTCAGGAATGCAATATTCATTCAAATTGAAATAATTCAACCTTTTCTTGCAATGACTGTGCTACTGTACGCTTTGGAATTCCAAAAGCTAGCGAGATTAGTAATTAAAGTAATAAAATTTACATATATATATGTACATATTAAGGAAAGATAAAATTCTAGAAAAATCTAAGGGAACTAATGCTTGTTAGCATTGATTCACTAAAATTTGTGTAGTTCCATCTATGGGTACCTACCTCATACTTTCAAAGGTCATTTTGCATTTTGACGCCAGGGGTCCCGGGTTCGAATCCTGGCCTGGGCATGGATATTTGTGAGTGTCCATTCATCAATTTCATCATATCATCACTCATCCCCATCTTCGCAAATTAGCCAAAAGTGGCACAAAAAGCGAAGGAAAATAAAGCAAATCAATCAACCATTTTGCATTTTTTCCCAGAAATTCAAAAGTTGAAAAGAATATTTTATATGGTAATAATGATGATGTCATTACATTAATAGTAAATATATTATTTTTTCTAAGAACTGCTGGGGATGCGTGGCACATTATGAGTGACCCATCATATAGCTTCGTCACCATGTCCAGAAGCAGTGGCGGCGATTAGGGATTCGTGGGGGCAGTTGCCCCCCACACTATGGCCTCTTAATGTTAAGCCTTGTCTATACCAAGAAAAAGTAAAATGTCCTTGCCCCTCCTTATAACAAGCCTTTTAAGTTAAGTTATGTCAGATATACTTATTTTAGTATTTTTATCACGTTTCAACTTGTTTTGCATTTATCGGACTACTTTCATACCATTCCTTTCAAGTAGAGGTCCCTTTGCCAAATGGAGGACTCTCCAGAAGCCCCCCCCCCCTTTCCTCTTCAAATCCAGATCTGCTCGTCGCTGATCAGTTCTTTTCTACTTCATTATTACCACACTGCTGCTTGTTCTTCTTTGCCCTTATTTTTATGACTGTAACATTTTCCCGTGGATACATGCCTTCATGCCTGCAACGCATTAAATATTACCCCTTGTGAATCTTCCTTAATTTCAGATTTTGTATCCTGTGGGCATTCACTAAATAAGCCTGTTAACACAAATTAGTGCAATCATAGTGTTATCGTGCCACGGTTTTGGTGCACGCAACATGCCTGAAAATTGATATCGTTTTCCCCAAAAACTGGATTTATGTCAAACAACGGATGTATAGAATATCATTACACTTCCTATCTTTATAAGCATCTCACACATGCAACTAATGGCGAGCAATTATCTTGTCATAACCTCCGGAGTAAATGATTCACGACGGTAATTTGAGGCTCGTTTTAGTCAAAGAACATGAATATTAATGTGCGAATTTCACGTGTAACCACCATCATGCTCTTCTTTGATAAGACGCTTTGTGAACCTTCCTTAATGCTTAAATGCTTATTAGCTGCGTTTGACATATTGACCGACAGGTGGCTCTGAGTGTGAGATCTTACAATTTTGTCTCTTACAGTATTGTAACTTTCTCTAATTTCTTTGTCATTAATGTAACAAGAGTATTAAATATTGCTTTCTTAATATATAAGCAAAGGTTATGCTCTGTAGAATAGATCATGAAATTTTTCAAACAATTGCTCAACACTCAATGTTCATAAAGTGCACTTTACAGTATAAAAGGGTCCACTCTCAAAGTGGCACTGGTCTAGGAGATCTACACCAGATCTTTGTCAGCACAAACCTCCAGAACCATAGCCTATGGACTATGTAGTGAGTGGTTGTTATTACTTCTTGAATACGTAAACTTCAAATAAAAATATTTAATGTAATATATTCACGTGCTAACAGTATAACAATAACCGTTGGTTTTAATTTAAATTGTATGAAAGAATAATATGCTTTTATTTTGTTTCCTTCGATGTTCTATTCTAATCAGTGTTTTAAGAGCCTTGTCTAAATTTATTGTCATTAGTTACTAAACGAATAAATGCTTTACCGAAAGAAAACTTTTAAAATATATTTTCCTCTCCAATCATTCATAATAATAAAAAAAAATGAGTACTGATCATAAATATTAAAGGGGCAAAAATGAGGCTACCCCGGAATTGGCTTGCCGGGCGTGAGCGTTCTCATACTTTATTCCCGGGGGGCACACAACACTTTTCCAAAGCCTTATTTTGAATCATTTGAAAAGGGAATAACATTTATTTCACTATCTAGTTCAATGAAGAAAAAAAACAAAATTCACCACTCGTTTTCCAGATGGATACGTCCAAGTGCCTAGGGCAGGTATCGACTTGAGTAGTGTTGCCCACGGGACGAGACGGGACAGGCTTTTAAAAATTCGAGACGAGACGAGATTGATCATGTGTCCCGAGACAAACGAATATTTTCGAGACGAGACAGCATTTCACAGCATTTCCACGAGACGAGACAGGCCAAAGTCTCGTCTCGTGGGCAACACTAGACTTGAGCGATTGGTTGCACGACGTGTGATAATACCTCATAATAAAATTAGAGTATTTTTTAGAATACTAAGTATTAATAAAAACCAACCCTGTTCTATTTAAACTGAATCAGATATTCTGTTTCTTACTTTCAACATTTTGACTATAGGAGGACATATTGATAGAGTTTTGACAGTACTGTGTTTCACTGTTCTCCTACGAATAAAACCTAAGAATTGTTTTGGAAGTTATTTTCTTGTAATTTCAAATCTCGTAACTTTATTTATTCTCATAATTGTGTCGCAAATGTAAAATATCTAAGGATATGTATAATACGTGAAGATGATTTTTTAAGCATTTTTTATTGTTGCCATGTTGAAAATTGTGCTTTTGATAAGTATTTACATGTTTTATATTGGTAGCTAGAAACCAAGGCGGATGTAAATCAGGTGATTTTTATAAAAAACAAAAAATACTAATTTAAATCAATTTAAGGAAATAATTTATAGAATTATGTACATAAGGAGTTTGTAGATATCAGAATCACGTTTCGTGAAAGTACATTAACCTTGTAGTAATCATTTAATGGTGTTTATTAGGCTCTAAGAAAGAAAGAAAGAGGGAAAAATATATGTACTGATGAAGTGAAGCTCATGTGAAAGGAAGTGTAATATGTAAACTGCAAACAAACTTCAATTTCTCTTGAGATAAAATTCAATAATTTTGATAGTCAAAAAACAGTATAAAAATTGTGTAGAATAATGTTCAAAATACTATTAATTTTAAACCGTAAGTAGTGGCATTATCATTAAACTATAAATATACATGGTAGATGATATTTTGCAAACTATAATTAAAAAGAAACTATAATAATATTATAAGTTACATTCATACAGAACATTCAAAATGTTTTATTTTCACTGGAAGAAATGTTACTGAAATTATCCTAGTTTCATTAACGCATTCAACAAACAGTATCAGCATACATTTTTTTATTTGCTTTATTCAAACTGTTCAAATATTTTAAAGGATCGTTTACCAGAAAAACATTTCCACCATGAGCCGGGAAGAAGGTGGCAGAGGGTGGTGTCAGCCAATGGGGTTAGCCCATAAGACACCAGCCGTGCCCGTTTTCGCTTGGCACAGCAAGGGAACTTTCGCAGTGTTGACACAGTTGCCATCTTCAGAGATAAGTCGCTAAATACGACGGATTTGTAAGACCCGTTGGGGAAGTAATTCTTGAAAAAGGTACTATCTACTTTCTGCCAACTTTTGGAGAAACGAACCTAGTATTTTTCCAAAGTTAAATGAACATTTTGATAATAGATAGATGCTCCTAGAGGGCCATCCAGACTTTTTAAAAATATAAAAGTAAAAAATCCTATGGTGATGCGAGTTTTCTTTGACATTTCGACAATTTCTTTGTACATCAAATGTCTAGAATATTTTCAGCATCCAGTTGGAATACGTGTGCATGGGGGAGGAGAAGGTGAGATTTGTTTTCCCTTCCTCTTGTAATTGTGTTTTTAGTGAAGTGTCCTGTAGTGTAAGAAAGATAGGTTAGTGAGTGAAGATGAATCGTATTAGTGTGTTATTACTTAAACAGACACTGTTTTGCACGTTACCAAACGAGGATAAACATCTTGGCCAGTGTGGCAACCTCAAGGAGGGAGCGGTGGCATTGCGGAGTTTTTTTTTTCGATTTCTTGATCACGTTGGCACTACCCATCATACTTGCCGCCGGCCGCCACTGCCATATAGTGAGGTTCTTATCAAACTTCCTATTTATTAGCTCAAAGCTGCGAGCAGATGTAGTAAGACACTATGAAAGGGCACTTGTATAATGTAGTCTAAATAAATTAATAAAGTGTACGTGTGCACGAAAATATATGAGATATACGGATTAATCAATGGGACAATTAGAGATCAGCGCCATCTCTTATCAGAAAAGAGAACTATCCCAGGCACTCATTTAGCTCCCCTCACTTCATTTACTGCAGGAGAGGAGACCATTGAAGCGAGAATTGATTGATTCGCGAGGGGCCTCTTTTTATTTTCGGTTTTGACTTCGTCTTCTCTCCGAGCACCATTTATCACGTAGAAGACCAACAAGTGTCAGTTTTCAAGAGGGTTGGATACCGGAGCCAGAAATGCCCCTACCACTCTTGGTCTTTTTTCATCAACTTTTTAGTCACTCCCTTTCCCCGGGCACTCCTCCTGGGTTGCATCCTCGCCCCCTCCCTCTTCTCAGGGAGGTGAACTTAATCGTTCTGAAACATCGATTGTGTGTGTGTGTGTGTGTGTATGATAGATGATGAATTGGACGGGAGAATATTTCAGTGAATTTCCCATCTTCTTGTTTCAATTTTCATTCGCTGAATGAGTTTCACTTGTTTATGTTGAAAATTTAGTATTTGGACATTTCGTTCCGGGATAGGGTGTGCTTTTTTGGGGGGTTAAATTAAATAGCAAGAAAATTCTTCTCAATATTTTTATTACTATACTTAAAATAAAATTTAATAATAAAGGTGGTTCCTCCGTAGCCGAGCGGGTTAAGGCGTTCACTCGTCTTGAGATCGTTCGCTGCGGGACGGCGTAGGTTCGAATCCGGCTCTGGTCGGAATTTATTCGGCCTACGTATAGGGCCGGTGGCAACCCACCATCGTGAGGAAATTGGGGAGCTCCGAATGAGTGAGCGGTAACCCGGTCGAGAAGACCTACAACGGCTGGGGGTTCGTCGGGATCTCCACGCTATAACAGGTGACGGAGGAACAGTGTGGGAGGGAGACCAGCAGTCGGTAGGTAAGCCAAGGCCCTCACGGGCTGTAGCGCTATGGGTTATTATTATAATAAAGGTGGTAGCCCAGGTTTCATTGCTCTAAAATGTCATAACATTTGGAGAAAAGGCACTATAATAGATACCTTTCTTTGCTATTCAATAAATTGATGTAAAAAAATACACCATTGCTCATCTATAGTCGTATCAAGAAGAGAAGGACCGCAACCAACTCGAGAAGTAAAATGGACAGTCACTTGTTTACTCCCCTCGCAGTCACGTGCCCCTGTGTTGCCCCCTCTCTTCGCTGTCAAAGAAGCCAACAACGTCACATATTTCGTCTCTGCTTTTCTCTGTGTAAGGTTTTCACGCCGATACAAACACTTGGCACTGATCACAGATGACGACGATATGTTACACATCTTGGCAACACGGGGGCAGGATTACATGTAAAGCAGCTGATTGCATTATGCACACTCCCTTCGCTCCCTAGAGGTTGAAAATTCAACGGCAGCTCCAGAATTTTTTTTCTCTCGTGGACAAATTGCATTGTCAACGGCGGCTCCAGAAAAAAACTCATGGACAAATTGCATTGCCTAACAGTATAGCTAAAAGATGTACTTCCTTAGATAACTTTGAACCAAATACAAGGTCCAGTGTATTCGCTATAGTCAGGCACGTAGCCAGGGGGAGTGCTCGATGGGGCTGAACCCCACACGAAATTCTACAAATATCTAATATAAAAAGTGTATGGTGGAATTATTACTTCCTTAGCAGAATTAAACATCTTGTATAATAAGTTGTAATATACTGAGAAATTCATCTTCCGCGCTTCTATCCCCCACTTTTCCGCCCTAGATGGCGGCTTCTGATAAGGGATGTTCCCCGAAATAAAATTCTGGCTACACTATACGTTCCTCTTGACTCGTACAAATAATACGTTATGCCTTGTGATGGACAAATTAGATTCCGAAATGTAGCCTTTTCATTATTTCAAATTAAATGTCGGCAAAATAACTTATATAACTAATTAGGTGATATACCTACTTTACCCTTCCCCATGACCAACATAAATTTCTACTACAGATTAAATTCCCCACTAACTGTCCTAATACGAAGGACCTCTCCTATTGGTAGAACAATAATTAAATGTATTTCTCCATTTAATATTTATATAAATAACTCTAATTCTTATTAAGCTTTCCAAATAAAAACATAAATATTTTTACTCAGAACACTAGAACCACAACATTCTCTTCTAGGAAAGAATAGTACAATTAACTTATGACAGTGTATCAACTATAAATTACTTATAAATATTATAATTGAATTTTAAATGGTATCTTCTTGTGGTGACATCTATGTGACAGATATTAAACTATTCGAAATATACCATTGAAGATCCTTAATTCCTCTTTTTTATACATTTTGTTCGTTGTATGTTGCAACACATGCTGGAAAATAATTTTAGCATATTCTCGTCTCCTTTCCCATCGAATTCCTTGTTAACACGAGTAAAAATGTCATTCTCAGCAAAAATTGACTCGTGCTTCTTTTTTATGCACGCGGAATTGTTTTTCCGTTTGACAAGCCATTCTTCTCCACCTTTTCTTTGTTCTGGCTTGTTTCTTTTCGATTCCATCTGCTTTTTTTGAGCACCAGAAGTGAGTTTCGGAGCTGTAAATATTTCACTGTGTCCCTCGACATAATGGCTCACCCCGGGCGGCCTCTACGCTGCAGCGACCCCAGCGCTCTCTACACGCCGACAGCCGCCAAAACAAAAGACGGACGACAGGCGGTCTCCGATAGTGGATCGCTAGATTTGAGAAGCTTCCACCGTTGCCAGATCTCGTAAATACGTGTTTTGACGGCCCGTATCTGGAAATGGCGTGTCTTTGAGGTTTTTATCTCTTGTTGCTCTGGTCTGTAGCTTGCCAGGTGTCACGTGATGGACGGTAGCTGTCTGGTTAGGACGTGGGGGAGGGTTTTTTAAACTGAAGTTTTTATAAATGGATTAGTTTGGTATAGTTTGGGGACTGTAGTGTCTGAAACCTTCTTGAATGTTCTTGCTTCAAAAAAAAAAATATTTTTTGACTGTAAACAACATACAAATTCTAGTTTATCAATGCACTTATAGCATTCTCAAGAGTTCTTGAAATAAATAACAAATAAGGCATACCGGGGATGGGCTCTGAGGGCTGAAGCTCCCTCCGAAATCGGACTGTTACGTTGGAAATATTGTATAGTGGTAATTAATTTTACTTTCTTAGCAGGATTAACATCTTGTATAATGAGCTGTAGTATATTGAGAAATTCACCATTACACTTTTGTGCCTTTAGATGACGGTTGCTGATTTGGGATGAGCCCCCCCTCACCCCCCGAAATAATATTGGCTACTGGCCTGTTACCAGCATTTGTAGTTTCTCAGAAGAGACATGAGGTTCAAGTTGAATGAGGAGATGAGTGATGGCATGATGAAATTGATGAACATTCACACATATCAATACCCAGACCGAAATTCGAACCTGGGACCCCTGGTGTCGTAGCGCGATGTGCAACGTCAACAGAAAGGGAAAGAGAGCGAAGGCAGGGAGAGCGAAAAAAACAGACTGTAGCGTGCGACTGTCGCGGATCCCGTTCACCGGGAAAGACAAACGCTGATGCCGGGCCGCTTGCCGCCGAGTCTCGTAGCGAATGTCAGGGAATGCTCTGTAGTATTCTGAGTAAAGAAAATTATGTTTTCGTTAGTAAAGCTTAATAAGAATTAGTATAAGTATGAAATAGAAAAATGCATTTAATTTTTGTTCTAGTAACACGAGAGGCTTTTCGTATTAGAGTAATTTGTGAGGTAGGTGAAACACGCCTATATGGTAAACAAACTTGCATTATTATTATTTTTCAGGTAACATTGACATAATGATATTTTACATGCAGAAAATATCTGCCATTTTTGAGAAATTGAGGAGGGGGCTAGAAAGTGTCCCCTCAAACCGACGCATACGCATTGCCTAACTGGGTAGCCTATGTGGCGTCAAAAATCACGTAAAATGATGTTATAATAATGATGAAATATTGCTGGTACCCACATATCACTGGATTTTCAGAGTACACGTCATTGGTTAAAAAAGAAATGTCATGGTTTTTACACAGCATTAATGTGTATCACACACACACATGCTCGGTTTGTCTGGTACGTACTCCTGATACGAACACAGACCCATTTTGTTTTCGTGCAGGAGAGATGCGTTCCCCCCCCCCCGCCCCCCTTATTGAATAAAGTGAAACGGTTTTCGTCGGTTAACGAGTTGATAATTACTGTGGCCGTTTCCTGTGCGTAAAAAACAATGTGTGTGTGTGTGTATATATATATATATACCTTTTGCATGCTTCATCGAAATTGCATAATTAGCGATGCATTAATTTGCTTTGTTGGTTCGCGTGGATTTGAAATAGCAATATCACATCTCGTTAAGTTAAGGTAATCAGTTGAAAAATGTCCACGGGTTGGGACCACGATTGCAAAATGTTGCATGAAAACCCGGGTCCCCCCCGTGCTATCTGCAAACAGAATGGCGGCGGGGAAGGGGGGGGCAGAAGTGGCGTTGTTTATTTTGCATATGTATTGGTGAAAATTACTGTTTTTATTTGAGGTAACATGTAATTTGGTTGGGTTTATTTCCATCAACGTTTGTTTCGCGGTGGAGATTTGCTTCGGCGACGGTCTCTTCGTTCCCGGATCATGTGATGCGTTGTTGTTTAGCGTAAACAGATGATAACGCACAAAACATTCCCCGCAACGTTCGGCAAAACAGAAACGACTCGTAATATCAAGGCACTACTCCTCTCTTTGGTATACTAGTTACTCTTTTTCGCTAATTGTGTATTTTCCAAACGGTTAAAGACTATTTTGAGTGATTAAGTCCATTTTATGCACAGGTAAGCTAATAGGGACTGTTTAAAATGGTGCCTCCAATGGGTGTCGAACCCACTACTCCTTCATTACAAGGGCCTTCCCGATGGTGCAGTGGTAGCGTCGTTGGCTTATAATCAAGGGGTCCCGGGTTCGATACCCCGGTGGAGGCACATAGTGATTCGGATTCCACTTTAAACTGTAGGTCCAGTCCAGATTAGCCTTGCTGTGCATAAAGTGGACTTAAAACAGCAAATCAATCAATCAATCCTTTATTACAAGGTGACGGTGACGACAATGCTTTATCAAATGTTTTTAGTTTTTAACTTTTTGAGAAGAGCTGGTGTCTCCACTGTCTGTGAGGATGTTTTTAGAAAATTCTTATTTTTTAGTGTGTTTGGTCTTGTGCAGGTCCTTTTACACTGGCACCTGATTTCTTCCAAGGGGATCTTTACACCCCTTGGACTCACCAAAACTTCTAATTCAATCAATCAAGGTTGCCACTATGCCATCGGTTTAGGAGTGAGTTCCTCCGTTATGCTAGAATCAGAACCCGGTACTAAATGGGTGTAGTACCGAGGCAAGCAGTGGTGTGCCCAAGGTGGGTGTTGATGGCGTTGTAACACCACTCCTTTGCCCCAGTAATCGTAAAAAAAGGAACATCAAAGACAGGAAAGGGTGCAGAATGAAGGTGCTGAAAAAAAAGGTACACGTAAGTTTTGAGAGTTTTCAATGCCTACCGATCCTCCGTCTCACTACCATGGAAAAGAACCGGGTTCGATCCCCGGTGAGGGAGAACCGGGATATTTTACACGGCTCCGGCGCCCACCCTGCGACGTATAAATTGGGTACCTGGAGGAAACTCTGGGGCAGAGGCGTCTCCTGAACGCATGCGTCAATTGTGGGAAAAGGGACAGCTTGCTCTGCGACGACATTAATGAGCATTTCTACATTCTAATTTCTTCATATAGGAGAAGTATTTATTTTACACGAGAGCGCTCAACTAAGCTTATATTACATTTATTGGATCTAAAGTGAAAGAAAGTAATAATTCTTTTCCCACAATTGACGCATGCGTCACTTCAGATCCAAGAAATGTAATATAATCTTAGTTGAGCGCTCTCGTGTAAAATAAATACTTGTCCTATATGAAGAAATTAGAATGTAGAAATGCTCATTAATGTCGTCGCAGAGCAAGCTGTCCTTTTCCCCACAATTGACGCATGCGTTCAGGAGATGCCTCTGCTCTGGGAGGTAAAGGCGGCCAGGGGCGTGGTGCTGGTCAAATTATCCCCATCTTCGGCCGTGTGGGGCCCTAACTCCATACCTCCTATACGCCTTGATGGCGTAGTGCGAAGCACAGGGGAGCACTTTACTTCTACTGATGCTCATTCTGGTTATAAGCTCTTTCCTAATATAGATGTGACCTTGGATGATGTAAATAACATAGGATACTGATAATGTGAAGTACTATTTTTTAGATGTAAAAAATTATGAAATATTTTGATAACACTGTCAGTAATTAAATTGTGAGAATTCTTTAAGTTGAGAAAGGACTTTATTTCTGAAATAAAATATACTTACAGGCAAATTATTGGATAGGTCGAAGCTCCACAGGCCCATAGAAGTTGGCGCCACTGCGTTGTGGCGCCACAGGGGCCCGGGTATCATGGCCAAGCAGATTTCACAGCGAACTGAAGTCCTCCTTGCGCACTTAATATCTGGAACGCGGTGACAACACACAAAGAACAAGGGACGAGGCGTTAAAAAGTGTAGCGACCAACCCCCCCGCTGCGAGGGTAGCCTTTGTCCGATTTTCCGCCCTGGCTGGACCGCCCCTGGAATTCCTTTCGGACAAGGGGGCGAGCATTCTTCATGGCACCGGCGGCAAGAAGTCTCTGAGGGGGACAAAAGCCTCCTCGTGTCTTCTGCAAGTTCTTTTTAGAGGGGGAAGTTCTAAATCAGGACGGTGAACGAACGCCTCTAAACGCAGATCTAAAAACAGACATCACATTGCACCAAATAGACTAGGCAAGGACTTTAAAAGCATTTGAACGTCACTCAATGAGATGGTTGAAATTGGGGAGGTCACAAAATCCGAATAACGGATATCCGTTTCGGGTGTAACGATATCCGAATTTTGGATATCCGAATAATTAATATATTCGGATAATCCAGACAATTCGGATATCCCGGATAGAAGAGATTGGATGCAGCATTGGTGGAAAATGAATGCAGTGAAATACGAAAATAACGAATACATAAACATGTGGATAGCCAGTTAAACGGATAAAGGACAACACTGCCCGGATAATGCACACATTCAGATATCCGGACCTTTCGGATATTCTGAATATCGGATATCCGGATAATATGGCAAATTAGGATATCCGGATAAAGTTGTATTCTAGTTAGGCTGATAGAATGGCCAACACTCAATCTCGTACAAAAGAGTACAGTAACGGACTCTGACAGCTGTTCGACTGGTATTAAACATTTTTGTCAACACAGGGAGTGTGAAACGAAACCTCAAGTATCATTCATCCACCCTTACATATGTACTTGAAATATGCCGACCTCTGTTGGAGAGTGGTTAGCGCAAGAGGTTTCGGGTTCTTCGATTCGCGGCCTATACATGGTTGTTCTTTGTGAGCGTCCCTTCATCAATTTCGTGTAATCATCACTCATTCTCATCGTCGCGATTAGCCAAAAGTTGAAGAAAAGCGACGCTAAATAACAATAATAAAATAAAATAAAATCGAATTTCGAAATCAGTATTTGGGTCCTTGATCTAGACCTAAGATTTGAATTTTCGAAACCTGGTTCGATATCAGATTGTTAGATCCTAGTTCTAGACCTAATATTCAAATTTCGAAACCTGGTCTAATAGACGAATTGTTGAATCCTCAGCCTAGCCCTAATATTCAAATTTCAAAACCTGATCTGATAGACGAATTGTTGAATCCTCAGCCTAGCCCTAATATTCAAATTTTGAAACCTGATCTAATAGACGAATTGTTGAATCCTCAGCCTAGCCCTAATATTCAAATTTCGAAACCTGATCTAATAGACGAATTGTTGAATCCTCAGCCTAGCCCTAATATCCGAATTTCGAAACCTGATCTAATAGACGAATTGTTGAATCCTCAGCCTAGCCCTAATATTCAAATTTCGAAACCTGATCTAATAGACGAATTGTTGAATCCTCAGCCTAGCCCTAATATTCAAATTTCGAAACCTGATCCAATAGACGAATTGTTGAATCCTCAGCCTAGCCCTAATATTCAAATTCTGAAACCTGATCTAATAGACGAATTGTTGAATCCTCAGCCTAGCCCTAATATTCAAATTCTAAACCTGATCTAATAGACGAATTGTTGAATCCTCAGCCTAGCCCTAATATCCAAATTTCGAAACCTGATCTAATAGACGAATTGTGGAATCCTCAGCCTAGCCCTAATATCCAAATTTCGAAACCTGATCTAATAGACGAATTGTGGAATCCTCAGCCTAGCCCTAATATCCAAATTTCGAAACCTGATCTAATAGACGAATTGTGGAATCCTCAGCCTAGCCCTAATATCCAAATTTCGAAACCTGATCCAATAGACGAATTGTGGAATCCTCAGCTTAGCCCTAATATCCGAATCTCGAAACCTGATCTAATGGACGACTTGTTGAATCCTCAGCCTAGCCCTAATATCCAAATTTCGAAATCTGATCTAATAGACGAATTGTTGAATCCTCAGCCTAGCCCTAATATCCAAATTTTGAAACCTGATCTAATAGACTAATTTTGAATCCTCAGCCTAGCCCTAATATCCGAATCTCGAAACCTGATCTAATAGACGGATTGTTGAATCTTTAGCCTAGCCCTAATATCCGAATCTCGAAACCTGATCTAATAGACGGATTGTTGAATCTTCAGCCTAGCCCTAATATCCGAATCTCGAAACCTGATCTAATAGACGAATTGTTGAATCCTCAGCCTAGCCCTAATATCCAAATTTTGAAACCTGATCTTGTAGACGAATTTTGAATACTCAGCCTAGCCCTAATATCCGAATCTCGAAACCTGATCTAATAGATGACTTGTTGAATCCTCAGCCTAGCCCTAATATCCGAATCTTGAAACCTGATCTAATAGACGGATTGTTGAATCTTCAGCCTAGCCCTAATATCCGAATCTCGAAACCTGATCTAATAGACGAATTGTTGAATCCTCAGCCTAGCCCTAATATCCAAATTTTGAAACCTGATCTTGTAGACGAATTTTGAATCCTCAGCCTAGCCCTAATATCCGAATCTCGAAACCTGATCTAATAGACGGATTGTTGAATCTTTAGCCTAGCCCTAATATCCGAATCTCGAAACCTGATCTAATAGACGGATTGTTGAATCTTCAGCCTAGCCCTAATATCCGAATCTCGAAACCTGATCTAATAGACGAATTGTTGAATCCTCAGCCTAGCCCTAATATCCAAATTTCGCAACCTGGTCCGATATCAGAATCTGAGATCCTTGATCTAAACCTAATATCCGAATCTCAAATACTGGATCTGATATCCGAATTTCGAGTCCTGGTTCCGGTATACAAATATCAATTATCCAGATCCATTACGATCTGATACGATATTACTCGTATGAGGTATGACATCCACCCATTCCTAGACTGTACCACCTGTTCTTTAGGCACCCGTGCGTGTGTATATATATTCATGTTACGTATCGAATGAACTAGATAACACATTGAATCCTTTGTCAATATGTGTGGCGGTATTCAACATCGCCATTTGTACAACTTTCCCAATCCGCCTTCGACCACTCCTCCGTTAGGAAAAAAAATGAACAGCGTGCATTTCTTAGCAGAGCAACAATGGTGAAAGCGGTCCAGAAGAGGATTTCAGAAGAAGCGGATGTCCCTGTGTGTCAGGTATCCGTGTCTCCTTATCTGGTCATCTAGCGACCAGGTGACAGGATGAGCGTTGTTCCGTCAACCGATAGCCATCTACCAGTAGCTCCTTCGGCTCAGGGACAACAATTGGAAGGACCGTAAGAGGCTTTGCCTTCCAGAGCCATTGTTGCGGGGTGGGAGGCGACTACGGGATGTTTTTGTATTCGTAGCGCGGAAGGATGGGATTTCGGGCGCTATCCCGCCACGGATCACGGGGGATCAAGCACTCTGGAGATGAATATGATTGTTGGAAAGGGCGAGTCGGCCAGGGTTGGATCCGCCCGTTTAAATTTTCCCCAACGCGGGGGCGGGTGGAAAGCAGTGTTGCCGCATCGAGGGAAATTTCCCTTTTTCATGAAAAAATTCCCTCTTTGTAGGGGACGTTTCCCTCTTGAAGGGAAATTCATAACAAAATTTTAAGGAAATTTGAAGACACTGAACTTAATTTTTGATTAATAACAACAATGAGGATAAACACTGGACCTATGAAATGGGTAATGGAACAATCATAATTATGCCTGAACAAGGTTCGAACCTGGAGCATCTGGCTGGTAGGTAGGAGGTTGACTATAATAATAATATTAATAATAACATTTCTTTATTAAGCAGGCGAGGTTCAGCCAAGGCTGCTCTGCCACCTAACCATTGTCAATATGATAATACATTTAAGATAAACTGCATATGATTGATTGATTTGGTGTTTTAAGTCCACTTTATGCACAGTATGGCTAATCGGGACTGGACCTACAGTTTAAAGTTTGTTTGTTTGATATGTTGTTTTAAGTCCACTTTATGCACAGTAAGGCTAATTGGGACTGGACCTACAGTTTAAAGTGGAATCCGAACCACTATGTGCCTCCACCGGGTATCGAACGATAAGCTGCTTATGGAACAGTAAGCTACATGTAAGATGATACATATAACAGATACAAAAAATACACAAAAATAGATGGATACAAACAAGTGTAACTACAAATACAAAAGACAATAGTATTATAATAATACTATAAGTATCTATGTGAATAATTTGTTTACGATTTTGCATATACTTATGCAAACTTTGGCCAAAGAAACCACTGCTGCTACTTCTCAGACAGCACAGAATACTTGCTGCAAGCCTGAAGCAAACTTGCCATAACTAGGTTGCAAATACTCACTTACCGAGTACCACTTGCATCGAACTTGCATCCAGCTTGCCATACAAAACTTACTTCGACTGGCTATAAGAGCACAAACATACGTGCTATCTGGTTATTACTATTAGTACTAGTATTTATACTCTTATATTATGATTATTATTATGATTTCTTTAGGTGAAGGGGGAAATTGGGCGGGAAAAAGGGAAATGTTTATCCTCGGATTGTGGCAACACTGATAGAAGGGATTCAACAGTGGGGAAACACGCTTTTGGGACAACGTGATCGCCTGTTGAAATCACTAAAGGGAGGATTGCTTGGATTCTCGTCTCGGCTTCTTAATTGGTTCGACATGGATTTAGCTCTCCCCGAGTTTTCGGTGGAGTTGTGTTCGTCAATTGTTGCAGCTACGGTGGATGCGGAAACACCTCATGACATGAATTATTGATTTAAATCTCGTCATCTCTGTACAGTGCTTGTTTTTTCCCCTACACCTGCATTTTGTGTGTGTGTGTGTGTGTGTGTGTGTGTCTTCCTGTGACCCGTCTCACAGTCCCCCCTCCAGTGCCCGAGCTATTCTCCATCCACTAAAGGAACGAAGTCATTGTAAACAAGAGAGTTCCTCTCCTTACAGAGAAGAAAAGATTGTTTATGATTGTTCACCAGGACCACATTCTTCTGCAAGAGAGTTCCTAGAAAAAGAGTTAATTTATGATTGTTCACCAGTACTAACTTCTTCTGCAAGAGAAGAGTTTATTTATGATTGTTCACCAGTACTTACTAACTTCTTCTGCAAGAGAGTTCCTAGAAAAAGAGTTTATTTATGATTGTTCACCAGTACTAACTTCTTCTGCAAGAGAAGAGAAGAGTTTATTTATGATTGTTCACCAGTACTTACTAACTTCTTCTGCAAGAGAGTTCCTAGAAAAATAGTTTATTTATAATTGTTCACCAGTACTTACTAAATTCTTCTGCAAGAGAGTTCCTAGAAAAAGAGTTTATTTATAATTGTTCACCAGTACTTACTAAATTCTTCTGCAAGAGAGATCCTAGAAAAAGAGTTTATTTATGATTGTTCACCAGTACTAACTTCTTCTGCAAGAGAAGAGAAGAGTTTATTTATGATTGTTCACCAGTACTTACTAACTTCTTCTGCAAGAGAGTTCCTAGAAAAAGAGTTTATTTATAATTGTTCACCAGTACTTACTAAATTCTTCTGCAAGAGAGTTTCTAGAAAAAGAGTTAATTTATGATTGTTCACCAGTACTTACTAAATTCTTCTGCAAGAGAGTTCCTAGAAAAAGAGTTTATTTATAATTGTTCACCAGTACTTACTAAATTCTTCTGCAAGAGAGTTCCTAGAAAAAGAGTTTATTTATAATTGTTCACCAGTACTTACTAAATTCTTCTGCAAGAGAGTTCCTAGAAAAAGAGTTTATTTATGATTGTTCACCAGTACTAACTTCTTCTGCAAGAGAAGAGAAGAGTTTATTTATGATTGTTCACCAGTACTTACTAACTTCTTCTGCAAGAGAGTTCCTAGAAAAAGAGTTTATTTATAATTGTTCACCAGTACTTACTAAATTCTTCTGCAAGAGAGTTTCTAGAAAAAGAGTTAATTTATGATTGTTCAGCAGTACTAAATTCTTCTGCAAGAGAGTTCCTAGAAAAAGAGTTTATTTATGATTGTTCACCAGGACCAGATTATTTCAGTAATCGCTTTGATCGATTTGGTTATGTCACGTCTCTTTTCTGCCACTTTTAGCTAATGGTGATGATGAGGATGAGTGGTGATACGAAATTGATGAAGGGACATTCGCAAAGAACAGCTATGCCCAGGCAGGGATTCGAACCCGTGACATCTGGGCAGTTGATTCCCTAATCGTTATGTGCTGAAACAACATTGAAGTTTCACACAAGAACGTTTCCACTGGCGTACGCAGAAGGGGAGAGCTGAAGGGGCTACAGCCCTCCAGATTTTTTTAGAAAATCCAAAGTTTAGAATGAAAGCAGTGAAGGACTCGAGAAAAACTATAGCGGTAAGGCAAAGCTGCTTTACAATGAACCCAGATTATCCAATTAAAAATGAAAAATACGAAATATGTCAGTGTGTTTATTTCTATTTGCTTTTCGTAGTTATTATCGTATAATAACAATCAGAACCATGATAATGTAATGATATTTATTATCATTATATCTAGTATTAAGCTTTTGGGGGCAACCCTCTGGGGTAAAGGCGCCCGGAGTGTGGTGCTGATCACATCACTTCCAAAATTACCCTACCCTCACATCCCTAAATGTGGCTTCATGGCACGGTGCTATGTGAGCGGTAAAACTTTACTTTAACTATTAAGTCTGACCCATCCTCCCCCCACCTTTGGTGACGCCAGGGTTTCTACCAACCTCTCTCTCATTGCCCTCTCGAGCTAGTCTTGTCTTCCGAGGTCGGACAGCATAAACTATGCTTGTCGTTTTGTAAAAGGGCAACAACAAGTGATCGCTTGCACAAAACAAACCAATTTATTCCTGCAATGAGCCCACTACAAGTTACGAAGCGCGGACCATAATACCACTGCATTCCTCGTCGGGACGAGACTATTGGAAACCAAATGTTCCCATTTCACATGCTTCTTTGGGGATTCCCCTCGGGAATTAATGAAAACCCCTTTTGGTTTTGTCGTGTTCTCCATTGGTAAGGAAATCGATTTTTGGTCCCCCTTTTCTGAGGAAGGATCTTTTCGTTGCGAAGCATTGTTGTTGCACTTGTCCGTTGGGATCTGTGAGGCAGCAACAACTCTCTCTCTCTCTCTAAGGTTTTAATACATTGGTAGCTGATGGGCCAGCGGTGACTAGCTGAAAAAGTTTTGTTTTTTTCCCACCTCAGTACCTCATCACCATACCGCATTCCTCCTGAAAGATTTTTTTGTTTCAGTGTTGCCAGTGGTGGTTGTATTATTATCACGAAACTGTGTTTTCAATTTATCAAGCATTACGAAATATATGATTCATCTGTATCTCTCTCTGTTTTGCCCACAGCAGTTAGAAACTTGATATTTTTTATTCACAGTATAAAACTGGGTAGCAGAATGGTCAGCGAGCTCGCTCTTGGTGTGAATTGTCACTGGTTCGATTCCGGATGTTGATTCAACATCGTGGACACAATTATGAACCACTTGGAAAATAGTAGGTGGCTCTGCTGTCCATGCACTGACTACTCTTTACCCTTGATGCTGTTCTATTTATTCGGTACATCACTGCCTCCAAGTTGTTTCTTCCAACCACCACTCACGGTGGTATATGTTTCCTTAAATTTATTGTCTGGATGTTAGTTTGACATTTCCAGAAAGCTTGGATTCGTTTCCAGATATCGTTAGACCTCTGAAACTTACTCTGTTTTCAGAAATCATCGACTGAAAACAGGAGGGACATTAGCTCTGAAACTTACTACTGTTTTCAGAAATCATCGACTGAAAACAGGAGGGACATTAGCTCTGAAACTTACTACTGTTTTCAGAAATCATTGACTGAAAACAGGTCGGACATTAGCTCTGAAACTTATTACTGTTTTCAGAAATCATGAACTTAAATTTACTAACATAAGCTCTGAATTTCTAACTCGTTTCCATAAATCATCATTTAAAGATGAGAGTGACATTAGCTCTGAAACTTGCTACTGTTCTCATGAATCATCGACTGAAAACAGGAGGGACATTATCTCTGAAATTTATTACTGTTTTCAGAAATCATCTACTGAAAACGGGAAGGACATTAGCTCTGAAACTTGCTACTGTTCTCATGAATCATCGACTTAAAATGGGAGGGGTATTAGCTCTCTGAAAAATGCAACTATTTCAAGAAACCGTTCACGTAGGGTACTAGACACCCCAACGATCCCAGGTTCGAGTCCCGGCGTGGCTGTTTCTCTGTGAATCTTCCTTGGATCTAATCATTATTTATCCTTGTGGCCGCGATTAGGTAAAAGTGGTAGAAAGCGACGCTAAATAAGAAAAATGCAAAATAGTTCCAGAAATCATCAACTAAGTCTGTCTGTCTGAATTTCTGTTTTAAGTCCACTTTGTGCATAGATAGGCTAACCGGGACTGGACTAGAGATTAAAGCAGGACTCGAACTACACTATGCTTCCACCGAGTATCAAACCAGCCGAGACCCTTTCATTACAAGGCGAGCACTACGTCATCGAGGAGGGATATCATGAACTGAAAGCAGGAGTGATATAAGTTCTCTGAAACTTGCTACTCTTTCCAGAAATCATCGGCTGAAAAGAGGAGTGATATTAACTCTGTGAAACTTGCTACGCTTTCCAGAAATCATCGACTGAAAACAGGAGTGATATTAACTCTCTGAAACTTGCTACGCTTTCCAGAAATCATCGGCTGAAAGCAGGAGTGATATTAACTCTCTGAAACTTGCTACGCTTTCCAGAAATCATCGACTGAAAACAGGAGTGATATTAACTCTGTGAAACTTGCTACGCTTTCCAGAAATCATCGACTGAAAACAGGAGTGATATTAGCTGTCTGAAACTTGTTACTCTTTCCAGAAATCATCGACTGAAAACAGGAGTGATATTAACTCTCTGAAACTTGCTACGCTTTCCAGAAATCATCGACTGAAAACAGGAGTGATATTAACTCTCTGAAACTTGTAACTCTTTCCAGAAATCATCGACTGAAACCAGGAGTGATATTAGCTGTCTGAAACTTGTTACTCTTTCCAGAAATCCGGCTGAAAACAGGAGTGATATTAACTCTCTGAAACTTGCTACGCTTTCCAGAAATCATCGGCTGAAAACAGGAGTGATATTAGCTGTCTGAAACTTGTTACTCTTTCCAGAAATCATCGACTGAAAACAGGAGTGATATTAACTCTCTGAAACTTGCTACGCTTTCCAGAAATCATCGACTGAAAACAGGAGTGATATTAACTCTCTGAAACTTGTTACTCTTTCCAGAAATCATCGACTGAAAACAGGAGTGATATTAGCTGTCTGAAACCTGTTACTCTTTCCAGAAATCCGGCTGAAAACAGGAGTGATATTAACTCTGTGAAACTTGCTACGCTTTCCAGAAATCATCGGCTGAAAACAGGAGTGATATTAGCTGTCTGAAACTTGTTACTCTTTCCAGAAATCATCGACCGAAAACAGGAGTGATATTAACTCTGTGAAACTTGCTACGCTTTCCAGAAATCATCGACTGAAAACAGGAGTGATATTAGCTGTCTGAAACTTGTTACTCTTTCCAGAAATCATCGACCGAAAACAGGAGTGATATTAACTCTGTGAAACTTGCTACGCTTTCCAGAAATCATCGACTGAAAACAGGAGTGATATTAGCTGTCTGAAACTTGTTACTCTTTCCAGAAATCATCGACTGAAAACAGGAGTGATATTAACTCTCTGAAACTTGCTACGCTTTCCAGAAATCATCGACTGAAAACAGGAGTGATATTAACTCTCTGAAACTTGTTACTCTTTCCAGAAATCATCGACTGAAAACAGGAGTGATATTAGCTGTCTGAAACTTGTTACTCTTTCCAGAAATCCGGCTGAAAACAGGAGTGATATTAACTCTCTAAAACTTGCTACGCTTTCCAGAAATCATCGGCTGAAAACAGGAGTGATATTAGCTGTCTGAAACTTGTTACTCTTTCCAGAAATCATCGACCGAAAACAGGAGTGATATTAACTCTCTGAAACTTGTTACTCTTTCCAGAAATCATCGACCGAAAACAGGAGTGATATTAACTCTCTGAAACTTGTTACTCTTTCCAGAAATCATCGGCTGAAAGCAGGAGTGATATTAACTCTCTGAAACTTGCTACGCTTTCCAGAAATCATCGACTGAAAACAGGAGTGATATTAACTCTGTGAAACTTGCTACGCTTTCCAGAAATCATCGACTGAAAACAGGAGTGATATTAACTGTCTGAAACTTGTTACTCTTTCCAGAAATCATCGACTGAAAACAGGAGTGATATTAACTCTCTGAAACTTGCTACGCTTTCCAGAAATCATCGACTGAAAACAGGAGTGATATTAGCTGTCTGAAACTTGTTACTCTTTCCAGAAATCATCGACTGAAAACAGGAGTGATATTAGCTGTCTGAAACTTGTTACTCTTTCCAGAAATCATCGACTGAAAACAGGAGTGATATTAACTCTCTGAAACTTGCTACGCTTTCCAGAAATCATCGACTGAAAACAGGAGTGATATTAACTCTCTGAAACTTGTTACTCTTTCCAGAAATCCGGCTGAAAACAGGAGTGATATTAGCTGTCTGAAACTTGTTACTCTTTCCAGAAATCATCGACTGAAAACAGGAGTGATATTAGCTGTCTGAAACTTGTTACTCTTTCCAGAAATCATCGACTGAAAACAGGAGTGATATTTGCTCTCTGAAATTTGAAGTTGACTGAAGATGAGTGACTAGCCTCAGAGAAAAACATGTTCTCAGAATTACCTTGGAAAGCAACTGGCGATAAGGTATACATTAGGGGCGACGGAACACATTATAAATTCATGTTCTGTGGCCACACTGAGAGACCACGAATCCACTCCCGTCCGAGGAAAGAGGGCGTCATTGGAAAACAAAAGAAACGCACAATGCGGAGTGCACGTACGTGGATACCGGTGAAAAGTCGAAGGAACAGTGGCGGCATGGTTGCGGACGATTGATAGAAGTCAGTAATTACGGACACAATGGGGACTTTTTGTCGACCTTAGGGCTACCCCAACCTGGCCGGACTTTTCTCATTAATCTTGTACGGCCTGACAGAATAATGGCGCCCCCGAGTTGCGCGGACAAAACATGAAGAGAGGCAGAATGTCGTGGAAAGAGTCAGAAATCGAAAAATAAGAAGGGAGAATGGGAAACAAAAGACGGGGAAGACGAAGAAGTGGAGGGAAACAAGGGAAAAGCGTACAATGGATGCAAGGAGAGTGTGAGGAATGCTGGAGAAAAGGAATCAAAAGAGGATGAGGTGTATAACAGTTCTCCTGCAGGGTTGTGGATTGTTGTTACTTCTCTCGGATCTTGAGTAAGGTGCTCTGAATAAAGTAAAGCGTTTACTAGTTACTTTACTCGCGCCTCCAAAGTATTTTTTGGTTATACGTTGCTTTTCTGCCACTTTCGACATGGGCTCCCGCGTAGCACTCTTGCCTTTGGTGCGATCGGTCCCGGGTTCGTTTCCCGTTGCTAAAATGAGCCAAAGTTCTTCGTGCAGCATACAGTTGTCCTGGTGGGGCCCCACACATTCTTCGATCTCGGCCATTTTTTTTAAGGCGAAGTGATCAGCACCATTCTCCTGCCGCCTCTTTGAGGGTTAAGATTGGTTTAAAAACAATTAATTCTTCCACAGTGACGTTCGTGAAGAAGTCTCAACAGGTTACAGCATGAATAACTATGCAATACATCTGGCAAGCTCTACCCTGTCGCTGCAGATTTATAGTAACATTGCAAGAATTTATAATGGCATGTTTACTATTTTGATTTAATGATATACGTGGTAAAGCAACACACAAACATAAAAAAAAAACACTTGTATTTTTTTTTAAAAAAGGGTAATGGAAATTACCATAAGCTAACTCGAAATATTAAAAAATATATATTTTTAGAACTGAATTTGAAAATTCGAGCGCCAGGTGCCCTTTTTTTGTACCCCTTGAAACAGCGGACTCTGTTCTCGAAAGCCAGAAAACAGCGGCGATGGAGCTCGATGCGCTGACCGCGCGTCGCCCAATGAAAAGTCGCTTGGCAGCCCTTGGTCCTCGAAGGGCTGTTGCGTCACGGCATTTAGTTTAGTCTCGGGCGGCATCACTTTAATTGGGTGGCAAAAATCATGTAATGAAATCATATGTGTGAAATATATAATTTTTGGTTGACTTTCATTTTCCAGGGGAGGGGCCATGGCCTTCCCTTGCCCCTCCTTCCGGACGTCCATTGGTGGCATCACTTTAAATCCTGCCCTGACGTAACTACAATATTCCATTAGAGTATACACTTTACCACCAAAAAAATCTGTAGGCAATCACGAATACATGTGTAACATTGAAAACACGATTCCTCTTCACCTCATTGTACAAAACAGCCCGTACTTGACGACCGGGCAGGATATTGCCGGCAATTCCTAGTTTATGAGAGACGGCGTCTTCCTGCCACAGGAATCGTGACTCGCTCAAAGTGTTCGCCAGAATCCGACAGTTGGAAACGCACATTGTCTTCTCTGCAATTGTTAAGAAAGAGAACTTACTCTTTGCCGGATAGCACGAGTGGATATTTTGCCAGGACAAACTCGTTGTGTTACAGCAATCATGGCTTCCGCTCAGTGGTGGCAGTTCCTTTCCGAGAAATTCACTAAACGGAACAAGAAAGAATCCATTTTTCCATCAACAACGCCAAGTATGTTTGCGCTGAATTTAAAGTCCACTGCAAGATCTCTGATGTTAAATTTGAGCTATATTTTCAACAAAGTGGACTTTAATTTCCAACATCAGAGATCTAGCAGGTAAAATTTCAGCTCAAACTCGCCCCGGGAAAAAAAAATACATCTTGAGGGCCCTTTATATGTGCAATTTCAGTTTCAACTTTTAGGTCAAGTTAGATGGTTAATAGTTTTTATCTCGTTTGTGGCCCTTTTCGAAGTAAATTTTCGCCGCTCGAAGTTAGGGGAGATGCGGAGGTGCTATCGTGTCGCTTCGGTTCGAAAAGTTTGCATTTATTGCGGAGGGTTCGTTTCCAAGCGACTCGTGTTGTTTGTCGCTTGGCGCGTTCAGCTTCGATCTGAGAGGTTCTAAACTGATATCTGCCCGCTAGGCGTGTGTTTGCTGCTGCTGTATTGAAAACATGACACACTGAAGTGTCCCAATTTTTCCCTGGAGAACCTGGCCAGCCTAGACTACGGGGACGCAGGGGCGGTTTATGGGCCGGGCGACTCGATGCGTTAAACCGGGCCCAGCCCACCCCCTTGATTAATGCCAAAACCTTTTTTCTGTTTACATAAACGTGGCTTTTTTATTGTATTGTTTCTAAGTCGATGTTATGCACAGGAAGGCTAATCGGGACTGGACCTACAGTTTAAAGTGGGATTGAATGATTGATTTATTTGTTGTTTTATTTTATTTTTTATTTTATTTATTTATGCTAGTATTATCCTGCTGAAAAACAACTGGCTGGCCTTAGTACAGCAGTACGTATACATGTAAATACAAAAACGTCATAAATGTATAATACAAGATTGAATGATAAAGATGTGACTGTGCAAAAGAAATACTAAATACAATAAGAGCTACAATACGGCGCCTACCCAGCGTCGAATAACATGGGTACCTGGGGGAAACCCTGGGGGGTAAAGGCGGTCAGGGGCGTGATGTTGATCACATCACCCCCACTCACGACCGGATCAAGAAAGTTTGGGGCGTTACCCCCACACCCCCTATACGCCTATATGGCGTGGTGCTATGCACAGGGGAATACTTTACCTTTACTTTATACATTAAAGTATACATGATAAGTCATTAAAATAGGACTGATGAATGATTAAAATACAATTTTTGCACAGAAAGGCTAATCAGGGACTGGACCTACAGTTTAAACTGGGACCCGAACCACTTTGAACCTCCACCGAGTGCGTGGTTATTTCTTATAAATAGAAGTTGGATTTATTATTGACAAGAATTAATTGAAGTTACCGCTGCAGAAAATAATATGTGTATTGCAAAATCATGTAGCAATTTAAGCTAAGAGATTACTGTTATTTATGTCATTATGTAGGTATGAATAAATAAATGCCTACAATAAGGTTATTATTTTCTGTCATTAAAATCGTAAATATATAACATGGTCCTGTTTCTTTTTATTTTCAAGGAAAGTGTATATTAGGAGGACTAGGGCAGAAAGGGAGGAGGGCAGGGTGAAAATTTTTCTAGAATCGCCCCTTAAGGGACGCTTCCCTCGCCCCCTCCACTGGTGTCTCCACTATTATAAACTATTAAAGATAGATAGATACTCTCGTCTGAGGAAAATATGCCCCAAACGCACCATCGTTCCATTTAACGAAACTTCAGACACAAGAGCGATTCACATTACTCGCAACAATCGTGACTTTACATTCCGAAAAAAAAAAAATGGAACCGCCTTCCATTTTCAGTTCAAGGTTTTTGCGTTTTCACACGAAAAAAAGGAGAAAAAGAGAAATGTGTGCTTTGGTCCTTTTAACAAACAACGAGTAAAAAAAAAGCGGAGGAAGCAGCAAGTCATGTTCACCCTACGGCCACTAGAGGCGCCACTATCGACTGCGGCGGTGACTGGGCGTGATGCAACCTGGGCAATAAAACCAGAAAATGACGTTGGTTTCGAACTTGCAACGCGCGTGTCACTCCAAAGTTTCGGGAAATTACTCTCCGCCTATTGTCACGTGGCTGATTCCGACTTTCGCAAGGGGGTGGTGGGGTCGGATTCTAAGAATAAACAGGTGAAGTACCTGCCTTGTTGAAAAGCTAGAAAATGATCTTTTCCACTTTAACGATATTTGATGCAGTGAACTGAGTAAGTAGGTTTATATAAAATTAAATTGAAATCAAACATCTGCACTCAAATAGTGTCCGCCCCCTCACTCCGTCCGCCACAACACACACACACATTTGTTTGTATGTTAGTGATAATTATTCAACCGCTGTCTATCCTTGTCGAGTGGGAATCATAAGTATTAGTTAGCAAGCAAATTGTCCAAATGTTTATTCTCTGTTTTATGCAATAAGAGTTTAAAAAATTGAAACAAAAATAAAAAAAAAAGCTATTGACAATCTGCACCAGAGTACGCAAAAGTTCATTTCTTAATAAATAACATGTAGGATGCAAGAGAAAAAAAATAATGAAAATAGTCGTGGACAATTTGCTGGGCAATACTTGTGCATCCAATTGTGCGATAGATCTGTTGTTTCATGTTAAGGATCTGGCAACTTGCCTATCTGTGCGTGAAATCCCTGTGTACGTATTTTCGGAAATTTTCGGCGCGTTCGCTTATGACGTAGTGTGAAGGTTTAAACTAACGGCATTTTTTGGAGTAATTTTTCCAGTAAAGGATTTCCAAGAATTAGCATAAGTAAAGTAACACATAATTTGAATGTAATTACATAAAACCGTTTAAAAATACAATATGTTCGTCAAAAACTCGAATACCAAAGTGACATTTCTCGTGGTCTCGAATTGATAGGCTTACCTGTGTGTAGTCTACTTGTTCCTCGACAAGTTATAACACGTTCCCGTGTTTAATTCTGAGAGAGGTAAGCGAGAATAAACATAGCTAAATATTACTTAACGTGGTAAAATATTGTCCAATGTTTTGTATAACTTCATGTGGAAACGAATATACAAGAAAGAGTTGATTTTAAATGATTACTGGTAATAAACTTGATAAGTTTCATTGTCGTGTCTAGTGCTCTCTGTAGCAGATCGTTTGAGTTTAAGAACAGATGAACAACTACGCTGTGGAGTCTAAAGCAAGGTTATTAGAAGGTCTAAAGCGTGCAGTTTGGAGTCCACGTGCAGATTTTGTTACAAATGAACGTCAGTATAGAATTTCTGGTGTGTTCTCTCGACCTTAACAAGATAATAAGTGCAAGTGGTGTGCAGACAACAACGGAAAGATATATTCCAAAGGGGTGCTTTGTTGAACGCTTAAAAGGATAGGTGCCAAAACACTTTTACTTAATTCTCTCCTATTCTCAATCTCTTTTGTAAAAGGGCAATATTGGTCACGTTAAACTGGAGCAGTATTACGTTGTATATTTCGTCTCGAGGAAGTTCAAGGACTCTGGTGTGAAGTGTCGTGCAGTTTGGTTAAACCTGTCTATTATGTACACAACGTAAAGTATTAAGAAAGAAGGCAAAGCTTCAAAGTCAAAAGGTCTTGTTTCTCATAGCGTTACGACCGACTTGCAACATGTTGTCATGTACAGTGTTTAAAATGACAGTCAAATGTAACCAAATCAAGATATTCACAGGCTCAACGGTTTTCTTTGCAAAAGTAACTGTCTGAGCTTTAAAACTACCAGTTTTTCATGGAACCAATGTTGAAATAAGTGGGGACTCTTTTCTTACGGAGCAACAGTGCAACAGTACTACAGTAGTAATGACAGCGGAAGGATACATGTAATGCTTACGAAAGAATGCAGTGACTGAATGCTTGTTGTTTCTTGGAACTAATCGATTTAATCAAAAGTGATTGATTTTTATTCAGTTGTGACGAAATTGTTTAAACAGTGAGCTATTTATCTGTAGCGTTGTGAATTTTCATTTGCTGTTCATAGTTTTACACAAGTTTTGTACAATTGAACAGTGATGTGATCTCATGCACTCTACCAGGATAAGACAATGTACGGAAGCTAGACTTTGCCAAAACAGCGAATAGTGTAGAACTTCTAAGAGTGAAGAGATGTGAACCTTAATACAATGAAAGCAGTAAATTGATATTTGCAGCGTCGTATTCAAGGATTCCGTGAAAGAGGAGGTATGTTCATGAAAGAGATAATATTATTGTTTGTTTTAATTAAAATAGCCATTGCTATATTTTATCATAATTCTATGTGCTGCTGTTATGGACATTTAGAAAAGCATGTCCGAAATTCTCACAACTTGTACCCTATTCTGTAAAATAAGCTTGCATGGTAACTAGATTTTTACCATCATTTGGCTTGTTAGCCAAAAAAGGACAATTATAGAAATGTTACGGAATGTTTTAATTATTCCATACCAACACATTTTCCTTCCGAATGTACGTACATGAAACTCGCTTTTCTTTTTGTGACACCTGGATATAAGGGAAGTTATAAATGCCACAACACTAAAAATTAGTACCAGTTTTTGCACTAGAAAACCTTCTTCATTCATATATTTAAAAATGTTTTAAATTTCCGGATTATGCAACATTGGATTTCATTGCAAAGCAATACAGTATTTTTTTTTTAGATATCCTCAAATAAACGAATATGTGTGATAAGTTATATAAATATTATATAAAAATGAACTACGGATTTATGCAAACATTCCTGAAATAATACACGTTAGTTGCCATCGTTGCTAAAATAAATAATTGTAATTGGCTTGGATATGAAGTGTTTTCAGGCTACTAGTTACAAGTATCAATTAGTGATGAATACTGTTGCCTTGTAATCAAGGGCGCGTGCGCCTCCCCCCGTGAGATTTCTGGAAAGAGTAAATATAATTCGAATGGCGAAACTGTAGTGATTTTCTGTGATTTACAGGCCGAAGTTACAGCAACTATTACTACTATTATTATTATTTGCCCAATCCGGTAGTAGGGTTATATTTAAGCTTAAAGTCTATTTTACACTCATTATCTAACTATAAAAACCAGCTTTTGTCCTACATGAATTAATATGGTAAGTATACAGTTATGCAAATTGTATATAGCCTTGATATAGTACAAAATATAGATACAAATGCATGTAATTTCTTTAAAAAATCAGTTATACTAATAACAAAAATAAATGCAATGAAAATAGGAATAATAATAATAATAATAATAATAGTTTCTGACTGCCCCTCCGCCTGAGAAAAAATCCTGAGGGAGCCCTTGCTTGTAATCTAGGGATCTCTAGTGTAGGGATATTTCGCACCGTGTTTTAAACCCTACGTTCAGTATTTGAACAGGTGATCCGTTATTAAAACTGGCAAACTTTGCCTAACCCAAACGTTTGGTTGAAGTAACGTTCATCCCCGGATCAGAATGCCTCAAAGTAAGTTATGTTTTTAAGGTGAAAGACTGCTAAATTTGAAGTGAATACTTTTGACAATTGTTTCCTTGATTGAAGTCTTGTTTCCCCCTCTTAAATTGCCTGCGCATATCGTACATGCATGCATATCATTTGTGTAATTCCCTCGTACTTTTGACGACAACTGAGCTATTCTAGGTTTTTCTTTTTTGAGAGAGAGATGAAAAAACATGACCAAGCGAGAATGAACATTCGCTGATAGCCAGCAGGTCTCTGCCCCCCTTTTACCTCCCTCCCCCCATCAGCTCTAGATATCATCACGGAGATACAGATTGTAGATTTACGCTGTTGATTTCACGGGAGATGAGGGGAGGGGTGGCGGCAGTGGGTGAGTAGGGGGTTTCCCCCCACTCTTTTTGAAGTTATTCAGAAATAACAGAAAAGGGAGGGGGTGGCATCCCCCCGTGCGCAACATGTGGAGGATTACTACAGGGAAGCCCCAGCCCAAAGCCGTTTGCCCAATTTCACGTTTCCATGCGTCGGGGCGACACAGAACTCATCCTCCCCCACTCCCCATTCAACCCCCCCCCCCCCCCAACCCATCCACCAGATCTAACGGTGTCCTCCCTCTCTACCCGCAAACACAGTTTCGGGCGAAAGCGTGCCGGGGGCATCCCCTAGGGGGAACCCCCTAGAGGCACACACAGCGCCATCTGCACAGCGAGGCGAACGTGAGCACACACACACACACACACACACACACTTGGACAGCTTTCTGTGTACCCTGACGTTCAGCGTTTGCAATGTGCAGTTTGTGAAATATAGATGGCTCTCTTCAAAACATGCAGATAACGAATTATTCTTCCTGGGCTTTTTTTTCTTCCAATCTATGTGCATTTATCTCAGCTGATAGAAGGAAAATATACAGCAATACCTTTAACAAAGCTACATAGTCCGCAGCCTTAAAAGTGGCTAAATGTGACTATAAGTTTTGTGACAAAGTGAAGAGGACTATACTGTATATTCAACGTTGTGTTATGTTCTTCGTCTCACGCTTGGCTGTAACAATACCCGGTGCATAGACTCATACATTTATTTGGGGTCAGAACTACGATGAGAAAATAAAATCCCCACCCTTCCTCTTTTAACAATCACTCGTAGTTTAGAATATTTGTTTTTAATGGATAAAGAGAGAAAGAAATATAGCATCAACAACATTGGTAAGTCTTCTTTGTTCTTTCTCCATATCACCTATTCATGTTCCTCCTGCTCAGGGTATATTTCACACCATCGTTCCATGTTCAGCGTGGTCTTCCTTTCTGTCTCTTCTTATCCAATCCTCCAATGCTTGCCCCCAATCTATATAGGTATTCTATGTTCTGGCATCTTACTTCGGTGTCCAAACCCTCCGAGTTGTGCATGTTAGAGTTACAGTTACTCATTTTAGAAAGTAACTGCTTCTCATTCAGAATTTGATTTAGAAAGCAACTGAGTTACAACTACTCATTTCAGAATGTAATTTAGAAAGTAGCTGAGTTACAACTACCCATTTCAGAAAGAAACTGAGTTACAGCTACTCATTTCAGAATGTGATTTAGAAAATAACTGAGTTACAGCTACTCATTTCAGATAGTAACCGAGTTACAGCTACTCGTTTTTAAAAGTGACTGAGTTAATGCTACTCATTTCAGAATGTGATTTAGAAAGTATCTGAGTTACAGATACTCATTTCAGACAGTAACTGAGTTACAGCTATTCATTTCAGAATATGGTTTAGAAAGTAACTAAGTTACAGCTACTCATTTCAGAAAATTACTGGGTTACAACTACTCATTTCAGAAAGAAACTGAGTTACAGCTACTCATTTCAGAATGTGATTTAGAAAATAACTTGAGTTACTACAGCTACTCATTTCAGATAGTAACCGAGTTACAGCTACTCGTTTTTGAAAGTGACTGAGTTAAAGCTACTCATTTCAGAATGTGATTTAGAAAGTATCTGAGTTACAGGTACTTATTTCAGATAGTAACTCAGTGCAGCTACTCATTTTAGACAGTAACTGAGTTATATCTACTCATTTTAGAAAGTAACTGAGTTACAGCTACTCATTTCACAATGTAATTAAGAAAGTATCCGAGTTACAGCTACTCATTTCAGACAGTAACTCAGTACAGCTACTCATTTTAGACAGTAACTGAGTTACATCTACTCATTTCAGAATATGATTTAGAAAGTAACTGGGTTACAACTACTCATTTTAGAAATAATCTGAGTTACAGCTACTCATTTCAGAATGTGATATACAAAATAACTGAGTTACAGCTACTCATTTCAAAATGTTATTTACAAAATAACTGAGTCTACTCATTTCAGATATTAACCGAGTTACAGCTACTCGAATTTGAAAGTGACTGAGTTACAGCTACTCATTTCAGAATGTGATTTAGAAAGTATCTGAGTTACAGCTACTTATTTCAGAATGTGATTTAGAAAGTATCTGAGTTACAGCTACTCATTTCAGATATTAACTCAGTACAACTACTCATTTTAGACAGTAACTGAGTTACATCTCATTTTAGAGAATACCCGATTTACAGCTATTCATTTCAGAATATGATTTAGAAAGTAACTGAGTTACAACTACTCATTTCAGAATAACTGAGTTACATCTACTCATTTCACAGTATGATTTAGAAAGTAACTGAGTTACAACTACTCATTAAAGAATAACTGAGTTACAGCTACCCATTTCAGAAAGTAACTAAGTTACAGCTTTTCATTTAAGAAAATAACTGAGTTTCAAAAAATAAATTGCCGTTACTACAGCATACGTTAAATGATGAAAATAACAAATTTCAGTTGTATTTATTTGCTGCTGAAGTAAGTTGAAACGAGTAGTCTCGAAAGTCAGAGGCGATGGGATTCGATACGCTGACTGCAGAGTTCAGCTTAATTTTTCCCAGTGCACCAGCATCGAACCCCCACAAGCATCGAATGAATGGAAAAGCGAAAATGAATCGGCATCGCCAACCTTCCACAAGATTACCGTAATTCAGGGAACGATTTCATCTCAGCAAGAGCCATCTAGAAAAAGAAGAAGAGAAAAGATTTCAGAACCTGTGAACGGAGGAGGGGGCGATATTAGTATTCAGGCCCCATCTCCCGGAGCCACGGTCCCCCCTCCCCCCCTCGCGAGGGGGTCACGAAAATTCCGGAAGCCGGATCCTCATGCAGTGGCCGCAGCACGTGAGACGGTGTCTGCCTTTAATTACAGCGGGGCATCCGTGGATGTTTTGTCACGAGGTGGGCCCCCCTCTGTAATCTGGCGGGGTCCGCCCCTCGAGCAACCGACTATTTAGCCCCCTACGTGTGAGAATTCCTGCGCCGATCGTGCATCGGGCGGCCACCGAAAAAAGGAAAAGGTAAAAAAAAAAAAATGTTTCGGCCATACTGCTCTTTGCGAAGTTATGTTGGGAAGAATAACATCGTCTTTTTTTTTCTTTTGCTTGTTTTTCCCACTCTTGTGTGCTTCGGACATACACATGCCGTTTCTTTCTCGTTCGTTTGAATTGTTTTTATTAAGGTGCTCTGTTTCATCTATATGTTCGTTAAAATAGCTTTAATGTTTCCGCATTTACTTAAATGTAATGCGCACTCCAATTTTAAAAGAGAACTTCAAAGACGAAATGGCACGAATGGGAGAGTTTACAGGTTTCTTGTTGGGAAACCTGATGGTAAGAGACCAGCAGGAAGGCCAAGACGAAGGTGGAGGGATAACGTTGAGATGGGCCTAAGGAAATCGGTAAGGATGGAAAGATCTCTAGCACGATAGGGACAGGTGAAAGGCTGCAGACATAAACCTTCGGGTTTAAGAAGGCTAGAGACACTAGAAAGATGATTAAGTAAGTTGAAACAAAAAATAAATCTAATGAAAGTAGTGCACCCCTCAAAACAAAGTTAGTATACAGGGTGTTTCACTCGCTCTCGGCCCCTGATTTTCGCTTATAAAAATCAAACTATTGGTCATTTTGTAATGAAATATGCTACATGCATACCTTGGTGTATGAGAAGCATGGTGACGTCACAGCGAAGGATGAAAATGGTTGCCATTAGCATCAATGCATGCCTACACACGTCTGTCCATATTACAGAAGGTAGCCAGCCACCAACATATCAGGAGTCACAGCGTCAATTTCCCGCCGAATGCTGTCTTGCAGTTCCATGGTAGTCATTTATGGACTCCGTTTTCCAGTGCGTGAGAACGATAAACACACGCTGTTCCACAGAGTACCGACTCATACTGTACTGCCTTGTTACTGTACTGTAATCACGAACCACTGATTGTAAGCACGAACTTTCAACCGAACAGGTGCGTCGCAACAGCAGGGCCAAGAACTCGGACTGAGAGCACACGTCCTTAGGCCAGAAGCACGCTCATGCCGACGCAAGGACTAGAGAGACTGTGGCGCCATCTCCAATGACGTCACCATGCTCCTCGTACACCAAGGTATGGTGGTAGCAATTTTCATTACCTTATGACCATAATTTGAGTTTTTAAAGCAAAAATCAGGTACCGAGAGCGAGTGAAACACCCTGCAATACAACAACGGGTCTGTGTTATGAATTGTTATTACATTATTTTGTATAATAATGGGTTTATGTTCTACATTTTTAAATTTTATTACAGAATTACAAATTACAGAATATTTTATACAACAACGGGTGTATGTTAAGAATTTTATTTTTTATGACAGAATGAATGGATTAAAATTTTTGGATGCGTTGGCACATATTGGTCATTTTGCACCCTTGAAAGTGAACGAGGAAAAATCCTCTTATCTAAAACCTGTAACTTAAAGTGATGAAAGGGGTGGAAAGAGCCCTTGGGGAAAAGTTAAGAGTGCAAGGGTGTAATGGACATGATAAACACAACATATGAAAAAGGTAAGGAGATACCGAAAGATTCTTCAGCTTTCTCGGTGTACAACAATGGATTTACGTTACGAAATTTAAATGTTATTACATAGCTATACATTGTTAACTAAATCTGGGGAACGCATCGCATTCGAACCTAATGAATAGGTCTCGGAAGTTGAAGACCTATAAATTGCCAAAAAAAGACCTCTAAAAAGACCTAAAAATATAAAAAAAGGACCTAAAAAAGGAAAAAAGGACATTGTGATTCAAATTAATTAATAACTTCAGTTTCAATTATACACTATCTACCAAAAAGTAATTGGGCACCTATGATGGTGGTTAATTTAGTATCTAATTTGATTCGTGTGGCCTTCATGTTGTTCCGTGAGCAAGAGAACCACTTGTGAAAGAGATGGCGCGTAGTGCAGAGCTATCAGAGTTCGATAAGGGCATAATTGTGGGCTGCCACCTCAGTGGGCTGTCTAGCAGGGACATAGCCGCAAAGTTAAACAGGCCCAAATCAACAATAGAATTTGTGCTTCGTAAGTGGAAGGTGCATGGACATTGTGACAAAGGTGAACGTTCTGGGCGACCGAAAAAACTGGCTTACAGAGATCGGAGAACCCTAAAACGTGAAACTGTCAAAAACAGGATACAGCCGATGGCTGCCATCAGACAGGAGCTTACGGCAGCAACAGGGGCGTCAGTTTCCATTGGAACATTGCGAACAGAGGCCCACCAACTCGGATATTCCTGAAGAGCAGCGGCACATAAGCCGCATATCACCAAGGTGAATAAAGCTCAGCGTCTCAAGTGGTGTTTGGACCGTCGCAACTGGACACTGGAGCAGTGGAAAGCGGTTCTGTGGAGCGATGAGTCGAGATTCACATTGTTTCGGTCTGATGGACGTGTATGGATGTGGCGGCTACCCGGGGAACGGCTTCTACCAGAGTGTATAGTGTCTACCAGGAAATTTCGTGGTGTTGGAGCAGTGATGTGCCGTAGACTATAAGTTTACGTCTACATGCGTTGTCTACACGTAATCTACGCGTAGATTACATAGGGTTGTAGTTTAAATAGACTACGTAGACAATCTAAATTGCACTAAAATTAATTTTCAAGGCTTTCATGAAAGGAAAGTGACATTTTCAACTATATTGGTTCCTAACGAAATGAAAAGAACCCTATTTACAACAAAATTTATCTTCTCTTCTATTACCAACTATGGAAGAAGATGAATAGTATGCAAAAAACAACAACAGATGGCAGTCGTGAGGCAAGAGTGGACTTTTCCCCATAAAACACTAGAATATTTCCTATATTAGGTTTCTTCCTAGGTGAGAAATTGTTCGAATTTGGAAGAAATAGTATGAAAAGTTCTCCTTACACATCAGCAACTGATACGCAGTATAATTTTTTTAATTCCACGGCGCCCTTTGCTAAGTTATCAACTTTCGCCATGTTGTTTACATAGATTACGTAATCTACGTGTATAAAATAGTCTACATGTAGAATGTAGACTATCGTTGTTTACGCGTAGACGCACATCACTGTGTTGGAGTAATGGTGTGGGGTTGTTTCTCGTACTACGGTGTGGGACCACTGCTGGTTGTTCCTGGCACAATGAACTTACAGGCATACTGTACAATACTAGACAATAAAATGCTCCCAACCTTGTGGCGTTTTTACGGAATGAACCCCTGTTACTTCCAGGATGACAATGTTAGGTGCCATGTTTCGGAGACTACTATGCAGTGGTATGTCGACAACAATGTTCACCGATTGGTCTGGCCTGCACAGAGTCCTGATCTCAATCCCATAGAACACCTTTGGGATGCACTGGGCCGGCGGTGAGGTCTCGGGACAAATTCCATTGTACAACTGAGTGAGATCTTGCAAGAGGAATGGCGACGCATTCCAATGGACGTCCTCCACAAACTAGTCGAGAGCATGCCTGACAGGGTGGCTGCTGTTATAGCAGCAAGAGGTGGCTCCGCGAGGTTCTAACAGGGTTCGCACCACCAGACAACCATTTTGTACAGGTGCCCAATTACTTTTTGGTAGATAGTGTATATTTAATGTATATGGTCATATACACCGTGCTGAAAGCTTCAAAACAAGAGAAAGTTGCCACGTACAGCGCGACCTTCCAGACAAGTTATGGTTAAAGGATCTTGTACCGTACCTGCTTCAGTCGTCCACAAATGTTTTTCTCTCGTTTCAGGGATGATTCAAATATATTTTTTATTTTTTTATTTATTTACTACAGAAAGGATGTTTAAGAGGTGATGGTGATGATCTGATGATGATTCGAATTGAGAATGGGCAGTAAAAACGTAGTCGAAAGAAGGTGAAGTTGCAGAAAAAGCCTTTCAGACCAAAAAAAGGCTAAAACAGGACCAATAAGCCAAAAAACACCGAAAAAGGCAAAAAAGGACAAATAAAACCCACCTTTTTCTGGCCTACAATGACCCAAAATGAACATATATTATGTTGGGCCTCGTCTTTGGACACTAGGAAAAAAAGGATTTTTCCTCAACTTCCGAGTCCTACTAATGACCCATCGATTCTAATGGAAACTTTAATTTTCGTGATGGAATTTGACCCAAAAAAGGCAGTGGATGCGCCGTAATACACTGCTGCTTCTTTCTGCGTAGTGTTATTTTCATCGTGCCAATAGGCAGCAGATGAGATGCCACTTCAGGTTCAGCAGACTCCAAAATCTCCCCAAAGTTGTTGAATTCTTTCTTCAGATTCCTTGGCACTGGTCTTCATTTCAGTGTATAGTATTCCGGCGTTCAGTCCACAAACATCTGCTGCATGTGTGTGTTCATTTACAAATTTCACCGTTCACAGTGTGGACACGGGCCTTGCACTGCTTTTTCAGAGAGCACTACCAGTACACTTTGACACGCACCTACACTGGTCCTCTAGGACCTAGGATGGGTTGCTAAGTTACCCTTGATCGGACTTCTCAGTTCTTAGCTATTAGGGTAATTTGCAGGCCCTGACTTGGTCACTGGTGTCGGATTTTATACCTTTCTTAAGTTAGAAATGAAAGGGTATGGAACTTTCTTCCAATAACCTCTGGAGTAAATTTGTCATCTCCGGAAAACACCTGAATTTTGCTAGTTCATTTAATTTCAATATTCGTACTTACGTATTCTGCATTGAGAAACATTGCTGAAGGTGGCATTTCGCTTATTTCACGGAAATAAGCTCTATTTGCCACATATCGAGTAAGTTTTCTTCGTTTCTTTTTGCCTTCGGTAACACGCAAAATGGCGGTCACAGTTTCACTACCGTACTCGGCATGTAGTGTTTCCACCCCACTGCACCCAAAAATACCTACGTAACCCCACAAACCATTGACGCATAGCCCCACGAACGATTCACACATAACCCCACGAACCATTTCCGGTAAGGTTAGGTTAGGTAGGGCCACGTTTAGGTTACAATAGTTAAAAATATGTTTAGAAAAAAATATGCGTAGCCCCACACACCATTCTCGCATAGCCCCACGAACCTTTGACACATAGCCCCACGAACCATTGACACATAGCCCCACAAACCATTTGCGGAAACGTGCCTTCTTCAGTTGCAAAAACACGTGTTTGGAAACACTGACCGGGATTGACCGTGATTACGTCATCACACACAGGCTACATCCACCTGGAAGTGGATGCAAGATCTTTCGTGCATCGGTCACACATTTATATCGAAAAATAGATGATTTACCGGCAAAATTCAATGAACGATGCGAAAAAACACTTCTCCGAACTTTCACAACTATAAAGAAACTACATTCGGTAAGTAATTTCTCCTGTAAATTTGAAGAAATCCGTTTTCCAGAGATAAGAAATTTACCAAGTCGGGTTTATTATCGTTTATGCACGGTATACAATATCACTTATCCACTGGCAATCTTGGATTCAGGTTAACTGATGCAGATCTGAGTGCAAATCTTTAACGGGTAACCCTTCCAAGATTATTCACGGTTGCTTTTTGGTATCGCAAGAACTCAGGGCCGAAGCAGCAGGTTTATGAGAAACTAACCCAAGCAAATTGCAACGTCCACAAAGGACCGGCCAGTTCTCCCTACGAGGTAGACTTGTGATACCAGCAATCGGGTAAGATAGGCGAAATATAAAGAAATCTGGTTCCTTTTTATACTAGCTGGTTGTTTACATAATACCAAGGAAACTTGGTCGATATTTGCACGTATCTATTGATTTACATAATTACATCATGCAATTTAGATTTTTACAATATTTACATAAAATAATAAAGTTGTAAATAACGTACCTGTCTAATATATTTTTCCAATGCCAAAACGTTTACGTAATTATTGATTTTGTTATCTTTAAGAAATGCAGATTAATTCCCGAACATTCGAATCTTGTGCAAGTCATAGATAATATATGCACGCGCAGATGTTGAACTGCCTATTTTCAAATGGAGGTATGACCAGATTCGACTGGGGCGACACAACTTCATCATTTCTGGCCTTGTCTTTTAAATACGATAATCCATCATGGATTAGTTTCTTTTCACCATGAGAACTATTCACTACAGAACACATTTTTGAAGTGACGAGGAAGGAACTAACATTCAGAATTCATAGTCACTGAAAAGTGAAAGTGAATGTCAGAGGTGAAAGGCTATAAAGAGAAAGACACCAAAATGTCCAGCACCCGTGCATTACATTCGAATGAATACAGTAATGAAGTGCGTTTGAAGCCATTGTGATGTAATTTAAGCACTTCTATCTTATGATGTTCCTTTTTGTCTCAAGTGTAGGCGCTCCTCTTTTGTCTCTTAATGCAATAATAGTATTTTTTTCATATTCAAACGGCGCATGCTTTTAGTCAGTATTGAATGCGTCGTCATCAAACCATCATGAAAAAATGATATGAAATATATGTTTTTAAGTAATAAGTATGAACTTGATGTGATATGCAGGAATTATCGTAGTGCGAGAAAAGCGACTAAGAAAATATTGTGTTCTCTTTCTTTGCAAACTAGCAATAGTATGTATTAAATTAGGGCGCCAATAATTTCACAGGGGCTTAAGGAGTATAATATTTTCCAACATTTAATCTTTTTGCTCGTTAGATGCCCTCTAACCGAGACTCTTAAGATTTGGTTCGGTCTGCGCCAAGAGATCAGGGCGAACTATTCAGTATTCGACACTAGCGCCACTACTCCCAGGCCAGAGCTTCAGCTATGATGGTGGATAGTGCTGAATCCTCGGTAGAGTTTTGCAATGAAAACATGTCCTTATACTTCCTACTCGTCCTGACTTCAGATGCACACCGTGAACTTTAGGGTGGGCCAATTGCACGCCTATCACTGTCACCCCTCCCCGCACTCCTCCGCTTGTCGGTTCCACCAAAAGTCGCTTACGGGTGACGTCAAAGGGGAGGATGCTTTGAAAAAAAATTCAACAGCATTTTCATAAACGGAGGAAAAACATTGTTCCGGTCGGTGAGTCTGTACCGCTTTGTAAACCCAGCCGTGCGAATCCAATTGCCGTCGTTTTGGGGGGAAAAGGATTGCTACAGCAAACAGATTCACACCTACCGACAGCATCCAGCCCCTCCGTTTATGGGGAGAAAGTGTAGCCATCGCTGCAGGAATGGCCAAATAACCTATGATGTTTGCTTAAAAGTTATGATTTTTTCTCCGGTTTGCGGAACAGCCGTTAAACGAATTACGTGGCAAAGAAAAACCGACAGACAGATTGAACGTGAAAGGAACAACTGTCAAACGGAATAAGCGCGAACGGGCCAACTGTCAAACGGAATGTGCGAACGGAGCAACTGTCAAACGGAATAAGTGCGAACGGACCAACTGTCAAGCGGAATAAGCGAGAACGGATCAACTGTCAAACGGAATAAGCGCAAACAGATCAACTGCCAAACGGAACAAGCGCGAACAGATCAACTGTCAAACGGAATAAGCGCGAACAGATCAACTGTCAAACGGAATAAGCGCAAACGGAGCAACTGTCAAACGGAATAAGCGCAAACGGAGCAACTGTCAAACGGAATAAGCGCAAACGAAGCTACTGTCAAACGGAATAAGCGCGACCAGATCAACTGTCAAACGGAATAAGCGCAAACGGAGCAACTGTCAAACGGAATAAGCGCAAACGGAGCAACTGTCAAACGGAATAAACGCGAACAGATCAACTGTCGAACGGAATAAGCGCGAACAGATCAACTGTCAAACGGAATAAGTGCGAACAGATCAACTGTCAAACGGAATAAGCGCGAACAGATCAACTGTCAAACGGAATAAGCTCAAACGGAATAAGCGCGAACGGAGCAACTGTCAAACGGAATAAGCCGGACCCCGTAGCTGAGTGGTTAGCACATCGCGCTGCGACGCTAGGGGTCCCGAGTCCGAATCCCGCTAGGGCTTGGTTGTTTGCGATTGTCCGTTCATCACTTTCATCATTTCATCCCTCATCCCCATCTTCGCAAATTAGCCAAGAGGCACAAAACGCGAAGTAAAATAAACTAAATCAATCAAGTCAAACGGAATAAGTGCGAACGGAGCAACTGTCAAACGGAATAAGCGCAAACGGAGCAACTGTCAAACGGAATAAACGCGAACAGATCAACTGTCAAACGGAATATGCGCGAACGGATCAACTTAACTCGAAACAAGTATTCCAAGTCCAATGAAATAATGCTTACACACTGTAATGAATTAGTCCAATGAAAGTCTGAATGGGTTTTTTAAAGAGGTTCTGTCGGGCATGACCTCCCCGAAATATATTCCTTTGGGAAAAAAATTTTACATAAATAAGAGAGTTCAATAATGTTGACTCTAAATCATCTCGTTACGTCGAGAGATTATTATGTTATTGCACTACACTTATATTTCCTAAAATGCTACAATCTTAAGCATTCCTTTGAGCCAATGTATAGTTGGTGTCTTCCTATGTCACTATAGTTCTGGAGGGAAGCGTAATAACTTGCCCAGCACCAAAGACAGCTACATTATTTTTACCCATTCTTGTTTTCATTGACAGAAGAATGCAATTTGTGAACACAATCTTCAATATATTAAACTGACGACAACTCCAATAATAAATATTTATAAAATAACATTTTTCTGAAATGTTCGGAACAGAACGACAATAAGAAATGATATCATCAAGAGTTGATATATTTTTCCACATCATATAAAGTTGACATTAATTCAGAAAACAATATAAAAAAAGTTGATACAATTTGGAAAATGAGCATAATAAATTAAAAAAATATATAGGCCTATATAAAGCAAAATTATTGAAACTATTCTTCAGATAATAGAAATGGTTTGAAATGTAAACTTTTTTTTTCCAGCAAACAAACGGTTGACACATACAAAAAAATTCAAACTGGAAAAAAATCGCTCCTCCCACTCTGCTCTCTTTTCCTCCCCCCCCCTCTCTCTAGAGAGAGAGAGATAGAGAGAGAGAACATGTCAGTTTTTCCAGTGAGTTCCAGTGGCAAAAAACATATCGCCGTCAGTAATATTTTACCTTAACATGTTTAAAAAATGTTTTCCAATCATTTGATTCTTTTCTCAAAATTAGAATTATTTCACAGACACGTATGATGAGTACATCTGTCCAGTTTCAAAATATCATTTTGTTCAAAAGGGTTTAAAATCAGGGTTTACTTTAACAGGCATGTCTTTCTCGGGTGTAATGCAATGTTTGCGTCGACCATACATTACATTAACTTTCATTACTCCATACGCACGTAAAATTCTTTTCTTTTTTTATTCCTTTGTTTGTTTTATCTTGGCAAATTTACTGCTGCATTTACGTGTTAGACATGAATTTTCCAACACCAAACATTTGAAAGCTAATCTGTTAGTTTTCATCCTATACACCTGAAGGACGGAAAGCTGACAGTATGTAGACTTTACACATGAAGTATGTTTTACAATACGTATCCTTCACACTCCAAACGTGAATTTTATGGATTGTATATAGTGTTTATTTACATTTGACAATATGAAGCTTTTACTTTTCAAGAAGTAAAATTGACAATACTCATTCCATATCTTTGAAGGAAGTAGCTATGTTTGACATTATGTGCCTTTACATGTCAAATAAATATATTTGACAATATGCAACCTTTACGTTTGAAATAATATATTTGACAATAGATAGCCTTGACATTTGAAAGAAATATGAAACGAGATATGGGAAGCCATATTTCACAGTTCGAATACCAAAATCATGTTGAGAAAAAAATAATAAATTAAATGGAATTTTGGAAAGAAATTTTGGAAAACAATTGAGAAAATAAATTTAAATTAGACACCACAATATAATTTCAAAACCGGCTCTCCTATATGATTGATTGATTGATTTGATGTTTTAATCAGGGTTGTTAAAAGTGCAGGAACCTATAAATTCTAATGGGTTCTATTGGGTTCCGCTGCAGGACCGGAACCTTTTTTCTCTCGCACAATTTAAATTCGGTCCAAGATGCGTATTGTTACATTGAAAAAAGGTTCCTGGACCGTATTTAAATTGATGCGGGAAAAGTTCCTGACCGAATTGAAATTCTTCCGAAAAAAAAGGTTCCTGGACCGAATTAAAATTCATCCGAAAAAAGGTTCCTGGACCGTATTTAAATTGATCCGGAAAAAAGATTCATGGACCGAATTGAAATGATTTAAATATGAAAAGGTTATATACACCGATCCAGGAACCGCAGCCAATAGGAGCCGTCGATGAGGTAACGTGAGGCTGCTGTGTTCCCAGCAGATATTACAACAGGGAATGCTACAACCAAGTGAAGGAACGCGCACGAGAGAATGGGGCTACATGGAAAGTGGTAACGTGATTGCAGCGTTTCCGTTTCGCCCATTTCTACCTTGTACCTTAGATTCTCGAGATAGCCAGCACCTGGATTAGTCTTTCATGCTCACAAGTGGATAATTGTTTATCGTCAGGTCCGTATTCGATCCAAGTTGCGTATTGTTTCATTTCAATACGGAACTTCCCTATTTAAACTGGTTCGAGAAAAAAGGTTCCTGGACCGAATTGAAATACTTTACGGTTCTTTACGGTCCAGAACCCATTTACGCTTGCCGATTTTCTCTCCTGGACCGGAATTGAATGTATTTGAAATTCCTGGACCTTTAACAACCCTAGTTTTAAGTCCACCTTATGCACAGTAAGGCTAATCGGGACTGGACGTACAGCTTAAAGTGGGATCCGAACCACTATGTGCCTCCACCGGGTATCGAACCCGGGACCCCTTGATTACAAGGCGACGACGCTACCACTGCGCCATCAGGGAGGCCCTGCTCTTCTATATGGTAGCGAATGCTGAACTCTTCGTCAACATGATGAAACTAGAATAAATTGTTCACAAATGATATTTTCGCGGTCTAGTAACCTCACGAGACAAAATAAGAAGTGAAGGATTCTGAAATAAGTGGAAACAGAAGCAGTGATGGAAGAAATTTAAGAAATATCGTTTAAAGTGGAATCTATATGTTCTGAGGATGCCAGATGGCCGTTTGCCATGAAAATTTTTAAATTACAGGCAAAGGGAAAAATAAAATTCGGAAGACTATATCGCCGATGGAGTGATTAATTTTTGTAGTCGCAGAACGGGCTTTGGGTACCCAGACCTTCAAGAGGAGGAGGAAGAAGAAGTTATCTGGAAATATGCAACCTTTACTTTGAGAGAAATATATTTGAGAATAGCATTTACATTTGAGAGAAACAAATCTATTTTGTTTAATTTTCTGAAAAAAAATGCAGATACAGAATTCGGTGGTCATTTTACACTGATATAATTTTCCTCATGTCGTGTCGACTTTCTACCGTTTCTGACTACAGTAAAACCTCGTTAATTCGGACCCCGATAAGCCGGACTTCGCTTAATCCGGACAGGCCAAAAAAAAAAAAAACAGAATGCAAGGTTTTAAATGTGGCTAGAAGTCAACAAGAGAACTACCCAAAAAATGGCAGTCAACCGCTGATGGAATTCTGTTTTCCGCAGACTTTGTACTGTACGGTATAGTGTATTTAGGCCTATGCCTTTTAAATAGACCATAATAAACATGTTTTGTTGCTATAAACTGAGTTTTAATGCACTTTCTACTGTTCTTTTGGGTTATTTCAGTTAATCCGGACTTTCGTTAAACAGGTCAATTTATCCCCCTCATTAGTCCGGATTAACGAGGTTTTACTGTATTTGAAACGATGACGGTTAGTAAACACTCACAAATGAAAGCCCATGCCCCGTTCCGAAATAGAAACCTTTGTGGGGAAATCGTGAGGCGATACATCTCACGGAAATGTATTCTGATAGGGACACTCAATACATGTGGGCAAGTTTTGCGACAACACACAATCCGGAAACAGGATTATGCTGCCTGTTGGTGCAGGCGACACATCCTCGTTGGCCTTCAAGAATGCATTTCCAACATGAATGCGATTAATACGTTACCACTGAACGAAGCCGGCACCTGTGAATGGGAACAATGCGTTACCACAGAATGAAGATGTGGAAACAAGGGAGCAATAGGTACTGTTGTGGCTTTTTTCGACAGATAAATACCAGATACAAAAGACATTAATTGCTGGGAATTACCTTGATGATTAGCCAAATTGGACAAACAAATAGAATAGCACAGTCGGAGAAGCACGTTGATAAATATCTTCTGTTACTGCCTACCTTTTCGTTTCTTTGATAGTTTCCTTGAAAACTAACCCCTTCCCCCATTCCTCCCCCGTTCTGCTTCCGAAGTTCCAGCCAAATCGGTACGCACTTATGTAGTTAGAGCGTCAACCGCGCGTTGTTAATGTCTGATTTATAGTCTGCAGCGCCGCTGTTTAGCATTACGATAATTACGGCCAATGAGCAATAGCACGGCAGGACCTCGACAGAAAATGACCGGCTTGTAGCAAGGGGATAAATAACATATCCATCATCCCCCCACATGGTCACACTTAACCACGACAGATTGGCTTCAACTTCGGGAACAACGAACGGGTATATATATAAACACATATATTATGAGAGGAAGGGAAATTATACATATAAAACCCGTTTTAGACTCCCAGTCAAGATATCGACTCTATTATTAATCCTATCCGTTATGGTACCCAACGGGAAAAGAATTTCATTCACAAAAACCCTTTCATTCGTCGACACTGTTTCCAACTTACAGTTTCTCAAGAGGTTCCCTGACGGCGTAGTTCCCGGGTTCGATACCCTGTGAAGGCACATTGAACAGTGTTCGTACCCCACTTTAAACTGTAGTTCCAGTCGCGATTATCCTTTCTATACATAAAATGGACTCAAAACAAAAGAAAATCAAAGCAACATTCCGTTCAGTGGTTCCAGGTTCGATCCCCGGTGGATTCTACTCTAAACTGTAGGTTCAGTCCCAATTAGCTTATCTGTCTATATAGTGGATTAAACATAAACTCTGGTGACAGTTTCTTAAAATCTTGATTTGAGTAGTGTCCAGAGTGGGAATTTATTTTATGACATCATAAATAAACTATTGACTGATATTATTAGTACTGCTAGTACTATATTAATTGCTAATGTAGGCGATTATTTCAAGATAAAAAATACAACTTCAAATATCTTTTTTACAAAACGTGCGATATATAATTCTTTCATTAATATATAATAATGTTCATGTCTCTGTGTGGTCTTCTCAAAGCATTTATTTGGCAGAAGAAATATGTTCGAATTGGATGTAATTTTTTTCAAAACCTTTATTCGATCGAAGAACTAAGTTCGAATGTTCGAATTGTATGTGATTCTTCTCAGAGAGTTAATCAACAGAAGACGTTAATTTGAATTTGATGTAATTCTTCTCAAAGCCTTTATTCGACCGAATAACTATCATCGAATTGGACGTAATTCCTCTCGAAGAATTAATCCAGCAGAGACCTAGGTTCAAATTGGATATCATTATTCTCGAAGTGTTTATTCCATTGGAGAACTAAGTTCGAATTGCATGTAATTCTTCTGTGTTAATCAACCAGAGAGAGACCTAAGTTCAAATTGGATATCATTATTCTCGAAGTGTTTATTCCATTGGAGAACTAAGTTCGAATGTTCGAATTGCATGTAATTTTTCGCAGTGTTAATCAACCAGAGAGAGACCTAAGTTCAAATTGGATATCATTATTCTCGAAGTGTTTATTCCATTGGAGAACTAAGTTCGAATTGCATGTAATTCTTCTGTGTTAATCAACCAGAGAGAGACCTAAGTTCAAATTGGATATCATTGTTCTCGAAGTGTTTATTCCATTGGAGAACTAAGTTCGAATTGCATGTAATTCTTCTGTGTTAATCAACCAGAGAGAGACCTAAGTTCAAATTGGATATCATTGTTCTCGAAGTGTTTATTCCATTGGAGAACTGAGTTCGAATTGCATGTAATTCTTCTGTGTTAATCAACCAGAGAGAGACCTAAGTTCAAATTGGATATCATTGTTCTCGAAGTGTTTATTCCATTGGAGAACTAAGTTCGAATTGCATGAAATTCTTCTGTGTTAATCAACCAGAGAGAGACCTAAGTTCAAATTGGATATCATTGTTCTCGAAGTGTTTATTCCATTGGAGAACTAAGTTCGAATTGCATGTAATTCTTCTGTGTTAATCAACCAGAGAGAGATCTAAGTTCAAATTGGATATAATTGTTCTCGAAGTGTTTATTCCATTGGAGAACTAAGATAGAATGTTCGAATTGCATGTAATTCTTTGCAGTGTTAATCAACCAGAGAGAGAGACCTAAGTTCAAATTGGATATCATTGTTCTCGAAGTGTTTATTCCATTGGAGAACTAAGTTCGAATTGCATGTAATTCTTCTGTGTTAATCAACCAGAGAGAGAGACCTAAGTTCAAATTGGATATAATTGTTCTCGAAGTGTTTATTCCATTGGAGAACTAAGTTCGAATGTTCGAATTGCATGTAATTATTCGCAGTGTTAATCAACCGTGGAATTTCTCTACTCTCAACAACATACAAAATATTGTCTAACATTGTTTTAACAAGACTAACCCCATATGCTAATGAAATTATAGGTGATTATCAATGTGGATTTAAACGTAACAGATCGACTACAGATCAAATTTTTCACATCAGACAGACACTTGAAAAAAAGTGGGAATATAATCAAAATGTCCATCAGCTATTCATTGATTTCAAAAAAGCATATGATTCGGTCAAAAGAGATAAATTATATAATATATTAGTAGAGTTTGGAATACCTAAGAAGCTTGTTAGTATCATAAAAATATGCACCAGTGAAACAGAAAGTAAAATTCGTGTGGGTACTAATATGTCTGACAAATTTATAATTCATGATGGGTTAAATCAAGGAGATTCATTATCTCCATTGCTCTTTAATTTTGCCTTAGAATATGCTGTAAGGAAGGTAAAAGAAACTAAAGAAGGACTAAAATTAAATGGTGTGACTCAGTTGTTAGCATATGCAGATGATGTAGACTTACTGGGGGATGATGTGAATACAATTAAGAATAATGCTAAAATATTTTTCAAAACTGCTAAAGAGATAGGTTTGGAAGTTAACAAAGAGAAAACTAAATATATGCTTACAGGCCGAAACCAAGTGTTAGGTAATAATCAAAATCTAATTATTGATAACAACTCGTTTGAACCAGTTTCCAAATTCAAATACTTAGGAGTAATATTAACAAATGAAAATTATATTAAAGAGGAAATAAAAAGTAGGCTTAATTCAGGAAATGCATATTATTTCTCTCTTCATAAACTTTTGTCTTCTCGTTTAATATCTAAGAAACTAAAAGTTAAAATATACAAAACAGTAATTTTGCCTGTAGTATTATATGGGTGTGAAACTTGGTCCCTTACATTGAAAGAGGAACATAAATTGAGAGTATTTGAAATAAGATCCTTAGGAAAATCTTTGGACCTAAAAGGGATGAGGAGACAGGTGAGTGGAGAAGGTTACATAATTTAGAACTACATAATTTGTACTCATGTCCAGATATTATTAGAATAATTAAATCAAGAAGACTTAGGTGGGCAGGTCATGTGGCACGAATGGGAGAGGAAAGAGGAGTTTACAGGATTCTTGTTGGGAAACCAGATGGTAAGAGACCTGTAGGAAGGCCAAGACGAAGATAGAGGGACAACGTTGAGATGGACCTAAAGGAAATCGGTAGGGATGGAAAAGAGTATATAGATCTTGCTCAAGATAGGGACAAATGGAAGGCCTGTGTTGCTGCAGCCATGAACCTTCGGGTTTAAGAAGGCTATAGAGTTAGTTAGTTAGTTAGTTAATCAACCAGAGAGATACCTCAGTTCAAATTGGATATCATTGTTCTCGAAGTGTTTATTCCATTGGAGAACTAAGTTCGAATTGCATGTAATTCTTCTGAGTGTTAATCAACCAGAGAGAGACCTAAGTTCAAATTGGATATAATTGTTCTCGAAGTTTTTATTCCATTGGAGAACTAAGATAGAATGTTCGAATTGCATGTAATTCTTTGCAGTGTTAATCAACCAGAGAGAGACCTAAGTTCAAATTGGATATAATTGTTCTCGAAGTGTTTATTCAATTGGAGAACTAAGTTCGAATGTTCAATTTGCATGTAATTCTTCGCAGTGTTAATCAACCAGAGAGAGACCTAAGTTCAAATTGGATATAATTGTTCTCGAAGTGTTTATTACATTGGAGAACTAAGTTCGAATGTTCGAATTGCATGTAATTATTCGCAGTGTTAATCAACCAGAGAGAGACCTAAGTTCAAATTGGATATCATTGTTCTCGAAGTGTTTATTCCATTGGAGAACTAAGTTCGAATGTTCGAATTGCATGTAATTCTTTGCAGTGTTAATCAACCAGAGAGAGACCTAAGTTCAAATTGGATATCATTGTTCTCGAAGTGTTTATTCCATTGGAGAACTAAGTTCGAATTGTATGTAATTCTTCTGTGTTAATCAACCAGAGAGAGATCTAAGTTCAAATTGGATATCATTGTTCTCGAAGTGTTTATTCCATTGGAGAACTAAGTTCGAATTGCATGTAATTCTTCGCAGTGTTAATCAACCAGAGAGAGACCTAAGTTCAAATTGGATATCATTGTTCTCGAAGTGTATATTCCATTGGAGAACTAAGTTCGAATGTTCGAATTGCATGTAATTATTCGCAGTGTTAATCAACCAGAGAGAGATCTAAGTTCAAATTGGATATCATTGTTCTCGAAGTGTTTATTCCATTGGAGAACTAAGTTCGAATTGCATGTAATTCTTCTGTGTTAATCAACCAGAGAGAGACCTAAGTTCAAATTGGATATAATTGTTCTCGAAGTGTTTATTCCATTGGAGAACTAAGTTCGAATGTTCGAATTGCATGTAATTATTCGCAGTGTTAATCAACCAGATAGAGACCTAAGTTCAAATTGGATATCATTGTTCTCGAAGTGTTTATTCCATTGGAGAACTAAGTTCGAATTGCATGTAATTCTTCTGAGTTTTAATCAACCATAGAGAGACCTAAGTTCAAATTGGATATAATTGTTCTCGAAGTGTTTATTCCATTGGAGAACTAAGTTCGAATGTTCGAATTGCATGTAATTCTTCGCAGTGTTAATCAACCAGAGAGAGACCTAAGTTCAAATTGGATATCATTGTTCTCGAAGTGTTTATTCCATTGGAGAACTAAGTTCGAATGTTCGAATTGCATGTAATTCTTCGCAGTGTTAATGAACCAGAGAGAGACCTAAGTTCAAATTGGATATCATTGTTCTCGAAGTGTTTATTCCATTGGAGAACTAAGTTCGAATGTTCGAATTGCATGTAATTCTTCTGAGTGTTAATCAACCAGAGAGAGACCTAAGTTCAAATTGGATATAATTGTTCTCGAAGTGTTTATTCCATTGGAGAACTAAGATAGAATGTTCGAATTGCATGTAATTCTTCGCAGAGTTAATCAACCAGAGAGAACCCTAAGTTCAAATTGGATATAATTGTTCTCGAAGTGTTTATTCCATTGGAGAACTAAGTTCGAATGTTCGAATTGCATGTAATTCTTCCCAGTGTTAATCAACCAGAGAGAGACCTAAGTTCAAATTGGATATAATTGTTCTCGAAATGTTTATTACATTGGAGAACTAAGTTCGAATGTTCGAATTGCATGTAATTCTTTGCAGTGTTAATCAACCAGAGAGAGACCTGAGTTCTACTTGGATGTAATTCTTCTCATTACGTTTATTCCAGCGGAGATCTAAGTTCTAATGTTCGAATTGAACATTATTATTCTCAAAAGGTTAATTAACAGACCTTAATTTGAATTGGACGCAATACTTCTCAAAGCCTTTATTAGATCGAAGAACGAAGTTCGAATGTTCGAATTGTGTGTAATTCTACTGAGAGAGTTAATCGACAGAAGACCTTAGTTTGAACTGGATGTAATTCTTCTCTAAGCGTTTATTCAACTGGAGAACTAAGATTAAATTGGATTAAACTCTTCTTACTGCGTTTATAACGTGGTGGACAACGTGTTCATTCATGATCGTTTCTCAAATTGTCTTCTTGATCAGGGTGAAAAATGTGATCAGTCCAGCGCTATGCAGGTTTCTTCTGATGTCCAACTTGGTAGTCGGTGGGCAAGTTTAAAGGCCAATCACTTCTTCATTTCTTTATTTTTTTTATCCATTGAAAGACGCAATGTTTCATCAACCTTTGAGTGCGTGACGACCGACCGTTAAAAAGGAGCAACCTTCAGGACTTTTTGTTTTTATGAAAAATAAAATAAAAAAAGAAGTAGAAAGTCTTTGATAAGAGATCTGATACCAACGTTTATCAGATCCTAGTCGAGATTAATTACAAAACCTGTGCCCCCATAATACAACATCTTTAGGTTCGGCTCGGCGATTTCGATGCCCACCCAAAGGATCTTTTTAAAGTTTCGCAGGTATTGGATGTAGCATAACCCGTTCTACAACAGCCACCCATTCTCCGGACTGGGTTTTTTCTTCTTTTTTTCTTCCCTCTCTGCTTCCCCGGTCGATGAATTATTGCTTTTAATAACAGAGTCAGAGGTGGGACGAGGCAGCGTTTTGTTCATCCAAGTAAGTGCAAATTCAATTTCGTCCGAAGACATGTCTTAGCGTCAGGAACCATTGAGGACAGGGGTTCAGAGAATTTTGAGGGCAGTTTGGGGCACACGTATTGTGTGGCTCCCTTGAACGTCGTTGTTGGTGATAATATGTGGATGCCGAATAAGGTGTTTGCTGCGTCACAAAGTACGGGTAAAACTATTAGAATTTCATTCTATAAGACTGGAAGGATTTGCCACTAGGCTAGTGCCGGATCTATGAGCCGAAGAACCCCGCAGTGCGGGGTACCCAGTTACCATTTATGTAATATAGGGTCCGTAAATACGTGTACACAAAACAATAAACGTAGTAATTTGTCTAGCACTGCAGAGTAAAGAAAGGACCACCTTGTTACCTGAGTTTCTTTTAAGTCCTCTACGCACAAAAACGCTAATGTGGGATGGGCCTACAGTTTAAAGTGGGATTCAAACTATCACGAATGCAATTTAAAGTTTGAAAATGTTACAGAATGAAGCACAAAAAGATTTTTGTTTATGCTGAGCGTTTTTCTTAAATTAAGCATGCTGGGATATAGTACACCACCCACAACAGCATGGTATCAAAGCATCAATTTTCAACAAAAGTGGACATTGTTTTTCCATTGTACCCTTCATTTGTTATTAATTTTAATTTGGCTAACATGGAATAGTTTTTCGGTTTGTAACTTCTGTTTAGCACTCCACACCACAAAACTAAACATAAATTTCTTTCTAACCACGATTTTTTCTTAACTAGATCTGACTTTCACTGGGATCCTTACAAGCCACACTTAACAATTCAGTTCTAACAAATCAGACATTTATTTTCGTAATTACGTGTATTTTATGTTCAACACACACACAGTCTTATATACAGGTGGATAAATAAAGGGTCCTTTGGTAATATTTTGCAGGGAGGCCCAGGATTTGTAGATCCGGCACTGCACTAGGCTGTGTCCAGAGGGGACGCACAAATGAAGGGGTGGGCAGAAGTGACAAGGACTGTCGGCTATTAATATTCCTTAATAGTATGATAATAGTAAAATAAGACATGTCAAGTCCTTTGATCTGCTTATTTCAGAGTTTGTAGCGTTTAAATAACTTCTCACAGCATAACCCTATTTTCAGAGGTCGCGTAACAGTGTTCCTCGAAGATACAATTGTAAACATTTTGAATGCCAACAATTGAAAGTCAAATTGAGGGATATTGACGGTTGAAATAAACATCCTTTCTTCCCGGTTCAGAACCAATGTGGCTACCGTAATGAAGTGTTGGTTTCTTTGCCTTTGGTGCATGTGCGGTATTAGAATAGAATAGAATATACATATAAGTTTATTTCAGTATGAGCCTTTTCGGCTGTACACACATTTCCATACATCAATGAAGATCTTTCCTTTCTTTTGGTTTTAATATCCCCTCTCCTTATGTCCTCACATGTTCAACTTTACCTTTCATACTAATTGACGGTTCTTCTCTCACTAGCTACAATCTATCAACCTGTTTCATTTTTCTCATAGTTTTACACTTATAGCACTAGTTATTATTCTATTGTCAAAAAGAAGGCACTTCCACTCCCGTCCCTCAACTTATTCGCTCTCTTTGACCAGACGTCAAATGTAGGAAGGTTCCCAGGTCCCTTATTTGAGTTTCGTCCCTTCCAGCCATTTGCTTCATTAGCCCCTCCATTCTATATTCGTTCATATCCCTTATGTATTTCCGTCTAGCCTCTGCTGTTTCTTTGCACTGGAGGAGAATCTGGAATTTCGTCCCGTCTTCCCCACACATTGCACATTCTGCACTCCTGTCATCTCTCACGCGCTTGAATTGTGTCCACCCCCTAGCCTGAACCATGCCAAACCTGTCCTGTCACTCGGTCCACACACGTCTACGTATTTTCGCCTTCCCCATTGCCTATCCCCATCCACGATTTGTGCCGTAGTTAAAGATACTTGTCTGGCGAATTAGCATTGTGTGGCGAAACGCTTACTGCAAGTTAGTTGTGCTTAATAAGCGAAAAGTGAAATTCTAAAGAAAGCATCTAAATTCATTTATCTTTTCGGAAAGTGTGTCTAAGGCAAATCTGTCTTGTTCAGTTCAGCCTCATCAGCTTCAACTGTAACAGGTCCTCGGATCGAACCCCCCCCCCCCCCCCAAATTTGAACCACAGGTTGAGACGGCTCTCAACTCAGGGATAAAAAATGGATGTGAAGTTGTCGACTTCCAATTTCCCATGGTGAGGTAGAATCGACGAGCAAAATAAATTAACTCTTCTTGAGGTTAAATTTAACTTCCCATGCCATTGATTACATCGTATGAAATTTGCCGAAAGAACGTGATATCAATAACTTAAGACTTTTCAAATTCGAAGCGTATTTACGCAGCATACGAAGCACTCCACGAAACATGTTTTTCAGTAAGTTAATCATATGTCTCTATATTTTATTTACAAGTGCCATTAAAATCTACAGCAAAGCCGCGGTAGCGTATTCTCTATGCCGTCTGACAACCGTGCGAGAGGTCCGGGTTCGATCCCCGACGGGGGAGAACCGGTATATTTTCCACCTGTTCAAGCGACTCCGGCGCCCACCCAGCGTCGTATAAAGTGGCTACCTGGAGGAAACTCTGGGGGGCAAAGGCGGCCAGGGGAGTGGTGCTGATTACATCACCCCCACATTCGGTTGTGATCAAGAAAGTGTGGAGCTCTATAACTTCACATCCCCTATACGCCTTCATGGCGTGGTGCAATGCACAGGGGAGCACTTTACTTCTTATTTTTTTAACATTAATATCCACAGAACATGCAATTAGTGGAAGCAATGTCCCATGATAACAAAACTGTTAATACAGTAAAACTTCTCAATAACGGACAGGCGTGGAGGAAAAATAAATGTCCGTTATTATGAAGTGTCCTCTATTCAGAAAAAAAGTGTAGGATGTTACACAGTAGGCTAAGCATATTACAATACGTACTTTACGAACATAATGTTTTTTTTTTCCTACATTCAAGGAACAAAATACTGTACTAAATACGGTGAATTTAAATTTGCTAAAGTATCCCTACATGCAAATTTCAAAAACGAAAATACAGTACATGTAATCCTTTGTTAAATTACTGCATTGAAAATGACTCAAGATAACCACAAAGAATACTGCCTACTGTCTGCACTTTTAAAAAGAAATACGTTTGGTGTAACATGAAACAATGCTCGCTAGTTCGAAATACTAGCCATTGTTGTGTCGAATTCCAGGAATTGCAACCGTTTTCTATCAGGCTGTCCGTTATTAAAAAGTTTTATTTGCGTTGGGAGGTAGTTTTCAGTGTCTGCGTCCGTTATTAAGAATGTCCGTTATTGAGAAGTAATATTGCCATTAAACCCCATGGATTTCTGCCGGGGAATTTAAAAATGTCCGTAATTTAGAGGTGTCTGCTATTCAGAGGTGTCCGTTAGTAGGAGAAGTTTTACTGTAATAATAATAATGTCAACACAGCCCGAAATTAAGCATAGTGTAGGGGCCCAAATTTTATAAACCCCGCCCCCCTCCCTCCGTGCTTAGGCCTGAATACACCCCTGTATTCATGGATTAAAAAAGCTGATAAACCATGCCAACGTTTTTTTACATAACCTCCTCTTTTTTTGCCCAAGCCTTGTCAATTTGATCATTTGAAGAAGAGGCAGTGTTTATAGCTTGGAATTAGGCCTGCAGCATGTTGTTTTAGCTGTCATTTACCCGCTCATTCGTTTGTAAAACAAGTAAGAGCAATTTCTACCACCTTCTTTTGTTTTTTCCCTTTTCTTTTACCGGTAAAATGAGCGTTCTCGTCTATAATTCAATTTCGAGCCCGAGCAGCTTAGCGCGGCTATTATTACAGTGACATAATTACATCAATAAGCTACCGGCTCTCGATGTTTATCACTGCCTCTCGACGATTCGGAACAAATGGGTGAAGACAGGCCCACCCGAGAAATCACAAGCCCCGGGAAAGCTTATCATTAGAATCTCAGCGCCCCCTTCGGGACCGATTCTTGCGAGTTGTCACCTTAATTGCCCACCAGAGGGCTCCGCATGACATCCTAATACCACGTGATCACGCGAGAGAAGGCTGCATTTAAACTGATTGGTTCGGTTTGCAACCGCCAATTTGAGGGTCTTTTCGATGGCGCGCACACACAAACGCTAAACAAACTGTCGGCTTTTGTGGCATAATTGGGATCTGACTCTTTAATTGATCACTCTGTTTGCATCTGCGAAAAGGAGAGGTAGGTGGCGGTGGTGTTGTAGCCCAAGGCGTCAAGGCTGGTTGAATGTAATTTATTGGGTGGATCGCACGGTTTGGAAGAGGAAAAATGAATGATATCTTGAAACTCAGGCATTAATCTAATGGTCCCAATTGGCAATTTTCCACTTTAACCTTAGCTTACCTATGCCGTACAAGAAACATACTTACTTGAGGAGGTAAGATTTGTTATTCAATCACTGTACCTTTGTTGTTTACACAGGTGCAGTTATGTAATAATTCCATAATGTTCGAGAAAATGCACATAAGTCTCAAACTGCAATTTTTCGTTGCTTTCATCTAAGTTCCACTGAACCAATTCAGGATGCAACGATACTTCACACTGAATATATATTGTACGCGAAGGATGAGCAGACTTTAACACTATTTTAAAATTAAATTGCAAGTCCTCAGCGCTCAACTAGTTTTCATAATGTTATTATACTTATATTGCAAGAATTAAACAACACAACTCAACTTCCAAAATATTATTTCACTTTATAACATTTGATATAAGCTCATTTTCGATTTCTGACACAAGACATTTTAAGTCAATCTCCTAACATATAACAAAAACGAATCGAAATCAACAACTTAGAACAAATATCGACATTAATACAGCGTTCTTAATCTCAATAGTTCCCTGTTAATTTTAAAGACTTGTACGCAATAGAAATAAAGTAAATATTAATTATTTGTGAATGTAGAAGACTGTCACAAGGAACCTTATACAGTACATTATCAGCATATTTTTATATTTGACCTGGGTAAAATTTCTGAATAATGATGTTCCAACGTGTATATCGTCTCTGTAATGTGCTGGCCCCCGTGGCGGAATGGTTAGCACATCGCACTACGACGCCAGGGGTCCCGGGTTCAAATCCTGGCCTGGGCATGGATGTTTGTGAGTGTCCATTCATCAATTTCATCATATCGTCACTCATCCCCATCTTCCCAAATTAACCAAAAGTGGCACAAGAAGCGAAATAAAATAAAGCAAATTAATGGTATAATCGTAATCTTGTCTGTAATGATTACTATTAAAGAAATAAACATAAGTATCTACTGTAAAATTATTATTTCTTTTACTTAAGTGCCTTTTTGCAGAACAGCCTAGAATTATAATAATTACAAACATTACCATCATTAATTAAAAACAAAAACCAATTATTGCATGAATGCCACACACACATATTTTATCATTCACTGAACCTAAAGAGAAACATTAATTTTGCACCGTTGCTTTTTTTGTTTACATAAGTGCACTTATACGGTTAGTAATTATAATAATTATAAAACAATTACCATAATTGCCAACTAATTGTATACTGTCACTGCAATGAGTGTCATGTCGTAACACTACCACGTGAATTTTGCCTCCTATGTATGCTACCTTTAACTAACTAACTCTCTAGCCTTCTTAAACGCGAAGGTTCATGGCTGCAGCAATACAGGCCTTCCATCTGTCCCTATCTTGAGCAAGATCTATATACTCTTTTCCATCCCTACCTTTATGTAAAAGTAATACAGAAAGATTGGGAACACCCTAGAGACAAATGCAATTTATTTTCTTTTTTTTTTGTAAAAATGTTCACAGTTGAAAAATCGAAAAACAAGATGTGGGTGGACTAGGGTTGACTTGACTCTTTTCGCTTTTTCGAGAAATGAGGTTCATGTGTTTGAAATTATAATCATTACCTGAGTACAATGAGCAAGCAAGGGGTTTCTGGAAGATGTGAATGTTGACGGCAGCATTTATCAATATAGTCAATATCTGTCAATCCTGTTGACGCACGTGGCACAGCTACTTGTACTTAGCGACGTGTAACATGCTTTATTTCAGTGCAGCGGTGGCTCAGTCTGGACGTTTGACTGCCACGCGACGGATCCGGATTCCTGTGGTGGGTGATTTCCGGTGACATTTTTCCCGGGCAATGTACGTACATGAAACGACTCTGAGGTTCACCCAGCCTCTGAGAGAGTGGGTACTTGGGGCGCAGAGACGCCTCTTCTCCCTCACTTGCTGTCTCCGTCTCTCTATGTGTGTGTGCTTGTGTCTGCCTCAGGGGCGTATATTCTAGGCTAGCAAGGCTATCTGCAAAGCCTGAAATCGATTAGAAATTGTGAATAAAATTACTCATTTCAATAGGAAGATAATCGCAATTCTGGAGTTGGCAACATTATTTCTTAGGAGTTTGCAACCTGATTGGCATTTACATGGGAATGTTACTTCCTTGAAGACGCCGCGAACGAGCGAAATTGGAATGTCTAACCACTTATACATTACCTAGTCTTCTCTCTTCCTACATAGTCTAGAACCAAGTGTCGTAATGAGAACTTGAGAACTCAAGTCCAGAACTTGAGGTCACCATATGCTACTGGTGTGTCTACTGTGTGGCTGCCTTAGCCGATACCATGAACGGAAGTGCGCATGCGCCAACCGGACGTGTTCAGTGGCTAAATACGGGTGACGGCACTTTGGCCAGGAAGTGGGTTCCTTGAAAATCGTCTGCTGTGGAAACAACAATGAAGTTTCAGCGCAGTAATATCGCCGTTAAAATACATAGAGAGGTGTTTACGAATTATGTAAGGGTTCAGAACGAAATTAAAGCCATCCATATACTTACTATATCAGCAAACAGAACATATCAGGACAGTATTCATCACGTCACATTAGTAGATAAACTTGTTTGTAAACCAGTAGCTTTGTTTTAGATTATTCAATTAAATTGATATCCTTAGTAAATATTATAATTAGCACATGTGTATATAGCATTAATCAGGATAGTATTCACTAATAATAGTGTTATTGTATATAGTAGGTATTATAAATATATATGTAGTAACTAAATGGTTTGTAACATTTTCTAGTATAACGAGGGTGTTTTGTAAAATGTCTAACAGGGGAGCAAAAGTCCCAATTTTCTTTATTTCACTTCGAAACGGTTTCTTGTGAATTGAAAGAGCTATCCCAAATCACAAACCCAACACAGCAGCGGTAATAAACACAAGCGAAATACCTTCGCGGTAGTTTGGCTAGTGCTTGCTTCTCCCTGCTTCCCCTCTCGCGTTTGGAATCGTCCTTTCGAGGTAGTTTCGTCTTCCTTGGCCGGACTGTACATGTATTTTTCTATTCGGGGTGTAAGTGGTTACTTTCGCATAAACACCCAGATGTCAACCTCTTCTGGACTTCATTCTAGCAGACTGACAAGGTTGGCCTCATACCTAGTAATCCTCTGTGCGACATTTGTCCTGTCCACGTGTGATTGTCCCTTCATCCATTTCATCTTATCATCATTCATTCTCATCGTCACGACTAGCCAAAATCGGCAGAAGTAATATAAAACATTTCAAGAAAATCAACAAGTTTCTATCTTCATCTCTAACTTTCTTCATATTTGTCTACTCTTATCATTCCCCTTGTGCCCTCTGTTTTCTCACT